>NW_025814836.1:5451875-6830000 GCF_022079265.1 Lynx rufus | reverse complement strand
TGTCCCAGTTATTCAGGGTGTACCAAGATTTGTGAGTGTTCCAGAGGGAGGGATCTCAGTTAGCACCTAGCTTCTCGCTGATTTAAAGCAAGACCCTCAGGCAGCAGCTTTTAAGGTATGCAAATATATATGGTCGTTTGGGACCACAACTGTAAACTCTGCAGTCCTCCAGGCCAGGTAATCTGAAGGTGCTCTCTTGATGAAAATTGCAAAAATTGGAGTTCCAGATGAGCATTGAGTTTCTTTGTGGGAGGTATTGGTGAGTTGCATTGAGGCAATCTTTATCTCTAGTAACAATGTTTTTGTTGTTGTTTTAAAGTATGTGGTATTAAGATAACCACCCCAATTTTCTTGAAATTTCTCTTTAAATGGTATATTTTTAAATCTGTTTTCTTTCAATCTAGTTGTGTCTTTGAACCTAAACTATATATATTATATATATGTCCAAGTATACATTTTAAACATATCATTTTATGTAACTGCTTTTTAAGCCAGTTAAGAAAAGAGTCGGTTGGGCGGCCGACTTCGGCTCAGGTCATGATCTCGTGGTCCGTGAGTTCGAGTCCCGCGTCAGGCTCTGTGCTGACAGCTCAGAGCCTGGAGCCTGTTTCAGATTCTGTGTCTCCCTCTCTCTGACCCTCCCCTGTTCATGCTCTGTCTCTCTGTCTCAAAAATAAATAAACGTTAAAAAAAATTAAAAAAAAAAGAAAAGAGAATGAAAAATAGACATTTTATAGGATCTTTTACAATTAAACAATATAATTACATTATTATCATTACTAATGTTTTTTGTTTTCTTGTGTAAATTTTAATTACCCTCTGGGGTCACTTACTTTCATCGTGAAGAACTTCCTTTAGTATTTCTTGTATGGAGGAGGGGCTGCTAGAAACAAATTCTCTCATTTTTTGTGTATCGGGAATGTCTTTATTTTACCTTCCATCTTTGAAAGATCACTTTGCTGGATACAGAATTCTTGGTTGAAAGTTTTTTCTTTGATCACTTTGGATAGGTTATCTCACTTTCTTTTGGTCACCATTGTTTCTGATGCAAAGTCAACTGTTAATCTTCTTGGGGTTCACTTGTAAGTGATGCATTGTTTTTTTTCCCCTTGTTGCTTTTAAGATTTTCTACTTGTTTTTGGTTTTCAGCATTTTTGGAGTTCATTGAGCTTGGATATGTAGATCATTTCTTTGGGTATTTTTCCTTTTCCTTTCTCTCTCTCCTCTCCTTGTTAAAAGATAAACTGAGACACATTAAAAATTTGAAGTGTTTATTTGAGCAAACATCAATTTGAATTGAATAGCACCAAACAAAAGTGGTTAGGAATGCTCTGTTCACAGAAATAAGAGGAAAGACTTTTATAGAGAAGATATGGAAGTAGAGCAAGGAAATGATTTGACTGGTAGAGCTTAAGTAGTTGCCTTATTTGGGAAAACCTAGTTAACTATTTGTGATTGATTGTCCTTAAATTTCATTTTCTCAGATATGGGTGCATTTGTAAAACTGACTCTGGTTTAGGTTTTGGGTTGCTTACACAGGCTATCAAGGCCACCTCAGTCTAACAGTTTCCTTGTTTATTTACTTTAACACTTTCTGGCACCCCGATTAGAGTAGTCCCCTCTTATCCATGATTTTGTTTTGAATGGTTTCAATTAGCTACATTCAGCTGCAGTCTGGAAGCAGATGATCATCCCGACATATCACTGAAGGTCAATAAATAGTAGCCTAATACTACTTCACTGTGCCTACGTCATTCACCTCACTTCATCTCATCAAATAAGCATTTTATCATCTCACATCATCACAAGAAGGTGGGTACAGTACAAGAGAGAAAGAGACAGAGAGATTACATTCATATAACTTTACAATTGTTCTATTTTATTATTGGTTATTGTTGTTAGTTTCTTACTGTGCCTAATTTATAAATTAAATTTTATTATGGGTATGTATGTATAGGGAAAAAACATAGTTTATATAAGATTCAGTGCTATCCACAATTTCAGATATCCACTGGGTCTTAAAATGTATTCCCCACGGATAAGGGGGGACTACTATACATTTATATTGCTGTACTTAATGGTGTCCCACATATCTTTGAAGCTCTGTTTGTTTTTCTTTGTCTATTTTTCTCTTTTCTTCAGCTTGCATACTCTTTATTGATCTATCTGTAGCTTTGCTAAAATTCTTTCTTTTGCCAGTTTAAATCTACTGTTGAATCCCTCTAGTGGAAATTTTATTTTCTTTGTTACTTTCCTACTCCAGTGTTTCCATTTGCTTAAAAAAAGTCTATCTTGGGGTGCTTGGGGGGCTCAGTCGGTTAAGTGTCTGACTTCGGCTCAGGTCATGATCTTGCGGTCCGTGAGTTCGAGCCCTGCGTCGGGCTCTGTGCTGACCGCTCAGAGCCTGGAGCCTGTTTCAGATTCTGTGTCTCCCTCTCTCTCTGACCCACCCCCGTTCATGCTCTGTCTCTCTCTGTCTCAAAAATAAATAAACGTTAAAAAAAATGTAAAAAAAGTCTATCTCTTTATGATATTCTCTGTTTGATGAAACATTGTTATCATGCTTTTCTTAACTTCTTTAATCATGGTTTCATTTATTCTTTGAACATATTATAATGGCCACTTTAAAGTCTCTACTAAAGTCAGTGACATTTAGTCACTGTCGCAGGCAATTTCTATTGCTTGCTTCTTTCCTGGTATATGGGTTATGCTTTCCTGTTTCTTTGTATGTTTCATTACTTTGTGTTGGGATATTTTGGATAATAACTTGTAGCAACTCTGGATACTGGTACTCAACTCCCCTAAAAGACTTGTTATTGTTATTGCATGTTTATTTGTTTAGTGAATTGTTGGATGTTTTTTGTAGAATTTATTCCCCCCTGCAGTGTTAAGCCTTTGATATTGCTCTTACGGAGTTGGGGACAGCTTTGGGTATACCGTCTCTGACTGTCTCTTTCTCTGATAACACCCAGCCATTATGTTCTACTAATTGCTGGCTAATTGCTACATTGTTTTCAACAATTATTCTATACACTAATACAGTCAAAGTATGGCTCCATTCAAAGAGTGGTTCTGGGGATCAATATTTGCTATTTGTTCTGATACCAGATGGACTCCTCCTAGGATTTCTTTCTCAAGTTATCTGCTTTCCCCCCAGGTAAAATCTCTGAGCCTTGGATATTGAGGTGAGTTGGGGAAAATGATGTACTTTTCTTTAGGTGCTATCCACACTTTAGGAGCTGAGTACTTGCTAGATGGGGTTGGGCAGTAGCCTCTGTTTCTATTTACCTTTCCTAGTATGGAACCACCACATTACAAGGTGGAGCAAAGGTGTTTGGGGTCCCTGTATTCTCAGTGGCACCATTGTCCAAAGTGGAAAATTTACCCATGAGTGGTGGTTGTACAGAAGGGATCTCCCACCTCTCAGCCATACTCACTAGAACTCAGCCTCAAGCAGCTGGAGGTAGGATACGAAGTGCTGACCTGTTCTTCCTGGGAAGATTCTGTAGGTCTCCAGCTGGGAGCCCCAGGAAAGAGAGCAATGTGTTCTTGGCTGCATCCAACTGGAATGGAGTTTCTGCCTTGCTGAGTTGGGAGGGAGAAGGGATGGAGCAGGTTTTGGTTCATATATTACAAACTCTCACTGTTCTTAATGAATTATAGTAGATTTTCATGAATACATGTTTTTTGTTTTCATTTGCTGTATATTTTTAGGACCATTATCTGACACTTCAAGTAGTTGTTTTTTTATGCTTTTCAACAGTTTCCCTGAGGAGCATGTCCACAGAGCTCCTCATGTTGTGATGCTAGAAGTCCTTCATCTCTTCTAACAGAAGAATTTAGTGCTATAAATTTCCCTCTCAACGTTGCTTTAACCATGTCTTGCTTATTTATATATGCTGTATTTTCATTTTGTGTATTAGGGCTCTCCAGAGAAACAGGATCGATTGTATATCTATATAACTATATCTATGTATATAATCTATCTATAGATAGATCATGGCAGATGATATATGTCTCTACTTGTATCTCCATTTTCCATATCTACCTATTTATCTATCTATCATCTATTTATCTATCTATCTATCTATCTATCATCTATAAAGAGATTTCATATACGGTATTGACTCAGTCAATTACAGAGGCTGGGAATTTCTATGATCTGTCATCTGCAAATTGGAGACCCAGGGCAATCAAAGGTATAGTTGGAAGGTCTAAGAGCTGACAGCTGATGCTATAGATTCCGCTTTGAGTCTGAAAGCCTGATAACTGGGACCAACAAGGGCAGGAGAAGATTCAAATTATCGCTCAAGCAGTCAAGCAGAGAGTGAGTTCAACCTTCTTCTGCCTTTTTGTGTTATTCAGGCCCTTGCTGAATGCATGGTGCCCACCCACATTGGGGAGGCCATCAGCTTTATTGAATCCATCAATTCAAATGCTAATCTGTTCCAGAGACACCCTCACAGATACAACTAGAGATAATGTTTAACCAGATATGTGGGCAACTCCTTAGCCCAGTCAAGTTGACAGATAAAATTAACCATGACAATTTTTATTCAGTTCTGTGTATTCTAAAATTTCCTTTGAGATTTCCTCTTTGATGCATGGATTATTTAGAAGTGTATTGTTTAATTTTCAGTGTTTATAGACTTTCCTGTTGAGTTTTGGTATTGATTTCTAGTTTGATTTCATCATAGGCAGAGAACATACTCTGTGTGATTGTATCCAAATTTGAAAAGAGCAGATTATTCATCTTGATGACTCCCTCACTCTTTGTACAACAGACTCATGTACTGTAGGAGGAAGTTTCAGGGTGGGACGCAGCTTCCTCTGTGTGAGGTTCAAGAGCTGGCATTGTGTTCTGTGTAAGCAGCCTTCAGGCTGGGAGGGGATGGAGACAACCCTGGGCAGTGGGGCCCTGACCAGGTATCTGATTACCCATGTGGGGCCTGAGACCCCCAGTCTTAGAACAGAGTCCTTCCACTGGCACAGTATTGGTCAGGTTTGGTCTGCATCAACAGTGTACACTCAGTAGTAAATATGGGAGTAGAGCTAGTCCTGAGTCATTGGGAGGAGCTCGTCCACAGGCCCACGAGACAGAAGGCTGGGTGCTGGTTGAAGGCCTCAGCTACCTTTTAGGGCTGCAGGTGGGTCCCAGACCCCCAGTGGCTGAGGAATCCCACCCATGGCAGTCCACTGTTCTGGGTGGCTTGGCACAGGCAAGGCATGTATGGAATGTGAGACACAGAAGACAGACTTGGTTATGGGGCCAATATGGGAGGGATGAACCAGAGCTCGAGGAGAAGGAGGCAGAGGTTGAGGAATCACACTTGACTTGAGCCACACATTTGCTCTGCCCTTCTTTTAAGTGCAGGGAAAGGCAGCTTCTTCTGACTCTTATTCCTGGAGCAGCTTGTCAATCAGCAGTGTCCCGTTCCTTGAGCCTGAGGTCAATAGGCCTCGGTGCCCCTTCTGGTCCTCTTGGCCTGATCCTAATGAGTAAACCTGGTGAGAATCAATACTGCCTCATCTGGATGCCGAGTGTCTTCCCCTCTTCCGCTGCCTCCTAAGGTGGTATTAGGTGTGGGAAACACTTTTTACCTCTTCAGGGCATGCTGTCCCTGCTCCTGTGTCCCCCACTGGGCTGTGTGGCAGAGCTTGGTGGCCGTGTGGCTTGTATGTGGCCTCACTTGGCTCTGCCCACCTCCACGCCCCACAGAGGCAGCAGCACCACTCAGCATGTGCTTGTACATGTGTGACTTAGCGACTCCGTCTATAGTTTACTCACCATCAACTGAAAACTTACGACAAAGGTGTTCACTGCAGCAGGGCTTGTGACAAAAGTCGGGAAACAACTAAAGTCCACAGTTTCATCCGTTCACACAAGGGCATGTGTCTGCCACTGGAAAGCAGGATCCTGTGAATGAAGATATTTTAATATGTGCTCAGTAAGCTCCCATGTGTAGGAAAACGCTGGTGTAAGTGTCCTCATACATGCTCACATATGTCCGGGCATCCGGAAAACTCGGCACTCTCAGGCAGCAGCTGTGGCCTCGGGGCGTGGGTCTCTGTATCACTATTCCCTGCGTCATTCTGTTTTCTTTGACTAAATCAGGATTCCATCCCTTTTAAGCCTGCTTTCCATGTCCTTTTATTATATGGTTTAAAAAATCCATTCATAACTTTATAAAAACATCTCTTTGGGAAAAAATGAGCCTGGGAAGAAAGTGTGAGTTATGAGTCCTATTTTTCCTAAAGACTATTCACTTTCACCCTAGTGTATGCAAGTCATTTTCAGGAGCCACTTGGGAATTTCCTGTTTATTTACTGGAGATTCCAGACAAACCCAGACTCCAGTTCTGCGCAGCATGGCCAACAGCAGCTTTGGCCCGACTTGCTGTCTGAGCTGGAGCTAAGAGCAGCTCACCTCAAACCTTCCCACACTACCTGCTCTTGCCCATGGCAGGATCCTGCATATGGAGGCAGTGGGGGCCCCAGGACCAAAGGGAAACCACCTAAGAATGCCTTCTAGAAAAAGGGGATTTTATCAGAATCTCAGCCTGCAACTGGGAGACATGTAGAGATGGCCTGTTTCTCCTCCTTGGCCTCTCATGAGCAGAGATACGGTGTGTTGTGGAGAAACAAACATGTCCCCACATGCGGACACAGACATGTATGACCCCAGAGACCCACAGACACTTCAGAGATGGAGACATGGATACACAGAGACACACAGGTGCTCACAGACATTGACAGACACATAGGACACAGGACATCACAGACACACACAGGTACCCACAGACACACACAGACAGATACACACACACTGACAGACACTCGCAGACACATACAGGCACCCATAGATATACCCAGGAAAGACACACACAGACACACAAACATACATACATTCACGGGCACACACAAAGGCTCACACATTCCTGTGCTCAGCCAAGGCTTCCTGTACACTTGTTACATCAGAGCCAGGCTTGTGGCTGCACCACCTGGGCCCCTGACTGTGGAGCATCTTCTCTTGATGGGCAGAGAGGTTTGTCAGATGTGCCGGCCTCATACCCACTTTCACACCTCAGGCAGGTGCAGGGGCTCCTCCCCTGCCCGCTGCTGGCTCTCATTGCATGGGGTCTCCAGGGACTTTCCTCAGACACTGCTTGTGAGGTCAGAGGCTCCTGAAAGGTTAGTTCTGCTCTGACCATCAACCCATTTTTCAGACCCAAGTAATTTCCCCACAACCAGAGGGGAATAGCCTCAGTGTTCCAGGACGGTCGGGGCCAGAGAATTTGAGCAGTAGACAGCCTCCCTGAAGCACGGAGCCATTGGGCATGTTAGCAAATGAGTCCCGGGCTGCCGAGCCCTACAAAGCCCCCTCTGCCAGCAGGCCTGCTACAGAAGGTTCTACATTCCTTACCTTTTTTTCCTGCTCTGCTTCCCCACTTAAGAGAAGGCCCGCTGCCCAAGGGAGTCAGATTTGAGGATGCTGCGTCATGAATTTTGGGGATGGGGTTTTCATAATGGTTTTATGTCAACACAAGTGGGGAGGGCCTTTCTTCCACCTCTGTCCATGTAGTTGGTGATAACACCTGTCCCTCAGGAGTCACCAGGCTAGGGTTGCCAGAGAAAATATTGGACACCCACTAGTTATAGACTGAATGCTTATATCTCCCCCAAAATTCATATGTTAAATCCTAATCCCCAATGGGATGGTATTAGGAGGTGGAGCCTTTGGAAGATGATTAAGTCATGAGGGAGCCCTCATGAATGGGATTAGTGCTCTTATAAGTGACCCCAGAGAGCCAGTTGGCCCCTTCTGCCATGAGAAACCCCAGCAAGAAGACAGCGGTCTCTGAACTGGGAGGAGAGTTCTCACCGCACACTAAATCTGCTGGTGTCTACCTAGATCATGGGACCTCCTAGCCTCCAGAACTGTGAGAAATAAGTTTCCATTGTTTGTAAGCCAGCCATCTGTGGGGCTTTGTTATAACAGCCTGAATAGGCTCAGATACCAGTTAAATTTGAGTGGAAATTCAATGGAATGTTTTTTGATATAAGTGTGTCCCAAATATTGGATACAACTTACTTAAACTAAAAATTGTATTCGAAGTTTATTGGAAATTCAGATTCAACTGGGCAGCTCTACTTCTTTTCTTCTTTCTGAATCTGGCAACCCCACCCAGACTCTTCTCTTGGAGTCTTGTTTTTCTTCACCAGAGTAGCTGACAGGGGAGAGGCTGGGTGGGCTGAAGGCTTGGCGTGGTGGCACACGTGCCCTCTTTTCCACACAACTTGGCCCTGCTGGGAGATGGCTCCTAGGGTGCTCCCTCCCCAGTCAGGTTTTGCCTCAGGTGCTCTGTATGTGTTAACAGTCTAGTGCTCCCAGCAGTGGTGCTCTCAGTTCTGTACAGCACAGAGCTCTTGAAAAGTGCCCGCCCCAGTTGTTCTTTCTGTTCCTGGCTCAACCTCCGGCTCCTTCACCCTTCCTGAGCTCCACCCTCAACAGATATTCACTGAATACTTACTCTGCAGCCCAGGTGGTGGTCAGAGGGGGTGCGTGGGGATCCCAGTCCTGTCCTCAGGGAGCCTGCATGCCGGGGTGGAGCTGGGCACTGGCACAAATTCCAGGGCTCTGCAGTCGGTGAACAGGGTGCTGTGCTCTGCTCAGAAGGTATAGAAGTGACAGATGGCCTTGCAGTTCAGCTCAGAGCTGGTGCAGGGGGAGGACAGCTCAGCAGCAACCCTGCTGGATATGGGAGGGGCCTGAGGACTAGCCTTTGCCCTTCCTGCTGGGCCCATCGGTGAGCTGCTGGACAGCTGTTTCTCCCAGCCTTTTCCTTCCCTCCAAGAGGTCATCCGAGAGCAGGAAAGGGCCACAGAGTGTGGTTGGTGAGGCTGGGATCAAATCCGGGGCTTTCCTCAGGTGTACTCCTGGTCCCAGGGAGGCTAAAGTCTTGCAACTCTCTGAAGACGGCCCAGGAGGAGGAGGAGCAGCTCAGGCCCCTTGCAGACCCCAGTGGCTGCTTCTTGCAAACCTTTGATCAGTGAGGTGGCCTGATGATCCATGCAGACCAGTGAAGCCAGCTTTAGGTCTTTGAAGGCTGGTGTTGAGATGGGGGAAGAGGAGGAACATCAGGGCAGCTCTGGTCCTATCTTGTCAAAGTCTCATTGATGCCAGCACATGTGGGTGGAATCACTGGCTTTTATGGGATGGACCTGAGTTGAAGTTTTACCAGATGAGCATTGGCCAGGCCCAGGGAAACCCCAGTGTTTTCCATGGAAGAGTATGTCCCTGTAGCTAGGGTAGGGGCACCTGGTTATAGAGGATGAGGGAGCCAGAATTCATCAAGGACCACTGGGATGGGAAGGGCCAGAGTTGAACATCTACCAGCACACCTAGCCATGGAGCTATGGGGAGTGTTGTGAATGAGGAGTCCCCAGACCTCAGCTAGTACCTGGTCACAAAGCACTTCCCTGGCCCTGTCTCCTCCTGCCTATCCCACACCCCTGCCTGATTGCCACGATTGAGGCTCGAGGGTGGGCATGGGATGCAGCCTCAACTGGCTCCTTACTGGCAAATCCTGGTATTGGGATCCACATTTGAGCTCCATCTGCTGTATCCTCTACACCTCTTCAGAGGAGAGGGGGCCTCCCAGCTGACCACTCACACAAGATACCAGATGTGTATATACTCACCAAACTGATGCAGACCCTACATCTCAGACCTATCTTCAGTTCAAAGATTCTCTCTTCAACTATGACTAATCTGCTCCCTCTCTCTCTTTCTCTCAGCAGAAACTTTGGGTATTGACTAGTAAGATATAGAGAATATAAGGGGGGTTAGTACTTAATGTCAATGGTACTTCTCATCACGGCTATAATATATTTTGTATCATTAATTTTTCTCTAGAACTGCAATGAAAGCCATTACTTGAACTTGAGTATACACACAATACCTACACAGCTTTACACAAATTACTTTCCATAAGAAACATTATATTTTAAAATATTGAAAACTCAGTATCTGTGCCATTGATTTACATTTTGATTTACTGAAGCAAAAGGAGAAGAGCATTCAACTAGGAAGGGCTGTGCTCATAATCAATCTCTTAAAGTGAAGAATGTTGTCTTTTCCTTTTGTACCTACCACAGGCTATACAATGTCCTGAGAAGATTCTTTAGGAGGAAAATGTCAATCACTGCTTTGAGATCTTACTTTGGGAGGAACTAAAGATAAAAGCATGAGCTTTTATCTTTTCAAATGAGGGGTCTTAATTTTTCCTTCCTATTGAAAAGTTTAACGCAGTTTATTTTTAATGTATCACTATAGTCTATGGATATTTGTATCCTCCCCCAAAAGTCACCTGCTGAAATCCTAATCCCTAAAATAATGATATTAAGAGATGGGGCCCTTGGGAGTAGGGTGGAACCCCATGATGGGATAAGCACCCTTGTATAAGGGGCCCCAGAGAGCTCCCCTGCCCCTTTCACCATGTGAGGATATGAGAAGTCTACAACTTGAGAAAGGGCCCTCGCTTGACCGTGCTGGTACCCTGATCTTAGATTTCCAGCCTCAAGAACTGTGAAACATAAATTTTTGTTGTTTATAAGCCTCCCAGTCTGTGCCACTTTGTTATAGCAGCCAGAATGGACAGAGACGTCCATCTAAATCATGGATTCTTGCAGCTTTCAGTAAAGTCTAACACCGTTTATTCAAAACCTATGAGAAGAGAAGTCAGAAGAGATAATCTCACCTTAAATCATGACATCATTTATTCAAGGCTTGGCTCAACTCATTCCCAGTAACAGCCCAGCATTCCTGGATATGCCCCTGGTGAGGTACTATACAAGTTTGTTTCAACAGCTGGGAGATTTCTGCCACAATCATGCATTGTTCAATGTCTTGTTTATTAGCAAACTCATCAACCCAGCTGTATTTAGGGGCTCACACACTAACATTTTATAGAATTCTTCTTTAATTACAGAAATCCTTTTTTCCTGTACTGTCCATAACAACTACTAAACTCAGTGACGGTATAGTAGTGTTAGTGTAGTAAGTATATGAGAAGAAGAAGGGTTCTTGGCTACCAGTACCTTAGGAAATGTGTATTTTTTACCCACTTTCTCTTATACACTACTTTTCATTGTAGGGGATGTATATACAACTTCACTCATAGAAATGTGGTAAAAGGCAGCCCAACAATACCTTTGTTTTCCCGGTGATAGAACAGTCTCCATACCCTGATGACAAAGTAAGTTCTCATTCTTGGGCAACTAACACCCCTCCAGCCACCTGTACTGCCCAGCCTCCCATGACTAAGACTGAGAGAAGCAGATAGATGTGCTACAGCTTCCATCTCTAACCCTGGCCTGCTTCCTGGAAGCAAAGAGGCCATAGTCTAGGTCACTGCTGTTCCCAGATACTATACCCTAGAATTAGTCATTTCTCTAAGGAGCCCTGACTTCTTTTATTGGAAAATGGTATTTAGAAACCAAGATCTGGGAGCTGGGTGTGCTCCTTCTCCTGGGTTGTCACTGCTTCTAGCTCCTCCCAGTGGATGAAGCCAGGAAACTTGTCTGTCTGAGCTCATTTACACACTCATACTTGTAATCATTCCTCTACTTGTCCTTGCACACTGAACTAAACACACATTGACATCACACTGATGTCTCAGACTCTGGGGAAGCCCCTCAGGAAGGACTCACTCCCACCTCCCAGTGCTGATCCGTAACCTCAGTCTCCAACAGTGAGATACTGGCTCCTAATATCCACTGTGTGGTCACCTATTTGTTCAATCCCAGCATTTGAGTGAAACAGTTTCTTTTTTGTTTATCTCGTGAGAAACTAAAGCAGTACTTAAGTACAGTTGCTTATGTCTGTAAGTCTTTTGGTCTCCAGTCAAAACAGTGTTTTCCCAAGTGACTTAGGTCAGCTGCTTTTCCCTACCTCCTTCTGAGAGGCCATGTCATACATTTGTAATGTGGTCAGAATCTGTTGTCACAGTCTGCATTCCATCCTGGGATCCCCCAACCTCCTTTACACAAAGTTTGCATTTTAATGCACTCTTTGTGATGTGCAATTTTATGTTTTTGACAAATTCAGAGTTTTGTATCCACCATTCCAGTACCAGGCAGCATAGATCCATCGCCCTAAAAATTCCCCTTTGAGGTCATCCACTTCCTGATTCCCCAACCCCAGCAATTGCTGACATGTTTTCTGTCCTTATAGTTTTGCCTTTTGGCAGAATGTCAAATAAATGGAGTCATGCAATATATAAACTTTTGAATCTGGCTTCTTTCAGTTGTGCTATAAAAACGTTTCAAATTCACAAAAATTTTTATTTTTTTTAAGTTTTATTTATTTAAGTAATATCTACACCCAATGTGGAGCTCAAATTCAGGACTCTGAGATCAAGAGTTGCAAGCTCTTCTGATTGAGCAAACAAGGTGCCCCCCAATTCACGAAAATTATTAATCTTGTGTTTTATCTCCCTGACAGTAGTAAACAGCTAGTTAAGAATCTGTGAGTGATAGCTTCAATATCTGGAACTTGTGTGGGCTTGTTTCTATGGCTCAGTGTTTCTGCTAGTTTTTATTTCTGTTGGTTTGTCTTCTTGACTGCCTGGTTTTATTTTATTGTGAGTTAGATGTTATACATGCAAAGCTGTTTGTAGAAATACTTTGAAGGATAGGATAATGTTATCTTTTTACAGGTAATTTCCAATTGCTTTGGGCAGGTTCATGGCATATAAGATCTCTTTAACTCAATTCAGGAATTTAGAATTCCTGGGCCACTCTGATGACTAAAGCCAGGCTATAGTCCCTATAAAGGCTAATTTTCTTGCTTCTCCTAGCAGTCCTCTCAAACCAAGAGTGTCTCACCCCCACTGGTGCTTTTATTCTTTTTTTTTTTTTTAATTTTTTTTTTCAACGTTTATTTATTTTTGGGACAGAGAGAGACAGAGCATGAACGGGGGAGGGGCAGAGAGAGAGGGAGACACAGAATCGGAAACAGGCTCCAGGCTCCGAGCCATCAGCCCAGAGCCTGACGCGGGGCTCGAACTCACGGACCGTGAGATCGTGACCTGGCTGAAGTCGGACGCTTAACCGACTGCACCACCCAGGCGCCCCTGGTGCTTTTATTCTTTTTTTTATTTTTTTTTTTTTAAATTTTTTTTTTCAACGTTTATTTATTTTTGGGACAGAGAGAGACAGAGCATGAACAGGGGAGGGGCAGAGAGAGAGGGAGACACAGAATCGGAAACAGGCTCCAGGCTCTGAGCCATCAGCCCAGAGCCTGACGCGGGGCTCGAACTCACGGGCCGCGAGATCGTGACCTGGCTGAAGTCGGATGCTTAACCGACTGCGCCACCCAGGCGCCCCTTGGTGCTTTTATTCTTAATGGGCCTTGACGTTGATGTGTTCTACTCTTGTAGAATTGGTACTCTCCCTTAGACTAAAAATGACCCCAAATGTAATTCTTTCTAATCTTGTTGCTAATCTGATGTCTTTTAGCAGATGTTTCTTATATTTTATGCAGCTTTTCTAGTTGGGTAGATTGGATGGATTGACTCAAATTACTCAGTTCACCATAGGAGGGGAGCCTCCCTCAGGCAAGTTCTCCAACTAGACCATCCAACATCTCAGCTGACTGTTCACTATAGGCTTGGCAACTGGACTCTTTCTTCACTATGGGTCATTGAGACTCGTTTCCAAGAAAGACCCATGAACTGGATCTGAGGGATGGTCTTGCAGGGTGCCCAGAAACTCTGGCACTCTGTGTGTACACTTCTGGTATGTGTGGGCAGCATCTCAGGAGTGCTTTGAGGGTAAGTCCTGGCATACCTGTCAACTTACCTCCCTCCTTACCTTCATGGGGACCGCACTCAGGAATTGCTTCTCTTTTTTCCAGAAAATTCATTACCAGTATTTGAATGTTCAAATGGAAAAGAATGAATATTTCCACTGTTCTGCCATGCACATTTTTTAGTGACACTATTGAATGTTATCTCATGAACTGAGAGTCAGAATAAAAATGGCAAAGTCACTTCTTGAAGTCACTTCTTGAAGCCAGAAGGTGTCTTCGTCCCTTTAGGCTGCTAATAAGAAAGTGTAGTTGGGGGACTTAACAATGAACATTTATCTCTCATAGTTCTGGAGGCTGGGAAATCTAAGATCAAGTTTGAGTTAGATTCAGCATCTGATGAGAGCACACTTCTTGGTTTTCAGATGACTATATTCTTGCTGTGTCCTCACATGGTAGTGGTGGGTGGGTAGAGATGGGGAGAAAGACAGACAAGGAGAGGAAGCTCTTTGGCTTCTTTTCATAAGATTACTAGTCCCATCATGCTCCGCTCGCATGACTTAATCACCTCCCTAAGTTCCCCTTCTGAACACTTCACATTGGGGGTTAGGATTTCAACATATGGATTCTGGAGTAGAAGACACAAACATGTTGTCTATAACAGAAGGGAAAGACTAAGGATTATTGCAACTATTACCTTAAAACTTTTGGATGGAGTTACCAACCCCTGTGCCACATCACAGGTTCTGCCCAAGGGCCCTTAGCCCTCTCCTTATTGATAGTTCTTCATTGCCCATCTTTCAGCGTCTGGAGCCGATAGACCTCCAGCAGTGGGTGCCCAGTGACTTTTCATTCAAGGTCACAAAGCACCTGCCACATGGTTCCCAGAAATCACAGTTATCTTTTGCAGGAAATACATATGCATTAACCAGAGTCTTAGGTATTTTTCAGGGTGGGGAGGATGTAGATAGGTGCTTCCAAAAATATTCACATAGGCCCTAACCTTAAGGTTATCAAAACCAGTTTTGGGGCGCCTGGGTGGCTCAGTCGGTTAAGCGTCCGACTTCGGCTCAGGTCATGATCTCGCGGTCCATGAGTTCGAGCCCCACATCGGGCTCTGTGCTGACAGCTCAGAGCCTGGAGCCTGTTTTGGATTCTGTTGTCTTCCTCTCTCTCTCTGACCCTCTCCCGTTCATGCTCTGTCTCTGTCTCAAAAATAAATAAATGTTAAAAAAATTAAAAAAAGAGAGAGCCAGAGCACAAGAGACTCTTAAAAACTGAGAACAAACTGAGGGTTGATGGGGGGTGGGAGGGAGGGGAGGGTGAGTGATGGGTATTGAGGAGGGCACCTTTTGGGATGAGCACTGGGTGTTGTATGGAAACCAATTTGACAATAAACTTCATATATTGAAAAAAATAAATTAAAAAATAAAAAAAAACAGTTTTAAAGCATTTTTCCTCTGGTGGAAGCAGTTTGTGACCATCCCTATTGCATTTCTCTTTGATAGAAACCACCTCATGGTGGTTGTCCTGAGGCATCTAGAACAGGCCTTTTGCAACCATGATACAAAAAAAAAAAAAATCTAATGGAGTTGAGTATTTTTAATGAAAAAGTTGTTTTTGAGGTTGATACCTTTTGTCTTACTATTCATTCCTTTTTTTTTCCCCAGGAGGGAAATGTATCAATTGGGTGTTTCCCAAAATCTCTTGTTGGTGGCAAAGAGGCTGGACTTGACTTTATAATAAAGTGTCGTGTTAAGCCTAAACTTCTGATTTAATTATTGTTGGGGGCACCGTAGTAGGTTATAGGTTTCAGATCAAGGTTTACAAAGTGAAGCAAAATCTAGAACTATAGAATCAATTGGTCGACACTGGATTTTATTTTTCTTCTTTTTTTAAAAGTTTATTTATTTATTTATTTATTTATTTATTTTTTAATTTAAATCTAAGTTAGTTAACAGATAGTGTAATGATGATTTCAGGAGTAGAATTTAGTGATTCATCACTTACATGTAACACCCAGTGCTCATCCCAAGTGTCCCCCCTTCGTGCCCATCACCCATTTAGCCCGTTCCCCCCACCCAACACCCCTTCAGCAACTCACAGTTTGTTCTCTGTATTTAAGAGTCTCTTATGGTTTGCCTCCCTCTCTGCTTTTATCTCATTTTTGCTTCCTTTCCCCTATGTTCATCTGTTTTGTTTCTTAAAGGGGCACTGGATTTTAAAAGGAGAAGTAGATTGTTGGTTTGCCAAATATTTATTGATTCCCCCCCTGCCCTGTGTAAAAGGAAGAAAACATTGAAAACAGTACTGTGGACTTTTTGGCACAGAAAATTGACGCTTTCACTGAAATCTGGAAGTTCACAGAGAAGAGAGTGTCAAGTACTGTGACTTCACAGCCTCCCCTCAAAGCCTCAGACCCACCATGGCGATGCCCACCACCAGGGGGCAGCACTTAGCTGACCTTGACTCCAAAGCGCCTTGTGGGTCGCTCTATCTGGAGGCAAGCAGTGTATCTTCCCTTTACACAGAAGGCAGATACAAAAATCACACACGAATGGCCTCAAATTGGATTAAGTGTGAACGGAAGAATTAATACATTTACTACTGTAGAAATTTAAAGCTATTAATAGATTTAGAATTAGGATGGAATCAAAAGGAAACATTGTTACCCTGTTTCAGTCACTCTGAGATGGGTATAATTCATACTTACTGGGACCCTTAGCATAATTTCTTTACTGGCTTAAAATACATAGAAAACAAAAAGCAGTTAAAAGCACTCCATGACTGAGTCTAAAAAAAAAATTACTCTCTGTATTTCCTTATCATCATATGGTTTTTTTATTTACAATTTAAATGCAGCTTTGTGGCCCCTAACTAAAAAAGAAAGCCAAAAGTCCTGCAAAAGAAGCAAAGCCTTTTTGATAAGCAGATAAGCTGACAACCACACACCCAGACACCTCTCCAGACACAGTTTTGTTGTGGTTAGTGCTCATTGAGCCCAGAGTGTATGGCCACCTCTAGATGGGGCATCTTGTTAGCAATACGGCTGTTGACCTGTTACATGGCACAGAGCGGATGCAGTGACTGAAATGGGCATCAAGTTCATGTCAGATTAGAGAAGGTCCCAGATAAGAAAGGGAGAAAAATTGGGACTCAAGTCACAGCTGCCAGACAGGGTGATACACTGCGCCAGCTGCATCGGCTCCGTGCCAGCCTCCTTGCCCACATTCTCTTGGTCCACACAAAGCCCTCTTGGCTCCAGCACCAAGATTTCTTCATTGTTGCCCAGTATTATGCCAGGGGGATCTGCTAAGGTCTCAGTTTCTAAGCTTGTCTTTCCTGCTGCAGGTGTTTGACAAACATGGGGGATCTTTCCATCCATTGTGGTCACAAAGTGGCTTTCGGCTCTTGCATCACTGATCATGGCCAAGCCTTTTTCAGAAGAACAAGAACCCTGCTAGAAGCTGAACTTCTGAGTGGTGGGAAACATTTCAACCTCTTATTGTTCATACCTGCAACCATCCTCCAAGATGCCTGTGCTTGTCCTGTGGTCTTTTACCATCTTTTCTTCCCAGGTCCCCTCCTCTGTTCGTCTGCATAACTGCTTGGGAAAGGGCTGTTGAGCTTTCCAGAAGCAGAGTACATATGGCTCATTTACTCCTGATCCAGATCCCCAATGAGCTCTCATCAAGTGACCATGATACTTTCATTTAGATCTGGAAGTTCAAAAATTCAAAATGCAAACATGGACCTGATGAATGCCAGGATTCTGCCAAGGTAAAAGGGGCCCCAGGATGGCAAGGCTGTATCCACCCCTCTTCCATGGTGCTGTGGCTATCACCCTAGGGTTCCTCAGGCACCTGTCTGGCCAGAATGGGTACAGGTGCTGGCCCAAGGACAAGAGTGCAGACAGCACACGTGTATCCTGCTCAGACATGCAGGGGGGCAGGGACGTCCAATGGCAGTGCAGAGAGGGTCATTCTATCTTTCCATAGGTGGGGACTGCAGTGGTCACACTCAACTTCCCTAGGGCTTCCAAGTGGTGTGTGTTACCGACAGGGTGCAGGTGATGGGTCTAGAGGGGATGGTCTTCTTTTCCTGCCTATTTCTGACAACCTCTATGACTGGCCTGCACCACCAGCTGCAACACACAGTCTCTCCTAAAACTCCTGGCTTCCCCACCTTCTGCAGGCATGTCCAGGACAAGCACAGACTTAGGGGCCCTACGGAGCTGCCTGCTGCCTGCCTCAGCTCCTAAACTGCTTTGTGGCCTGGGGCAGGCATTCTTACCTTCTCTGAGCTGTGGTTTCTTGGTGTACAAATGGCAATGGACAGCCCAAGCTCACTGCAGGGGCTCCCCAAAGTCTTCCCTGGCCCTCAGCCCAGGGAAGAAGTGGCTCCTGCTATAGCTGGCCTTGTCTATTCTTGTTATAGCAGTTTCTACACTAATCAGTAGATGTCCCTCTCTGGCCTTCTTTCTCTCCCATTGTGTGTGCTGGAGGGTGTGTGGGGGAGGGGAGGAGGCTGGTTATTTCATTGTGAATCTCCAACCTTTAGCCAGCTCAGTACAAAGCTGGCTCCCAATCAGTGTTCGTGTGAGCAGTGCACGAACTGCTGGAATTCCCCTTTACCCCCTTCTCTGTCTGATGCAACTCTCCCCTCCCCTGAGATGGCTTCCTTTCTGGGCAATCGCTGCTTTGTGAAGAGATGAGCCCCAGCACTTTGTGGAGCTCTTCCAGGGCACTCCCAGACATTCTCTGGGAAGTGAATAGTGGGTCACTTCCATTCCCTGGGTGACAGCTACTTGCCTGGCTCAACTGGGCTCACAGAGGAGGGCTTCTCTTCTGCTCCAGCAGAAAAGGTCCCAGTCACATCCATGAGCTAAGCCTCCATGGGCATCAGGGCATGTCAGACAAAGGTCCTGACATCCAGGAGCCAAACACCTATGCAAGGAGATGAGGTACATGCAAGGTTGCCAGCGCAGAGGGCAAGTGTATGTTCAGCCTCCAAGAGAAAGGGAACAGGAGGGAGGCATGAGGCAGGGGAATAAGATGGCACAGGTCTGTACAAATACTCTGTGGGGGTGTGACCAGACCCTGTGCTTCTGTGCACGTGCCTAAGGTGTGTGAACCCCTAGGCATACCAGGAGCAGACATCCATTTGGGCTGCCCCAGGTTGGTGGCGGCAACCGTAAGGTTGTGGGGACTATTGCATGGGCATCAGAAAAAAACAGACACAGTATGTTCATATCTAGGGTAACCAAAACCATTTGCTGGTAGGGTTGTAAAACCGCCCAACCTATTTGGAATGCTGTTAGGAAATTTCTAAGAATTAAGTACAGACTCATTCTGTGCTCCAGCGATTTTGCTACTTGTATGGATCCAGAAGCAATGAAAGCTTATATCCACAAAGTGTTCACCAGTGCTGGTAGCAGTTTTTTCATAAGAGCCCCAAACAGGAAACAACCTGGATGTCCATTAACAAGAAAATGGATACACAAATTGTGGTGTGGTCACATAATGGAATACTACTCAGTGGTAAAAAAGTTACAGACTGACACAAAACAGTACATATTATGATTGCATTTGTGTGAAGCTTAAGAACGGGCAGAATAAATCCAAAGTGACGTGTACAATTAGGTGCTTTGGCAGGTGGGGGCATGCTAGGGAGGGCAGGAGGAGTCTCTTAGGGGTGATCAGATGTTCTGTATCTGCTGGTGACCAGGGAGGATGCATTTGTCGAAAGTCATCCAACTGTACGTTTGACATTTGTGCATCAAATATACCTCAACAAAGTTAACTTTATTAAAAAACACTCTTGTTTGAAGGCAGAATTCCTTTCTTAACCAAAGAGTGGAGTCACAAATGTTTGTGGAGTTTGCAGATCTGAGCCACCTCACAGGTCTGCAACCCCTTCGCTAAATGTGAACCAGGTGCCCTTGAGAAAAGACCACACCTGTTACCCTAGTTGGATGTCACAAAAGTCCTCCAAACCTCTCCCGGGGGTCTGTGACCGTTCCCGATGGTGGCTGTGTCCTGGGACAAAAAGACTCGTTCTGGCAAATGTCTATTCCCATGTGATTACTGGGGGACAGGAGTACTTTAATTATTCAGGACACTAGGTTGGCACTGGCTCTGAGTTGTCACTGATCTGGGGGAACTTGAAAATACCACTGTGGCCCTGCAGCAAGGTGGAGGCTTATGGAGGTCAGGTGATACAAAGAGTTTTGTCCTAAGTGTTGACCTGTGTTCATTTCCCAGTTTCCAGTGCATAGTTGGAAGAGCTACATTTGGCTGTGGGCAGGGTGTCCGTGTCAGCTTTTCTGCCTTGGAGTGAATGCTCTTTTGGTAGGAAATGGGGTGAAGGTGAAAGTCCCCTCTCTGTGTTGATGGTAAATCAAGGGTAAGTAATTCTCCATCCTGGGGGAATCTCAGAGATTAGCGGTGCTATCATGGACTTGGGCAGTTTAAGGGAAGAGGTTCTTAATATAACCCCTTGTCCCTCACCCGTTTAACCTACATTGAAGACAAGTGCATGCTGGAGAAAGGCAGCTGGTCAAGGTAAACTTACAACTGATGGGTCATTTCACTTGCCACTGCTGTTCTAGATGAAACACCTTTTCTGGGCACTAATGGGTGACTTTGGTTCTCTATGTCAATGTATAAGATCCACCAGAAACAGTCTGCTCATGTCGAGGACTGCCAACAGCATGCTCTCCCCTCTTGCCTCAGGTTCCTGCCAGTTTTCCTACCTCCATAATAGAGCTGGCAAAGATGCCACACAGAACACAGTGCTGGACCTCACTACTGACATCGTTACATTGATTGCAACTGCCCCAGTAAGACACAGAGGTGGGAGAAAATCTCCATAAATATTAAGAACCCTATTACCTTGATGACATTTCGGTGGACTGTACAGAGCTCTTCAGAACTCCCAACAAAGTGAAAAATACATCAGTATACCTGAAAAATAAGCATGACACTTGCTGAGACTTTTGGATTTTGAAGGCAACCTATGTGCTATTTGGGTATGCTATCCCAACACATTTACCAAGGAATGAGTAAGGCCACCAGTTTTGAGTGGGACCCCTGGGCCTCATCTTCTAACAGACCCAGTGGTGCTCAAGTGTTCATGGGCAACAGCAGTTCTGTAGAGAACCCCAGTGAGCGAATCATAGTACAGACTCTAGTGATCTGGAACAAAGTCATGACCTCTTCCGCATAGAACTATTCTCCTTTCTAAGAAACAGCTTCTGGCATACTGCCAGAAGATGTTGCTAAACATCTTACATTGGTTCTGGTAGGGGCTGAGCTGCTGACCAGGGGACATCGATGGACTCCATAATCCTGAGCTGCCCATCATAGATGAGGTGTGATCTGATCTACCCACCTATAAAGTCAAGCGCATACATCAGAAGTCTATCATCTAGGGGAGATGGTGCATAAGACGTTGTGCTTGAGAAAACCCAGAAGGCACATGTCAGTTGCTTGAGCAGGTGGCTCGGTCCCTGTGACATGTACTTCTGATTGCTGCCTCCTCTTCCTCACTCTATGTCTCATGGGAAGTTCCTTAGGACCAGATGGTGGAGCAGGCCTGCTTTCAGATGGTTCTCTGTGATATGCTGGTTCCAGCTGAGAGCAGGCTATGAGAGATACAGCCCCAATCTGGAGTGTCCTTGAAAGACGGTGGGGAAGAAAAATCATCCCAGTGGATAAGGCTTCCACAGAACAAATGTTTTTCACGTTTCTGGACTGAACGACATCCAGGAGAATGAACCTACACTTAACGGTTCTTTTTTTTTTTTTTTTTAATTTTTTTTTCAACGTTTATTTATTTTTGGGACAGAGAGATACAGAGCATGAACGGGGGAGGGGCAGAGAGAGAGGGAGACACAGAATCGGAAACAGGCTCCAGGCTCCGAGCCATCAGCCCAGACCCTGACGCGGGGCTCGAACTCACGGACCGCAAGATCGTGACCTGGCTGAAGTCGGACGCTTAACCGACTGCGCCACCCAGGCGCCCCACACTTAACGGTTCTTAATGGGATGATCCTCCTGGCCTCAACTTGGGGATATTGGCAATGTCGGGACATTTTTGATTGTCACATCTAGGTGGATGGCACTACTGGCATCTGGTGGGTAGGGGTCCACCAGGGATGTTGCTAAACTGTACCTTACAATGTACAGACGACAGTCCCCTACAGAAGAGAATTATCTGACCCCAAATGTCATTAACGGCACTGTTAAGAAACCCCATAGATGGCTCTCTCAGAATGTGCATAGGGCATGAAGATATTTGTGCCCCATGTTTATGCTCATTACAAGTACACTGTGTAGAAAAGACTGTCAAGAATCAGGTGGACAAGATGGCATGTTCTGTGATGCGAGCCAACTCTTTCACTGGCCATCCAGATGTTTGCTCAATGGGTCCCTATATAAAGAGACCCTGGCTGCAGGGATGGAGGCTATGGATGAGCACAACCACAGATTTTCTCTCACCAAGGCGAGCCTGATCACCTCTGCCAGAGTCACCTCTGACAGCAGAGATCAGCACAGAGCCTCCCGCATGGCTTGACGGAGATGGCCAGCCAGACCCCTGGTGGCTTGTTGATTACACTGGATCCCTTCCATTATGGAGGGAAAACAATTTCCCCACACTTAGAATGGATGTATTCTGGATTCAGATTTGCTTCCTTGTCAAAAATTACCATTCATGGACTTGGCGGATGACTCGTTCACTATTATGGTATTCCACAGTGTAGCTTCTGGTGAAGAATGTTGGTTTTACAGCAATGGGATCATGTGCATGGAATTCACTTTCTACACATCCCATTGACCCAGAAGCAGCTGGTCTTATAGAGCTGTAGAATGGCCTACTGAAGATTTCGTTATGATGTCAGCAGGGAGACAACTCCCGGAAAGGTGGGAGTTCGGTCTTAAAGATGGAGTTTATGATTTGAATCAGCAACTGCCATATGGTGGTGTCTGTCCCATGGCCAGAACACACGGTGTGGGAAACAAGGGGTAAGTGTGAGAGTGACTCTTGTCATCATAATGCATCCTAAACAGGAACCTATTCTTCCTTGCCCCATACCCCAAGCTCTCCTGGTTTGTAGGTCTTAGTTACCAAGGAAGGAGTGCCTCAACACGGGCTACACAGTGGTGTCACTGAATGGGAAGCTGACACCTGGCCATTTGAGGTTTCTCAAACTACTCCATCAATGCAGAGAAGGGAGTTACCACACCGGCAGGGTGCCTGGACTTCATTATCAAGGAACACTTGAGCTGCTGCTATCCGGTGGGTGTCAAGGCGTTGATGTCTGAAATCCAGGGAGCTCTTTGGGGTGTCTTTAATGATATCCATGTCCTGAAATAAAAGTTAATGGTAAACTACAACAGGCAACAGAAGGACTTGTGAAGATTGGGATCCTTCGGAAATGAAAGTTGGGGTTATCCATCTGGTAAAGAATCCCAACAAGCTGAGGTTCTGGGTACAAAGGGAACAGGACTGGTTCCTGAAAGAATTGGGTTATGAATATCAACCATGGTCCCACAGCCAGTTATAGACATGATGACTATGGCAGACAGGTGTTTTTTCTTACTTTCTTCTGTGTTCGGCGTGTGTGTATATGTGTATGCACACACGTGCACACGTACACATACATGGATGTACACATACTTACCTAATGCATGTGCCAAGGTAGAAGGACACACATACACGGAAGACTTGCTTTTTCCTTTTGCTTCCAGTTTCTCTTGGCCTCATCCTGGCAACAGCCCTTCACTTGGCAGCTACAGTTTGTTCCAATTTTGTTTCTCCCCCATACGGAGGAGGAGATACCATGTACCCTCAGAGATACCAGCCACTCTTGCTGGTGTGAACCCAGCTCTATGGGGATCCTCCTCTGGACTACTGAAGCACCAGCACCACTTGGACAGCCTCCCTTTGCAGAGGGCCGAGGCCAGCTCTGTGGAGCTCACCCTCTCCCCTTGCAGCTTTGAACAACCTGGCCTCTTGGTCTTGCTCCCCAGTCCCGTGCTGAGCTGCTTCCCACAGATGCTCTTGCTATATGACCTCTGTGCTCCTTTTTTGTATGTTTTAGTCTTCCAATACCTGTTCCTCCAGTTCCCCAATTTCTTTTTTCCTAAATAACTCATGGACTCCTTGATTTGGTTGGGGCCTTAGAGATCCTGTCTCTGAGTCCATTTTCATTTTAAGGATAAACAATACCTAGGGGTGCCTGGGTGGCTCACTCAGTTAAGCGTCTGACTCTTGATTTTGGCTCAGGTCATGATCTCATGGTTCATGAATTTGAGCCACGCATTGGGCTCCGTGCTGACAGCATGGAGCCTGCTTGGGATCCTCTCCCTCCTCTCTTCCCCTCCCATGCTCATGCTCTCTCTCTCTCTCTCAAAAATTAATAAACTTAACAACAATAAAAAAATAATAAACAACACCTGAAACTAATATAACACTTTGTGTTAATTATACTGGAATTAAAAAAAAATAAGCAAAAATTGTGCAGAAAACGGGTCTGGAGAGGAGAGGTGCCTTTCTTAAGGTCATTGCAATTTAGGGCCTGAACTGGTCTTTCTGTCTCCCAGTGCAAGGCTCCCACACTATCCCATACAGTGCCAATGGAACAATCTGCCTTTTGTGTGGGATTCTCCGCCTATCCTGAGAGAACTGAGAACATCAGGGCCAGATATGGATGAGTTGTACTGGCCTTAACACTGATCCCAGGAGTATGAGAGGCCATTGGCCCAGAGAGTCCCATAGGCCAGCTAAGCGCCTTTGCTCTCCTTCCAACCATGCTAATTCACATGCCCCTGCCCTCACTCTGACCCTAACCTCCCGCAAGTGACAGGAAGCCTCCTGTGTCAGATCTCATGGGACAGACTGTGAACCCACTCTCATCCTCTATCATCCTCTATCATCTCCCTGCTGTTGTCCTCTTGCATAGGTGGCCACCTCTGGCATATACAGGTTAAGAAAAATCACGTTGAAGGGGCGCCTGGGTGGCTCAGTTGAGTGGTCTTGATTTCAGTTCAGGTCATGATCTCTTGGTGAGATCGAGCCCGGAGTTGGGCTTTGAACTGGGCGTGGAGCCTTGCTTAAGATTCTCTCTCTCTGCCCCTCCCCTGCTTGCTCTTGTGTGCACACACACGCTTTCTCTCTCTCAAAAAAAAAAAAAAAAAAAAAAAAGAAAGAAAGAAGAAAGAGAAAGAAAAGAAAAATCCTGTTGATTTCATTCAGATAGAAAGTGTCATGATCAGGGCACCTGGGTGGCTCAGTTGGTTGTCTGACTTCGGTTCAGGTCATGATCTCATGGTTTGTGAGTTTGAGCTTCATATTGGGCTCTGTGCTGACAGCTCAGAGCCCGAAGCCTGCTTCAAATTCTGTGTCTCCCAGTCTCTGTCCCTCCCCCACTTGCACTCTGTCTCTCTCCAAAATAAATAAACATTAAAAAAAAGTGTCATGATCATTTTGAAAAGGAGGGAAATTCTTTCTCTTACCAGATGAAACAGTGGTAACTGGTTTACATCTCATCTGATTTAAAAAATACTGGTGTTAATGGATGCCTGATAGAGTCTTCTTTCTCTGGGCCATAAAGCTTTTCTTAGATATTATTTTGCCAGGAACACAGGGGTGAGCAAATAACTGGACCAACCAATGCTTTACAAACATGTTAATTTTATTGATTAGGGCATCAAAGCTTCTCTCTGTGTCAAGTAATGGAGAAGCCGTGTCACACGGATTACAGAGCTATTTTTACTTGAAATAATCTTTCATAAAAGAAAGAAATGAAATACAGTTCTTCTATAAAAAGTGCAGTAGTCATTACTGGAAGTTTTCCAAAATGAAAGCAAGATTTACTACATATTGCAAAAATTGGTTTAGTGCTTTAATACTTAATAAAGTAACAACCCGACCACCAAAGACAGCTCTTATAAGGGGTTCCTTCTCCAAGAATGGACCAGATGGAAAAGAATATTTGCATTGAATTAGAATGAACATTCCCAGGGAGGAAAGGGCTCTGGATAACTTGGTCAAAGTAACAGGGATTTATGACCCATTTTTGCCTTCATGTTTTCTTTTGTCCACAGTAATCAACTAAGTGCAGGAAACAAAGCAACACGTTTCACCCCCATGTGGGTCAAATGAATCAAAACAAGGAAAAAGGGAAAGAAACAGGGGAACAACATTCACTGACTCCATAGGCCAAATGCATGTTTGAAGGAACAAAGCAAAAACTCTTCAACAACCCTTGGTTAAAACAAGACCAACTTATCAAAGACGATGGTGAAAACGCTTCAAGATCTGCAGATGAGGCCATGAGCAGATTCAGGTCAGCCTCCCTGCGCCTCTAATAGCTCCTTTGCTGATGTGACAGAGGGCCCAGGCTTCCCTCCTGTGTTGCATGATGACTGGCTCTGTCAGAGGTGGAGTTTGCCATGTATACTGAGGCTCCAGGCCATGGCTGATTTCCAACCATGATCATGGTTGTTTTACTAGTTTTGGTCATAAATTAGTGGGAACAAGCTACCCCACTCCCGCCTGCCAAATTGTAATTCCAAATCAGGTGTTTGGATTCCATTCCATGCAAGCGGGAAGAATGTGTGGGAAAAAGGCAGACCACAGGGTACCTGCCACGGAGGAAGGTTTGAGTGGACCAAGGGGGCAGAGTCTGGGAAAGCCCGTGTTCTCTCTGAGTACTGGCACCAATGTGCCCCCAGCTTCTTAGGGCAGCAATGAAAGGGAAACTGTTTGGCAATTTAAGCAACGGGCACACACATGTGGGCCCACTTACTGTGTGCTGGGCAGATGCGGAGGGAGTGTTATGAGGGCAACCTCACATCACCCCCCCCCATGAGGGACCCTAAGATATGGCACCCAGAAAAATGACAGCACAAATCATGGAAGAGGATTAAAGAGAAGGACAAAGCCTTTTAACCAGGCTATAGTAGGACAAAGGTCCTGTAAGAAGCTTGTAACAGTATTTTGCCGACAACTCTTAGAGGAAAACACATTTGGCCAAAGGACCTGGAAGTAAACACCAAGGTTAGGTAGTTGTGAAAATCATCCTGAAGGGGTGAGGAGGAACTTTCCCTCCCCTGCTGGCAGGTGAGGTCACCTAACTGCATTTGAGGGCCTCCTGCTCTGGGGGGCCAGGGCCAAGGAGGTGTGTGTTTGGCTCTGCAGGGTCAAGGCTCTGTCCCTCTAGCACATACCAACCAAAGATGGAGGGGGAGACTCGGAGGGGTCTTGGCTCTCTGCCCTGGCTGCTTCCAACTTTGTCGATCCAGTTACCCATGCCTGCCCCCATTATTGTGCGTGACAAGCTCCTCTTCCTCTCCAGGCCTGCTTTCGGTGCACAAGAAGGGGATGCCCTTCCCTGAGCTGGGTCATTTGCTGCCACCTGAGTTTGTTATAGGAAGGAAGGCCTGCCTCTCTGGAGACACTGTGGAGGAACAGTGTCCGAAGGACTGATTATAAGGGATTCTCTAGGATGTCTCCATAATAACATCATGGAGGCCCACCACCATGTGCCTGACCATGAAGCTGCCCTGTAGGAACCACCCCCCGGCCCCAACCCGCCTTGCAACTTGTTCTAGAGAGCTTTCTGTAAATAGTTGAGTCTCATATCTGTGAGAGAGGGCCACCAGGCAGGCCTTCACAGACACATGGAGAAATCTGCCACAGTCAGGATGATTTGCTCACTGTCACATCTGGCATCATGGACCACAGGCTGGAGAAGTAGCCAGGATGCTTTATCAGCTAAAATTTTCCCCACTTAAGGAAAACAGTGGAATATGGATTTGAAAGGTTGAAACTAGCATTATTAGGCCTCTTAATAGCTATCAGAAGACTAATTTCATTTCTTTTCTTCAACAAATATTTATCCAGTGACTAATATGGGTCAGGCACTGTTGTAGGCACCAGGAATACAGCAGTGAGCAAAACATATAAAAATTCCTGCCCACGTGGAGCTTACATTCTGTGGGGGTTGGAGGAAGGACATAAAATGAATGAGTGAATAATTCACATGTGCAGCACTCAGATGGCAGTAAATGCACAAAAAATGCACAGGGAGGTACGAGGGTGGGATGTATTGTCATTTTAAATAAATAAATAAATAAATAAATAAATCAGGGAAGGCCTCCTTGAAAGTGACAGTGGAGCAAAGACTGGCAGGTAGTGAAGGGTGAGCCATGTGGTTTGGGGGAGAACATTCCAGGTGTAAGGAGGAATAGCATGTGCAAAGACCTTGAGGCAGGCCCATGCTGCAGGGGCAGAGCAGCTAATAACAGAGGAGGAGGTCACAGAAGTACCAGAATGGGAGTGGTCTTTGTAAGGACTTGACTTCTTCATTTAAAGTCATCCTCCACTGTTTATAGATACTGTCAAATAGCTGGTTTTACTAACTTGTCCTTATTAAATTAACAGGTTGCTTTGGTCTTGAGCAGATTCAACCTATCTTCTTAAACCAACTGGTATACTTCACCTTGTAAAGAACTGATTATATATATGTGTGTATACACATACACACGCAAATACACAGATATATGTACACACATGTATGTATTAAGATGCTCTCTTGGGTGAATGAATAAAAATGCATTAGCAATGGGCATCATTTTGTACATAAATAATTGGGGCCGGCGGGACTTTTTTTTTTTTTTTTTTGCAAGAATCAAACAATAAAAATGCAAATTTCAACTAATCACTTTGCAGAATGGATAGAAGCAGTAACATCACTTGGATTGTTTGGTGAGACTGGCTTCTGTGTGGTCCCTGGGGTTAAGTGTTAAGTCAGCCCAGTTGAGTAGAGCAAATTCGTACCGCGGAGCCTGCACATACCAGTTATTTCTGAGAGTCCATGCAGGGCATCTCCCTCTGTCTTCTGTACTGGGGGTGGAATGGTGAGAAAGGACTGGTTTTGGGGAATGTTGCTGACTGCATAACTGCTTACAGGTCATTTCACACATTGCTTGGAGCAAAAGTGAGAGTCTTCCAAAGCATTTGTTGTACCCTGGAAGTGCTCCTTGCTGTCTGGAGGGACTTCCTCGGGGTGAGTGGGGGTGGTCATCATCATTCACGTCCCGCAGGTCTCTCTAGGATCAACTGTCCTGGACCGCACCCTGGGACCCCACCCGGTGTCAACAGGCAACACTGTCAGGGACACGCTCTGTGCCCACAAGAATTGGCACTGCAGAGTGGGTGTGGAGAACGGGGGTGGTTGTAGATGGAAAGGATGACACTGTGCAGCCCATCTCTGCCCTGAAGAGCCACATCAGAATGGGGGGGAGTGCAAGTAGAAAAGAGTTTATAGTCGGGACTGAATGGGGAGGTGGTGCCCAGGGGTCTCCAGAGAGCCACCACTTTAAGGCTTTTTGGAAGGGGGTGCCTTCTCCCTGGTGCCAGGAATGCCAGCCACCTCTGGGCCTTTCCATGGTGTGTCTGCCTTCAGGAAACAGCAGAACCAGACTAGCCAGAGCAGAGGCCGCCTCAGCAGGCCCTGGGCGATGCCACAGCAGTTGAGGTCCGACAAGGCAGGGCTCGCTTAGCCATGGAAACACATTTTCTTATTTATTAGAAGCATTGAAAGAAAGGAAAAGAAAAAACACTGGAGGAGCTTATTTTGTAAAGTCCACACCATGATGAGGAAAAAGGAATCATGTCATAAAGAAAGAAATCCCAAACGTGCAGCAGATGCCTTCAGCTTTTACTCCAGGTCTCGTAAGTAAACACGGAAGACTCACATAAAATGGAACTTAATGCATACACGGGTTTGGCAAAGCCTGTTTTTCTCTTGAACAAATTTCCCACCACTGATAAGTACAGCCCTTTTAATTTTCTTAACTAATGTCAAATATATTTTGATAGGTTAAGTTTATTTTTGCAAAGTAGAGTGGTTTGCAAAACAAGCTTGTGGATGCTAAGGGAGGGGTGAGAACCAAGTGCACCGGGGGTGGGGGTGTGAGTAGAGAAACCTTTTATCTGGAGTCACCAAATTCCTGATGGTAAGCTACTAGAATTGATAAATCATTTTGGAAAATATTAAATTTGTAAAGTAACATCCAAACTTTTCAGAGCTCCACTCCAGCCACTGGGTGGTGACAGGTAAGAAAAAGTTCACAGTAACTTAGTGAATATAAAGTATTCATTTAAGAGGAAAGGTGCAGTACCAAAATCCATGGACAGAAAAAAAAATCAAGCTTCCAATAAAGAAAGAAAACACATTTACATATTCCCACTTTCAGAGAGGACATGAACAAATAGCAAAAAGCACTTAAACTCAAGAGCCCGCAGTACAGAGCCCCTTCCCACCTATGGTAACCCTTCTAAGGGGACAACCCTGTGACAATATAAGGGCGCAAAATATTGCTCTGTGGCATATTCTGGAAATAATATAAAAATAATTTCTATGGTACAGTTTGAACTTGGCTTGTAAAATTTCAATGTAACATAGCATAAAATCTACAAACAGAATACACGTAAAAACACCTTCCTTTAACAATATATTATTTGAAAAAAAATGATATACCTGGGTCTCGTGTGTGCGGGAAATGTGAAGTAAATTACTGAATTAACCTCCACTGGGGTTTAGAAGTATCTAGGATCCTTCTGGAAATTTGCTGTCACTTAAAGACATCTGACCTTCCTGGAAAGGGAATTCTGGCTATATCAGACAAGGCCACTCACAGGCAGGGTCTGCCATGTACCCCGAGCCCAGGGTGTGTACCCCAGTGAGGTTCTCAGGTTTTCTAGAATTGGGACTCTCTTCCTTTTCTCCAGTGCCTATGATCCATTTAACCTTTCCCTGATCCACAAGAGGTCCCCAAGTCACAGAAGGATTTGAGAGGACCTCTTGGCCCACATGTAAACAATACAGCAGTTTCTGATAGTAATGTTCAGCCTGATAAACTAATTTGGTTTGAGAGAACTTTGGCTACGGACCTGATCTAGAGAGCTCTTTTGAACAACATGGAGTGTTCCTGGTACACTGGACTAGTACATTTGATGTAACAGTAGGTTCTCTCACAATTTCAATACTGTTTAGAGGAAGGGATCCAGATCCCTCACAAAAGGAAACAGCTATTTGTAAACCATGTGGACAAGCACTCACAGATGCACTGGCAGGCCCAGCCACCTCATGACCATGCTAAGTTGGGGGCCTTCCACATGGCTGGAGAAGCTACCCAGAGCTAGATCTCAGGCTCTTATTCATGGCACATCTGTCAGATGGGGTGGGGAAGAGGAGACTTCGAAATTCAAGGAGATAGAATAAGTCACCATTCTTAAATAATACCTATGGATTGCACTGCCTAGTTTTGAAGGTTTTCCTCTGGTATTGCAATGGACTGTGTTTATTTTTCTCAGTTTGCCTTTTTTTTTTTTTTTTAACCATGGCATGAGAAAGATAAAATATTTGCATAGCCAGTTTTGGAAATTTCTGGTTGGCTGCTTTAACATTAAAAAATTAAAACACGAATATAATTTTACTTTATGCCTTCTTGACTCGTGCACATGAGTTTGGTTTCTAAACGCACAATTAAGCATTTTCAAGGCTGGCTCTCAACCTTCTAAAGTGAGGGGCTAGTGCCATGGCCAGTGTCTATATGTGATGCAATACTTCCTGTGACCTCAACTTTGGGTGGCAAAGCAGTTGCCTAGCAGGGCACAAAGAATCAGTCCAAAAAGCTGCCACAAACCCTCGTGATGAGAGATATTTAAAAAATTACTTTTTTTTTCTGAGTAACAAAAGAAACCCCAGTAATATGAGGGACGTGGATGTTAGTAATTACCACACATTGAAAGTATTGTTCGGCATGAAAAGTAAAACTTCCAAAAAATTTCTTAAAGATTCTATTTAATAAATAATTTTAAGGAACCACTTATGCAAAACTTGGATAAATTACTGAAAACCCCACGTGCTGTGGAATAATTAAAAACAAAAAGGAATTACAGGAGATACTCAAATTAGTTTACTATAATTCTTCAAACAAGTAAAAAAAATCTCCTCTTTTAAATTTTATTATTATTATTATTATTATTATTATTTTTTGCTGCTCTTTATGTCAGAGGGAAAAGCATCCTTTCTGGAGAAGGAGAAGCTGGCTCCAATGAAGAGATGGTCTACCTCCTGCATTTTCTGAGGAAACACCCACAGCAAAGCTGGGCGCTATCTCCTCTCTTTCTTAGGGTTATTAGAAGCTATTCTAAGGCTCTCGAAGGTTTTAAAGTATTCTTTTGCTAGTGAGGATTTTACCCATCTTATCTGGATTTCTTGGAAACAAGATCTCTCTTTAGTGAGGCAGATTTAACTCCTCAGTGTCCTTGGCCAAGAATGGTATTCTCCAGAGGTAATCTTGGAAGGAAGAGGCTGCATATTGCTGCTCAAAACAGGGTAGCTAAGGACACATATTTTATTTTTTTCCTCAAGAAATGTAGGAGGCACCAAAAAAGGGACCACTCAGGAATGGGGCTGCCCCTCACTGTGTCATGGAGCCACAGGCAGGGTGACCCCTACCCTGCAGAGGGGACCCCAATGGGAGTGACGCCCCTTTACCTGGCTGAACCCAGACAGATGCAGGTCGAGGTGGGGATGGGCTTCCTTCCCGACTTCCCTCAGCCCCTTCCCTTTAGAAAGAGGCACAGGCCAGGTTTCAAAGCAGCCTCGTTGCGGGGGGAGGGGGGGGCTTTACATAGTGACCAAAGGGTCAATCCCTTGCCTCTCTCCTGGGGCACCAACGATCACTTCCTAGGGGTGCTCTGGAGATAGTTCGCTGTGGAAGTGTCTTCAAAGAAGAAATGTGAACAGACTGTCATCTTTGCTCATACATGGGCAATTCCAAATAGTGGTTTCAGAACCCTTGCGTTTTGGATCCAAGGTGTCTTTGGAAAGCTCCTGTCACCTCAGCTGCCCGGCACCGGGGGCCATCACTACCCCTCACCCCGCCCTGCGAGGTAGGTTGTTCGGTGCCCATCCCAGGACGCCTGCGGCTTTGATGGCAGTGTGAATGTTGCTCGGGCCAGGGGTGGGAAGGGGGGTGAGTGGGAGGAGCTTTTGCTTATGAGATGGAGGTGCGTATTCCTAAAGGGCCACCGTGACCACCAGAGCTTATCAGCGGGGCGGCACAGTGTCTCCTGTCCTCCGAGGACTCGGGAGGGGAAGCAGGTGTGAGCCCGCAGCACAGTCGCCACCCCAGTCCCGGGCTGCGGGTCTGCTTCTTGACCCTGGGTGGTACCGACCGCACACGTGTGACCGCTACATGGAGGAGGTCAGTCGCTGGGGTGGGGGGCGGGGGTGGGAGAAGAAAAAAAGCAAAAAAAAAAAAAAAAGTAAAACACTCCCTTCTAAAAACAAAGGGCTGCAAATTTCTTTATTTCTCTTATTGAGGAACAAAAATACTCTTGCAATGGCTATTGAGTTTCCACAGGTACGAGGCAGATGCTAGCTAGCACACCCACTTCCAACAGTATGACTTGTTTCCTATCCGTCTACTACCTGAGTGGCGTCAGTGTAGGTTCAGGCACCATTAGGAACGTTTGACCAAACACGTACACAGCACTGACAGAGGAGTCGCCGGCCTTCCGGTTGACCAGGGCATGTAAAAAAGACACCGACAGAATGGAAAAGAAATCCTTTATGGTAAAAGCTGGCGGAGCGCGCGCCGCACTCAGGGTCGGGCCCCGCGCGCCTCGCGCCGCCGCCGCAGCTCCTCGCGGTAGCAGTAGGAGCAGTAGTGCTCGGTCTCGGCGCGTCCGTAGAACGCGCAGTTCTCGCGCTGGCAGCGCCGCTGAGCCAGCCCCGGGCCGCCGCGGCCGCACTCACCGTTCGAGCGGGCGGCCGGCGCGTCGGCGTCGGCGAACTCCAGGCCGTCGCGCGCGGCGCCGAAGCCGTTGGTGTAGGTCTGCGACTTGTGCTCGGCGGTGCCGGCCGCCCCCGCCACGCCGGGCAGGGCGCCGGGCACGGCGCGCGCCAGCGACTCGACCGTGTTGACGGTGCGCAGGGCGGCGGCGCGCGCCGGGCTGTAACTCTGCGACGACAGCGAGCGGTTCTGCTGCGGGTACGTGGCGCACGGCCGCAGCGCGCCCACGGTCGGCGCGCACGTCTCGTCCCGCGCGCCCGCCGACTGCACGTGGATGACGCTCTGGCGCGCCGGCGCCGGCGGGCTGCGGCCTGGGAGCGGTCCGCTGGCGCCAGCGCGTCGCGCGCCGCCGCCGCCGCCGCCCGGGCCCGGGGAGGCCGCGCCACCCGCCGCCGCCCGCGCCGCCCGCGTGCCCGCCGCCGGCCCGGGACTCGGGCGCTCCTTGAGCTTGAGCACCAGCTGCGTGGGCGGCCCGGCCGGCGGGCCTGGCGAGGCGCGCTCGGAGCCCGGCGCGCCCTCGGTCTCCGGCCTGCGCGGCGGCCGCTTCGCCGTGGAGGCGGCGGCGGCGGCGGCGGCGGCGGCGTCGCGGCGGCGCTGCTCCTGCTCGGCACTGAAGCGCTCCTGCGCGCTGGTCAGGTAGTAGCCTATCATCTCTTCGTGGAACTGGTGCCGGTGGCTGGTGAGCAGCAGGCCGGCGAAGATGAACTTGCGCTCGCCCTGCATGGCGGCGCGCAGGATGTTGAGGCTCAGCTTCACGTCCGTGCTGTACTTCCAGGCGTCGCCCCGCTGCCCACCGCCCTTCTCGGCCGGCGACGCCCCGGCCGCCTTGTCCGTGGGCGACGGCGTGGTCTTTTCCGACGGAGACGTGCTAGCCGACGCACCCGATTCCTCCTTGCTGCCCTTGCGTGACTTGGTCTTCTTCTCCTTGCTGCGCTCGGGGGCGTCGCCGTTCTTGCCGTTGGCGGAGTTAGCGCGGCCCATCTTGCCGTGCACGAGACCTCCCAGGCCACCCATGTTTTTCTTCAGCTTGATGCCCAGCGTCTTGCTGAAGCTGCCCAGCTTGTTGGCCACGGAGTCCGCGCGGGTCTTGTCCTTTTCCTTGCGTTGCTTCTCTTTCTCTTTGTCTTTGCCATTCTTGCCATTATTGCTGTTGGAATTGCTGCACACCGAGTCACGGTCCGAGTCCAGGGAGTCGGCCAGGGACTGCACGTCCTCCCCCACAGAGGCTGTTGGGGATTCCGGCTGTGCCAGAGGGGCCTGTGGGGGGGAGAGGAAGGTCGAGAAAGGAAGAAGGTTAGAGATGAGCCATCTCACGTGGGTTCGACAAAGGTAGACCATCCCAGCCCACAGGCTGCTGTGTTGGGATCTCACTGTCCCATCCAGGATGCCTTTTTGGTGAGCTCAGGTTGCTGGTAGCCTGGAACTCCGAGGCAGGGATTTTGGGCAAGGTGCAGATGCCCACAGCCCCGGGGCCTCTGCACATTTTAGAATCATCATGCCCAGACTCTGCCCTTCTAGCCCTGAGGAAGCTGGTCTACGACCAGACCGGCCTCTGTAGACTTAGAGGCCTTCTGGTAAGGATGACACTTCACCTGCGTCTGTAGGTGTCTCTCCTACAAAGGTGTCTTACCTGTTTACTACAGGCAGGGGACAGACACTTTGTCCTTACCTTAGAACAAATACCCCCTTAGCAGTTCGGGTCATGACCAATCTCTTTACTCTAGGGGTTCCTTTCTCGGATTGGCAATGTGGTGTGCTAAACTGAGGATTCTGAAACGGGACCTGGGCTTAGCAGGAAAAACGTTACCGTTCCCAGAAAAGGTCTCGGGTGTGAGGAGGGGGCATCTCTGTGAACACCTTGGATAAGGCTCACTGTCAGGAAGGCAAGGCAGGTATGGACACCTGGTCCAGGACTATGGGGTAGGTGGGGAGCCTGAGAAAGGAGATGAATGCATGCAGAGGACCTTGTGGGAGATTCCTCCTTGTGTGAGGAGAGAGAATTCTGACAGCATCATTGGGTGAAGACCAGGGATCTCACACTAGCAGCTGAGTGGCAGGAACTGGTGCCCACCTCTGAATGGGCTTTTCCTGTCCTTCAGGAGAGGAGCCTTGGAGAAGGCCCCATTGTTCCCTCATTTCAGTTTTGTCCCCTCCCTTCCCAAGCAGGTCCAAGACACCTCCTGCAATCAGATCACCCAGAAGAATCAGGAACCAGCCCTCCCCACTTTATATTCTGAAATTCCTTCCTGTTCCCACTCTTTCCTGGGTCTGGAAGGAGCTAGAGGTCTCAACGGGATTTGTCAGTGACACAAAAGGGCAGAAGCTCAGGGGTTTGGCCCAGGAAAGGGAGGTGTGCTTGGTGCTGGGAGTGCCCACTGTTTGGCACCCAGTGAGCAAGGAACAGTGGCTCAAATGCCCTGAGGCTGGAAGTGTTCTTGCCAGGCCCTGCATCTGACACGGGGGCCACCATGGCTTGGCAGGGAGCCCTGCTTATTGCCTTGCAGAGCTGTGTCCTAGCCCAAGAGCCTCCTGATTTCTAGACCTACAGCTGCTGCCTTCACACCATATGTGTGTGCTGGGAAAGAACACCCGCAGCAACATTGGTAGAATCCAGGCAGTTGGCAGGTCATTGTAGAGGTTAAGAGTCAGGACTCTGGAGCCAGACTGCCACCAGCTGTCCCTTGTGTCCTCAGCAAAATGCGATATCAGTACCTGCCTCCAGAAGCCCTATGAAGATGGCATACAGGTAAAGGCTGATGTATGAAAACATCCTGAACAGTGCCTGGCCTGTCCTGGCTACTGACTCTGTGTCAGGCACCACCTTAATTCTTTCCTCATGTCACTCCTTTAATACTGTTTATGAGCTCCACTTCATAGCCAAGTATACTGATGTCTGAGGAGGACCAATTTGTAAGCTCTCTCTCTTTTTTACAAATCCCTTTCTTTGAGGGCTCACTACTGAGGTAACAAAAACATCAATCAGAGTGAATCGTGCTTAGCATGTGGAAGGGGGGAGAGAGCAGACCCTCCCTGGGGGGTCTTCTTTTCCCACCGCCTCCTGGAGAACAGAAGGAGGGGGCGCTGAGGAATTGCGCGCTCTCGGTTCCCTGGCTTTTCCAAGGACCCACACACAGTTTATAATTAATTCCGCTCTGCCGCAGCACATCGTGTTCCGATGTCGGCAGAGATAGTTTTGTGTTGCGACTTGCCTACAGTTTGTTTTCTGAGTGGGTGTGTTTATTCCTTTGCTTCTGGAGAAAATAAAAGGACAGAAAAAAAAAAAAAAAAACCACTCGAAACCACAACTCGCATACAAAACCAAACATCCCCTAACCGAGGTGTGCGCCTACGTATAGGCACGCAAGCACGCGTGCACACACGCATCAGGTAAACCCGAAACACTTCTCGCTGGGGCGGGGCTGGCCGGGCGCGGCCGGGGGTCGGAGGCCGGGAGGGAGTAGGTGAGCCCTGCCCCCTCCAGGTTTGTGGGGTGGGCCCTCCCGCCCGCGCCGGCGGCCAGTGAGAGGCCAGGACCCAGACAGGTGGTGAGGTCCGGGCGCACGCCAGGCTCACCCGGGTCTCCGAGGGGATCCGGATCCACGTCACGTTCATGTAGCTGTGCAGAAGGTTCAGCTTGGCTTCTAGCGACAGGATCAGGCTGGCGAAAGAAGAACACGGAGTGAAACGCATCCCAGCCGGCCCGCGCTCGCCCGCACGCACCCCGCCCGCAGGCACGCCAGCTGTCCCAGGAGGAGCAAGGGCGGCCCGGCCCACGCCGGGAAACCGGCGACAGCCGGCCCTTTAGGGCGTTGGGGGAGGGGCACGGGGTAGGGGCTCACTGGGCCAGCCGGGCGTTATCGTTGTCGTCTTTGCCCCACTCCCAGTCCTTCCCGGGGTCCACTGCAAAGTGCAGAGGCAGCAGCTTGTGCTCCGAATCCGTCAGAGGGATCACGGCTGGAACAGAAGAGAGAGACGCGGTGCCAGGTGGCCCCCGGGCGGGCCGAGAGGCTCCAGGCCCCAGCAACCCCCAGGAAGCCAGGAAAGGGAGTTCCAAGACCAGGTGTCTCCTTAATTAAGGAAACCGAATGGAGACTCACAGTGCCATCTGTGCCAGCAGGAGCGTTAAGACCACAGGTGTCAAAATCACTAGTGATAGTTTAAAATACTTCGTGTTTATTGTGGACCTTGAAGAGCAGTTGGAGACCTCACCTGGACTCTGCTGACGATTGGGGTCTGTCAGAAGGCAGGTACCCCGGTTGGGCAGCAGACGATAAAACCTATTACTGCTTCTGTTATTTCTGAGGAGGGACCCAAGCAAATTAGACAAGTAAGGTTGTTGGTTACCTCTCAGTGTGCAAATTAGACAAGTAAGTTCTGCTTGCCAATCTGTTCATTTGTGAACTCATTCAATTAAATCTGTCAGTTCAAGGAATGGATGGGGGGCGGGGAACCCAAGGATTTCGTGGCTCCTGGCCAGGGGGAGCTCACAGGTAACAATCTCATGTCAGGTGGTGGTGAGTACCCTGAAGAGTAAACAGCAGACTGAGGGGAGCTAAGGCAAGCCTTTCTAGGGCAAGCCTTTCTGAGGAAATAAGGTAGGTGTAGGCCTGTAGGCAGAAACTGCAGGGAGGAGAGCCTCGCCCTCACCCAGGGATCCATTCATCACAAACACTCCCGAGTGAAACGCCCAGCTGGGGGAAGTCTTAGCCCATCTCAGGCTGGGGCGGAGTGGGGGTGTTCACAGGTTTGCCTGGATCTGCTAGAAGCTTCTGAGCTGCTGTGGGACCCAGTGCCCAGTGAGAACAACTTGCTCCTCCCCTGGGTTTACCCTACCTCTGCCTCCTTGCTGCTCTGCCCCCGCCCCCGTACTGGTCATAAGCCTGGTGTCATTTCCCATGATTCATGGCAAGGGTGCCACGGCAAGAACAAAAAGACAAATAAGTAAATAAAATCTATGACTGAATACCATTAATAGTTGACTTTCTAATAAAAAATTGCAAACATTGACTCACTGCTGCCCTCCAGTGTTGCTAAAGAGAAAACGTGAGCACAAATGATCCTCCACCCCCAGATAAAGCAAACACAGCTTTGCTGGGGGAGCGGGATGGAGGGGTGACGGCGTTCTGTTTAAAGTGGCTAGAGACTGGAAGTATTGTGTTCTGGTTTGGTTGGTCAAGGACAGCTTGGTGTGCCCCAGCTACAGGCCACCAGGTTCTGCCTTGACATGGCCGTGACACAAAGGGTGCTCCTCCCAGGGCTCAGCTGCAGGGCAGTCACACTCAGGGAGGGCTGCAGTGCCCGTCCCACGGTTCCATGACTCAACACAAAAGCAGAGATGGAGTTGGCCTAGCTTCCCATCCACTGGGCTGGGGTGGGGGTGGTAGTGGATCCCTCTGTAGACACTTGCTAGGGTACTGCACCTCCCTAGAGTGCTTGTAAAGGCACTGATTCCAGGCCCCCATGCAGATGGCCAAACCAGTGTCCAGTAAAAAGACCCAAGGACTATATTTTAAGTAAGCATCCTCTGTGGTTCTTAAAATCATACAAATATGGAAAATATTGTTCCAGAACAATAATCTGTTTGAAGTAGTTACTGTGGGTAGGACTTGGGCAATTTGGGACTGGCTGTCCACTCCTTTCTCAGGGGAGAAGTGCAGTTGGGAGATGTCTGCCCAGTCATGGCTACAATTCCCAGCCCCCAGCACTTAGGAGGGAATAGGTGCTGAGTTGCACCCATGGCATGAGAGCAGAAACACTATGGGAAGTGCTGGGCAATGTGGTTAGGTGTGGGTGGCGTTCTCTCCACAACCCCACACCCTCATCCTTCTGTATGCTGAAACTTGATGGTGCTACAAGATGGCTGGGTGAGCTCCTGACTCCCCACTTGCCAATCAGGAACAGCTATTTTAGACTTTATTTGCAGGAGAACCACATTTCTCTCCCTATGATTTTGGTTTATGTCAGATAAAACAGCTAAAGATCCACATGCCCCTCAGCCTCTACTCCCTATCACTTCCCTACCAAGGCTCCTGGAAATTTGTACCCTCAATGGCTGGACTGGAACTGACTCCATGCGCTGCCCCCTGCTGGGCAGACGGTTGGACTCACCTGAAGGTGCTAGAGCCTGATCACCTAGCAGGGTCTTGGCAGCCTCTCAGCATGAATCTTAGTGGGGTGAGGTACTTGGAAAGGTACTAAGGACATGCCTGCTTGCAAGAAAAGGCACCTTCTTTGCCAGGGCTAACAAAAGGCATATTCTCTGCAGAGGGTACAGCTTTGGCCTGTGTGTGAGGGCCAGGGCTGCAGGGACCGAGAGCCCAACCCATAGCTGCACAAGCCAGGAGGACCTTCAGAACAGGCCCTCCCCACAAGCATTAGCTGCTTTAGATGCATCTGCCTCCCATTTTATACATTCACTTTTCCCAATTGGAAATGGGGCCTCACCCAGGGAGATAGATATGTAGTGATGTGGCAGCTTGCCCTCTGGTGGCAATGTCAGGAACAGCAAATGCTTTTCAAAATAAGCCCACAAACTTTTTTTTTTTCTTTGAAAAGCATGTCCTATCTTTTAACCTGGAAACACACAGCATCTCAAAACAGCCTTGACATATATTTAGTACTTATTTTCCAAAATGAATTCATACTTCTGGTTTCTGTTTCTGGGACAGCATGGTGCTATCATTACAACAACAATAACAAGCCAGACAAACTGCAGATTCACAACTTTCCTTTAATCCATCAGAGAGCAGAAGTCACAGGGAAACCAGCTAACTCCAAACCTAAGGACAGATGGGTACATACAAAGAGAAACAGACATGACTTTCATTGAGGCAGACTCAGCTGGACTACAGTAAGAAGAATTCAGCTAAAATAATTAACAAATTGGTAAAAGAAGAATGTAGCCTAGTGAAAGAATATTTAGAAGGCTGGGGGCTACAGATTATAAGGGAAATTAAAATGTATTTGTAAACCCCTCTCCATAGGACCCAACCTGGTGCTCACAAAAACACTGGCAAGAATTCTGAGAAAGCGTCCTTCGCAGACCTTTCTCTCCTGTCTATATTACAGAACAAAAGCTTAAATTGTGAGGGCAGAACACTGTTGGCCTTAGGGACTGGGGTCTTTCCTTAGTAAAGCTTGGGGTGGGAGGAGGAAATAAGAAAAAAAACCCCTCTTGTTCCCTAGTGGAGGGGCAGGAACATGTACTGAGCCCAGAAGTACATCTGGGGGAGGTTATCCCCCTTCTAAGATCCAGGGACACAGTGCCTGCCTAAGACAGAAGCTTAATTAGAATAACAAAAACATCACACTTCCTGGTCCCACTTTCACAACCAGACTAACAAGCTGTAAGTAATAGTAGTTTAATGCTAGAAGAGGGACAAGAGTTGAGAAGAGAAAGGGTGTAGCAGACAGTGAGAAAAGTCTTCTGGCAAAACAAAAGATATCACTAGTAAAATTTGAAGGCTGAGTACATTAAGGGTAACCAGAGCAGCAATGAAACCAAAACCTACCTCAAGTCCTGACTAGACTGATCCAAATCCCATACTAAAGACCTAGCAAAAGGAAAGGCATACTTAGTTCCAAGAATCAAAATGATATACCTCAGTCTTTATTATCCTACTCAATATGTCTGACTTTCACCAAACTGCTAGTGTAAGAAAAGATAAGAACTCCCCCCCCCCCGCCAACATTTAATAAGATCAAGCATTTCATAGAATAAGACTCAGATATGACACAGGTGTTGAAACTGTGACATGGAATTTAGAATAATTGATTAATAAGCTGAATACTCTAATAAAAAAGGTGGATATAATTAGTGTTTAATTTCTTTCCAGCAGAGAGAAGAAATGGATAAGAAAGTATCAAATGGAAATGCTGGAAATGACAAAAACACAGTAAGAGAGATGAAGAAAGACTTTGAGGGGCTGATCACTACACTTTACAAAACTGAGAAAAGAATCTGTGAACATCAAGATAGGTCAATAGAAATTACCCAAACTGAAACACAGAGAAAAAAGAGTTGGGTAGGGGGAGATGCAGAACAGAATATCCAAGAGCTGGGGGGGCAATACCAAACACCATAAGATCTGTAAAAGTGAAATCTCAGAAGGAAAAGAGAGTATAAGACAAGGGATATTTAAAGAAATAATGGCTGACAAACGTTTCTACTTTGAATGGCAAATACTACCACAGATCCAAAAAACTAAAAACAAAAACAAAAACAAAAACAAAAAGAGCAGGAAACTAGCACCACTAACACCAAAAATATCCCTATACTTAGCATATTTAAACTGCTGAAAACTAAAGACAAAATCTTAAAGGCAGCAACAGAAAAAAGACATGTTACATACAGAGAAACAAAGATAAGAAATACAGCAAACTTTTCATGCTGAAACAGGTAAGTCAGAAGACAATGGAGTGACATCTTTAAAATGCTGAAAAAAACAAACTACTAATCCATAATTCTATGCCCAGAAAAAATATCTCTGAACACGAAGGAGACATATTTTCTCAAACAAAAAGGGAAAAATATTAATTGCCTACAGAACTGCACTAGAAAAAATATATGTATATATGTTGGACTAGGAAATATTAAAGGAAATTGGAAATTCTTTAAGGGGAAGGAATATGCTACCAGTAGAAACTTGGATTTACATAATGAAATGAAAAATGATAAAAACAGAATAAATAAATGTGGAAATAAAACTATTTTTTCTTCCTTCAATTGCTCTAAGAAACTAAGGTGAAGAGAACAGCAGTGTATTATGTGTTTATAGCATATGTAAAAGTAAAATGCTTGATAATAATGGCACAAAGAATGGGAGGAAGGGATTGAGAATAAACTGTCATAAAGTTTACACAACACATGAAGTAGAATATTACTTGAAAATAGAATCTAATTAATTAAAGATGTTTATTGTAAACTCTGTAAATCAGGAAAATAAATAACAACGAAAAACAGGGGCATAATAAGTCAATAGTGGAGATAAAATGGAGCCATTAAGAAACTAATTTAACCCAAAACTCACTTATCCAAACATATTGTTAATACCATTAAATATAAATGGTCAAAAAATACCAATTAAAAGACAAAGTTGTCAGGATGCATAGAAAAAGCAATACTCAATTCTACTGACTGCAAGAAATTAATTTTAAACATAAAAACACAGATAGGCCAAAAGATATTCACTAATTATAAAAATCTAGAGTGGCTACGCTAATGTTAGAGGAAGTGGACTCCAGAACCAGGACTGTCACCAAAAATATAGAGAAACATTACACAATGATATAGGGGTCAATTGTCTAAGAAAACATCACAATCCTACATATGTGCATGCTCCTAATGACATGCTTTCAGAGTACTAAAAGAAAATACTAACAAAAATGAAAGGAGAAACAGGTCCATTATGGATCTTGGAGACTTCATCATTTTTCTCTTTGTAATTGACAGAACAAGTAGAATGTCAGCAAGGATGCAGAACACCTGAACATCATTAGAGAACTTAAATAAATTGACATTTATAGAATGCAACAAGAGCAGAACACATTATTTTCAAGGGAACATGAAATATTCACCAAGATATAACACATTCTTAGCCAACCTTAGCAAATTTAAAAGTATAGAAATCATTAAAAGTTTTTCTCAGACCGTTACTAAATGAAAGTGTTAAACCTATAACAGAAAATATTTGGAAATTAAAAAGCATGCTTCTAAATAATCCATGGGTCAAAGAGGAAGTCTGAAGGGAAATTGAAAAATAGTTTGAACACAATGAAGTGGAAATACAACATACCAAAATTTGTGTGATGTAGCTAATCAGTGCTTAGGGGAAAATTTATGGCATTAAAATGCTTATTTTGGATAAGAAGAAAAGTTCCAGGTATGTAATCTAAATTTCTGGTTTAAGAAACTAAAAAAAAAAAAAAAAAAAAAAAAAAATAGCAAATTAAACTCAGGTGGAAGGAGGGAAACAATAAAGATTAGAGCAGAAATTGATGAAACTAGGGGTGCCTGGGTGGCGCAGTCGGTTAAGCGTCCGACTTCAGCCAGGTCACGATCTCGCGGTCCGTGAGTTCAAGCCCCGCGTCGGGCTCTGGGCTGACAGCTCAGAGCCTGGAGCCTGTTTCAGATTCTGTGTCTCCCTCTCTCTCTGCCCCTCCCCCGTTCATGCTCTGTCTCTCTCTGTCCCAAAAATAAATAAACTTTAAAAAAAAAAAAAGAAATTGATGAAACTAAAAACAGAAAAATAGTAGACAAATCAGTGAAATCAAAAGCTGGCTCTTGGAAAAGATACATAAAAAAAACAACAGATTATCCAAATCCATATTTTAAGAAGTTAGGATAAATGGTAGACTAGGCTTTTAAATGTTCTTAAGCTGTTAATATGCTGGCTAGTCAATACATGTTCATATTCTAAGACATTTTAGAATACTGAACTTTTCATTGTTAGATGATTGTAGATTTAAATGCAGTTGTAAGAAATAATGCATAAAGATCCTATCTATCCATCTCCCAGGTGCTCCCCAATGCTAACATCTTGCATACCTGGAGTACAATATCACAATCAGGATATAGACCTTGGTACACTCCACTGAGTGTATTAAGTTTATATGAGTTTTCCATGCAGTCATCTCTCTTTGTCTCTGTCTCTCCCTCCCTCCCTCCCTCTCTCTCTCTTTCTCTCTCTCTCTCTCTCTCTCTCTCTCTGTGTGTGTGTGTGTGTGTGTGTGTGTGTGTTTATTTGGTTCTATGCAATTTTATTACATGTGTAGATTTAGGTAATCCCTCCAATCAAGTACAGAATAGGTGCATCACTACAAGGGTCCCTTGTGTTATTCTTTTATAAACACACTTCCTTTCAATACTTCATTCCTGTCCCTAATCCCTGTCCACCACTGTGGATGGATGATTGTATATGTCAACTTGACTGGACTAAGGGATGCCCAGATATGGAATAAAACATATTTAGGTTATTTCTAGAGGAGATTAGCATTTGAATTGGTAGAATGAGAAAAGAGGATCATCCTCACCAATGTGAACAGGCATCATCCAATCCATTCAGGACTCAGAAGAAAAAGGCAGAGAAAGGAAGAATTTGCTCTCTTTTCTTGAGCTGGGATATACAGCTCCTCCTGCCCTCTGGCATTGGTGCTACCACTCCTTGGGCCTTCAGACTTGTATGGGAATTTATACCATTGTCCCTTACTTCTTTGGCCTTGGACTCAGACTGAATTATACCACTGGCTTTCCTGGTTCTCCAGCTTGCAGATGGCAGGAAGATGGTGAGACTTCTTGGCCTCCAGAATTGTGTGAGCCAATTCCTAAAATAACCCCCTCATATATATATACACACACACACACACACACACACACACACACACACACATCCTACTTGTTCTCTTTCTCTGAAGATCCACAACCACTAATCCGATCTCCATCTGTATAGTTTGGACATTTCAAGGATGCTATGTAACAGGACTCATATAGTATGTGATCTTTTGGGATTGACTTTTTTCATTCAGCATAATTTCTTTGAGATTCACCCAAGTAACTGCATGTATCATTTTTATTCCTTTGTACTGCTGATCAGGATTCCACAGGATGTATGTACCATAGTTTGTTAATCCAGGAAAGACATTGGGTTGTTTCCAGTTTTGAGCTATTACAAATAAAGCTACTACAAACCTTCAGGTATACAGTTTTGTGTGGACACAAATTTTTACTTCTTTGGGATAAATACCTAGGAGTATAATTCTGGGTTATATGGTAAATGATGTTTAGTCTCATAATAAAATGCCAAACTGTTTTTCCAGAGTTTTACATTTCTACAAATAAAGCAAGAGAGATGTGGTTGTTCTACATCCAGCATTTGGTATTATCACTTTTACAAATCTTAGTCATTTTGATAGGTATGTAGTGATATCTTATTGTGGTTGCAATGCTGAACATCTTTCAATGTTGTTATTTGACACCTGTGTATCCTTTTTGGTGAAATGTCTGTTCATGACTTTTTCCCATTTTTTAATTTGGATTTTTTAACTATTGTTTTTTAACTGTTCATTGCATATTTTAGATACAAATCTTTTGTTGATAGGTAGTTTTAAAATATTATCCCCCAATCTATAGCTTGTCTTTTCATTTTCTTAACAGTTGTTGTTTTGTTTAATTTTTTTTTTTTTTTTTTGCAGAACAGAGGTCCAATTAATCAATTTTTCTTTTTTTTTTTTTTTGATTATGATTTTGTGTCAAAGAGCTCTTTGCCTAGCTCTGGGTCCCCATATTTTCTTTGAAAAATTTTATAGTTGTGCATTTTACATGTATTCTGTGATTCATTTTGAGCTAATGTTTATATTATTAAGATTTAGGTTCACGTTCATATTTTTGCCTATGGATGTTAAATTGCTTTATCACCATTTGTGGAAAAGACTCTCTGTTCTCCATTGAATAGATTTTGTTCCTTTGTCAGAGGACACAGGACTTCAGTTCATGCCACAGCCCTATTGGGTGGGTCAAGAGAGGGAGCAGGACTGGGGATGACCTTTGTCCCACTTTCACTAAACTTCAGAGTTTTGTGAAAGTCAAAGGAGATAGTGCATGGGAGATGAGGTTTGGGAAAATGCAAAATGGAAAGCAAAGTGTGATAAATCTTCCATCTAAGAGGTATCTTGCTAGAGGACTCTCAGAAATGTCTTGGGAGAGGTAGAAATTTTTGAGGGCCATGGGGAGGTGCAGCAGTCACCACTGGCTGCCCATCCTTTGTTCCCACTAACAGACCCCACCTCCTGGGACTGTCATGAAGGGTCAGGATGGCTCTAAGGCATTCATGGTTGACTCATTTCTATGACTTCTGAGACAAAGCCTAGAACAGAATCTGCTCAATGAGATGTAAGAGGAAATCAATTGGAAGATTCCTGGTTAAAAGCAACACAAAGGAGGGCCAGGGTCTTTTCTGATCTCTCCATGTTTTGTGTGAGGATATGATGCTTGGAGCTACAATAGTCATCTGACCAATGAAGGACAACTATGGGACAAAAGGCAACAGGCCAAGGAGAGTGGAGAGACAAAAAGGGCCTAGGTCTTTGACGAATGTCAGGTTCCAAATCAACCAAATGCTGGTCATCAGATTTCTCATGACATGAGAGTATAAACCTCTTTATTCTTTGTGTGAGATAGGACACCATGGTGGTTGTGTGAAAGCCATGCTTGACAGTGGAAAACCAGGAGGTGTGAGGTTGCTTCTGAGCCATCTCTGTAGGAGCCCAGGTCTGCTGGTGAGGCTCTGCTATGCTTGGACCCATGCCTGAGACCCAGCAGCCACTGGGTCCTGCCCCTGGGCAGGAAGAAATCCAACCCTAGGCGTACACCCATTTAACTGTCCTGGTTACAAGTGCCTGGAATGGAGTGCCATCATACAAGCATTCTTGAAGAACATCCCTGCATCTCAGGCCCACAGGGTTCCACATGAGAAAGCTGGAGCCCACCCACAGCCTGGCCAGATCTTGCTTCCAGGAATCTGTGGCATTCGTGGCAAGCTTTCATGCCATCAACCATGTAAATGGCAGTCCTGCCCTTTGCTCTGCTGGACTGCCACTGGGATGACCCCTCTTTCCCTGGAGTGGAATTGTGAGGATTAGCTACATTCCAAATATCTACTAGGCCCTGGTTTAACTAGAGTTTGCAGAAAAAATTTTTAAAAATCCACCATCCATTATAATGGGGCCCAGGGTTCCCACGTACAGGCATTTGGCTGTTGAGGGGGCAGGGAGCTCACATATACTTAGTCAACTACTAATGGATCTGAATGCAGCATCTGTTGGTCAAGAAGGTGATGCTGATGAACTGAGCCAGAAATGTCCAGCTTGGACAGACTGAACCCAGAAGTTCTGTTGTTTGAATGGACACTTGGGATCCATACACAAGAGACGCCCTCCCCTTCTCTTCTCCACTTAGTGATGCCCTTTCATCCTCAGGCTTTTAGAGCACATGTCAGTTCCTTCTCAGCTCTGGATACCTGGGCCTCCCCTGTGGCACTGAGGAGGCTTCTCACCAGGGCCAGGGCCAGCCAGGGCACATCCCTGCTTAGGGTGGGCTCTGCTGGACTTGCCATGTGAGTTTGCTCTGCAAAACACCACCTCCTCTGGGAGGCACCTTCATCTTTCTCCTCCAAATCGCCAAATCCCTGGGGTCTTCCTGGTCCCAGGGTTCTTCCCCATGTGGCCACATAGGCTCTGCAGGTAGGTGCTGCCTGATCTTTGCATCCCCCACTTACTGTTTGCACAGTCAATCCTCACCCAGATGTGTTGAGTGATAGTTTATGCTGACTAACTGAACTGCCCTGGAGTAATCAAACCCTTCATTTATTGGTCATAACACTAGTCAGGAAGGATATCAGGACACAGAGAAGGAAGTTCCAAAGGGAAGTGTTAATGCACAGCTTGCATACCAGGAGCGGCCATGGCCAGGCCTTCATGCAGACACTGCCCTTGCTCAGAGCACCTGGCTCCAGCTGGCATCTGCTTGGTAGCCATGTGTGATGAGAGAGGGAACCTCTTTGCCCTGGCATTGGGTCCAGGCTATGGGAAGAGACAGGCCTGATGGTGGGTGAGGGATGGTAGAAGAAACTCGGGGGGGGGATCCCTAGGCCATACCTTTCCTCTTGGCCTTCTCCTGGGGACCAAGACCACCGGAAGATGCAGGAGCACACTTTGGTCTCTCACCAGTGAGCAGGCATTTTCCTTTCTACCCTCTATAAAAGTTCCAGTAGGCATTTTATTTTTCCTTTTATTCTTAAAAAAAAAAATTCAAACAGAGGTTGAAGAAGTCCCAGGTAGGAGTCAGGATACCTATGCCCCTGGTTGTCCAGGTGACCTATATGAGTCCCTCCTGTGTAGGGCACAGCAAGGGTTGGGCCGGCTGACCTTCTTCCCAGCTCTGACATGCCCTCCTTCTGGATGTGGTGGTTCTGTGGGGAATGGGAAGATTAGGGGTGCACAGGGCACCTTCCTCTCCACTGTTGATTTCTCATCAGCTCTGGTTCTGGGTTGGAAGCCAAAGTAAGATGTCATTGGATCTGACTGGTCCTCAGTGGAAGCGGAAGTCCTTCACAAGCTTTGTAATGCCTCTCCATCCAGGTACCAAGCTGGCCTGCTGTAGTGTGTGTGTGTGTGTGTGTGTGTGTGTGTGTGTGTGTGTGTGTCAGGGGGAGATGTGAGGTCACAGCTGGGTTCCACCTTCCATGTATGTGGCCTGGGAGGAAAGACACTCCATAAACATATGGGACACTGCTGATGGGTCAAGGGCTCAGGTGGGAGTCAACAGGACTGTTCCTTGCTCCCAATAAACTCTGAAGATATGCTTAAAATTTTTTTAACCATATTTTATGGTATTTGCTGATTTGTGTTTAGACTCACCCATTCATTCACTTGGGCTTGAAGACTGGTATTCTCATTCTGTCTGTATTCCTTTCCTTGGGCTGCTATAACAAAGCAACAACAGACTGCATGGCTTAAACAGCAGAAATGTGTTTTCTCACAGTTCTGGAGGCTGGAATTCCAAGGTCGAGGAATCAGCAGGGATGGTTCCTTCTGAGGCCTCTCACCTTGGTTTGTGGATGGCTGTCTCCTCCCTGGGTCCTCCTGTGGTTCCCCTCTGTGTGTGTCTGTGTCCTAATCTCTTATAAGGACACCACTCAGGTGGATTAGGGTCCACCCACATGACCTCACTTTACCCCTTGAAAGGCCTTGTCTCCAAATACAGTCACATCCTTGAGATACAGGGGTTAGGAAGTCAACATATGAATTCAGCCCTTAACAATGAATGCTGTTGCCTCTCCCTTCATGACACACTGAGATATCTCAACTCAGAGAAAAGTCTCCTCACCAGTTCACTGAGGAAATGCAGGATTTGGGCTGATACTTTCCTGCTATTTACCAGTTTCCAAAGTTATGTGTGGCACCAAGTAGAGGTGAAAAGTGAGTTTTTTGCCAAGTATCATTATGAATTTGTGGACTAAACAATCCTTGTCGTATTTCTACTCATTCCAGTTATGATCTTTACTGTCCCTCTTGTCCTGTGGGAGCCTTGTCTATTCAGCCCAGGAGTCCTTCTAACACCATGCTAGTTGCTTCTGAGGATGTCTTAGTTTCTTCCAGGACAAGATGCTCTGGGATCTTTGTGGATACTTCCTAACTCGATCTGCCCATGCTCTCACACACAGGTGTTTGGGGGCAAACAGGACGTGTGTGTGTGTGTGTGTGTGTGTGTGTGTGTGTGTGTGTGTTGATGCTGGGGACGGTGGCAGTGGCTTGTCCTGCATGGAAGGTGAGGAGGCTGCAGGGTGGGATGGGGGCATGGTCATTTAGGACATTCCTGAAGTGCCCAACTTGTCCCGTGGGGCCTGCCAGATTCCAGATGGTTGGGTGTGTGAGTAAACAAACACCCTTCCTGTCTAAGCCATGCTGAGCTGGGTTTTGGTTACCTGCAGCTGAAGGGATTCTAACAGGCACCAGGGGACCTCATGAATGGAGAGAGAGGCATGGCAGGAAAAGGACAGGGAGGAAAAAGATGGTTTTCCCACTAAATCTTCTCTCCCTCAGCTGCCCATCCTTGTGGGCAAGGATGCTCACTGGGGTGGTGACTTAGCATCTGTAAAATCTTCCTGTTTCAGCAAAGGTGCCCTCTGGAGACAGAGTCCAGTGCATCCTGAAAGCACAGAGCTACAGAGACTTTCTTTAAGGTTGGAGTGAAAAGCCCAGTGCCTGGCTAAGTTCTGATTTCAGAAGGGTTCAGAAGGCTGTGGGTGCAGAGCTGCGGTCCTGTCTGGGAGAGTCCCGGCACAGGCCCAGGGCTTGAGGACAGAAAACCTTTGAGCACGAAACTACCAGGTGGCATTCAGATGTGGGAGGCACACGATCATCTAGTCAGCTGCCTGGCACCAGGTCTGGCTTCCAACAGGACCCCCAATATCTCCCTGTCATGTGGGGGCCCTGGCCACTGCCAGGACTGCACGGAGCATGTGCCATCCTTTACCTGTGGCAGCCCCTGAACCATAAGACTCAAAGGCATTGACAAGTGCTATAAGACAGCCTGCTTATCTCCCTGCCCTTAAAGAGAACAGGTTTTCTGTTAAGGAGCTGGCACTGACAGCCTCATGCACCATGGCTTTTTAGGGGATTGAGAGCCCAACAGTCAACACTGGTTTATTTCCAGACAAGGGACCAGTTGGTAAAGAATTAATTTCTATCCTTTTGCCTTTCCCCAGATACAAGGTACTCATCACTGCTGAAAGAAAGAGGACAATCCAGATGGAACTGCCTAAAACATCACGCCACCCCCTGGATGTGAAGCTGGCTCACTGAACCCCCACCAACCACCTCGCCCCCTCCTTCCTCCACTGTACTCTCTTCTCAGGCTTCTATGCAGCCAGAAACCTGCAGGCATGGTGTTCAGCTTGGGTTAGCAAGAGGCCAGCACAAGTCCTCGGGGATGGTTTTCCTCCCAAATGAAAAGACAAACTTTCAGGAAGAGAAGGTATTTGGATGTGATGCCTGGAGCTGCAGTACCCATCATATGACCATGAGACTGAAACCACATGATAGTAATGGTGGATGGGGGTGCCTGCGTGGCTCAGTCAGTTAAGTATCTGACTTTGATCTCACAGTTTGTGACTTTGAGCCCCGCATTGGGCTCTCTGCTGTTAGTGCAGAGCAGAGAAAGCCCAGTTTGGATCCTCTGTCTCCTCTCTCTCTGCCTCTTCCCCCCACTTTCTCTCTCTCTCAAAAATAAATAAACATTAAAAAAATAATGGTGGAGCAGGGAAAGGCTGGGAGCCTGAATCCCTGAGAACATTTAGAGCTGCTGTGCCAGTCCTGGACCACCCACCTCAGGAAGGACCCCCTGTGAGAGAAGCAGCAGCAGCCCTTTCTCCTCTGAGCCCCTTACAGCCCAGTGCTATTCAGGTCACATCTTCCTTTGGGAGCTTATAGTATGGCTTTCTGTGGCTGCTTCCATTTTCCTTGGCATTATAAGGGCCGAGAAGAGAGGCTGAGTCTGTTCCTTAGATGGGCTCCTGACCTCCTCTCAGCTTCTCCCCAACACCCCCATCAGGTAACAACACATGAAATTCTAGGACCTGGTATTTGCAAAAAGGCACCCCCCCCCCCCCCCCCGCTGTAGGTCAGGAAAGGACAGCAGCACCGAGGCGCCCTGGGGTTGGCTTCCCCTGGTGATGGCTCCCTCAACAGGTTTTCTCTGTTCCTCCCACCTTTAGCAGGTCCTTTTGGGGAGACACAACACTAATGGTGGCCAGGAAGGGACGTATTCAAGACATTTAGGTTTATCTTTGAAGCAACACTGAAGGATCAGGAGATAGGACTGCCTTAGCGATAGGCAATGTTGTTTCCTAGATAGGACTCCTGATGCCGCACAGCACGGTAACAGCACTGCCTAGGCCTTTCCATGACCAATGGCACATTCCTTAAGCACAAGCTTGCTCTGCCACATCAGCACCACTCCTTCAGCAGCCTCGCACTTTCGCTCAGGCCTATTCTGCCCCCTGGTACCAGCCTCCGGACATCACACACGGCCTCCAAGACTACTTCTCACCCACCTCTCTCTTCTGTCTCTGTCTGTTCTTCCAAACTGGAATAATCGCTCTTTTCCTGAATGGAGCTTGTGCCTCCCTTGTGTACATCCTGCCTTGTACTGTGGTGTGGGGGAGTTGCCTGTCTCCTCTATAAGGTAGTGAGAGCCCTAAAGCAGGGATACCATCATCTTTGGGGCTCCCAAACCTGGAAGTAACAGGTGCTTAACATACATTTATTAAACTAACCCTTGGCCCCCAAACAGATCCTGTGGAACCACTGAGATTCAGGCTGATGGGAGGTATAGAGAGCAGAGCCACCTCTACCAGCACCCGTAAGCCTTACAAGGGTGGCACAAGGATGTGTTGCTGCAAAACTTAAAGCCTCAGAGCCCACAGAGCATTTGTGTTCTCTCCAGATGTATGAGGGTTTGACATGCCACACACAAGTTACCCAGCCTGGGCACAAGGGCACTGCACAGGGGACCCTGGGTGGCTCAGTCAGTTGAACGTCCGACTTCGGCTTGGGTCATGGTCTCACAGTTTGTGGGTTCGGGCCCCACATCGGACTCTGTGCTGACAGTGTGAAGCCTGCTTCGGATCCTCTGTCTCCTCTCTCTGCGCCTCTCTCTCTCTCTCAAAAATAAACATTAAAAAAAAAGAAGGTGCCACTGTGGCACTTGACTTGCAGTGGGTCAAGGGGGCTGGATGGGGCCACAAGACATCAGTGGAAGTAGGACCCCCCCCCCCGCTCCACTCCCCCCCACCTCTGCTCAGAGGGGTAACCTAGTGGGTAGAGCTGCAGAAGCCTGTGTCACAGCAACACAGAACCAAGGATTGGGACCCAAACTCCTCTTTGGGAAAACCAAGTCATCAAAGGTGAAACCACAGTCACCTCTGCAATCATTCCCCTGAGAGAAGCTGAACCACAGCCCCACCTCATGCGTCCTTTTATAGAAAGGCACCTGCATTTTCACCTTGAAACACCTCAAAACAGTATCTGGAAGGCCTGGAGGAGCTCAATGTCTTCTATATAAAACAGGACTGGGTGTCTGAGCCCCCTGTTCAGCAACCAGGGATGCCAGCCCTGAGACTTTTATCTTCCCTGACAGCAGAGAGTCTCTGGGGAGCCTGGATGGAGTGGCCTCGATCCTGGCTGGGATCCCAAGTCCTGAGAAAGGGCCCCCACATGGCCCAAGGGCTGTGGTAAGCTCTGAGGAGAGCTAAAACCCACAAAGGCCAAAAGGCTGACAGACAACAGAAAAGGCAAAGATGGCTCTCAGTCCTTCATGGCTAAATACTGTTTTCCATGACCCAAATGAGATATCTGTCAATGATACGGAAAAATGATGTGATTTTCCCATTACAGCTGGCCACAACCCTGCTTTCCTTTTCCTTCCAGGAGTCACATCACTGCCTGGCTAGCCACCATGCATTGCTGGAGACCACACCCAAAGGCAGGGACCCTGAAACTGTCAGTCCTGCCTGTCCTTTAGTCTCTTGGGGATTCTCTGTCTAAAGCAGAAGCAGGATTGACAAGAGGAGGATGAGTTTCCCCCTCTCACTCAGCCAGCCACCAGTTAACATGAGAAAACAGCATCCATTCTAATCAGAATCCTGCCATTTCCGCAGCAAAGACACATATCAAAGAGATGGAAGACAGGCTCCACATGAGCATCTGACCAGTGGTGGCCTGAAACTGTGCAGTGCACAGCCTGTGGGGCTGGCCTGGTGGGCCTGTCTGCAGCACTGAAACAACTACTTAGGGAAACAGCTGCAGCAATTTGAAAGAGAATATCAACCTTTTGATTCAAAAGCTTACTCTAGAGCAGAGGTTGGCAAAGTTTTTCCATAAAGCTCTACTTAGTAAATATTTTAGGCTCTGCAAGCCACATGGTTTCTGTGGCTGCTACTCAGTTTTGCCCCTGTAGTGCAAAGCAATAGCCACTGATAATATGTCAATGAATGAATATGGCTGTGTTCCACTAAAACTTTATTTACAAAAATCGGCAGTGGGGCCATAGTTTGCAGGCCCCTGCTCTAGTGACCTAAAGAGTTTACATCTAAGATGAATTATAAATGTACATATAAAATGTACATAGATGTGAAAGGGAAAAACATTAAAGGCTATTTAAGTGTGGTAGGAATTATTAATTTGCTTTGTGTTTGAAATTAAAAGTTGTCTTTGACATTGTTATTTCCAATGACATGTGCATTTGCAACATTTGCATGTGCATACTCATTTATCCATATACACACAAAATCCATTGTTACTGAATGTGCATGGGTGTGCTCCCCACAGACAACCCCACATTCTGCCTCCCCATGCCCTCCTGTGCCCACCCCTGCCCTGTACATTGTGTCTCAGGAAGCAGCAGGCATACCTTGTTCTCTTTGCTGATCTCTCTGCTCCATGGACACCAGGGCAGAGAAATGCGCTTGATCATAGGCAAGAACCAGAGGTGAGCAATGGCACCTGTTGGGAGGCACCTCCAAAGGCAGGTAAATCCCTCCAAATGGGATTGGAGCAAATGCTGTGGACAGAAATGGTGAGAGCATGTGGAGCCTGAAGAGGACCTAAGTGGCATCCCTTACCACCTTGCATGAGGTGGTGGGGCAGAAGGGAGGGTCATCAGCCTTAGATCATCAGCCACCCTTGGGCTGATGTTCTCAAGGCAGTAAGCTAGGTGTTGCCCATCTGGTGATGGGTGAGAGAGCTCAGGCTCACAGGTACTAGGTGGATGAGACCTGGAGCCCCATGCATGCTCAGGAAACCCCTCACTCCCTCCTGCCTCCATGGCAGAGTCCTTCTTGCTCATCCTTGTGCCTTGTCAGGCTGCACACTGGAGACAAAAGGGACAGGGCTGAGAGCTTTTCACTGTGACTTTCCCAGGGATGGCCTGCTGCCCTGAGACCTACACAGATGATCAAGAGCTCACAACAGTCAGCAGTGACATGCACTGAACACTGTCTGGAAATCCATGTTTTTCTGGATGAGTTTCTTCCTCTCCTTGTGTTCATTAAAGCATTTATATACAGAATGATATCTATGCTTCTCAAGAGCTTTCTTGTTCTATATTTTGAGAAGCTCTTCTGTTGAGTCCAAAGGAACCAACCAGAAAACTCCAGCACCAAGTTGTGAGTCAGATGGGAAATGGGAGATGAGGATTGGCTTCTTTAGCAATTGGGACACAATCATGTTCATTTCCTTACTCATCAAAGGGAGGGATGAGAGCCTAAACCCTTACTGAAACAGAACAACTTCTGGAAATATCTGCCCTGCTACAGCATCTACTTCTTAATAAGAACCTTGTCTCTCTTGGCCTTGGAGTCAGTGACTCACTCACTGTATTTCTGTGAGCTGAATGCAGGCAAAAATAGCTTCTGTGATGCTTTTGAGGAACTCTCAGGTTTCCTTCCACCAGCCCTGCTTTATCCACATTAGATTTAGTTGTGATTCTGCCCACGGGCTGAGAGGTGGGGTAGGCCCACTTGGAGAGGGCTGAGCCATTGAGCACAGGTAACATTGAAGGAAACATGGACCCAGCCTTGTGGGATCTGATGGGTACACGTCTATGTGCCCAGAGACCCCAGTGAGAGTCCTGGCTCTGTACCCAGAGAGAACAAACACCATGTTGCTGCCTGCACAGGGAAGGAGGTGGCACTGGTCAGGACCAATGTCCTTCCACTGTGACAACCATGGCCCCATTAGACTTCCTTTGGCAGTTGTGACTCAGCAAGAAGAGCCTTGTCCTAATTTGTAGGACACTCTGGAAGACCCATGACTTTTGTTAAGGCTCAGGTTTAAATTTAAGTTAGGCTGGGGGATATTCACTGTCTGGCATTTACCTGGCAAGGAGACCTTTTTGAGAAGTGACCAAAGGGAAACATGGCACCAAAAGGGACTGGCTTGTGCTAGTGATGGAAGCAAAGGGAAAGTGAAAAGTCTGGGAGGGGCTGGACCTGGGAAGTTGTGCTGAGTGGCAGGGGCAGTTGCACAGGGGGTGACCTTCCTGGCCCACCTTCCCTGACCTCTCCTCTTTCCCTACTCTTTTGAGAGTGTGGCTGCCCTGTGAACTTTGGAAGTGGCCTTGCCACTTGCTTGGGCAGAAAGGCTGGAGGAAGGACCAGCCACAGGCACCTACTGCCCTGGGTTGACCTGGTTTCTTCAAGGCTTTAGCCCTCAGGGCTTCATTCCAGCTGACACTCAGCCAGATTTCTCATGGCCACCTGCCATTGACACAAAGCATAGATGGCTGGGTGGATGGCCAGGAGTAAACCCTCCTGCCACTGGGAAAGAAAAAGAAACACATGAAATTGAGAAATACTATAATCTTCATCTTCACAGAATAATGCTCTGTGGCCTTCTGGGAACCTCAACTTGTACATTAGGCTGTCTCTTCCTTAATAGGGATGTTATGTTTTCTGGGTCATGAGTCCTATATGGCCGTTTTATTATATATGAACTTACCTTCTCCACCTGAGTCCCTCAACATCGTATCTGCTACGACAACTATTGGTCTTCTTAATATGTGGGCGAGGACAAACACATGGAACTCCTCTAGACTCTCATACACGGGGTCCTCAGAGTTGTCCACACTAGGAGACAAAGCAAAGCAAGCCTGAGTTAGGGTTTGGGATGTCGGGGATGTTGAAGGCAGTATCTTCCATCCAGATCTTACCTCTATGGACCCTGCCTGTTGAGGCCCTCTGAAGCCACCTCCCTGCCATGCCATCCACTGATGGCAAAGACATAAGCCCCAGCACCTCACCCCACCCTGCATTGAGTGGTCTCAGGGGATGACAGGAAAGAAGCTGCCTGTGATGGCTGCTTGCCACCTTTAAGACAAGGTGGCAGAGGCAGCCCACCCAGAGCATATGGCAACATGGGGGCTAGTTATCTGGGGCACTGAACACGGATGTGGTGGGGGCTGGAGGGGTGGAGGCTTCCATTTTGGTCCATTACTATATCCAGCAGCTTGAGTTGAACCTTACCCATTAGGGGCACAGGTGTGCCTGCACACATCAGGTGGGCTGGGAGGGAGGCATTGATACAAAGATCTGAGTGCCTTTCTAGGAAATAGTCCCCCTGACAGAAAAGGGAGTGAGAAGGTTGCCTGGGTTTCAATTCTCAGAGCAACAGGGGAGTGACCCTGAATGCCCAACCCAGGCTACTTGGACCCACTGGAGCCCACCTGTCTGACTCATGTCTGAGGCTCAGAGAAAGAGCTGCCTCCAAGAAATTCTTTCACTTAGAACTCAGATATTGGGGCAGAAGACTGTAGCCTTGATGTCCTTCAACAACCAGGCCACCCCAAGCAAGGAAAGAGCCCAATGAGATGAGAAAGTCAGAGCTCACAGCTTGATGGGGCCTCTGTAGGATCTGTAGTGGTAGCCCAGGTGGCAGCATTGAGACAAGTCTCTCAGATGGCACTTGGACTTCTTCCTGAGCACTTGGGGCATGCCCAGAATTAACTGAGGGAGGTCTGTGAGGACTGAAGCAGGTGGGACCAGAGCTAGCAAGTGAGGCTCTGTTGGAGAATCCAGGGTTGGGTAGCCTGAGGAAAGAGTTCTACATTCACAGCCCACAGCTTACTGCTTGAATTACTTAAATTTTTTTTTAAATATAAATTTTTGAGAGAGAGAGAGAGAGAGAGAGCGAGCATGAGTGGGGGAGGGGCAGAGAAGGAGACAGAAGCTGAAGCAGACTCCAGGCTATGAGCTGTTAGCATAGAGACCGACATGGGGCTCAGACCCACAAGCTGTGAGATCATGACCTGAGCTGAAGTCAGACTTTTAACCAACTGAGCCACCCAGGCGCCTCTGCTTGAGTTACTTCTAGAACAAAAACTAACTATTCAGGAATGCATCAATCACCTGGGAAGTTTCGTGGTTATTATTGTACATATTTTTTTTTAAGTTTGTTTATTTTTGATGATTCAAAATACCTTACTTTTATACTTAAAAATATTTGGCAGCAACCAAAAGATGAAAAAAAGTTGCACATATAGTATAAATTACTTGTCGTTGTTTGGAATCATTTGAAAGTAAATTGCCCATCTGAAATCCTAACACCTTGGAAAAGTTTAGGCACACATCCTATGAACAGAACATTCTCCTACAGCACAGTCATCAAAATCAAGGGTATGTCCAATTACTAATACACTGATAGATCTAACCACCCTGACAGATCCCAATCTGCAAACTGCCCCCAAAATGCCTTTTAAATAAAGACTCCAGCATGCTGCTTTTAGTTGTGGTGTCTCTTTAGACTCCTTTGGTCTGGAACATGTCTCAGGGTTTCCTTGACTTTCACGACTTTGACACTTTTGAAGACTATGGGCCTGGTATTTTGTAGAATGTCCTTAGTCTGGGTTCATCTTTTCCCTGATGTGATCAGATTGTATTGAATTATGTTGTGTCCTCACAGCATCCTATCAGGTGGTCTGGGCCTTTGGGCTGTCCCATTATTGGTGATGTTGACTTGGGCCACTGCCTTCAGGCCACCTGCCAGGCTTCCCCCTACAGAGCTATTCATTTCTCCTCTGTAATTAATAAGAATTTTGTGGGGAGGAATTTCAAATCTGTGCACATAGCCTACTCCTCACCAAATTTTTATGCATTTATTGATATCACTATGGATTTCTGGTTTCTATTTTATCCAATGAATTATAATCTATTAGTGATTATTTTGATATTCAGATGTGTCCTGATTGTGTTAGTGTGGCTCATTCAAGCTGTGTCCTTGTGACTCAGCCCTGTCATTGTTCAGAGTGCTTCCCTGACTTCTGACATAAGAATATGGTCCAGTTTCAGTTTCATCTTGTACCTTCTCTGTCTCAGCCCTGGATTCAGCCATTTCTCCAAGGAGGTTTTTTTTTAATAGTGGATAATGGTGTGTAGAAGTCAAAATATGATCATCACTATTGGGATGTCACTGCTTCTAGACTCAGTGAATGGATATGTGTGTTTTATGTGCACTCATACATGTACACAGATACTTTCATCTGTCATCTCTAAGCTAACTTTGAGTCCATGGATACCTCCAATTCCAATATAACACCCCAAAGTTATTTCTACTCATAACTCCCTTCTCCAACAGTGAGAAACTTGGTTTCTATTAGTCTTAAACTCTTTTCCTTACTCGATCAATCTCTCCATATGTAAGAAACTCCACACCTCTGGTGCCACCCCACCCCCGAGTTGTCCTCTTCACCCTGCTGGCCCTGACACTCTGACTTTGATCCTCTGGTTCCTGCTGATGCCCTGCCTGCCCACTGCAGATACTCACCTTGCTTTGCCACACTGTATAGCTTTAGGGATGAATTTTTCAGGAAGGGAAGAGAAATGGAAAAGGAGTGTTTTAAATACACATATACATGGTAAGTCTAAACACAATGCTCGTGGGTGTGCATTTAAAAATATCCCAGGTGATTATCCTGCCCAGCCATAGCTCAGAGGGAGGCTGCCAGGTGTGTGAGGTTCAAATGCTTCCATCAGCTGCTTGCTTGTCCCTGTCACACAGTAAGTGAGCAGGCAAGTGGACATTTGAACAAGATAGTAATTAGTAATGGACAGGAGGGAACAAAGAATTATAGCCTGCATACTCAGAAAAATATCCCAGTAAGAAATGTGGAGTGTCATTTCTTCCCTAATCCAGTGGATGGAGAGGTAGGCACTGGAAGGAGATGAGGCATCAGAGAGTCAGATATTAATGCTGAGAAGAAGAAATAGCAAGGTGATGGGTAGCTCTCTCAGCCCTGGGTTGTCAGTTGCACCTTCACTCCATGATCACTCTGGTGTCTGAATAGCTATGCAGAAGGGGCCTCACTGCAGCAACAGCACAAGGGCTGACCTAGTATGAGGCACCATTGTACTGCCACACCATTCTGTTCGTGAAAAATTTAAAGTAGAGCCATTGTATTTCAAACTGAAAAACCAGCCAATATTTGCTGAGCACTTAGTATATGCTGGCATGATAAGAGGCACAGCAGAGGCCTTCAAGTGACATCTGTCCCTCTATCTGTCTGTTGAGCCATCCACACACACATCCATCCATCTGTCCATCCACCCACCTGTCCATATATGCCCATCCATCTACCAACCATCCATTCTTCCATCCATCTATCCATCCATCCATCCACCCATCCATTCACTTGCCTATCCATCCATCCACCCACCCATCTATCTGTCTGTCCATCCCTGGTTCTGTGCTACGGCTGGAGCACAGAGTTGAGTCATGTTGGGAGACGGTGATGGAGGAGAGCCTGGAGCACAGCAACCTTTCTTCACACTAGTTGAGTCAAAGATCAACTGTGAACCTTCAGTGACCCAGAAGGCAGCAGAGAAGTTCCCAGCTGTACCCTGGAGGCAGCCTGAGAATCATAACATCCTTCCCTCCTTGCTTCCAGCTGCTTGCTTAAATGGTTTAGGGAGTGAGTTTGAACTCGGAGTGGGTGGTAGTTCTTGCACTTACCCCTCAAGACCACTGCCATGCTCCAGTGCTTCTGGAGCCCCGGTGTCGTTCTGTTGAACGTAGGTTGAGAAAATCAGCTCAGCAACTCCTTAGGCTGTTCCATGGTGCAAATAGGATTTCTGGGACAGGACTTTGGAACTGTGACCTGCCTGTTTGAATTACTGGCCTTGAGCCCACTGGCAAAAATCAGCTCTAGTGAAACCAATACTGAATATTTTCTTACACTTTTTACCTAGGGGCTTAACATCATATTTCTGTGAGCTCACTGAACAAATGCTAAACCTGGGAGTGTAAACAGAATCTGGCCTTTGGGAAAAGAAATGTAAAAATCCCTAAAGCACTTAATTGGTGTTTGCTGGTAAGAAGGCTAACATGCAAATATAACTAATTCATTCTCAAAGAGACTGCATGCCCCAAGAACTTCCTAACGTGCTCTGTGATATAACACATGCACACTCATCACGTCTTCTTCAGTGTATACCTGGGAATAGAGAAGTCCTGAGAATAGGGCCACATAATCCACCCAGTGAAAACCCCTTGGGGATGACAACCAGGGAAGACACTGGGCTGGGAGCCTTCTTCAGGTAGGACCACAAAGCAAAGGTAGTGGAGTGAGGTCCAGGTGGTATCTCAGGCCACAGAGGGTGGTGGCAGGAGTGAAAAGTACAGTGCAGATTTGGAGGTGCCCTGGCTTACATGGTAGTCACAACCCTTGGAGACCACTCAGCAAGAGCCTGTGTCATGGATAAGGAAGCCAGTCTGGGAGGCTGGCAGGGTCTTGCCCAAGGGCAGTCATCAGATTACACGGAAGGGCAGCTTGGGCACAGGCCTCCTAGGACTGACACCCCCCCTCCCCCGTGTGCCTCTCCCTCAGATAGGGTGACCACATCTCCCATTTTTCTCAGGAAAGTCCTGGTTTATGAATCTTGGGTGGATAGTACCCACCTCCCTCTCCAAAATGCACTAGCTTGGATGAGAAGTTGTATAGTCACCCCATTGATGGTGATGTAGTTATTGGTTTTTGGTGTGCCCTTCCATTTAAAGACATAAGATCAAAATATTTAGATTTTTACACATATACACACTTCCCTCTACCTCTAGGTATAAGATGGGGCATTACGCTTGCTCTTCTGACACCTGCTTTTCCCTTAACAGTGCATCTCAGAGATGCCTTCAGTCCAGTATGTGGGGTCCTCCCCTTCTCCCAGCTGCGCAGCACTCCTCATGCATGTGCATCACCAGCAGCATTTCTGAGTGGTTGGACTCAAGCCTCTCTCCCAGGCAGGGCTTGGAGCCATGACAACACCTTTGATAAACTGGCATGTAGATGCAGGGGGCTAGAGATTAGGAGCCAGGGCTGAAGCCCTGATGTGAGCAGCTGAAGCCAGTCTGTGCCTGCTGTGAGCCTTTGCACCTGGCCAGGGGCTGTGTCTGACTAGAGGGCAGCTTCTCAAGAGATTTCCTAAGGCACAGTGTAGGCAGCAGGGGTTCTGCTAAGAGCTATGGCCTGGGAAGCTAAGACTGAAGAATGGCAGACACTCCCAGCACTTTGAAGGGGCCAAGTGGGTTTCAGGCTCTGACAAGAGCTTCTCAACAGCAGCCAGGTGGCTTGGGGTTGAGGACTCATCTTACTGCTTGGAATTGATAACCTGGGGTCAGTCATGTGATGAATATTTACTGAGTATCTGTGAGGGGTGTAGCACTGTCATGTGTGTCTAGGGGTGGAAAAACTCAATTTACAGATGATCGAGGGGTGCCTGGGTGGCTCAGTTGGTTAAGCATCTGACTCTTGGGTCATGATCTCACAGTACATGAGTTTGATCCCCTTGGACTCTGTGCTGACAGTATGGAGTCTGCTGGGATTCTCTCTCTTCCTCTCTCTGTTCCTCCCCCACTTGTGTTCTCTCTCTCTCTCAAAATAAATAAATAAATAAGCTTAAAAAACCCAGACAATCAAGTAAGAAACTGCCAGATATTAATAAACACAATGACAAAAGGTGGTTTCTATAGGTAGGAAGCTCCTGATAGATGAAAAGTTGACTTTAGTCTTATTTTTAATTAGGAAAGTCCTTAAAAATTTGACCTGGATTCTACATCTGCAAATGTGAGAACTCCTTAGGTGAACAAATGCTTTTTCTGCTTGGTTTGCTGGTGGAAGTCATAGAACTTTAAGGAATAGTCACAAGAAAGCTTCTTTTCTGATAAGAAGCCAACCCCTGGCTGTGGAGTGCCAGACTGGGGTTTGGGCCCCTTGCAGCAGGGAAACACCCCTTATTTTTCCTTAAAAGACTTAAATTCCTACCTCTGAGCCTGTGCATCATGAAATTTAGGATTCTAGGTATTTCTGGAAAAGGCCAATAAAAAAGAAATGCAGTAAACACACTACAAAGTAACATAAACATAACAATGAGATTGCAGAAACAACTTCAGAGGGAAAGCAGACTGAGAAACACACAAAAGTGGGGAACCAGGACACAAGATGCCCTGTGGGGGCTGCCCAGGGGTCCTCAGGCTCCCTTTTCTGTGTCTCTTTTTCTGTTTTAAGAGCTTGTCAGCTTCCACTTAACCTGTGTCATCAAATGGAGAACAAGTAAGCTTTTCTTTTATAAAAGGTTAAAGAACAAAAGTTATTTTTATTACAAATGTCAAGATAAGTTGTTAATTCCTGCTCTCTGTACCTGTTTTGCATTTGTTAAGAGTGTGGGTTTATGTTTTTGGTCAGTTCTAAGTTTGGATTCTGGCTCTCTCTTGTGGGCTGTGGGACTTTGGGAACTGACCTAATTTTTCTGAATCTCAGCTTCTGGATCTGTCATTTGCCATATTAATGACAGCTTCACAGCCCTGCTTGACACATAACATAATGTAACACATAAGTGTGTTCAGTAGATGACACGGCTCTAATTCCCACCTGCCAATGCTGTCCTTCCCTGATTCCTAGGACATCCAGATCCTTTGAGGTCAGAGCACCCTACTTTGGTTCCTAGTAGGCCAAAGGGGTGACTACTTGGACCTTCAAGGCTGGCCTTTGCTCCCTGCCTTCTAACAGGTCAGGTTTGGGTACTAGTATTACAGGACCTGGACAGGAATGTCTCCCCTGGGTGTGTGTGGGGGCACAAGTGGTCAGCTCTATGTGTGCTGCTCCTGGATCCGACTCTGTATGTACATACATAGCACAGCAATGAGTGACCAGCACTAAGCTGGGGTTGGAAGAGAATTAAAAAGAACCACTGGGTTTAGCTGTACCTCAAGATATTGCAGTGAATGAGGAGACAATATAAAACATATATGAGCCCTGGATGAGGCAGGGGCTCAGGACAGAATGACGTGCACAATAGTGCAACATTTCTCTGGGTAGAGCACAAACAAGTAGTACTTTAAAGAGACAGTGCAGAGGTGCTATATCCCCCAGTCCTCTGAGATGTGGGGTCACAGACACAATCCATGTTACCAGAGTTTAAAATACAATAAAATGCATATATCCTTTGACAAAGTAAACTTTGAGGGGCTTATAAACACATTCTTTCTTCCTTTTCTTATCCCACAGACCACTTCTCACACAAAAATAGCTGAATCCCTTTCATGATCATTCCATTCTTTTTTTTTTTTTTAAGTTTGTTTATTTATGTTGAGAAAGAGAGGGAGGCAGAGAGAAAGAATCCCAAGCAGGCTCCACGCTATCAGTGCAGAGGCCAGTGCAGGGCTCAATCTCACAAACTGTGAGATCATGACCTGAGCTAAGATCAAAAGTTGAATGCTTAACTGACTGAGCCACCCAGGTTCCCCATGGTCATTCCATTATCGACATGCAAGTAAACAGGATGAAAATAGAAGCACCTAGAAATCTATGTCTTTAGGGTTATGACTTCCCAAAATTTGAATCAGAATGGCATTGTGGAGCTTCTGAATTGCTGGTGAGATTGCAACAAAACACATAAAGCTTTAGGGGAGAACTTGGCGTATAAGTTACCCTGCGGGGGTCAAAGATGTTCCAGAACAAGAACACCGAATGGAAACATCAGTTCAAGAGAGTGCCCTTCCTAATTGTCTCCAAGTGAGGAAGACCGAGCATATCAAAGGGATTTCCTGCATGGAAAGCCCTGTCATTCATTCAGATTAGTTTTGATACAATGAGAATGTGTAAAAGTCTTGGCACAGGCCACTTACCCCCAACAGTAAGTGCTGGAGCACAGCTGAATCTTCCCCAAATCATATAACTTGTCACAATGGATGTGGCAGAATTAGGATTAAGAAAATGCTCAACTGCTAACTTGATAGGAATGTCTTCTGATGTGTGTACACATGGAGGGGGCATGTGGGTAAGGAGCAGTGCGGACACAGGTTGCCAAGGCCCCTCTCAGCCTACCACATCCACCCCACATGCTCTGTTGATCTAGAACTCTTTCTGTTTCATCTCCTCTGCCACATTCAAACTCCAGTCTATACCTCATGTCTGATTCTTGCTGCCTGTGCAGATGAAGTAAGAACACTCCACCCCTTCTCTCCTCCTGAACGCAATCCTCCCACCTGGAGAGAATGCACAGAGGAGTTACCGGAAGGTTGTGGAAAGTATATAGTAGCAAGTGGATTGGGGAAGAACACTAAATTTACATTTTTTAACCCTCTAGTGTTCCCAGATGTGAATGCAATACAGCTGAAACCCATGAGTAGACACTGGTGAGGGGGAAGAAGGTGTCCTCTAGTTTGGGAGTGAGAGTAGAAACTACTAAAGCTCAAGTAGAGCATAGAAACACCCATTTTTCTTCTCCTCTTTCTCTCATGCTCCAACTCTCAGAAGTTTCCTGCAGGCAGTAGCTGAGGCCACAACAGATGACTCTGAGAGCCAAAAATCTAAGAGAGAGGAAACTTCCTCAATGATCAGTGGATCTGTGATGCCAAGAGGTTGGGCAGGGGGATCCCTTTTTTTTAATTTTAATTTTTTTAATTTTTAAAATAATTTTTAAAAAATGTTTATTTTTGAGAGAGAGAGAGAGAGAGTATGGGCAGGGGAGGGGCAGAGGGAGAGAGGGGTGGGGTGACAGAGGATCGGAAGTGGGCTGGCAGCAGAAGAGCTTGATGTGGGGCTCGAACTCAAGAACCATGAAATCATGACCCAAGCTGAAGTTGGATGCCTAACTGACTAAGCCACCCAGGTGTCCTCCCTCCCTCATTTTGTTTAGCATTTACCCCCTCTCTGTCCTCTGGCCATCTGCCCCAGGATACAGGTGCAGTCTCAGAATTATATGGCAGAGTGCTGTAACTAAGGCCCTAGAATTCTGGCTGGAGGACAGAAAAGGGAGTCCCAGGCAACCAAAAAGTACCTGGAAGATTATGGAAAGGTAAAACTTGAGAAAACAACCTTGTGAGGTTATCTATTAACTCCTGGACTCCCCTCCGTCCCCCCAACCCCAAGTTGAGCATGTATAGGTTTGGTCCTAATCAGAATTCCAAAGGCTCTGAGGACTGACTGAATAGATCATACCCAGGTCACAGACTGAGTAATGCAGCCGAATAGGACAACGAAGGCTTTGAAAACTGAACTGACATGGTAACCATACCCCAGTGAAGGCAGGTTGAACCCTATGGTATGAACCAATATGGTATGATATCAGGAAAACCAAATGGAAAGTTTAGAGCCCCCAAATACAATAAGTAGAATAAAGAAATTCACAGAATGGAGTCAATACCAGATGGAGATGAAGGAAAAAGAGTCCATAAATTTGAAGGCAGATCAATAGAAATGATTCAGTCTGAAGACGAGAAGATTGAAAAACTGAGACCCTCAGTTAGACAATGCCAAATGTCTAATATTTATATCACCAGAGTCCCAGAAGAAGAGAAAGAGTACAGTACTCCACCCACTAAATTAAAGAAATAGTAATGGAAAGCTTACTAAGTTGGGCAAAAATACAAATCTATAGATTCAAAAAGCTCAGAGAACTAGAGAGGACAAACCTCTAGAAATCCAGACACATCAAAATAAAATGTTATAATCTAAAGATGGAGAAAAACTTGTTGAAAGCAGCCAGAAAAAGGTGATACATTCAACAGAGAAACAATCATTTGAATGACTGCTAATTTCTCACCATGAACCATGGAAGAGAGATGGAGGGGAGTAAAATTTCTGAAGTGCTGTAAGAAAAGAATGTTAAACTAGAATTCTGTACTCAATAAAAATATCCTCCAGGTATGAAGGTAAAATAAAGACATTCTCAAATGAAGGAAAAGTTAGAGAATTCATAAGCAGCAAATCTTTCTAAAAGAATTTAGGGAACATTTTCAGATAGAAAGAAAATGATACCAGAAGAAAAGCTGGAATGTCAAAAATGAAGGAAGAGCAACAGAAATGCTCATGATCTGCACAATATACTAGACAATTCCTTTATTCTTGAGTTCTTTAATATATATTTGAAGATTCACATAAAATTATAATATTGGCTTATGGGCTATTCAAGGTATGTAGATGTAACATACAATAAAATTATAACATAAAGGGAGAGGATGAGGGGCCTATATGGTAGTAAGGGTTCTGAATGTCACTTGAGGTAATTTTCACTGGACGTAAAATATCAATTCCAAAAAAGATTGCTTAAGGAATGTATATTGCAATTTAAAACCATTTACGAAACATATAAAGAAACATAGTCAAAATCACAATAGTTAAATCAAGACTTTAAAAACACTGAAAAAAAGACCAGGAAGAACAGAGGAACAACAACAACAAACACATGGTGTACAGGGGAAATATGATAAAATGGAAGCTGTAAATTAAAGAAGAAAAACTCCCACATGATCATATTAACTTACGTAGAAAATTCTTTTGATAAAATTCAACATTAATTAATTATAGAAACTTGCAACAAAAGGAGAAGTAAACTTCCTCAGCCTGATAAAAGATACCTACAAAACCTTTATTATCATATTAATAAAGATTTCTGACTAACATTGGTAACCAGGAAAGGATGTCCTCTCTTACCATGCGTATTCAGCATGGTACTAGAAGTTCTAAGTAGTGCAATAAGTCAAGAAAAATAAAGGCATAAAGGCTAGAAAGGAAGAAAGAAAACTATCCCTACTCACAGATGATATGAATTTCTATGGAGAAAATCTGAAGGAATCTACAAAAAAATTCTCATTGATGTAATAAATGAGTGTAGTAATGTCACAGAATACAAAGCCAACACAAAAATCAATCACAATTCTATAACTAGCAATGTGCAATTGCAAACCTAAATTAAAACACACACACACACACACTCACACACAGGCACACACACTATCATTTATAGTAGCTCCAAATGAACTGCTCAGGTATAAACTGAATAAAACATGTATAGGACCTACATGCTAAAAGCTATAAAACACTGATTGAACAAAGCAAGAAAGATCTAGGGGTGCCTGGGTATCTCAGTCGGTTAAGGCATCTGACTCTTGACCTTGGCTCAGGTCATGATCTCATGGTTTGTGACTTAGAGCCCTGTGTCGAGCTCTGCGCTGTCAGCATGGAGCCTGCTTGGGATTCTCTCTCTTTCCCTCTCTCTCTCTCTGCTCCAGCTCTGCATGTGTACATGCTCTCTTTCTCTCTCAAAATGAATGCACATTTTTTTTAAAAAAAGATCTAAATAAATGGAGAGACATACTGTATCCCTCGAACACACAGAAAAAGATGTGTTAGAAGACTCAACATTGTAAAGATTTCAATCTTCCCAAATGCAGGTATAGATTTAATGCAATACTAATAAAAATGCCATTGGGATATTTTTCAGATACAGATAAGTGGATTCTACAAATTTATATGGGAAAGCAAAACAAAACAAAACAAAACAACCCCTCCCCCAAACTAAAAATACTAAAAAAGAAGAAAGTTGGAGGAATGATGCTAATCAGTTTCAAGACTTATTACAATGTAACACCGATTAAGAGGGTGATATTGTCAAAAGATGGACACAAATTCCAGTGGAAAATAATAGAGAATCCAGAAAAGAAATACATACAAAAATAACACCAATTATTTTTTGACAAATGTTAAAGGATTTTAATGACAAAAGGATAGTCTTTTCAACAAATGATATTGGAAAATTGAACATCTATATGTAAGTATACGAACCACTGATCTGTTCCCCATCCTGATAGTTTTACTTTTTGGATAATGTCATATAAATGAAATCATACATACAGCATATAACTTTCTGAGATTTGACTTTTCATTCAGCAGAATGTCTGTGAGTTTCATGAAAGTTTTTGTGTGTATCAGTTTGTTTCTTTTTATTGATGAGTAGTATCCCATAATAAGAATGTAGCCCAATTCATTTATTAAAGGACATTTGAGTTTCCAGTTTTTTATGAATTTCGAATACAGCTGATATAAAGATCTTTGTGTGAACATGTTTTGATTTTTCTGGGGCAGAGTTTCTCAACCTTGGCACTACTGAAAAGTCTGTACCAGATAATTCTTTCTTTTGGGCGGCTGTCCTGTGCATTTTAGAATGCTTAGCAGTATCCTTGGCTTCTACCCATTAGATTCTAGCAGTACCTAGCCCACCCTACAGTTGTGACAACTAAAATTATCTCTAGATCTTGGCCAAATGTCACAGGGGGAGAATTACTCTTGGCTGAGAAACACTGCTCTAGGGTAAATACTTGGAACGGAATGGCTGGGTCATATGGCAAGTGCATGTTTAAATTTGTAAGAACCTGTCAAACTACATTTGACAGTGGTTGTACCATTTTATATTGCCACCAACAATGTATGAGAATTCTATTTGTTCTGCATTTTCACCAGCATTTGGTATTGTCAGTACATTTTCTTTTTGACCTTCTAACACGTGTAGTGGGTTTTTCCATTTCCCTGATGGGATTCACATTATATTCTTAAAACTGAGAGGATCCTGGTTTATTCCCTGCCTCCCAGGTTATTCCCTGCCCTACACAAAATGTAGGGGTTGTGTTGAAAATTGCTTGGTAATAACTAATTGTAAACGCATTTAAGATAATTCCTCTCATTAATTCATTATTGACCTAATATTTACAAAGGTTTTAAACATTTGACAGATGAGTAAGGAGAGACTCAGAGAGCCTGAATTGGAAAATGCCTTTCTGTACATTCACAGAGCAGACAACTGATGGTGCAGGTTTAGTCTATTGTTAGTAAGGGCTGGGATTCAAATGGTGATCGCTTGAAACACATCCTGTAATTGGACTAGAAAACAAAGAGATATTATTCCATTGCCCACAGAACTAAAGTTTCTGAAGGTAGAAAAAAATCCAATTCTCCATAATAATGGAGACAGGCTTCTGAGCGAAGGGACAGGAAAAAAAAAAAGCAGGGGACCTGGGAGGCAGAAGATCTGAGTTTGAACTATGGCTTTATCATTCAATGCCCTGGACAAATCATTTTCCATCCTGAATCTAAGTTTCCTCATATGTTGGATGAAAATTATAATTTTTATCTCACAAGTTTACTGTGATGGCAGAATGAGACTATATTCATAAAAATGCATGGCAAATAGAAGGCAATTAATAAATGTTAAGCTAATGAATAAATCTTTTTCAGAGCTTATAAAGATGAAGAAATTGAATATATTTAGTCTTTGGATTTCATGTAATTGTTTCTCATCTCAAATTAGCCAACCTGAGCTGAATGCCAGAAAGCTGATTTCTTTCTGACTTTTTCTTTGATGATATCATTCATCTCCTGAATTTAAAGTTAGAATTTTATACCTAGCCAACCTATCTACCAAGAGTGAGGTAGAATAAACACAGACTCAGATATGCCAGGACTCAAAAGGTCTATCTGCAGTGCACTCTTTCTTAAGAAGATACTGAGGCTTGTCCCAGTATATGCTCTAGAAAATCCCAGGGCTGTGACTCAGACATACTTGGGTCTATATTCTAGCTTCACCAGTAACTAACTGGAGACAAGTCAATTAATCTCTCCAAGCATTAGTTTCCTATTTTTTCTTATTTTTTAAATGTTTATTTATTTTTGAGAGAGAGAGAGACTGAGTTCTAGCAGGGGAGAGGCAGAGAGAGAGGGATACACCAATTCCGAAACAGGCTCCAGGTTCCAAGCTGTCAGCACAGAGCCTGCTGTGGGGCTCGAACTAATGAACCATGAGAGCATGACCTGAGCTGAAGTCAGATGCTTAACCAAGTGAGTCACCCAGGTGCCCCAAGTTTCCTAATTTATAAAATGAGGATAATATGTGTAAGGCAGGTAGGTGCTCAGCACACATTCCTTCCTTCCTTTCTTTCTTCCTCAGCTATGCCCAGAACAATCCAATAAGCTGTTTTTGTGTGTGTGTGTGTGTGTGTGTGTGTGTTCCTTTCCTGCAGGACTAGGCTCTGGAGGTCAGGCCACAGAGTATAAAATGTAGTGACTTTGATGTATAAACTAACAGGAGGGATTTGCTCCATAATCAGAGAGACTCCTTAAAGCCTCAAAGCCCTTAAGACTAAAAGAATTGAATTTCTAAGGGTGGAATATCAGACATTGAGATGAGCCAGTGGAAAGTCAGGGGGAGGGAACACATTTCAGATATCTAGGAAGGGCCCTTACAACATACCATATAGGCAGCAGGTATGCCAATTTACAGAATAAGTGTGACGATGTCTTAATAAACATTATTTTTACTATTGTAAAAATATCCTTTTCCAAACACCTTTGAATCTGTGATTTTGTCACTCCATACCAAGAACATCTGAGTATGTAGCAGATTGCTTTAGTGGCTACAGATCCTTCCTGTGTACATTCCTGTGTACTTGTCCCTTTGCAATGTGACTTTGCCCCTCTTCCCTTCACGGGTGGAGTCTATCTCTCTGCCTTGAGGCTGGCTTGACCATGTGACTTGCTTTGGCCAATGGGACATTAGTACAGTGATGCAATCAGAAGCTTGAGAAGCACCAGCAAATCAGGGGCTGCCCTCTCTTCCTTGCCCTTAGACTGTATCGGGCAGTCTTGGACCTCCTCAAAGATAAAAATCCATGTGGACAGAGGCCCAGGGAGAGCTAGTTTTCAGCCTCAGAGCAGTGAATAAGACTATCTTGGACTATCTAGCCCCGCCCATACTAATTGCCAGATGACTTCTGCCCCACGAGTGGCACCAGGCAATTCCAGTGACCCCCAGAATATGAGGAAATCTGACTGGATGCTGTTCTAAGCCACTGTTAGAGTGGTTGTTCTGAGTTTTGGGGTGGTTTGCTATGCAATCATCAAAAACTGATACAACTGGCAGGGAAGTTACTACCAAGTGGATTTTACAGATGAACAGACGGAGGCTCAAAGAGTTTATGAGACATGTCCAAATCCACATGCTCAGCTTGGGACTATAACCCAGTGCATTTAAGTTTGGGTCTCTGGTCACGGTCCACCAAGCTCTTTTATTTGCTCTCCTTATGCAGTTGTCCTGAAACTAGATGAAGTACCCAGAGACCTTCACTAATAGCTGTCAGAGATTTTCATCACTTTTAGGACAAGTAACTGGGTTCTTCTGATTGCACACACCTCTTTCCTTGGAGTATGGTGTGGGGCTGCAGGTGCAAGAAGGTGATGGGCAGCCAGATTTAGGGCAGAGTTATTTCCTTATTACCTCCCTGTCTTCCTTCTGGGGAGCATCCCTCTCCCCGTGCCCCTCATGAGGGCTCAAGCACCCAGGATGGCAACAATGATGATGGTTAGACAGGGCTATAAAAACCCCAGCAGCAGCCCTTTGGGAGGGTTGCATTTCAAGGGTGGTATCTCAGAGGGTCTCTGGAGCAGCAGCAGTAGCACAGGACATCTGATTTCTATTATTTTGGCCATGGAGAAATGGATACATTTTGATTTGCAAGCATCAGAGGGAATTCATTCTGTGGCTGTAAGTGTGCCCTGCTCAGAAGCACCTGGCTCTGCCTTGGTCTTGGCTCTTTACTATGCTTGCAAGTATATGTCTGTGGGTGCCATCATCTGTCTTGTGCATCTGAAGTTCAATAGGAAGCCCATACTCACCTTGTCTTCCTGGGGTCTTCAAGGGTGCCCTGCTCTGTGATCGTGTACTCTGGGGCATCAGCCCTAAGCACCTTATCCATGGTGGCTATCTAGCTGGTAGCTTTCCCTGCCTGGACGCCAACCTGGTCTACACCCTTCTCCTTGGGCAAGCAGTGGACATACATCTCTGCCTCCAGGGTCTCTTGCCAGGTTCTGCCAGTGAGCCTGGGGGCCAGCCGCTATGAATCGTGCAGGAAGAAGAAAGAAAGAGGGCAAGCTCATTCTTGAGTCTGCCCTTCAGTCCCTTCCAACCACTTCAGATACTTAAACTCCCCATGTTCTGGGGGAAGTAATGGAGTTAAAAATGATCAGGCCAGTGTCCATGCCAGGGAGAAGCTGACCCCCATCTGTGCCAGTACTAGGAGGCCAGAAGCTGGGCAGGGAGCAGGAGAGAGGGAAGGGCTCGTGCTGCTGCTGTTGCTACACTTGTCCCTCATCCCTGGGAACCAGGTTTCCTAATGAGCCAGGTATAGGAGGGAACACAAAGAAGGCCATTTTAGTCTTTGTTACTATCACACCTGCAAACTCATTCTCTCTTGCTTAGCTCTCTCCTATCCCCAAATGAAACCTGGAAAATTTGTGTGGCTTGTCTGGTTGCTTCTCCTGGGGGCTGCCAGGCCCAGGCCATTTTGCTGTTTTTCACATCACTGCCTCCCCTCATTCTCTGGCTGCCATCTGTGACCCCCTGTGCGGTTGCCACAGGCCAGAGAGGAGAGGCTGAAAGTCCTTCTTGACTCTTCTTTTGGGTGCCCAGTGGACTTGGTGGAGGCCCAAATGCTGACCCTGTTTTTACGGAGGTGCTTTTGTGGGTCTTGGGACCTCCCCAAAGCTCACTGTCTCCGCCCTTAGTTCCCTGGACAGAGGTGGTGGCACCCTAATCTGATGTCTTGTGATCAGCCTTCTGGCCCGGCCTCTTGGGTTTACCCTCATTGTAGGCAGAGTCCTCCTGAAGACAGCCCAGCTTAGGCCTCATCCCAGGGTTCACTCCTGGTGCTCAGAAAGCATGCATGCATAGCTCTTAGCACTGCACAATCCTCCATGGCTGTGAGGACTTGGGAGCTGGCCAGCTCCTCAGCTTCAGAGCCTTGGGGAAGACAGTGGGTACTAGTCTCTAAGGCCCTCAAGCCCCAAAGATGCCCCACATCTCTTAGCTCAATGTGAGGAGGGAAACCTCTTCCCTTTGCCCAGGGAAGATTGAGGCAAAATGCAGATACTGACAACTCACTAAAAAACAGTCTCTTTTGAACTTCTGAACCCCAAGGGGAGGTGGGAGCTCCATGGCAGGGGAGCCTCTCCTGGAGGGAGAGAACATACTGGTATTCTTGTTAGCTTGACCATATGAGAGTGGTCCAGAAGGAAGGGAAAGGTGAAAAGACCAGGTGAGAGAGACTAAAAGCTGGTGTCTCATGCAGAGCTCACACACGTTTACCAAAGTAACATGTCAGAACCAAAAAAGCTTCATTTCTAGCAGTTCCTTGCCTCCTTCTGAGATTCACCTGTTGCTGTGGGATACAAGTGACCATCCCAAGCCCAAACATGGCCCTGTTGGCTGCAGACATCAGGCCAGAAAACTCTGAGCTCTGGCATGGGAGGGGCCATGGGGGTAATATTTGAGCTCCTGGAACCATTAAAAACTCAGGAGAAACCAGCCATGAGGGTTTGGACACCATCCTGAAGAGCATTTCCTTATTGTGGTCTGTGCAAATGGCCAGCAAAGAGGGGATGCTCCTGAAGGCCTGACAGGTGTCAGAGTTCCCACCTGCATCAGGTATTGTCCACCCCTGCCTAGTACCTCTGTGCCCCTGATGGAAGAGGACGCTGGTAGCTTGTGTGATGTTTATTGGCTCCCCAAACCTGCTGGTCCAAGTTACAGTGGAAGGGGTTAAAAAAGAAACAAGGGATCTCTTGTGGGGGGAATACTATCTTTCATCTAGCACTCACTGCCTAGACACATTTTTATCTTTACAACTGAGGCCAAATTTATGGTGAAGGGGTCCTGGGTGTGTGTGTGTGTGTGGGGGGGGTGGAATTTGGAAATGCATGAGAGCTACAGTTGGGTTGGCAGGTATCAGCCACACCAGAGCCCTCTTCTTGTGAGCTGGGGAGAGTGGGTAGCTAGTCCAATGCCTTCTGTCTCTCTCCCATTCCCTCAAAGTTTAAGAGAAGAACAGAGCTGCGGCCCAACACCAAGGAGGCCCCTCTGCTGTGGTCTTGCCCTGAGTTGGCAAACCTGAGTCCCATGGGAAGGAGACAGAAACAAACACTAGATACACCACTCTTTCAGCCCATCACTCAGCTCTGGGTCCTCTTGGTTCCCAGGGAGCAGGAGAAGCTGAGACCTTAAGAGCTAAGATACACCTGATCAGCTGTGTGACCATGTCCCAAGTGCCTCCTGGATAGGGGGGGGACTCTGGGGACACAGGATATGGTGATGGTCACCTATTATTATTGTACATCCGCCCATCCCAGAAGACACACTGTGGTAGAGTCAATCCACCTCCATCTGTGGCAGGTGCCAGAGAGGCAACAATGAAAGGGATGCCAAGGAATTCTTTAGGCACATCTCAGGCATGGCTCAGGAGGCATGGAAAAGCAGAGTGTGGAATTTTCAGGAATGAATTGAGTGTTTAGAATTTTGTGTCCTTAAATGTCCTAAATAAGATAGACTTTTGGGACTGACATGTCACATTATTAAAACAAAGTGAAAAAACAACCCCGTGGGAATTGTGTTTATGGGTTTCTGTACTGAAAGGCTTATCTTTGAGGGTCCCCAATATAGTGCCAGGCCCGGGAAGCCCCAGGCCCTGCTTGCTGGTGGCTGAGGGCCCAGAGGCCAAGATGTGGGGTCAGGACATACTCCCAGCACGGGCTGTCTACTGGCGTCTGATCCTTTCTTGGGTCTCCTCAGTGTCAACACTCAGGCTTTCTTTCTTTGTTTCTTTTTTTTTTTTTCAGAGAGAGTATGTGATGTGTGAGCAGTGGAGATAGACGGAGAGGAAGAGAAAATCTTAAGCAGGTTCCATGCTCAGCGTGGAACCTGACACAGGGCTTGACACCATGACCCTGGAATCATGACCTGAGCTAAAATCAAGAGTCAGATGCTTAACCGACAGAGCCACCCAGGCACCCCAAATGCTCAGGCTTACTTGTTTGGCTGAGATTTTTTCTAGGGTGACAGCTTGGCCCTCAACTTCAGTAGGTGTGAACCAAAGCACATACCTCCTTTGAAATGCTATGGCCACAGGTTTGGTGACTGTTTTGTTTGGCCACACTCTTCATTCTCATATTGGATGTTTAAGCTGTGTCTTTAGGAACAAGTTACTCCCTACATGTGCACAAAGCCAAAATCTTTTTGCCAGTAATGTGCATAACATCTATGGAGCTCATTGGGAGATGCTGGGCTCACTTAATGACCTCTTGCTCTCAGTGTGATTTATTTATTTATTATTTATTTATTTATTTATTTTTAGTGTTTATTTATTTTTGAGAGAGAGAGAGAGCGAGAGAGAGAGAGAGAGAGAGCATCTGAAGTGGGCTCTGCGCTGCAGCAGCCAGCCTGATGCAGGGCTTGAGTTTACAAACCATGAGATCACGACCTGAACTGAAGTCGGATGCTCAACCAACTGAGCCACCCAGGCTCCCCTCAGTGTGACTTCTTGAAGTCAGGAATTAAATAGATACTTAGGTGGAAAAAATCCAAACCCAACTGCTTGAGGCTTCTGAGCCTGGTGAGTACAACAGCAGTGGTTCAGGGTCTCCCAAGTCACATGCCTCCTACAAAGGCTGGCTGAGCAGGGAGTCCTCTCTCCAGGACTGCCTGCAATGAGGAAGGGAAAACACTGGTGACCTTCATGCCTCTACCTGCAAAATGCATGCAAGGCTGTGTAAACTTTCCCCCAAATATCTGGCAGGGGTCCAGCCAGGCCTCACAACTCTGCCCTGAGTCCTTGAGGAGAATGTAGTGTCTGAAGGCAGGAGTCTTTGTGTTTCCCCAGCCTGGGGTTACCACGTGCTCCCTCAAGCCACTTCCCACGCTGGGTGGCCGGGAGCTCAAGGTGACCACTGGGGAGGGGAAGGGGCAGCACTTACCCCCCGCCTGTGCCACCGTTCTTGCTGAAGTGCGTGCGTGGCTCGCTGGATGCCAATTTCAGTAGCTCAGTCCACTCCCGCTCCCATTCCTCCTCGGTGTACACCAGCCCTGACTGGCACAATGGAAGCCGGCTCAGGAGGTGGTGGGCCAGCCTCCTCACCCGCCCCCCACTCCAGGTGAGCCTGGCGGCCCTGCTGGACCCCTGGTTCAGTCCAAGCCCAACCAACACCCAGGCTGGGCACCACCTGCTAGTGGCCACCGACTGTCCCCGTATGCTATCGACAGTATTTCTTCAGAATGCCCAGTCTCCAATTTCAATGCTATTGGGGGTCCACCCAGAAACAAGGGTCATTCCCAGGGGGTAAGAATGACAAAACACAATCTACACACACACCAGACTTGGGGTTGACCATTAAAAAGTTTAAAGGGATGATGGGCCAAGTTCAATCAGAGAGCAGGCAGATTCTTCTTCTAGGACAGCAAAGTGCTAATGTCCCTCATCATCAGGAGGACTGGGATTCTCTCTGGATCAAGTACAAGAGCTGGGGCTGTAGACTGTGCCAGGACCGCCCTGTGGCTACACCTGGCCTTCAAGCCACCACCAGTAGTGACCAGACATAGGTGACTGCATAATTCATCATCCAAGCCAGGACACCTTTTGAGAGTGAAGGAGGTTGGTTTTCATAACTATGCAAGGACAGGCGGTGAGAGTGGACATGTTGTCACTGTGTGTGTGCCAGGGTCTGAGCTTTTGTAATGGGCACCTCTTCAGTGGGTTTAAATGGGGAAGGCTTTACTACTCCCAGAAGCCATTGCTGCCTGACCTCACAAGACGGACATGGCCTTGGGGCACAGCTCTGGACTCCACCATGGCCCATGGCTGTGCTTGGTGTGGGTCCCAGGCTCTGGACATCCCAGCAGGTACCAACCTCCTTGTTCTGCTGTGTCTGCTGCCACCTCCACCTTCGCTTTAGGGCTTCCCTTTCAGCCCCTGTCCTCATCATGGTGTAGAGAGCTTTCCGCAAAACCAGGTCCCGGTCGTGAAACCCCCACATTCCTGCAGTAGGAGGCCCATGAGGAGCAGAGGAGAGAGACAGGATGTGAGGAGGGGGACAAGTCAGTAGGTAACTCAGACTGCCACAACTTACCAGACCTGGCCTCCTGCATCTGCACACAAAGATAACTCATTAGTTAGCCATCAATTCCCCTGATTAGCTAGCAATTCCCCTCTGGTGTCTTTCCCCATTTCCCCTTGAAGCAGGTTGGTAAATGAAAGAGGATGTCCCCTTCTCAGAGAAACAACAGTGGGTGAAACCAAATGCTGCCTCTTTCTGGGACCCTTGGCAAGACACTTTGAATTTCACAGGTTTGTTTTGAGGGACCTCATGTTCACCATCCAGCTCTTGTGTTTGAGTGAGAGATAGTCTCTGTGGATAAACTGGTGATGTGTCTTCACATGGGGTCTCGAGCCAGGATGGCAATCAGACCCTGGTTTCATCTAGGGTCTGCCACATCTGATGTCTCTGCCCTAAGGCATCTCAGCCTCCTGAGAAGCAGAGCATCAGTGGACACCACTGCAAACATCTGGACCTAAGAGAAAGTACCTGCTTTTGAGGTAGAAGGTCTTTCTCCCTCACCCCTTCCCTGGCCTTTGCTGGGTGTTGAGGGATTATAAGGAAAACCAACCATTTCTGAGTACATTCTTGGGGCAGGTCAGATGTGGTCAAGAGACTCAACAAATGAAACAAACAGTAATGAGAGGTGAGGCTCTTGCTGTGGGGAAAGAGTGGGGGAATCTATCCATCCATCCATCTATCCATCCATGCATACATATCCATCCATTTAATTAAATGGCATTAATTCTACTTAATTAATTCTGAACTCATTTCATAAAAGGGGTGAGACACCATTCTGGTCATTGGCAATGCCCACAGCAGCAATCAGGACAGACTAAGTTCCTAAAATCTCACAGAGCACACACTGGGGGAAGGTGGAGCAGCCACCGAATCAGCACATAACAAACCACCTCAGGGGCAGCGGCACCATAAGGGGAGATGAAGCAGGCCAACGGGATGCTGGTTGGCATTGGTCATGGTGTGAATGGAGACATCAGAGCATAGACTCGAGTGGGTATAGGAGGGAGCTGGGTTGCCATTCCAGGCAGAGGGACAGGCCAGGCACCAGCCCCAAGGGGCGCCCACGTGGAATACTTGAGAAACGGCAAGAGGGAAAGGTGGCTGGGGGAAGAATCAAGCAGACAAGGTGAAGAGTGAAAAGGTGGACTTTTAAGTGAGCTGAGGGCCCCTGGAGAGCTTTCATAAGAGGAGTGACCTGCACTGACCTAATCTTTAAAGGCTCAATCTGGCCATGCATCCTTTAGTGCAAAGGTATGCAATAACCAGGGGCTGCTATGGGCTTTCCATCAAGAGAGGCTTTTGTCTTTTTCTACAACATAGACGGAGGGCAGTGGCCATTAATGCTCCTGTTATAAACAGGCCAAGCTGATCTTACTCATCCCTCAGACCTGCCTGTAGTCGCCTCTCAGGACTCTCCCAGGTAGGGCAAGTCCAGTCTCAGCTGGACTCCACGGCTCCTTGTTCAGGTCTCTCTTGCAAAGAGGGTCTCTCTGCCCCATGGATGTTTGCTTACGAGTCTGGCTTTAGGATGGCTGTCATTTCTGTGTGTGCCCCCCAACCCTAGGTCAGTGTCAGGCCTGGTCTGCAGGTTTAATAAGCACTGCTGGTCAGTGTTGTGTGGCTGCTTTGGGCAGTGCTGCCCCTCCCTGTGGGGTTTAGCAATTGGAGTACAAAAGGAAAACAAGGTACCAGGAGAAAAGAACCAATTGGCCATGAGCCCCAGACTCAGCCATGGCCCAGCCTCTTCAGCAGCTGGAACAAGGCTGGCCATGGGAGGCTTTCTCTTCCTAGGCAGACAGGAGGCCCACTGTGCTCACTGAGAAAACATCTGCCCTTAGACCAGACCACAGTGGCATGTGACCTGGTTTGTGTCTTTGCCCACCTGTAGTGCTGAGAGGAGCAGTGCCTCTGCACACTTCAGTTTCTGAGGGCCAAAGGCATTTCCTTTGTAATGAGGCGGTTGTTTGACAAAGATGAGAGATTTCTTTTGTGTTCTTTCGAGATTTTACACACAACAAAGTGAAGAAATGTGTTCCACAGCAGGGGAATAGTTAATACATTATGATGAAATATGACACAACTACCAAAACATAAGAAATTCACAATATGATTTTAAGGGAAAAATGCTGGATTCCAAACTGTGAACACTGTGAGATCATAATTTCACTGGAAGAAGAGACAAAATACACCAAAACATTAAAAGTGGCCCTTTCTGGGTGGTAGAATTGTTGATTTTTATTTTCTTATTGTGACGAATGTGGAATACTTTTATAATGCCAACAAACAGAAATGTGTTCTCTCTGGAATGGAAAGGAAGCAGGTAGGTGGGAGCCTTTGTGTTCCCCATCACCCCTGGCCAAGCCTGTGGAATGTGGCCCCTTGCTCTGGGGCTCCATTCTCCTCAGAGGCTCTCAGGCCCCTTTGCAGACCCAATGCATTTCCCTCTGTGGGTTTTAGGCATCTCACTTCTGTCCACTTGTTGCTGGAAAGGCCTCACCACAGGGCCAAAGAGAGGTTTGGGGTCCAGCCCTTGCTCTGGGTCATAGGATCAACTGTATTTACCTGGGGAGGGGAGTTTGACCAACAAGGAATATTCCAATATGCCAACTAAGAATATTCTCATTTGAAAGTCCCATCTATGGAGAGATCCTTCATTATAGGACTGAGGAGGACAGACAGCTCTTGATGCCTGGGTCCCTGGCACAAATCCAGGCCTGTCTGTTAAAACTGATCTGGCTTTATGTGTATAAGGCTGGGTCTAGAAGGGGTGCTTGAGCTTCCAGAAAGTCTACCATGGGCCCTCAGTTATTCAAATGGTGCCACTCATGCCTGTGCACCTGCTGGGATGGCTTTTTGCAACCAGGAAGCACACAACTCTGCTGAAGGTTGCTGACCTCTCTGCTTTATATTCCAATTACATAGATTCCCCTGTGATTTCCCCAAATGATATCTACGTCTTTTTGTCAGTCCACGTGCATGGACTGCTGTCAGTGTGGTGGCTCTGTACCTACCCAACCTAATGTACTGCTCCCCAAACTTCCTGCTCAAGCCCAACCAAGCTCAGACCTGCTTCCAAACATCCTGTTAATTCCTGCCTTCATGCTTTTCCATGCAGTCTCCCTACCTGAAGTGTCCTTTTTTGTATTATTTCAAGTCCTTCAAATCTCAGTAAAATCCTGCCTCCTCCAGGAAGTCCTCTTTTATTGCTCTAGGTCATGATGTCTAATCCCCATCACTGCAGCTCATGATTAGGCCTCTTTCTTTTATATTAGGTCTTTTCTCATGTGTGCTCTGTGTTCTCACCAAGCCTGCCAACTACTTGACAAGAAGGGCTGAATTGTTGCCTCCATCCCTTGGGGACTCTTCCAGCTGAGTGATGTGCATGGCTCTACTTAGCATAGGTCTGTCCTTTAACAATGATCAGAGCAGGCCTGGGGTGCTGCCACCCTCTGTCTCTGTTGTAGAGCTTACCCAGAGAGGCGGCGTGTAAAAGGCAGTTCCCATCTCCTGTAGTGGCCAAAGGAAGAAGCCGTTTACAGCTCGTGCACACAGTGGACCACCAGTTCAGGCGACCTGAAACAGAAGCTCACTTTAGAAGAGAATCCCAGAATAGACCATTTGAATGTTTGCTAAGTAAACATAGACATCAGCAGATGATTTTTGAGAGGGTTCTAGAAAACTTCAGTGGGAAAGTAGAACATTATGGCTATTTTCTCTTTAAGATAAGAAACGGTCAAATCCTCCCATCAATTAGCAAGAGGATTAAGACACTCCAGGGCAAAGCCTTTTCTCCTTGAATTTGGGAACATTTTATACACACACACACACACATACACACACACACACTTTCTCTGTGTGTAATTTCCTTGAACACAATTTCCCTTTCTGAAAGTTATTCTTTTCTCTTATACCATCCTTTTTTGATGCATACATACCTCCAAAAGTATGGTTTACATTTAATTTAACATATCCAAACCATTATAGCTACTTAGGTATATTCCTGTTAAATCTCATTAACACATCCAGAGACTTCTGCTTCCAGGAAGATGGAGTAGACATACTTTCTCCTATTCCTTATCTTAAGTACAACTAAAAATCATGGACATCATGTGTAAAATAACACAGGAAGACTTAAAAGTGGAGGAAGGGGCAGACTGACCAGGAAACTTGGGATCTGAGAAGCAACATGGTGGTAGGTTCTCTGGAGTTTCTTTTTCCCCCAAATCCCAGACCAGGTACTGGAGAAGTTGGCAGCCTGGAGACACCAGTGGGGGCAAAGGAATCACACTCTCTCTAGACAGTATTCAAGGAAAGGGGCAGCTTAGGAATACAGACAGTAACTGCTCTATTTCAGTCAAGTGCCACAGAAGAAACTATACCTCATCATCATCTCTGCCAGCAAAGGGCAAGAGGGGAGATGAAACTTCCAACCTTAAGAGACATAATGAGCTACTCACCACCCGTTCCCCCAGTGCCAGATGGTGTCAGAGAATGTTGAAAGCATTGCCAGCAACTCAGCCCTGCTGGGTGATAATATGGACTCCACCCCCCACCAACTGAGAACATATGGAGAACTTGGCCTTTCACACCTCTCTGGTGGCAATGAAGTCCCTCTGCTCCCTCCCAGCAGTACAAGAAGCCCATGCCTTCACAGGTGTCAACAGAGGCAGAGTGGAGAACCTGTGCTTCTACCCTATTCTGGCAATTATTACCAATCTACAACTCCAGACATCAGATGAACAGAAAAGGAGAACCCATCCGACCTGCGGTAAAGAATACTAAAGGGATACAGTAGAGAATACTGCAGGGTGCAAAGAAGGAATAAATGGGCTTTAAAAGGCATGTATGTTGGTAAATGTAAATAAATATTAGCTGTTTAAAGCAATATCATAAATGCCTTTTTGAGGATTAAAGTATATGTAGAATTAAAGCACATGACAACAATAACACAAAATACGGAAATGTGTAATAAATGACATAAATCCTAAGACCCTTACATTGACCACCAGGAAGTGGTAAAAGGGCCAACTTAAAGTAATTCTAATAGCTTGACAGTGGGCTTTGGAAACTATAGGGTAACCACTACAAGAATAATAAAAGAATGTATAACTGACAAGCAAGTAGTGGGGAAACCAGAATAATAAATATTCTTAAATAATTCAAAAGAATATTAGAAGAAAAAGGAGACACAATAAAACACAACATAATAAACAGCAAGATAATGGATTTGAACCAAAATATATCTGTATTTATATTAAATGTGAGTGAGCTAAATACTCCAATTAAAAGATACTGTCAACCTTGTTTAAAAAAACAAGTATATGCTGCTGACAAAAGACACCATAAACATCATGAAACAGAAATGTAACAGTAACTAGGTAGAGAAAGATACAACATTCAAAAACTAGGCAAAGGGGCTCTTGGGTGGCTCAGCTGGTTAAGTGTCTGAGTCTTGATTTCGGCTCAAGGTCATGCTCTCGTGGTTCATAAGATTGAGTCCCACATCAGGCTTTGCCCTGACATCATGGAGCCTGCTTGGGATTCTCTCTCTCCTTCTCTCTCTACCCCTTCCCCCTCAAGCTCTCACTCCATCTCTCAAAATAAATAAATTAAAAAAAAAACTTTGAAAAATAAAAAAAAAAGCAAAAATAAAGCTAGTGAAGTCCTATTGATATCAGATGTAGGTGACATTATTAAGGCACAGGATAAATGGATATTTCATAAATATGGCACAATAAAGTCAAATGGAAAATATAACAACACTTAATGTATATATACCTAAGACTTAGTCTAAAATATATATAAAGCAAAAATTGATAGACTCAAGAGAGAAATAAACAAGCCCCAAAGTCAAAACTGGAGGTTTTTAACCAAATTTTCTTGATAAATGATAGACTCAACAAACAAAAACTTCAGTAGAGATTAAATAGAATTCAAGAATTTGACATGTATATAACTTGACATATATATAACACTTCACCCACAGACTGCAAAATAATTACACTTTTTTTTTCAAGTCACATGGAATATTTTCCAATATTGACCACATATTGGGCTATAAAAAAGTGTCAACAAATTTCAAAGGATTTGAAATCATTCATAGTATGTGCTCTGGTCATAATAAAAATAGGTTAGAAATCAATGAGAAAAATCAAGAAAAGTAGCCATCTTGGGCTACTATAACAAAATACCACAGACTGGGTAGCTTAAAAAACAGACACTTATTTCTCACAGTTGTAGAGGCTGAAAGTCCCAGACTGAAGTGCTGGCTGATGTGGTTCCTGATGAGAACCCTCTTCCAGGTTTTCAGGTGGCAGACTTCTAGCTGTGTCCTCTCATGGTGGACAGTGAGCTCTGATCTTTTCCTCCTTTTGTAAGGACACTAATCCCATCATGGGGGCCCCATCCTCATGGCCTTATCTAAACTTAATTACCTTTCAAAGGCCCTACTGCCAAATACCATCACATTAGGGATCAGGGTTCCAACATAGGGATTTAGGGGGGACAAAAACATTCAGTCAATAGAAGTACCCAATAAGGCAGTTTGTTCACTGAATGTGGCTGTCCCCCAAGGGGACTACCCTTTCAACTGCTTTCTAGGTAATGAGCAAGATGAACAGTATAGGAGTTATATAGACCTGTTTTGAAAATTCAATTCCTCCCTGGCCATTTATGGCTATGTTGCTTCTTTTTTTCTGTAGTGGAAACCCTAGGCTGGTCTGTCTGGAACACCCTCTGGGTGGAAGTTTAGCCAAAAGGGAACCTAGGGGATTCATACTTAGTTATGATTCAGTTTTATAAAAATACTTTGTCCTTCTTATGGCTAACCTTTGTGGATGAGAGGTACAGTTGTGATTAGGAAGAGATTGAAAAAGAAATAGGTAAGTTACAGGCATTGTGATGGCATATGCCAATCTTGTGATAGAGGGGAGAAGCAACAACTCTAGCATGTGGGGAAAGAACATATCAGACTGCAGAATGTGTAGGGGAGGGAAGTACATTGATCATGTTTTACTTCTTAGGACCACCTTGTAGGTTTCCACATGAAGAAAAATGCTCCTGTGGGATATCCCAGATGTTGCACATGCCTCAAATATAGCAGAATCTTTCTCCTGTGACTGAGAAATCTCAGGGTTTCTGCCAGCACCCATGAAGCCATGGAAGGCTAATTTATTAGCTTTCAAGTAAAACTTTGGACATCTCACAGTTATTGACAAAAAACATAGGCCTCATAAAATACAAAGTTTACATACAAATACAAAGGAAGGTCCCACAAAATACAATAGGATGGGTTGAAAATATTAGAAGAACAGGAATGAACACAAAGTAGCCTGAGCCTTACCAGGACTGAAACCCGGCCTCAACTCATCGTTCTGTGGCCAGAGTAAGGTAATCAGCCACAGAAGGTGAAGGGTGAGCCCTTTCTACAGGAGGACAGCATAATTTGGAGTCTCTGAAATTTTATATTCACAAGGTCTATAAGGCAAGTAAAAAATTACTAGGTATGCCAAATCCAAACAAAAACAAAAACCAAAAACCAACCAAACAATAAACCCCAAGAGTAACTGACTGAAAACCAAAAGGGAAAAATGGGATAAGAGAAAAAGGCAAACAGATTATCCACATTTTGAAGTTATCTGACAGAGACTTTAAGTCACTATAATTAGTATGTTCAAGAAAATAGAAAAAATGAGGCAGAAGCAATATTTGAATAGATAATCATCAAGAATTCTCTAAAATTGATTAAAGACACAATTTTCAGAGGATCTGTAAATTCCAAAAAGAATAAACACAAAGTAAATGGCATATAGTGAAAATTAGAAAATTAGAGAGAAACTCTTAAAAGCGGAGGAAAAAGAGAACTATTACATACCTAGAGGAATAGTGATATAAGCCTACACAGAGTGGAATGAGAACATCAAAGTGCCAAAAGAAAATAACTTCCAATCTAGAGTTCTATACCCAGCAAAACTATCCTTAAACACTGAAATTGCCAGGAATGTAAGGTAACTTCCTCAATCTAGTATAGGTCACCTATGAAAAGCCTGCAGCTAACAGGATACTTAATAGTAAGATATTGGATGATTTCAACCTCAGATGGGGAACAGTACTCAATATTGATGATGGTCTGAACCTGTGCAATAAGGTAAGATGTTATGAGAGAAAAGAAATGAATGGAACTGCACTTATCAGTAGATTACATAATTGTTTATATAGAAAATACTTAGTAATCTACCAAAACACTCCTAAGCCTAATAAGGGAACTTATATTTAGCAAGATCTCAGGAAGCAAGGTTATCTACAGGTATCATTTATATTTCTATTAAGTAGCAATATATGATTTAGAAAATGAAATAAAAAATGCAATACTTAGACATAACTCTCATGAAAAATGTTATATCTAGACTGAAAATTATAAAAATATAATACATTCCTGAGAAAATGTAAAGATTTAAATAAGTGGAGAGGGTAATTGTGCACATAGACTGAACTCCTTAATGATTCTGCATTCTCTCCAAGTTGATCTATAGATTTAACATAACCCCATGCAAAACTCCAGAAGCTACTTTTTAGAAGTTGACAACTTGATTCTAAATTTACATGGATAAAAAAAAAACCTAGAACAGCCAAAATAATCTTGAAGCAGAACAAAGTTGGAGGACTTACACTTCCTGATTTGACAGCTGATTATAATGCCATAGTAATCAAGACAGTGTGCATATAAGAGAGACAACTAGATCAATGTGACAAAATATACAGACCAGAACAGACCCACACATTTATGGTGACTTAATTTTTTTTAATGTTTTTATTTTATTTTTGAAAGAGAGAGAGACAGACAGACAGACAGAGAGACAGAGAATCCTAACAAGGCTCCACACTCAGTGAGCAGCCTGAAGAAGGGCTTGATCCCACGACCCTGGGATCATAACCTGGGCTGAAGTCAAGAGTCGGATGCTCAACCCACTGACCCCCCAGATGCCCCTTATCTTATATTTCTAATGTTATGGGAAATTACTGTTGATGTATCTTTGTTTTATAATGAAGCATAGTTGACATACAATGCTATATTAGTTTCAGGTGTATACCACAGTGATTTGACAATTCTAAACATTAGTCAATACTCACCCCAGTAAATGTAGTCACCATCTCTCACTATGCAATGTTATTACAATATTATGGACTATATTGCTTATGCTGTATTTTTCATCTCCATGATTTATAACTGGAAGTTTGTACCCCTTAATCCCCTTTACCTATTTTATCCATCCCCCTCCCCCCTCTCCTCTGGCAACTACCAACTTGTTCTCTGTATTTAAGTCTGTTTATTTTGTTTTTCTTTGTTTTGTTTTCATATTCCACATATAAGTGAAATAATATGGTGTTTGTGTGTCTGGGAAACTATCTCTCCTTTAAATACGAATGGTAATCTTGCCACATACAGTATTCTTGGTTGTAGATTTTTTCCTTTTAGCATTTTGACTATATCAGGCTACCATATGGTATTTGTGACATATTTTTATTTGGGGAACAGAATATAAAAGCCACCTCTTGGGCCTTCAACTCTGTGGAATTTCCATCAAGTGAGAATGTTTCTAATAGATATTTCCAAGAAGTTGTGAAAACACTTGATCATTTTTTTTTAAGAAAGGGAATAATACTAATAGGATTGGAAGTGTTGGGGGGCATCACATTATTTACATTCCAACAAGCCTTCTGTCATTATTGAGAATTAATTTTAATAAAGGGTGTTACTGCTTTCAGTCATCAATAATGAAATATGAAGGGCAAGAGTTACAAGTAATGCTGGGCGTTAAGGCTCTCAAAAGTACATTTAGTCCAGAGTTGGGAGAGTTATTGCTTAACAGATTACCACATTAACAAAGTTTAATATAATAAACCGCGTCAATAATGTGTTTAAACTGGATACCTATCTCCTCTACAGTGCTTCTTGGTTAAGATTCAGTAACTGGATTTAAATGGTAAGTGGTTTTATTCATATAAAATAATTGTACCCTTAATTCTAAATGAAAACATGTACTGAAATTAACACTACAAAATTAAATGGACAAGCCTCTATTATTGATGATGCTAATGCTTATGTTAACAAATTGGTGTATTCTCACCACTTGCAAATCATCTTATTAAAGCTAAATGAGAAATGCAATTAAGGGTCTTAACTGACAGTGCCACTGGATAACCAGTCAGAGACACAATTAGAAATAACATGCCATCAGTTGGTAACTTCTTTTTTTTTTCCAGGCTATGAAATAGCAACTTGTCTCACCTGACTTTTTCAAAGCCTTTTAAAACATCCAGGCTGGGAGACATTAAAACTGGGTTGCCACAGAACGAAAGAAAATTACAAGATTCTCGCACAGCATTAACAGAGTGGCTGTCACCTGAAAACCCAACACATTTCATATTAAAGTGGGATGGCGCCATTCATCCTCTGAATTTGTTTGAGGCTGACAGAGGCTCCTCTCAAGAGCCAGTGGGTACAGGGGTGTTAGCAGAGAAACAGGGGAAGGACAGGGAGGTGATATGCTAATGAGGCAGGTGATCTGCATTAATGGGCAGACTCCATGGTATGCCCATCTAATAGTATTCCCTTCCATTCTTGCTCATAGAACGCTGCTATGTCTGGTGTTTTTTTAGGGAAGACAAGATTCCTTCCCTGTTCTGTGGAACAAATGTTGCTAGGAACAAGACAATACATGCAATTCCATGATCCTTGCCAGGGACCGTGTTGGTGTGGCCACATACTGTCACTCAGCCTAGAAGATGGAAAAGAAATCTGCTGGGGCAGCTACTAGGAAAGTGGTGTTCATCCTTCAAAAGGAACATAGACAGGGCCTCTCCATCCCTTCCCTGAATACTGTTGTGTGAGGATATGTTGCCAGATGCATCTACAGCCATGTTGTATCCTGAATGGAGGCAGCACTGACCTGCTGAGGATAGAAGGGCAGAAATCTGGGTCCTTGCTGACACTGAGGAGCTGCCAGCCTTACCATGAGCTTCCCTGTCCTCAGACTTCCTGTTCTGTGGGATAGTGATGGATTCTTGGCTGAAAGGTCTTGCTGGCTTGGGTTAGTGTCTCCTCCTCACTGCAGGGCTGACAATAAATCACTCAGCTCTGCATGGGAGGGTGCACATTCCCATTTTACAGACAAGGAAACAGGCTCAGAGAGTCAATGAACATGCCAGGGTGCACTGAATCTTAAAGGGGCCATTGGTCATCCAGGGCAAAATCAGATCATGAACAAAGCTGATCTAATTTACTTGGACACGGTTGAGTTTGTCGGCAAGACAGTTTTAATTTCTGTGAGCTGGTATGATTTCAAAAAATATATCCTTCAAATAAGTAGTGGAGCTGAAGTTCAAATTTGTTACTCTGAAGTCATAGACCTAGTCTTTCTACTATGCTTCCTTAGAGAAACAAGGGTTGCTCATTCTCCTTTTCTGGCTCTTGCTCTTGCTGTGTCTTGCTTGATTTTCTCATTCCATTTTTTTTAAGTTTACTTATTTTGGGAGAGAGAGCATGTGCATGAGAGCTGACGAGGGGCAGAGAGAGAATCCCAAGCAGGCTCTGAGCTGTCAATGTGGAGCCCCATGCAGGGCTCAAACCCACAAACCATGAGACCTGAGCTGAAACTGAGAGCCCAATGCTTAACCGACTGAGCCACCCAGGCACACCTCATTCCATTTTTACTATTAAAATTTTGAAGAGTGCCAAGGGAAGTACACCCATCATGCAGAACCAGGCCCCTGTGAACCCTTGAACCCTCTGTCGTATTTACTACAGCTCTTGCCTTTTGATGTAAAAGAAAAAATTAAAGATTAAGTTGAAGTTCCCTTGATGTGTCTCCCCAGTTTTCATTCTCATTCCTCCTTCCCCAGCAGTACCACTACATGACTTTGGTGACCTTTGCATTATAGAACATAAAAACAGATACATTAAAGGTTGAAAAATGTGTGTTGTGCACGAGGCTTCTTCCTCTGCCTCTGGTTCCCACAATCAAAACCATGCTATTTCCTTCTTTCTCATATTCCTTCCTCCCTCTCTCCCTTTGTTCCATTCCCTTCTACTTCTGTCTCTGCCCACAATGCCACTCGTTGGGATTGCCAGTGTTCAGGCAGAGAAGGATCATTCCCTTTCTTTTCCCATAGAGCACACAGATCAGACAGTCCACTGCTCTGACCTCTCTTTGTTCCAACGACTCTTCCAGGAACTGGGAGAGTAAGCCAGAGTCATATGGCCCCTGGGGAGACATGGTGGGGAATAAGTCCCATTGGGTCATTCAAGAATGGGTTATGAAATAATAGGCTGGTACCCTTGAAAAAAATCACTATCTGAAAAACAAAAGAAAAGATAGGGGCGTATTCTTTAAAAGAGGCAAAAGAGATATAACCAAAAGCAACGTAGGAATTTTGGTTGGGTCTTGGAATGAAAAAAAATTAGAAATGAGATTTTGGGGCTAATTGGGAAAATGTGAATACAGACTCTATGTTAGATAGCATACTAAGTAAATGTTTATTTTTCTAAGGAGTGACAGTGTTCTGGCTTCACAGGAGAATTTTCGGATACTTACAATACACATTCAAAAGGTTCAGAAAAAAAGTTAGAGGCCAGGTTCTGTGTGGTAGGTGTGCTTCCCTTGGCACTTTTCAACACTTTCACAGTAAAAATAGAATGAAAAAAAAAAGAGCTGAAGCAAACATGACCTAACTGAAAACTGGTGACTCTGGCCACAAAGTAAATAGGTACTAATCTTTCAGCTTTCCTGCAGATTTGAAAATGTTTAAAACAAAAAGAATGCCATGTGAGTTTGTTTTGGTTTTACACTTGTAAATGGAGAAACTCTATTCTGGTGAAAAAGACAATATCTATATAAATTAACTCATTTGTCTTGATTTAGTTTTAAAAAAGTGGTTGAATTCAGTTAAACACACTTGGAGGGGAATCTAACTGGTGCAGTGACTAGTTTTACTAAATTTTTCTCTTCAATAGATGAGTTGGAATTTTTACAGTTTGGTTATAATTTTTGTATTTTTCAGAGACACAGAGCCCTGAAGCTTACAGGTGATTTCTCTGATGTGTCTCAGGTTGATCCCCTTTTGCATCCATGAGGACAGCATTAATAAATCATCATCCTTTTCAAGGCAGACATGCTAATCAATCATCAGTCTTTCCACAAAGGAAACAGAAGACCACTCATACTTTTCAATTCAGAGCTCTGTGCGATAATGACCAATTGTTTCATGTTGACAATGGGGACATAATGAATTATTCACCCAAAAAGCAGGCTTTGGAAATCCTACTCCTGTAGATCTGAGGCCAGAGTATGAGGTAGTCAAGGGCTCAGAGAGGTAGCCAGCGGAGTGGTTAAGCACAGGGACCCGGAACTAGATTTTCTGAGTTCAAATCTGTTTCACTATTTTTAAGAAGGGTGACCTGGAGAAGTTATTTTGACTAATGTCTCAGTCTCCTCTTCTGAAAAAGAGTAGAATTTTTATGAACAATATGTTATTTACTATTTGGGAAGCACTTAAAACAGGGCTTGGCATATAGAAAGTACCATATATGTGTTTTTCTCAAAACAGGTCCAAAAACCTGGGTTAAAGTAAGGAATGTATTTATGCATAATCTAATGAGTGCATAAGTGAGCCACACCCTTTTGGATTAAACAGTACCTTCACATACCAAGGTCCTTTTGAGGGTAAGCAAAGAGTTGCTTTTGCATTTATGGAGGAGAAGTCTAAGGGAGACTCCTTGCACTCAGACTGCTCAGGGCTGCCTGTGAGGTCTTCTGAGGCACGATGAGGCAAGGACCAGAAATTAGAGGAGCTGTTTAGAAGTTTGTACAGCAATGGGCCTTGCTGCCATACTTTCATTGAATTTATAAAAGTATTGGTTCAGAATAAATTGAAAGCTTAAAAAATGGTCTGTCAGTACAGAGAGCTTGAGAAACCCTACTAGAGGTCCCCAGAAATGCAAATTACACCCTTGAATCAAGTTAAACTTTTTGCCTACATTCACTGTTTAATTTGTAGTATTGGTAGAAAGACGCTTTAAAGAAAAAAGTTTAATAAGTCTGAGGGGGAAAGGAATCACATTAGGAATATAAGAAAAGAGGAGGAGCCAAGGTGGCCTTACAGGTTATCATGTCTGAAAGACCAAACAAAATGACTGTTTAAGAACACTTTACTATTTCTCATATCCCTAAAACTTCATATTGATTTTTACTTGTTATTCTCTATTTAATTATTCTTAATTTCTTTGTCATACTTAGAGAATCCAATTTGAAATATGATCTTGTGTGCATGTGTAAAGAACAGCCAAGAAAGTGGGAGCTGAATGTTTTGTCCTCAGTCATTAGAAGACAGAAGCCCCTCTTCCTGAAACGAGTGGGAGGGACAGATTTAAAGAGAAAAAGGAGTCAGAGGAAATAATCCTCCTTGTCAACACTCCTTTGAAATGTATATCCAAGCCTGAAATAAAGTGTGGTCAATCCCCAATGACCAAAATACAAATATGGAATGAAATTAGAATATGCACCAACTCTGCATCTCCTGTGGGTGAAGATATTTTGCCTATTTAATTACTTCACAAGAATCTGCAAAAAGGCTTTGAGATTCTGTGATGTGGGGAATTGGGACCAGTGATCCCCCTGACACCACGTGAAGTTAGGAACCTCAAGAACTATCCCCTAAGTGTAAAGATCAGAAATTATTTTCCTCCTGGCAAAGGAAGCTGAGAGGGAAATATGTCTCTTATAGACTGGGCTTAGCAGAAAAACAAAACAAAACAAAACAAAACAACTCTTTCCAGACATGTTGTAACTATTGACTTGGCTCTGACTTGAGCTAAAACTGATTTGTGGCTTGAAATGTCTAAGCAAAGAAATTAACATAAAGATTGGTTATAGGATGGTAATTTCCTTTGGGAGTCTGGCATAAACAAAGAAACAAATATATCACTCAACATGGTTGAGAACACCCTCAAGTCAGGCCATCAGACTCCCATGGATAATATCCTGCTCACAACCCCAAATTACAAACCCAACAGGAAAGCAGACATCATGAATAAGAGTTATAGACCCCAAGTCATAGCTACCTATAAACTTGAAGATAAAAATGGTCAGCTACAGACTATAAACAAATATGCTTAAAATGTTTAAAAGACATAAAAGAAGGAAACAATTAAGACCAAAGCATAAGAAACAGATTTGGAAAATAAAAATAGGACTTAAAAATGGAAGAGGATTGGGGCACCTGGGTGAAGTCGGTGAAGCATCTGACTTTGGCTCAGGTCATGATCTCATTGTTTGTGAATTTGAGCCCTGCATTGGGCTCTGTGCTGACAGCTCAGAGCTTGGAGTCTGCTTCAGATTCTGTGTCTCCCTCTCTCTCTGCCCCTCCTCCACTTGTGCTTTGTCTCTCTCTCTCTCTCTCTCAGAAATAAACATTAAAAAAATTTAAAAAAATGGAAGAGGATAATAGAAATAAAACACAGTTTTACATTGAATTAGACAATGTCAAAGAAAAAAGATATGAATCTAAGTCAGAAGAAATTATTTAGAATGCAATTAAGAGGGAAAGAAAGAATATGAAAGACAGGCTAGTAGACATGAAGAACAGACTGGAAAACTCTAACATTGTCTAACTGAAATTCAGAGGCAATACTCAGGAGATCTCAATGGAAGAATTTTTCAGAAAAAATATATAGAAATAAATTCAAAGATTTAATAAATGTAAGACATTCCAAGCAAGAAAAATAAAATTAGTTTACTCCTTGATATACCCTAGTGAAACCACAGAAATAAGACAGAGAAAATATCTTAAAGTAGAATAGAAAAAAATCATCTTCAAAGTAGCAGACTGACAGCCGATGTCTCAAGAAAAAAAAAAAAGAAAAAAGGAAAATAAGCCAATGCAATATCTTCAATGTGGTGAATGAAAATAACTGGCAACCTAGGGTACTCTGTCTAGAAAAAAATGTTTTTCAGAAATGGAGGTAAAACAAAGGTATTTTAAGACTAATAAAAATGAAGAGAGTAAAATCAGCAAGGTGCCCAAGGAAATTCTAAAGGATGAACTTCAAATGGAAGAGCTAATACGTAAGAAGTAAAAAGAAACAAAAATGGTAAATATATGGATAAGTCTAAATAAACACTGACTGTATAAAACAACAATAATAATGTCTGATGAGGATAAAGCATAAAATTAAAATAAATGACAATAACTTATAAATCAAGAAGAGGGAGGGTGCAAATAAAATCAGACTAGTCTAAGGTCTCAGTATTGTCTGGGTATAGGTTGAGATGATGAATCAGGGATGTGATTCATATACATGTTATATGAATTAGGGTAACTTCTCAATAATAGAAAGAGGAAAAGAATGAAATAATTAAAAAAAAGACATATCTAAAACATGAGAATACAAAAGTACTAAATGTAAAAGTATGGCAAATGGTGCTTCAGACCAATTTTAACCTAAAGAAAGCTAGGATAACTGAATTAATTATCAAATAAAAAAAACTGAGAGGAAAGAAAGCATTACTAGAGTGAAATAAGCTCTCTTTAAAATGTTCAGCACCTCAGTTCATGAGGAAGACATAACTTTAGTTGCTGTATTTAATGACACAAATCGATTTAAAAATCCATTAAAATAAAAGGAGATATAAACAAATGCACAATCATAATGGGGAATTCTCATGCATCAGTAATTAAGAGTCCCAGTAAAAAATAAATACATAGATTTTAACAACATAATAAACGACCAAATGTACATATATAAAATAATGCAGTCCACAATAGAAGACTATGTTCTTTTCAAGAAGACATGTGACATTAAGAAGACAGAAAGATCATATTCTGGTCGTTAAAGCAAAAGGTCTCAATACATTTCAAGTCAAACAGATCATGTTCTCTGACTATACAACAATTAAGGCAGAAATCAATAGTACAAAAGCAACCAGAAATATTTAATGTCCTTTCCACATATTTAGAAGTAAAAAAATACTTCAAATAATTCATAGGTCAAAGAATAAATAAAAATAAAAATAAGAATACTTTTGAATTGTACAATAACACAAATGCTATATTTCAAAACTTGTAGAATGTGGCTAAAATAGTAATTGAGGAAAATTAATGACCTTAAATACTTATGAGAGAAAAGAAGAAAGATTAAGAATTAATGACTTGAATATTCATCTCAAGAAGTTAGGAAAGGAACACAGTAAATAAATCCAAAGTAGAGGATAATAATATAAATCAGGAGTCAGTAAACTTTGGTCTGTGGGTGAAACATGGCCAGTGGTCTATTTTTATATGGCCTGAAAACTAAGAATGTCTTTTGTATATTTAAAAGGGGTGTGTGTGTGTGTGTGTGTGTGTGTGTGTGTGTGAGAGAGAGAGAGAGAGAGAGAGAGAGAGAGAGAAAGGAAGGGAGGGAGGGTGAAAGGAGAGAGGGGTGTGTGTGAGGGAGAGAGGAGAGAATGAAAATGTGATAGAGACTTATGTGACTGGCAAAGCCTAGAAATATCCCTCAGATATGAATGGGAAATAATGGCACTTTCAGATCAATAAAAACAGAGAGTTAACTGCCATCAGGCCTGCACATAAAAACAAAACTAAAATCATATCATACCAGGATGGTATAACAAGTCTAAATCTGTAGCTTCAATGTATATAAAACAAAAGTTGATAGAATCAAAGGTGAAATAGAGAAACCCACAATCACAGGGGAGCCTTTAATATACCTCTTTCAGTAGCTGGTAGAACACATTGATAAAAGTTCAGTTAAAGATAGAGAAGATCTGAACAACAAAATCAACAAAGTTGATATAATTAACACATATAAAACACTATACCTGAGAAGGACAGAATTCAAAATTTTTTTAAGCACACAGGGAGTATTTCCCAAACTTCATCATATGCTGGGTCATAAAGCAAGTCTCAATTAAATGTCTGAAATCATTCATTGTATATTCTTTGACTATAGAGGAAGCTAGAAAAAAACCACTAAAATATCCCACATTTTCTTAGTCATTAAACAATATACTTCCAAATAACCTAGGGATCAAAGAACAAAAATTGCAAGAGAAATTAGAAAATGTTTTAAATCGAATGATAAAGCAAATAACACATCAAAAATTGTAATATTCAGCTAAAGCACTGCAGAGAGACACTGCAGAGAGATGTGTTGCATTATAGCGTACTGCCAAAGAAGATATAATGGCATAAGCTTACATCTCCTGAAGCCAGGAGAAAGAGTAGCATATTTAACCCAAAGGAAGAAGATGAAAGAAAAAAATAAAGAGCAGAGATTAATGAAACAAGAAATAAATGTACAGTAAAAAATCCAACAGAGGCCAAAATAGATTCTTTGAATAGATAAGTGTAATTTTTAAGTCCCTAGCAACATTATTAATGAAAATAAAAGGGAATTACTAAATATCAACATGGGAAATGAAAAAGGAGGCATCATCACAGATCCTAATACATTCAAAACTAGTGAGCGTTGACACCAATAACTAAAATGAAAAGACAAATAATATGGAGCAACCAGAACTCTAGACAGTAGAGGAACAAACTGGTACATCTTCTGAAAAATATTATAAAGCTAAACATGTGTAAAATCCTATGACTCAGCAATACCACCCCTAGGTATGTTTCTGCAGAAGTGTATACACATGTTTACCAAAAACATGTATAAGAATGTTCACAGCAGCACTATTTATAATAAAATACTGGAGACAACCCAAATGTTATGGACTGAATTACCCACTGCCCCAACCCTGCAATTCATATGTTGAAGCCCTAACCCCTAGTGTGGCTATATTTGGAAATGGGGCCTCTGAGGAAGTAATTAAGGTTAAATGAGGTCATAAGGTTGTGGCCCTGATCTGAAAGGACTAATGTCCTTATAAGGGACACCAGGGAGCTCATTCTGTTTGTCTCTGTACCTATGTACTGAGGAAAGGCCACATGAGGGCACAGCCAGAAGGTGGCTGTCTACAAGCCAGAGAGAGTTCTCACTGAGAAAACTGCATTGGATGGTACCTAGATCTGACACTTCCAGCCTCTAGAATTGTGAGAAAATAAATTTCTGTAGTTTAAGCTGCCTAGTCTCTGTTTCTTTTTTTTTGTTTTGTTTTGTTTTTTGTTTTTTGTTATGGCAGGCTGGTCTAAGACACCAGATGTCCATCAACAATATAACAGATAAATAATTTGGAATAGATGCATACATTGCAAATCAAGAGTGGTAAGAATAAATTATAATTACACTTAACAATATGACTGAATCTTACAAGCTTAATAGTAAGTGAAAGAATCCAGATTTAACCCATTTATGATTCCATTTATATAACGTTCACAAAGAGGCCAAATAAATCTATGCTGTTAGAAGTCTGCTTTCTTTTTTTTTTAAGTTTTAAAATGTTTATTTATTTTTGAGAGAAAGAGAGAGAGAGAGAGAGAGAGAGAGAGAGACAGAGAGAAAACACGAGTGGGGGGAGGGGCAGGATCTGAAGCAGGCTCCAGGTTTTGAGCTGTCCACACAGAGCCCAATGTGGGGCTTATGCCCATGAACCATGAGATCATGACCTGGGCCAAAGTCAGATGCTTAAATGACTGAGCCACCCAGGTGCCCCAGAAGTCTGCTTTCTTGATCTGAATTTCTAGATAGGAGTGCTTGTTATAGAATGTGTTGTTATGCACTGAACTGTTTTCATACTTTCCTGTATGTGTGTTATGTTTCAATGAAGAGCTTATGAAAAAAAGGGTATTGGGCCTAGCTCTGGAGACTACATCAAAAGAGAGAGACAGTTGGAAGACGCTGGCACCTGAGAGGGCATTTTGAAGGCAAAAGAAAAGACCCAGGGGGTAAGATTCCTGAGAGCTCATGCTTGCTGGATAAGAACCCCACTTTGCAAATATTTACATTCCACATTAATTTCCCCATACACTGCAGAGGAGTGTTTCTGAAATGTCGAAAAGGCAGTTTCAATAAAAATAAGACTATAAAGTCAATAAAAATAAGACTAAGTCATAAAACCACTAACATATACTGTAACTAAAGTATATTTCAACACAACATTTTTCCTATTTCTACACTGAATTGTTGATAGACTGGCTTCTCATAGATCTAGCCACCATCAATTTTATTTTACCACTTTTTAAATCATCTGACAATTCTGTTTTCTAACCATTCCTTAGATACCCTCCCCTTCACTTTCTTTTTATTTCCAATATTTGGATTGCCAAATCGAATCCGTTTTGGTGCTTTATTTTTCCTCACACAAATAAAAATGAGAACAGTGACAAAACAATAGTGATAAAGAATTTTTTTTTGATTGTATGAGATCCGTCCACTAGATATATCACATGAGTTTCATTTATTACTACACATTATGAAACTCTGGGATCAGTCACCACATGTCAATGCAAAGATTGGGGCTGTTGTAATTTGTGGGGCCCCCTCACTTTGTCTCCTTGTCCAATGCTTCTGCTCAATGCCATCAGCAATATGTTCTTCTATGACTGAATGAACTTTGTTGCTTACTTCATATTTGGCCTCTCAAAGAGCAACCCCTTGGAGATTTTCTCTGGTATTGGTGATTTGCCCTTTTAAGAAAATTAAGAAATCATGCAATTATTATTTGGAATGAAAAACTCAGCAGAAAACAGCTTGAGGGAAAAGGTGACAGTTTGCAAGGTTCTGAGTAGAGCTGAGGAGGTGTGATGGAAAGAGCAGGGTGGGAGGCACCTAGAGCCAGTTTCTGATGGCTCTGCCATTTTACAGGCTGGGTCACAACAGGTGAATGGAGGTGCTTCTCTGAGTCTTCCCTTCCTTACCTGTAAAGTGGATGGATATCAAACAGGCAGCTGATGGGAGATGTGGAGGTCAATAATGCCAAATACTGCACAAAGCACACTGTTGATGCTATGAAAATACATTGTGGCTATTATTATCAAAAGCATAGTGTCATAGTGCCTACTCCACCCCACTTCAGATACCACATCTTTCAAGAGAGCCCAATAAGAGGGTCTGCTTTCCTCAGAGGACTCAAAAACATGCTGTTTGAAATCTGAAACCATCAAGAGTGGGATTCAACCCAAACATACTACTTATCCAAGTGAAATGGCTAATAAAGGCACATGAGGAGGTTGAGAAAATCCCTTTGACCACAATACATTCTACATGATTTAATCTCCCAGTCTGGATCTTTAAGCATAGCAGGATTGTCAAACTTCAAATAAAAACATCGCATCTGTGGTAGGCAGACTTCTTGGGTGGCCTCAAGATACCCACCTCCTGGGGGAATACTCTCTCCTTGAGTGTGGGTGGGATGCCATCCGCATGACTAGATTACATTTCCTGGCCATGTGAGGGGTTTTGTATATGTAATCAGTTGACTTCTCAATTGATGTCCAAGGGAGACTATCCTGGGTGGGCCTGACCTAATCAGGTGATGGTTTTAAAAAGGGATTTGATGGTCAGAGAGGCAGAAAGTCAGAGAGAGGAGAGAGAAGAAAAGAGGAGAAGGGATGAGTGAAGAAAGGAGAAGAGGGAGAAGGGAGAAGAGAGAAGAAAGAGATCCCCTGGGTGGTCTTGAAGAAGTAAACTGGCATGTTGTGTAGAGGGCCATGTGCCAAGCACCTAGGTCTCTAGAGTGGTCTCCAGATGCTGAGAGCTTCCCCCACCAAGAGCTATTAAGCACACTGGAATCTCAGTTACTTAGTTGTGAAGAACTGAATTCTGACAATAACCTGAGGTGTTCAGAAGTAGATCTCTCCCTAGCTGGGCCTCCAGCTGAAGGCAGTCCCCGACAAGTGGATTTCAGGCTTGAGGGGCCCTGGGCAGAGGGCCCAGCTAACACATCCACACTGCTGATCCACAGAAACTGCGGGACAATAAATTTGTAGCTGTTAACTGTGTGGTAATTTGCTACCTAGCAACAGAAAATGGATACAGCATCCTTTAGCCAGAAGACATGCAAATCGGAATTCTGTCCATTTGTCTCACCTTCCTACCCTGGGAGAGTTTAAAAAATTTTTTTAAATGTTTCTTCATTTTAGAGAGAGAGAGAGAGAGAGAGATACAGAGACAGCATGAGGGGGGAAGGGGCAGAGAGAGAGAGGGAGACACAGAATCTGAAATCAAGCTCCAGGCTCTAAGCTGTCAGCACAGAGCTCAACATGGTGCTTGAACTCAGAAAAAACTCACAGACCACAAGATCATGACCTGAGTCAAATCAAGAGTTGGATGCTTCATCGACTGGGCCACCCAGGTGCCCTTCTGATGGCGACTTCTAAACCTTCTCTCTTCCCTCAAGACAAGCAGCCTCTTGGGAACCTGCACCAGGAAGCTTGCTGTTCATACTTTTCCTGTTATAGTTCTGCCAACTTCAGGTCACTGCCTCTTGGTCCTAGAAACATTGGCCCCTGGCAGAGGGACTGCCTCACCACCCCTTCCCCAGGCAGGCTTAATTATTGTCCTCAGGTGGCCTTATACATATCATCACACACTACCCATGTCATTAGGGTTGTCTCTCACAATGTCTCTCCCCTGTGGCCTGTGAGCCCAGAGGGCAGGGCCATATCTCCTCTGTGGGGGCTAAGACACAAGGGGATTGAATAGGCACTGAACTGATCTTGGAGATGTGGTCCCAGTGGCCCCAGGCCTCCCCTGCACTGGTAGGAGAAGGAGCAGAACGGCCCAGAGAAAGCATGACCTTCTGATCTGAGGGAGATGGTGACATTGCTTTACACGCACAACATTGAGCCTGTCACTCCAGGCCAGGTGAGGTGCTCTGCCCAGAGGTGGGAGACCAGACTCGGTAAGTTTTGGAAGCCCCTTTGGTAGGATTCCATTCTCATCCTCCAGATCTTTTTTTTTCTGTTTACTTCATGAATCCAATGTAAATAGTGCCATATCCCCCCACTTATGAAAAGCTTTCCAGGGGCGCCTGGGTGGCTCCAGTCAGACTAGTGTCTGACTCTTGGTTTTGGCTCAGGTCAGGATCTCACAGTTTCGTGGGTTCGAGCCCCACATTGGGCTCCGTGCTGATGTTGCAGAGCCTGCCTGGGGATTCTCTGTCTCTCCCTCTCTCTGCCCCTCCCCTACCTGTGCTGTCTCTGTCTCTCTCAAAATAAAGAAATAAACTTGAAAAGAAAAAAACCTTTCCAACATTCTCAGCAACCTGACACTTTGCATAAAACAGGGAAAGCACCTGAAGCTACCTGAAAAGGTGCTCATTTTATACAATTTAGATAATGCTTTTGCCTCAATCCTACCTCCCTGTCTTCCTGTATGCTGCCACGTTCACTTTCTAGAAAATATGTCATAGGATTGGTCACCAATGTTGTGCTCTCAGGGTAGGGAGAGGATACCCTGGAAAGCAGCACATGTGTTAGATATCTCATTATCCTCAAAAGCTTAAAACAAATAGAAATTCAGCACATTAACTGCTCATCTACCTCAAGTGGTGCACACTGTGAAGCCGTGCTCCAAGGGACAGAATCTGGCTCATGTCAGACCCAAGCAGCTTGCTCTTCCGGGGGGTTGGGGGGGGCTGCTTTCCACCTTGTCATGGGCTGTTCCAGGACTCTGAACCCAGAAGAGGAACCACAGAGGTGTAAATTCACCACACAGCTGGCAGTCATCTTGCATCTGGAAGGAATCCTACGTATCTGGAAATTCTTTCTCATCTAGAAGGAATCTTGTATACCTAGAAGTAATCTTTCTAGGTCTGAGAGTTAATACCATCTGAAATGGGGCACCCTCCTCTTTCGTGCTACCTTCATTCAAATTTCTTACAGGGAACATTATCATTTTCTAAATCTCAGTCAAGCCCACATATTTAGTCCCACTTGGAAGGTAACTGAATCATGACAAAACTTAAGTATGTGCCTGGGGGGATGGAAGCCAAGGCTTGGTGGTTTGATTTCAGTTGGCTTCCAGGTGAAAGCGTTCTTAAGGCTGTTAATCAGATGTGACCACCCTGGGAAGGTGACCCAGCTATGATAAATGCCAGTGTTTTCCAGCCTCTGCAGAACCAAAAATGGCTCATCTCCAGTCAGACCCAGGATGGGATGCCCAAGATGAAGGCATTCTTCACACAAACAGTGTGATTGGGAACAGGGTACAAAGCTCCTATTTCTAGCTTTGACAGAAAGGTCATTCAGTCTCCTCACACAATAACTTCACTTAAGAACTGAAGACAGACAAACAAACGTGGGAACTGGCACTGTGAATAAAGAAAAAGAAAACAAAAAAAACAAAAACTTGAGCTCCTGCAAAGGAGAAAATCATGGGTGAACTCCATCAAGGGAGGCTGGCGTATTACGGGGGAAGAACTATTAGTCACTCATTCTGCCTTTTCCAAGCATCGTTCCTGATTCATACATGATAATGGCACCAATTAACTTGAGCTTTGTAACAGATGGTTACCACACAGTTTAAAAAAAGATGTCATTTTGCTCATCACCCACTAAGACACTGAGAGGAAAGAAAACAAAACTTGTTAATTCTCTAGGAGCAAGATTAGCACATCTTGCCCTAAACGTGACCCTATGATTCTTTTTAATGTCACTTACAGAGTGACTCCACCCACCCAGGGTCACTGACTGATCCCCCTTCTCTGGGCATCACTGTGCCTTGCCTGTACTTCTGTGAGTCCCTCCTGCGGGACTGCAATGTTTTGCTCTAGGTCTGTCTTCCTGGCATTTCTGCCCAGCTCCAGACCTCCTTATCCACCTGGTACTCAACACAGAGCAAAGTTGTGTCGGGGGTGCAGTGGGAGGTTGCTATTAAAGCTCATCTCCTCCCCAGGGATTTCTTCTCCCACTTCTCCCATTTCAAACTTCCATATCTATATCCTTAACCCAGGCCTCTCCTGACCTCCAGACTCTCATGTTCAACTAGACAGCAATGTCACACAATGTCAGCAAAGTCTCACTAGAATCTCTGACTTTGCCTGCCCCTCCTGGCCCCTCCATCGCTCCCCCCCAAGCCTGCCCCTCCCCCAGGGTGTCTGCATCTCCCCATGGCACCATCATGCTAAGGAAGGGCAATATTCCTGGGGTCATGCTGACTCAGCTCTTTCTGCTATGCCCCCCATCCAGTCCATCAACAAGTCCTGTGGGTCCACCTTCAAAACAGATCTTGCTTCAATATCTAGCTTCTAGCTTTTTAAATATTTTTTAAATGTTTATTTTTGAGATGAGAGACAGAGAGGCAGAGCATGAGCAGGGGAGGGGCAGAGAGAGAGGGAGACACAGAATCGGAAGCAGGCTCCAGGCTCCGAGCTGTCAGCACAGATCTGGACCCGGCGCTTGAACCCACGAACTGTGAGATCATGACCTGAGCCAAAGTCGGGCACTCAACTGACTGAGCCACCCAGGTGACCCATCAATATCTATCTTCTTCTTGTTACTTCCACTGCTACCCCCACAGCACTGGCCACCTGTCCTCCCCTGGGTAAAGTAGCCACCTCCTCCCAGCTCCTCCTCCTTCTCATCCCCCTTAGAGTCCATTCTCAACAGAGCATCAGAACACATCAAATGTGTTCCTAAAAATGTCATTCACTACTCAAAACTCTTCTGGGACTGCACATCCTACCTATGGTTATGCCCAAAGGCTCACAATGGCTCCAGGGGCCCCTGACTACCATTCTTCTGCCTTCCTTTCCAACTCCTCCAGCCCTCATTCCATCTGCCGCTATGCCTGGCCTTCCTTACATGTGCAAGCCTTTGAAGCCAAGCCCCCTCTGCCGGGAATGCCAGAGCCCCATGTCTCCATCTCTCCCTCCCCTGCTGCCCTCAAGAGACCTGCCTCGGTCTCCCTCTCTTCACCTTATATCCCCTACCTTGCTTCTCACTTTCTCCACAGCTCACCACCTCACTTCCCATTTATGTTCTACCTTTGATTGGTTTTCATTCCCACTAGAATTTAATCTCTATGAGTACAGAAATTTCACCCCAGCACCTGGAATGAACAGGCTGTTTCATGGGAGCACAGTGTTGTGTTGGGTGACCTTGTCTTGGTTTGGCAGCTGTCACACATCTCTGCCTACAAATGGAAAAAAGTGAGGCTCCAGAGGGTCAGGTAACTTGGCCAAGTTCTCCCAGCTGACGTGGGACAGCCCAGGTTGGGCTGACACTGGATACCTTCAAAACCATCCACACACCTTACCACTTCTCTGGCAGATTTGCTTCAACATGACTACCTTCCCATGGAGACAAGACTCAATGCCACAACTCAAAGGTGTCCCTAAATATTTTTTGGCATCTATATTTCAATTTCTCAAGTACGCAGTAACGACTATATTACACAAATATGCCCTTTGGGTTCACAAGATCACAGAAGCACCACATACCATCTCGCCCACACTGTGGTGGGCTTTTGGACAAGGCATGAGTGGTTACTCCTCAGATCTAGAGACCTATGGTCTCTGAGTCTTCTTACACATCAATGAAGCAGATAATCTGATTGAGAAATTAATGGTGTCTTGCGTTTTCCATGGCAGGTGATCACTAAAGAATGAAAGGCATTGTCCTTCATCTCTCAGGGGGTCAGCACTTGTATGTACTGAAGACCTGGTCCTTCTGATGCCCCAAAGACTGTCACAGGGTGGGAATAGGTTTACCTTCCAGGTTTTAAGGCTCAGGAGAATGGCACTGTGGGTTCTGTGGGAGGTGAAGACTGGCACCCCACCCAACAGAGAGGCCCCTCAAATAGATGGACTGACCCATGCCTTGCCAGGCACTGAAGGTAGAGCTTAGCCTCTGTGATGGACCAGGTGAAAACTAACTGAGTGAAGATCATTTTGTTGCTGATTTTCTGGACAACATGAGCCCTGGGTTCCTGTAGAGTCCCAAAGGCAGGGAAAGCCCCCCACCCTGAGACCCTGTGACAAAGTTGATGTTTCCTTCCCAAGACAGCTAGAATTATGCCTCTAACAAGTGGATTTTCAGGCACCTATATTAATCTCCATGTATATAGTATATGTGCACACATGTATATCAATAGCTTACTCACAGCTATCCTGAGCACTAAATTACTAGAAGGGGGAATTTACACTTTATACCCGGCAATACTGAGTGGCTTTCTCAAATCACTGTTCTTATTAGAGCTCTGTCTTCCCCATGGATAGTAATGGTGGCACCTGATAGTTAACAACAGGGCACAGAATGGGTGGGAGGGAACAAGGCCACCTCCCAGTGGGCGATGCTCATCACCTAGATGTGGTGGGGGACTGTGAAGGGCTTGCCTGACACCAGCTGGGGTCCCGACCATAACCTGGGCACAGAAAGGGCCTGAGGGATGACCTAGTCTACAGTGCTTCTCGAGAGCTGAGGAAAAAAGTCCAGAGAATTTATATGGATAGTGGGGTGGGGTCAGTTCTTTTAAAAAAAATTTAATGTTTACTCATTTTTGAGAGACAGAGAGAGACAAAGCATGAGTGGGGGAGGGGCAGAGAGCAAGGGAGACAACAGAATCTGAAGCAGGCTCCAGGCTCTGAGCTGTCAGCTTAGAGCCCAATGCAGAGCTAGAACCCATGAACTGTGAGATTATGGCCTGAGCCAAAATCAGACACTTAACTGGCTGAGCCACTCAGGTACCCCCTTTTTTTAAAAAAAAAATTTTAATGTTTATTTATTTTGAGAGAGAGAGAGAGAGAGACAGTGCATGAGCAGGGGAGGGGCAGAAAGAGGGGGAGATACAGAATCCAAAGCAGGCTCCAGGCTCTGAACTGTTAGCACAGAGCCCGATGTGGAGCTTGAACTCATGAACTGCGAAATCAGACCTGAGCTGAAGTCAGACACTCAACTGACTGTGCCACCCGGGTGCCCCGGGCTGGGGTCAGTTCTATGCTGAGGAAATGAACACATTTATTCTTTATGTCTACATTATTTTCCGGTTTCTCATTTCCATGTACCAGGCAGAGCCCTGGCATTCAGGCTCTCACTGCTCTAGAAGCACACTCTTGAAGTGTGGGGTGGCCGGCCAGTCTCCCCAAGGCTTCCCGCAGTATGGATGGGGTGCTTCCCCAGCGCTGAGTGGGGATCCCTGCTGCCCACTCTTGCTACTTTTGATGGCAGAAACAATGTTGGTGAATTCAGGATCTTCAGTCAGTAAGTTTGGGTTCTTAATAGGTGCTTTCTAAGACTGCATGGTTGGAGTAAAATAGTACCCTTTAAAAATACTAATCCGGGAAGTAAGATGTAGGTGATAAAAATTAACATACAGTGTATGGAAAAAATAACAGAAAAGACATTCCATAGAAGTAAAAAATTTTGCTAAGCATGGCAGGGTCAAAGAAGGGCGCTATTGTGGTGCCAGAGTGGGACTCTGTGCCCTTTACCAGGACTCTACCTTCAAAGGAAGCGGCTGCCATTAACGGTGCTACCAGCCATTGACAGGACCTAATGTCAGCATTCAAGAGAAATTAGCTCATGAAACGCTTTTCTTTCTAAACCTACACCAACTTCCCCCTTCTGTATGAATAGTGAATCCTTTGTTCAAAATATCTTTTCTGAATTATTCACACAGAAACAGCTTTAAAATAGCCAGCCTCCATAGTGAGTGGTTTAGGATTATTGCTAACCCAGGCGAATTGTTTTATGGTTGTGGATCAGTCAATGACCCTGAGGTAAGACAGAGCAGGGCTGTGGGCGTCAGTCTGTGGGTTGCTTTTGACAGCTTTGCAGCAGCTGAGGAAACAAGTCATTGGTAGTTACAACATCAGATCCAACACTGGATCCAACACTGTTACTGCAAGTGCAGACCCTGTTCTAAAACCAAGCCTGCCATGGGTGAGGACCCCTGAGTCCTGGGGCTGAGGCTGACCATCACAAAGAAGTCCCCACTAACCATTACCCATTCCTTTGTCTATGTTCTTCTTGGACCAAGTGGATGAGGACATTTCCTGGATTGCTCTACATGAAATGGGATGAAGCCAAGTATACACTGAAGCTTGGACCTGATAGAAAACACCCAACTGTCAACTTTCTGGGTGTTTCCCATTTGCCCTGCAGCTTTATCCTCCCCCTACTCTGCACCCTCAGGGCAACCTGCCTGGAGCCCTGTAATGGGCTCTCTGCTCTCTGCCCTTTTGCTGATGAGAGGCACTGGTCAAAGCCTGTGCCAAAGAAGGTGGTCAGAGTATTTATTTTTCCATCATCTTCTCTCCTCGAAGCCACATCTTCTTGTAAGTAGCTTTCTCCATTAGCTCCTTTCATCATTTGCCTCTTTGCCAGGCCCAAGAGTGGCGGTGCCCCTGTAGTGCCATTTCCAAGCATGACACTATCGTTTGCTGGTGTTCTTTACACCTTGCTCATTCTTGCATCAACATTCCCTACTGAAGCTACCAGGATGGGTAGGGAATGCTGATGACTGGTCCATCTGCCGATGTCAAGATCATACCAACTATAGATCCTTCTCTTCAGTCTTCTGCAACACTCCAAAGGCCTGGGCATTTTCAGTTTTGTCTTGGTGACATGCTAAGTGTGATTCTCTGACAGAGAAGCCCTTACTGGCTGAGGGCTTGAACACACCCTCTATCCACTACTCTCAGCCAAAGGCTCCCCATCTTGCTTCCCTAGCATGTGCCGCACAGGAGCACCTCCATGTGCCAGGCCTTTGGAAGTGGAGGCTCCACTCTGCAGCAGCCGGGAATAGCTGGCTGACAATGGAATCAGAGTCAGAAGTCCTTGCTCCCCAGTCCAACCAGCTGAGGGTACACTCCAAGTGCACTGTAAACCCATGCTGGTGGGGAGGCAGTGCCCATGGGAGATGTATGCTGGGCCTGAGAAGGGCAGGGGCACAGAGTCTTCTGCGTGTATATCTGAGAAGCCCCTGAACATGTGATTTTGCAAAGATTTATAATGAAAACGGTTATGAGTAAGATAGGATATTTGCTCTGTCTCAGGAAGAACCTACATCTGCTTTAGACACTTGTTTTGAACGAATTATGTTATCTTTAGGAACTCCAAAGGAGACAAGTTTGGCTTGCTCCCCAAATCTCTTCTTCATTGGGATGTCAGAAGAAATGCAAAGAAAAAGGAGAAGACTGAAGTCAGGTTTTGTGTTTCCTCAACCCTGGAGGCCAGCAAGGCTGGGAGGGCAGGAGATGACAGACACACTCTGCTCGTGCCATTTAATACTTAACTCCACCAGGCGGCTACCTGTCTTCTTGTCTTTGCAGACAGGAAAACTGAGGCTCAGGGAGGTTACATAACTTGCTCATGTACATAGGAAGTGACAGGGTCTCCTATTTTCCCCAAAGTCCATGGTCTTTCTTACCTTAAGTTCAACACCCACAGGAGGGTTGTATGGAAAAAGGAGAAAAGTCAGGCAAAGCCACAGAGAGTGTCTTTAGAGGGGGCTGGCCTAGACAGGTTGGATCTGGGAACAAAGGGAAAATTCAAGGGATCTCAGCACCAAACAGCCAATGGCCCCTGCCAGTCAGGGCTGGGTTGGAACAGACCTTATCTGCAGAGCAGGGGGTTTGCTGCAAGCTTCCAGAGTCTGAGTTGGAAACACCGGACTCAGACAACACGCGTCCCTTTCTCACTGATCTAAGTTAGGCCAGCCTCACTTGCTCCCCGAGCCCAAGGAACACGGGCCTGCTGGGGCCAGCAGCTCACCTGCCTGCTCCAAAGCCACCATGGTCGCCTGCTCGATCAAGTCCCGTTCGATGAAACTCCTGAAGTCTTCACTGTACACGCTCAGATCCGGCAACTGGAATGTGTAGATGGGCATCTCCAGGGGGAACTGCTCATTGTTGCACTCACTGGCCACGTGGGACCTGGCCAGGGAGACGATAGCCGAGCTGGCGTGGGAAATTCCCCGAGAAAGTCGCTTTTCTGCAGGGGGGTTGGGAAAGACAACCACAGGAAATGAGTGGGGTGGCTGTGTGGCTCAGTGAGCATGCGTGTCCATGCACGTGCATGCCCAAATCTTCTCACACACTTACACACACACACACACACACACACACACACACAGGCGCTCACACACACATTCACCCACACACCTGTCACTCTTTTCCCACAGGCGTCCCTGCTGCTGGGGCTAACATTACCACCACCTGGCATATGGCACTTACTCACTCTGAGTCATAAGACCATTCAGAAAGAGGCAAGCTGGGAGTCTACCACACAAGTATGCATCAGCATCATTAAAGATCACCAGGCTTCTTTTTGGGTCTTAAGTTACATCTAACTCCAGTCAGCAGAGCTGTCCCTGCTAGCTCTGAGGGACACGAGCCAGACTGCTCTTTGTTTCATCCATTTACATACTTCAAGCAAGAAGTAATTGGTTCAGGCTTTCCCCACCATGGCTTGGATGGTAAGAGAGGTTACTTTACTAAAGTTACTCTGATAAATGCATCTCGCATGACAATGCTCCACATACAGATATGAAGCCATCACATCTACTTCTCTTCTGTCTGGTTTTTCTTCATCACAGCACTCAGAAAGTACTGGGCTACTTTAGTCTTATTCTGCCTGGGCTTTCCAACAAAAGGGTGAAAAGCACCGTGTAGAATTCCTCTGATGGACATGATGTTACTCTGTTAAGAAGTTAATCATGTGATCTCAATGCCACAGCAAAAAAGTGGATGTCTTTGTTTTCCTTCACTCTTGCTTTTTTTTAACTAAAAAATTTTAATGTTTATTTTTGAGAGAGAGAGAGAGAGAGAAAGAGAGATAGAGCATGAGTGGGGGGAGGTGGAGAGAGAGAGGGAGACACAGAATTTGAAGCAGGCTCCAGGCTCTGAGCTGTCAGCACAGAGCCTGACATGGGGCTTGAACTCATGAGCCATTAGATCATAACCTGAGCTGAAGTCGGACCCTCACCTGACTGAGCCACCCAGATGCCCCTCTTGTTGTTGTTTTTTAATGTTTATTTATTTATTTTTAGAGGGAAAGAGATCGAGAGCGTGTGGGGAGGGACAGAGAGAGAGAGAGGGAGAAAGAGAATTTCAAGCAGGCTCCATGCTCAGCACTGAGCCTGACACAGGGTTTGATCTCATGACCATGAGATCATGATCTGAGCTGAAATCAAGAGCCAGATGCTTAACCAACTGAGCCACCCAGGCTCCCCCCATCCTTGTTTTTTTAAGCCCTGTCCTTAATAGCTAACATTTACCACAATACAAGGATTCTTAAATACAGGGTGTTAGGGAGAAGTTTTCTTGTTTACAATCAATATCTGTAATAACAGAGTTATTTTAGCAAGACAGAAATCCTCTTTCAATCATCTCAGGAAAACAAAATTCAAACTGCTGTTTGGATGAGTATTGTCTAAACCCTGTGGCAAATTCATAAAGTATATCCACTCAGGTCATGAGGACTCCCACTTCATTTCAGATTAGCGTGCTCACTGATCAGGCTCTGCGCTCATGCTGATGTTGCTCTGAAGCATGTCTCTTCCTGCCTGTGCTCACAGAAAACCCACACCTGTGCCTTCATCCCGAATGGGAGCTTCTTACTTTCCCATGGGCAAGAGCAGTGGACAGAAATGTCATTAAAGTAATTTTGCTACAGCAAACCGAAAACAAGAGCCTTTTGACCCTGGGGTAGGTTGGTTTTAAATTTAAAGTCAATTCTCAGAAGCCTCAGGTATCTGTGCATTAAAATGCATAGCGAGTCCCACAGAGTATTTTAAAATGGGTAATTTTGATACACCTTCAATTGGATTCTGAGACCATGATGACTAGTTATTTTGAGGAAAGGCAAAGAGAAGTTAAACCACAGCAGCCATGGGAAAGAAGAGAAATGGAGCACATAGGGCCTGGCTTATCTACCATGGGGGATGGCCCCAGTGCTTCCTGCACTGTCCACATTCTGAAGAGCAAGAACAGAGTAGACTCCAAGTCTTTCTGCCATGTTTCCAGGTCTTGCAAGCCAGGCTGATGTCTTGTCTCTTGCTACAATCTACCATGTCTTATCTGGGAAAGAAGGAACTGCCCCATCTACTAGGATCTGATGGAGATGGAAATCAGTTGTTCTTTAATACCTGAGGTGCTACATGACCTCACGGTCCACTGGGCAGACTCACAATGCTGCTCTCAATAGTGGGAATCTGCCGGGCAGGGTTATCCATACTCCTTCATGGTTTATCACTCGGTACCTATTTGCTAGTTAATGACATGCTATTAGGATCTGAGAAACATTGCAATTTGTAGTATAGTATGATGCTATTTAGCAGTTCCAAATATTAAGTATTTGGAGTCTTGGGGTGCCTGGGTGGCTCAGTCAGGTGAGGGTCCAACTTCGGCTCAGGTCATGATCTCACGGTCTGTGAGTTCGAGCCCTGTGTTGGGCTCTGTGCTGACAGCTCAGAGCCTGGAGCCTGCTTCAGATTCTGTGTCTTCCTCTCTCTCTGCCCCTCCCTCACTCATGCTCTGTCTCTCTCTGTCTCAGAAATAAATAAACATTAAAAAAATAAAAAAAAAATAAATCAATATTTGGAGTCTGAAAGAAAAAGCCTGAAAGAAAAGGTCTGAAAGAAAAGCCCCCAAAGGGGTGTGTGCCTGGTTGGCTCACTCGGTTAGGCATCTGACTTCGGCTCAGGTCATGATCTTATGGCTTGTGGGTTTGAGCCCCGCGTTGGGCTCTGTGCTGGCAGTTCAGAGCCTGGAGCCTGCTTTGGATTCGGTGTCTCCCTCTCTTTCTGTCCCTCCCCCCGACTCTCTCAAATATAAACATTAAAAAATTAAAAAAAAGAAAAATCCTTTTGAACTAAAATTTGAACTAAAATTTCTCATATAATGAGAAATATGCTCCTAATTCTAACATTTCCCCATCACCATCTCCATGAATGCACATAATCACACACAAACATACACATGCACATACACATTGATTCTTTAAACATGAACTCAGTGATCTTTCTTTTAGGGGGGTATAAATGAATTGTGTTACAGGAATTACCATGTTCGAAGTTATGCCCCAGAGAAATATAGAGATTAAAAAATCATAGAGAATGCACAGAATTTTACAACTATTGACAAAGACAACTGTGATTTAGGCCAGGGTGGGTGTTTTAACTACATTTCCTTATTTTCTGTATTCCTGATGCTCTGGAATGTGGGCATCCCTGACCAGGAAGAGGCTTTCCCTACCAGGAATAGCCAATTCTGAGAGCAAATAACTCAGAGGGAAGGAGCATGCCTTTCCTAGAACACTGACCAATCTAGAGGCCATACTCTGAACCACGTCTTCTATCTGGTTCTTCCACTCCAGCAAGCACTATTCCTCTGCATCCCAGGGCAAGGTACAAGACAATCAGGGATAGCTTCAAAACCCCAGAGAGCCTGCTGAAATTATTCAATCTTGCCAATCCTGTATCTGTTTACCTTGCCTTGCCTTTTCCAAGGAAATCACAGTAAAGGCTCATGCCCATGTTTTTTTCTCTTTGTCTCCTCTGCTTCCTGACCAAACTTGGTGCTTCCTCATGTGACCATGATGTGCCATGCTTCCTGCTTTTAGGGAACTGTGAGTATAAAAATTTCCCTCCTGAAATTCTTTTCTATGTTTGCATATCTTATCATATCTGGTTAAAACAAATCCTAGGTATTTTTAAAACAGGTGCACAAACCTTTTATGAAAGGGACAGATGTAAGTACTTTAGGTTTTATAAGTCATGCAGTCTTTTTTTAGTATTTATTTTGGGGAGAGCACAAGTGGGGGAGGGGCAGAGAGAGGGGGACAGAAGATCCGAAGCTGGTTCCACATTGACAGTCTGACTCCAGTGAGCCTGATGTGGGGCTTGAAATCACAAACCATGAGATCATGACCTGAGCTGATCATATACTCAACTGACTGAGCCACCCAGGTGCTCCATAAGTCATGCAGTCTTGGTCACAACTGAACTCTCTAGCACTAAAGCAGCCATAGCCAATGCATAAATGAATGGACATGAGGATGTTCCAACAAAAACTTATTTGAAAAATAGTAGCCAGAGTTGGCTCATGGGCCAGTTTGCCAACCCCTAATTTATAACATGGAGATATTCATTTTCCATGTTAGTGCACTATGATTTGAAGAACTCAATTAAAGGATACATATATCTAATTCAGAAACTATAATTTTTAATTTTTATTAAAAAAATTTTTAACGCTTAGTTTTTTTTTTTTTTTGAGAGAGAGACAGAATTCAAGCGGAGAAAGGGCAGAGAAAGAGGGAGACAGAGAACCTGAAGCAGGCTCCAGGCTCTGAGCCGTCAGCACAGAGCCCAATGTGGGACTTGAACTCACAGACCACAAGATCATGACCTGAGCCAAAGTCAGACGCCTAACTGATTGAGCCACCCAGGCGCCCTCTAATTTTTAAAAAGTAGATAGGATTGTTCACAAAACTCAATAGAATTATATGACAGACATGTTTTTTAATTCCTTAAGTAATATGTGATAAAAATTACATAGCAGCAGGTATCAGGTATGTATTAGGCTCTGAATCCACCAAGCTCTCTGGAAGCAGAGAGGAGAGTCCTTCTAGCCCCCTCAGTGGGAGGATAAAATAATGGAATGGTTGGTTTGCTGCCAGTCAAAAAGAGTAGGAGCAGCCATGTTGTCATCTGTCTGGATTGTCACTGTGTGAGAGAGCCCCGCAGCCTCAACTGTGCGGTGCTGAAAGAACAGTCATGGAAGGCCCTGAGGGGGAAAACTATAGGGAATGATTAGAAGTGGTAGTCTCTCCAGAGTCACACTTAATGGCAGCAATGGAGGAGAACTTAACAACAATATAACCAGATAGACAAGAAGTGACAGAGCCTTGGTGTCCTTTCCTAACTTGCCTTGGAGATCTACAGGAGCAGAAGAGGGGAGTGGGCTAGGGTTCATGGATAGAGGCTCCAGGTGGGGGGCAGGATTCTGGCCATGCCTTTCCTCACCCTGGCACAGTCCTGGGCAGGTTACTGCTCATACCATCACCTCCACCGGGTGGGCAAGCAACATTGTTGGCCAATGGCAGCTGGAGGAACATCAGGGCAGTGCTGAACCACAGCTGGGGGTGAGGCACCAATAACAATAACAGGTGGGCTGGCCAGGCCCTAAGCCTTCCCTCCCCTCTCCAACACATGCTGTGAGCTTGATGGTTACAACACATGGTTGCAGCTTCTGGAAATGAGCAATTGCTGGAACAGAGGTGCCGGAGGTTCCCTATGGAGTGGAGCTAACTGCAGAGAAGGGAGCAAGCAGGGAACATTTTCAGCCCCTATTAAAGCATTCAAAGATCTCCAACTTAAGTGCATTTCCCCCACACTCTCATCCAGAGGAGCACAAGCCAGAGCCCATGTCTTTGTCCCTTTCCCTGATATACAGTATGAGCAGAAATGGCTGATAACCACAGGTGCTCTGCAGTCACATGGAAAACTCAGGACACACCTGAGGAGTGTTACGGAAAGTCTACAACGTACCTGTGCCAGACGAAGCAAAGTAAATAGACTGGAGGGCAAGATTTTAAACTAAGCCTAGTAAATGTGTTCAAAGAGATAAACAGAATATTAGGATGCAAAATAACAATGGCAAAGGGCTAATTTGGAATGAAAAGTGTGAATGCTGATTAGCAGAATGGATTCAAATAAAGAATGAATTAGGAAGTTGGAAGACTGGGTCAAGGAACTCTCTTAGAAAAGGTGAAAATGCGATTTAAGAAAACAGTAGAGGGATGGTTTTAAAGCACTCAAGGAACATAATTTGGGTCTAGAATTCTTGTTCCACTAAACAAAAATTTAAGAATATCATGTAAACACCTTTAGGAACCCAATGCTTAAGGACTAATTACGTAAAAACTCTTTATGAAAGTAGTCTTTGAGAAAGTACTCTTCCTGCAAAAGATAAATGTGAATAAATAAAGTTAATGGTTGTCTAAGTAGATAACAAAATGAACCTAAATGTGATTGAGGACAAGTGGAGGTAGGAAGGGAGAAGACAAAACACACTCATACTAAGGTATGTACACTTTTTTCTTCAGGGTAATATTTAGTTGTTAATACATTTTTTAAAATGATAGAAAGAAAACATAAAAATAGGTTTGCATAGGTTAGGGGTAACTATTACCTAAGTAGAGGTAGAAAGTATAACTTTCAAATCAGTAAAAAAATTTAATTAGCCAAAGGATATAGAAAAGGAGAAAAACACACCAAAAAAGCCTGGCAAATAACACATACAACATAAAGAACTACATGCATGATAATAATTACAATAAAGTAAATGGATTAAATTCACTGTTCAAATGACAGAGATTCATGGATCAGATAATAAAATAATATCTGATGACAAATTATTTATAAGAATCACATGTAATATAAAATGATAAGGAATGCTTCAAAATAACAGCAGACAAAATTATATTCCAGGCAAATCTGAGCCAACAGAAAGGCAAGATAGAGATTTCATATCAAGTAAAACAGATATAAAGATAAAAAACATTCTAGGGCACAGAGAGACACTTTATATGTCGGTAACAAAAGAACACTGGAACAAGATGCCCTAACAATTACGAGTGCATATACATCTAACAAGATGGCCTCAAAATACAGTGGAAAGAATGAAACTAAGAGAAAAAAACAGATAATGTGCATTAACATTTCTAACTCAATTCTGGCTTTTCCAGACAACAGAGTAAGCATAAAAGAATAATCCAAGATATGGGTTCCAATGTAGCTTGAATAATAAGGCTGGGCTAACAGAAACAAAGACAACATTCATTCACAACAGTTTGGGAGGGCTGAGCTAATGCAATAGGATAAGAAATGAAATTCATTTAATGTAATTACATTTCATATGAATGTTAAGAATTTAAATTATTTCAGATATTATGATCATATATATATTTAGAAACCTCAAGATATTGTCTTAGAAAAAATGATTAGTTTTAATAAGAGAATTTATGTAAATTACTGCATAAAACATAAATATGTAAAAATAAGTTGCTTTTCTCTGTGCCTAAAATCTTAGAATCTAACTAAATGGGGAGGCATATTGAATGTTCTTGGACGGGAAAATGATATTACAATATGCCAATTATTCTTAAAATAAAAATTCAACCCAATCCAACCAGAATTCTAAGTTTAAGGTTTATATGGCAGAATAAATATCCAAAAATAGTGAAAAATTTTGGAAAAGAATAGCAGTAAAAAAGTTGCCTTAACAGAAGTTATACTATATAAAACTACCAGAGTCAAGGTAACAGGATGAGTGACCACACGAACTGACAGACACAGTCCAGAAACACATCCAAGTATATTTGGGAATTTAATATATGGCAAAGTTGGCATTTTAGTTCAGTGGAAAAAGGATGCTTTATTCAATAAATGTGCCAGGGTAAGTCAATTCTTGATCCAGAAGAAAGCAAGACTAGATTCTTCCTTACTACTTACAAAAAATTCAAATCAATCAAAAGACCTAAGAACAAAATTTTATTTTATTATTTATTTATTTATTTATTTATTTATTTATTTATTTATTTTTATTAGAAAGAGAAAGGGCACAAGTGAGTGAGGGCACAAGTGTGGGGAGAATCCCATGAGAGTCAGAGAGAGAGAGAGAGAGAGAGAGAGAAAGAAAGAGAGAGAGAGAGAGGAGAGGGAGAGAGAGAGAGAGAAGCGGGGCTCACCCCAAGTGGGGCTCTAGTTCACCTGAAGTGGGGCTCAAACTCACCAACTGTGAGATCAGGACCTGGGCCAAAGTCAGATGTTTAACCCACTGAGTCATCCAGGCGCCCCCTAACAACAAATTTTTCAAACAAATATAGGAACTTTGTATTCCAGGAGATCTTCTACAGCAAGAGAGGACACCTATCAGCCATGAATGCATAGTAATACAAACACTTTGTTGGCAGAATACTCTGTAAACAAAATCATAAAGTAAATTATTCACTGGGAAAGACATACACGTATATAAAAATATATGTTTGTCGTCTTCATCACAAAGAATGTTACAAATTGATAAGAAAATTGAAAACAAATAGAAAAATGGGCAAAGTATGTGAACAGGGATGTTGCAGAAGGGAAAATTCAACTGGCTAACAAACAAATGACAAGATGAAAGTTAAAACAGAAGACACCTGTTTTTTACCCTTCACAGTAGAAAAGCAATGTAAAACCATCACAAAATCATCCAGGACTGCCAAGAGTGAAGGGAGACACCTAGTTTTGCACATGGTGTTGGCACAGCAAATTCACTTTGGGAATGCTGACCCATAGAAATAAAAGCACTAGTATGTAAGATCATGGGCATAAAGTTGTTTGTTTTAGCATTGCTAGGAGTATTGGAAACAAAACACCCAAGAAAAACCAGGATAACCATTAATACAGGAGTGGTTTAGAAATGACTGTACAGAACAATATATTGAGACTATACTCATGATTGTTCAGTGAAACAAGTGATTTGAGAAGCATTATGTGCATTTGACTCTGATGCATTCTGAATGAGTGTAGCAAAAGGACAGACCAGGATGCCATCATTGGTTATTATGTCAGTGAGATTTGAGATGGGTGGAGAACAAAACTCTGAAGTTTTCTTTATATCTTTCCACTGTTTCTTCCATTACAGTAAACACATCTGATTCTTAAGAAAAAGAACAGAAAGGGGCGCCTTGGGTGGTTCAGTTGGTTAAGTGTCTGATTTTGGCTCAGGTCATAATTTCACAGTTTGTGAGTTTGATCCCTGAGTCGGGCTCTGCACTGACAGCATGGAGCCTGCTTGGGATTCTCTCTCTCTGCCCCTCCCCCATGCGCGCGCGCGCGCGCGCGCGCGCGTGTGTGTGTGTGTGTGTGTGTACGTGTTCTCTCTTTCTCAAAATAAATAATAAATAAACTTTAAAAAATACATAAAAAAGAAAAAGAACACAGAAAAGGGAGCCCTTGGGACACTGAACACTGATGATGAACAGATCTGGAGGCTATGCTACTTAGGGAATAACTGAAGGGACTAGAGGTGCTTGGCTTGGAGAGACTCAGGTTCCAGGAGGAGTGCTGGCCCTCAATCACATGGGCTCCTAGGGGACTGGACTGCCTCTCCTGCTTTTCTGAGGCAGAGGGAGAAGTCAGGAACCGGAAGCAGCAACGCACATTTCAGCTTGATGAACCGAGAGCCTGATTTGCCTGCAGCTGAGAGGTGATGACCTTGCCATTCTTTGACTGCCACCCCCCCACTACCCCCTGCAAGCCATGGAACCCCGGAGAAGCTGTTTCTGAGCTCAGTTCCTTGCCAGGTACCTTGGGCGATGTCGTCCTGCCTCTGAAGGCAGGGCCGTTCCACCTTGTGCCCGGGCTGCGGTGGCTCTCGCTCTGGCTGCTTGGGACACCTGCCCTCGTTGAACACATGTGGCAGGTTGGCTGTGTGCACCTGTCGGAGCTGCTCATAGTCACTCAGAGCGGCTGTCAGGTCCCAGTTTTTGCCTGTGGACAAGAAATGACAAGAAATTACAATATGAAGGATCTCACTGTAGAAAAAAACTGTACGAGAAGCATTCTTTAACAAATTTTTTTTTTTACAGTTCTTTATTTTTGAGAGACAGAGAGAGACAGAGAAAGACAGGGGGCAGAGAGAAGGAGATACAGAATCCAAAGTGGCTGCAGGCTCGGAGCTGTCAGCACAGAGCCCGAAGCAGGGCTTGAACTCACAAACCGTGAGATCATGGCCTGAGCTAAAGTCGGACGCTTAACCGACTGAACCACTCAGATGCCCCATGAGAAGTATTTTTAATTATCACTTTGACTAATGAACTTTCCACCAGCGTTCTTGTTTCTCAAAAGGGTAAAATGGCTTGATGCATAATCTCTAAAAGCAGAATTTCGCACCTGCGGCTGATGTCCATATGCAATATGTGACTGTATCTACTCTCAGCCTTTAGATTCACACACACACACACACACACACCACTTCAGAACATTACATTCCTAATTATCATGCCCCCCTCCACCCCTTTGAAAATCAAGTTGTAGAGCTTACTCTCTGAGAGAAGCAAAACAAACAAACAAAAAATCAATAAAAAGAATTCCCAAATTTTCTTTGGGCTTTTGCTTAGAGTTTTATTTTTCTTTTTAAGCTTAATACGGGTAAAGGAGAAGCTTTGGAGGAATTCTCTGTGTAAATGCCTTAGCAGCAGGCAGACGTCCGAGCTCTGAACCTGAACTGGGTGAGATGCTAGTCCCGACTGGGGTGCTGGCCTGGGAGAGTTGTAAGCAGGGCTCCTGGGCACGGAGATGGGTGTGGTGTTGAAGGGGACTTTCCGCAACGCTAGGAGGAGCTGTTCTGGGAGCTGGAACCCTGTGGGTCTCTAATTCCTGAGTCTGAGTCAATGGACTTCTAATGGAGGCATGGAGTCTTCTGGCATCATGAGCTTTTTAAAGACAAAGAACTAAAAGCCTAGCTTTCATGTTAAAGAGAAAATAAAATCTTATCCTCTTCTGGATAACTTCAAATTGCAGGTATAAGCCATATTGATCCAATTACATGCTAAATTATGTTGTATATACAATATAATGAGGCTTTAAATATACGAAATAATATCAGGACATCTTTTTTTACCTCTTCTACTTCTAGTGAAGACTAGAAGTAGTCTTGATACCATCAATCATCATATGTAAGTTATATGGCCACTTGTAATGTAATCACATTTTTTTCCTCCATAGTTAGCTAACAGAGACACAATAGTTGTATCTTTGTACTATCTTAGTGGATAAGAAAAGCAAACTAAATTATCTGGGTCACCCAACAGAAAAAACAGTGGGAGTTGGTGGTTTTGTAAGTGATAATAAATAGCTGGGGCATTGGTGTAATGCAGCCTGGTTATCATTAGTAATAGAAGTGGAGGGTGGTGGTTGTGGCTGTGGGGCTGGGGTGGTGGCCATGACAGGGCTGGTTTTGGGAAACTAAATTGAAGCATAAATGTCATAACACACTTTCACACTCACATAGGACTAAACATCACAGTGTACAAATATAACCCACATGATCTAAACCTGGCATTTTCAAGCATAAGGGTTAGTGATGATCCAATGGGCATTAATGTTCCAAGAAGGCAAAGATAAGACTCTTGCCCTTAGGGAAATCATGCCTAAGCGGGGGTGATGACCTGAGTGGGCACTCTGCTCTAAGGCGCGGCTGAGGGGGCCACATGCCCAAGGGAGGATCAAGCCTGTGTGGAGGAAGAAGGTCAAGGAGAGAGGAGGTGAAGAAGGAGACACAGGCCTGTCTTGATTAAAACCCACACTTTTGGGGCTATAGTTTCCTTGAAGCTGGTCTTGTTTAGGGCATCACAGCTCCTGGTTATGGACTAACTTTGACACCTCCACCCTGCCTTGCCCATTCATCATGACCCTCCGGAAAAGGACTTGTCCTCTTCTTCTGCATCCCTCACTCTCTGTCTCCAATTTGCCAATGTTTTCAGCTGCTGGGTCCTTACCCCCATGCACTTACCTGCATCATGTGAAATTCTCATTCAGGTGTCACTAGGTCCATCTAAACACAGCAGGCTATCAGGCCCATGGGGGAACAGCAGAAAGCCTCACTAGAACAGGGACATTTAACAGTCCCTTTTATCCTATGCCTCTGAATACTTCATGTACCCTTTTCTTGCTGCTTTGCCCTTTTTTGCCCTTAAAACACATAGGTTCCCCTATTTTTTCTTTCTTTTCTTCTCTTTAAAAATTTTTTTAATGTTTATTTATTTTTGAGACAGAGACAGAGCATGAGTAGGGGAGAGGCAGAGGGAGAAGGAGACACAGAATCTGAAGCAGGCTCCAGGCTCCAAGCTATCATCACAGAGCCTGAAGTGGGGCTCAAAATCACGAACTGTGAGATCATCACCTGAGCTGAAGTCGGACGCCCAACTGACTGAACCACCAGGTGCCCCTCTTTTCTTCTCTTAATTTATATCCTCTTTTGAAGGTCAAGACCATCCCTATGTGAAAAATCTTAAATCTAGTTGTAATTTCTATCCTAAGCTTCAAGGCCAAATGTCTAAGTATGACAGAAGCTAGGTGACTATCCAATTTCTATTTTCCTCTAAATCTTGATGCACAGAATGCTGATTTCAGATTGCAATCCACACAGCTAGAAATACTCATTTTTCTCCTGTAGCCAACATGAGATCTTCAAAGTATGTTCTTGTTGTCATATCTCTATTTGCTTACTCTGTTCCTTTTTCCAGAAATATTTCCTCCAAGCAGCAGAATAGTATAACTGTATGAAAGAAGACCTCAATCCAAAGACTACAGGGAATAAGGAAGTTGCCTGTTAATTTTTTTCCTTTAGGCTATGCCTTACTTTGTGCATATCACAATACATTAGGTTACTGGATTAACAATAAGCACAGGTTTTGTAAGTACCAAAATCTCTAGTACAGTTTACTGATGAAATGTTTGTGATTTAAACTTCTAACTCATTTGATGTATTCTTAAGAGTAACATCAAATGAGGCCAGATCTCAAGTTAAACTTAACATATGCATTTTGGCTCTCAGAGTGTGCTGCTTTAATTTAGCATGAAAGTATCACATTAATAAAGGGAAACTACAAGTCAGAGATGCATGGGCTTATAGGAATATATGAAACAGGAAATGACTAAACTCAGGGGAAAAAGCAAAAAAGAGGCAAAGTCATTTCCAAAATGAAGTTAAATTCTAAGGGCGCAAAGAAAAAACAGACCACAGATAGCATAGTAAGGACCATAAAAATGGAAAATAAGTGGAAAAAGTAAAGAAACAAAAGCTAACAGAGAAATGGCAGATATAGAATGTAGGTGAAAGGCATAAAACATACAAATAATTGTAGCTTAAAATAAGAAATCTAAAATAATGGAAAAGAAAAAAATAATTTAAAAAGTAAATAAAAAAAAGCAAACTTCTCATACAAAGATTTGATTCTACATATTGAAAGGCACACTGCATAAAAGGAAGTTGTCCTAGTAAAACACCAAGACATATCCTTATAAAATTGTGTTTTAAAGATAAAGAGAATTCTTTGAATATTTAAACAAAAAATAAAGAAAATCAGGATTGTAACATACTTCTTGGCAGCCACATTCAATGCCTGAAGTCAATGGAGTCACATCTACAAAATACTTAAAGAAAGAAGTGTGAGCTAAGAAACTTTTATATTCATCGAGGCTATCCCTTCATGTATAAAGGCTACAGACAAACCATTTTAAACAAGAATGCATCCAGGAAATACTACTCAAATGGATCTTTCTTGAAAAAACTATTAGAGGATGGGCTCCAGCCAATCAAGAGATGAATGGAGGTTTGGCAAAGGACATTAGGCAGCAGTAAATTTATTTAATTGTACATCTAAGAAAAAACAAAGGTACAGATACAAGTGCAAGAGGAGAAAGTCAATATTCTGCCAAAGCAAAAATGATACAATCAATACAATGGTAGAAGGCAGAAAGTAGAAATAACATACAGTTGCCTCAGTTATGATACAGGGGAGTTAAAAGATCAAATACAAATACGTAAACATATTTAGCAATACAGAGGTGAATGCCAAAAACCAGATAAAAGATATGCTACTAATTAAATTGGATGGGAGGAGACAGAAAAAGAGAGAAGGGAAGAGGAAGATACAAGCTACTTTTATTGAAGCAGATCGTAAGAAGTAACACTGTCTAAAGTAAAAAGGAAACAGAATATTATATGAAGGTATAATTTAAAAAAGTAAACCATAGATAAAAAATGCAACTTATCAGGGCACCTGACACCTGGGTGGCTCAGTTAGTTAAGCGTCCAACTCTTGGTTTCAGCTCAGGTCATGATCTCAGGACTCATGGATTCAAGCCCGCATCTGGCTCTGTGCTTCGGATTCTGTCTCCCTCTGTTTCTGCCTCTCCCCCACTCACAGTCTCTGTCTCTCATCTCAAAAATAAACATTAAAAAACCCTGCAACTTATCTAATTACCAGAAAAATATTTTTTTAATGTTTGTTTATTTTTTGAGAGAGGGATTGACAGAGTATGGACAGGGGAGGGGCAGAGAGAGAGAAAGACACAGAATCTGAAGCAGGCTCCAGGCTCTGAGCTGTCAGCACAGAGCTGGACACAGGGCTCGAACCCACGAACCGTGAAACCATGACCTGAGCCAAAGTCAGATGCTCAACCGACTGAGCCACACAGGCGCCCCCAGAAAAATATTTTTTAAGTAAAAAGCTAATAAAATATACTGAAAGACATTTGAAATATTTATATACAAACATAGAAAATATGATACAACAGAACTAAGAACCACCATATCTGTCAGCGCGATATATTTAAATAGATTTAATGCAACTATTTAAAGAAGAGGATTTGCATGTTATCTCACAAAGCAAAGTCTAGGTATTTGCTATATATAAGAGATCTATCTAGAGCAAAGTGATTCAGAAAGGTTGCAGCTAACAGGGAAGGGCCGTGGTTTATCAGGGTTACCAGGCAAAGATAAAACAAAAATAAAAAGCCCAAGATCACACTGTATACACTGTATGTTATCTAACTTGACAATAAATTATATATATATATTAGAAAAATAAAACAAACAAACAAACAAAAACCAACATAGGGGACATGATCTTATATCTATCTATCTATCTATATACATATATATTATATATATGTATATATATATACATATATAAGTGTTTATTTTATTTTATTTTTGAGAGAGAGAGACAGAGGGAAAGAGAGAGAGTGGGGGATGGGCAGAGAGAGACATAGAATTTGATGCAGGCTCCGGACTCTGAGCTATCAGCATAGAGCCCCATGCAGGGCTCAAGCTGACGAATTATGAGATCATGACCTGAGCCAAAGTTGGTCGCTTAACACACTTAGCACCTGGGTGCCCAACAATTCACAATGGAGATGTATATTAATTATGCTTTCTTTTCTGTAGTTTTGAAGTCTTGCTGAGCCATGAGGGACTGACTGCCCTTCTCAGGCCTATCTGATTCCTCATGATAGCAAACTACCTCCCTGGAAATGTGCCTTTCATGTGCAAACCAACCAATCCAAACCCTGACTCACACTCAGGGCAAATGGTCCCCTTTGCTAATCACTCAGGGCCAATTTGGGGTGGCTTCTCCACCCTGGAGTCTGCTAAAATTCAAACCAGCTAACCCTAAAACTTATTATCCTGCCTATCCAGCCTTACCTGTTCCTTCCTGCAGAAATCACAATAAAGGCTCTCATCATATTTCCCCCCTTCTCTGTGCCTCCTGACTGACCCTGATACTCCTGTGTGGCCCTGCATGGCATGGCTCCTGTTCCTAAAGAACTCTTTCCTTCATGAGAGTGATTTCCATGCCTGTGTGCCTTACCATACCCAGTTAGAACAAATATTAGGTACATATTAAAACAGAAGACATAAGAAGCATGAATATATGCATACTAAATAAAAAAGTAGAAACTGTACAAAACAGAAATTGCCATGAAAGACTAAAATAAACACACTGACCTTTCCTATTAACAAGAGAATGCCATAAATAGCAGATTGCATTGTAATGTGGGAATAAACAGCCTCCAAACTCCTGAGGCCCTAACAACAGAATCTTATATTTTACTCATACCATAAGTCTGCTGTGGGTTGGAGAAGCTCTGTCACGCCTTCTCACTTCAAGATTCAGGTGGACAGAGCAGCTGGTCTTAAAAACTGCCTATCAGTATGGCAGAGGGACAAAAATCTCTAGGGTATCTCTCATTAACAGTCAAATACCTTGGCCCAGTAGTGACTTCTCACTTCTGTTCCCAACCCAAGGCTGAAACTAGGCACAGGGTCCCTCCTTCCCATCCAACCACAGGGGCCAGGAAGGGCAATTCTCCCACACACCCACAAGGGGGAGGCAGAATGCTGGACATAGTCTTTGAACACCAGATGTAACATTAACATACAGTAAAAGAAAATAGCCTTCATACATAAACAAAAACAAGTTAGATGACATAATGGAAGGAAGTATTCCATTATGCAATTTCATAATTGCAACTAAAAGACAAAATACTGAGAAATAAGTTTAAAAGAGATATGTAAGAGATCCATGTTCTTAGTTTGGAAGACTCAATATCATCATTTCTTCCTAAGCTAATTTATAAATTTAACACGATCCCAATTAAAAAAAAAAAATAAGCAGGGCTTGGAATCAGACAGGCTCATTTTAACCTTCATCTGGAAAACTAAGCTAGAATAACCGGGACTCTCTGAAGCAAAGGAACAATGAGGAGACAGGGGCACTCACAGACATAAACCTGCTCTACTGTCTCGATAATACTACATGAACCATCTGATAAAGCAATGGAACATAAGGGAAAGTCCCAGAGAGACTTAAATTCATACAAAATGTCAAAAGATGGTATTGATCTGGGGAAATATTTGCACTTCATACCACACACAGGAGTCGTCTCTGATGCAGGTCAGATGCTAAGAAAACCAAGGCGGGAGCATGCTGGCAGGAGGGCTGGTGGGAATGAGGCAAGGGGTCTGGGGGGAAGCAGCAGCAGACCCACCCTGAAGGTGCAACAGAGCCTTCCCTGAACTGACTGGCATTGCCTTTCAGAGGAATTCGCATTGTGGTAAGGGGCACAGACATAAAGAAGGCACTGGATGGGCGTTGCCCCCAGTAGGGGACTTGGTCAAAAAGTGACTTCCTTCCACTGGGGGACCACTGAAGAGGGACTCAGCTGTGAGCCATCAGCAGCCTGGCTCCCTGCTTCCCACTCTGGCAGGAGTCCCTGGGTCCCCGGATGAAGGGATCTGAGCACAAGAGCAAATGCTACACCCTCTATTTTCTCCTGTGCACACACGTTTGTGTTTTGCCCAGAAACCAATAAGGGGGAAACAGAATAACAACCCAAAGATAGAAACAAAGGACGTGAACAAAGAGTTCACGGAAAAATAAACAACTCTGAAATAGATGAAAAGATGACAAATTTCACTCACAAAAGAAATGCAAATTACAAATATACTGAGGAATCATTTTACATGTATCAAAGTAGTGAATGCAAAAGTTGGCAACCCACCTGGTTACCAAGTTTGTTGGTAAACAGGCTTGCTCATCCACTTGCTGCTAAAAGTACAGAATGACAAAACCCCAAGTAATTTGTCAAAATTACATTGCATTTATCCTGTGACCCAGACATCCCACTTCTGGGCTTTTGTCCTTTGGTTAATACTTATACACATAAGATGAGGTATGTACAATATAGTCATTGCAGCATCATTTATAACAGCAAGATAATGGAAACAAGCTAAGTGTCCATCTGTGGAAGAACATTTAAATAAACTACGGTGCACTCCACTTAACATAATGATATGCTATTGCATAAGAGAATGAAGCCCCATGGAAAGATCTCTAGCACACATCTGGGAGTGAACTAAGCAAGGTGTTGAATATTCATAATCCTACCTTTTGAGTAAGGATAGAATAATATATAAATTCTCTCTATATACATTAAAACATACAAATAAGTGTGGGCTTGTATCTGCATATGCAAATGCTAGACAGGTAAACAAGAAACTAACACAAGCAATGATCCCGGGGTCAGGGGGAAGTGGGGTCCAGGGGACAGAGAAGGTACAATATTGTCAATTTCTTCCTCTTTTGAGTGTTGAACTCTTTAGATAAATCACTTATATAAAACAAATAGAAAACAAAACTAAATGCAAAAAATTTTAAATGATTAAACAATAATTACCAGTATTTTAAGTGTACCAAGGTAAGAACTCTCCCTTAATATGTAGTGTGCCAAAACTACAGAATGGAAGATTTCATCTCCTTCACATTTGCAGGCAAAATTCTGAGTTTCCTGCTATTAAATACAGATGGAAATAGAAAGAGCCAATTGAAATAATGGAACTTCTTAGCTAGCTGATATTTATAAGACTGTTTTAATTAACCTATTTTTATAGAAATGTGGGGAAAGAAATGAGCCCAAAGGCTGCCTCAACTAATCTTCCAATAGGTCATAGTTCACCAGATACTTGTGCAATATAACAAATATGATAATAAGGTAACAAAATCATATGGCTGATATTTGGATATCTTTTTTTTTTTTTAGTTTATTTATTTATCTTGAGAGAGAGAACCAGTAGGGAGAGGGAGAGAGAGAGGGGACAGATCTGAAGCAGACTCTGTGCTGACAGCAGAGAGCCTGATGCAGGGCTCGAACCTATGAACTGTGAGATCATGGCCTGAGCCAAAGTTGGATGCTTAACTGACTGAGCCACCCAAGCGCCCTGATGTTTTGATATGTTAAAAAAATTATGTATTCTATTGCCAGCTATATAGAGGCTGGTATGTGCAGTAAATTTAAACAAATGTTGAAAGAAAAAATAATATTTATGCACATTCACTCTTTGACCCACTGTGAAATGGTTTTTGTGATCCCCTTTCTACTGAAGCATTCTTTTCAAGATTACCAATAAGCTTGATGTAGATAAATCCAAGGTCACTTCCCTGTTCCCCATCAATAAAGGCCTCTCTTCTCCTTGATTTACTTTCCTTTTTTGGGGCAGAGGAAAAGAGAAAGAACTAATGTGCAGCGTTAGACTGTGACTCTCTTTTGACTTCTAAGACATCACACTCTAATCATCCTTTTATTTCAATGGCTGCTCTACTCCTTTCCTTTTAACAGCACCTCTTCCTCCTTCACTAAGTCCCTAGATGTTGTCATTTCAGATCTGGGCCAAACTCCACTGGGAGGTATTTGAATGAAATTTTTACTTCTGATTTAAAGGAATACAGACCTAAGAGGAGGGTTGACCTGTGCTATTATTCCCTGTTCTCACTGACTGGAATGCAGACATGATACCTGGAGCTGTAGCAATCATCTTGCAAACACTAGGTAACAAGCACGAAAAGGCCAATAGCTAAGAATGCTGAGTGAGGAAAAAAAAGCCTGAATAAGAATCTGGACAGATTACTGCCAGCAAACCCCTAACTAATATAGGGAAAAAACACAGGACAGAAACCTACACTGAGACCTAATTCTGACAGGGTACCCAGGTCAGGATGTAACTTGGGACCTGGAGGATGACCAGAGGTGCTCTCAGGAGGATGTCTCATTTAGGCCGAGACCTAAAAGAAGTGTGAAAGCCATCTTGTCAAAGAATCAGGGGCAGGGGGAAGAGGGGTGGCATGCTGGGAAGAAGACAGCACATCGATAAACATCGAAGTGAAATGACCTGGCACATAAAGGCAGTTAAGTGTGAATGCAGCACAGAGAGGAGACTGGAGAGGCTGCTTGAGGAGACTGAAAAATACAGGAAGAGAGACGGAGGTGTTGGGACAAGGTACACCTTTAAGGGTCTTGTGAAGTATGTGCTGGGATCTGAACTTCATCGCAAGGGTAAACATGAGCTACTGAAGCACTTCCAAATGAGTAGGGCCTGATCCAATTTTTATCTTAGAAAAATAGTGTTTGCATTAAAAAATATCTCTGGTTAAATAGTAGAGACGGCATTAGAATTGGTGAAGCTTGTGGCAGAAAGCACATTAGGTGGGGCCTATAGCAATATTGATGTGAAATGAGATGGCCTGGTCCAGTGACAGTGAGGATGGAATAATGGCGGGGGGGTCTCCTAGGTGCCAGACGAGGGGGAGAGGGAGAGGTGAAGGCAGGTGTTCAGGATTCTGGGGACTGCTCAGGAAATGTTTGGCTCAGTTATGGTAATCCACATCTGGAAGACTACTCAGCCATTAAAAATGAATTTGCATATACAACAGATTTGAGAGGATTTCAATGAAGTAGTGTTGAGTGAGAAAAGCAGTATGATGACAGTGTGTTCAACACAATCACCTTGGCGACACAGAGCAAACACAACTCTGTCTGGTCCATGTCCAGTGTTATCATGCTTTAGCATCCAAGGTCAATTCTACACCCCTGCTGCCTTTGCAGGAGAGGAGCGTGAGTGAATGCTCCTGGAAGGGATTCCCAGTAGAGTTCTGGCAACAGCCTCCAATGAGAAGCATTCATGCAAGATTGGAAGGCTGAGCACAGGCTGGTTTTCCACGGAGTGTTGCAAGCAGATGCCTGGGCAGAGAGCAGATGGAGATTGGCTGTAGATTTGGGGAAAACTCCTGAGAAACACCTGCTTGGCAATCCAACTGCTAGGGTGGGTGGGTGGTGGGGTGCCCTGTGAGTCCTGAGGCTTCAAGGACTTCCAGAGTGGATCTCCTCAGTGAGAACACAGCTTCCCTAGTTCCCTTTCCTACTTGGAATATCTAGAATGACTTGTGTCTCCTTCGCCAAATGCTGACAGATACAGAATTTGGTATTAGAAATGGTTGCCGGTATTAGAAACACAGAGATGACACTAGTTCTCTGACACTGTAGGAAAACCAACAGCTGTTATGCACAGACACTGTGATGCAAAGAAGGGGTACAAAGAGCATGGTAGGTGAACTCTCTTGACTGCACTGGGTAGCATGCAGGAAAAACGGTGAGCATTAGGACAGTAAGCAGGAAAGATTGGGCTTTGAAAGCTGGATGGGATCCTAAGAACACTAAGTGGGTTCTGATGATTGAAACCTGGTGCTCTTAAAAGTTAAATTAATCAAAAGTTAGTTACTTAATTAGTTAAATTAATTTAAAGTTAAATTCATAACTAGGAATCCATTCCATGTAAAATGCCATGTATCCTGGATTCTAGTAATCCCATTTCTAGGAATATAGCCTCAGGACATATCTGTACCTCTGCCATATGCATAAGGAGTGCCATGAAAAATGGGCACAGCAGCCTGCTGTGTAACTTTTAAGCATTTCCAAATGCTTGGGCTCTCTATACTCAGGATGCTATTAATCAATTAATCTAAACTGTGATATCACAATATGTGATAAACCATTTTCATAGTAGCTGAAGGAATATCGCTACAGGACAGGGGTGGCTCCCACACTGTACTCTAAGGAAGACCACGGATCTGCTCTGTAGTCTCCTGGTTCAGGCAGGTACCCATGGGTGCTGATGATATACATATGAATGAGGACACCTGTGTGCTTTGTAAGAGGGTGACAGAACAAGAGGTGAGACGAGCATGCAAATAGCTGCTGTGGACTGAGAGCTGGGGTAGTCTGCAGAGGGACCCAGGTGCCCCATTATTTGTGAATGAAGCTTGGAGCTTTCCAGAAGAGAAACAGGAAGGGCAGTGCAGGGGAACAGAATACAAAGGCTTGGAGGCTTGCAAAACCATTCTTTGCCCAGTGAACTATACAGATGTGCTGGGGTTCCAGGGATATGGGAGTTGATCAAGAAAAAAGAAACGACCATGAAGTGGCACACATGAGCTTTATGGGGTGATGCTTACATGGGGGAAGTTTCTCACAGGAGGAAGCTGTGCATCAGAGACCACCTATGTGTCTCTACTCAGAGAGGGGGAAGGGCAGGGAACTCCTCCCAGGAGAGAGAAGCACACAGGAGCAATGGTTTCTGTGTCCCAGTGATGTCATTCAGCAGCACCATGGGAAGTCTGGGTCAGAGAGGTCTTAAGGGCAGCAGCAGCCTGCTGTCTCAGAGCCATAGACTTTGTCTTATCAATGGTGAGCAGATGCTGGGGGAGGATTTGCAGGGAATGCAAAGCAGGAAGGCTAAATGTATAGAAATCTGCTTACATGAGCTATGTTTAAAACAAATGGATGTGTGAAAATGTGAGTTTGGGCTGGCAGATTTGGACTCAGTCTGCAATAAGGAAACAACCAACCTAGGAGGCAATACACAGATCTGTGGTTCATTTATAAACAAGAGGTCAGCAGGGCTGCCCTACAGAATTTGATCAGAGATGACCAAAGTGATACTTTCTTTTTTTTTTTTATATGAAGTTTATTGACAAATTGGTTTCCATACAACACCCAGTGCTCATCCCAAAAGGTGCCCTCCTCAATACCCATCACCCACCCGCCCCTCCCTCCCACCCCCATCAACCCTCAGTTTGTTCTCAGTTTTTAACAGTCTCTTATGCTTTGGCTCTCTCCCACTCTAACGTCCTTTTTTTTTTTTTTTCCTTCCCCTCCCCCATGGGTTCCTGTTAAGTTTCTCAGGATCCACATAAGAGTGAAACCATATGGTATCTGTCTTTCTCTGTATGGCTTATTTCACTTAGCATCACACTCTCCAGTTCCATCCACGTTGCTACAAAAGGCCATATTTCATTTTTTCTCATTGCCACGTAGTATTCCATTGTGTATATAAACCACAATTTCTTTATCCATTCATCTTAGGTGGAGTTTTAAAAATACATAATTTGATTTCAAAGTCTTAGATGAATTTTGTAAAAATATCACTTGATTTAGAAGACAAATAAATGAACTCAGTGGCTGTCTGTACCCAGTCACATACCCTGCCATGGTCCCTGGTCGTCTAAGCATCCCTACTGACTGCTTCCATCGGGGCAGAGATCTGCCTGGATAAAACCTCACGGTGCAGGAAGCATAGCTAACTTGTGGCTTGGTCTTTCTCGCTGAACCAAACCCTCTTCTCTGCAGCCAGCCCCAAGCTACTTTGTGCAATCAGCAGCAGCAGCAGCAGCAACTTCATCAACTCAAGTCAGGTCTCTCAGCCTTTAATCTTAAAATCGTGTTTTAAAAAGAATCTGAAGATTGACTTTCATAAAGTCAAAGATAGTTAAGTCAACCCCCACAATGAAAGAGTGAGTTCTGATAATTATGGGGTGCTTTGCTGATATTGATAGCTGTCCTTTAATGTGGGTTACTGTCCACGCTGAGCAGGCAGCCTGGCTCTGCATTCTGTGTCTTCGATCTGCATGGTATTTAAGAAAGAAATGAACTTTAATGGTTTCAGTTAAAAATCCTGAGGCAGTTTTTTAAAACAAATCAGAATGAATGCTGAAGTCTCTGAGGAACAAATCACTGTATGTCTCTTGGATGTTTGCCAACCTGGTAGAGTCTGGTAGATTCCAGGAAGAACCTTGATTATTTGTGGCTTCTAAAGAAAGTTTTCTAGCTCCTTCCATCCAATTCTACTAGGAAGCCTGCTGCTACCCCTCTCACAACAATGGACATAATGGCAGCTAGGGGGTCCAGGCTTCACACTGCAGCCAGGTCCTTCCCTGGAGAGTTAGGGGGCTCTGGAGGAGGACTGGCTCCTCCAAGCCCCTGGCATAGACAGCGGCCATGAGCTGTTTATTAGTCCACACAACGAAGAGAGAAAGGCTGCTTGGCCTCCCAGGATATTTTCTGCTTGTTCAGATTCAGTGAAATCCTGCCGGGGACCTATGTCTACAAAACAGTCAAATTATAACCATGTGAAGATTGAAGATTGGGATTCAGGACAGCAGTGCCTGCCCCCTGGTGGAGAAGGCAGCGTGCCCAGAAGAAGCAGGACAGAGCTGGCTGCAGGTGCAAAGCCAGGCCATGCTGTGTAAGGCCTTTGGGCCAGGGGGCTGGACTTGTCTACAAGGCCTGTTCATGCGCTCAGCAGGGATTCAGGGGGTGCTTACTGTGTTCTGCTTTAGTAGTACTCTGGCTCCAAATTGTTCCCTGGTAAGGTGAGAGACCCAAACAAATAAGGAAGGAGTCCTGTGGCTGTTTGGAAGACAGCATTTTCAGTCATGAGAGCAGCAAAGTCAAACCCTGTGGTGGGCCTGCATGGCTATAGTGTACATAAATGAGCAAGGTGGCCTGTGCATAGAGTGTGCAAAGTGGAGCCTGGCAAGGATGCAGGATTTGATTTGGGGAGAGACTAGACCATTGGCAGATTTGCAAGCTGCGGAAAGAATGTTCTGACATGCTTCATTTAATTAAAAAACATTTTGTGGTATCATTTATACACAGTGGAGTGAATGCCCAGATCCATGATCAGTTTGAGGACTCTGGTCGGGTGCACACATGTGTGTAACCACTGCTGCAGTCCAGACCTGGATCATGTCTGTCATACCTAGAGGGGTGTTGTGTGCCCTTCCAGCCAATCCCTCTTCAGTTTCCTGCTGCTGTGTAATGAATCGTCATGCAGGTAGTGGCCAGAGGCTGTGTGGGGTTGGTTGGCTTCTGTGTTCTGAGACTCACAAGGCTGCAGTCACGGTGTTGAGAGAACTGCATTTCTTTCTGGAGCCTCTGGAAAAACACCCACTTCCAGGCTCATTCTGGTCGTGGCAGGATTCAGGTCCATGCAGTAGCATGGAGTCTTCAGTTCCTTGGGCATTGTCAGCTGAGGGTCATCATCACCCCCACAGACGACTTTGTTCCTTGGACCATGGTCCCTTCCTCCATCTTCAAGCCAACAATGGCAGTTGAGTCCTCTTCACACTTAGAATATCTCTGATCATTCCTTTCACATCTCTCTGAATCTTCTGCCTTCCTTTTCTGGTTTCAAGGGCAGAAGATTACTGTGCCCACTCCCCTTCCCCAGATAATCCAGGAAAAATCTATTTTAAAGTCAGCTAATTAGCAACCTGAATTTTATCTGCAAAGTCCCTTTGCAGTAGTACCTACATCAGTATCTGTATATCAGGGAACGGGAATCCTGGGAGGCATCTTTAGAATCCTGCCTACCACACAACCCCCATTTTTGAGCTCCATTAAATGGAGTCATGCAATACTTTTTTCTGTGTCTGGCCTGTTTGCTCAGAATAAGATCTCTGAGATTCATCCATGTTGTAGCATGCATGAATAGTTCATTTCTTTTTATTGCTGAGTAGTATTCCATTGTATGGATACACCACACTTAGTTTATCCATTTACTTTTTGAGAGGTTTGTGGGTGCTTTCTAGATTTATGTGATTATGAATGAAGCTGCTGTGAACATTTAAGTACAATCTGTTTTGTGGACGTAATGTTTCTTCATTAAACACCCAAGAGCAGAATTGCTGCATCAAAGGGAAATATATTCTTAATTTTATAAGAAACAACCAAACTGTTTTTCAAAGTCGTTTTATTATTTTGCTTTCTTACCAGCATTTATTCCACATCCTTCTACCAGTTGGTATTGTCAGTCTTTAATTTTAACCATTTTTGTGAGTGTGTGGTGATATCAGTTTTAATTTCTATTTCCCCAATGACTGATTTGAAAATCTTTTCTTGTGCTTACTGGTCATTTCATATATCTTCTTTTTTAAAATGTTTATTTATTTTGAGAGAGAGAGAGAGAGAGAGAATGAATGAATTTGAGAGTGCAGGGGACAGGCAGAGAGAGAGAGAGAGGGAGAGAGAGAATCTCAAGCAGGCTCTGTGCTTGTCAGTGCAGAGCCGATGTGGAGCTCGATTGCACACACCATGAGATCATGACCTGAGCCAAAATCAAGAGTTGGATACTTAACTGACTGAACCACTCAGGCACCCCTCACGGATCTTCTTTTTAAACGTCTTTCACTCACTTTTTCATTGGATTATTTATATTTTTATAATTAATTTTCAGTTGTTACTTACATATTATTTATACATTTGTAAAGTATATATTTATAAATTACATTGTGTTATCTTATATATTTATAAATTATAATTTGAAGTTGTTATTTATATACATATATAAGTACTTTATCAGATATATGTTTTAAATATCCCAGTTTATGGCTATTATCTTAATAGTGTCTTCCAAATGAACATTTTTTATTTTTGATGAAGCTCAATTCATCATTTGTTTTCCCTTTCACAGTCCTTTTTTTGACCTCTCTAAAATATGTTTGTAAACTCCAGGGTCATGAAGATTTTTTCGTCCATGCTTTCTTCTAGAAGCTTTGTAGTTTTTGCATTTACATTGAGGTCTATAACCTACCTTGAAGTAATCTGTATGTATGGTATAAGGCAGAGGGTCAAGGCTTTCCCCTTCTGTCTTCCCTCTCTTCCTTCCTTCCTTCCTATATTATTTTATAGTTGTTCAAGTACCTTTGGTTGAAAAGACTTTTTCCTTTCCCTTATTTTTTTTTAAATGACCTCAATTGATGATCGGTTTGGGGCTCCATCTAGACTCTCTCCTGTTCCACAATGCACTGCTTGTCTCATCTGACGTGAGTGCCACACAATCCTGATGACTGCAGCTAGAAGCCTGTCACTGTAGGTTCTCCAGCTCAGCTCTCCCACTGCACAGCAGTCTTCAGAGGCTCAATCTCAATCAAATCCCAGAACTTTTTTTTTAAACTGATAAGTCTATTGGACCAGATGGACTTGACAGATATATTTAGAATTCTACATCCCAAAGCAGCAGAATATACTTTCTTCTCAAGTGCACATGGAACATTCTCCAAGATAGATCACATGGTGGGTCACAAAGCAGCCCTCAGTAAATATAAAAGAATTGAGATCATACCATGCACATTTGCAGATCACAATGCAAGGAAAAAGTCTGGAAAACTTCCAAAAGCATGAAGGTTAAAGGATATCCTATTAAAGAATGAATGGGTCAACCAGTCACTTAGAGAAGAAATTAAAAAATATATGGAAACAAATGAAAATGAAAATACAACAATCCAAACCCTTTGGGATGCAGCAAAGGCAGTCCTAAGAGGAAAATGCATTGCAATCCAGGCCTATCTCAAGAACAAGAGAAATCCCAAATACAAAATCTAACAGCACACCTAAAGGAACTGGAAGCAGAACAGCAAAGACACCCCAAACCCAGCAGAAGAAGAGAAATAATAAAGATCAGAGCAGAAATAAACAATATAGAATCTAAAAAAAAACTGTAGAGCAGATCAATGAAACCAAGAGTTGTTTTTTTGAAAAAATAAACAAAATTGATAAACCTCTAGCCAGGCTTCTCAAAAAGAAAAGGGAGAGGACCCAAATAGATAAAATCACGAATTAAAATGAATTTATTACAACCAATCCCTCAGAAATGCAAGAAATTATCAGGGGATACTATGAAAAATTAGAAGCCAACAAACTGGACAACCTGGAAGAAATGGACAAATTCCTAAATACCCACACAATACCAAAACTCAAATGGGAAGAAATAGAAAACTTGAACAGACCCATAACTAGTGAAGAAATCGAATCACTCATCAAAAATCTCCCAACAAATAAGAGTCCTGGACCAGATGGCTTCCCAGGGGAATTCTACCAGACATTTAAAGCAGAGATAATACCTATCCTTCTCAAGCTGTTCCAAAAAATAGAAAGGGAAGTAAAACTTCCAGACTCATTCTATGAAGCCAGCATTACTTTGATTCCCAAACCAGACAGAGACCCAGCAAAAGAAGAGAACTACAGGCCAATATCCCTGATGAATATGGATACAAAAATTCTCAACAAGATACTAGCGAATTGAATTCAACAGCATATAAAAAGTATTATTCACCATGATCAAATGGGATTCATTCCTGGGCTTCAGGCCTGGTTCAATATTCACAAATCAATCAATGTGATACATCACATTAATAAAATAAAAGATAAGAACCATAAGGTCCTGTCCATAGATGCAGAAAAAGTATTTGACAAAATACAGCATCCTTTCTTGATGAAAACCCTCAAGAAAGTCGGGATAGAAGAAACATACTTAAACACCATAGAAACCATTTATGAAGAGCCCATAGTTAATATCATCCTTAATCGGGAAAAATTGAAAGCTTTCCACCTGAGATCAGGAACATGACGGGATGTCCACTCTCACCACTGTTGTTTAACATAGTATTGGAAGTCCTAGCATCAGCAGACAACAAAATGAAATAAAAGGCATCAAAATTGGCAAAGATGAAGTCAAACTTTCACTTTTCACAGATGACATGATACTCTACATGGAAAACCTGATAGACTTCACCACAAGTCTGCTAGAACTGACATGTAAATTCAGCAAAGTCGCAGGGTACAAAGTCGCAGTCACAATTGCACCAAGAACCGTAAAATACCTAGGAATAAACCTAACCAAAGATGTAAAAGATCTGTATGCTGAAAACTATAGAAAGCTTATGAAGGAAATTGAAGAAGATACAAAGAAATGGAAAAACATTCCATGCTCATGGATTGGAAGAGTAAATATTGTTAAAATGTCAATACTACCCAAAGCAATCTACACATTCAATACAATAACAAACAAAATTGCACCAGAATTCTTCTCAAAACTAGAACAAACAATCCTAAAATTTGTATGGAACCACAAAAGACCCCAAATAGCCAAAGTAATATTGAAGAAGAAAGCCAATATGGGAGGCATCACAATCCCAGACTTTAACCTCAACTACAAAGCTGTAATCATCAAGACTATATGGTATTGGCACAAAAACAGACACATAGACCAATGGAATAGAATAGAGACCCCAGAATTGGACCCACAAATGTATGGCCAACTAATCTTTGACAAAGCAGGAAAGAGTATCCAATGGAAAAAAGGCAGTTTCTTTAACAAGTTGTGCTAGGAGAACCGGACAGCAACATGTAGAAGAATGAAAGTAGACCACTTTCTTACACCATACACAAAAATAAACTCAAAGTGGATGAAGGATCTGAATGTGAGACAGAAAACCATCAAAACCCTAGAGGAGAAAGCAGGAAAAAAAATCTCTTTGACCTCAGCCACAGCAATTTCTTACTCGACACATCTCCAAAGGCAAGGAAATTAAAAGTAAAAATGAACTATTGGAACCTCATGAAGATAGGAAGCTTTTGCACTGCAAAGGAAACAATCAGCAAAACTAAAAGGCAACCGACGAAATGGGAAAAGACATTTGTAAATGACATATCGGATATAGGGGTGGTATCTAAAATCTATAAAGAACTCACCAAACTCCACACTCGAAGAACAAATAATCCAGTGAAGAAATGGGCAGAAGACATTAACAGACACTTTTCCAAAGACGACATCCAGATGGCCAACAGACACATGAAAAGATGCTCAATGTTACTCATCATCAGGGAAATACAAATCAAAACCACAATGAGTTATCACCTCACGTCAGTCAGAGTGGCTAAAATTACAAATCAGGAGACTATAGGTGCTGGCAAGGATGTGGAAAAATGGGAACCCTCTTGCACTGCTGGTGGGAATGCAAACTGGTGCAGCTGCTCTGGAAAACAGTGTGGAGGTTCCTCAAAAAATTAAAAATAGAACTACCCTATGACCCAGCAATAGCACTGCTAGGAATCTACCCAAAGGATACAGGAGTGCTGATGCATAGGGGCACTTGTACCCCAATGTTTACAACAGCACTTTCAACAATAGCCAAATTATGGAAAGAGCCTAAATGTTCATCAACTGATGAATGGATAAAGAAGATGTGGTTTACATATACAATGGAATACTACTTGGCAATGAGAAAGAATGAAATCATGCCATTTGCAGTAACGTGGATGGAACTGGAGGGTATTATGCTAAGTGAAATAAGCCAGGTAGAGAAAGACAGATATCATATGTTTTCACTCATATGTGGATCTTGAGAAACTTAACAGAAGACCATGGGGGAGGGGAAGGGGGAAAAAGTTACAGAGAGGGAGGGAGGCACTCTTAAGGACTGAGAACAAACTAGGGGTAGATGGGGAGGTGCGGGAGAAGGGAAAATGGGTGATGGGCAGGGAGGAGGGCACTTGTTGGGATGAACACTGGGTGTTGTATGGAAACCAATTTGACAATAAATTATATTTAAAAAAAGAAAAACTGATAAGCCGATTCTATGGAGATGATTTAATATTTTAATTTTACTTCGGCCTCTGAAGAATGGAACAGAGAGAAGAAAGGCAGCAAATTGTGGTATTTGGACTGTGGGTCCTAAAGGAGAGGCTAGTGCTTCTTGAAGGGGAGCTGGCAGGAATTCCTCATGGATTGGCTGTGGAGGGTCAGTAAAAGTAGCAAGGCTTTCAGGCTTTCAGAGAAGCAGGATGTTTCCTGCTCCCCATGACTAGTTAGGGTTAGGGTTAGGGTTAGGGTTAGGGTTAGGGTTAGGGTTAGGTTAGGGTTAGGGTTAGGGTTAGGGTTAGGGTTAGGGTTCAGTAGCCCTGGAGGTTCACATGACTTCCAGTGGAGCCTGGCCTGGGCTCACCTGGGACTCAGTTCTGGGGGGCCTAAGGAGCCTCATGGTGCTGCAGCCATGACGCTCTTTTAGCGTTGAAGAAAACCAAGCAGCTTAAAGAAATCAAACAGTCTGCTAAACTCCCACATGCACAGGGAATGTAGCTGTACCTAGAACTGAGAACATCTGTAATCCAAAACTCAGTCTCTGAACTATGACTTCCAATTGCCTGCCACACCAGAGCTGACCAACTCACAGGCCTGGGAAGTGGAGAAGGAAGACAAATACGGTCTTCCAGAAAGAGGCAACTGAATTCTTAATTTCCAAAATCAGCAAATTGTACATAAACATAAGAATTATGTGTACATTATTTAAAAAATATATACATACATATAAATGTTTGCAATGTTTTCAGTCCCTCTTAACACATTTAAAACCTACTCCATTCGTCTTTCCATCCAGATGAGGCACCCCTATCTTGCTCTCAAATGCCCCAAGGAGAGTATGAGAAAGAACAGGGAGGGGCTGGGACACAGGATCTGAGGCACATGCAGCAGCAGGGGCTGTGACTGACCTGTAGTAGTAGTGTGCTTGTGTGTGGTACACCTGTGCAATGTGTATATGCAGTGAGTGTATGTGTATGTTGTGTGGCATGTGTGTGGAACATGTGCTGATTCTGCATGCATTTGTGTTGTGGTATGCTGCAGTATAGAGTGTGTGTGGATATATGTGTGGTAAGAATGGCTTATGTACTGCATAGCATGTGTGGTACATGTGAGTGGTATGTGATATATATATTGTATGGTGTGTGCATATTGTGTGTGACATAAATGTGAGGTCTCTGAGTGCATGGTGTGTGTGTGTGTGTGTGTGTGTGTGTGTGTGTGTGCATGTATGTGTATACAGGGCACATGCATGTATGTAAAGTGTGAATGCATGTGAGATATTTGGACACATGTGAGATGTGTGCACCTGTAACGTCTATGCATGTTCAATGTGCATTATGTGATTAGTGTGTGTGCTCCCTAATGTATGTATGTGTTGTGTGGTGATTGCCTCTGTGATGAGTGGTATGTGGCATGTGTTGGGAAGTGTGTGTTGTATGGAATGGGTGTGCATCTATGGTGGGGATGCACGTACAAGGTGAAAGGGTGGTATGGACGAATATGTTGCATATATGTATGTGTGATGGGTACAGGTGATTAATGTGCACTGTGGTGTGTGTGTGTGTGTGTGTGTGTGTGTGTGTGTGTGTGATGAGTATGTGCTGTATTTTGTGTGCATGTATAGGCTCCTGAGGGCAGCCTTCAGCTCCCTATATGGCACCAGAGCTATCAAAGACCCTGGACAGTGAAGACTGTGGGAGATACACTGGACACAAGGGGTGTACTGGGAACAGGGGAACAGTGGCCATGCACTCAGTCCCATGGAGCCTCTTGCATTTGAAATCCAAGTTGCTCTCCTCTGAAACACAGACCCAGGCCCTGGGGCTGAGCTGGTGACTGAGTTTCTTCAGCAGTCTGGGCCTGAATCCTGGCTGCAGGGCTGGGGGCAGTTCTAATGTCCACTGGCTGTAACAGTATGGAAGGTGTGCAGGTGGTGAGGGGTTTCCCGGCAGGGAAAGTCATTAGGGAATGCCCCCATGCTCACCGTCCCCATCAATGATCTCCTGCTGGGAACTCAGGCCTGCAATCATGGAACAAACTGATTAAAACAGAGAATAATCAATTATTTTTTTCAGACTCATTTTCTGAAATGGCTTAATCGATGCCTCAGGCCAAGAATTCTGTCGATTACATAAGGAAGTCCAGTGGCTATGCTCCTGAGACACTGCCACAGTGCTGTAAGGGAGAGTCCACAGGCCTTTGCTCCTTAGGAGCAGGGGGGCCTCCCACCCCATTCCTTTCTCCAGCAACTAGGGAACGTATGCTGGCTGCAAGAACAGAGAATGACCAAGGATAAGGCTCACACTCCCACCACTAAACTCTCTCTAATGGGACCCTGGGGAACCCACAAGTGCTACCCTTGCAGGGGCAGGGGTATCAACACCAACAGGCCTTTATGGATACTCTTGGAATCTAGTCTCCAATGTAGCAGAACATAATTAGGAACAAAGCTCATTTACTTCAACCAAAGTTAAACATCTAGATGGCCTGCAACCAAAATCACTGGTTTGACTCCAGGGATCAACACATGACCTGACATTCCAGCTATGGGCAGCTATGGCTGCTCTTTGCTTGCGATGTCTAGCCCAGTACAAATGCAGAATAGCCTATACTTCCTATAAATATCCCTCTTGCTACAGCTACAAGGCTGTTGTGGAACTTTACCTTATTTTACAATCTTTACTTGCAAAGCTCCTGTTGAGTTTATGTTAGCCTCAAGGAGATAGAGACAAGTAGTACAGAGCTGGGGCAGGATTTTAGACGTGTCCATTATGGGCATGCATAAAGGTAGAGAGCTGGAAGAATATTAAATTCCTCTCACCATGGGAAGTCACTTTTTTTTAATGTTTATTTATTTTTGTGAGAAAGAAAAAGAGAGAGAGAGAGAGAGAGAGACACGGATAGGGAATCTGAAGCAGGCTCTACACTGACAGCAGAGAGCCCAAAGTGGGGCTTGAACTCATGAACCATGAGATCATGACCTGAGCTGAAGTCAGACCCTTAACCAACTGAGCCACCCAGGCACCCCGGGAAGTCACTTCTTAATACATGGAGTGTTTAAAATAAATTGGTCAGGATGCAGATGGCTAATAAAATTAACCCAATTTTCTAACATGACTAGTAAGATATAAACAGTGGTAGATAATCTGTGCTTATCATTTTGAGAAAAAATCTTTTTCTCACAAAAATGTATGAGGTCGCACAGTGGAATTATACATCCTGTGCAAAATTCATCTGTGTAAACTACAACACTACAAAGATGCAAAAACAGCTGCCAACAGCTGTCACATTAACTGCCTAATGTACAACTTCTGTTTCGGAAGTCAGCAGTCTTTTGTTCAACTGGCTGGAAGAGATACCATCTGAGGACTGAGTAGGTGATATTTACAACTACTCTTTTCCATGTGTGAGTTAAGAAATAGTATTTTATTTTGACATTAACTATATAATGCTTATACCAGCCAGCTTGGAATTCTTTGATAAAACAGGCATATAAAAATGATAATATGCTTATTCTAATATTGAAACATTTATCAGTGATATCACAGTAAATAAATTCAAATCATACTTTGATGTTTTGTTTCTAGAACTGGAGGACCAGGTTGTTTCAGGTGAACATTCACACTGGAATAACTGGGCAACATGGCAAAAGATAAGAAGGAAGGCTGTTTGATGACCATGGGGAATACAAAGGCAATAAGGAAATTTAAGGCTGGGATCTTAGAGGCAAGATGAGAGCAGTGAGCCTAGCACTGGAAGCCACTTCCCCATTGCGGATACCACAAATGATAAAAGCTATGGCTGAGAGGCTGAGAAGTTCAACAGGGCTTTCAATAAATCTTCTGGATCTGGGAAGACAAAACCCAAAACTCAGGGCCCGCAAAGAACACATCTTGGTCAACACTCCAGGCTTTCAGCTGGGAACCTACAGGGCTACATCCCAAGAGTCAGAGTGAACTAGAGCATCCATAGCATGGAAATAAGTCTAGCTTCAAATCACTTAAATCCCTGTTTGGCTTAAAGTGGTCTTGAATTGATAATACTCCAATCCCAGCTGTCTTGAATAAGCAAATTTAATCCTCTCTGGAAAAAGATAAAATCACCCAGAGCCTAAAATTACATTTCAAAATTTTAATATATAATATCCAGCATTTAATATATAATATCCAGATCAGGATTATGGAAAATCAAGACTGGACAGAAAAATAAGAAAAAAGAAGACAGTAAGAGCAGAAATACAGGAACTCTAGACAATGGAATTATCAAACACATACTTTAAGATAATCATAACTAATATGTTGAACATAATTAATATGTTGAAGTTAAAGAATTTTGGCAGGGAACTTGGAAATATAAAAATAAGCCAAGTGGAAACTCTGGCACTGAAAAATGGAATAACTAAAATAAGAACTCAGTGAGTATGTTTAAGAGCTGATGGTTCCCATGAAAATATAATTGATAAACTGAAAGGTCAAAAGAGAAGCTTTAGTCTGAAGCAGAACACACACACACACACACACACACACACACACACACACGCTCACATGCACACTAAGGGCAGAGCACAAGGGTGACAGGTAAAGGATAGAAGTATATAAGCACAAGCACAAAGACCATAAGACCCAAAATATGTATAACTGAATCCCATAAAGAAAAAATATAAAGGATGGGATGGAAGCAACATTTAAGAAAGATAATGATAGAATTTTCTTTTTTTTTAATTTTTTTTACATTTATTTATTTTTGAGAAACAGAGTAAGACAAAGTGTGAGCGGGGGAGGGGCAGAGAGAGAGAGAGGGAGACACAGAATCTGAAATAGGCTCCAGGCTCTGAGCAAGCAGCAGCATAGAGCCTGATGAGGGGCTCAAACCCATGAACTATGAGATCATGACCTGAGCTGAAGTCGGATGCTCAACCGACTGAGCCACCCAGGTGCCCCTAGAATTTTCTAAAATTAATGAAAAATATCAAGTCACAGGTTCAGAAGTGGTATGAACTCCAAAGAGGAAAAAACATATGGAAAACACAAATAGGCAATTTTTAATAAAGCTGCTGGAAAACTAAGATGAAGAAAAAATTTTTAGAAACAGGAAGGAACACTCCCAAAAAACAAGAGTCCAGGGCTGGATGGCTTTCCAGGGGAATTCTACCAAACATTTAAAGAAAAGTTAAAACTTATTCTTTTGAAGCTGTTGCAAAACAATAGAAATGGAAGGAAAACTTCCAAACTCATTCTGTGACACCAGCATTACCTTGATTCCAAAACCAGACAAAGACCCCACTAAAAAGGAAAACTACAGACCAATTTACCTGATGAACATGGATGCAAAAATCCTCAACAAGATACTAGCCAACTGGATCTAATAATACATTAAAAGAATTATTTACCACGACCAAGTGGGATTTATACCTGGGATGCAGGGCTGGTTCAATATCCACAAAACAATCAATGTGACACATCACATCAATAAAAGAAAGGACAAAAACTACATGATCCTCTCAACAGATGCAGAGAAAGCATTTAACAAAACACAGCATCCTTTCTTGATAAAAACCCTTAAGAAAGTAGGGATAGAAGTATCATACCTCAAGATCATAAAAACCATATATGAAAGACCTACTGCTAATATCATCCTCAATGGGGAAAAACTGACAGCTTTCCCCCTAAGGTCAGGAACACAACAGGGATGTCCATTCTTCACTACTGTTATTCAACATAGTATTGGAAGTCTTAGCCTCAGCATTCAGACAACCAAATATGTTAGTTATCATATATAATGTAGATAAGCTAAATATTCCATGTTAAAGACATCAGAACATATATATTTTTTAAACACCTAATTATATACTGCTTAGAAAAGCTACATCTTAAATACAAGGTTTCAGAAAGGTTGAAAGTAAAAAGATAGAAAAATATATAATGCAAACACTAAAAGAAAGAATGTAGAAATACTAATATCAGAGAAGTAGACTTTAAGGCAAATAAAACTTTAATGAAGATAGAAAAAATGTTTATAATGATAAAGGGGTCAGTCCAACACAAAAGATATGACAAGACTGAATGTATTCAACCTCAAAGCATACAAGACAAAAGCTGACAGCAATTAAAAAAGAAATACATATGTCCACAATCATAGCTGGAGGTTTTAACCAAGCACTCTCAGTAACTGAGAACAGGCAGTAAAAAAAATCAGTATAGATTTAAGTGCAGCCTAGAACTGGCTCCACAGCAACGGGGTATCTTACAGTTCACATGGCAGGCATGTGGCCCTGTGTTTCAGTTGTCTTTTTGGGTGTATGGGACAAGGATGTGGAAGCTGGCAACTCCAGCTACTCTCCCTTTCACTGTCTTTCTAAGTAATAAACTGAATCCAAAAGTGGCTCATCGTATCTTTACCACATGAACCAGTCAGGCCCTTCCCTTGCCTAGTTTTGTGTGTGTGTGTGTGTGTGTGTGTGTGTGTGTGTGTGTGTGTTTATGTTAGAAATCAGTAACAAGAAGATAATTAGAAAATCCTCAAATTCTTGGGAATTTAGCAGAGATGTCTAGCCTTCAACATAAATATCTGAAAAGAGGCTGAACTGAACATCAATAATCTAAGTTGAGGGGTTGGTGAATTAAGGCCCAGGGCCAATTCCAGCCTGCCCCGTTTTTATGCAATGCATGAGCTAAGAATAGCTTTCAATTTTTTAAATGGTTAAAAAAAGAATATGTGACAGAGACCATATGTGTCTTGCAAATAAATGGACTTACTATCTGTCCTTTTGCAGAAAAATGTTTGCCAATTCCTGATCTAAGTATTCATAGTAAATAGTTTTAAAAATAGCAAATTTAATAAAAATATAATGGAAAGAAAAAAAGGGAACAAAGAAGCGATAAGGCAAAGAATAGTGAAATGCTAGATCTATGGCAAAATGTATCAAGAATTTATAAAGATAAGATCAGAATTCAATGAAAGAGACAACTAACAATAGAAAGAATTAATAAAACCATATGGTGATTCTTTGAAAAGACTTAAAATAATCAATAACTCTGGCAAACCTAATCTCCCCATATCCATCTCCATCTCTATCTTTATGCAAAAGAAGGCAGACACACAAGAATATACACTGTATGATTCCATGTATACAAAATCCAAGAACTGGAAAAACGATCATAAGATGTTAGAAGTCATGAATTCTTGGGAGAAGGAAGGTTTAGTTACAGAAAGAGGGAAGGAAAGGGACTTCTGAGCTGCTGATAATGTCATAGTTTTTGATTTGATGGCAATGATGGTTGCACAGGTTGTACACTTTGTGAGAATTCATTAGGCTATATACTTACAATTTTTTATAATTTCTGTATTTATATAATACTTCACTAGGAAATTTAAAATATCATTTTTTGGAGGTATCAAATTCCAAATACTTGGTATATCTTGTTAGATTTACTATGTACCATGTTTTGCACAATATCACATGAAAAGTGGTTACTTAGAATATACATTTGATTTTAAAAAGCTATTAATTCAAAATTCACAGATTTCTCTGGCATTTCCCATGTTCAGAAGTTATTTGGCAGTTAGTCTTAGGACTCTGTTCAGAGAGCACTGTGGAGTGGTAACACCACGCTGCATCCATCCCCATGCTTCGTCTTCCTGTTGAACCATCAAAGTCTGTGTATTACTTTCACTGGGGTTTGTCAGGGATACTTTGTTTTATATAGGAACATAACATATTGCTTTTCTGTTGACTTATTTTCCTTTGCTAACCCCAAAGGCCTTACCTTTATTATTGTCTGGTCTAAGATGTTCCTAAATAGAGCAAGTATATTAAGATTTTTTCTCAATTGATTAAAAAAGCTATTAATTCATAACAAAAATAAAAGAAGAATATTTATAAATATAAATATAAAATATAAGCAAATATGTAGTTTTATACATTTGTACCTTTTAATTAGTCTATTATTATTCACCCTTGGTCTAAATTTAACACCGAATTAAAAGCGGTGGTATTTATTCTTGTAGGCCTGATTATTATTACTCAAATAAATCATGCATGAAGAAAAAGGAAGTATGCCAAAAGCTGCAAGATCATGACATAGTAAGCATTAACATCTCACAACAAATGGGGAGAATGCTATTAAAGGAATATCTATGACTAATTAGGCAGATGACACACAGTGATAAAAGAAATAAAACTTTCTAAATATCAGGAAACAAAATGAATTTGAAACTAGTACCTTCAAAGGGATTATAAGTAGTCTATTGGGTTCTTCCCAGATGGGAAGACTTTGGCACATGTAGTCCTCAACAGTAAAATTAAATAAAATTGTGGTAGATGAAAGGAAGGCATAAATTGCAATTTGTATCAACTATTGATAACTGTCCTCTACTGAGGCCCTGTTATGTGCCATCATGGTACCATATATACATTATTTCATTTAATCACACCACTATTTAATAGCTGCAGAAACTGAGTCAGAGAGTCAAACTCCTTGGCCCAGTGATTCAGCAGTCCAGGAAGTGGGGGGCTAGGACTTAGACACAGAATGGTCTATCTAGCTTCAGCCAACTTCACAGAAATACTTCAGCTACTTGATACTCCTAATGACAGCTACCTGATACTTCAGCTACCTGATACTCCTACTGACAACTTCCCTCCCCTGATACAGCTGCTTCAATCTTCTCCCCATGTGTGGTGGACCCACTCTAACACAGCACTTACTTTCTGTTATTTATACCTTTGTGTAGTCCCTGACACATTCTACCAATGGAATGTGGCAGAAGTGATGGGATGTCATGTCCAAGATTATATTATAAAATATTGTGGCTTCTGCTGTGGGAATGTCTGTCTCTTTTTTTCATCACTCATTCTGGGTAAAGTCAACTGAACTCTTATGAGGAGACTCAGGCATGTTATAAGAAATGGAAGTCTCCTGCCAATAACAAATGAAGAATGGAGGCCTGTTGGCTACCATGGAAGCCTGGAAGCAAAGCCTCCAGCCACAGTTGAGTTTCAGATGATGGCAGCCAAACCTTAAATGCAATCTCAGGAATGACTCTGAGCCAGAGAACCACCCAACTAAGCCACTCATGGATTCTTGATGCTTAAAAATGGTGTGTGATTTATACGATTATTTTTCAAGTTGCTAAATTGGGGGATGATTCAGTATGTGACAATAGATAACTAATACATCGTGACTCTAGACTTCGACTACATAAACATTCCTGATTTTAAGAAACACAAGAAGTGCTACAGAATATCACTACACATGCTCCAGACTGGCTAAAGTTGAAAGACTGGCAACACCAAATGCTGGCAAAGATTATGGAGTGACTGGAACTTTCACACATTGTTACAGTAGGAATGTAAAATAGTGCAACCATTATGGGAAAAGGTCTGGCAACTTCTCTAAAAGTAAACATATATTTAACAAGGCTTCAGATATTCCACTCCTAAGTATTTATCCAAGAAAAATGAAACTACCTCTCCACAAGAAGATATGTTCATAGCAGCTTTACTTATAATAGCCAATCCTGGAAATCACTCAGATGCCCATTAAATAGTGAATGGATAAGCAAATTGTGGTGTATCCACACTAATGGAATACTACTCAGCAATAAAAAGAAATGAACTACTGATCCACTTAACATGGCTGAATCACAAAAACATGCTCACTTCTGCACAGCAAAAAGCATGATTAACAAAATGAAAAAATAACCTATGGAATGAAAAAAATTTGTAAACCACATATCTGATAAGAGATCAATATCCAATATCTACAAGGAACTCCTATAACTCAATAGCAACCCCCACCCCAATAATTCTATTAAAAAAGGACAAAGGACCTGAACATATATTTTTATAAAGAAGGCATACATATGGCCAACAGGTACATGAAGGTGCTCAACATCACTGATCATTAGGGAGATGCTTGATCAAAACCACAATAAGATATCACCTTGTACCTGTTAGAATGGCCATAATCAAAAGATAAGAGGTAACAAATACTGGCAAGGATGTAGAGAAAAGAAACCTTTATGCACTGTTGGTGGGATTGTAAGTTGGTATAGCCACTAGGAAAAAAGTATGAATGTTTCTCAAAAATTTTAAAATACAACTATCATTTGATGCAGTAATTCCACTTCTGAAAATATATTTGAAGGAAACAAAAACACTATGTCAGAGAGGTATTTGTGCCCCCATGTTCAAAGCAGAATTATTTTAAAAAGCCCAGACATGGAGGGACGCCTGGGTGGCTCAGTCAGTTGAGTGTCCAACTTCGGTTCAGGTCATGATCTCACAGTCCATGAGTTCAAGCCCCACATCGGGCTCTGTGCTGACAGCTCAGAGCCTGGAGCCTGCTTCAGATTCTGTGTCTCCCTCTCTCTTCCCCTCCTCCACTCATGCTCTGTCTCTCTCTGTCAAAAATAAATGAACTTTAAAAAAATTAAAAAAAAAGCCCAGACATGGAAATAACCTAAGTATTCATTGATGGATGAGGGATAAAGAAGCTAGATGTATACACACACACACACACACACACACACACACACACACACACTGGAATATTATTCAGCCATAAAAGAAGGAAATCCTACCATATGTGATAACATGGGTGGACCCCGAGGGCATTAAGTGTTAAGTATAACAAGTTAGACAGACAAAGATAAATACTGTATGATCTCATTCATATGTTGAATCTTAAAAAAACAACAACAAAAGATACCAACCTGATTGAAAAAGATAAAATTTATGGTTAACAGAGGTGAGGGTTGGGGGAATTCAATGAAGATGGTCAAAAGGTACAAATTTCCAGTTATAAGAAAAATAAGAGCTGATGGGGTCCCTTAGTAGTTTAGTCAGTTGAACATCTGACTTTTGGTTCAGGTCACGATCCCAGGGTTGTGGGATGGAGTCCCACAACGGGCTCTGTACCGATTATGGAGGCTTCTTGGGATTCTCTCTCTCTCTCTCTCCCTCTACCCCTCTCCCATTCTCTCTCTCTCTCTTTCTTTCTCTCTCTCTTTCTCTAAAAAAGAAAAGAAAAAGAAAAAAAGTAAGAACTGAAAATGTAATGTACAACATGACTATCATTTACACTGTTGTATGGAATATTTGAAAGTTGTCAAAAGAATAAATCCTAAGAGTTCTTATCACAAGAAAAAAAATTTTTTTGGTATCTATAGGAGATGATGGATGTTAACTAAACTCATTGCGGTAACTATTACACAATATATGTAAATTAAGTCATTATGCTCTATACTTTATACAGTGCTGTATGTCAATTAAATTCTAAAAACAAATCCTTTATTAGACATATGATTTGCAAGTATTTTCTTCTACCTGTAGTTTATCTTTTTATTTTTTAACACTACATTTAAAAGTCAGTTTTTAATTATGATGAAACCCAATTTCTCATTTTTTTTCTGTTATAGATAATGCTTTTTGTGTCATATCTACAAAATCTTTGCTTAGAGGAGCTGACTAAAATGGAGACATAGGGGGCTCCTGAGCCACCCTCCTCCCATTAATGCACCCAAAGTACAGCAACACACAGAATAATTCCCTCTGAAAGAGATCCAGAGACCACCTGAGCAACTGACACAAATCAGGTGAATAAGGAAATATCCACAACAAAATGGGAAGGAAAGGCTGAGACACAATCTCACCATAAACTCCACTCTTGGCACAGCACCAAACAACCCCCAATTCCCAACTTCTCCCTGAAGAGCAAGGTATATGGAGAAAACATTTAGCTCCTCAATTTTTAAGAGTCCTACATGAGAGATGGGCCCCCAAAACACTTAGATATGAAAGCCAATAGAGCTTATATCCAGGAGACCCACAAAACTGTAGCAAACAAAGAAGTAGTTCTTAACTAGCATCCAAGCATTCACTGCAGCTCCCCCACCCCTGGTGCTCAGCACAGAGAAAGTAAACAGAAAGAAATGGATGCCCATTGAATAGTATGGATAAGTAAACTGTCTTTCCTAGTCTTTCCCTGAAAAGGGTTTATCTGCATACTTCAAAAGCTGCTATTTGAGAGCCAGACTTCTAATTTAGTATGCATCTAGGGGCCAGATGCACTTTCCCTGCATTATTCTTTAGCCCACCCAAACAATAAAACCAAGTCACCAGTATCTCCCTGGAAGGAACTTGTAGCCATGTCTGCGCCCAAGTTTTTATGGATACTACCTGAGGGATGGGTCTCTGCCTGGATCTGATAGCCAATGGGACTTCCATTCATAAATCACATTGGACAAGTACAGAAATAAGTTCTTAATAAGCTCCCTTCTCCCCACCCTCACCATGGCTCAGCATAAGAGGAGAAAGCAAAAATGCCCATCTCCCAGTCTTTCCCTGAAAGGGGTTTATCTGTAAACCTTAAAAGCTGTTGTCTGAAGGGCAGACTTTTATTTTACCATGCATCTAAGGGCTAGCAATGATTTTCCCCAGGCACTAGGGACCTGTTGGATTCTTGCCCTGCTCTTTCCCTCCAGCCCACTCCAACAAAACCAAGTTGCCAGTATCTCCTATGAGAAAGTTGTGCAGATGGTTGACACTCCAGATTTTGTGGCATCTGCCTGAGGGATGGGACCCAAGATTTCCTGACTCTGACAGACAACAGGACATACATTCACAAGTACCACAATACTTTAGCAAATAATCAAGCAGTTCTTAGTAGGTGCAGGAGCACCCTTACCACACACACAGACACACTCACTATACTCCCAGGCCCAGTACAGAGGAAGCAGGAAAAAAATGTACATCTCTAAGTTCTTCCCTAAAAGGGGCTTAACTATGTGTTTTCCCAGGTACTGCCTGAGGGTCTAGCTTCTAAGTGGCCTGCATCTAAGTGCTGACTATAATTTTCTCCTTTGGGACACATAGGTCTGGGCACATTGATAGGTCTGGGCACACGGTCAACTACTAGGAGCCACTAAGAACAAAAAAAAAGGAGTTTGGAAAATCACAAAGGTTTGAGAGACAATCAAGTGGTTGGGCTGGGCAAAGTGATAAGGTTCATCTAGATGAGACCACTCTGCTAAGACTGGGAGAGGTGACTTTTATCTAATGCACAGAAACTAATACATAGAGTCTAGACAAATATAGAAATAGGATATGTTCCCAACAAAAGAATAAGAAAAATATTCAGAAACAGATCTTAATGAAATGGAAAGAACTGATTTACCTTATAGGGAATTCAAAGTAATGGCCATGAAGACAGTCACTGATGATAGGGGAGCAATGCATGAACAAAGTGAGAATTTCAGCAAAGAGAAAATATAAAAAAAATTACCAAAGAACTAACAGAGCTGAGGAATATAATAAACTGAAAAATTCAATAGAGGGGTTCAACATCAGACTACAACAAATAGAAGAAAGGATCAGTGAACTTGAAGACAGGGCAATGCATTCATCCAGAGGAGCAACATGAAAAAATAATGAAAAAGAGTTAGGATAGCCTAAGGGGTTCACAGAACACCACAAGAGGATCAATATACACATCACTGGAGAGTGCCTGGGTGGTTCAGTTGGTTAAACATCTGACTCTTGACTTTGGCTCAGGTCATAATCTCATGGTTTGTGAGTTCCAGTCACACATAGGTCTTTGCACTGACAATGTGGAGCCTGCTTGGATTCTGTCTCCCTCTCTCTCTGCCCCTTTTCTTTTTATTTTCTTAACACTTATTTATTTTTGATAGAGAAAGAGACAAAGCATCAGGGGGGCAGGGGCAGAGGGGGGGGGCACAGATTCTATAACACGCTCCAGGCCTTGAGCTGTCAGCACAGAGCCCAATGCGGGATTCAAACTCAGGAACCAAGAGATCGTGACCTGAGCAAAAGTCAGATGCTTAACAGACTGAGCCACCTAGGCACCCCTCTCTCTGCCTCTTTTCTCTTGCTCTCTATATTTCTCTCAAAATAAATAAAAAAATAAACTTTAAAAAACATTTAAAAACATCATTGGGGTTTCAGAAGGAGAAGACAGAGATAAAAGGGCAGAAAGAATATTAAAAGAAATAATGGCTGAAAACTTCCCTAGCTGGGGAAAGAAACAGACACCTAGATTCGGGAAGCTCTGAGATTTCCAAACAAAATGAATTCAAACAGACCCACAGTGAGATACATTATAATTCAATTGTCAAAAGTTAAAGACAAGGAGAGAGGAAAGCAACTTGCTATACACAATGTATAGGGGAGCCTCTAAAAGACTGTCAACAGATTTTTCAGCAGAAAATCTGCAGGCCAAAAGTGGGAGGGGCAATATATTCAAAGTGCTGAGAGGCAAAACTGACAAACAAAAATACTCTAGCTGGTAAAGTTGCCCTTCAGAATTGAAAGAGACAGTGTTTTCCAGATAAACAAAAAAGTGAAGGCATTCATTGCCACTAGACCAGCCTTGCAAGAAATGTTAAAGGGAGTTCTTCAAGATAAAAGAATGCTAATTAGTAATAGGAAAGCATGTAAAAGTACAAAATTCACTGGTAAAAGTAAATATACAGTTAAATTCAGAATACTCTAAAGAGGTAATCGCAGTGGATAAAGCATAGATAATTCTAGAATGGAGATTAAGGACAAAAGTATGAAAATAATTATAACTACATTAATTTGTTAATAGACACAGTGTATAAAGATGTAAATTATGAAAGGAAAAACATGAAATGCGGTGTGTAAAAATGTATACCTTTTGTGTGTGTTTGATGTTATGTTGTATCAGCTTAAAGTAGATTATTACAAATATAATATGTTATATGTAAGCCTTATGGTAACCACTAAGAAAATGTCTAGAGTAGATACACCAGGGGCGCCTGGGTGGCGCAGTCGGTTAAGCGTCCGACTTCAGCCAGGTCACGATCTCGCGCTACGTGAGTTCGAGCCCCGCGTCGGGCTCTGTGCTGACGGCTCAGAGCCTGGAGCCTGTTTCCGATTCTGTGTCTTCCTCTCTCTCTGCCCCTCCCCCGTTCATGCTCCGTCTCTCTCTGTCCCAAAAATAAATAAACGTTGAAAAAAAAATTTAGAGTAGATACACCAAAGAGAAAGTAATAAAACAATACAACTATAGAAAATCCTCAAATCACAATGGAAGAGAGCAAGAGAGGAAGAAAGGAACAAAGGAATTAAAATCAAATCCTCACAAAACAATGAATAAAATGCAATAGAAAGTCCATACCTTCCAATAATCACTTTGAATGTCAATGGACTAAATTCTCCAATCAAAAAGAATGGCTGAATGGATAAAATAAAACAAGACCCAACTATATGTTGCCCTATAAGAGGCTCACTTAAGAGTAAGGGAACATACAGACTGAGAATGAATAGGCAAAAAAAAAAAAAAAAAGTATTCCATGCAAATGGAAACCAAAAGAAGGCTGTGTTAGATATATTTACATAAGAAAAAATACACTTTAATCCAAAGACTATAACAAAAGAAAAAAAATGTCATTACATAACGATAAAATAATTCATCAAGAGGAAATAACATTTGTAAATAATTATACACCCAACATAGGAACACTCAAACATATAAAGCAAATATTAACAAATCTGAAGGGAAAAACAAGAAAGCAATACATAATATCAAGGGACGTCAAGATCACACTTTCAGCAATGGATCACCCACACAGAAAATAAATAAGGAAACATTCGATCTAAATACATGTTAGACCACATGGACCTAAAAGACATATAGAGAACATTCCATCTAATGGCAGCAGAATATACATTCTTCTCAATAGCATGTGGAACATTCTCCATGAGAAATCATATTTTAGGCCATAAAACATGTCTTAATGAATTTTAAAAGGCTGAACTCACACCAATTGTCTTTTATGACCACAATGGTATAATATTAGAAAGCAATTACAAGAAAACTGGAAAATTCACAAATATGTGGAAATTAAAAACCATGCTCCCAAACAACTAATGGGTCAAAGAATAAATCAAAAGAGAAACAAAAGTCTTGAAACAAATGAAAATGGAAACACGATATACCAAAACTTATGGGGTGGAGGAAAAGCAGTTTGAAGGGGGAAGCTTATAGTGAAAATGCCTACATTAACAAAAGGCAAATATTTCAAATAAATAACCTAATGTTACTCCTCAAGAAACTAGAAAAAGAATAAAAAGCTAAGCCCATAGTTAGTAGAAGGATGGAAATAACAAATATATTAGAGTTGAAATAAATGAAATAGACACCAGAAAAACAAGAGAAAAGATAAATGTAATTGAGAGCTGTTTTTTGAAACATAAAATACAGAAATCTTTAGACACAGCAAGAAAGAAAAAGAAGACTTACACAATTAAAATGATAAAAGAGGAGACATTACCACAACATTACAGAAATACAAAGAATCAAAGAAACGACTATGAACAATAATATACCAATGAAATGGACATCCTAGAAGAAATGGAAATTCCTAGAAACACAAAACTTAGCAAGACTCAATCATGAAGAAATATAAAATCTGAAAAGAGTAATTATTAATAAGCATTTTGAGTCAATAATAAAAAATCTCCCAAGAAAGAAAAATCAAGGAGTAGATGGCTTCACTTGTGAATTCTATCAAACATTTAAAGAAGAACTAATACAAACTTTCTCAAACTCTCCCCAGAAAACAAAAGAGAAAGGATAATTTTCAAAATCATTTTATGAGGACAGAATTACTCTAATGCCAAAGCAGACAATGACACTACAGAATTAGAATATTATTGACTAATATTCCTGATGAACATAGATGAAAAGATCCTCAACAAAATATTAGCAAACTGAATTCAACAATACATTAAAAAGGGCATACACCATGCTCAAGTGGGGTTTATTACACAGATGCAAGTGTGACTTAAGCATCCATAAAGTAGTCAATATGATACACTATATTAAAAAATTGAAATATAAATATCATATGATCATCTTAATAGATGTCAAAAAAGCATTTCACAAAATTCAACATCCTTTAATAATAAAAACTTTCAACAAACTGGGTATGGAGGAAATATACCTCAACAAAATAAAGGCCAGGGGCACCTGGGTGGCTCAGTTGGTTAAGTGTCTGACTTTGGCTCAGGTCATGATCTCAGTTTGTGGGTTTGAGCCCCGCATTGGGCTCTGTGCTGACAGCTCAGAGCCTGGAGCCTGTTTTGGATTCTGTGTCTCCCTCTCTATCTGCTCCTCCCCTGTTCATGCTCTGTCTCTCCAAAATGAATAAACATTAAAAAAAATTTAAAAAAAAAACCCACAAAGGCCATATGTGACAAGCCCACAACTAACATCTTTCTCAATGGTGAAAAGTTGAAAGATTTTTCTTTACAATCAGGAGCAAAAATGGATCTCCACTCTTACCACTTTCATTTTACATAGTACTGGAAGTCCTAGTCAGGGCAGTTAGACAAGAACGAGTAGCATCAGAAGTCAGAAAGGAAGAAGTAACATTGTCTTTCTCTGCAGATAACATGATATTATATATGGAAAACCCTAAAGACTCCACCAAAAATCTGTTGAAATTAATAAACAAATTCAATAAATTTTCAGGATAGAAAATCAATAAAAAAATCAGAAGAGACTCTAAAAATACAGAGAACAAACTGAAGGTACTGGAGGAATGTTGGGTGGGGGATGGGTGATAGGCATTAGGGAGGGTACTTGTTGGGATGAGCACTGGGTGTTATGTGTAAATGATGGATCACTACATTCTACTCCTGAAATCATTATTACAGTATATGTTAACTAACTTGGGTTTAAATAAAAAAAAAATCAGTTGAATTTCTATACACTGACAACAAATTAGAGAAATTAAGAAAAAAGTCTTATTTACAATAGCATCAAAAGCAAGTACATTTTTAGGAATAAATTTAACCAAGGAGGTAAAATGTCTGTACATTGTATGATTTTGATGAAAGTAACTGAATAAAACAAATAAATGGGAAGAAGTCCCATGTTTTTAGGTTAGAAGAATTAATGTTGTTAAAATGTCTACACTACTAAAGCCATATATACAGTCAATGCAATCCCTACTGAAATTACAATGGTATTTTTCACAGAAATATAAAAACAATCCTAAAATATGTATGGAATCACAAAGTACGTTGAATATTCAAAGCAATCCTAAAAAAGAACAAAGCTAGAGACATTCCACTCTTTGATTTCCAACTATACTGCAAAGCTACAGTAATTAAAACAGTGTACTATTGGTATAAGTACAGACACATTAGACCAATGGAATAGAATGGAGAGTCCAGAAATAAACCCAAGCACATATAGTCAACTAATTTTCAGCAAAAGTGCCAAGAATACACAATACTGAAAGGATGGTCTGCATTCAAAACAATGCAACTGGGCCCCTGTATTTCACAAAATATACACACAAAAATCAACTCAAAATGAATTAAAGACTTGAATCTAAGACCTGAAATCATAAAACTCTTAGAAGAGTACTAGGGAATAAGCTCTTTGACATTGATTTTGGCAATGATTTTTTAGATTTGACACCAGAACCAAAAATAAACAAGTGGTACTGTATCAAATTAAAAGGCTTCTGCACAACAAAGCCATCAACAAAATAAAAAGGTAATTTATGAAATGGGAGAAAATATTTGCAAACCATGTAACCGATAAGGGGTTAATATCTAAATATATAAAGATCTCATCGAACTCGATAGCAATCAATCAATGAATCAATGACTCGATTAAAAATGACTAAAGCACCTGAACAGACATTTTCCTAAGAAGACATACAAATAATCAACAGATATAAGAAAAGGTGCTTGACATCACTAATCATCAGGGAAATGCAAGTCAAAACTACAATAAGATTTCATTTCACACCTGTTAGGAAGTCTATTATCAAAAAGACAGATAAATGCTAGAGAAGGATATGGAGGGAAAAGAACCCTTGTATACTTTTGATAGGAATGTAAACTGGTACTGACAGTTTGGAGGTACCTCAATAAATTAAAAATTACAACCACCATACAATCCAGCAATCCCACTTCTGGGTATATGTCCTATGGAAATAAAATCATTATCTCAGAGATATCTGTGCCCTCATGTTCATTGCAGCATTATTCACAATAGCCAAGGTACAGAAACAATATAAATCTCTACTGATGGATAAATGGATAAGGAAAATATGACATATATACACTATGGAACATTATTCAGCCTTAAAAATGAAGAAAAGCTTGTCATTTGTGACAAAATGGATGAAGCTGGTGGGTATTATACCAAGTGATATAAGTAGATAGAAAAAGTCAAATGCAATTGACCCTTGAATAACACTGGTTTGAATTGTGCAGATCCACTTATATGTGGACTTCTTTTGATAAATACAGTACAGTACTAAAAATGTATTTTCTTTTCCTTGTGATTTAATATTTTCTTTTCTCTACTTACTTTAATTGTAATGATACAATATATAATACATATAACATACAAAATATGTATTAATGGACTGTTTTTGTATGGGTAAGGCTTCTGGTCAACAGTGGGCTATCAGTAGTTAAGTTTTGGGGGAGTCAAAAGTTATACATGGATTTAAATGTGGCATGTTGGCACCCCTAACCCTCATGTTGTTCAAGGGTTAACTATTTCAGGGTATCACATATGTGGAATCTTAAAAAAAAAAAGAACTCATAAAAATGGTGAGTAGAAAAGTGGTTGCCAAGGGCTGGTGAGTGGGGGAAATAAGGAGAGGTTGGTAAAGTATTCAGATTCTCAGTTATAAGGTAAAAATGGTCTCACAGGAGGCCATCAAAATCCTAGAGGATAAATCAGGCAAAAACCTTTTTGACCTCTGCTGCTGCAACTTCTTACTCAACATGTCTCTGGAGGCAAGGGAAACAAAGGCAAAAACAAACTACTGGGACCTCATCAAGATAAAAAGCTTCTGCACAGTGAAGGAAACAATCAGCAAAACTAAAAGGCAGCCAATGGAATGGGAGAAGATGTTTGCAAACGATGTTTCACATAAAGGGTTAGTATCCAAAATCTATAAAGAACTTATAAAACTCAACACCCAAAAAACAAATAATCCAGTGAAGAAATGGGCAAAAGACATGAATAGACACTTTTCCAAAGAAGACATCCAGATGGCTAACAGGCACATGAAAACATTCTCAACATCACTTATCATCAGGGAAATAAAAATCAAAACCACAATGAAATACCACCTCACACCTGTCAGAATGACTAAGATTAACAACTCAGGCAATGACAGATGTTGGTGAGGATGCGGAGACACAGGAACCCTTTTGCACTGCTGGTGGGAATGCAAACTGGTGCAGCTACTCTGGAAAACAGTAGTGAGATTCCTCAAAAAATTAAAAATGGAGCTGCCCTACAACCCAGAAGTTGCACTACTAGGTATTTATCCAAAGGATACAGGTATGCTGCTTTGAAGGGGTACATACACCCCAATGTTTATAGTAGTGCTATTGACAGGAGTGAAAGTATGGAAAGAGTCCAAATGTCCATCAACAGATGAATGAATAAAGATGTGGCAGTGACATATGTATGGCACACACACACACACACACACACACACACACACACACACACTTGACTATTACTTGGCAATCAAAAAGAATGAAATCTCGCCATTTGCAATAACGTGGATAGAACTAGAGTGTATTATGCTAAGTGAAATTAGAGAAGGAAAAATATATGACTTCACTCATACATGGAATTTAAGATACAAAACAGATGAACATGAAGGAAGGGAAACAAAAATAATGTAAAAACAGGGAGGGGGGAAAATATAAGAGACTTAAAGATAGAGAACAAACTGAAGGTTGCTGGAGAGGTTGTGGGTGGTGCGATGGGCTAAATGGGCAAGGGGCATTAAGGAAGACACGTTGGGATGAGCACTGGGTGTTACATGTAGGGGATGAATCACTGTATTCTACTCCTGAAATCATTATTGCACTATATGCTAACTAACATAGGTGTAAATTAAAAAAAAATAAGATTAAAAAGGTCTCAGAATCTAATGTGTAGCATAGTTAATATAATTGATGACACTATAATGTATACTTAAAATTTGCTAAGAATGGAGAACTTAAATTTTCTCATTGAGAGAAAAAAAAAGATAAAGGGTAAATATGTGATATGGAGGATGTGTTAATTAAATTGAAAGGGAATCATTTCAGGGCACCTGGTGTCTCAGTTGGTTAGGCATCCAATTTTGGCTCAGGTCATGATCTCACAATTCGTGGGTTCGAGTTCCGCGTTGGACTCTGTGCTGACAGCTCAGAGCCTGGAGCCTGCTTCAGATTCTATGTCTCTGTCTCTCTCTGCCCCTCCCACACCCACACTCTGTCTCTCTCTCAAAAATAAATAAACGTTAAAAAAAAGGGAATGATTTCACAATGTATACATATATGAAATCGTGTACACTTAAAATATCTTATATTTATCAATTTATCTTATATTTATCAATTAGACCTTAATAAATCTTGAAAAAATAATCCGAGGCCATAAAGATTGTCTCCTATGCTATTTTATTTTTTCCTTCAAATTTTTATTTTAATTCTGGTTAGTTAACATATAATGTAATATTGTTTTCAGGAGTAAAATTTAGTGATTCATCACTTACATACAACACCCAGTGCTCATCACTGCAAGTGTCCTCCTTAAACTCATCACCTGTTTAGCCCATTACCTACCCACCTTCCTCCATTAACCCTCAGTTTTTCTCTATTGTAAAAAGTCTCTTATGGTTTGGTTCCCTCTCTTTTTATTTCCCTTCCCATATGTTCATCTGCTTTGTTTCTTAAATTCCCCATGTGAGTGAAATAATATGACATCTTTTTCTGCCTGACTTATTTTGCTTAGCATAATACATTCTAGCTCCATCCATGTCCTTGCAAATGACAAGATTTCATTATTTTTGATGCCTGAGTCATATTCCATTGTGTGTGTGTGCACGCGTGCACGCGTGTGTATGCCACATCTTCTTCATCCATTCATCAGTCAATGGACATTTGGGGTCTTGCCATAGTTTGGCTATTGTTGATAATACTGTTATAAACATTAGGGTATATACACACTTCAAATCTGTGTATTTGTATCCTTTGAGTATATACCTAGTAGTGCAATGGCTAGATCATAGGGTAGTTCTATTTTTAACTTTTTGAGGAACCTCCATACTGTTTCCTAGAGTGGCTGCATCAGTTTGCATTGCTACCAACAGTGCAAGGGGGTTTCCTCTTCTCTGCATCCTCACCAACACTTGTTGTTTCTTGTGCTGTTAATTTTAGCCATTCTAACAGATGTGAAGTGGTACCTCATCATGGTTTTGGTTTATAGTTCCATGATGATGAGTGATGTTGAGTATCTTTTTCATGTGTCTGTTAGCCATCTGGATGTCTTCTTTGGAAAAATGTCTGATCATGTCTTCTGCCTATTTTTAACTGGATTATTTGTCTTTTGGGTGTTGATTTTTATAAGTTCTTTCTAGATTTTTGATACTAACCCATTATCAGATATGCCATTTGTAAATATCTTCTTCCATTCCATAGACTGCCTTTTAGTTTTGTTGATTGTTTCCTTTGCTGTGCAGAAGCTTTTTATCTTGATGAAGTCCCAATAGTTCATTTTTGCTTTTATTTCCCTTGCCTATGGCAACATGTCTAGTAAGAAGCTGATATGGCCAAGGTCAAGTAGGTTGCAGCCTGTGTTCTCCTCTAGGATTTTTATGGTTTCAGGTCTCACATTTAGGTCTTTAATATATTTTGAATTTATTTTTTCGTATGCTACAAGAAAGCGGTCTAGTTTCATTCTTTTGCACATTGTTGTCCAACACCATTTGTCGAAGAGACTGTATTTTTTATATTGGATTTTCTTTCCTGATCTGTCAAAGATTAGTTGACCTCATAGTTGTGGGTCCATTTCTGCATTTTCTATTTTGTTACATTGATCTATGATTTTGTGTTTGTGCCAGTACCATACTGTCTTGACAACATAGCTTGAAGTCTGGAATCATGATGTCTCCAGATTTGCTTTTCTTTTTCAGGATTGCTTTGGCCATTCAGGGTCTTTAGTGGTTCCATATAAATTTTAGGTTTCTTTGTTCTACTTCTGTAAAAAAATGCTGGAGGCATTTTGATAGGGATTGCATTGAAAGTATAGATTGTTTTGTGTAGTATAGACATTTTAACAATGTTTTTTCTTCCAAATCATGAGCATGAAATGTTTTTCCATTTCCTTGTGTCCTTTTCAATTTCTTTCATAAGTGTTCTGTAGTTTTCAACGTACAGATATTTTACCTCTTTGGTTAGGTTTATTCTCAGGTATCTTATTGGTTTTTGGTGGAATTGTAAGTGGGATCAATTCCTTGGTTTATTTTTCTGCTGCTTCATTATTGGGGTATAGAAATGGAACAGATATCTGCACATTGATTTTATATCCTGTGATTTTGCTGAATTCATGTATTAATTATAGCAACTTTTTGGTGAAATTTTTTGCATTTTCTATATAGACTATCATGTCATCTGTGAACAGTGAAAGTGTGACCTCTTCCTTGCAAATTTGGATAGCTTTTATTTCTTTTAGATGTCTTGTTGAGGCTAAGACTTTCTATACAATGTTAAGTAGTAATGGGCATCCCTGTTTTGTTCCTGACCACAGAGGAAAAGCTCTCAGTTTTTCCCCTTTGAGCATGATACTAGTTGTGGGTCTTTCATATACGGCCTTTATGATGTTGAGGTGCCTTCCTTCTATCCCTACTTTCTTGAGGGTTTTTATCCAGAATGGATGCTATATTTTGTCAAATGCTTTTTCTACATCTATTGAGGGGATCATATGGTTCATATCCTTTCTTTTATTAATGTGGTGTATCACATTGATTGATTGGTGGGTATTGAACTACCCCTGCAACCCAGGATTAAATCCCACTTGATAGTGGTGAATAATTCTTTTAATGTACTGCTGGACTCAATGTGCTAGTATTTTATTGAGAATTTTTGAATCCAAGTTCATCAGGGATATTGGCCTATAATTCTCCATTTCAGTGAGAGTATTTGTCTGGTTTTGGAATCAAGGTAATTTCTCTTTCTGCTGCTTCATTATTGGTGTATAGAAATGCAACAGATTTCTGTACAATTGATTCTGTATCCTGTGACTTTACCGAATTCATTTATCAGTTCTAGTAGTTTTTGGTGGAGTCTTTTGGGGTTTCTATATATAATATCATGTTATAGTTATATAATATAGTGGAATATTATTCAGCCATAAAAATAATGAAATCTTGTCATTTGCAACAACATGGATGAAGCTAGAGAGTATAATGCTAAGTGAAACAAATCAGTCAGAGAAAGACAAATGCCATAAGATTTCGCTCATATGTGGAATTTAAGAAACAAAACAAACAAGCAAAGTGGAAAAAAGAAAAAGAGAGACAAATAAAATAACAGGTTCTTAATTATAGAAAATAAACTGATGGTTACTATAGAGGAGGTGGGAAGGAGGATGGGTTAAATAGGTGAGGGGGATTAAGGAGTGCACTTGTGATAAGCAACTAGCAACTTGTGATTGTTGAATCACTATACTATACACCTGAAACTAATATAACACTGTATGCTAACTAATTGGAATTTAAATAAAAACTTAAAAAATATAAAAATCAATTTGGAATGAACTGACATCTCAACAATATTGAGTCTTCTGTCCCAGGGACATGCTACTTCCCCCTTTTATTTTCATCTTTAATTTCTCTAAGCAATTGTCTGTAGTTTCAGTGTATAGGCCTTACATACCTTTTTCGTATTTATCCCTAAGTATTTCGTATTTTTCAATGCTATGGAAAGTTGTTTTGAATTTCAATTTTCAACCATTCATTGAAGATATACAGAAATAACTGACTTCTATATCCTGTATATTACAACACTGATGAGCTCGCTTATTAGTTCCAATAACTTTTAGTAAATGTCACTGGATCTTATATATAGGTCATTACGTCTTCTGTCAATAAAGACAGTTTACTCTTCCTTTTCAATTTAGGTGCTCTTTGATTATATTTTCTTGCTTGCCTACACCAGCTAGCTCCCCAGAGAAATGCTGAATAATAATGGTGAAAGTAGGCATCCTTGTCTTGACATTAGGGGAAAGCATTATTTCACTAGTAACTATCATGGTAGCTGCACGTTCTCTGTTTTGTTTGTTTGTTTTTTATAAATGCTCTGTACCAAAGTTAGGAAGTACCCTTCTATTCCTAATTTTCTTAGAGTTTTTATTAGGAATGCATGTTGGATTTTGTCAAAGACTCTGAACCTATCAAGATGGTCAGATGGTTTCTGGGTTTTGGCTTGTTAATATGGTAAATTACATAGATTGATTTTTTAATGTTTAACTAGTTTTGCATCCATGGAATATAACCCATTTGGTCATAATGTTTTATCTTTTTTATATATTTCAGAATTCAAATTGCTAAAATTTTGTTTAGCATTTTCATGTTGATCTTAATGAGGACTATCTGCCTGTAGTCTTTGGTTTTGTATTAGGATAATGCTGGCCTCATAGAATGAATTGGAAAGTATATCTCCTCTTCAATTTTCTGAAGAGTTCATGTAGAATTGGTACAATCTCTTTTTTATATGCGTAGTAGAATTTACCAGCAAAGCAATCTATACCTGCATTTTCTTTGTGGGAAGACTTTTTTTATAATATAAATTTTTTTAATAGATACAGAGATAGCCGTGTGATTTATTTTTTCTTTCATTAGCTTTGGTAGTTTGCAACTTTTAAGGAATTTGCCAATTTTCATGTAAGTTGTAATTACTGGCATAGACTTGTCTATAATAGTCCCTTATAATTCTTTTAGTACTTGAATAACCTGTACTGAGGTCATTTCTCTCATTCTTTATATTAATTTGCATCTTCTTTTTTCCCCTAATTATTTGGCTAAAGGTTTATCAATTTTATTTATCTCAGAAAATCTGCCTTTGGCTTCATTAAGTTTCTCTATTGTTTTCTTGTGCTCTATTTCATTAACTTCTGTTCTGGTATTTATTATTTAACTTTTACTTACTTTGGGTATAATTAGCTCTTCTTTTTCCAGCTTTTAATGTGAAAATTGAGGTCATTAATTCAAGGCATTTCTTCTTTTCTAATGGTGGTGGTTAGTGATATAAATTTCCACCAAAGTACTGCTTGTTTCTTCAAATATTTCTTCCTGTCCTCCCCCCTCCCCGCCCTCCCGCCCCAACACTAGTCTCTCTTTCAGGTACTACAATTACACATATTTTAGGCTGACAACACTTTTCACACAGCTCACTGATGCTTTCTAAGTTTCTTTAAGCCTATTTTCTCTGTTTCATTTAGGATAATCTCTATTGCTCTGTCTTTATGTTCATAAGTCTTTCTTTTTCTCTGATATTCAATTTGCTGTTAAACCTATTGAGTTATTTTTCTTTTTAGATGTTGAAGTTTTTATTTCTAGAGGTTTTATTTGGGCCTTTAAAAATATCTTCTGTGTCCTTACTTAAAGTTTTGAACATATAGAATACAGTTATAATAACTTTTAATGTCTGTCTGATAATTATAACATCTCTGTCAGGTCCAGGTTGGTTTTGACTCAAATAATGTCTCCTCATTATGGTCCATACTTTTTTGCTTCTTTGTATTCCTGGCAACTTTTGATTGGTTGCCAGACACTGTGAATTTTATAGTGTTTGGTGCTGGACAAGTTTATATTCCTATTCTATGACTACCACTGAGCTTTGTTCTGGAATGTAGTTACATTTCTTAGAAACAATTTGATCCTTATGGGTCTTGCTTTTAAGGTTTATTAGGTGTGATTAGAGCTGTTTTTATTCCCAGGCTAATTTTTCCCTATTACTGAGGCAAGACCCTTCTAGATGTTATACTCAGAGCTTTTCCAGTTTGGCTGGTGGATACAGGCACTTTTCTTGGCCCTGTGTCAGCAGTGGGCATGGTCTCCTCTAATCCTTCTATGTGGCTCTCTTCCCAGCTGCATGTAGTTTTCTCACACACATGAACTGAGCAGCAGAGGCGAACCCTCTAAAAATTGCTAGAGGTCTCACTGTGCAGCACTCTCCTTTCTTGTACTCTAACCTCAAACTCTATCCTCCTTCACTCCCCAGAACCTCAGCTCTGTCTCCCTGTATTGGGGGGTCTTCTAAGCTCTGTGTGGGTTTCTCCTTCCAACACCACATCCTGGAAACACTCTCAAAGCAATCAGGGGGGCAGTCATAGGACCAACCTTGTTTGTTTCTCATCTTTTGGAGATCACTGTCCCTCACTGTTCAATGTTCAGTGTTTTGTTTCATATATGTTGTCCTTTATTCTTTTTTCAAGCATGAGGGTAAAGCTACTTCCTGATACTGCATCTGGTCTGGAAGCAGATGTTTCCTGGTGCTTTCTGTTTTAAAACATTCTATTCTAGAAGGCTTCTTACATATCCAGAAGATTACAATGGATCATTTACATGCATCACCCAGTTTTAATGAATAATCAATTCATGGCTAATCTTATTTCATTTCTAGTCCCACACATTCCCCCACCTCCCAAATATCACCTTGATATTTCATCCATCAATATTTCACTGTGTATATTTTTCTTAGCATAAGAAAATATGCTTAACCTCCCTGAAACTAACAATAATTCACTTAATATCATCAAATATCCAGTAAGTGCTAAAGTTTCCCATATTATCCCATCATTTTTCTTTTTTTTTATAGTTTGCTTGAATTGACATTTAAGTAATGTGCATACATTGCAAATGGTTGATATGTCCTTTAAGCCTTTTTTTAATTTAATTTTTTTAGAGAGAGAGCAAGCAGGGGAGGGGGCAAAGGAAGAGAGAGAGAGAGAGAGAGAGAATACCAAGTAGGCTTCATGCTCAGTGCAGAGCTTGATGTGGGGCTTGACCCCATGACCCTGGAATCATGACCAGAGCTGAAATCAAGAGTTGGCCACTCAACTGACTGAGCCATCCAGGCACCTGTCCTTTAAGCCTTGTAAAATTTACAGCAAGAGTTGGCAAACTATGGCCCATGGGCTGGATGCCTGCTCTTGTAAATAGTTTTATTAGAATACAGTTGTACCTACTGTCTGTGGTTGCTTTCATGCTCCAACAGTGGAGCTGAATAAAATGTGTGGCTCAAAAAAACCTAAAACATGTATTATACAGCAATTTACAGAAAAAGGAAACCAATCCTGATCTGTGGAATTACTTACCTCCCCCTCCCTTATTTTCCTTGGAATTTATTTGTTGAAGAAACCTACAGCCCAGATTTATGTATTGCATACTTGTGTTTGCATAGAACAAGTTCTTCTGTCCTTTGTATTTACATGATCAAATAGAGGTTTGATCAAATTCAGGTTTGATCCACTTTTAGCAGGACTTTCCTAAGTGGTATTGGTACTGCTGTTAAGAGGCACATAATGGCTGATAATTTCTCTTTGTGGTATTGTCAGCTATTGATAATCCCTGTCTAGTTTCAATAGAGATTGCAAAATAGTGACATTATAATTCTATCAGCCCTTCTTTTTAAGCTCAGATACTTTTATAAAGAGAACCTTTCCCTTATTAACTATTTAGTTACACAGTGATACTAAGTGGTGTAAAAAGGGCAGGACAAATGCTATTTTCCTTTATTATTATCCAGTGTTTCAAAATAATGAGTTGATTCCCTAGCATTTTCCAAAAATTATCAATGAGTTGTTTTTCAGTATCATTACAAATTCATGTATGCAAACATATTTGATGTGTTTAAAACCATACGATTATTATACACATGGTCACTCATGCTTCAGTTATACCTCTGGCCATGGGAGCTTTTCCAAGGCGGCTCCTGTCTTTTTGATAAGACCAGGTCACATAGGACAGCTTCTCTACTTTCTGGTTACAACGTTCCAGGCTTAGTTGACATCCTGCCCAGAACTGGAATTAGATTTTTCTCCAAGGATGCCTGACTCCTTTTATGAGAAATGATAAATGGCAGCCACAATTTGGACACTAGCTTGCTCACTGCTACTTAGTTGATTGTAAGACTGCAGTGAACAGTTCTAGGAAATATCTATTTTTAAAATAAAATGTATTTTATTCGTATTAGTAATTTTAATTCAAATTAAGTACTAAATAGACATGATGTCAGCATTATGGTGGAATAAGACATCCTGCATTTCTGTCCACTCCATGCCCCAACAATAATTTGCCATTCATGCATGGCCAAAAGTGCTTGTGTGGCAGCTGTGGGATCCAGCACGATACACCAAGAGACTCAGAAGTCTCACCTATCCATGTGTTGGGTAATAGGCATGCAGACCTCAGTCCCAGATGAGGACCTTGACCATAAACCTTTCTAGCCCCTCATGGCTACAGTTTGGGAGCCCATGGAAAACACTGTTTTGGGCAGTCACCCATGGATGAGAAAGCTTTGTGGAAATCCTGGTTTCTAGAGGAGAAGTTCCAGCACAACATTGGAGCAAGAAAAAAATATATGAATTTGGCCACATTGGAGAAGATTAGAGGAACGGTTTGACTTTACCTGCATCATCCCTTCCCCATGGCAGTACAGCTTAGTGCCAAGAAAAACCTTGGACCATGATTTCTCTCATGGGGGAGAGCCAGAAGAATATGTGGGTAAGCACCAGCTTCTCCAGCTATATGGGATGCTGCCAAAGAGGCTAATTTCTCTCTTACCTGATCCAGATTATTGAGTCATGAGCTGCATGACTGGATGGTGGGAAGAGGCTGGGAGAGTGGCAGACAGGATTTTTGAGGGGCATTAAAAAGATGTGGGTCCCACTAACTGCATCATAGACTCCATCTAGAAGTCTGCCCATGAGCCACTGGAAACAGCTTGCCCACGGATACCCCACCGGGCCAGTGGGCACCCCCAGCACTGGTGAAAGTGAGCTTTGGCAGATGGCTAGTGAGCACACAGAAAGTTGGCTCCAATCTGCAGGCCAGGAGGAGACCAGTTTGGAAACCAAAATTTGAGCTTTAGCACTCTGGGAAAGCAAAAAGGAGACTGTCAGCATGGCAGGATCAAAAGAAGTCATACAAGCCTAAGAATTCTGCCACAAGAGGGAGCAGGAAGCATGGAGCACCTGTATCCATAGAAGGCCTGAAAAAGCCTCAGAATACTTAGCAAGGCTCAGGAAAGGTTTTTCTTCCTCAAGGCAGTTAGTAAAGACTGGACGAGGTGACTGCTACTTCAAATGTGATGACAGTAATGCAAAACTTCAAGGAAAATGAAAAATCAAGGAAATACTACACCACTAAAGGATCACAATAATCTTCTAGTAACCAACCTCAAAGACATGGAGATCTTGCAATTATCTGATAAGAATGCAAAACAACTGTTTTAAGGAAACTCAGAAAGTACAAGACACACATAAAGACAATTAAAAAAAATCAGGGAAACAATATACAAAAAAATGGAAAGTTTAATAAAAAGATAGAAATCATAAGAAAGAATCAAATAGAAATCCTAGAGCTGAAGAATACAATGAATGAAATGAAAAATTCAATATGAAGTGTCAATAGTAGATGAATCAAGCAGAAGAATCTGTAAGATATGACAAAATTTTTGGAATAATTCAGTCAGGAGAACAAAGGAAGAAAGAATATACATGGTGAAGAAAGCCTACATGATCTATGGGATAACATAAAGAAAACAATTTGTAAATGATTGAAGTCTCAGAAGCATAACAGAGGGAGAAGGGGGAAGAAAATGTATTTAAATAAATAATGGCTGGAAATTTTCTAAATCTAGAGAGATTTAGATAGCCAATTTATGAAGCTCATAGGTCTCCAAACAAAATCAACTTAAAAAAGATTCTCTCCAAGACATTATAATAAAACCATCAAAGATTGAAGAAGAAGAATTTTAAAAGAAGCAAGAGAAAAAAAAGTTTATAACTTACAAGTTTGTAACCCCCAAATGGACATCAATGGAATCAGCAGAAACCACACAAGCTAGAAGAGAGTGGGATGATATATTCAGAGTGCTGAAAGACAAAACTCCCAACCAAGAATACTTTACCTGGTAAAGTTACCTTTCAGAAATGAAGGAGAGATAAAGACTTTTCCAAAAAACAAAAGAAAGGGGGTTCATCACCAAAAGATATGTCTTACCAGAAATGCTGAAAGAAGTTCTTCAAGCTGAAATAAAAGGATTCTAATAAGTAACATGAAAACATATGAAAACATGCAACACACTGGACAAAGTAGGCTTAGAGTCAGATTCAGAATACTCTAATGCTGTAATAAGGCAGAGTGGTAACTACTTAAACTCAAGTATAAAGGTTAAATGACAGGAGTATTAAAATAACTATAGCTACAATAATTTTCTAATGAATCCACAGTATAAGAAGAGACATCATGATATCAAAAACACAAAGAACAGAAGTAAAAGGGTAGACTTTTATATGATTAAGGTTAAGTTGTTGTGAGCATAAAATAAACTGTTAACAAATGTGTTTTATGTAAGCCTTGTGGCAACCAAAACTAGAAATCAAAAAACTACAATAAATTCATAAAACATAAAAATAAGGGAATCAAAGCTTATCACTACATAATATCAATCTGCAAAGGAAGGCAACAAAAGAGGAAGAAAGGAAAAAGGAAGCTACAAAAGAGCCAGAGAATAATAAGATGGCAATAGCAAGTCCTTACCTATCAATAACAATTCTAAGTGTAAATGGATTAACTTCTCCAATCAAAAGGCACAGAGTGGTTGGATGGATAAAAATCAATACCCAACTATAAGCTGCCTATAAGAGATCTCTTTAGCTGCAGGGATACACATAGGCTATAAGTTAAGGTATAGAAAAAGATATTCCATGGAAGTGGAAACCAGAAGAGAATAGGGGTAGCTAAATGTGCATCAGTAAAAATAGACTTTAAGCCAAAAAGGTAACAAGAGACAAAGGTGGTCATTATATAATGGTAAGGAAGTCAATTAATCAAGAAGATATAACAGTAGTTAACACATATGCACCCAGCATTGGAGTCTCTGAATATATTAAACATATACTAAGAGATTAGAAGGGAGCAAAAACAACAGTGTGGTAATTCAATATTGAAGTAGGGACTTCAATACCCCACTTTCAAAAATGGGTAGATCATCTAGACAGAAAATCAACAAAGAATGCTGGACATGAATCATATTTTAGATCCAGTTGACGTAGCAATCATACACAGAATATCCCATCCAATAGCAGCAGAATACACATTCTACTCAAGCTCATATGAACATTCTCTAGGATAGGTCATATGATGGGTCACAAAACAAATGTTGATAAATTTAAGAAGATTAAAATAATACAAATTATCTTTTGTGATGACAGTGATATAAAACTAGAAATCAACAACAGAAGAGAAGCTGGAAAATTCATAAATATCTGGAAATCAAACAGCACACTCCTCAACAGCCACTGGGTTAAAGAAGAAACCTAAGGGAAATAAAGAATCTTGAAACAAATGGAAATGGATATACACCATATCAGAACCAATGGGATGAAACAGAAAGTCTTAACAGGAACTTTATAGTGATAAATGCCTACATTAATAAAAAAGAGATTTGAAATAAACAACCTAGCCTTATAATCCAAGGAACAAGAAAAAGGAGAACAAACTAAATCCAAGTTAATAGAAGGAAGAAAATTAAAATCAGAGTGGAAATAAATAAAATAGACATTAAAAAAATGACAAAGAACAATGAAACTAAAAGCTGGTTTTTTTGGAAAAAATAAACAAAATTGACAAAACGCTAGTTGGAATTACCAAGAAAAAAAAAACAGGAGAACTCAAATAAATAGTATCAGATATGAAAGAGAAGACATTGCAACTGATTGATACCACAGAAATACAAAGAATCATATGAGATCATATAATTAGTTATATGCCAACAAATTGGATAACATATAAAAAAAGTGGATGAATTGCTAGAGACATAAAACCTGCCAAGACTAAATCATGATGAAATAGAAAATCTGAACAGATCAATAATGAATAAGGGGATTGGTCAGTAATCAAGAATTTTGCAACAGAGAAAAGCCCAGGACCAGATTGCTTCACCTGTGAATTCTATCAGACATTTAAAGAAAAATTAACACCAATATTTTGAAAACTTCCAAAAATTTGAAGAGAAAACACTCCCAATTTCACTTTATGCGGCCAGAATTACTCTGATATAAAATTCAGATAAGGACACTGCAAGAAAACTACAGGTCAACATTTCTGATAAATAGAGATGCAACAATTTTCAACAAAGTATTAGTAAACTAAACTCAACAGTTCATTAAAAGGATCATGCAACATGATGTGGGATTTATCTCTGAGATGCAAAGACTGCTCAACATATGCAAATCAATAAATGTCATATATTGCATTAATAGCATGAAAGATAAAATCATATGATAAACTCAATAGAGGCAGAAAAACACTTACAAAATATAACATCCTCTCATGGTAAAAACTTCCAAGAATTTGTGTATAGAAAGAACATATCTCAACATAATAAAGATCATATATGACACACCCCATTGCTAATATTATACACAACAATGAAAGGTTAAAAACTCTCCTAAGATCAGAAACAAGGCAAGGTTGTCCATTCTCACCACTTCTATTCAGCAAAGTGCTGGAAGTCTTAAAATAATCATGCAAGAAAAAGGAATAAAAGGTATCTGAATCTTAGAGGAAAAGGTATCATTACTTGCAGATGATATGATCATATATATAAAAAAATCCAAGATACCACCAAAAGATTGTTAGAACTAATCAAAAATTTCAGAAAAGTTGTAGGATACAAAATCAATATATAAAAATAAATCGTGTTTCTATACACTAATAATGAAATACCTGAAAATCCCATTTACAATAGCATCAAAAACAATAAATTACTTAGGAATAAATTTAACCAAGGAGATGAAAGATCTGTACACTGAAAACTATAAGACTTTGATGAAAGAAATTGAAGAAGACACAAATAAATGGAAAGATACCCTATGTTCATGGGTGGGAATAATTTACCCAAAGCCATCTATAGATTCAATGAAATCCCTATCAAAATTCCAATGGCATACTTTTATAAAAATAGAAAAAAATTCTAACATTTGTATGGAACCACAGAAGACCCTAAAGAGCCAAAGCAATCCCAAGAAAGAACACAGCTGGATGCATCACATTTCCTGATTTCAAACTATATTACAAAGCTATAGTAATCAAAACAACATGGTACTGACATAAAAGTAGACACACAGATCAATGGAAAAGTATTGAGAGCCCAGAAATAAAGCCTCACAACTATTATTAGACAAAGAAGCCAAGAATACTCAATGAGGAAAGGATAGTCTCTTCAATAAATGGTGTTGGGAAAACTGGATAACTACATGCAGAAGAATAGTATTGGACCCCTATCTTACAACACTTACAAATTTAATTTCATGTAAGTCAAAGACTTGAAACCACAAAAATGCTAGAAGGAAACATAGGGAAAAAGTTCCTTGACACTGGTCTTGACACATTTTTTTTGGCACCAAAAGTAAAGCAACAAAAGTAAAAATTAATAAGTGGGACTACATAAAACTAAAAAGCTTCTGCCCAGCAAAAGAAACAATCAACAAAATGAAAAGACAACCTAAGGAGTAGGAGAATATATTTGTAAATCATGTATCTGATAAAGATTTAATATCTGGGGCGCCTGGGTGGCGCAGTCGGTTAAGCGTCCGACTTCAGCCAGGTCACGATCTCGCGGTCCGGGAGTTCGAGCCCCGCGTCGGGCTCTGGGCTGATGGCTCAGAGCCTGGAGCCTGTTTCCGGTTCTGTGTCTCCCTCTCTCTCTCTGCCCCTCCCCCGTTCGTGCTCTGTCTCTCTCTGTCCCAAAAATAAATAAACGTTGAAAAAAAAAATTAAAAAAAAAAAGATTTAATATCTAAAAAAAATAAAAATATAAAGAACTCTTACAACTCAATAGCAAAACAAAACAAAGAAAAAGCAAAACAAAACCAAAACACAAAACCCAAAAACCAAACCGAATCCAACCTAATCAAACTAAACCAAAACATCTGATTTCCAAAGATGTCATGCAAATGGCTAACAGGTACATGAAAAGGTTTTCAAAATCACTGATCATCAAGGAAACACAAATCAAAACTACAATGAGGTATTACCTCACACCTGTGAGTAAGGCTATCATCAACAAGACCAGAGATAAAAAGTGTTGGTGAAGATGTGGAGAAAAGGGAATCCTTGTGCACTGTTGGTGAAATGTAAATTGGTCCAGCAACTGTGGTAAATAGTATAGAGTTTCATCAAAAATTACAACTAGGAGGTGCCTGGGTGGCTCAGTCAGTTGAGCATCAGACTCTCGGTTTTGACTCAGGTCATGATCTCATGGTCTTGAGATCAAGCCCTGCATCAGGCTCTGTGCTGACAGTGCGGAGTCTGCTTGGGATTCTCTTCCACTCCTTTCTTTTTCTCTCTCTGCCTTGTCTAGTACCTCGCACATGGCAGTGCTTAATAAATACTTATTAAAGAAATGATTGCAGGTACTGCTAAATAGTAAGATGCTTCTATTAAAACATGACTCTCACTATGCTTTGGTTGACTGTTTACAAGAAGAGTATGTGGTACTTGAGAGTGGGGACTACTCTTTATGTTCACAGCCCTCTTCTGAGGTGTGGGTGCCTAGAGGGAACCAGAAAACTAGTTTTGAGTAAGTGAATGAATGACTGAGGAGCAAACATCCCAATCAGTGTGCAGACCACCCCTCAGCTTTTGAAACAGTACAGCACAGCTGATTAAGTGGGCTTTTAACAATGAGAAATGGCCACCCCAATCGTGTTCTTGATCCATGTCTCAGAGGCAACCAGAGGCAGTCTATGAGACTGATTCCCTACAGCATGCTTGACCATGGCAGAGTTTGAAGGAACCAGCTCACTTGGAGGCTGATCCCATGACTCACTCACCCAACTGTTCAGGCACAGATGGTATTTCATGCCATTTGCCCATTTTCTCTTGCCTGAAAGGTGGTAGAAATCTCCTTACTGGTTTAGAGACATGAACACTAATGTCACCAGTTGCTACCATAAGGAATGTGGCTAATTAATGATCCCCTTTTCCCTCTGACCCTCATGCTCATGCTTTTTGGTAGGCACCCTATTTCAGGCAGACACTGCAAACAATTAGAATTCAGAAATGGGATACAACCTATTTTGCACTCTAGTCTCATAATGTTTCCTGTGACCTCCCTGCTTTTCTTCAATGCTTCTCACTGCTTAAAAGGTAACTTGTCTGCACTGAACACCAGGCCTTTGAGATGTGTTCACCCATGCAGCCTCATCTTATTATCTCTTGCCATTTCCCCCTTCAGTTATAGTCTGTGACACAGCAGTACTGAGCTCCTTCTGTTTCTCATTTCTATGCTTCCATATGTTTGCAAATGCTGTTCCTTCTGACTGGAATATGTAACATTCCAGCCTTACATGCATACACACACACACACACACACACACACACACACACAAATACTTTCCGCGTCGAAAATTCCAGTTCCACCTGTGAGCCTCAGCAACCTTTGGTATCATCTTAGACCACCCTAAGCATGCCTGGGTTCTTCTCTCAGACCCCTCATTTTGGCCAGATACCTGACTGTGATAGCAGGGGTTCTTTAGTACTTGAGGGCAGGGCCCCTTGTTCGCCAACATCCAGATCAGAGGCCCTGAATACGTGATTGCAGACTGACCACATCCTTTTTTATGCTTAAGTGGGAGTTCTTAATATGTAGCAGCCTCCCCTTTCTTGCCTAATCAAAAAAAAAATTAATTGATTTTGGTTTGCACAGATATTTTTTATCTTATTTGATTCTAATGCTGAGCCACAATATTAGAGGATCTTCTATCAGAGGATGTTGTTCTCTTGACCCTCCCCTCTTCAACACAACTAATTTTAGTGCACATTACTGACTGCACTGGGCTGAGGACCCTGTAGGAATATGCTTCTCAGAGAGGCAAGGTGGAAGAATGCAGAAAGGTAGAGGCATGGGAAAGACTATGTGGAGACATCCATTAAGAAAGACTACCAGGGATGTGGTTGGCTTTCCAGAGGGCAAACATTTAATTTCAAGTAGCCAAGATGAAATAGCCTCTTGAGTGAAGCCAATAAAATAGGCCGATGGTGGTACTTGGGGTTACAATCTACCCTAGGGGAAAGGAAATGGGAGAAATAAGATCTACTTAACTGATTAGCATGCCAAAACGAAACTCCACACACATGGTTGCAATGGATCTGTTTGTTTTCAAGAGTATTAAATCCACTCACCTATCTAAAGAGAGAATGTGTCTTCCTAAATGGGCCAAGCCAGAGGAGGCATCTTGGAAGTCTGATCCTGAATGGGATTTTTTATTTTTGGCTATATTATTTCAAATATGTCTAGTCCAATGGTAGAGCTGTCCCCAGTGGAACAGGACAGTAGGGAGAGCAGCAAGTGTTTTCATGACAGCATTTCTAGACTCACTGGTATGAGCCCATCAGACCTTCTTCTCTAACTTCTGCTTAGGATTTACAGTCACGAGGCCCACTTTTTCATTCCTCCCAAGGCTGATCCCCCTCAAGCTCTCTAATCATGCAAACCTGAAAAAGTTACAGCGTGAATTCTGGTAAATCAGATGGCGTGTGCTCAAGAGTGGACTTCAGATTTAGCTTGACTTCAGAGAAAGAATGCTCTGGTTACATATACCTGGGATATCCGGCCTTGAAACATTTTTATTTCTCATTTTAACTAAAAGAGTGACCATTCTGGAGCCTAACTCAGTTTCCCGTGTGTTTAAGTCCTGGGTCAGTGATGGCAATTGGACAGTCTCCAGGTAGAGGCCCCTTTGGCTCCTCTGGCCTCTGATCTATCACTTCTGATTTCATCTCACCCACTCTGTTGAATGCTCTACAGGCAACCATGTGGGTTTGTTGTGGATGGATCCCATGACCCACTGATGGGCTAATGTGAAATTTTACTAAATGCATTCTTCTCTCAGTTGCCTCCATCCCCTCCCCCATTTTTGGGTGCACTCTTTGGGGCATTATTGTAATTATTCAAGTCAGAAGCTGATGTCCCCAACTGTGGGAAAATTTTCAAAGGCCAAATGTAAGTGTTAATGGAATAGCCTGTCAATATGACTGGTAAGTTTTTGGAGCTACCTGTCTGTGCAAGCTGGACCAAGCAAGCAAGCCACATGCAAAATTCCAGACCATATATACTTCAAATCTAATGGGCCCAGGATTGCAAAAGAGGGTTATATTTATCCATAAACAACTCTAAGTACTTTAGTTCCCAAATTATCAACCCAATTGGTAAATATACATGCATCTTAAAATATGTGGACAACTTCCATATATATATTTTGGAGAATACAATTCAACTTAGTTGCCATTATTTTCCTTAACTTTGCAATTTCCACAAGGATTCTGAAAGATTATACTAGGGACATATGAGTGTTGATTTCCAGTTAATATTCTTCCTAAATGCAACTTGGCTGTTTGAGGAGTTTTTTCTATGGGTAGCAACAGAAGTGAGGCCTGGGTACACTGAAAGAATACCTGGGTAGAGCTGCAAGGCCTAAAATTCACAGTTATTATAAAAGTGTGAAAGTTGCTTTGTCTTTAAGAAGGGAACTGACACTTCATAAACTCATGTGTTTGACTTCTCACTCAAAAATCTTTTTAACTAGCTTTTAAGATATTTAAAGTGGCCAGACAGTGTTTGGCACCTGATTAGTTAGCTATTAGTTCTATTTTTTAAATAGTTTTTGTGGTCTATTAAAGTAGTATTTTATTTGAAAAGCTAATCAGCTACATCATAAAACCCGTACTAAAACACCCTTCAGTGATTAGTTAAACTCTTTTGAGTGCACATAACAATACAAAGTACTAGAAGGACAGTGGGCATGAAGATGAATGATAGGTGACCCGGCTTTGCAGAAAGAACCTGGCATTGAGTTATACAATTGGGTTCAAATGCTGGTTGTGCTGTGTTCTGGATGTATAATTTCAGGAAGTTTTCTTGGCTTCAGTTTTCTTGAGTATAAAATTAGAAATCTTTTTCTAATTCATTGTGTGGATTAAATGAGACATCACATTTAAAGAGCCTTGTGTCTGGCATATAACAATGAAACGTAAATGCTAACTACATTGTCAGTGTTATTGTCTTTGATTTTAAGAACTTTTAATCTAATGAGAAAATAAGTATGTGATTAATTATAAAATAAGACAAAACCAAATAAGTATTGCAATAGAAGTCTACAAAGGTTTGAGGACTGGCAAGGAATGCCCAATTAATTCCAACTCTTCCTAGAAATTTCTTCCTCCAGATAGCCACATGGTTATTCTCTTATGTCAAAGTCTTTGCTCAGATCCCATTTTTTATTTGTGATGCCTTCTCTGACAACCCTAATTAAAAATTGTACCTACATCTACACTCCCTACCTCCTCCTCTTGATATAGTTTTCTCCATGGCACTAACCACTAAAATACTATATAACTTATTTATGCTACTTACTGTCTGTCTCCATGAGGATGACGATTTTTGTCTGGATGCTCATTGCTGTATGCCCAGCAGCCAGATCGTCCTGGGGGACTGGCAGGTACTGGGTGTTAGGGGAACACAGTGAGCAAAACGTGCTTTGGTTCCTGATGTCATGGCACTCATACACCAACTTGGAAGAGAAGCAGAATCTCAACAGTGAGCCAGAGTGTGTATAGAGCGAGTGGGCAGCACAGGAGCACAGGAACTGAGCTGAAGCTGAAGCACAGAGGTGGATGGTGTTTCTGGGGAAAAGGGTGGTGAAAAACTGCACCAGAGATGAGACAGAAGGGATGGAATAGGGAAAAGGCTGAAAGGAATTGAGTTCCATGTGGGGGAGTTTATTCTATAGGTAATAGGGGATATCAAAGGATTTGGGGAAACGGAATCATTCAACCTGAACTTATTTCAGAAGGACCAGTTTGCCAATGCTCAAAAGGTGACTATGTAGGAACCAGACAGCCAGATATGGATGCACTTTCACCTGGAGGCAGATCAGGGTGCATTCTCTGTCCTTCTCTCTCTGTATTCTGCTGTCCCTCTCCTGTCTTTTTTGTTGCCAGGGACTTGATCAACCTATGCTATTCTTTCTTCTCACTGGCTGTCCTCTGCTCTATTGTGATTCTCATAACTGTATGTGTGTTTTAAACTTTTTTATTTTGAAATAAATTAATTAAAAACACTCACAAGAAGTTTAAAAAATAGTACAGAGAGGGCCCATGGAACTTTTCACTCAGCTTCTGCTATCACTGTGAGGTTTTACCCTTCAAAAGATCACAAGGAAAATATTTTATTCTTTGAAACACTAGCTTTGAGAAAAATCTTGACCCAAACAACTCTGAAAGAATCCAACATACATATGTAACCATAGTCTTTCCAATGGTAAAGACAGCAGACAGGTTCCATCCTGGGTGAGCCACAGGAAGGACATGGAACCCCATTTCTCCTGCTGAGAGCAGCAGGACACCAGGACAGACTGCAAGGAGCAGTGGCTGGGGACTCAGAGGTATATGTGAGACTTCCTCAGGCAGACTGAGGAAGAAGCAATAGCTCAAAGTACTCCAGAACTGGTGGTGAGTTGAAATCTCCCCAGTAAGAACCCACTGCAGCCTCAAACTCAGAAATGGGCATTAGCTCCAGGCAAGGCCATCTAGTTCTGGTCCCCAAAACAGAAAAGGGATCTCTAATGTTCACAGAGTGTGTAGAAACCCTTAATTTATCTTTTAAAAAAATTTCTCAGTTCTCTAGTGCTACAGACCTCAAGCAATTTTGTGGCAGCAATGGAGGATGGCAGGAAAAAAACCCAGGGAGGCAGAGAAATCCTTTTTAATCACATGAGTTTCAGTCCCCAGAGGTGAACCCCACAGCTTTCTTCTCTTTCTGGATTCTTATTGCTTAGCTCAGATATAAGCACAGTCGAATCAAGTGTGTAGAAATGTGGGGGTAAACAAAGCTCCAGCTTGCTAGAAGACTGGAAGAGTAGAGTCCCAGGGATCCAGAACTATTGAAGAGATTACAATGAGGCAGGAATTTGGGAAAACAACCCCTTAAGGTTGTTCCTGAATGCTTGGGTTTAACCCTGAGCTGTACATGTATGGATCTGACTATAAATAGATTCCAGAGTCTTTGAGTAGTGAAATATGGGACAGACTCCTGCCTAGGATGCAGACTGGCCACTGGTCAACTAAAGTTGACCTTGGAGTTGCAATTCACCGAAGTCTTGGGGAACCTGGAACTTCTGATCTGAACTCAACTGGGGCAATTGTCTTCTAAAACAAAAATAACATGTACCATAAGTTTAAACAACAGCCACAGTCTCAAAACATAATCTTCATAATGTCAATCCAAATTTACTCATATACAAAAACAAAACAAAACAAAACAAAAACCAGAGACATCTCAATAGCAATACTGAAATGAAATTGTTATTGGAATTATTTGACAAAGACTACAGAGCGGTTATTGTACATGTTTTACAACAGGAGAAAAAATACAGAGTCTCAGCAAATAAATGGAAGATATAAAGAAGAATCAAGTGGAAATGTTAGAAATAAAATTTGGGGGCATCTGGGTGGCTCAGTCGGTTAAGTGTCCGACTTCAGCTCAGGTCATGATCTGACAGTTGCATGAGTTTGGGCCCTGCATCAGGCTCTGTGCTGACAGCTCAGAGCCTGGAACCTGCTTCGGATTCTGTGTCTCCTTCTCTCTCTCTGTCCCTCCCCTGTGCGTGCTCTCTCTCTCTCTCTCTCTCTCTCTCTCTCTCTCCCTCTCAAAAATAAATAAATAAACATTAAAAAAAGAAATAAAAGTTTCAACAACCCAAATAAAATAATTCATTGGATGGGTTCAATAACAGAATAGAGATGACAAAGGAAATAGTAAATACATAAACAGAGCAACAGAAATAATCTAATTGGAACAATAGATGTAAGATTGAGAAAGAAAGTGAATAGAACTGCAGTGAATTGAGAATGGTAGTAAATTCTAAGACTCATATCAGCTGAGTCTCAGGAGAAGAGAAAAACGTGGATTAGAAAAATCTTTAAATAGGGGCACCTGGGTGGCTCAGTCGGTTGGGCGTCTGACTTCGGCTCAGGTCATGATCTCACAGCTCCTGAGTTCGAGCCCCGCATCAGGCTCGGTGCTGACAGCTCAGAGCCTGGAGCCTGTTTCAGATTCTGTGTCTCCCTCTCTCTCTGACCCTCCCCCATTCATGCTGTGTCTCTGTCTCAAAAATAAAAATAAAACATTTTAAAAAATTTAAAAAAAAGAAAAATCTTTAAATAATGGCTGACAGCCTGGTTTAGTATTAGAAGGCAATCAGTATAATCTATTTTATTAGCAGTTTAAAGAAGGAAAAAACACTGGATCATATCAATTGTGTAGAAAATGCATTTGAAAAAGTTAACATGTATTCACGATAAAACTCTCAGCAACCTATGAACAGAAAAGACTTTCCTCCACCTTATGAAGAACTATCTACAAGAACATACAGCTATTTTACATAATGATGAAAGACTGATGGGGGACTGCTCCCCCCCCCCTAAGATCAAGAACAAGGCAAGGATGCTCTCTTTCACCATTACCATTCAACCTTTTCCTGGAAGTCCCAGCCAATGCAATAATTCAAGAAAAATAAACAAAAGGCATACATATTTGAAAGGAATAAATAAAACTCCCCCTATTCAGAGATAACATGACTGCCTATGTAGAAAATCCAAAGGAATATACACATGCATGCACACACACACACACACCCATGCATGAGGGTGTACACATACACATATACCTAGAACAAATAATTGAATTTACTAAGATTGTAGGATACAAGGGCAACACACAAAAATCAGTTATATTTTTCGATACTAGCAATGAACAATTAGAAACTGAAATCTAAAAAAAATACCATTTACAGTACCTCAAAAAAAGGCCTATATATAAATCTAACAAACACATATAGGATTTATAGGCTAAAAATTACAAAATGTGGATGAAAGAAAACAAAGAAGTCCTACATAAATGTAAAGTATGGCTATGCTGACTTCATAGAGTGTAAGGCAAAACATAGGACTGATTTACAGATTTAACATAATTCCAATCAAAATCCCAGCAGGAAATTTTATAAACAGACATAAGCTAATGCTCATATTTATATGGAAAAGCAAAGGTAATAGAATAGTTGAAATGCTTTTGAAAAAGAAAAATAAGGTTGGAAGAATCATGCTGATTTTAAGACTCACCACAAAGCTATACTAATCAAGATGGCAAAGTACGGGCAGAAGAATAGACATGTTGATCAATGGAACACAATCAGCATCAAGAAATAGCATCCCACAGATACATTTAGTTGGTTTTTGACAAATGCACCAAGGCAATTCAACAGAGGAGGAAGGATAAGCATTTCAACAAATGGTGTTGAAACAAATGGACTTCCATATGTATACAAATGAACTCTCGCCCAAATCTCACGTCATACAAAAATCCACTCAAAATGAGTTGGAGACCTAAAGCATAAAACTTTTATAAATTTTTAAAAATGTTTATTTATTTTTAGAGAAAGAGAGAGGGAGAGAGACAGAGCACGAGCAGAGGAGGGGCAGAGAGAGAGGGAGACACAGAATGGGAAGCAGGCTCCAGGCTCTGAGCTGTCAGCACCGAGCCTGACGCGGGGCTTGAACCCATAGACTGAGATGATGACCTCAGCCAAAGTCGGATTCTTAACCGACTGAGCCACCCAGGTGCCCATAAAGTATAAAACTTTTAAGAAACCATCTAGGAGAAAATCTTCATTATTGTCATGCAAAGGCTCTTAGACATGTCACCTGAAATGTCACCTATGTAAGAAAAAAATAAATTGGACTTCATCAAGATTAAAAACTTTTGCTCTGCAAAGGAAACTGGCAAGAGGATAAAAATTCAGGCACAGACTGGAGGAGAATATTTGTAAATCTCATCTCTGACAAAGGATGATATTCACAGAATATATACAGAACTCTCAAAATTCCACTGTAAGAAATCAAATAACCAAAGAACTGAATGAACACTTCAAAGAGAAGATACAGATAGAAAATAATAACAAAAAACTGAACATCATTGGTCAGTGGGGGAATGAAAACTAAAGTGATAGGGAAATATCCATACACACCGATGAGAATCATGAAAATAATGATAATGAAAAAAGAAATACCATTGCTGGTGGAAATGCAAAATGGTTCAGCACTCTGGAAAACAGTTCGGCAAGTTCTTTTAAATCTAAACATACAGTTACCATATGAACCAGCAAACCCCACTTCTCTGTGTTCACCTTGGAAAAATTTCAACTATGTTCACAAAAACCCCGGTTCTCAGATGTTTATAGCAGCTCTAGTCATAACTGCCCCAAATGAGAAGCAGCTGAAATGCCCTTGCACAGGTGACTGGAAAGCAAACTGTGGTTCATTTCTAGAATGGGTAGCACTTAGCAATAGAGAGGGACAAACTCCACACACAACTTGGATGAATCTCAAAATAATTATGCTGAGTGAACAGAAGCCAGTTTCAAAAGATTAGGTTTTATGTGACGCCATTTCTATGGCACTCTTAAAAGAGACAAAGCTAACATGACAGGAAACAGAGCAGTGGCTGCCAGTGAATAGGGTGGGAGAGGGCATGGCCATCAAACAGAGCAGAAGGGTAGACTGGGGGTGGGGAATGAGGTGATTCTCTCATCTGAGAGTGGTAATAGTAACATAAATCTATGCATGTTGGGGCACCTGGGTGGCTCAGTTGGTTAAGTTTCTGACTCTTGATTTCAGCTCAGGTCATGATATTACATTTTGTGGGTTTGGGCCCCACATTGTTCTCTGCACTGACAGTACAGAGCCTGCTTGGGGTTTCTCTTTCTCCCTCTCTCTCTCTGTCCCTCCCTCAGTCTGTTTCTGTCTCTCTCTCAAAGCAAATAAACTTAAAAAAAAATAAATCTATGCATATGTTAAAATTCTTAGAATTGCACCCCAAAAGGTCAATTTTTCAGTATTTTCATTTAAAAGATAAAATTAAGGAAGAAAAAAGCTGACAATTCTCATTTTCTATTTAAGGCTGTCTAGGTATTAAGCACAATGTCAGTGCCAGTAACCGAGGCTGCAATGACAAAGGGGATCTTCTTCAACTGTTTTTGTTTTTTTGTTTTTTTCTTCAACTGTTTTTTGAGCCTCTGCTACACACAGGTCACTCCACTAAGCATTTGACATCACAGCTTCTAATGCGTGTAATCACCCCGGAAGCTGGGTTAGGCTCAATATACAGGAAAAACTGAGGTTAAGGGAAGAAAATAATCTGCCCTATGTGTCACAGGCAGTAAGTGGCTGGATCTGGATTTGGCCCGAGCTCTCGCTGCCAACCTCATTCTGAACCTGCCTCTTTGCACTGCTGCTTACTTCAGAGCAACGGAAATGCAGGGAGAGGATGTGACTACTGGGAGGTGAAAATCACACTTTGATGTATGTATGTCATAAATGTTCAGTAAGCATATTTTATTCTGAACCCTGAGTTTGTCTGACATTCTGGGAGCTTCAGGGAAAGTTAAAAATTGCACTGTTGCTGCTTCCCTATTGCCATTTTCTCAGAACCCTTGAAAAGCTGGCTTTTAATTTTCACCAGGATTGAGTGGTAACCTCCACCATTCCCACAAATGTAGAGTAATCCACATCGTTTCCTAAGTGAATTAAGGGATGACAGTGATTTATTATACTTAACCAAGTCTTAGCTAATTCCATAAACAGTGGCTTATACATTTGAAGCCAAGGGTAATCATTTAAAAATTCTCTCACGCATTTGTTTGTTCTGAGAAATTGTAATAGGCTCTTCCCACCTTTTACCCCACCAAACACACACACACACACACACACACACCCCACAAAGATTTTCAAAATACAGAAAGTAAATCCATTTTAGAGGCTGAGACAGAAATTGCACATTTTTCATGTAACAAATGATATCTACATGTATGGCTTGATGATGAATTCTGCCTTCTTGTGTATGAATTATTACCATCTATTTTACTGGCTGCTAGGTGGTTTTTCTTCATCAAAAACTTTGGCCTAAAGTATTTTTGTCTCAGTGAAGATAGAGATGAGAAATGTTCAGGTCTTAGGGTGCCTGTGTGGCTCCGTTGGTTAGGCAACCAACTTCGGCTCAGGTCATGATCTCACAGTTTGTGAGTTTGAGCCCTGCGTTGGGCTCTGTGCTGACAGCTCAGAGCCCGGAGCCTACCTCAGATTCTGTGTCTTCCCCTCTCTCTCCCCTTCCCCTGCTCATGCTCTGTGTCTCTCTGTCTCTCAATAATAAATAAATGTAAACATTTTTTTAAAAAAGAAATGCTCAGGTCTCCAATAAAATGTTTTCTTGAATGTTCTATTATTTCTGCTCTATGGAATATAGTTCCTTTAAAAAAAGTGATTTCTGATAAATTGACTCAATATCTTTAAGCTTTAATGCAAAGCAAAGCTGAACTAATAATGCCTTTTGCACTATTACTGTAGAATTGAGTAATCTATTCCATACTCAAAATAAAGCCAAGAATAACAAAAATAATTTCATCACCACCCCCCCCACCTTTTTTTTAAGAGTCCAGGTACCACCATTGTCAGGCAACAAAAATCTTATCTTTTGTCACCGGGTTGCAAGGTAGTTAGGGCCAAGAGAGTGGCGTGGGATGAGGAGGCTAGCTTACCTTCCAGCAGGTCTCTGGCCAGACCAGGTTCTGCCCCCGTGGACCGAACAAAGTCTGACAGGACTGCGTCCATATCAAGAGTCATAGGATCATGTAGAAGGGCTGCCCAACACTCAGCCGAGGTGGGGTTTGGAAGCAGGCTAGAAACCATCCATCTGCAAGAAAGAAGAGGGAAGCCACAGTGCTGTAAGTAGGGATGTAAGTGGCAAAAGTGCACGTGAGTGAGAACACACAGAGAATGGAGAGAAGCCATTTCTGCCTGTTTGTAGGACACTGCCTTCATGTAGGACACTGAATAAAACTCAAATCCAAGTTTCATCCCTCTGAGTGCGCCCTATGAGAGAAGGGGGGGGCATTATGAACTAAAGTGTTTCTGACCTTACGTTCTGTTACCTCCAATGACAGCTGGTTGAAAAGAAGATAGAGTAGATTCTTTACAAAAAATCAAACACCTGGGGCTCCTGGGTGGCTCAGTTGGTTGAGCGTCCGACTCTTTGGCTCAGTTCATGATCTCACAGTCCTCACACTGGGCTCTGCGGTAGCAGCGTGGAGCCTGCTTAGGATTCTCTCTTCCTCTCCCTCTGCCCCTCCCCTACTTGTGCTGTCTGCATCTCTTTCAAAATAAATAAATAAGAACTTAAAAAAAATCAATCCCCTAAGTACATGTTGATTGATTTGGAGTTACTCTTGATTTCCAATGCTCTTCCAAGTTACTCAAACATGTAACACTTCCACAATGTAACTGTGTCACCCACCATATCCCAATTACAGGCTTTATCAGTGTGCCAACCCACCCCCTCAGCTCTCACCCCCCACTTGGCTCTTAGGAACGAGTCCACACAATCCAGAGTTGACTGAAATACCAAACTTGCTGAGATGTCTGCTAAGCTATCTGTCATCTTTCCAAGAACCATGACAGTCACAGTAACAGCCGAACAAAATTCATAAAGATGCTAGATTTCCCAGGTGGGATAATCCTGGTTAGAAAGGTACAACAGATATCCTGCAGCCTGACCACAAGAGGCACCAGCCAATTGCTGGAGGAAAGCAACCAGCACATGGCATGTAAGGCTCACACTGGTGAACTGGTGCTGGGCCACTGGTGGATACCTGGTCATGGCCGATAAAATGGAAATGTATCCCTGTGTTTGCATACATAAGGGGTGGGCAAGTTATGGCCCATGGGCCACCTGTGACCCCCATCTGTCTTTGTAAATAAAATTGTATTGGAACACAGTCACATCCATTCATTTACATGTTGTCTCTGGTTGTTTTTGCACATGGCTGAGTTGAGCAGTTAACACAGAGACCACAAGGCCCACAAAACTAAAAACATTTACTATCTGGACTATTACAGAAAGTTTGCTGAGACCACTGTAGATGTTATACTGATATAAAAGGCCATGGAAAATTTTACACTGGCATAAAGTAAGCATATAATTAAGTATGCTATTAATTTTACCCATTGTGGGGTGAGTTCAAATCCCATGCTATTGCTGAGTGTCCTTTTCCTTCTTTCCAGATAACCACCACTTGGATGCTCTGCTCTGTGGGCCAGGTTCTCTGACAACTGCTGCTGCTTTGGAGCCAGGCACGCTGGCCTAACCTGAGCCTCAGACCTGCCACTGTGGGGAGATGTGACATGCTGTCTAACCTCTTTGATCCTCTTTGTGTATTTGTAAGGGGGAATAAACTCATCTAAGGTTCAAGACTATTAGGATGGGGGATCAGGCAGAGAGATGTGTGACCTCAGAGATGTTCACTGTTTTTACACTATCTTGCACATGGCTCTTAGTTGGGTGGAACTTTTGGTTGGTGTTGCTGGAAAGAAAGAAAACTATTTGACCTGATGTATATGGTACCAATTAGGAGATTGCCTTCTTCCTTCTCTTCACGTACTGGAGCCTTGGCTGGTGGAGCTCCTCTTTTGTCACTTCCACCTGGGGGGCAAATCAGAGAATAAGAGTATGTTATTCTTAATTGCAGACAGACCTGAAGGCTTTGCTTCTTGTCACATGAGGCTGCATCTGAGACATGGTCAACAGTCTGTGGCCCACTGCTGCCTGACTGGGCCCCACAGGCACCTGTCTACTAGCAACCATCAGCCCCTGCATCCAGGTGGCTTCTGCAAGGGAAGGGGTACCTCAACTTACTTCATTTTAGTAGGTATCCATATTTCAATGAGTATCCCTTTCACAGTACAGAGCTGTTTTAAATCCTGCTACCAACACCCAGTTAATACATTTAACCTTAGCTGGTTTTTTATTGTGAAAACATATATAACATGAAATTTACCATTTTAACCTTTTTGAAGTGCACAGTTCAGTGGCATTACCATTCACACTGCTGTGCAAATATCACCACCATTATCTCTAGAACATTTTCATCTTCTCCTGTACCCATTAAACACGAACTCCCCATTTCTCCCCCATCCCCAGCTTCTGGCAACCACTGTACTACTTCTGTTTCTGAATCTTACAACTCTAGGTATGTCATACAAGTGGATCCTATAATAGTTGTCCTTTTGTGACTGGTTTAGTTTGCTTAAGAGTAATGGCTTCAAGGTTCTTCTGTGTTGTAACAGGTCAGAATTTCTTTCCTTTTTAAGGCTTGTCTTGGTCTCTTTGCGCTGCTGAAACAAAATACCACAGACTGGATGATGTAGAGACATTTATTTATCACTGTTCTGGAGGCTGGGAAGTCCATGATCAAGGTGTCGGCAGAGCCAGTGCCTGGTGAAGGCCCACTTCCTGGCTTGCAGACTGCCTACTTCTTGCTGTGTTCTCACAGCAGAACTCACTAGAGAAAATGAACTCTAGTCTCTCTTTCTCACAAGGACACTAATACCATCATGGGGCTCCATCCTGATGACTTCATCTAGACCTCATTACCTCCTGAAGGCCCTGCCTGCTAATATACCACATTGGGGGTTAGGGCTTCAATATATATGAATTTTGAGGGGACACGCAGATGCAGTTCACAACAAGGCTGAATAATATTCCATTGTATGGATATGCCACCTTTTGTGTATCTGTTCATCTGTAGCTGGATGCCTGTGTTTCCACCTTTTGGTCATTGGGAGTAATTCCGTCAAAATATTTTTACGCTCATATAGGTCACCGTGCTGTGACCATGACAAGCTTTCGCTAGTGTTAGAGTGCAGATTTATGCCTACTACCTCCTTCTTTGTACCTTGTCCTCCATGCAGAGATTAAAGAGTGGGTTTAAAATACACTTTTTTTTAAACCACATTCAAATATAACCATTTGCATGAAAAGAAGTTACTCTGCCTATCCCCTGAAGACTTATTTTTTAAACCTCATACCCCCACCCCACCCCACCCCACCCCACCCACTGCCACCAAAGCCTCATATTCAGGCACTGTGATGACAGGGGCGGATGGGCCATGGGGATATAGGCTTCTGGCCACCTTGGCCACCCTCATCCTGTTGCCCCATGCCATCTCTTCAAGTGCACTGCTGAGTCCCTCAACCTACATTTCATGGGCCCATGTACCCATACTGCCTTCTACTGTTGGTGTGAAGTTCAGGGGGATCATGCCCTGGCTCTGCAATCCTTCTCATTCTTGTGCATCTTGGCCGTGGGACAGAACTCCTCTGAGGGTCTCACCCTGGGAACAGTGGTGTGCCAAGCTGTTTTCACTCTGACTTCGTCTTAGGAGAGGCGGTGCAGCATGGGAATAGAAAGTTGGCCCAGGATTCAGTCTCTTGGTGCCACAGTTGTCCCATCACTACTGCCTGTATGGCCCCAGGTCTTTGACCCTATGAATAAGGACCCTGTCTGTTGTAATATCCCAGGGTTGGACTGTCTCAGAAAAGAGAGAAGAGCAGTTTTCCAACTGCTATGTGAAAACTGATAAGAAATGAAACTCAGGTTCCTTCTGCCGTCTTAACATGTGTGTGCGTCTACCACTCTTTGGCTTCTGAGCAGCCCCATGAGACAGACCACGGTGGGTGAAGTGCACAGCTGAGGGGCAGCACTGTCTCCCTGAGGGCTTCAGAGACCAGTCTTTTTTTTTTTAAGTTTATTTTTATTTATTTTTGAGAGAGAGAGAGTGAGCAAGGGAGGGGCAGAGAGAGGGGTGGACAGAATCCCAAGGAAGCTCTGTGCTGTCAGCGCAGAGCCCGATGCAGGGCTCAAACTCATGAAGTATGACATCATCACCTAAGCAGAAATTAAGAGTTGGATGCTTAACTGACTGAGCCACCCAGGTGGCCCCAGAGATGGGTCTTAACAGGCCCTGTGGGGGATGGCCCATTGCCAGCTGGTCACAGACCAGCAGGACAGTGGCAACTGCCTGAACACCAGATTCTTGCCTAGGCATTTTTCTAAAAACCACTTGGTTGAACATCCTCTGCATTGAATAGGTATTTTTATTACTCCTCTTTATGAGTGAGGTGATGGAGGTTTGGAGAAGGGAAGAGCTGGGGCGGGGGGGAAACACTGCAGAGATGTGCCTGGCTTCCACATGCAGTCCTCTTCCTCTTGCTCCCAGAGTGGTCGGTGGCCATTCACCTTCCTCCCCTTCAGGCAGCAAGGCTGGGCTGACCATGGGGTCCAGAGGCCCTTCCCATGCTGATCTCTCTCTCCTACATCAGCCTGGCCCTGCCTGCCCCTCTTCCAGACCCTGGCCCTCTGTCTCCCAGGCAGGATTCCTTTCCCTTGATTCCCTGAGGTCATACTCCTGGGAGAGCTTCCTGCACACTCACAAGTATGCTCTCTTGCCTGGTTCTTACTGAAAATGTTCCTCATGTGGCTCCCTTCAGAGTCCAGCTTCGCTGTGACAGGGCTGTGTGCCTGACCCCTGTCCAAACTCCCAGCTGTGCTCTGTCCCAGCGGTGTCCCCTTAATTCCTGTGACAGTGTAAACTATCATGCCACCCTCCCCCCCCAACATACTAGAGGGGACAAAAGCAACTGCCATAGGTCTTTTTAATATCTGCATATTAAATGTGGCTCTCTGCCTCTGTGTCTCTTTGTTTCTGACGTGGGTGCATGCGTGCGTATGCATGCGTGTGTACTCACACGTGTGTATACACACACACACAGGAACACACGTCAGATGTGGAGGGCTGGGGGAGGAGCTCATCCACTGGTGGAATCACAGGGGCTGATTCTGATGGGGGCGGGGTGGTCCTATTCCATACTTTGGGAAATACTGCCAAAACTGGAATATTGATAAAATGCACTATCTGCATATTTCATTACACATTAGGCTTGTGTTCGTTATTAAATAGGAAGGTTAATGTCAAGTTTAAATTATAAGCTCCTACTAACCAAATGAAGCAAAAACCATCCAAATTCCTAGAAAGCACTCCATACATTTATTTGAAAGAACTTTGTTTTGGGGCACCTGGGGGCTCAGTGGTTTAAGCAACTGACTTAGGCTGAGGTCATGATCTCTTGGTTCATGAGTTCAAGCCCTGTTCAGGCTCTGTGCTGACAGCTTAGAGCCTGGAGCCTGCTTAGGATTGGATTCTGTGTTTCCTCTCTCTCTGCCCCTCTCCTGCTTGCACTCTGTCTCCTTCTCTCTCAAAAATAAATAAACATTAAAAAAAATAAAAACACTTTGTTTTGGTTTAGTTAATTAAATATGGGCATGAGTATGTGACTTTGTTCCCTCCCCCCTCAAGGGGCTGAGTGGGGAAGAACCTTCCTCCTTAGCTCTGCCCCATCCTAAGTGCCCTCCCTGAGGAGGCTGATGGCTGATGGCGGATGCATAACAAACAATGGGGAATGGCTGCTCTATCAAGCATGGCAGGGTTTGGTGGGGTTTACAGGAGATTAAGTGAATCACAGTGTCCATGAAAGAGCTCTGTAAACAATTAGGAGCTGTACAGATATTTAAGATCATCCTCTTGTTACTGGGGGTCAGAGCCAGGCCCTCTGGAACAGTGATTCTCAAACAGTGATTCCTCAGAAGGGCAGCAACAGGTTCCCCCTGGGAGCTTGCTACAAATGCCCATTCTCAGGCCCCACCCCAGGCCTGCTGAATCAGAATCTCTGGGGGTGGGCCCTGCCAATTGGTTTGACATGTCCTTAGGGGATTCCATCCTGTGCTGAAGTCCCAGAACCACTGCTCTCAGAGATGTGAATTTAGCTTGCTAATGAACATTTCTAAAAGAGGCAAAAATAATGATACAGCATTAGAACCAACATGGTGACATTTTTCCCCTTTATAATTGTCTTTTCTTTTGTTGATTTCTGCCCTCCCATTTCCCTAACCAAATTTTATTCCCTTCCTTCTTCGGCTGAAATACAGAATTGGTCAGATTTTCAGAACTCACACCTCTGATCAATGAACTTCCTGTTCTGCCCAGTGGCTCCTGAGACCTCCATCCAGGGCAGCCCCTGATGAGGCTCGCCCTCCTTCCCTGTTGTGCTCACTGTCCTTATTCATCACTTGGAGATGTCCTCTCTGGCCATACTAACCCTGCTGCACAGGCTCACACAGAGCTCCCCTCTCCCTGCACAGCCCAGGCATGCCTCCAGTACTCTGTTTTGGAATCAGTGTTCATGCTGCATGGGTGTTCCTGACTTCAATACCACATTCTGTCCAGTAATCAAGATGCCTGAATTCATTTATTATTCAAGCAATGAGCATTTATTAACTTGCTATTACCTTTAGTTGCTATTCTAGTGAGTGCGTGAGGCTCAAACACTAGGAACCGTGAGCTCTTTGGGCTCCCCCAGGAGCTTCCCAACAAGCAGAGAGATGCACAAACAGGTGCGGGCCGTAGAGACTGCTGGATTTGGGCCATTGTGCAGTGCAGGGATTGGTCTAACTAGAGAGAGGAAGATTTCAGGAAAAAGATGTAGCCAGGATAAAGAGTAAAATTGCATCAGGATCTATTTTTCATTAATTTCATTTCAGTGGAGCCTAAGTAAAGCACGTCTCAATTGGATTTGTCAGCAGATGTTATAACCAGAGACTGGAAGGCAGCAAGATAGGATAGAGACCCAGACTCAGAGATGGAGGTGGAGGCTGGCAGTCTGACCACTGGAGACAGACAGAGGAAGACCTTGCGGAGAATGAGTGCCTGAGGGTTATTCTCCACCCCAGAACAGCAAACAAGCTAGTCAATGCGTTGCATGTAATTGTCTGTAATGTCCATTTATTCCAACAGAGGGCCTGCTGTTTGAGTGCCCGAATCCAACTTCTTTCTCCTTTAGCCTCTCCAGGCTTCTCAGTGCCTGGCACCCAGCAGGGCCAGGACTAGGGCGAGGAAGGTGAGACACTTGCCACAAAACTTAAGGCGCTGCAAAGATCTTGGAAATCAAGTGCTACATCAAAAAACTCAAACTTGGGGCTCCTGGATGGCTCAGTTGGTTAAGTGTCCAACTTCAGCTCATGTCGTAATCTCACGGTTCATGGATTCAAGCCCTGCGTTGTGTTCTGTGCTGACAGCTCAGAGCCCGGAACCTGTTTCCAATTCTGTGTCTCCATCTCTCTCTGCTCCTCCTCCACTCACTTTCTGTGTGTTTCTCTCTCTCAACAATAAACATTAAAAAAAAATCAGGGGCACCTGAGCGGCTCAGTTGGTTAAGCGTCTGACTTCGGGTCAGGTTATGATCTCCTGGTTTGTGGGTTGGAGCCTGGCGTCCAGCTCTGTGCTGACAGCTCAGAGGCTGGAACCTGCTTCGGATTCTGTGTCTCCTTCTCTCTCTGACCCTTCCCCGCTTGCACTCTGTCTCTCTCTCTCAAAAATAAATAATAAACATTAAAAAAATTAAAAAAATCAAACTTAGTGAAAGAATATTCTTGACGAACACATTTTTTTTCTTTTTTTAAAATGTTTATTTATTGTTGAAAGAGAGAGAGAGAGAGAAAGAATGTAAGTGGGGGAGGGGCAGAGAGAGGGAGACGCAGAATCAGAAGCAGCCTTCAGGCTGAGCTGTCAGTACAGAGCCCAACATGGGGCTTGAACTTATAAACTGCTAGATCATGGCCTGAGCCAAAATTGGAGGCTTAATTCACTAAGCCACCCAGGCACCCCATTGAGCAAAATTTTAAATGAAGGCAGGATCATTATGGCTAACTCTTCCTTTGCCTCAGGCACTGGTTTTCAGTTTGTTTGAACCAGGATTCAAATAAGGCCCATGGATTGTTAACTGGTTGATAGGTCTTTTTTTTTTTTTTTTAATTTATAGGTTTTGCCTCCATCTTCTTTTTTCTTCAGTTTGTTGACAAAGCTTGATCAAATCTATTAAAAATAGCTTATATATAGTTTTCTATCTTTTCCTTTATGCTTCGGGATTTTGAGTCTTAATTTAAATTTTTTTTCTCGTTACCAGATTATAGAGAAATTCACCCATGTTTTCTTCTACTAATTGAAAGGTTTTATTTTTTATATTTAAAATTCTTTTTTTTAATTAAAAAAATTTTTGTAAACATTTATTTACTTTTGAGAGAGAGAGATAGAGCACAAGCAGGGGAGCAGAGAGAGCAGGAGACACAGAATCCAAAGCAGGGTCCAGGCTCCAAGCTGTGAGAGCCCGACGTGGGGCTCAAACTCACAGACCGCGAGATCATGACCTGAGCCGAAGTCGACCACTCAACCAACTGAGCCACCCAGGCACCCCTATATTTAAAATTCCGATGCAGTTGGAATTGATCCTGGTGTATCAAGTGAGGAATGGATCCAATTTTATCACTTTCCCTATGTCTGTCTAGCTATTCCAACACTGCTTACAGAAAAACCCATCAGTGAGTAAGCACCACTGATTTCAGATGCCTCCCTTATTGTATGCTAAATTTGCATATGCAGCTGGGTCTATTTCTGTATTTTTTGTTAGATATATGCCTAGGTATTCATAAAAGTATCTTTTTTCCCATTATGTGTGTTAACTGGTTATCATATTTATAAACAAAGCTATTGATTTATGGGTGTTAAATTTTTTAAGTTATTTTCTGTGTGTGTGTGTATATATATATATATATGTATATTTTGCTTTTATTTTAATTTTATTTTTTATTTTTTTAATTTACATCCAAATTAGTTAGCATATAGTGCAACAATGATTTCAGGAGTAGATTCCTTAGTGCCCCTTACCCATTTAGCCCATTCCCCCTCCCACAACCCCTCTAGTAACCGTCAGTTTGTTCTCCATATTTATGAGTCTCTTCTGTTTTGTCCCCCTCCCTGTTTTTATATTATTTTTGTTTCCCTTCCCTTATGTTCATCCGTTTTGTCTCTTAAAGTCCTCATATGAGTGAAGACATATGATTTTTGTCTTTCTGTGACTAATTTCACTTAGCATAATACTCTCCAGTTCCATCCACGTAGTTGCAAATGGCAAGATTTCATTCTTTTTGATTGCCGAGTAATACTCCATTGTATATATATACCACACCTTCTTTATCCATTTATCCATTGATGGACATTTGGGCTCTTTCCATACTTTGGCTATTGTGGATAGTGCTGTTATAAACATGGGGGTGCATGTGTCCCTTCGAAACAGCATACCTGTATCCCTTGGATAAATACCTAGTAGCGCAATTGCTGGGTCGTAGGGTAGTTCTATTTTTAGATTTTTTAGGAACCTCCATACTGTTTTCCAGAGTGGCTGCACCAGCTTGCATTCCCACCAACAATACAAAAGAGATCCTCTTTCTCCGCATCCTTGCCAACATCTATTGTTGCCTGAGTTGTTAATGTTAGCCATTCTGACAGGTGTAAGGTGGTATCTCATTGTGGTTTTGATTTGTATTTCTATGGCTGCTAAATTTATATTCTGCTATTTTACAAAATCCTGATGTTTATAGAAATTTTTCCAAAGCTTCTTTTTCTAGTTATACAATCATATCAAATGAAAATAGAGATTGTGTTACCCCCTTAATTTTCAATTCTTAAGCCTTGTTTTCTCTTGCCTGATTGAGTTGACTAATTCAATATAATAGTAAATATTAATAGAAATAATGGGATTTGCTTTACTCCTAAGTTTAGCAGAAATAATTTTGGTATTTCCACATTGAGTAAGATGGTGGCTTCTGGGTTTTGAACTATCTACACATACTCACATGCCCATACATATGTTTAGATAGCATCCATATGCCTTAATAAGTGGTCTTGTCATGAATGGAAGTTGACTTTCACTTTCTTTTTTGTTAAGCTCTATTAATATGATAAATTCTATTAATGGAGTTAAATATTGAACTTTACTCATATTTCTGGAATAAATCTTTTTTAAAATGTTTATTTGGGGGGGGGTACAGAGCATGTGCGAGTAGGGGAGGGGCAGGGAGAGAGGGAGAGAGAATCCCAAGCAGGCTCCACACGTACCCTGGAGCCTGACATGGTGCTTGATCTCATGACCGTGAGACCCTGACTTAAACCAAAATCAAGAGTTGGATGCTTAACTGACTGAGCCACCCCCGCACCCCTGTAATAAATCTTTAATAATCCATTGGTATTTTTTTATGTTGCTTTTGATTCAGTTTGCTAATTTTTATTTAAAATTCCTACATTGATATTAATGCATTAGCTTGATACATTTTTTTTTATTTTTATGTGCAATCTGTGTCAGGTATTATAGCCGTTATACACAAAACAAAATTAGAAGCTAATTTTCCTTCTCAATTCTCTTGCAATAACCTAAGTAGCATTGGGGTCATCTGATATTGGAAGATTAGACATTCCCTCTGTTCTTGAGGCTTTTTTGGGATAAACTCTTTTACACCTTCTCTATTTTTTTGATGTTAATAACTCTGTTTAGACTTTCTATCTCTATAGGATTCAATTTTGTTAGACTGTATTTTCCTACAGATTTATCCATTTTATCTTGAGTTTCAAACTTATTTGAATGGAGTTGGACAATGAAAGCCATTCTTCCCATGAGTCTAAATTCTGTCTATGTCTAAATGAGGAAAATAACTACTACTTGCTGGGTGCCTACAATGACATTGACTGTATTAGATGTTTTATGGGTGAGCTAACTGTAATACAGACAACTTTACAAGGGAAAAAGCTTTGTTCCCTTTTACTGAAGAGCAGACAGCTCAGTGGCAGACTTAGGAGTCTCACGCAGATCCACTTTGATCCAAAGGTCACCATTCACCTTCCCTTTATAATAATGGTACAGGGGTCTTCAAATGTTCTCAAGTCAAAACATCTGGTACCTTTGAAATATATTATGTGTGAAGATGCATGATCAGAAGCAAAACATTTCCTTAGTTGACACTCAATTATACCTTTTAATGATTTTCTCACGGTATATAAAAATGGAAGAAAAGTCCCTCCTAAAATTTATAAATGAATGAATGAATGAGTGAATAAATAAATATGTACTTGTTTTTGAGAGATGAAGAAAAAAGAAGCAGGGGAGAGATAGAGGGAGACAGAAGATCCAAAGCAGGCTCTGTGCTGACTGCAGAGAGCCCGACACAGGGCTCGAGCTTGTGAACCACGAGATCATGACCTGAGCTGAAGTTGGATGCTTAATCGACTGAGCTGCCCAGGTGCCCCTAAAATTTATATTTTTTGGAATAGTAGTGAGTATAGGATATACTGAGGTTTTCTCTTGTGTGCACTGAAATGATATATTCATCAGTGAAATATCTGATTCTTCAGAGTTCTTAATATAAGAGCAGATGTACAGCTGTTACCATGTTCAAGGCTTATGATCTCCCAAGATTTATAGACTGTTCTTTCTATGTCACTTCCTGCCTTGAACTCACATTAAAGACTCTAGGTGATTCTTAAAGAATTTACAAGGAATAATAGCCACTAATTTTGACAATAATATTTGCACATGGAAGTTAATTTTTAAGACCATGAGACAAACCCTTATTGTGACTTGTAGAGAGCAGCTCCATCCGTGCAACTGTGTAATGTGTCCACACCCTAGAATGATCACCTTCCAAGGGAACTTGGATGTCAGAGGCATGATCTCATCCCTGCAAATCGGCAGCAGGCTTTCCTGCACAAGTCCAAGCCTCCAGCACTGGAATGCCTGTAAGACTCCCTTGCTTTGCAGGATTTATGTTTTTATTCTCCAGGCTCACAAATCTAGCTGTTACACTGGAATAAAATATGAGTCTGACCAGATCAGTGTGCCAGCAACAGGGTTTAAAAGGATCCGAACAATGCACTAATCGAGTTTATATTTATTATTAGTAGTAACTATATTACTAATAATAAATAGTATTAGTAATATAAATTACTAATAAATAAATTAGCATTGTATTATAATTAGTATATATTATTACTATTTATTTCATCATTTTATTCAGCTCTCCTTCTGGGAAAAGACATGTTTTCTATTAGGTTAAAAGAGCCTAAAGGGTCAAGCCCTCTCCATGTCCCTCTCCTTGTCATCATGATAGGAAAGGAACCCTTTGAACACTGCATGTATGTCCTGAGCTGCTACTTCTGTCTATTTGCCTCCTTTTCTCTCTCAGAGGGCTTCCCTAGAGGGCAGAATTCATGTTTTATTTGTCTTAATATCACCATAAATTGGAGTATACCAGAATATTAAATCTAAGTTCCTACTCCATTTTGATGGGTAGACATGAAAATAACCATAATTCATCTTTGATTGGGATAAATACTATTTATAAGCAAAATTATTAGAATACTATAGAGGAACAGTTCTCTCTGACCAACAAAATGAAGAAGGCCAAAGGAAGATGAGTTTTTCAAAAGGATTAGGAAGACTGAAAAGACATTTCAAGCTGGATGAGCACCACAAGCAGAGATCAAGAGGCACAAACACATTTGCACATCCAGGGACAGGAGAGACAGTGGGCACAGAGACTGTACATAAAGGTTAGGGTCAGACCCTGTGGGATGTCTGGATAAGTAGCTGGACTCTAACATGAGGCCAGTGGGAAGCCACTAGGAATTTCTAAGGAGAGAATAGACATGTGCTTGAGGAAAACAAAGACACAAAAATTTGGTAACCAAGTGGAAAAATGGATCAAAAGCATATAAAGAAATGGGAAGGTACCCATTCATTTTCTTAGATGTTGCTCAGCTTATATCCATTCCTCTACTGCTGGTAGAACCTTGGTTTATCCTGTAGCAGCAAAGAACCCTTGATTTTCAGAGAAAACTGAATTCCTAGCACTGGGGGATGAATCAAAATGGGTCAAAGCCAGTCATTATTACTCTTTTCCCTTGATCTGGGATTCACCAGTCTTGATGTAGCCATAATGAATGATTCCATCTACTGATGGAAACAGAAGTCAACTGCACTGAGTTTATGAGTTTTGGGTGGGTTTATGCTTACCTGATAGAAGGGGATAGGCTTAACTGTAACAGTCCCTTCTTACTTTGCCTTTCCTCCTCCTTTCTTAAGCAAGAAATGATATCTGCAAGTATAACCATCATCCTGGGACTATGAGGTAGAAAGCCAGAGGACAAGACCCAACATGCAAAGATGGTAGAAAGCTTATCCCTGATGGTATCAGAGAACATTTGCCCCAGACCCAGACCACACCTCTGGACTTCCGATTATTTTTCTCATATAAATAGCTATTTGTTTAAGCCAAATAAGTCAAATAATTGAATACTTGTAGCTAAACTTATTAGTTGCTACATGAAGGTAGAATAATTCAGATGTCAGAATTAGAAAAGAAGTAACAGAAAAGAGAAAATCATAGGCCAGTGTTATTTATAAACATATATGTAAAGTTTAAAATAAAAGATTAGCAAATGAATCTGAACTGTAGCAAAAGACATAAAAAGACAAAGAAGGGGCCTGGCGCTGTAGCACCAAGTGTCTTGGATAATGGTGATGGAGGATAAATGGAGATTTAGGTAGAAGGAAAATAGTCTGTGGGAATTTCTGGAGCTGCCATGTGGCCATCCCTGGAACGCCTCACTCCTGACTCACATGAGAGTATGAGTCTTACTAAACCCCCTATTATTTCTTCTCTCTGTTACTAACAGCCAAACATAATTCTAATGCCAATGTGCTATATTAACAAATTCCAGGAGAAAAATTATATGGTTATCTCAAAAGGTGCCAAAAAGTCCACATTCATTCATTATACCAACTCAAAACAAACCACTAATTAACAAAGGGATTTGATCCTGGGAGTGACATCACTAGGATGGTAACATAGGTTATTCTGACTTCACTCCCCTTTGCAAGAAAAACTAACAACTATTCAAGAACAAGACAATACTGAGAGAATCTTAGAATATGGGGGGGGGGGCGCTTCACCCCCCACCCCCTGCAGCACAGAGAGCAAGACAGACTGCATTAGAAGGATAAGTGAAGCATCTCCATGTTAATCACATCGCCTCAGCCCCAGGCCAGTGTAGCACCACTGAGAGGTCTCCCTTTATCTTCTGGTTCCTCCAGTGGGAAAAGAAAACCCAGGGGGGACAGCCAGCTGGCCCAGCATGGGGGTTACTTTGCTGGAGTCCGTACTCTGATCCCACACCACGGGAATTACAAGGGAATCTGTAGGGCTCAAACATTGTGAATCTGACTGTCCCAGAGAAGGGGGAGGAGCTTGCAATCATCAGCAAATGAATCTAAACAGTACAAAAAGAAATAAAAAGATGAAGATCATGTTGGCAGACTGAGCTCATACCTGCAGTGTTCCAAGCAGCAATCCCAACCAGTGGTTTTGTTCATCTGCAGAACTAAGTTGGGGATGTGTGGAGGGCACACTGACCTTGGAACTCAGCAGCGTGCAGATCTGCCTGATTTGGTTCCTCAAAGGAGGAATTTTGCCAGCCCCAGGGTTTGGTTTGCCCACGCTCAGGCAAGGAGCTGAATCACAGCCCCATGTGTTGTGGAGAGTGTCTTCCATCCCCATCTGACCAGAAGGGCTAGTGACAACTTTGGAAGCTGTGCAGCCCAGCTGTGTTTGAGCCCAGAGGTGAGCAGACAGAGCCAAATGCCCCAGAGCAAAGCTCTACCAGGCATTATACACCTGCCGGGGGATTCATTCACAGCCAAGGCTGAGGGTAGCTCCTGGCCCTTCCCAACTGGAGTGCCTGTCTGGGAAGTGGAGCCTGGAGCAGCCCCTATCACCCCTCCCATCCAGGCAAAGGAGCTGAGACACAGCCCCATCCACTGTGAAGAGTGTCTCACAGCCCTATCTGACCAGAAGGGCTGGAGACAACTCCTGGAAGTAATCAAAAGTATGGACTTCCAGTTATAAGATAAATAAGTACTAGGGATGTAAGGTACAACAGGATGACTATAGCCAACACTACTGTATCATATACAGGAATATTTTTTTCCTTTTTTTCTTTCTTTTGTTTTTATCATATCTATCCAAGAAGATGGATGTTAGCTGAACCTATTGTGGTAATCTTTCCACAAAATATGTAAATCATACCATCATGCTATATGCCTCAAATGTATATCAATTATTTCTCAATAAAATTGGAAAAAAAGGGTAATGATCCCCAACTTATAAGACTTGTCCCTACCTAATAATGAAAAGTTTAGAAATAATTCTGTCAAAGTTCAGAACAAACCCATGACTAAATATTAGAACATATGTGAACATTTTAAATGGCTGGAACAAGATCAACATACAAAAACTAATACCTTTTCTACATATCAGCATTAGCCAATTAAGCACTAAAACAAATTTAAAACATCCATTTTATATTAGCCAACACCAAAAAGAAATTCTTATAGTTAACTAAGGATAACATAACAAAATGAGAGAAACCTTTTTGTTTTTGCTTTTGTTTGCAGAATACTGTCTTTATTGGAGGAGAAAAAGAAAAACAAATGACTATATTTTCAAGATGCCAATCCCCATATTATAATAAATTCCATGCAATCGCAACAGAAGTTTTATGAAAGTTAACAATTTCTAAAACTTAGAAGAATAAAGAAGTAAATTCTAAGATAACTTTGATAAAGACCAAAGTGGTTGCAGAAGTTTGTCCCATGTTGTGTCAAACATAAAAGTACTGTGGGGTACCTGGGTGGCTCAGTCGGTTAAGCATCTGACTTCGGTTCAGGTCATGATCTCACAGTTTGTGAGTTCAAGCCCCACACTGGGCTCTGTGCTAACAGCTTAGAATCTGGAACCTGCTTTGAATTCTGTGTCTCCCTCTTTCTCTGAATTTCCCCTGCTCACACTCTGTCTCTCTCTCTCTCTCAAAAAGAAGAAAAAAACTTTTAAAAAAAATTAAGTACTGTGATTAAAGCAGCTTGGTACAGGGGCAGACAGAGTCACATAGACCAATGGGGGAGGGCAGGAAACACAGATATGTCTCCATGTGTGCATGTGTGCATGAGTGTGAGGGAGAGAGAGAAAGAATGAAGAGGAGGAGGAAGTCAAGAGGCAGAGAAAGGGAGGGAGGGAAGAGAAAAGGGAACCAGGAAGAGAATTTGCTATATGATTATGGCAGGTGCTGTTAATTTTTGATCTAATACCCATTCCCCTTGTTAGTTCATAGCTACTTGCTTTTGTTCCTGGCTGCAATGTACTCAGCCCCATATAATCAGTCATGATTGGTCTAAGCCAATCAAGACAATTCTGATTTCTGCTTTACCAGCTTTTCTTGCAGCTGAAAGTATCCAGATAACCAGTTTTTTCCCTCTCCACAAGCCCTAAAATTGTAAAAAGAAATATGCTAGGCTACTTTAAGTGAACATTTTGCTTTTCTAATAAAAGGGGCATGCAGAGAATTCTCCATTCTTCTCACCTTGAAAGGGATGCAAAAGGAAAGCTGTGCCAGCCTGTGATCATGAGGGAAATGTAAAGAGAATTTGAAAGGTGCTGCCCTGACATCACTGAGGAGCCAGCCCAAGGCGAGCACTGACCGCAGACTCTCTGATGAGTGAAAAAAGAAGATATCTAGTTAACTTGTTAACTTGACTGTCATTCGAGGTTGACGGCATGGCTATCTGATAGAATGATAAACAGAGAATTTCCTAAATTTGTGGAAATCCAGTGAGGATGGGACAATACCATAAAATAAGGTAGCAGTACATTTGGAAAAAATAAAATTAGGCTTCCCACATTATGCCATTTACCAACAAATTCCACATGAGTAAAATACATACAGATAAGAAATAAAACTATAAGTGCACCAAAGGAAAGTGTAGGTGAGTATGCTTATGACCTTGAGGTAGGAAAGTGAGCTGCAGGACCTACTTGAGGTTGACCACATCCAATTCCTCTTCCTCAGGGAACACATTTCCAGATTATACTACATGGTCCCCATGCAGCTGTGTGTGGCCATGTGACTACATTCTGGTCAATGGAATGTGACATGGAAGTGATGTGGGCCATTTCTAGGACTGGCCCCAACCCCTCCCCACATTGGATCTTTCGCTTCTCTCTTATCTCTCACTTGCTACCTCACTAGAGAGGATTCCGTGGAGAGTCTGAGACCCTGAGTGATGAAGCATGGAAGGCACATGGTATCGTGTGAATCTGGGCTCTCCATGCAGTACATTGGGCTGACATGGCGAGAAATAAAGCTGTATTTGTTTCAAAGCACTGGGATTTGGGGGAATGTTTTTTGTAGCATTTGGCCTGCCCTGACAAATACAGGAACCCTTCTCTAGGCAAAAAAGCCCACAAAAGAAAAATTTGATAAAACTAATAATAGCAAAAATATAAAATCAATAAACAAACTTCCTAATGACAAAAAATACCATAGAAATGTCGAAGTTATATAGAACAGAAGATTTTGAAAATTATATAATAAATAGGGGTTGGCACTCAGAATAGATGATGAAACACTCCACAATAATTAGATAAAGACACATGGACCAATAGAAAAGCAACAAGTTAGAATATGCAATTGAAAAGAAACGACCCATCAGCATGTGAAAAGATAATCAACCTTAGTTAATAATGAGAAACTTACAAATAAAAGTATAAAATAACCATGAATGATGCCTATCCACCCCTAAAAAAATTAACTTTGAAAACATGATTCCTGGTGAGGTGAATTGGGTAGTTTTTTACACTGCTATAGGTAGTATTTTGGGCTAGTGGTGAGGTCAGTGGAGGGCATTTTTGTTTTAGTATCTAAATTAAAAATTTTTTTAAGTTTATTTATATTGAGAGAGAGCAAGAGAGTGAGAGAGAGAGAGAGAGAGCAAGCAAGAGAGAGAACAAGCACAAGCAGGGAAGGGGCAGAGAGAAAGAGAGACAGAATCCCAAGCAGGCTCTGTCCTGTTAGCGCAGAGCCAGACATGAGCCTTGAACTCATAAACTGTGAGATCATGACCTTGTGTGAGATCAAAAGTCAGATGCTTAACCGAATGAGCCACCCAGGTGCCCCCAAGTATCCAATTTTTTTTTAATGTGCATACTCTGTATAACTCTACAATTCTGCCTCTCAGTATCTTCCTTAAAGTCAACCTTGCTCATGTGCATGAAGAAGCATGTATAAGGGTGTTCCTCGCAGCACAACTAGAAATATAAAAAACAATCGTTTGTTAGTAGGAGGATGGTTCAATCAAGTATGACCCATCTAGAACGTGACCCGTGATATAGGTGTTAATATGGAAATTTCTCTAAGGCATATGAGAATATCCATGTATTACAGTGTGATTTACAAATGCAGAAAGGAAAAAAAATCTCTTGTAGATAAATGTCTGCAGGAGGCACACGTGCTATGATTGTGATGGCCTCTCAGCAGTGTGGGGCTGTGGGAGGGAGTGGAGTAGGGTTTTTACTTTTACTTTATGGCTTTCTAAGCTCTTTGCCCGTGTGCTCAGGTAATACACTATATTTATTTTTATTTTTTAATTTTAGAGAGAGAGGGAGAGTGAGCAAGGGAGGGGCAGAGAGAGAGAGAGAGAGAAAGAGAGAGAGAGAGAGAGAGAGAGAGAGAGAGAGAGAGAGAGAATATCCCAAGCAGGCTCCATGCTGAGCACCCTCAATTCAGGGCTCAATCCCATGACCCTGGGGTCATGACCTGAGCAGAAATCAAGAGTCAGATGCTCAACTGACTGAGCCATCCAGGTGTCCTGAGTAATACACTATATTTTAACCAATGTTTTCCACTGAAGCTATTGAATAAAATAAGCCAGACGTGACAGGACCTGAATTAAAACATGGAAGCATAAATGAACAAGAGAAGAACAGAAAGATTTGGTTTGGTTGGACATGTGCTGAGTATTGAGAAGCAAAGGAGATAGTGTGCAGAGCACAGATCTTGGAGAAAGCTAGAGACAATTTTGAATTTCAGCTCTGCCATTCTTTGCAAGTGGGATCTTTGGGAAGTCACTAAACATTTTTGAATCTATTTCCTCATCTATACATGGGGAAGATGCTACATCTTTCTCATAATTTTATAAGGCTTAACAAAAGTTAAAAATCTATCTATCTATCTATCTATCTATCTATCAGATTTCTCTGCCTTGTCATAGCGACTGACACAGAGTCTCAGTGCCTACTAGTTTATCTCCCCACCTTTTTCTTTTCCCATCATTCCTTTATTTCTCCATTTCTATACTCAAATGCTGTTAACTGAGCCCTTGCTCTGTGTTAGGTGCCAAAGATACAATCCAAAATCAGATATGATCTCTGCCTTTGAAGAATATTGAGGTTAGTGGCCTAAAAAATTAAAGAAGCAGGTACAACATGCAGTGCTTAGTGATATTAGAGAGACAAGATGGCAAAAATTCATTGGCAAGGAAGCTGCCCTCTGCTGGAGTGCAAGAGAGAAAGACAATGACTCTGAGGGAGTTATCCCTCATGAGAAAACCACTGTAGGACTAGGAATTGTGTAGGTTAGGGGTAGAGGGATGGTCTTTGTGTGGGTGTAGAGTGGGGCAGTGTGGACACAGCCAAAAAGATAGAGGAAGATGTGTACAAACCTGGAAGACAACAGAGCAAGGACATATTACAGAAACAAAACTGTAAGTTTACAAAATTCATACAAAAGAGACCAAAGAAAACCTACATAAAAGGCAAGATGTACTGTCTGCATGTACTGGATGTACTGTACTGTAAGATAAAGGACAGTTAAAATGTCAATCATTCTCATATTGATCTATGAATTCAATGCAGTCTCAATCAACATTCCAGAAAGATTCTGTGTAGACAACAGCAATTTGTTTCTAAAATTCATATGAAAAGATAAAGGAGCTAGATTAGCCAAAACAATTTTGAAAAAGAAGACAATGTTTGAGGATTCACACTACCCAATTTAAAATGCATTATAAGCCTACACTGGTGAAGATAGTAGGAATTGGACAAAGGTTAGACACATAGATCAATGGAATGGAAAACAGACAACAGCTTTTTCACAAAGGTACAAAAGCAATCCAATGCAGAAAATACTAACTTCTCAACAAATGGTGCTGAAAAAGTGGAGATCAATATGCCAAAAAAAAAAAAAAAGGAAAAGGAAAGAAAGGAGGAACAAAAAAAGAAATTCAATCTACACATCACATAATATATAAAAATTAATTCTAAATGGATTATAAGTCATTATAATGACTTATCCATGCAGTTCACTAGGTACAGCCCCCACACAAGGATGGGGGACAACACAAGGATGTAGACAACACAAGGATGCATGTATATACATGCATATATAAATATACATACATATATATGCATGTATATTTAAGTGGTCACTTGCTAGTGGGTATATGTACATGCTTGTGTGCATGCATGTCCGTATGAATCTGTTCATGTGTTCAGGAGTGTGTGTGAGTTTCTGTGTGTCAGTGTCTGACTGTATGTTCATATGTTTAATTTGGGTGTGGGAGCACAGACATGCATGTGTGCATGAGTGTGTGCATGTGTATGCAAGTGTATGCACAGTGTGTGTAAGTATAGTGTGTGTCTCTGTGTGTGTTAAGGGTTGAGGTGGGGAAAGCTGTCTGAGACATTTGGAGAGAAGTACCAGTGGGCTGCACATTTACATTTGGAGGTTTTCAGCACACTTATAGTAAGTGAAACAAAGGGAACAGATGCCATAATTCTTTTTTATTAAAAATTATTTAAATTTCGGGGGGGGGTTGCTGGGTGGCTCAGTTAAGCATCTGATTCTTGATTTCAGCTCAGGTCGTGTCTCACAGTTTGTGGGTTACAGGCTTGCATCAGGCTCTGCACTGACCATGCAGAGCCTGCTTGGGATTCTCTCTCTCCCTCTCTGTCCACCCCTCCTCTGCTCATGCTCAGCCTCTCACTCTCCCAAAATAAACATGAAAAAAATTTTTTTAGACTTACTTAAATTTCATGGGGTTCCTGGGTGGCTCAGTCAGTTATACGTCAGACTCTTGATTTTGGCTCAGGTCATGATCTCACGGTTTGTGCCCTGCATGGAGCTCTGTACTGACAGCATGGAAGCTGCTTGGGATTCTTTCTCCCTCTCTCTTTTCCCCTTCCCCCCTCTCTCTCTCTCTTAAAATAAATAAACTTTAAAAAATTATTTAAATTTCACAGGCACAGGACAATTTCAGCTTTTGGAGTTTTATTCTTTTATAGGCTCTTATTAGTTGAATATTTATACATGTTAACAACTGATAAAATTCAGTGTGTTTTATCCAAATGTCTGTCTTTCTAAAAACAAACCAAATAAAAAAGGAAAAAAATAATCCCTATGGATGATATTATCCTGGATGATTGAAAATTTTAAGTAGATGACATCTAGATGAATGGATTTTTAAGAACCTACCCAGATTTCTATAATTAATTACCTGGCAACTTTGTGACCCAAAGTGTTAATCTACTAGCTGTTCTTTTTGAGTTATCTAGGTTTTAAACATTAGTCACTATAGGAACCCCTGTTTTAGGATATAAATCCACACCGGCATGCAAACAAACTAGCACAATTTACTTCTATTCCCTGGTTCTCGTTGCTTCATATTTGAAATGAGGATAGTAGTTCCTATTTTACATGGTTGTGGTGATGGTTACATAACACAATGTTTGGCTTAGAGTGAGCACCAAAAAAGGGTAGGTATGAGTATTATTGTTATTGCCTATTTACTTCTTTGCCAATATGCTCTTTAATAACTTTGGAAACCTAATAGAACCCTCTGGAGTACCATTCTTTCAGAAAATTTGCTTCTGGTAGCTTTTGTGTCATAGGAAAAGAACTTATAATTATTCAAAAGTTGTTTCTGTACTGAAATCGATGAATACGAAGTTCGACTTTACAGGTTCAGCTATTTGAGTCAAGAAAGAAAATGCCTTTTAAAGCAGAAAATATGTATGTCCACACTCCCCTGAGGAAAGAACGTTGAAACCAATTTCCCTCAAATGTTAAGCATTGATGGGCTGGAGACTAAATGGCAAGCACTGCAGCTCCGGAGGAAACAGTCACAGCAAGTCTGAAGCAACGGATTGTCAACCAAAAAATTCTTTTGTCATTGTCATGAATGGAGTTTTTTTTTTTTTTTTTTCTGAACTGCACGGTGTCCCCACAAATAAGCTGCCTCTGGGCTCAGCCCTCTCTAATCAATTGTCAGGGATGTAATCACAGCTACCAGAAAAGGGGAGGACAGGATGATGGGACAGGAATCAAAGAAGGAAGATTATTTTAAAGATTGTTAAAGAACGGGGACACGATAGGCGAGAAGGAGGGAGAAGGAAGATGGGAGAAATAGAGAAAGAAATGAAGAAGGGCTCAACTGAGAACAACATGCCCAAGTACAATCAACACTACACATTTCATAGATGCTGTATCAGTTATCTATTACTCTGAAACAAATTACTCCAAAATTTAGTGACTTAACATATTCATTATGTCACAGTTTCTCTGGTCAGGTATCAGGGTATGTATAACTGGGCTATCTGACTCAGAGTCTCTCATAGATTGCAAACAAAATGTTGGCTGGGGCTGCAGTCTTGCATAAAGGCTCCACCAGGGAAGGAACCCCTTCCAGGTTCACTCATGCGATTGTTGGCAGAATCATTTCTCGAAAGTCACTGAACTGAGAATCAATTTCTTGTCACATGGGATTTCCCCTGGTGAAACTGCAAAATGACAGCTTGTATCAGAGCAAGGACATGAGAAGAATCAGTGAGAGCATGTGCATAATGGAGCTTCCAGTCTTTTGTATCCTGATCTTGGAAGTGGCAGCCCATCGTATTTGTTGTACCCTGTTTATTGGGTGCAGTTCACTAGGTACAGCCCCCACACAAGGATGGGGGACAACACAAGGATGTAGATATCAGGAGGCAGGAATGATTGGGAGCCAAGTCAGAAGTTTCCTACCACAGATGCCGCATCTATATGAGGGTTCAAGTTCATTGTGCAAGTCAAAAGGCAGCATCTTAATATGGTGCTACATGATCACTGATAATTTGTCAGGAATGTTTTTTCAAAAGTTATTTATTATTGAGAGAGAGAGAGAGCACGCAAGTAGAGGAGGGACAAAGAGAGAGGGAGAGAGAATCCCAAGCAGGCTCCACACTGTCAGAAAGAAGCCTGATGTGGGGTTTAAACTCACGAACTGCGAGATCATGACCTGAGCTGAAATCAAGAGACAGATGCTTTACCGACTGAGTTACCCAGGTGCCCCATTCATCTTTTTTTTTTTTTTGGCTAATTGTTGTAGAAAAATTTACTCTAAACTTGAAAAAAAAGGGAAAAAATGGGGATTACTTGTGTTTTTGATATCCTGTTAAAACACTGACTTATTATAAGCCTGTTTTATCTGATTCTGAAACTCTTGAGAAGTGTTACAACTCCTTATGTAACAACTAACGACTTACAAAGATGCAGAAGGTTTATAGCTCTGTAAAATTAGACACTAAGTTGCAAAAATTGATAACAATGTGATTTTTATTGCCCTCAGTACAAAAGTTAACCTTAAAGTATTATTTTATTACCCTCTAGGGAGTTAGCTTAACATAGCATCTTATTTCTGTATTTCTTTTCTAGCTGACTATAAATTCTAGTTACTCAAGTGTACTTGGAGCCAGATCATTTATCTTTTGCTGGTTCCCTTATCAATGAGTTAAGTAAAGTTTTGGTGCGTGTTAATAAATGATTTTGTCTGAGAACTGGGCTTTGCATGCTTTAGGAATGCCCACAAGGTACAGAGGGAATTCAGCAAAACACTGGAAAAGGATCCCTAGAGACACTGCTCTCCAGGCATTATCTTAACTGGCCACTCCACATGCACACATTCGTGGTGGCACAATGTCCATGTGGATGACAGGCCTCTCTGATCACAGAAGATTTAAAAACTGCCCCTGAGAATGTAAGCCTGTTAAGAATTGATATTCATTCTCACTGGGGACTGTTCTTCTTTTCCATGGCTCGGCACCTGGGCTTTGAGGAGGAGGCCCCGAAGCTGGGTCTGGTTACTAGGGTTTCCTGATTGGTGATGCCAATGAGCCCACACTGAGGTACACACACTGCCATGGGCCTAAGAAAAAGCTGCATACAGAAATGCTACCCTAGAAGGTATAGCCAACATGGAGAAATACATTGACTCCAGGAAAGAAAGATCCAGAATATGACATTCTATATACATTAAAGTTTCAAAAACAAGTATTCAGCTATCTCTGAACTCCTCTGGGAGACTCAGTCTACACAGATACTTGGAAGGCCATAATGGGATCAAGGACACAACTGCATTCTAGAAGATTACATGGTTCCAAAGAAAGCTGTAGGGGTAGGGGAGGTCAGTGTCACACATGGAAATGATCACAAAGGGATGCAGAGGCAAGGATGGTGACAACAGGGCATCCAACCTTGGCAGCAGGACCAGATCTAGGCCGGAGTGAGCAGGGAGAGCCTGGGCACCCCTGGGGCACATTAAGATTTTTCAAGGGACACGAGTGTGGAACACTCAAACAATCAACTTTCAGGGCGCCTGGATGGCTCAGTTGGTTGAGTGTCCGACTTTGGCGCAGGTTATGATCTTGCAGTTCGATCCCTTGTTGGGCTCTGTGCTGACAGCTCAGAGCCTGGAGCCTGCTTCAGATTCTGTCTCCCTCTCTCTCTGCCCCTCCCCCGCTCATCTCTGTCTCTCTCAAAAATAAATAAACATTAAAAAAATGTAAACAACCAACTTTCACATTCTCAAATCCATATATAATCTATCCTAAAATCCATCTGTGGGTAAGACGCCTTCCCTGCAGGTTCTTCTTTCCCACGTCCTCCATTGTTCTGGAGTGCAAACCTCCAGATGCCACACAAAGCGGCAGACAATGACTCCTTACACCAGAAGCCTCCTCCCCAGAAGCCTCTCTGTTATCCATCTCATTAAGACTGTTCCATGATACATTTCATTTTGTTTTTTAATTATACTGTTTTGATCAACTTAACACTAATCAATACTACAAATGGTATTAGTAAAAAGCCAAATGAAATATTTTAACATATGTATGTATATATAAACATATATGTTTATATATATATATATATATATATATATATATATATATATATGTCTGTGTACCAAACATACACAAACAAATATGCCAAGACATGTGACAGGATAATCAGTGAATGTATTTTAAGCAGAAAATTATGATAAATTTTTGTGGAGGATGTGGAATTTCATATTTCTATATAAATTCAAGGAGGAAACAAAATGGTGTAAACTTTCAAAGTGAAGGAAGGATCTATGTATTCTGTATTTTGAATGGATGGTTTTTATATCCCGTTATGTGTGTACGTGTGTGTGTGTGTGCATATATATTTTTAATGCTTATTTATTTATTTTGAGAGAGAGAGAGAGAGCACGAGAGAGAGAGAGAGCAAGCAGGGGAATGGCAGAGAGGAAAGGACAGAGAGAATCCCAAGCAGTCTGCGTGCTCAGCATGACTGTGAGATCATGACCTGAACCAAAATCAAGAGTCAGACACTTAACCAACTGAGCCACCCAGATGTGCCTCCACAATGTATATTTTTTAAAAGTGCTAGATCTGAATGAAAAGTACAGCAAAGGGGATATAGTCAATAATATTGTAATAACCAAAGGGGTACATGCACTCCCATGTTTATAGCAGTGCTACTGACAATAGCCAAAGTATGGAAAGAGCCCAAATGTCCATCAACGGATGAACGGATAAAGAAGATGTGGTACATATGTATACAATGGACTGTTACTCAGTGATCAAAAAGAATGAAATCTTGCCATTTGCAACAACGTGGGTGGAACTAGAATGTATTATGCTAAGTGAAATAAGTCAGAGAAAGAAATATCGTATGATTTCACTCACATGTGGAATTTAAGAAACAAAACAGATGAACATAGGTGAAGGGAGGCAAAAATAAGATAAAAACAGAGAGGAAGACAAACCATAAATGACTCTTAAATACAGAGAACAAACTGAGGGTGGCTGGCAGGGTGTTGGGTCAGGGGGAAGGGCTAAAGGGGTGAGGGGTGCTAAGGAGGGCACTTGTTGGGATGAGCACTGGGTGTTATATGTAAGTGATGAATCACTAAATTTTATTCCTGAAATCATTATTATACTATATGTTAACTTGGATTTAAATGAAAAAAAATAAGAAATAAAATTTAAAATATAACATAATAATGTTTTATGGTGACAGATGGTAACTACACTTATCATGGGGAGCATTGTGTAATGTACAGAATTGTTGAATCACTATGTTGTATACCTGAAACTAACATATGTCAACTATACCTCAATAAAAAAGTGACGCATCTGTGCTGTTTTAAAATGTCATTATTGGGGCACCTGGGTAGTGCAGTTGGTTAAGTGTCTGACTCTCAACTTTGGCTCAGGTCATGATCTCATGGTTTGTGAGTTAGAGCCCCGCATTGGGCACTGCGCTGATTGTGCGGAGCCTGCTCGTGATTCTCTCTCTCCCTTTCTCTCTGACCCTTCAGCACTCTCTCTCTCTCAAAATAAATAAACTTAAAAAAATAAAATGTCATTATTACAATATGAAAAAAATTACATCTTTGTCCCTATTTAAATTTATGATGTAAAATGTTAGACGTGCACTTGGATGTGTGCTTGCGAGCACAGGATTTCAAGACCAGCTGAGGGAGTGCATGGGTCACACGCAGACCTATCTGTGAGTATCAGATAAAAGGCTTATGAGCACAGGCAGCTGGATTCCACAGCTTCTGGAGCAATCCTGGGCTGGAGGGGAAAAGCCTCTGGTCTGATGGGAAGGCCAGGAGAGGGTCTGAAGGCCAGGGAAGGATGGCACAGGAGGATGCTCTGGTGGGACTGGTGTTAACCAGTCTTGTCACCCAGTTGGGAGGTAAGATGTAGTCAGTGGCACAGGGCCATGGGCTCCAAGGCCGGTCTCATTTCTCAGTGAGTATCAAGTGCCTTTTGTGGGCACAATGAGCTTTAATTCTGGGCACACGAGAAAACCATGAAAAACAGACCAAAAATAATGAATCACAGATTTCCGGGCCTGACCCAAGGGACACAACCCCACAGACCACAAAGTGCCCTCAAGAGCAGCGCTGTGCTATTTCACAATGCAATTGTTGATAAAAACTGAGTCAAAGTGGGTGGGAGGACAGGGGAAGGGAGCTGAAAGTCACTGCTCGCTATGAGCTAAGCATCCCCCTAGGTCTGCATACTTACAACATGATTTCTAGCATTCTTACCAAGTGTCACAGCTCTGGGAACTTTTCGTGAATTAACTCACTTTGTCCTCAGCTGAGCCCCATGTGGAGGGCATCACCATCACCATCCCCGTTTCAGAGATAAGGAAACTGAGGCCTAAAGAGCTGATTCACACTTGGCCCCCAGCCAGGCCTTGGTGTAACCAAGAGTTGGGCTTGAGGCCTATGGATGGAAACCACATCAGTGTATCCCTGGCAGCCCCAGTAGACGGGAACCTTAATTCCATCCTTGGGAGAGGAAGCTGGAGACAGGTGCCTGCAGTGGGGCCATGCTGAGACCACTGCTCACCTTCCTCCATCTGCAGCTCCTTCTGCTCAAGAGGACATTCTGCTCAGTTTAGGACATTCAGAGGGACAGCCCGACTACAGGACTTCATGGGCTTTGGCGTTTGCCCTACGCAGCTCCTTTCTGCCAACAGCAACTGTTGAGTGTGGACCCTGAGGGTCAGGAATGGGTTTTCTACATGGAATCCTTGGTGCTGAGTGCTGCTAGATGCACCAGTAGAAGAGGGAGGTGAACATTCTGTCCTGCCCTCCAACACTCAGCACCTGGAATCGAGGGGCACATCATTGCAAATCCACTCTGGGAGGCCTACCCAACAGGGACAACTGTCTCCACTGGGCAGATGGGAAGCCATGGCAACCCAGCCAGAGAGCAGGGAGTGAGCACCTGATCCCAGATCCTAGAACCAGACAGACCGTGGGCTAGGACTTCACATAGATGGAAGGACATACCTGTCTCACCCAGCACCTCCACCCTTTTGTTCCACATTTGGCACCAATGAGCAGAGCCCGGTTCCCCAGGCAGACATCAAGCCCTGGGCTCTACTGTCCTTCTCCCAGCCTGGGTGTGCCACCCCAGCCCCGTGGCTGCTTCAGGGCCCAGACTCTGTCCTTCCTGGGGAGGTATAGCTCACTGTGTGTGGGAGGGACATGGAAAGACATAGTGCCCTGATCACATCTGCCATAAAGAAAAATGGGGTCCCGGGACCCAGACAGAGATCTGTGCAGCCCTCAGGACAGTGGCTGTGGGAGTCCCCAGGAATAGGGAAGTCAAGGGAGCAGGAAGACAGAGACTCATGGACCTGCTCAGGCCACTGAGGAGGTCCCCCCAGCAAGGCCTGGGACCTGCAAGCTTTGGGGAAGGGCTTCTCCACAGGGGTCTTTTTTCCTTGGCTGTTTCTATGTAATTTTCAAGAACACAGGTTAGGAGCATGCTACTCACTTAAGACCAGATAACTCAGGTTTCCAAGTGGACAGAGTTCCACAGGATGCACTGAGAAGAGAAGAAAGGCAGCTCTGACATTTCCACCCACATATTCGAATGAAACCCAAGTGATTTCCTCTGTGTTTATGCAGAACTGCGCATCTGGGTTTTAACTGCGTTTCACTCAACCCGTAAACTATTATGTTGTGCCTATATCATGGTCCCTTCTCCAAGGAGCTCATCAAAGGGACACAGAGATAAGTGGAGGGTTCCTGACATGTTAACAGCTAAAAAGGAGGAAGATAGGAGGAGGAGGCGGTGGTGAGCCTTCTGGGAGACTTCGGGTTTATGCCCATGTAGAGATGTTACATCTGGGTCTTCAGGGCCCATCCTCTGCCATGGCTAACCTCAGGGTGGCTGGCCTGGCATCACCCAGAAAGTAAGAGAATGGGTGACACCTCAGAGGGGCCTCAAGCTCAGCCTCGAAAGCCACAAGCCAGGAAACATGCAGGATGAAGCATGCATGCCTACAATAGCCCTTCTTTATGGAAGCCAGCCCTCGTGTGCTTTCAAAAAGTCATGGGGAAGGAATCCAGGCAAGTAAAATTTTTAGAGGAAGCACTTTTCAGATACTCTAGCTAAAAATGTTCTCCAAGGGCAGTCTTTTTGTTTGTTTTTTTAAGACAGCCTAATCCACGTCCATGTGTAGCTCCTAAACTAACATGTATTTTCTTGGTATAATTTCCAAAACATTCTCAAGGAAGATTCCAAGACAATGGAGCTCAAATAAACTCATGGGGACCTCATATACACAGAAATAAATCTAATAATCTTCAAACAGAAAGTCCCATTGCTTGCTAGTGACTGAAAGGCAAAACTGCCAGCAGACTAGGCAGATCCAAGCCCAGTGAGGGGAAGGAGCAAAGCAATGAAGAGTGCTAGAAATAACCAGAATGGCAGAGTGGATGCCATTAGGATGCTTCTCACTGATGAATGCTTCTTGTCTTGGGGAGTTTGCATCTCTATGCAACCTTCTAACTTCAGGGACTTAAAAAAAATGACCACTCACATCCTGGGGAACCTCTGCCCTGTCATTCAGCATTATCAGCACTTTCGCTTAGGGTCTTATTCAGCTTTCAGGGATTACAGAAAATCTCAGGAGTGAAGCAGCATCCAGAGGCACTCAGCCTGTCCTCCCTGCCACTGATAATAAAAGCGAATACTAAGTGAGGCCAACTGTGGGCTCCATCCCTGCCAGACACCCCGTGCAAGGGTTACTCTTTGCCTCCTAATTTTCATGATAAGGACACTGAGGGTTTATGAGATGAAGTATTTGCTCAAGGTCATCCAGTTAGTGTGTGCCAGAGATGGGATGCATATCAGACGCGCACCCAGACGGTCTAATTTCAGAGTCCTTCTCTTGACTGCTTTGATATATCCCCTTGTGTGGCAGCTCACAACCACGGAAGAATGAAAAAAATAACGAAACCTATTGCAGGGAAGAAATGTGGTGCTGATTAACTGATTAGTTAAAAATCATCACACAACTGTCAATAATGCTAATGTGGGTGAAAAATGGGCTAGGCAGGAGAATATTCACATGGTCTCAAAGTTCGCCCCACTGATTACTTATTAATTACAAGGGATAAAAACCAGTAACTTTATAAGGGAGAATTCTGGCAGAGACCATCTTAACCAGGTGAACAGACTTGTCATCACCATGCCCGGTTACAAGGATATGGTGAACCCACTGCTGCAGTGTAAACACACAAAAAGTGTGTCTGCGCCTAGGGAGGAAGGAACAGCCAGGAAAATCCAGACTGTGAGACTCTGCTCAAAATAAATGGCTTATTAGGTTCTTCAACAATGTCAAAAATCAAAAAAGATAAAAGCAAAAGTAGCATTTTGATTTAGATTTAAAGACACCTAACCAAACTCAGGGCATGATATTTAACTGAATGCAAGATAGGGGAAAACAGCTACAAAGAATATTTTGGGAACAACCAGAGGTATTTGAATACTATATGTTGGATAAGATTACTTTATCAATGCTAAATTCCCCAGTGATAATGGTACTACAGTTTTGAAGTAAAAAGCCAATAGACTTAGGAGATATTTGCCAAAGTATGTCATGATGTCTGCAACCTACTTTCAAATGATTCAGAGGAAAACACTAAACACACATATACGTACACACCTAAATATATATTCCATGTGTGTATGCGTGTGTGTCTATGTGGGTAAACAACTGGCAAATCTGAGTGAAGGATATATGGGTGCTCAGTTTCCATTTTTTTAATAGATTTGAAATTTATCAAAATAAAAGGCAGACAAAAAATAAATTGTTCATTCAAGGAGTCATAAGGCAAAAGCAATGCTATGCTTTTAATCAACTAGACGAAAATTACATTTTGGGATAAGAACTAAGAGGAAACATTAAAAAAGAAAATAATATGTGAAGGTGATAAGACTACTTTTGTTTATATTACTCTTACAGTAGTTTAAAAATCAATCATGGTAGCAACAGATGGCAACAGACTTAGTTGGTAAATTTTGTGCTGGGTATAAATCAAATCACTTATTGGTCATTTACTACATTCATGTTTTTCTTTTTTTTGAGGATAATGTTTATTATTCTAATGCAATACCAAACTCATTTAATAATTTTCTGAATGAACTTTAGTGAACAAATAACACTATCCCTGGCTTTAGATCTGATTCCCAGACAATTTTCTCCAAGGACCACTACAAGTGCTGTTGCTAGAGGTGTTGACTGCCTTTGTCCCTCTGGCACAGTCACTAGGAACCCATGAACACGGGACTTACTTTTCAGACAGTGTGATTCTCTGGGGGTGTGTGGCAATCAGGCAGCCAGGGCAATGCTGCACCGTCCCTGCTGGAAATGGCCCATTGTTGCCCCAGTAGATGGTGTGGGACCACAACCCCTGAGGGCTCTGGAAAAGACAACAAGGATAAAGCAGAATGTTCATATTTCATTAAAAATGACAATTTAAAACTTCAGTGTTATGAATAATTTTTAATACATTTTAAAACTAAAATGTGAATATTTCAAAGTTAAAAGTGATTTTAAATATTCAATGTGAACTTGAAATGGTCTTGATAGTGAACCCCGTATCTCTGAATCTCCCTTCTTAACACACCACCCCACCCTTTAAATTTTAAATAAATGCAGGCATCTAGAGGCAGGTCAGGATACACGCATGGGACAAGTCTGGTCTGTGGGGAAGTGTGAGAAGTGGCTGTAGGCTAGAACACAGAAGAAGTTCATGCACTGTGCTGATGTTCCAGAAGATGTACACAGTCCTTCCCAGAGGGACTCCTAGACCAAAGCCTGACTTCTGACATTCCATGAGAACCTTGGGTGGTGTGGTCTATGAGGAGTCTCAAAGTTAGGAAGCTGTTCATAATCCCTACCTGGACCATGGGGTATCTAAGCAGTCATGGTGATGACCACACGTTGGTCCTGATAGGATGCACAGTGCTCCACGTGGAGGACAGAGTGTCATGAACAGCATTGTGAGTAGAGAGGGTCCCTGTGGACTACACCTTGTTCCAAGTGGGCACACCTTGTGCCACAGCATCTTGACTCCTGAGATCCACTCACTTATATGCAATGTAGAGTTTTCTTGCAAGCATCATAACCCTAGGACACTCTTAAGCTAGGAGGACTGTGACTTCACAGGCACAGGGAAGGTACATAGACCCACATGTGGTACAGGAACCCTGCTTTCCTACATGATAACACTTAGACTCTGGGTGAAGTCCAAGGATCCTGCCTGTGTCTATGGAATGCCCCTGTCCAGTGGTGTGCCCTGAGGCCTGGAATGATGTGTCTTGTCCCCACAGTTCCCAAGTACCCTGAGGTTCCAGACTCCTAGCTGGCTTCCCCTTTCACATCTCCCACCCAGATGGAGAAATCACAAATCTTCATACGCATAGGTGCTTTACTTTCAACATTTCGAAGCTAACATGATTTCTCTCTTTTTGGTGGTTTCTATTACTAATATAAAATATTTTGGTCTTGTGTATATATTCCCACCTTGAATTATACTCTACTGGTTGTCTTACTGCTCCTTGTTCTTTTTGTAATGTTGCTTGTGATAGTTTTGCCTATTCCTTTATAGTTTTACCTCTTTAGGCCATCTTTTTTTTTCAGCTGTGTCTTATCTAAAACATTATAGATAAAATTTAATCCTTTATTCAATTTCAGAGTAGCTATACTTTAGTTGGGGAATTTAATCTGTTCATTTTTATTTTTTGAGTAGCATTAAGAGTAGGGTAGGTAGATGACTGGTGTATTTGGCTCATTCTTCATCATCTGTTTTAGTGTTTTCTACTCCTCAAATTTTATGGTGTTAATTTCTTTACTGTCTTCAGCTGACTTGATTGGTCTTATTTTTCTTGTAATTTTTTTAGAAGTTATATATCTTATTTTTACTTCTAGCATTTATCTTAAGTTTGTTACACATAGAGGTATATTAATTTTTTTTTACCTTGAGAATTGATGAACAGATATTAGCCTCTAATTTCCAAACAGGATAAGACAATTATTTCAATGTAATTCCCTTCCCTTGCTATCTGTTATATTTTGTTTAAATTATTTAAAATACTCTGAATTGCTTTTAATTTTCATGCTTGTAGTTTCTGAAGAATAATTTCTTAACAGTTGCATTAAGCTTCATGGCTACAATGTTAAATTACAACATGTGACTGCATTTTCCTGTTTGTTAATTAATCATGTATAATTTATGTATCTTTTGTTTCTACTTTATTGAATTAATTTTTTTATTTTACTATAGGGAGTCTCTGAGTAGCTCTTTCAAAATGGTTTCATGGATAATACATTTTCTGAATTCTTAAATAGAAATGGGAAGACACTAATATAAAAGAATAAGAATCAATATTGTCAGAACAATTTTGATAAAGAGAGCAAAGTTGGAGATATAATAGTTCCTGATTTCAAAACTTACTACAAAGCTATAGGAATCAAAACAGTGTTATATGCATGTAAAGACAGACATACAGAATGATGGGATAGAATGGAGAGTCCAGAAACAAGCTCTCACATCTATGGCCAAACGATTTTTCAATAAGAGTACCAAGACTATTCAATGGGGAAAGGACAATCTCTTCAACAAATGGTGTTAGGAAAACTGGATATCCACATGAAGAATGAAGTTGGGTTTTCACCTGATACCATATATAAAAATTAACTCAAAATGATCCAAAGACCTATATGTAAGAGCTAAATCTATAAAACTCTTAGAAGAAAATTAGGAGAAAAGCTTCATGATGTTGGATTTGGCAAAGATTTCTTGGGGATGACACCAAAGCATAAGCAATAAAATTTAAAAAAATGGACTTAACCAAATTAAAAAGTTCTGTGCATCCAAAGACACCATGAACAGAGTGGAAAAAAGGCAACCCATAGAATGAGAGGAAATATTGCAAATCATATATGTGATAAGGGATTAATATCCAGAATACATAAAGAACTCCTACAGCTCAACCTAAAACCCAAACAGCCCCATTCAAAAATAAGCAAAGGAGGGGCACCTGGGTGGCGCAGTCGGTTAAGCGTCCGACTTCAGCCAGGTCACGATCTCGCGGTCCGTGAGTTCGAGCCCCGCGTCAGGCTCTGGGCTGATGGCTCGGAGCCTGGAGCCTGTTTCCGATTCTGTGTCTCCCTCTCTCTCTGCCCCTCCCCCATTCATGCTCTGTCTCTCTCTGTCCCAAAAATAAATAAACGTTGAAAAATAAGCAAAGGACCTGAGTAGCCATTTCTCCAAGGAAGATATAAAAATGGCCAATAAGCACATGAAAATATGCTCAACATCACTCATCATCAGAGAAATGCAAACCCAAACCACAATGAGATACCCTTTCATACACATTAGAATGGTTATTATAAAAAATAAAAAAAAAATTACAAGTGTTGGTGAGCATGTACAAAAATTGGAACCCTGTGCCTTGCTGGCAGGAATGTAAAATGGCCTCTAAGGAAAACAATATAGGGGTTCTTCAAAAAAATTAAACATAGAATTACCACATGATCCAACAATGCCACTTCTGGGTATATGTCCACAAGAAGTGAAAGCAGGGGCTTGTATGCCCATGTTCAGAAGCAGAATTATTCATAATAGCCAAGTGTGCTGGGACAGGCACAGAAGGGGTGGCTTTATTTTTTGGTCTCCCTGAGAGCTTTAAGAGAAATTTTTTTTTTTCTTGGAAGTGAGTTTTAATTCACATATTGACCGTCAATTAGTCTGTCACTCAGGAAGGCACAAACAAAGCATTGAGGTCTCAGGCCAACTAGTATGCAGTTTTGTTTTCGGTTCTCTAATGGAATCAAAACGGTTCTCTAATGGAATCAAAACTTGCAGCATGTCCTGGCTAAATTCTAAGCAAATTTAAATTCAGGAAAAGTCTGTGACAACTTCCTGTAAATAAAGGGGAGATGTGCTTTTTACACCCTGATATTGTAAGTGCAAAATATGTCCATAAAAAATTATGTGAAGGTCTGGTAGGCTGAAATGCTTTTCAAAATGCAAGTTCCTATAGAGGGAAATGCAAGAAAATTTCCAGTGATTTAAAAGCAATAAAGATCAGGAACACAATGAGGAGAGGGGAAAGGCTATCAGCCAAAACAAAGGGAAAGACCAATGCTTTGTGGGAACTATCATCCTAGGAGAACAATAGTTTCTAAAATAAAATAGCCATTTTAGACCTGTATCTATCTTAGTTCCAAAAGGTGGAATGTGGCTAGGTTGCAGACATCATCACAGTAAGTCTTGTGGTGCCTTTCATGACACCCCTGAATGTGGACAGAGGGCCTAGGAGTGTGCTTGGAAACCATGGATACAGTGCATGTATGGAAGCTTCTGGGTGAGAACCTAGATCCATAACTCCCACGTTAAGGTAGAGAGAGGCTGTTCCTGCTGGATTCTCTTCCCCTCACCCCACCTCTACTCTTTTGCAGAGTCAACTGGAAAGGCATCTGGGATGACCTGGGATTGGTACCAGCAGAGTCCCCTGCCAGTGTGCAGTCCTGGGAAGCCATTTCACCCCTGCTCCATCCATTACCTTGGGGCTTGGACTGTTTCAAGGCTCCTGGTGAAGACTGACAGGGACAGCCTCTGAAAATGCTCTTGGGACCTGAAGGGGCTTACAACTGTAAAGGGATGTTATTCTAAGGTAAAATGCAGGCACACAGGGCTAAAGATGAAAGAAATTCAGACACGCTCCAGATCTGGCTGCTAAGAAACAGCAAGTACAAAATGGGTTGCCACTGTCCAGCAGGGTAGCCAAGGTTGGCAGCTGCCCAGCGACTGTCCGTGGAACTCCAGGGCACACCCAGGGAGGTGTGTGAATGCTCTCTCTGGCATTTTCCCTCAGACTACCCAGACTCTGGGCTTCCTGCTCCCTCTCTTGCCTCCAACTCCCACCCAGCTTTTGCTGTAATTTTTCATCTGGTTCCCCAACCTGTCCTAACACTCCTAACCCTTTGCAAGCCAGGGTCCCTTCAAGCCCCACTTCCCTCAAGAAATCTTTGCTGATCACTGAACCATAAAACTTTTAATAAGCACCTATTTTACCTATTTTAATGAGTTGCAGGCAGAGGGGCAGAAATAAAGTTGACTGGTTTTTGCCCTCATGTTCCCCATGGCCTGAAACAGGAGACAGGTAGGAAAACCAATACCTGCAGAACAGCATGGTCTCTGATCAGTGACCCTGAGTCTAGGGGAAGTTGTGGTGCTTTGTGCCATCTGCCTCAGGGGCCAGGGGAGTTTTCAGAGAGAGAGACACTTGGACTGTAGCTTAAACCCTACAGAATTTCCAAGAGAAGTGGGGGAGGGAACTGGTGTTGGTTGAGTGACATGCTCTGGATGGAGTGATTAGAAGTCCTCTCAGGTCCTCTCACAAATATAGCTGAGGAAAGGGGCTCTGAGGGACACACAGACCTGTCCTTCCACTGTCCCAAGTAACAAGGGACCATAAGGAAAGCTAAGGGCAAGGCACAAGCTAGCACAACATTCCCGCTCCCCAGGTGGGATATGTGTGATATTCCTCAGGCATTTCTGGCTGCCCAAGAAAAAAGGAAAGGAAAGAAAACAAAGGGTTAACTGATAGAGATCACAGTCATACAGGACATGACTCTCCCATCAGTTTACAAGTATCTTAGTAAATTACAAGAAAAAGGAAATCTTATCAACAGCCCAATCTCCAGAAACCTACAGACTCAGTTTCCTGGAGCCCCAACATCACCCTCCCCTCCATAGTGATGTGGGGAACAGGCAAGAAGGGGATGGTAGGTAAAACTAAATTTCCTTATAACCTGCAGCCAATTGACAAATACTTGGGGCAAATACAGAATGCAACATTTCTCTAGGAACCCCCTAGTGTCTAATGTTGATGCCTTACTAGAGGGAAAATAACCTTAGCTTGAGAATAGCAAGGCCCCTGGCATTTTATGAGTCCTCTTTAGCATATCAAAGTCCTCCTGGAGGCCACCCCTTTGCCTTTACCTCCCCAACTCCTGAAGTATATACCCAGTCACTCTTCACACCCTCAGTGAAGTAATTTCTGCCCACAGGTTCTGTTCCCATGGTTTAATAAAATCACCTTTTTGCACCAAAGATGTCAAGAATTCTTTTTTGGCCATCAGCTCCAAACCCTCACCAATCCAAAACCTCATCACAAGGAGGTCCTCCACGGGCCACTCTCTCACCCTGTGGCTTAGCTCTGTTCGCTCATGGCCCACAATCCATCCTTTTCCTGCCCATACATGCTATGTCTGTTGTGCCATCCAGGGGCCCAGGGGGCTGTGTGCCTACCAGGAGAGCCCACTAGACAGCTCCACAAGGGGAAAGTTCAAAGAAGAGTTAGCCAGGGTGGCTCAGAAGGGTGAGTCAGACCCTACAGCTGCTGGCCTAAGGAGTCCCTGCCACCCAGGTAAAGCACAGTACACAAGGTGGTGATGGGGGGATCCAGGAGGCAGCAGCCTCTGTTTCCTGGAAGGGGTGGGAGACTGGTGTCTGGGTCAACTTGGAGAGCCTGGGGCCAGGTGGCTGAGGCCTTAAGAGGAACCACAACAAGGAGAGAAGAAGAAAAGGGAAGAAGGAATGGGAAGTCTTGTCATTCTGTGAAACGGTGTCTGTCATGGGTTATGGTGCCAGGCATCCACTTACACCCTCTCTGGGGAACTGTCATTTCTAAGATTGTGTCTATGTCTCCCAAGAGGAAGAGGGTGTCACTGCCCTCCCATGCTTCCTGACCCCACAGCTGTCCCCACTCCTCAGGTCTAAAATGGATTGATCCCTTTTCTTATAGCTTCTCCTTGCTTCGAATTGCCTAAGCACAATCTACATTTGACCTTCACCTGGACCCTGAGGCCCAGTGGTGGGTCAAGGTGACACCAGGACTTCATAGACTCCTCCCCTTTGCCCTGCCTGCTTCCCATGGCAGTTCCTTCTTGCCTCTGACAATTCTTTGAAAAGAATATTCCTCATCCTATCACTCATCCTCTTTATTTTCTGTGCATAATCTGCAATTACCTGTTTGTCTGTTTACTCATATGTGATTCAGAGAATATCACTAGACTGTCCATGCAGGCTGTGACCAGGGTCGTCCTGAAGCCTGGCACACAGAGGCAACAATTATGGGACAATGTATGGGGGCTTGTCCAGAGCTTCTACTAGGACACCTGACTGCATTCCCAGGGGGCTCTGTCAGGGCAGAGGATTTCATGACAACCCATAGGCATTCTTATCCTGTAGAATCTGAAGTAAATTCCTTCACCTCTTTAAAACCACTGCTATCCCTGTTCATCTCCCACCAGGCTCATGAAGTCAGCACTGATCAAGTTACCCTCAACAATTTTCCTTTCCCGTAACATTCCAAGGCATTTGGATGGATTCACATTTCTCTATTTATTACTTTGAAATGGCCTCTACTTAAAAAAAAATTAAGTCTATTTATTTATTTATTTTGAGAGAGAGCATGAGCAGGGCAGGGCAGAGAGAGAGAGGGAGAGAGAATCCTTAGCAGGCTCCACGCTGTCAGTGCAGAGCCCACCATGGGGCTCGAACTCACCAACATTGAGATCAAGACGTGAGCAATGACCAAGAGTTGGATGTTTAACCAACTGAGCCACCCAGGCGCCCAGCCTCTACTTTTGTTAAAGGCAGAAAGAAGTCTTGCCTTTCTAACTCCAGCAGTGCCAGAGCTTTATTCTTATGCAAAAACTTCCCATGTACAGAAGATGTACACAGTAATGGAGAGAATCCCCAAACTTGTAACAAGATCCATTAGCATCTTTTACAAGGGTCTCACTCCAGATTAAGTCACTCTTCTCCCACCCAATTAGCTGTCAAAGCAAGTGATGCTGGTACTGCTGCTAGGAAATCAAACTTGCTGGCCATTCCCTAGCACTGCCTTTCACTGCAACACCCCATCTTACAATTCCCAAAAGACGTTAGTCAGTCCGCCCAGGACAACCCAGCAAAGTATCTAGCTGTGACTCCTGCTGAATTCACTCACTCTGTCCCTGTCCTTCCAGGTTTGCCATGCCCAGGGCATTTTTTATTTTTAAATTTTTGAAAGTGGCAATCTACAGACATTTTATTAGCAAAAGGTAACAAACATGCTTGCAGCAGAGAAAGATAGGGGATCCTCCTTTCCCCTCAAGGGCATCATTAGACCTTTAAAGAAAGGCAGGTTAAAACAGTATGAGAGTAGACCCCAGGGCCTCAAGAGGTTGAAATCCAACAGCGGTGATTTGTGCTGTGCAGTGTCAACCTCATACTCATCTAGAGCTGCCTGGAATCGGGCAGATGTGGAGCCACAGAATACGCAGTGCTGCTCCACCTCAGGAAACTGGACACTCTGGCTCTCTGAGACCAATTCCTGTACAGTAGCCAATGTCACATGTGCTAGTCTCTGGGTCCTAGCTGGTGCTCCCTGTCACCTAGAAGTGAGTCTTTGAGTCCCTAATTGCTTCCCCTTGCCTGGGTCCAGGAGGACAGGAACTACAAAGGACAAATGTCTGAATGTCCCCTTCCTCCTACTTTAACATAAGATTCCTTTTGTTCCATAGTCTCCAGAGAGCTCAACAGGAACCCAGCATGGGGGTGGTGGTGCGGAGGGTCCCTGGCTTCCCACAGGGGAGAGGGAGGGCAGAGGGATGCCTGAACAGGGAACACATGGTGCAGCTCCTAAGGTGGGATGTGGGAGAGCCTGGGGTGGGTGCTGAGCCAGACACAATCAGTTCAATCCCCACATGGCTGTTCATTAGTTCTGTGACCTCAAGAGAGTTTCTTGACTTCTCTGTGCATCACCTGATATTCAGTAATAATAGGACCTACCTCACAGGGAGGCTCTGAGTATGAAACGGCTTAAAACTTTATGCTCTACACAGCTTTGTTTTCATGCACAGTGCCCCTCTTAGCTGCATGGGACATGGGCACCTGGCCTTTGTGTGTCTCCTGCCTCCTCTGTGATGCCCAGATCACTTCCTGACAGCTCATCTCCAGCAGCCCCCATTGTCCTGAGCCCCCCAGCCCCACTTACCTCCCCTCTGCCTGGGTCTGGGAGCAGGACTGGATGTTTGGGCCAGCCTTCCCATCTCCCTCTCCCCCTCCTCCTCTCTGGGTAGAGGGTGAATGAGCAATGCACTAATTAAGTCCTATGCAAATTAAAATTGGGATTACTGGTTGTAGGAGATTCTCAGCCTGCAAGCACTTCTCTTCAGGGAATTCAACATTATCTCCCCTCCTCTACAGAGGGCACTGTGCCTAATGATATCTCATACATCCTGCGCTAGACTGTGGGGTCAGCACTGAGTGCATTTGGGAAAATGCAAACAATGTTCATAACATGTCACAACCTTCCTAGACAGGCTGAGCTCTGACTATAATAGTATTCTCCACCTACGGGTTTAAAGGTAAATTAGAACATGGCAGAGAAGTAGGAGGACCCAAAGTTCCCTCATCCCTCAAACACAGCAGTATTGAGGCCAAAGGACTTTGAATTCCAAGAGCCTGGGCCGCAGGGCGACAAATATGTCTCCAGGGGCCCACAAGGACAACCTGTAGGGCCATAGGTGCATGACTGTGAACTGGGAGAGATAAAAGCGGGCCATGTAGGCATGGATGGGAGGGATGCACTTCTACAGAGAGACAAAGGGAAGAGAAAGAGAGGCTTGGAAAGCATAGGACTGTATCTGGACAAGAGAAAAACCATGGACCAGGATGGACCAAGATCCAATCTCTAACTGCGGGCCTTTCTCCAAACTGGGGGCAGCTGCCCTGTTTGCGCACCTAGGGAGGAGGGGAGCCAGCCCTGGGCTCAGTAACTCGTTCAGAGGCACAGTCTGCAGTGGGAGAAAGCAATCCCCTCCCTGGAATGCAATGGGAAGAAGGTTCAAAGGACAAAGGCTGCCTGCACCTGCCAGCCAGAAGTCATATATCTGCGGTGCAGAGCGGCACTTCCCCGGAACTGGGGCACATGGAGAGGGACCCTTTAGGACACTGGGGTTTAAGTCCCAGCCGAGCACAGGGAGGCATGCGAGTCAGTGGAATGGAACTCATTTGCACCAACGGCATTGCGAGGATGGTTTGAACAGAGTGGTTTGGGACACGTGGTCCGTGGAGGAGAGACTGGGGTGTCGCCATTTTTCTCCTTATCACCAACAAGGTGGGGCTTCAGGGAATGGACAGTGGTCCCACAGGGGAGGCAAGACCTGCCTATACTAAACCATGCCCTTCCGTGCCTGGTAACTGCATATCTACTGGAGTGGGACTGACACTGAACCAGACAGCACCTCCTCCAGACCAGCATGGCCACCAGTTCCAAGGCACCCAGTGGTTTTCCATTCCCTGATTTAATTTTTTGACAATTCTTATTATATATTTATATATACATATATATATGTGTGTGTGTGTGTGTGTATATGTGTATATATATACATATATGGACCGTGTGTGTGTGTGTGTGTGTATATGGACCATATATGTATGTATATATATATATATATATATATATATATATATATATATATTTCTTCCTTTTATCCTTATTTCTTTCCTCCTCTAGTCTGGTTATTCTGGTTGTTGGCTTATTTAAGCGGACATATTTAATCTATTCTCTTTATACCTGTTCTATAATTCCTTCTTTATTTTCCTCTCTCTTTTTCTGGACTAAGCCATATAGTTTCTCTGCCTGGTCAATTTTCTTTTCTTTTCTTTTTCTCTGCCTCTGTCATTTCTCTCTTTGTATGGGATAAGGCCTCTTCCATCAACAATGCCCCACCCTGTTGTTTTGCTGTAGCTGGTATTTTTGTTTTTTTTTCTCCCATTTTTGTTTGTTTGTTTGTTTGTTTGTTTGTTTTCTTTTCTAGGGCTACCTCAATGAATAAATCAAAGCACACCTGGTGGAGGGTCCAAAACACCACTATGAGTAGGGAGATAAAGTAACCAGAGTCACAACAACAGAGAGCAAGTAACACACTCCAAGAAACATCTCCTGAAGGGCCAGCCCTGGACAGTATACGACTTCTCTTTAATATAGCAGTGCTCACAGGTACAGGACACATAACAAGCTTTTAAAACACATAAGGGACAGAAAACTAGCCAAAATGAAGAAATGGAAGAATTCTCCTCAAAAGAAATTCCAGGAAGAAATGACAGCTAAAGAATTGATCAAAACAGATATAAACAATACAACTGAAAAAGAATGTAGAATAATAGTCAAAAGATTAATCGCTGGGCTTGAAAAAAGCATAGAAGACAACAGAGAATCTATTGCTGCAGAGATCTAGGAACTAAAAATAATCATGGTGAATTAAAAAATGTTGTAAATGAGGTGCAAAATAAACTAGATGAGGTGACAGTGAGAACTGAAGAGGCAGAGGGGAGAATAAGTGAAATAGAAGATAAAATTATGGAAAAAGATGAAGTTGAGAAAGAGAGGGAGGAAAAAAAAATTCTGGACCATGAGGGGAGATTTAGAGAAGTAAGTGATTCAATGAAACATAATAATATCTGTATCATAGGAGTTCCAGAAGAAGAATAAGAGATAGAAAGGGGTGGAAGGTGTACTTGAACAAATCATAGCTGAGAACTTCCCCAATCTGGGGAAAGAAACAGACACTGAAACCCAGGAGGCACAGAGAACTCCCTTCAGACATAACTTGAATCAATCTTCTGCATGACATAGCATAGTGAAACTGGCAAAATACAAAGATAAAGAGAGAATTCTGAAAGAGCTAGGGACAAATGGGCCTTAACCTACAAAAGTAGAAGAAGACTTATATACCAAAATTTTGGCAGGCCAGAAAGGAGTAGCAGGAAATATTCAATGTGCTGAATAGGAAAAATATGCAGTCAAGAATCCTTTATCCAGGAAGGCTGTCATTCAGAATAGAAGGTGAGATAAAGGTTTTCCCAAACAAAAACTGAAGGAGTTCATTACCACTAAACCAGCCCTACAAGAGATCCTAAGGGGGATTCTGTGAGTGGAATGTTGCAAAGACCACAAATGACCGGAGACATCACTATAAGCATGAAACCTACAGATAACACAATGACTCTAAATCCATATCTTTCAATAATAACACTGAATGTAAATGGACTAAATGCTCCAATCAAAAGACATAGGGTATCAAAATGAATAAAAAAAAGACCCGTTTATTTTCTGTCTACAAGAGACCCATTTTAGAACTGAGGACACCTTCTGATTGAAAGTGAGGGTATAGAGAACCATCTACTATGCTACTGGAAGTCAAAAGAAAGCTGGGGTAGCCATACTTATATAAGACAAACTAGATTTTAAATCAAAGGTTGTAACAAGATATGAAGGGCATTATATCATAATTATGGGGTCTATCCATCAAGAAGAGCTAACAATTATAAATGTTTATGCACCCAATTTGGAGGCACCCACATGTATAAAACAATCACAAACATATGCAATCTTATTGGTAAGAATATGGTAATTACAAGGGACTTTAATACTCTATACCTACAACAATGGACAGATAATCTAGACAGAAAATCAATAAACAAACAATGACCCTGAATGATACACTGCACTAGATGGACTGGACTTGACAGATATATTCAGAGCTTTTCATCCTAAAGCAGCAGAATACACATTCTTTTTGAGTGCACAGGGAACATTCTCCAAGACAGATCACATATTGGGTCACAAAGCAGCCCTCAATAAATATAAAAGAATTGAGATCATACCATACACATTTTCAGATCACAATGCTATGAAACTTGAAATTAACCACAGGAAAAAGTTTACAAAACCTCCAAATGCATGGAGGTTAAAGAACGTCCTACTAAAGAATGAATGTGTCAACCAGGCAATTACAGAAGAAATTAAAAAATATAGGGAAACAAATGAAAATGAAAACACAACAGTCCAAGTGCTTTGGGATGCAGCAAAGGCAGTCCTAGGAGGAAAATACATTGCAATGCAGGCCTATCTCAAGAAAACAAGAAAAATCCCAAATACAAAATCTAACAGCACACCTAAAAGAACTAGAAGCAGAACAACAAAGAAACCTCAAGGCCAGCAGAAGAAGATAAATAATGAGGATCAGAGAAGAAATAAACAATACAGAATTAAAAAAAAAGAAATCAATGAAACTAAGAGCTGTTGTTTTGAAAAAAAAAAAATTGATAACCTCCTAGCGAGATTTCTCAAAAAGAAAAGAGAGAGGACCCAAGTAGATAAAATCACAAATGAAAATGGATTTATCACAACCAATCCCTCAGAAATACAAGCAATTATCAGAGAACATTATGAAAAATTGTATGCCAACAAAGTGGACAACCTGGAAGAAACTGACAAATTCCTAGATACCACATACTACTGAAACTTAAATGGGAAGAAATAGAAAATTTGAACAGACCCATTACTAGTGAAGAAATTGAATCAGTCATCAAAAATCTCCCAACAAATAAGAGTCCTGTACCAGATGGCTTCCCAGGGGAATTCTACCAGACATTTAAAGCAGAGTTAATACGTATCTTTCTTAAGCTGTTCCAAAAAATATAAATGGAAGGAAAACTTCCAGACTCATTCTCTGAAGCCAGCATTACCTTGATTCCCAAACCAGACAGAGATCCCACTAAAAAGGAGATTTACAGGCAAATATCCCGGATGAACATGGATGCAAAAATTCTCAACAAGATACCAGCAAATCGAATTCAACAGCATATAAAAAGAATTATTCACCATGAACACATGGGATTCATTCCTGGGCTGCAGGGTTGTTCAATATTTGCAAATCAATCAATGTGATACATCACATTAATAAAAGAAAGGATAAAAACCATTTACTCTGTCAACAGATGCAGAAAAAGCATTTGACAAAAGACAGCATTCTTTTTAATAAAAACACTCAAGAAAGTCGGCAAAGAAGGAACATACCTAAACATCATAAAAGCCATTTCTGAAAAGCCTACGGCTAATATCATCCTCAATGGGGAAAAATGGAGAGCTTTCCTCCTGAGATCAGGAACACGTCAGGGATGTTCACTCTCACCACTGTTGCTTAACATAGTGTTGGAAGTTCTAGCATTGGCAATCAGAAAACAAAATGAAATAAAATGCTTCAAAATTGGCAAAGAAGTCAAACTTTCATTTTTCGCAGATGTCATGATACTCTACATGGACAGCCAAAAGGATACTAGAACTGATACATAAATTCAGCAAAGTTGCAGGGTATAACATCAATGTAAGGAAATCAGTTGCATTTCTATACACCAATAATGAAGCAACAGAAAAAGAAATAAAGAAACTGATCCCATTTACAACTGCACCAAGAACAATAAAATACCTAGGAATAAACTTAACCAAAGATGTAAAAGATCTGTATACTGAAAACTATCAAAAACTTATGAAGGAAATTGAAGAAGACACAAAGAAATGGAAAAACATTCCATGCTCATATTGGAGGAATAAATATTGTTAAAATGTCAATACTACCAAAAGTAATCTACACATTCAATGCAATCCCAATCAAAATTGCACCAGCATTCTTCTTAAAATTAGAACAGGGGCGCCTGGATGGCTCAGTGGGTTAAGCGGCCGACTTCGTCTCAGGTCATGATCTCGCGGTCTGTGAGTTCGAGCCCCGTGTCGGGCTCTGTGCTGACAGCTCAGAGCCTGGAGCCTGTTTCAGATTCTGTGTCTCCCTCTCTCTGACACTCCCCTGTTCATGCTCTGTCTCTCTCTGTCTCAAAAATAAATAAACATTAAAAAAAAAAACTAGAACAAACAATCCTAAAATTTGTATGGAACCACAAAAGACCCCAAATAGCCAAGGTAATATCGAAAAAGAAAACCAAAGCGGGAAGCATCACAATCCCAGACTTCAGCCTCTACTACAAAGCTGTAATCATCAAGACAGTATGGGATTGGCACAAAACAGACACACAGGTCAATGGAATAGAATAGAGAACCCAAAATTGGACCCACAAATGTATGGCCAACTAATCTTTGACAAAGCAGGAAGAGTATCCAATGGAAACAAGACAGTCTCTTTAGCAAATGGTGCTGGGAGAACAGGACAGCAACATGCAGAAAAATGAATCTAGATCATTTTCTTTAACCATACACAAAAATAAACTCAAAATGGAAGCAAGACCTAATGTGAGACAGGAAACCATCAAAACCCTAGGGGAGAAAGCAGGCAACAACCTCTTTGACCTTAGCCGCAGCAATTTCTTGCTTAAAACATCTCCAAAGGCAAGGGAATTAAAAGCAAAAATGAAATATGGGACCTCATCAAGATAAAAAGCTTCTGCGCTATAAAGGAAACAATCAACAAAACTAAAAGGCAACCAGGAGAATGGTAGAAGATATTTGCAGATGACATATCAGATAAAGGATTAGTATCTAAAATCTATAAAGAACTTTCCAAACTCAACACCCGAAAAACAAATAATCCAGTGAAAAAATGGGCAGAAGACATGAACAAACACTTTTTCCAAAGAAGACATCCCAAGGCCAACAGACACATGAAAAGATGCTCTATGTCACTCATTATCAGGAAAACACAAATCAAAACCATGCTGAGATACCACCTCACACCCATTAGAGTGGCTAAAATTAACTACTCAGGAAACAACAGATGCTGGCGAGGCTGTAGAGAAACGGGAACCCTTTTGCACTGTTGGTGGGAATACAAACTGGTGCAGTCACTCTGGAAAACAGTGTGGAGATTCCTCAAAAAATTAAAGATAAAACTACCCTACGACCCAGCAATAGCACTACTGGGAATTTATCCAAAGGATACAGGAGTGCTGATTCATAGGGGCACATGTACCCCAATGTTTATAGCAGCACTTTCAACAACAGCCAAATTATAGAAAGAGCCTAAATGTCCATCAACTGGTGAATGGATAAAGAAGATGTGGTTTATATATACAATGGAATACTACTCGAATATGAGAAAGAATGAAATCATGCCATTTGCAGCAACGTGGATGGAACTGGAAGGTATTATGCTTAAGTGAAATATGCCAGTCAGAGAAAGACATATTATATGTGTTCACTCATATGTGGATCTTGAGAAACTTAACAGAAGACCATGGGGGAAGGGAAAGGAAAACATAGTTACAAAGAAAGAGGGAGGGTGGCAAACCATAAGAGACTCTTAAATAAAGAGAACAAACTGGGGGTTGTTGGGGGGTTGGGGGAGAGGGGAAAATGGGTGATGGGCATTGAGGAGGGCACTTGTTGGGATGAGCACTGGGTGTTTTATGTAAGCAATGAACCATGGGAATCTACCCCAAAACCAAGAGCACACTTTACACACTGTATGTTAGCCAATTTGACAATAAATTATATTAAAAAATATAAAGATAAATTAGACTTCATGTGGCACTAACTGGGCAGTGGGCTAGGCCAGGTCAGGGTCAGGTGAACCTAGGAGCTGTGGGCAGAGGGCCCAGGCAAGAATGGGAAGGCATGCCTTCTCTGCTCCTAGGGCCAAGAAAGTCCACTCATAAGCCAGATGCTGGCCCAGCATGGGCAAAAGCAACATTACTTTGTTGTCCTCTATCCAAGTCAGAGCACAGCACTTAGATAGGTGGACCTGGGGAGCTTAGGTGACTGAGGTGCCAGGCAGGTGGTAACTGTGATTTGGGTACCAGATGGCCAGCAGCACAGCAGTCTGGAAGGCTATCTGACTCAATGCAATGTCATCTTAACGCTGTTCTGGGGTTTGGCACCTCCCCAGCCAGGTCATCCCACTGCAAGAGAGGGTCCTGCAGGACCAGGATGTGACTCCATGTGGCCACAAAGGCACATGGTTGCTGGTTTTAGGGCTTTGGAAGCAATTGCAGAGGTTTTGAGAAGAATCAGAACTATAGTTGCTTAAAATGGAAGAGTTTTCTGTTTGACCTTGAAGCAGAAAAGAACTTTTTTGAGTGTTTCCAATGTGCTAGCCACATTCCATATGCTTCATGCTTACATTTCACAAAAAAACCCCACACTCTAGGGGCAAGCATGCCCCCTTTAAATACCACCTCTCCTATGCCCAGAGGGGTTAAGAAATGTGCCCAAGGTCACACAGCAGTTAATCACCTAGAATCTGAATGGCAAAATCAAAGCCTGTGCTTTAGCATTATACCAACTCTTGAAATGCTCAGACATGCTAACAATGCTTTCTCTTCACTTTGTGAAGGCCATGTCACCTTACTCCCCATGTTTCCTAGAGCTCCAGAGGTATTTTGCCTACCTAAAAGGTTCTTCCCTGATAACCAAGTCCAGAGTCCCATTACTGCTCCTCAAGAGACAAGTTTTACCTGCTTTTCCCACAACAGTGGCTAAACGTTGTTTCCTAAGTTTTCTTTCCTCCACTGGGAATATTTTCTATTTCAAAATAGTTGAAATTATGCTGTGACAATCACATCTCTTATTTAAGATAAAAAAAATTTCATATTAGCAATGGAAACGGTCTGTTATTCTGTTTTTTTTTTCTAAACTGGGAAATTTTCACATCAGAGCTAAGCAGCTAAAACATGTTTTACTCTAACACTCTGGCATTTATCAACCTTTTGTACCTGTAATAGATGTTGTTTCCCTAGTATTTTGACCGATTGATGCTTCTGCTAAGAAATAGGCAAACCAGGTGACCAGGCTCCTTATGGTGACCTTCCTGGGGAGGTCCCTCCATTAGGCCCCCATCTCATCACTCCCAGCACCTCTGCTTCCAGATAACCCAACCCACCCTGCACTGAGCAGTGGTTCTCCAAGTGGAGTGTATGGACTATAGTATCGGCACTACCTAGAGACTTGTTAGAAATACAAGTTCTCAGGCTCCACCCAGACTTGCTGACTCAGAAACCCCTGGGGTGCTGTCCCTCAATCCAGGATTTCACAAGACCTCTAAGTGGAGAACCACTGAGCTGGAGGCTCCAGAGAGCCTGGCATGACCTCCACCAACAACCCCCTCCTCTATTTCTTTGCATGCAGTCTCAGGAGCTCATTCTTTCTTATTTCCCAAAAGGCTTGCCTTCGACAAATTTCTCTTCACTCCCCCATTCCTACAATCTCCTGTTCTCTGCTATTTCTTTCTCCCAGCTTGTTTCAACATACCCAGGAGTCCTCTTGAAAAAGCATCTTTTTCTGGACCTCCTTCCTGTCCCATACATTCAACTCCCTTTTCTTCCCTCCTACCAATGTTACCTTGGCAACTTATCCTTCTGAGCATCACAGTCCCTAGGAGTACTAGTACCTATTAAATGGGCTGGTTCTAAGAGTTTAATGAAATAACATTAGGATAAGGATGTGCTATGAGGGTTAATTCTAGCAGGCCTGGGATTTGCCTGAGCTGTTTTGCTGAAGCTGACTAGAGATGTACCTGGTCAAACTATAAAACATGGTGACTAATATTGCGGTCTTTTACTCATGGAGCCAAAGTGAGTTTCAGGGTAGGTTATGCTAGTTTGTCAGTATGATGTATTGATAACAATGAGACTGATGGTGCAAACCTAGTTACAGTGTTTGGGGGATGTGGGGGGGTAGGGATGGGGAGAGGGCTCTGACAATGGGGCTGGTCTTGTAGTGGTAATGTGCTTACATGACCAGTAGGGTATAAGAAGTCCCAGCTGAGACTCCTTTTGAGCTGCCTAGTTCTGATATGTTCTTGCATAAGGTGGTGGTTCCAAGAAAGTACATCTGGTATACCCCTGCAGAAGGAGAACAACTACAAGGAGCCTGTGTAGACGTTGGCCTTTCCAAACCCCTTGCTGATAGGCAGACTTGGGCTACAATGCAGGTCCTTACTTTTGTATTTGTTTCTACATTATATCCTTTCTCAGCAGTAAACTGTAGATTCATAAGCATTGTTGTTTGGAGCCCTGTGAGTCTTTTTTAGTAATAGAACCTTGTCCAGCTGCCACTATCAGTGTAGGTGACATTATGGTTATCTTTCTTTCTGCACCATTATGAAACCCAATTCATAATGGGTTGATCTTGAGCTGATCACAAGAATTGTTGTCCATTGGTCTCTTCATCACTTACTCCATTCTGTGCACTCCCCTGTCCTCTACCCAAATCTGGATCCCATCCTTACTAGCTGATTGAAACCATAGTCACAAAAGTCACCACCAAGTCACAGCCTTTTCAGCTCTTAGTTAACACAGCTGGCCACAGCTACTCTCTTTAACTATTCTTTATACTTGATACCATCATCCTTTATGATCTGATTATTCCTGCTCTCCCCTCCCCTTTAGATTGTCTCACTAATTCCTTTCTCCAACATACTGTAAGTATTCTCTTAGATCTATCCTTAGCTCAGCTCTTTCCTCCAGATAACTGATCATACTCATTAAATGCTCACAACCACCTGTGTTCAGATGGCCCCCAAGTCTCTCTCTAGTCTTGTTACCTTTTCTACCCTTCAGTCCACAACTCCTTGGTGGTATGTTCACTTGAACATGTCACTGGTATCTCAAAGTCATTATAATCTATCTTCCTTGTAAAATCTGCCTGTATACCATCAAGACTTAAAAATGGCTCCCTCAATGTCTCCTTCTCCATTTCTGGTCCTTTATGTATCTCTTTGTGAGTCAATCTTTCTTTCTTCTCCCTTTTTCTCCATGTCTCTCACTCCTCTTCTTTTCTCCCCAACCCAGGCAATCACACAATCCTGATGTTAATAGAGAACGGCCTTCGTCTGTGTCCCCTGTCCATTCTCTTGATGCCACCATCACTGAGTCAACTGACTTCATGCAGTGGTGTAACAGGATGGCTTGAAGACACTCTTCTGACTCAAAAGTATGATGAGAAAGAGGATATCTGCATGATAGTGTCAAAGTGTCTCCCACAAGATATTTATTAATTACAAATGGTAACTTTGCATTACAGAAACTATGCAGAAACAACCTTAATCAACTGATCAAGGTTAATGCAGTGAGCTGAATATTTGTGTTGCCCATCCAAAAATCATGTTGAAACTCTAACCTCCAATGTGACAGTGCTAGGATGAGGTGTCCTTGGGTGGTGCTTAGGTCATAAGAGTGGAGCTCTTATAGAGCTATTTAGAGCTATTATAAAAGAGACCCCAGAGGGCTCTCCTGCAATATCCCTCAGGAATACAGATGCAAAATCCTTAATAAATATTTGCTGATAGAATTCAGCAAATAAATATATATAAAATATATATATATATATATATATATATATATATATATACACACACACACACATATAATCATACACCACGACCAAGTAGAGTTTATTTTAGGGATGCAAGCCTGGTTCAAGATTTGAAAACCAATCAGTGTAATCCACCATATTGACAGACTAAGAAGAAAAATCACATGATCATGTCAATTGATACATTTAAAAAGATGATAAAATTCAATCCACCTTCATGACAAAAATTCTCAGAGAAATAGGAACAGAAGGGAACTTCCCCAACTCAAAGAGCATCTACCAAAAAATCTCACAACTAATGTTATACTTAATGGTGAAAGTCACAATGCTTTCCTCCTAAGTTTAGGAACAAGGCAGTGAAGTCTGCTTTCATCAGTCTTATTCAATGTTGATGCTATGTTGATGTTCCAGTCAATGCGATAAGGTAAGGGAAAGAAATAAATGACATACAGATTGGAAGGAAAGAAACAAAACTGTTGTTATTTCCAGAGGACATGATGTTATACATAGAAAATCCCAAGGAATCTACAAAACTCCTAGTACTAATAAGTGAGCACAGCAAGGTCACATGACAATGAGATCAACACACAAAAACCTATGCATTTCTCTGTTAGCAATAAACATGTGGATACTGCAATTAAAAATAAAATATCACTTATAATCACTCATTAAGAAAATGAATACTTAGTTGTAAATCTTAGTAAACATGTGCAAGACTCATATTCTGAATATCACAAAACACTGATGAAAGAAACCAAAGATTTAAACAAATGGAGAAATATAATGTGTCCATGCATTGGAAGATTCAACATACTAAAGGTGTTAAAATTCCTCAAACTGATATACAGATTTAACAAAGTTCCCCTCAAAATCCAGCAAGATTTTTTGTATATATAGACAAGATTAATGTAATATACTTACATGGAAAAGCATGAAAAAACTATATAGGAATAGTTAAAACAATTTTGAAAAAAAAAGAATCAAGAGGGAGAGATCAGTTCACCCAATATTAAGGTTTACCACATAGCTACAGTAATCAAGACTGTGACATTAGTGGAGGCTAAACATACAGACAATGGAAAAGAACAGAGAACTCAGAAGTAGAGCCACACAAATATTCCCAATTGATTTTTATGATGGATAATACAACAACCAGTGGTTATGTTCTCCCTTTCTATTTGAGCTGTCCTAGTGTCTGATTTCCAGAAAGAACTTACTTCTTTGCTCTGACCAAGAAATAAGAACAACCCTTCAGACATGATTTGGCCCACAGGATAGAGAAGCTTAGTGCTTTAATTAATTGATACCCATTTGTCCCATTGTTTCTACACCTTCAGAAACTCATATGAAGTTACTAGTTAAGCAACAGCTTTTGCTTCTGCTTAAGCAGACGTTTTTTTGTTTGCTTTTTAAAATTTTTACCTTTCAATCTGAATTTACCATTCCATTTTTCATCAGTACTAAATTTCATTGTGTTAGATTTGGCACACCACAATTCCTGCCTGTCAGAAGTCATCTGAACTCCTCTTGGCTCCCGGTTAACCTGTTTACCTGTATATGTTTGCCAATCCCTGTCCTATAGTATTTTTAAAATGGTTAGACAGGAAGGAAGGCATAGCCTTGTAGCAAACTACTAACAACCCATTTCTAGGCTTAACTAAATGACTAAGAGATGATGTGTTCTTTGTTTATGGTAACTGACAATGGTGAATCCTATCTCATTAAACTGACATCCAGGCTACATTTTTCCATTGTTGTTATAGTACTGGCATGATGAAGTTAAAGGGCAGAGTGTTACAGCTTGAGGGGACCTTAGAAATAATCTAAAATACAACATTTTCATTTTATAAAAGGAGAACATGGACTCAGAAGTGAAGTGACTTCTCCAAGATTAACAACAGGTAAGTGACAGTTTAGGAATTTGAACCCAAATATTCTGATTCAAATACAGTTATGTGTGTGTGTTTTAACCAGGACATTATGCTTCCTCTCTATCAAATGCACTACAAAAATTCAGATGTATGATGGTTCTAGTAATCCCCCATAAAAAGTCTAGTACTCCCCTATAAAAAGTGAGGTAGAGCCTAGCAGTTTTCTACCAATACCACTTGAAGCTACAACTGATCACCAGATGCCCTCCTTTCTTCTGGTCACCTATCCTAGAATAGTATGAAATATGAACATTGCTGCCATAATTTGCAGTATTAAGTTTCTATCCTCCTGTTAAAACTCCTAAAAAGTTTTTATGTAGAAGCTAAAAAAAATTGAACAGATTGAAAAAGGGATCAGATTAATAATGGTTGCCAGAGGTGGGGCTTGGGGATGGGTAAAAGGGGTCAAAGAGTGTAAACTTCCAGTTATAAGAGAAGTAAGTTCTGGGGAATCTAATGTACTGCATGATGACTACAGTTAATAAGACTGTATTGTATATTTAAAAGTTGCTGTAAGAGAGTAGATCTGAGAAGTTCTCATCACGAGAAAAAAAATGTGTAACTGTGTAAGGCGATAGATGTTAACTCTGTGGTAACAATTTCTCTCTCTCTCTCTCTCTCTCTCTCTCTCTCTCTCTATATATATATATATATCAAATCATCATGTTGTACGCTTAAAACTAATATAATGCTATATATCAATTATATCTCAATAAAACTGAAAAAAAGTGTTTATGAAAATTCTTGGGGGTGCTATCAGAGAAAAATCTCTTGGATATATTGTTGATTTGACACATTAATCTTGCCACACATCTGTAATCAGCACCTGGTTTTGGGGATAATCTACTCCATCTTTTATTTATCCATATATACGGTGTGTGGTAGAAATGACCTACTAATTTTCTTCCTGATTTATACTAAATGATGCTAACAATTTATTAAACACTGTTTTCCCACTGGATTACATGTGAGAGCACAAGGTCTGGTTTGCCATATGGCACCCAACTGCCTCATCCTGAGAGCTGGTTCCACAGCATGCTGTGCATCTCGCATGTCGAATTTTTATTCAAGACATTACGGAATGTGCTTTCTTTTTTTCTTTTATATTTTTAACATTTATTAATTTTTTGAGAGACAGAGCACAAGTGGGGGAGGGGCAGAGAGAGAGGGAGACACAGAATATGAAGCAGGCCCCAGGCTCTGAGCTGTCAGTCGAGAGCCTAACAGCCTGAACCCGTGAACCAAAAGACCATGACCTGAGCTGAAGTCAGACACTTAACTGACTGAGCAACCCAGGCGCCCCTGGAATGTGCTTTCTACTTCTGAAATATTATTTCAAAAGAACTGTGACTTGTTTAAAAATTGTAAGTTCTAAATAAACAACAGTACATGCCAAAAGCAAAACATACAGAGACACTGAATTATGTTTCTGAAATTTTAAAGGCCATGGGGAAACAGTGAAAAAAATCAAGAGAAAACCACATATATTGCATGACCTTAAAAATGTAAAAAAAAAAATATGCCTATATAAACACCAAAAGAAAATAGAGCCAAATCTCTCCATTGATTTCTTTATCATTCTGGGATTCCTGCCTGACTTAAGAAGGCCTCCTTGGGCAGTCTTCTAAACTTTCTCCTAATATTTGTATAATATGACTTTTTACCCTACATTTGGATTTAAAATCCATCTGGAATTTACTCATCTACATGACATATTGTTGGCATCTAATTCTATTTTCTTCCAACATCATTAAGACAATATTTATTAAATATGACATCTTTTCCTGCTGAGTTATAAGACATCTATACTTCAATCTGCTTGTATAATAGCTACTCTCTTTCAGTGATTTTTATTTTATTTTTCATTTTGGTGCCTGTGCTCTATTCTTTTGTCTAGTATAAACTATGCAATACTTTAAGTATATGACATAAGTCCCTTCTTCTTATTCTTTTTCAAGCACTTCTTGCCGATATTTATGAGTTAAAAAAATCTAGGGTGCTTGGGGTGCCTGGGTGGTTTGTTGACTGTCCGACTCTGGCTCAGGTCATGGTCTCACAGTTTGTGAGTTTGAGTCCCGTGTCAGGTTCTGTGATAACATCTCAGAGGCTGAAGCCTGTTTCAGATTCTTTGTCTCCTTCTCTCTCTACTCCTCCTCCGTGCGTGCGCGTGCTCTCTCTCTCTCTCAAAACTAAACATTATTTTTTTTAAATCTAGGGTACTGATATCAAAACTGTGTATTAAACTATACATTAATTTCAAAAGGATTTATGTCTTCAAATTTAGTTTCCCCACTCATGAGAGTGTGTATATTTCTTATTATATAGAGTTTTGAGTCCTTTAATTAAAAACTCATACTTATTGCTCTTGGTATGCATTTCTATGGCAAAATACAAATAAAATATATACAAAGTAGAAAAGTAGACTTGGAAAAATTATTAGTTGGAAAAAAATTAGACTTCCTAATATACAAAACCTTATACAGTTGATAGAAAACAACAGTCAGAGGACAGTGGGTAAAAGCCACTGTTTTAAAAGAGGGATGGGGTATAGCTGATGAAGGTAAGAGGGAATGCACCACCTAACGCACATCACAAGCAGTGAAAGAAATGCAAAGCAAAACAAAGTACTTTTTTTCCCCTGATGAGATTTGTAAAACTTAAGAAGAATCTCTAACACTGAGTGGTGGAGAAGATGTGCACCTCTCACATTACTGGTGGAAACATAAATTGAAAAAGAATGTGCCAGCATATACAAAGCATCAAAATGCATATGCCCTTTGAATCATATTTTTAAGATTTTATTCTACAGAAGAGCTGTAATACAGAAAAGACTTTGCCACCCCCAGCATTATTTGTGACAGCAAAAGTCTAAACATTATCCATAGGGGAATATTGGGATAAATTTTGCTATAGCCACACTATATTGTCATAAGCATGTAATTTCTTCCTTAAATCATTTCCTTTGCAGCTTTCCCCTTTAAGGCTGACTTACATTCAGAATCAAAGAAGTCCCCCACCAGCTCTGAGTCTCAATGCTTGATTTTCTTAATTCCTTTAGTAAGAATGCAGTCTTGAGATCCATGCTTAGTAGAGACAGGGAAAGCAATCAAGTAATTGTCTGAATTCCAGCAGTAGAGCTTTCCAAGGCCCTTTGAAGGAAACCTACATCATCAACTAAAGAGAACTTTACTATCTGCCAGGGACAGGAAGGCCTCAAGATTTCAAGATGAAGGAGTGGAAAGCCCATTACTTCCAGTGACTCTGGTAGAGAAAGTTGGGGGAGGGGCACTGTGTGGTACAGGCATCCTGTGCTCTTTCTGGGCCAAAGAATCGTGTAAACAGGAATGTCAGGGAAATTGAGGAGGAAGTAAAAGCAATAGTGGTATGAAAATGATACTTTGGTCCTTTTGTGACTGTGGGAGAACACCTGTCAGAAACTAAGCAGAATGCAGCAGTATAAGGGGGTTATGCAGAAGGACATTCAGAAGAGAGAGAGTGAAGGGGAGGGGGAGACAGAGAGAGAGGGATACAGAGCAAGGGGAGAGAGGGAAAGAGAGAGAGAGAGAGAGGGGAAGAGACAGAGAGGTAGGGAGGCGAAGGGAGACAGAGGCCAAAAGAGAGATTATAGATTGACACACGAGTATATATTCATTTATAATAAAAATAAGGAATAAAAATGTTGTGAGTCATAAGCTTTTGAGTGACAGGATTATAGATAACTGTTACCATCTTTGCTCTTTTATGTATTTTCTGAATTTTCCCTAAAAGTCATATACCACTTTTGTAATCAGAAAAACAGACATTAAAACAAACAAACAAGACATTAAAGCATTTAAATCCTTTCTGCTTTCATCGCAGAGAAGTTTTTTTTTTTTCTGAATAAGGCTGCAACCAAACCAGGTGAATAATCACAAACCTAAATCCACATCTGAATATGTGCCCCAGATAAACATCTTGAGAAACCAGTACCTGCAAATGAGGTGCCAAGACTTGAACTTTATTAAGCTGCACTGTAATGGGAATGTATGCCTGAAAAGTGGGATCTTGTTCTCAGAGAACTAGATTCCCACCACATAGGAGGGAGGACTGTCACCCCTCCATCTATAGTGCCCCTGGAGTGGCCTCCAACAATGCATGACAAGTCCTCAGGCAGCAGAGAGACTGGAGAAAGAAATCAAAGGATAAGACTAACATCTGGGCAGTAAGAAAGAAAGAAGGACCTTCCCCACTTTGTAGTTTGGGGTCCCAAGAAGCTCAGCTTTTGTGGGAGGTAACATTACAGAAAATCCCTGGGTTTACTCCTTGGGCTGCAGACTAGCCACCCCTGTCTTGATAAATAGTAGGCTGTCCTGGTTGTGGCCTTGTAAACAACTGAATAAGAGAAACACACAAATGAACAATATGTAGTTATCTCTGTAAAATCCTTTGTTTACTCCTTTGATCTAATTAACATGAGGAAATAGGGCTTAACATGAAAAAGCTTAAAGATGAAAAAGGAACTTCAAATGAGGACATTTGACCACCATACTTGCTGCAGAGTACTGGGTAGCAAGTGAAGTCTTTAGTGTCAGAACAAGAGAGTACTGATTACAATGATAAGGCTGCCCTGGATCACACCCAGCCTGTAAGGATGAAATAAAATTTGAAATAAAATTATTTATTTATTTATTTATTTAATTATTTTTAATTTTTAAAAATGTTTTATTCAGTTTTGAGAGACAGGGAGAAAGAAAGAGAGAGCGACAGAGTATGAGCAGGGGAGGGGCAGAAAGAGGGAGACACAGAATCCAAAGCAGGCCCCAGGCTCTGAGCTGTCAGCACAGAGCCTGATGTAGGGCTCAAACTCATGAACCACAAGATCATGACGAGAGCTGAAGCTGGACACTTACCTGATTGAGCCACCCAGGCATCCGTGAAATAAAATAATTTAACAAAGTGAGATTCCAGTTCTAGGAAAAGATGGACTAGACACACTGTCACTATTCTTATTACTAAAAACAGCTTAAAACTCTGGGCTTAATATACTAAAACAAAGAAAAAAACAGACAAAAGCAATAAACAAATAAGCCTAGGAAGACTGAAAGGTGGAGAGTGAAAGGCAGACCGGCTAGGGACCCTGAGACTTGGTGAACAACACAATGGGGAGGTCCCTGGGTTTCCTTTATGTGTAATATATCCTGGACTAGGTGCTGGACAAGCCAGCAACGTGGCTATGCCAATAGACACTCTCAAAAACAGCCTGCTCTCTCTGGCCAAGGGACAAGGAAAGAAGCAATCTACCAGGATGGAAAAATTTTATGCAATGGACCAAATACCATGGAAAAAAACTGTGACTCCACCCCACTCCTGAGTGGGGAGCCTAGACTTCTACCCTTGTTGGGCTGAAATGAGACACTCATTTCCTTTCTCCCCAAGAGTGGTATCAGAGCAAGCCGAGAGGGCAGGCAGGACTTTCATCCTTGCTTGGTGGTAAGAAGACCCTCTCGGCTCACACTGTCAGCATAGCTATACAGAGAGGCTGGGATTCCATCCCTATCCAAAAGTAACAAAGCATTCTTCTCTTCTCCACCTAAGTAGTATCTGTAGAGATGAAGTAGGGAATATTATGAGGGATTCCCTCCTCTGCCCAGCCATGATAGTAGCAGCTGAAGCCCAATAGGAAACCTGAAATTCCACCCCAGCTCAACAGTTATAACAGTTTTATTCCCTCCTCGCTTCTCCAGGGTGTCCATGGAGGTGGAATGGGGAACTTTGTCTTCCATTCCCACCTGGAAATAATGAGGTAGCACATTATTTCCTCTGTCAGACTATTGCCCAAGGAGGACTGCCAAAACATAAATTTTAAATAGGATTCAGAATCTCATAACATAATATGTAGGGTATAATTGAAAATCACTCATCACACAAAGAACCAAGAAAATCTCAACTTGAATGAGAAAAGACAGTAGATGCCAATACCTATGTGACACAGATGGAATTCTCTGACAGACGTTTTAAAGCAAATATCATACAAATGCTCAATTATAAGCATCCTTGAAACAAATGAGAAAGTAGAAAGTCTCAGTAAAGAAATAGAAGGTATAAAAAAAAATTGAAATTTAGAACTGAAAAATACAACAACCTAAATGAAAAACTTACTGGATAGGCTCAACAGCAAAATGAATAGGACAGAGGAAAGAATCATTGAACTTAAACACAGAACAATAGATATTACCCAATTTGAACAACAGAAAGAAAATAGAAAAAAATTACCAACCTCAGGGACATGCACATATAGCACAAGATATAAAATTTGCATCATCAAAGTCTCAGAAGGAGAGGAGAAAGAATCTGGAGCTGAAAAGTATTTGGAGAAGGAATTTCTTAAAACTTCCCAAATTTGAAAAAAAATATAAACCTGCAGAATCAAGAAGTTGAGCAAACCTGAAGTTTTATAAATCCAAAAAACAATCTATGCCAAACACAAACTAATCAAATAATCAAACTTCTAGAAACTAAAGCAAAGAGAAAATATTTTTTTAAAAATATTTATTTATTTATTTATTTATTTATTTATTTATTTATTTAGAGAATGAATCCCAAGCAGCCTCTGCACTGTGAGCACACAGCTGAACACAGGGCTCAATCTCACAAACCATGAGATCATGACCTGAGCCAAAATCCAGAGTCAGACGCTTAAGTGACTGAGCCACCTATGCATCCCAAAGAAATAATCTTGAAAGCTAAGTGGGGGAAATCACCTAATAGTGGAACAATAATTCAAGTGACAATGGACTTCTCAGAAACCATAAAAACTAGAAGGAAGTGGAATAACATTTGTCAAAAGCTAAAAGGAAAGAAATGTCAACCCAGAGTTCTATATCCAGCAAACATACTCATCAGAACTGAAGGGGAAATTAGGAAATCTTGGATGAATAAAAGCCTAAGAGAATTTATCACTAGCAAACCTACCTAGAAGAAAGGCCAAGGAATTTCTTAAAATGGAAAAGAAATAACAAACAACAAGAACAACAACAAAAACACCAAAACCCTCCCAAAACTTGGAACATCAGGAAGTACAGAAAAACAATGGAAAGAGTAAAAATTTGAGTAATACAAGACATCGTCATTCTTTTCTAAGTTATATTTAATGGTTTAAGCAAAAATTATAACATTGTCTGATGTGATTCTCAAAGTAGTACATAGAAGAAATATTTAAGGTAATTGTAAATAGGAGAAGGTAAAGGCACTTAAAAGGAGGTAAAGTATCTATATTTTATTCAAATTGATAAAATATTAACATCAGTATACTGTGGTAAGTTACTTATATACAATGCAATACTTAGAGAAATTATGGAAAAACAAAACAAAACAAAACAAAGAACTGAACTCATACTGTGTGTTCTATGACCACAGTGGAATCAAAATTGGAAGTCAATAATAGAAAAAAATTTCAAAAACACTTCAAATACTTGGAAACTGAACAACAGACTTCTAAATAATCTATGGATTAAAGAGGAAGTCTCAAGAGAAATTAGAAAGCATATTCAATTGAAAAAAATAAAAACACAACATATCAAAATATGTAAGACACAGCTAAAGTACTGTTAAAACGTAAATTGACAGCACCATTTTTACATTAGAATAGAGTAAAAGCCTCAAATCAATAATCTAAGCTCCCACTTTATGAAACTAGCAATATAAACACACAGCCAGTTAAAAAAGGAAGAAAATAATAAAGAGCAGAAATAAAATTAAAAACAGCAAAACAATGGAGAACAATCAGTAAAACAAAAAGCTGGTTCTAGCAAAAGTGACAAAGGAGAAAAGATACAAATTACCTATAACAAGAATGAAACAGAATATTGCTGCATATTCTCAGACACCAAAAGTATAACATGGGAACATTACAAACAAGTGTATACACATAAACTTGGTCACTTAGATGAAATGGATCAATCTCTTGAAAAGGAAAAACTTTTACAACTCACTCAATATGATAGATAGATAATTTGAATATTCCCCTAACTATTAAAGAAATTTAATTTGCAATTTAAATCTTCCTAATGAGAAATCTCCAAGCTCATACTGTTTCTGAAGAATTTTGAAGAATAACACATGTTTAAAAAAAGAATGCCAATTCTATACAAGCTCTTCCAGAAAAGAGAAGAATAAATAACACTTTTCAATTAAATTAACAAGGCCACTATTACCTTAATACCAAAATCTGAGAGATACAGTATATAAAAAAGTAAATTGTATTCTTAATAAACACAAATATTATTTATATATCATAAATATTATATAAATAAGTATAATAAATAATATAAACCCTACTTGGTCATGGTATAAAATTATATATGTGTATGTATGAAATTATATACATAAAAAACCAAGTCAGATTTATTCCAGGGATGCAAGAATGGTTCAATATTTAAAAATTTATCAATGTAATTTTACCATATTAATAGGCTAAAGAAGACAAATCCCACAATTATATCATTCATGATAAAAAAAACCTTCAGGGGTGCCTGGGTGGCTCAGTCGGTTGGGCGTCCGACTTCAGCTCAGGTCATGATCTCGAGTTCTGTGAGTTCGAGCCCCGCATCAGGCTCTGTGCTGACAGCTCAGAGCCTGGAGCCTGTTTCAGATTCTGTGTCTCCCTCTCTCTCTGACCCTCCCCTGTTCATGCTCTGTCTCTCTCTGTCTTAAAAATAAATAAACGTTAAAAAAAATAAAAAAATAAAAAACTTTCAGAACATTAGGAATCAAGAGGAATTTCTTCAACTTGAAACAAAATTATGCAAAAATACTATCGCTAACATAGTTAATGGTGAAGGACTGAGTGTTTTCCAACTATGATTAGGGTCAAGGCAAGGATGTTTGCTCTCACTATGTTATTCAACATACTACTGGAAGTGCTAGCCAGAGCAGTAAGACAAGAAAGGAAATAAAAGACATACATATTGGAAAGGGAGAAATAAACTGTTACTCTTTGCAGATAAGATAAAAGTCTACATAGAAAATCCCTCAAAGAAGTTACAAAAGATTCCTAGAATAGGAGAATTCAGCAAGTTCACAGATACAAGATCAATATACAAAAATAAACTGTTATTCCTATACACTAGTAATGAACCCATGAACACTGAAATTAAATATACAATACCATTTGCAATTACTCTGTAAACTGATGGAATACTTAGGTATAAATCTAACAAAATGTGTATAGGACTTATATGCTTAAACTATAAAACACTCATGAAATAAATAAAAGAAGATCTAAATAAATGGAGAGACATATTGTGTTCATGGACTGGAAAACTCAACATTGCAAAGATGTCTCCCTAAAATGATGTATAGGTTTAATGCAATTCCTATAAAAACTCCAGTAAGATTTTTGTAGATATAGACAATGTATTATATAATTGATATGCAAAGACGAAGAAACTAGAAGATCTAAATAATTTTTAAAAATAAAAATAATGTGGTATTAATCACTCTAGCTGAATTTCAGACTTACTACACAGCTTAGTTTATTATATGGCTACATAGATCAACAATACAGAATAGAAAACCCAGAAATAAACCTACAGAGGTATGACCAATTGATTTTTTTTTTTTTGCTTTGGTTGCATTTTTTAACAGATTTATTGAGATATAATTCATGTACCATACAATTATCCCATTTAAAGTGTACAATGTGGGGTGCTTGGGTGGCTCAGTTGGTTAAGTGTCCAACTCTTGATTTTGGCTCCGGTTATGATCTCCTGGTTCATGAGATTGAGCCCTGCATCGGACTCTGTGCTGATAGTGCAGAACCTACTTGGGATTCTCTCCTTTTCTCTCTCCCCTTTCCCCACTTGCGTGTGTGTGTGTGTGTGTGTGTGTGTATGTGTGTGTGCCTTCTCTCTCTGTCTCTCAAAATAAATAAATAAACATTAAAAAATAAAGCTTACAATTCAGTGATTATTATAATATTATATTATTAAGTTTTTAAAATTGTGGAAATGTATATGTAACATAAAATTTGTCATTGTAACTGTTTTTTAAGTGTGCAGTTCAGTGGCATTTCAAAAATTAGGAACATTTCACGAATCTGCATGTCATTCTTGCTCATGGTCTATAGTAATTTCTCTGCATCACTCCTATTTTTGTACATGTACTCCCAAAGTGGGTACTGGCCAAGTGATTTTTGATAAAAGTATGAAAGTAAATCAATGGAGTAAAGGCAATCTTTTCAGCAAATGGATATCATTTGCTGATTATATACCCATCAGCAAAAAAAAAAAAAAAAAAAAAAGCCAAAACAAAACAAAACAAAAAACCTCAATCTCATATTTTATACAAAATAAAGTAAAAACAGATTATAGATCCATATGTAAAACACACACCTGTCAAGTCTTTAGAAGAAAAAATAGGAGAAAATCTTTGGGTTGTAGGGCTTGGTGACAAATCAAAAGCAAAATCCATAAATTGGACTTTATTGAAATTAAAGCTCTTGGCTCTGTGAAGGACCCTGTTAAGAAGGTGAAATGGCGAGCTGGGAGAAAAGGTTTGCAAACCACATTACCGACAAACAATTCCTATCTAGAAAATATAAAGAATCTCATCATTCAATTCTAAAAGACAAACAATCCAATTAGAACGTGGGCAAAAGCCCTGAAGAGGCCATATATAAAGAAAGGCTTTTATCTCTGCTACTGTAGTCAGTATGTAAATGGAGCACAACTTGATTCAACAACAGCACCCCAGGCCCTGCAGCAGGGGAGCTTTGTGGATGCAATTCAGAAAAGACTGCAGAGAAGGACGCCAACAAGGGACCAAGGTCAAGGAGGCTTATACACTAGGCTTTCATCAGCAAGTGCTACGCAGAGAGACCAGGAGACTTCACAGAAATATGGGAAGAGATTCACACTAACCTTATGAACCAGGTATAACTGATAGGGGCAGAAAAAGCCAGTCCCAGCTGCTTTAAGTGCTTAACTCTGAACTTGAGCCAATTTGGGCTGACAGAGAGACATTTTTTGCAGTTATGGCATCTGTTTTCCAAGAGTGCTGCATGGGATGAACAAGGTCCCTGGTGGTCTCAAGTGCCCAAGTCATGGATTCCATGATGTGTATTAATGAGTGTTTTATAGCAGTGCTGTGCCAGGCAGTGGGGAGAAAGACAAGGTGTTCTTGCTCGCCTGTGTTGGCAGGTTGTCGAGAGTTTAGCTCAGCTACTTCATGGCATTGGCATACATTTTGTGTGGTCAAATGGCCTGCAGGGCCCTTAAATGACACCAGCCCCCTCATGCAAGCACATCCCCTAAATAGCAGCCTGCAGAATCATAAGCAAATATAAGTTCCTGACATGACTTCTCCAACAGCCTTTGTGAGAGTCTCTGCCATCTCATAGGGCTTCCCCTTTGTGTGCTCCTTAGGTAAGACCCTTGTGAAACTTAACAAAGCCCTGCTTTTTTTTTTTTTTTTGGTCTGAATTGAACAATCTGGCCTTATTCCAGCATTCCCTGAAGCATTCCATCCACAGACTCTAATATGAAGGCATGAGCCCCAGGTCCTGCCATGCCATTTTCTCTTTATCTGCACCCTTGCTTGACCTCCCCTTTTTGCCCCCAGGGGCATCATGTACTTCCTTCAGGACCTGCAAGTAATAAACTCTATTTCATTTTCTTGTGTGGTCTTTTGTTGAACTGCAACTGACCATCTGCCATCCTTGGCCTCTGCTTAGCAAATGTTAATTTAACAAGAATAAAACCATAACACAGTTAAATAAGGGATAAAGAGTTAAAACTGCCAGAAGCACCTCTAGAGAAGGGTGAATACAAAAAAGGGTCAGAGAATGACAAACACCTCAATGCAGAAGGGTGTGGTGAGCAAGGCAGAGGTGCCCCTCTGGAAATCCATCTTGAATTAGGAAGGGGAGGGGTCATAGTGAACATGGGACCACATGCCTGGTCAGCTTGGTACTTCCTTCCACAGACCCCCAAATGAGCTGGCATCACACAGGAGTAGTACTTGTGTATTAACCATCTTTTATTTTCTATATTTGATGATTTGACATCTTGGGGCCTTGATAACCCTAAAGGGACAGCTCTTCCCAGAGTTAGCCAATTCCTAGAGATAGTAAAGAACTCGCCCCTAAGCATGGCTTTCGTTTACAAAACAACAAATCTAGGGTCCACACCCTAAACACCTTCACTATGGAGGACACTCCAAGCCACTATCCACCTGCCCTAAATACCCAGGACCAAGTACTAGATGACTAGGGACAGTCCCTATGCTCCAGAGACCACTGGAATTAGTCACATTAGCCAATCCTAACCCCGCTCACCCTGCCTTACCCATCCCTTCCCATGGAAATGACAATAAATCCTCTTGCCCACATTTTACCCTCATTCCCTGTGCTTCCTGACCAACCTGAGGCTCCCTGTGGCATGGTATACCCCCACTTCTTGGGAACTGTGATTAAGAAACTATGTTTTGATTGACAATCATTTCCTGATCTGTTGGCCTTACTATGTCTCAAACTTTCTATTAACACACTATATTCTAAAGCAACTTGTACTTGAGATTATGACTAGTTAAACTTCACACATTCAGCCTCTTTTTCTGTAACATGATTCCATTCTTCATATCAAGACTTTTCTGGCTGCTCCATCAAGTTAAAGGGGATCCTTTAGAATACTGATAATGAAATTGAGCCAACTCCCCAGACTCATTCCAGAGTGTGCTGAGAAAGTTAGTGCCCCCACCTTAGAGAGTGAAGCTCTGTGGGTCCAAGTCCTGCCTGGTATGCAGGGTGAGACCATCCGGAGTGGGGAGGAGTGGGGGATTATACTAGGTCCAGATCAGAGTTTGGGGATGTTGAGTATTCTACCCATTCTGTTTATGATTCAGATGAGGTCACACACAGAGCAGGAGTGCAGATGTGACCAAGACAGAATGAGAATGAGCAGTGATGAAATGAGCCTCATGCTAAATGTTCACTGACTGGTTCATGAGCTGACGAAAGCTTGATTACCCAAAGCAATAGTGGGACACGTCCATCATTTCATTCATCATATGAAAAAGGCTGATTTTCCAGCAAGTCTTTGACTTGAAGGGGATGTGAGGTGCATTGCAGGCTCTCAGCCCTTCAGGGTATAGACCAGGGTGACGTCATAGCTTTGTCTACACTCCCCGCTTCAGCCGGTCTCCTGGAGCTGGCTCCACACGACAAGCAGTGCAGGGTCTCTGGCTATGACATGCTGCTGTGTCTGAGCTTCTCACTTTCCTTCCTGTGCTTTAAAGCACATTGCCCCGTCCTAAATCTACCCTGCTCAAAATTGTTTTCCTTCCTTTTTTCTCCCTCTCTCTCTTGCCTTACTTTCCTTTTTATCACTAATCTCCATAATTCTGCCAACTTCACTTGCTACAAATCACTTTGAAGTCACCAGGTTCTCCAGGGGGAATGAAATCTAAATTGCATGATGATATCTGTAATACCTACAAGAGCCCTGAAAAATACAACCACAAGAATGGGAAAGCTTTTACCTCCCTAACACTTCTTAGAGTGAGGTGTTTTTTTTCCTAGCAAAGTTGCAAAACTCCACTAATTTTAAGTCTGAGAATTGATTCCCTGGTTTGTACTGAGGTTCAAAGGATATTGTGAGAATACACATTTGAGATAACAGGGGATAATGCATTTTGTTTGTGTCATCTCAGATTGGGGTCCATTGGCTTGTTCTTGGAAGCTCTCCCTGTGGGTAAACTCTGAGTGGCTGGGAGGCGATGGACCAGGACAGAAGCCCCAAAGGGGATTTTTTTCCTCGGTCTTATTTCCTGGGCAAAGACTTTCTGAGCACTTACAAAGGTGTGTCAAGAAAGTGCAGCTATGCAGCAGGGCACAGGGTGGTGTTCTTCCCTGGAGGTCGGTCTGGGGCAGCCCACACAGGTCCAACTGGCAGTGCTAAGTAGGAAGTTAGCCGCCCAGGTAAAGACTCTGGGAAACTGAATGAGCATGATGTGGGGAATCTAATCAAAATGCAACTTAATTTTTGTCTCCTTGACCTCCTATATTCAGGAGGGAATTTAGCTGGGGGAATTCAGAAGAGTTTTCTTTCCACTGGATGAGAATCTGGTATACCCCCCTGACTTATAAACACAGTCCAGATCATAGATGGAATGTATTGTGTCCACTGAGTTAATCACACCTCCATCTCTCAATATTCATTTAAGGTACCTTCTCCTCCAGCCCCTCTAAACCTGGGCTGAGGGATCCTGCCTGCTATAAAGGGGGCGAGGCCTGGTATATTTTGATGAATTTTAGGCAGGGGAAGGGAAGTTTGAACTGAGGATCCTCCAGACCCCACCTTATGTCCCCAGGCCTGGCAGAACTTTTCACTAGGAAACATCATTAATAGGGTGAAAGGCAAACCAAAGAAAGAAAAGTTCACTGAAATCCACAGAATCAAGAAAGAAGTTAATAAGAAATAGCTAATCCAATATAAAAATGGAAAGATATCTGAACACTTCATAAAAGGATACCTGAATGGCCAAGAACCAATGAAAATTTGCTCAACCTCAGTTACCACAGAAATTAAACTAAAATCGCAATTAGACACCTCCCAGATCTGAAATCACTGAAACAAAATATACCAAGTGTAAGCGAAGATGTGAAGTATCTGGATCCTTCCTCCTGAGCTGGTGAGAGTATAATTGGTTCAACACCTTTGGAAGATACTTGGCAGTATCTATCAAAACTGATCACACATATACCCTACGACCAGCAATTTCAGTACTTGGTATATACTCAACCACAATGTGTACACATGTATACCAAAGCATATGGAAAGAATTTTCATGGCAGCCTTACTCACAGAGCTAAGAACTAGAAGCAACCCAAATGAATACCAATGGTAGGCTGGATAAATTGGTATATATGCACACATGGACGAAGAGTATATTAGTAGTACAGTATGAATGAATGACCTATGTTCAATATACTTATCATACAACGTACTATAATTCATCACATGAAGTTTACAAATAACCTACAGGTTAGAAGTCATGATAGTGAATAGAGTGGATAGAGAAAAAAGGAGGTGATGGGTTAAAAACACAGGGGGCAAAATGGATGCAGATAATGAGCTATTTTTTGGTCTGAGTGGTGATTACAAAGGGATATGTGCATTTCCGTATAACTCATGAGGCTGTACATTTTGATGTGTGTTTTTCTGTAGGTATGTTATACTTCAATAAAAAAGATGGGCAATAAAAATCTGTGGACCATAAAAGAGCCCTTATGTAAACCTAATAAATAGGCTCATGAAGAACTTCTCCAATCCAACTTCTGTTTACACACATTTTTGAAAAACAGCCTTCCTGGCACGTAGCTGGGCATTTGCTAGCATGCTATTGATCATTTCACTCAGTCTGAACACTTTTATCCACATCAGCAAACCACAGTCTGCCCCTTCCTCCAATCCCTTTTCCCCACAGCAGATAGATCTTTAAAAGATATAAGTTATATCACATAATTCCCTGCTTGAAACTCACCAACAGCTTCCCACTACACTGGAATAAAACCCCAGCTTGCTTCTCAGACTTCAATGTCTTTGTCTTTCAGTACTGCACCACCTGCTGTGCCCACTGCTCCAGGCTTCCCTGGCACCAGGGCTGTCCAGGACCAGTGCTTCAGGTCTGTCCCCCACACATGCTGGGTACTTCTCACACCCTTTCCTGCACTTGTGGCTGACTTTGCTGGAAGAGCTTCCACAGCACTTCCCACCCTTTTCCTTGCATTCCAAGAATCTGCTTCAATTTCACCACTGCTGAGAAGCTTTCTTCACTCCCACCCAAACTGCCCTCCCCATTATTATATTACCGTACCAATTACTACTTCTGGAGAACTAATATAATCTGTAATAACATTATGCAGCCATCCATCCATCTGTCCCTCTATCCTGTGTGTGTTCCCTTTGGAGAATTTAAGTTCTGGGAACTTGCCTGTTTTGTCTCCCCAGGACCTAGCACATAGCACAGTTCAGGGCATGTCAGAGCTACTCAGTAAAAGTATGTTGAAGAAGTAAATGGAAATTATAAAGGCAACTACCCATTCAATCCATTCCTCTGCTTTACACCTGGGCAAAGGTGTTTCCTAAACTCCTGAACTCCAAAGTGAGTGTTCAAGACAGTGCCATTTTGGCAAAACTGTACTGAGGTCTTCCTGGCTCAACAGTGTGCTGCATACAGAGGGTACACTAAGTCACAGACACTGCTCACATTTTAGTGGTATAGTGAGACACAAGTAGGTTACTTCAGTTCATACTGGTTTGTAAGGAAATTATATAATTGTAAACAATGTTATGAAAATGAAACCAATCATCTTTCTTTCTTGTTTCTTTCTTTCTCTTTCTTTCTTCTTTCTTTCTTTCTTTCTTTCTTTCTTTCTTTCTTTCTTTCTTTCTTCTTTCTTTTCTTTCTTTCTTTCTTTCTTTCTTTCTTTCTTTCTTTCTTTCTTTCTTTCTTTCTTTCTTTCTCTTTCTTTTTGTCAGGAACCCAAGAAACCACCAGACGAAAAGCATTTAGAAAGTTTTACTAGTAATTATTCTCACCTACTATTTAAAAAAAGTATTGCTTAATGACTTCAATAGTGCACTTTGTATTAACACCTTTATTCTGTGGTCTGAAATATTATGCTGTTGAGATGCACTGGCAATCAAAGAAAACAAAATGGACCAGACAATCGTACATGATGTGTGATTGGGCACAACTGTCAGAGAGAAATAGGGCAGAAAGGAGAAAGGACAGCAAAATGCGCACAAGATCAGCAAAAGCGAAGAGAATGTCCTGCAGGAAAGAAAGGATGTGTGCTTTCCTGGTGCTCAAATACCTTTGTCGCCGCATCACAAGGACATGCTGGAAGCAATGCAAGTACCCAGCAATGAGGAACACTGCTAGGAAATTTGGTCTATCAACTTCAGTTGAACATTTTTCAGACGTTAAAAGTCATCTAAAAAATGAAGATGACCAAATGGTATGTTCCCTGTGATGGCACTTTGTAAAATCTGTGCATGTGGACACAGAGATCCAAGCAGGTCATTCCCCTCTGAAAGCTGCCCAGGGTCCTACACCACTTAAAGTGAATGATGGTGACACCTGGGTGGCTCAGTCGGTTAAGTGGCTGACTCTTGATTTTCGCTTTGTCATGATCTCACGGTTTGTGAGTTCAAGCCCTGCATCAGGCTCTGCACTGACAGCATGGAGCCTGCTTGGGATTCTGTCTCTGTGTCTCTCTGCCCCTCCCCCACTTGCTCTGTCTCAAAATAAATAAAAATAAATGTAAAAAAAATAAAGTGAACTATGAAAATTGCAAAATAAGTCACATGTATACCACTGTGATGTGCAAATGGTGTTATTTGATCTAATGTTGTTTACTTCATTTAATTTTTTTTTAATTTTGAAATAATTTCAGATATATAGAAAAGTTGCAAAAATAATACAAAGGATTCCTACTTACCTATATATAACTATATACCCCAAATGTTAAAGTTTTACATTTTATCATTCTATGTATGAGTCTAATCTAAAGACTCTATTCATTTCACCCATTGTCCCAACAATGTCCTTTGTGGCAAAACACTTGTTTTCTGATCCAGAATCCTACATTGTATTTCATGCTCATAAGTCTAATCTAGTTTTTAAAAATCTGAAACAGCTTCTTAGTCTTTCATTTCATGACCTTTACATCCTCCAACTTGGGTATGGAATGTCCCTCCATCTGGGTCTGTCCTGTGATGCTTCATGATTAGAGTAATTGTACATTTCTAGCAGGGATACAACAGAAGTGATGCTCTGCCCCCAGTGCCCAAGCACCAGATGCCCAAGACACATGATGTCTACTGGGCTCTAGGTGGGCTCGTCACTGATGATGCTCATTTTGATCTCTTGCTTAAGACAATGCCTGTCTGTTTCCTTCACTATAATGTCACTATGTCTTCATTTGTAATCCACCTTGTGTGGAGACACTTCATGCACATATTCTACATCTCAGTGAATTTGTCTCCGCTAGTTTAGCACTCAGTGATATTCTTGCCTAGAACAATTAAAACTTTGGTAGTTGTCAAATGATTTTCTAGTTCCTTCCTTTCTTCGACATTTATTAGCTTGTATTCCACTTAAGAGAAAGCTTTTCCTTTACCCCTTCCCCATTTATTTCTCTATTTATTCCTTTATTTACATTAGTACAGGTGTATGCACTTTTCTTTACTAAAAATTACCTATTTAATAAGTAATAACCAACTGCTGTTATGATTAGTTTGAGGCTCAAACTATCCCACTGTCCACCTGACTTGCCCCCATCACTCTTTGATGATATGTTTTTCCTGAAGTTCTAGTTATGCAAACACACCGTGCTTCTCTGACTCTCTTCTCATGGCACCCGCTATTTCTTTGCCGGATAATTCCTACTACTCTTTAAAGAGTCAATTTAGTAAGTTTCCCCAACTTCTCTTATCCTCCCTTCTCAAATCTTGCTATGACCTTGATAACCCATGTTTCTTTTCCATCCTATGCCCTGCCTGCTGGTTTAGGCTTAAGCAGTGGAGTCTGTGACTCAAATTTCTTTCTTACTCAGGTAAAGAACCATTCTGGTCCATGTGAGGTACTCAACAAATAAATATTTGCTGAATAAGTGAATAGGGAAAAAAACCAAAAACAACAGTGGAAACCTTCTTATTCTACATAACCTGTGATTCTATAGGTTTTTATATATTAGATTAAATCTCATAACTTTGTTGTTGAGATCTTCCATCTCCTTGCTAAATTTTTTCCTGTTATTTGAAGTTATTGAGAAAGCCAGATTAGTCTCTCACTACTATTTGCATTTTTCACTTCGTGTGCTGACACTTGGGGCATAATGTTTTAAATTCCTTCTTCCTTTTTGGTTCCCAGATATTGTCCTTCTCAATAACTTAGATGTGTAACACACATCTGAAAAATATTCCAAACTCAGCTTCAGAGAGTCTGATATTTCTTTCCAAATCAACCATCCTGGAAATCTTCCTGTCTCCATTTAGGGCAACCTCATGTTTCTATTTCTTCTGGCCAAAGACTGCAGGAGTCAATGTGAACTATTTCTTTCCCACTCCCCATCTGGCCCATCAGCAAGTCCTGTTGAGTTCTAAATACAATTTGAACACTGACCTGCCTGCTTCCCACTGCTCCCCCTGCCATATCCTCATCCAAGTACTGTCTTTTCTCACCAACAGTATTTATTGCAACTGTCTCCTCCCTAATCTCCCAGAAAGGCTGACATCTAGTTTCAAAACAAGGATCTTGCTAAACCTAAGTTAGATCAAGTCCCCCTGCCCAGGACCCTCCAATGATGTCCCATCTTACTCAGAGGCAAAGCCAAATCCTACAGTGCCTGACAATGCTTTGAATGACATGGTGCTTGGTTCCCCTCTGATCCCATCTGCTTCTCCTCCTTATCTCCCCACCAGCCATACTCTTCCCAGATGTTTCCTCTTCCTGGAACAGACATCCCTCTCCTCCTCCAGATCCTCCTCACAATCACTGCTTGATGAGGCCTCCCCTGACCCCCTTGTCTAAATGCTCAATTCCTCATGTGGGACTTCACTGCTTCAAGTCTCTGTTCTCTGCTTTATCTGTTCTCCTCAGCACTGATCACTAATGGTCTATATATTACACACATATATTGTATTTTTTGGTCCATTTCTCCCATTAAAGTGTAATTTCTACAAGGACACAGAGTTCTGTTTGTTCAGTAATATATAGTGCCTGGCCAAAAATAGGTACACAATACATATATTAAAAATTAAATTGAAATGCAATGAGTTCTATATCTGAAAGGATGTTTCTAACTTCCTATTCCACTTTTCTAGTTAGAGGAATAGTTTTCAGGATATCTAGTGTAGCATTCTGTGGGCAATCTATGGTGTGTTTTCTATCTAAAAGGAAAAACAGGTGGACTTGGGTTGCTCTTCACTCTTAAACCAGATTGAAAAACTGTCAAGGTTCTGCTCATTTCTAAGCAAAAGGAATCCAACAGCATCATGTTAGAGGCAATCAGACATATCCATTTGCCTTTTTTTTTTTTTGGTTTTAAGCTTAAATAATAATACATTTTTTACACAGAAATTAAGAAGTGTAGATGATCCCTGTAAAGGCTTAGTGACAATGTACATGTTAATATTAATGATAAATAATTGCAATATTTATTTATTTATTTATTTATTTATTTATTTATTTATTTATTTTTGAGAGAGCACAGGCAGGGGATGGGAAAAGGGAGAGAGAATCTTAAGCTGCCTCCATGCCCAGTCTGGAGCCCGATGCAGGGCTTGATCTCATGACCCTAAGATCATGACCCTTAAATCATAACCCAAGCTGAAATCAACAATTGGATGCTTAACTGAGGCACCCAGGAGCCCCCTAAACAGAGAAAGCATTGCAGAAGAGTTTAAACTTACACACAAGACACTACCAAACAGGTGTTGGGTGATTCACCCACATTTTACAGACTGTTTCAGTGAGTTCCTTTTGTGTCACATCCAATAAAGTTGCTATTTCTGTATAATCAGTGTGTGTTATCTCGAGATAATCAGGGTGCAACAGTACAGCATAAGACAGCAGATGGGTTTACAATAGGGGGAGAAGGTATTAAAACAATATCATTAGGTTTAAGTGAAGTCAAAGGCAATGCTGACTCAAATGCACACTTTGTAAGAGCACAGAGCCTTTGGGTTACCACTTGTGTCCTGTGCAAAGTTAAGTGGCCTCAGGTGATTTCTTCCACTTTCATCTTCCTGTTCTCTTCTACCTCAGTATGTCTTTTGAGCTGTCCTCCCTCAGGGTGCAATCTTCAGCCACAGTTAGCCTGTGAAAGTGTTCTTCAAGAACAAAAGCTGAAAATCAAGTTAAAAACCTTACTACTCATTTTCTCCAGCATTGTTTGTGAAAGACACTACGACTTTTGTCTAACACAAAATAAGGTAACGATTTCTAAATTAATGTGACCATTACTTGGTTTCCTTTTCCTGCCCATAAAATTAAAATTTTATATTAAATTAATGGAGGCCACTGAAAAATCACGTGTATATCCCACAAAGAAGCCAGGTGACAGCAGCTGTACACAGCTTGCCCGTGTCACAGGAGTAATGGCAAATACTCTGCACATCAGCCTCCGTATTGAACTTGGGGTTCCCTGAAGTCATGGCTGGTGCACTTGTCATCAGATTCCCCACATGTGACTTGATGTACATGCTCAATAAAAATATGCTGACTGATGGAGTGAATGAATGCATAACCAAAGAAGAAGAGGAGGCAGGATCTGGATGTGTAAACGGTTGTCAGAGCACAGTGGCTGGCCTCCACCTGCAGTACAGACTCATACTTCCTTGCATGGATTCTGGGCATTTAGCCCAGGCATACTATGGGGGACAAAGGGCTCTGTGATCTCTTTGAAGTTGATGGAGGAAGAGAAGAAAGCAGTTCACCCAGAACCCATAGCAAGAACTGAGGGAGGGCATGGGCATGGAGGTCTGATTGGTACGGAGAGGATGGCACCAAAAGCACACCCAACCCTTCTCACCTCAGCAACCCTGGAACAGCTGTGAAGTTTCTGAGGGTGACACAATTCCCAGTTTGAGAAACCCAGTCTGTCTGGGTCCCCACATGTATATATGACACGACACTTCTTGGTAGACATTCACAGACTTCTCAGACAGCGGGCAGATCCTCATGGATGCCCACTAGCTGGCTCCCAAAGCTCCCCTGGCTGGACAGTGCAGGTGTGCAAATGTGCTTCTGAACCCTCTGTAGCTTTGACGCAGAGACTTGTGGCAAGGTGTGACAGCTGGCCTGCAGCAGTGGCCCTACGTGGCCATGATGAACAAGGCCATGATGAACAAGCCACTTGAAGATGGCTTACAAGATGGAGTTCATGGCTTAGGGAGGATGATCAGAGTTGGCCAAGATGCCACCACTGACAGCATGAGGAGACCAGGGAGTTAAACTTTGTTACAGAGCATTACAATCTCAGAATTGTTCTTTGTTATTTCCTCGTGGTTTTTTTCAATCACCTAAATCACACACAGTGCACACATATACACACACAAATTATGTATGTAAAAATTTATGCGGGGGCAAAAAGTGAAAATCTTCCTATGCCAGGGTCCACTCCTGTCAAGAGCCTGTCTAGAGTCACCCAGCAGCAGGCAGCATCTGGTTTGTCTGCCAAGGAGCCATGTTGGGGCTGCAGGATGTTCAGGTTAAAAGGGTCCCAGTTCTATCTTGTCCACACCTGATCTTACTGATGACAAAACAGAGTCCTAGGCAACATGAAATTACATCCCAGGGAAAGGACCATACATCAAGGACCCAGGGCTTTCAACTGGCTGTTCATGAAGCTCTGGGTTCCTGGTCTGACTGTCCTGGCAGCTGTGACTGCAGCCCCCTGGACTCCTTGACATCAGCGTGGATGAAAATGGAGTAGGAAATATGTTGCTGGTCAGTGGTCCCAGAGGTTCCTCAGTGCTGCTGAAGAAGTTAGCTGGCTTGTCTTATCAGGACAGTGAATCCCACTATGGGAGGCTGGCCAATGCAGGGGGAAAGAAGCAAGGAGGCAAGGACCAGGAGCCTGGCCAGAGAGGAGGGGGGACCTTGGAGCATCTCAGGAACCCAAGATGGCCATAGTACAAGAGGTTGAAGCAGCCGGGTGAGGCCAAGAGGCCAGGTCAGCTGTTTTCTCCTCTCAGATCCCTCAGCTTGGCCTGCATAGCACAACTTACCCTTAATGGTGGTACCAGTATTACTGAGGACACAACTGATCACTGCCTCAATCTACACTCTACCCCTCACTTATAGGACATCATGGGCTGGGTGGGGGGAGGCACAGGGGAACTTTAGCTAAGTGACCAGACTTGTAGAAAGAAATACTGGTCCTAAATCCTTCCAGAACTTTCCTTTATAAGCATATAATTAACATATCAAGGATATAATTAAGATCATGTTACATAGTCTTGGGTGGCTTGTTTCTCATAACCATGGCTGTTTTTCCATGCCAGCAGACAGAGATAATTTACTTCCCCACTGCTGGCCACATAGCTTTCCATTGTGTAGATGCACCAGGATTCCCTGAACTGTTTCCTTTCCATGTCTTGGCAAAACAAGGGATGTCTGTTGAAGTATCTTGGCCTGCAGGGCAGAGATGGCTGAGGAGGGGCACCTGGGTGGTTTAGTCAGATGAGTGTCTGACTCTTGATTTCAGATCAGGTCATGATCCCAGGATCGTGGGATGGAGCCCTGTGGCAGCCTCTGCATTGACAGCAGAGCCTACTTGGGATTTCTCTCTCCCTCTTTCTCTGCCTCTCCCCTTCCCTTCCTCCTTCTTTCTCTCTCTGGAACAAAGGAAAGAAAGGAAGGAAGGAAGGAAGGAAGGAAGGAAGGAAGGAAGGAAGGAAAGAAAGAAAGAAAGAAAGAAAGAAAGAAAGAAAGAAAGAAAGAAAGAAATGGCTGTAGGAAAGATTCCTGAAAGGGGCAGTGGTTGTTAACATGGAATTAGATGTTAAATTAGATAGACACTAGCACATTGTCCTTCGTGAATCACAGGGAAAACAAATGTTAACTGTGTGAGGTGATGGGTGTTAATTAAACTTACTATGGTGATCATTTCACAACACACACATAGAGCAAATGTTTATGTTGTATGCCTAAAACTTATACAATATATGTCAATTTTATCTCAAAAAACTAGAAAAAATAAATTTCACCACAATTAAAAAAAATCCTATGCCAACTTATATACTACCACCCACAAACCATGTGAGTGTCTGTCTCCCTGCACCCTCGCCAAGCCTGGACATCTTAACCTTTTACATATTTGCCAACTAAGTGAACAAAATGTGGTACCTCAGAGGTTGTCTTTTTTTTTTAATTTGCACTTTTCTGATTATTCAGCGATTGATGAACTTTTCACTTGTTTATGGGCCATTTTTATTTCTTCTGCAAACTGCCTGTGTATATCTTTTCCTTAATTGTACTTATCTATTTTTCTTACTGATTGGATGCACTCTTTGTGTATTATGGATATTAAATTTGGGGCTCAGTAAGTTAAACATTCAACTCTTTATCTCAGCTCAGGTTTTGATCTCAGGGTTGTGAGTTCAAGCCCTATGTTGGGCTCTGCACTGGATGTAAAGTGTACTCAAAAAAATAATAATTAATTTCTTACCATTGGTTTCTTATCTTTTCATTTTTTTATGATCCCTTTCACCCATGAAAGTAGAGAATTTAATTAAATAAAATCTGCATTATTTCTCTTCTAAATTTTGTAAGCTTTGTGACTTGCTTAAAAGTGCTTCCCCCAAAATAAAGGCTATTCCCTGATATTTCCTTTTAATAGTTCTTGTTGTATTCCCCCCACCCCCAAATGCTCATACTTTAATACATCTGGAATAAACATTTGTATGTATAAGAAATATAGTGAATTGCTTCCATATGGATAATCAAGTGTTACTACATGGTCGAGTTACATGGTCTATCTTTTCATCCCTGATTTAAAATATCACATTTAACATACACTAAAAATTCCTTTTATGCAATCCTAAGGAGACAAGGAGTAGGTGGTAGGAGCTTTGGAAGGGTTGGTGAGGGCTTCAGGGAACTGAGATTCAGTTTTTGCTGTTCACAGAATGGGAACTCACGTAGAAGCTGAGGTAGTTTGTTACCTGTGAACACCTGAGATGGTATCTTCTATAGTCAGAAGACAAGGGCACAAATGGTGACATTGACAATCCTTGGTCCTAAGACCAAAGGGAATGAGTGACTGACATTCCCTGAAGGAATGTTCTCTGGATTATGGTTGTTCTCAGGATGATTCACACACAGCTGCCAGCCCCAAGGAGGCCACAGTTTTCAATGCCCTCTTCTCCAAAGGGGGGGAGCCAGGACTAGGAGAACAGATGATATAGCCCTGCTGGGAAGCAAAATGGGGCCAGGTCAAGGGTAATGGGCCTTCAAAGCCTCTGCCCAGTGGAATTCTAGAATTCCTATGGCCAGTGACTGCCATCTTTCCCCTATTTTAGGAGCACTCATTGTGGTTATTCTGTTCTGTTCCACCACTATGTGTGGGTGGTACAGGGAGATGTGTGTGTGTGTATGTGTGTGTGTGTGTGTGTGTGTGTGTGTGTTATGCATAGTTGTATGATTGTGCGTATGTGTGTAGGGGTTTCAGGGTGCCAGATAACTTGTCTTTTTAGTCCATGGGTCTTCAGAGTATGAGAAGTCGTATCCGGATCTTTCAAAACAACTGCTGGATGGACATCATATTGATTTCCGTATGCAAATGTTGAAAAATTACATCTATTTCACAATCATTAATCATATTAATTATGCAAATGCAAAAATTAAAAATAGAAATCCTTGACTTTGAATTTGGTGGGACTTTAGAGTTGTCTCTCATGGGGAACAATGACATCTGATATTTGTGTCAGAAAAAGACTGAACCAAATAGTTGGTGACCAAAAGAGTTGGCTGTGGTGGGCATTAAAACTGCTCACAAATATCTGAGTTTCTTCTGGTTCTGGGCACTCAGAAGGATTGCACTTCCTGAGGCTATACTTTGAAGATATATATACATCTTATATATATACATATGTATACATATGTGTGTGTGTGTGTGTGTGTGTGTATATATATATATACACATATATACATACGTATATACATATATACACACACACATATATCTATATATCTTACATATATATCTTACATATGTATATATATCTTACATATATATATCTTACGTGTGTGTGTGTGTATATACATATCTATATCTATCTATCTATCTATCTTTCTTGGCCAATGAAACATGAGGTGAGATGATGTGCATAATTCTGAGTCAATACATGTAATTGTTGGGGGTCAACTCTGCAGTCCTTCCCTTCTTCCTGCCACCAAGCCTGATGATGTTCCAGATGGCAGCTGCTCTGTCAGCCTATGTGAGAGTGACATGAAGCAAGCTCCTAACAGACCCATGAAAATAAACCTCTGTGGCTGAAGCCTCTGAGGTTTGGGGGCTGGTTTGTTACTGTATTGATATACTAAGCTAGTATAACTCACTGCTAATTGACATACTAAGTATTTCCATTCATCCCCATGGCTTCAAGTATCTCTGTACTGATGATTCTCAGATTTATAATTTTAGCTCAGTCCTCACCCCTGAGCTAGAAGCTGTTTTTTCTCCAGCTGTGCCTCTCAATCTATGAAAGTTCAAGTGCCCAGGCTCAGTCTTGAGCTCCTTTCTCTTTTCTCTATCCATACTCTTATCCTCAGTAATCTTGTCCCCTGAATTATCATTTATGCACCAGTGTCTTCCAAACTTAACCCCTCTCCAGGACACTGTACTTCATTTCTGCATAGTGCTTACATTAGTCCAGACTCTTAAATTTTTTTTAATGCTTCATTTATTTTTGAGAGAGAGAGAGAGAGACAGAACACAAGTGCAGGAGGGACAGAGAGAGGGAAACACAGAATTTGAAGCAGGCTCCAGGCTCTGAGCTGTCAGTACAGAGCCTGACGCAGGGTTCAAACTCACAAACTGTGAGATCATCATGTGACCTGAGCCAAAGTTGGACGCTTAACCAACTGAGCCACCCAGGTGCCCCTGTCTGGACTCAAAATTGAATAACAAAACTGAATTGTCCCCGTCTCCTGAATTTTACTCTTGAATTGACCAATACTGCCTACCATAAAAAGGTCCTTTGAAAATGTCAACACACACACACACACACACACACACACACACACACACACAGCAATTAAAGTGTTTACATTTTCTTTCCTCACATAAGTAGCAAGACTGGAATAATATAATAATTAAAAAGAATAACTTGAATGGTGTAACTAGGAAAGAAAGGAAAGAAGGAAAAAAGAAAGATACGGTTTTATCATATCAAACAGAAAATGCAAAAACTGAAAACAGAACATTATTCTACATCATCAGCAAGCAACCTTCTTCAAAATCACAGCAAGAAGCAAGAGAAAACTGAAATCAGCCACTTTTTAAAAGACATATATTCCTTAAGGAATATTCCCTTGAGGACACTGCTCATGTAAGGCCCACAAGACACCAGGAAATTTCACTGGGTGTCCCAGTAACTGTAATGAGTCACTGAACCCACTAGCCAAGAGCAAATTCTGGAAGAGATCTGAAGGCAAGAGCCAATGGTGGCAGGTCAAGGCTCCTTTGTTAACCCTTTGCAGTAGAAACTATTTTTTTTTTGAAAAGTTGCTTGAATCCAAGATGGAAAATGGCAATAGTAACAGAAAAACATACTTGGCCTGTCTCAGTATGTCATATCAAGAGACATGGGAAATGTCTGAAATCTCCACTTACAATTTCCCATCAAGCTTATTCTGACTCATAATCAGAATGGTAAGGCCAACTGTGATGGAGATAGGAGTCCATGGGTCAGGGCCAAGCCATCTTGGGCAGCCTCCAGGAACACTATGTCAGGTCCAAGTGCTTGACTTCTTTCCTATCAGGTTTCAAACCCATAATTTCCTCATCTTTAGCACAATATCCTGACCATCCATAATCTCGCACCCTGGTATTCTATACTCTTGGTGGGTTCACCCTTACACCTCGCCCTCATATTCATGCTGTTCCCATCTTTCCACAATAGAACTCCTGCTGCTTTGTAGGGCTCCCTATGTTCTGTACAAGTTTCTGCATACTCCAAGGCCCACCTTTAGGTCTCCAGTTCTGTGGTGTCTATACCACACATGAATACCATATACTTATAGCTGCTATTAATTTAAAGCTTTGATATCTACTAGATAATTTACCCTCCTTATTATTTTTTCCACTTGCCTTGGTTATAGACCTTTACAATTCAATAGGTATTTTACAATTTGTCAAGTTATGGGGCACCTGGGTGGTTCAGTCAGTTAAGTGTCTGACTCTTGATTTCAGCTCAGGTCATGATCTCAGCGTTCATAAGATCGAGCCCCTGCTTGGGACTCTGTCTCTCTCTCTCTCTGCCCCTTCCCCACTTGTGTGCACATGTGCATGTGCATGCTCTCTCTCTCTCTCTCTCTCTCTCACAAAAAATAAATAAACTTAAAAAAAAGAATTTGTTGAGTCCCATGAAAAGTCATGATGAAATTTTGGGATTTAGATAGCATTTGGAGGTTGACCCATGAGGAACTGTCACCCAGTGCACCAAGTCTTCCTATCTAGAAAGAGGTATATCTCCCATTCATTCTCCAACCTGGTGCCAAGTGGTTTCAGTTTTGGCCATTTCTCCAAGACTGTCTTTGCTATGACCCACAGGATGGCTACATTTCTAATCTCATGGGTTTTTCATTCCTCATTTTATTAGATCTGTGTGTAGTCCTGAATGCTTTCGATGAGTCCTTCCTTGAACATTCTTCCCTATTGCCTCCATAACACCTGCTCTCCTGATTTTCTATTAATTCTCAGCCTCCCTTTCTTGATCTTTGCTGGCTCTTCCATGCTCTCTGACCTGTAAATGACACATTCCTTGGAGCCTTACCCTGAGCTCTCTCTTACATTTTCTCCATAGATATTGTCAGCACTCATGTCCTGAAATATCATCCAAATGCCAACAATGCCCAAATTTATATTTCCAGCCATGAACTCTCTTCTTAACTTCACTTCAGTCTTATGGATCTGCCTACCTATGTGACATCTCACTTGACTATCTCAGTTACTTCAAACATAATGAGACTACAAACATATTCTGCTCTCCTCATTGAATTGGCTTCTCCCTCCAGTTTTCCTCATTTGTGAAGGGCTCTTCCATTTACTTAAGTGGATCAAGCCAGGATCTTGGGACCCATTCTTAGTCCTTTTTTCTCCACAACTAGTGAAGCTGTTAATCCATAACTCATGTGAAGTCTACAATTTAATGACAGGATTTATATGTTCACATGACTTTAAGTCTACCTGCTTCTCTCCATCTTAATTTCTACCCATCTGCTCCAACCACCCAGCACAGAGCAGCTGGAATGACCCCCTTCTTCTGTTCTTGGTCTCCACCCCCAATCCATTCTCCATATAGCAGCCTGAATGATCTTTTAAATCGGATAATGCATTTCCCTCAACTTAAATTCCAAAGTGATCCTTTTTTTGCAGATGGAATAAAAATAGAAACTCCCCTCCATGACTTAGGACCATTTGTGATCTAGCTCCTGCCTGTCTCGCCATCCCCCTCCATACCAATGGCCTTCATCCATTATGCTCCTGCCCTCTGCCCCACCCCAGCTTTCTTCTCTCAACCTCTCTAAGTACTTTTACTCTTTGCTTGCCATCCTTCCTATACTGACTCACACACATCCCTCAGGTCCTATGTCATTTTCTAAAAGGCTTCCCCTCGTTAACTTACCTAAATTAAGTCCCACCTTTATTTTCTCATAGAACATACTTTCCCCCTCTACTGTGCTTCACATTAATTACAACTATGTGCATGTATGTGTTTTGTTAATATCTTTATCTTTCATTACACTGGAAGCTCCAGGAAGGGTTGGGCCATGTCTGTTAATCTCCATTGGGAGCCCAGCAGTTGGCACAATGCCTTGCACGTGGGCACCTAGAAAGTGCCAAATAAGTATTAACATACTGTTTATTACATAAATAGATAAGTGAAGTTTGCAGCCCTGTTGCCCCATAGTTCAGCAAAAAACAGATGGACTGTTGGGTCTGGTTTGTATCATAGCTCTGACATTGACTGTCATGAAAGAGGAGATAACAAAGCACTGAGGTCAGCGACAAGAGCATGGCAGCAATTGGTTATAGTCACAGTGAGTCATGTGACATAGAAGCTTACATTCAGACAACCTGGAAAGGCAGTTCATGGAGTGCTCAGAACAATGGGTGAGGATAGGTGCTTATTGAGTATGGCCCTTTAATGATTTTCCTTTCAGAGTTAAAAAAAATATAACAAATCTGACACCTAGTTTACCTTCAAGGACATTCCATGTGGCACCTGGGGAAGCAAACAAAAATAAGTGCAGGTAAAACTGGGTCTTATTTTCATTCTCCACTTTCAGATTTAATCCTCTACTTTCTGTATGCCTAATCCCATCTTGCTCACATTCCTGGGAGATCCCTTTTTACATGTCTACAGAGTTTTTCCATATTCAGAAGTTGGGGGATATATTCTGATTTTGCATTTTAAAGAAGTAAGATAAGCAGAGATGTTTATAGCAGTTTATTCATAACTGCCAAAACTTGGAAGCAACCAAGATACCATTCAGTAGGTGAATGGATAAATAAACTGTGGTACATTTAGACAATAGAATATTATTCAGGGATAAAAAGAAATGAGCTATAAAGCCACCAAAAGACATGGAGGAAACTTAAATCCATATTGCTAAGGAAAAGAAGCCAAGGTTACCTACTATATGATTCCAACTATAAAACAGTCTAGAAAAGCCAAAACTATGGAGACAGTAAAAAGATCAGTGGTTACCAGCGTGGGGGAAGGGTTGGGGGAGGAGGGATGAATAGGCAGAACACACAGGATTCAGAGGATTTTTAAGGATTGATACTGCAATGGTGGATACATATTATTACCCATTTGTCCAAAAACACAGAATATACAACATCAAGAGTAAACTCTATTGTAAACTATAGACTTTGGGTGATTTATGATGTGATAACATAGGTTTATCAGTTGTAAAAAATGCACCCGTCTGGTGGGGGATGCTGATAATGGGGGATTCTATGTGGAAGGGGGAAGGGGTATGAAATATCTCTGTACTTTGCTCTCAATTTTGCTATGTACCTAAATCTGCCTTAAACAATAAAATCTATTAAAAAGGAGTAAGATATGAAATTATTCCTAATGAAAAATAAGTAAGCACATAATCACATAAACACAGACATTTGTCCTCCTGTACCCCTTCTTGAACATGCTCTAGTCCTTTGGCCAAAGAAGCAGAATCCTAGATAGGAGGAGGTGATCCAGGACAGAGAGAGCATAGGGCAGACCAGGCTCTCTCCTCCTGTCTTCCCTGAAATTTCTTCTTTGATATTAAAATTATATCAAAAAACTGGGGCACCTGGGTGGCTCAGTCGGTTAAGTGTCTGACTTTGGCTCAGGTCATGATCTCACTGTTCATGGGTTCAAACCCCGCATCGGGCTCTGTGTGGACAGCCCAGAGCCTGGAGCCTACTTCAGATTCTGTGTCTCCCTCTCTCTCCAACCACTACCCCCCCCACCCGCACCCCTGCTTATGCTCTGTCTCTCTCAGTCTCTTAAAAATAAATATTTTTTTAAAAAATTTAAAAAAATGTATCAAAAAAAAAAAAAACAGAATAATCATCTCCTTGGAGTCTCTTTCACTCTATGGCCAGTTTCCTATGGCCATTTTCTTTAGTCAACGAAACAGAACACCTGGAGTCAACAGAACTTTTTAAACACATTGTACTGTTATAGAAAAGTCACTCCTGACTGGTACCTAGGCATGGAATTGAAATTTACAGGGTGCCTGGGTGGCCCAGTTGGTTGGGCGTCCGACTTCGGCTCAGGTCATGATCTCACTGTTCGTGGGTTCAAGCCCTGTGTCGGGTCGGTGCTGATAGCTCAGAGTCTGGAGCCTGCTTTGGATTCTGTGTCTCCCTCTCTCTCTGCCCCTCCCCCACTCACGCTCTGTCTCCCTCTATCAAAAAATGAATAAATGTTAAAAAAATTAAAAAAAAAAGAAATTTACTCTGCATCCCTAGGCTCAAGAGAACTATGAGAAAAAGGAGGCTGAGAGATGTCCAGAATGGCTCAAGGGGAAACTGGAGCTAAAGCAGCACATCCTGCCTCCCAGTTAAATGTGGCTTTTAATTATGCCATGCTCCATACTTATGTCAAGGAGGGGATAAATTTAGTTGCATAACTTTGGCTTAATCAGCCACTAGGACATACAATTCATGTTAGAAACCTATGCATAACATAATGGCTAAAATAACCAAAAAGTTGATTCTTGGAGAAATGCACTCCAGTTAGCTGGAAAAGTCACTACACAAATTCCTAAAGCAGGCCAAACAAGCATGTTCTCGACAAGTTTACTTTATAAAGATGGCTCTACCAGCTTCAGCACAGTCCTTAAAATATTGTGGGGAAGGGGTGGCTCAGTCAGTTAAGTGTCCGACTCTTGGTTTCGGCTTAGGTCATGAGCTCACAGATCATGAGATAGAGCCCTGTGTCAAGCTCTGCATGGACAGCAAGGAGCCTGCTTGGGATTCTCTCTCCCTCTTTCTGCCCCTCTCCACTCTTGCACTTGTGTGTGTGTGTGTGTGTGTGTGTGTGTGTGTGTGTGCGTGCATGCTCTTTAAGTAAACAAATAAACATTAAAAAATCATTTACAAAAATATTGTGTGGAAGTGTTGCATTAATAAAGTAGATTTAGTCCAATAGCTGCATTTTGTCTTTCCATTTCCCGCTGCTTTCTCATGGTGCTTTTTCCCACAGAATCTTGCTCTCAGTGTTACACTGCATTCTCTTAGCTGCATTTTCCTCTGGGTACCAGTCCATGTGTTTTGCCATGGCTGCAATAAATCCTACCCAACTGCAGCCCCATGTCTCCTTACAACCACTGGCACAATGTAACTGCTCCTTCACACGGCAGCTGGAACACAGAAAGCATAGCCTGCTCAGTCGGCTGTGGAAGGCTTCTCGACAGCATTCGGCTTGCCACGGTGGGCTCTCGAGTCCAGGTGTCAATCCTGACTCATGATCCTGCTGGCTGCATAAAGCTGGCCAAGTGGGTGACCTGATTGGGTCTTGCTTTGTGTTTTACCTGTTTGGATTGTTGATAGGGTGAAAGGAGGGCAGCACAAAGGGCTCAGTGCAGAGACCAGTACAGAAAGGGTGGAACTAGAAGGTGTTGATGATGACCCGCCCTCCAAGACTCATCATGGGCCATTTGTTCTCTGGGCACAGGATGCTCTTCCCACCCTCATCCTCTTTTTCCCCCTGACATTCACATCCTGATCCTCCACCCAGCTCACTCCTATCAGCTCTTCAGAATTCAACGTAAACAACTACTTCCTCCAGGAAGCCTTCCTGGCTCCATAGACCAGGTCAGGGCAGCCTCTTGCTCTCTACCAGAGTGTGCTTTTGACTCATCAGGGAGCAGACATTGGATCTGCCTTGTTCATCACCCTCTCTTCAGCAGAAATTGGACCACAGGCAGAGTAAGTGCTCACCGCACATCTGCTGAATAAATTAAAAGTCATGGCTGGAACAGTCGCCTTGGGAGTCAATTGTAGACAAGATACTGTTTGAATGCTTTCATAAAAAGAACTGAGGATTCAAGTCTCAGCCATATGTGGAGGAAACAAAATCAGAAGTCAAGAGAGAGGGGGAGACACCAGACCCCTATTCAGAGGAAGACTGAAAGCCATGAGTTGTGGAGAAAGGACAAAATGGAAAAGCAGACTGTGTTTCAGCAAGGGGAGATGACATAAGAATGCCAATTCTTTCAAAACTAATGCAAAACTGGAAGGCAATGTCAATCAGAGCTCCAATGTTGTCTTTTGGGGAATTAGATATAATAATTTTGAAGTGTGAAGGAAAGAACTTATAAGAATAATAACATTAATAAAAGTGAAAAGTTTTATACTTGTGGTTGTATTGTGGTGACAATGAGTGAGGGTATAAAAAAGTCAAGACTGGCCACAACTTGCTAATTACAGACACTAGACAATGGGTACATGAGGATTCAGTATATTTTTCTGTATACATTTATAGATGTTCAATTTTCCATAATTAAATGTTAAAATATTTAAGTAAAATGAGGTCAGCAGGAAACAAAAAAAAAGGCACTGTCCTAAACTCTACATCTATTAGCACATTTCAAAGAGCAAACAAGAAAACTGAAGAACGGAATAAGAATAAGAAAGGGTTTGCTTCACCACAATGCTGAGCTAATCAGTATATTATGAAACAAATGTAGGGCCAAAGCGGCATTTCAGTTCCCAGGGAAAAAAGTGGTCCATTTAATAAAAGGAGCTGGCAGAAAATAGACTTACACCCCACCCCACCCCTAGAAATAAATTCCAGATAAAGACATAAATGTTAAAATTTTAACTGTAAACATATGATAAGAAAAATGCAGTAAAATATTTGTATGACTTTGACATGAGGAAGACCTTCCTAAGCAATGCAAGATACCCTGAAATTATAGACAAATAATAAAAATATTTAACCAGATAAAGGTTTTTTTTAAATGTTATTTATTTAGTTTGAAAGAGAAAGGTAAAGAGTGAGCCAGAAAGCGGCAGAGAGAGAGAGGGAGAGAGAGAATCCCAAGCAGACACTGTATTGTCAGCAGAGAGCCCAACACAGGGCTTGATCCCAGTCTAATGACCCTGAGATCATGACCTGAGCCAAAATCAAGAGTTGAATGCTTAACTGATGGAGCCACCCTGGCACCCCTAACCAGATAAAGTTTTAAAATATGGCAGGAATAGGGGCGCCTGGGTGGCTCAGTCGGTTAAGCGGCCAACTTCGGCTCAGGTCATGATCTCGCGGTCTGTGGGTTCGAGCCCCGCGTCGGGCTCTGTGCTGACGGCTCAGAGCCTGGAGCCTGTTTCAGATTCTGTGTCTCCCTCTTTCTCTGACCCTCCCCTGTTCATGCTCTCTGTCTCAAAAATAAATAAATGTTAAAAAATTAAAAAAAAATATGGCAGGAATAAACACTATAAAAAGACATTAGTAGAATTTGTAATATTTGCCTGCAAAATGCTAAAATCTCCCTAAACAAGTAACAGTTATACACTCTTAGGATAAAGACAAGTGACCCAACAGTAACTCAGACAAAAGACATGAACAGTCAATATAGGAAATAAAATCCAGAAGGCCAATAATACATAGAAAAGATGTTCATGTGAGCACTAGTTGTGAAAAAACAAAAAACAAAAAAACGAAAACAACACAGATTGCCAAAGTAATACAACTTTCAGACAGGCTGGCAAAAAAACCTAGTGCTGACATCTGGAGTCAGAGAGACTGTAAGGAACTCTGCATACCTTTGCATTTTTGGTGGGAATGTGAATTCCTAAGCCCTTTTTACTTTTTAAAAAGTGATTTGAAAACACGGATTCAAGTTTAAAATACAAGAGCTTAGTGGTCTCATTTTGGGAAATATATCTTACCAAAAGAACACAGTGGTCTCATTTTGGGAAATAAATCTTAACAGAAATAAGTTCATAGTATATTAAAAAGTGTTCAGTGATATCAAATTAGAATTTCTCAAATGGCAGAAACTACAGAAAATTAAAATGCTTCTCAATGAAGAATAACTGTATAAATTGGATGTGCTCCTATGTTAAAAAAAAAATAAATCAGACTTGAACTGTTGATCTGGAAGGACATCCATAATGTATAGTTTACTGAGGAGAGGCAGCTTCAGAGTAACATGTATTGTATGGAATCACAGACATCTGGTTATAAAAATAAGTACAAAAGACTCGTGTACTTACGAATATGAGCACAGGTGTAGCTAGTAATTTGCGTATAATATCTATTAACCAAGGGAAGTATAAATTTGGGGGACATTATTAACATTTACAAAATGCTTTTCATTGTTTCACTGGCTATGAAAACTTCTATTACTTTTATGATAAAAAAATTAATCAAGAGCATTTTTGTAAATGGTGACATTTTTCCAGGGAACCCAAGTGGAGTAGGGAAGAATTTCAAGGAAGGGATAAATAGTTAAGTAAGAGCCAGTAAAGACTGAGCCTTAGGAGAGGTGGGTGAGACTGAGTACCCCAAGAACAAACACAGAAGGAGGTGGGGATGTGTCTGGGGATATGGGGCAAATGATGGATCCCATGGGTCAGAGGCTGTTGCTGGAACTACTATTTTCTATCTCTGTAACTAGCACCCTAATTGTAAATGGGAGAGAAGAAGAATTTCTTTGAAGATGAAGATCTGAGCATGCATTCAGTCTGAATGAAGGGGGGACACCAACCCCTGCTCTTGTCCACTCCCCCAGCCCCAGCAGTCCATCACAATTACAGATGTCCTAGAAGCATAACTATAAAGTAGCACAGAGAGCCCAATAACTGAATTTTCACCCTTGCCTGTCCCCTTCCTCAGACAAATAAACAAACAAAACAACCCTACCCCCAAAACCAAAAACATAAAAAAAAATTAAATGGAGTATCTTAAAAGTGTTCATAGACTACTGTAAAATCCAGGAGGAAGACAGTACCAGGATTGGCTCACTTTAGACTTAAACTTGTTAAATATCCATGTTGTCATTTCTATGGAAGCATGAAAATAAGAAACACAAGGGCACATAATTTTCAAACAACTATAAGGGAAAAAATGCAATTTCCACATTTGTTCACGAATATCTTTTGAATGCCTACCATGAACCAGTCTCTAGGAGTTCCAGTCCTCAGAAGTTTGAGATGTGTTCTTGAACAAAACAGGCAAAAAGCCCTCATAAAATCTGTTTTCTAAAAGAGGCAGAGAAACAAACACATGACACCACAATCAGTGCACTGCAAAGATAACAGAAGGTGACTGACAGGGTAGAGACTAGATCAGGGTCAAGGGGAGGAGGAGGGCCAAGGGTGTGCTTGAGGACATTTTACATGGGGTGGTCATGGCTCACTTCACTGAGAAAGTGAAAGAGTAATGGGAGAGCTGGGTGCATGGCCAGGGTGATAATGGTTCACCCTGAAGAGGCTGGAGGGGTCCTTACCTGTCAGAGGAACTGCAGATGGACAGGTATGTCTCGAGGACACAAAGCAAGGGTGGGTGGTCCGAGCTCAGGCCCACGTAATGTGAAGGGAGCAGGCCCAGCAGACCGTCAGAGTCCCCCTAAGCACCATGGCATTTACGGCTTTCACTGTGTGAAACAAGGAGCTGAGACAGGCTTTCGAGCTGAGGCGTGATATGATGGAGCTTCCATGTTAAGAGGCTCACTCTGGCTGCTGCTTAGTGAGCAGATGGTTGGGGGAAGGTGGGAAGTGGGAGGAAGGAGAGAAGTAGAAAGATGCGTCAGGAGGCCACTGCCTTCTCCAGAGGAAGGAGGAGAGTGGTCTGGGTGAGGCGGCAGCAGTGGGAGTGGTGAGAAGTGGCTGAATTCTTGATACATTTTGCAAATCGATTTGAAAAAGAGTCTAAAAGAAGGCAATAAACAAGGAGTGGGGAGCAGATGTGAAACAAGTAGAAAGCACAAAATAAGATGGGTAGATTTAAAGCTAAATGTGTCACTAATTAAATTAAATGTAAAGACGCCAGCTGCTCCAGTTAAAAGCAATAAATTGGCAGACTGAATACAAGAATTCAACAATACACTGTTTATAAAAGACATCTAAGATGTAAAGATTCAGAAAAGACAAAATTGAAAAGGTAGGTAAGAAATACACTATGCAAATTATAATCACCAGAAAACTGGTTTAGCTAAGTGAATATCAGACAACAGACATGGGGGTAAAATGCATTTACTAGTGATGAAGAGTATTACTTCATAATGATATAATCGGACATAATAAGAGTAGGGACATAAAAGGTTTGAACACAATACTGACAAACTTTACCTAAGAGACATAGAGAATTATACTCCCAAGAGCTGCAGAATACAATGTGGAATTTCTACAGAATATTTATCATACTTTAGGACATAAAGCAAGTCACAAAAAAGTTCTAAGGATGAAATCACACAATTTCCTCTGATGATATTACAACTAAATTAGACAGATAACTAGCAAATCCCCATATAGTTAGAAAATTTAACACATATTTCTAAATTTTTTTAAACATCTATTTACTTTTAAGAGACAAAGTGTGAGCGGGGGAGGGCAGAAAGAGAAGGAGACAGAATCCGAAGCAGGCAAGCAGGCTCCAGGCTCTGAGCTGTCAGTACAGCTGAGCTGTCAGCACGTGGGGCTTGAACTCATGAACCATGAGATCATGACCTGAGCTGAAGCTGGATGCCTAACTGAGCCACCTAGGTACCCCAACACATATTTCTAAACAATCCAAAGGATTTGCTTCAGAGTGATTCAGGAGGTTCTGGTGGCAGTAAGCAAGGCACAGAAAACACAAGACTGGCCACAACTTGATAATTACAGCACCTGGGTGATGGGTACATGGGGACTCATTATACTCTTCTGTGTACATTTATAGGTATTTAATATTTCCCACAGTTAAATGTTAAAAAATGTAAGCAAAATAAAGTCAGCAAAATACAATAAATAATCCAAGAGTGAAGGAAGAAATCACAATTGAAATAATAAAATATTATGAAGTAAATGATAGTAAAAAATTTCATATCCTAATTTGCGGGATATAATGAAAGCAGTAGTTAAAGGTAGTTTTGTTGCTTTAAATGTATATATAAGAAAATAAGAAAGACCAAAAATTCATGAGAAGAGCAGCCATTTCAATAAGGTAGGAAAAAAATCAGCAAAATAAACACAAAGAAATTAGAAGAAAGATAATAATCAAGACCAGAAATGCATAGAACAAAAACAAACAGATGGCAGATAAGATCAACCATTAGTTTTATGAAAAGAATAATACTACTGATAAACTTCTAATATGAATACTTATGCATATTGGCAAATACAGACAAAACGGACAAATTCCAAAAAGTAAGATGAAACTCAATGACGTTGACTTTAATAATAGAAAACTCGAGTAGTTCCGTAACTGTTAAATGAAATAGACACAGAAATATTGTTCTCTTTCTAAGAAAGGACCTCCAGGCCCACATAGTTTCCTCAGAAAATGAAGAAATAACTCAGTCTTATAAAATCTAAGCCAGGGTCCAGAATAGGAGCATACAATCCTCAACTCATGTTACAAAGCTGGCATGTACTCTTGGTATAAAAATGTGGTAGTGACAGTAAGAGGGAAGGAAAAAAAAATTACAGGGCAATCTCAGTCACAAAGATTGATGATATACATTTATTAGAAGATATATGATGACAAACAGGTTTATCACAGGAATGGATGTATGGCTTACCATTATTAAAGTGACCACATCAACAGATTAAAGGAGCTAAATAAATCAAATAATCACATTTCAATAAATGCATGCAGAAAAAGCATTTTAAAAACCTGACATTCATTTAAGGTTTTACAAAACTTAAAAATTAGAAATAGAAGGAAATTACTTTAACCTGATAAGAGGTTCTTTAAAAAGAAAAAAAAATGGCACAAATACTTTTCATATTTGTAAAATGTCAAAAGCTTTTCCTACCACAGTAAAATGATTAAATTCAAACATATAAATAATTAAATTACATGCTAATGGACCACATTCAAGCTTCACATAGAATATTTATTTCAATTAGAAGTCAGCTATTGTCATACTACATTAAAAGAAAGCACGACTTAACTCTGCTATCTATAAGAGATTCATTTCATTTTTTATTTTTTAAATGCTTACTTACATTTATTTCTGAGACAGAGAGAGAGAGAGAGAGAGAGAGAGAGCACAAGCAGGGAGGGTCAGAGAGAGACACACACAGAATCCAAAGCAGGCCTCCAGGCTCCAAGCTGTCAGCACAGAGACCAATGCAGTGCTGGAACCCACAAACTATGAGATCATGATCTGAACCAAAGTTGGACACCTAATCAACTAAGCCACCCAGGCACCCCAAGAGATTCATTTTCAATATAAAGACACAGATAGCTTTAAAGAAAAAAATTTAAAAGTATGTACCATGTGAATTGGGAGCACAAGAAAACTGGAATGACTATATTACTATAAGACAAAGTAGATTTCAGAGAAAAAGGTATTACTGGTGATAAGCATTTCATTATGATGAAAACATCAAGTCACCCAGGAGGCATGACAATGATATATGGGTAAACATTTAACTTCAATAAATATAAGTAAAATACAAGATTAAAAGGAAATATAGAGATATAGGCAAATCTACAATCATAGTGCATGACTGAATATCTCTTTCTCAAGGAATTGCTAGAACAACCAGGTTAAAAAAAATAGGAGTGAGGATATCTATATCTGAACAACAGCATCAACAAAAATTACTTGTCATTTATGGAACATTCCATCTCAAAAACTGCAGAATATCAGGGTGCCTAGGTGGCTCAGTCTCTGGATTTCGGCTCAGGTCATGATCTCGTAGTCATAAGGTCGGGCCCCGTGTTGGGCTTTGCCGTGAGCATGCAGCTTGCTTGGGATTCTGTCTCTCTCTCTCTCTCTCTGTCCTTCCCCTGTTCCTGCTCTCTCTCTCTCTCTCTCTCTCTCAAAATAAATAAATCAACATTAAGAAAAAAACCTAAAGAATCAATTATTCTCAAGTGCAAAAAGAGCATTCATATCTTGGTGAATAGGCCATATGCTGAGTCATAAGACATGTCTTGATAAAACTTAAAATGCTGAAATACTACAGAGTATGTTCTATGACAACAATGGAACTAAATTGGCAATCATTATCAATAAGGTATCAAACAATTCTCAAATATTTGGAAACGAAGTAACATGCATATAACTAATTCATGTGTCAAGGAAGAAATCAAAAGTAAAGTTATAAAACATTCCAGGGCCATCTGGGTGGCTCAGTCTGTTGAGCATCTGACTTTGGCTTAGGTCACAATCTCGCAGTTTGTGAATTCAAGCCCCACATCAGGCTCACTGCTGTCAGTACGGAGGCTGCTTTACATCATCTATCCTTCTCTCTCTACCCCTTCCCCGCTTGTACTCTCTCAAAAATAAATAAAAACGTTGAAAAAATATTCCAAATTGTAAGATAAGACATATCATGTCAAGATGGGATAAAGGAGAAATCACAGGGCAATGAGAAAACACTTTAAATTTGAAGATACTGAAAACATTTCAGAATGTTGGTGATGCACCTAAATTGCTTTGAGTGAAATTTATGGTACTAAATGCATGTAAAAAGGAGCAAATACAGGGCAACTGGGCGACTCAGTCGGTTGAGTGTCCTATTGGCTCAGATCATGATTCCAGGTCATGACCAGTGTCGAGGGATCAAGCCCATGTCTGGCTCCACACTAGGCATGGAGCCTGCTTAAGATTCTCTCTCTCTACCTCTACCCATATCCCCTGTTCACAGGTGCTCTCTCTCTCTCTCTCAAAAAAAAAAAAAAAAAAGGAGCAAATGCTTGAAATCAATGATATGGGTTTTCATCTTAAGAATTTTTTATGAAAGATAAGTAAATCAACACCAAAATAAGTAGAAGGGAGGAAATAACAAAAGCTAAAATTAATGAAAAGAAATCGAAAGACATTAATAAGGGAGAGAATTAAAGAAACTAAAATTTGGTCCCATGGAAAGGTTAGTAAGATTGATAAACATCTAGCAAGACTGATGAGGAAAAGAGGAAATAAAAGGGTATAGAACCTCAGTTTCTGGAGACATAAAAAAGATAATAATGAAATCCTATGTAGCAGATGAAATGGACAAATTTCCCTAAAAACACAACTTAACTAATTGAGATATAAGATGAAATAGAAAATCCAAACAGCATATTTTATTCTGAATCTGTTCTGTTAAGGGAATTCATTGTATTCCTTATGAAAATCTTACTTTAAAAAAAGACACAAGTGATTTCACTTATAAACTTTATCAAACATTTAAGGAAATAATAATACTAACCTTACACAAACTCTAAAAATGGGGGGGGGGAAGGGAAATACTTCCAAACTTGTTGTATGAAGCCAGCCAAGATTACAGAAAGCTGTTATAAGAAAAATTAGCAATCAATAACCATCATGAACACATGCATAGTCATTCATAACAAAATACTAGTTGAACCCAGCAACACATAAAAAAGAATCATGACAGAGTAGAGTATATCCCATAAATGCAATGTTGGGTTAATATTCAAGTACCAATTTATATTATTCACCCTAATAACAGAAAGAAGAAACATTTGACTAAATTCAACAGATATTCATGATTTTTTAGAAAAAATCCTGCAATCTTGGAATAAAAAAAAAATTCCTCATTGGACGAAGTACATTTGTATTAACAAAATGCTACACCTAACATCATACTTTATGGTGAAATGTTGAATTTTCCCTCTGTCATTAGGAAGAAAGTAAACACATCCAGTCTATTAATACTTGTATGGGGGAAAAAGTTAAAAAGGAAAAAGTAGAAGCTTCTTTACTTTCAGATGACATGAATGTTGGTATAGAAAATTCTGAAATCTCTACAACTAATAAGTGCACTTAGCAAGACTGAAAGTTACCAGGTTGATATGCAAAACACCATTTATACCTATATATATTAATAGAAATTAGTTGGAAGGTGAAATTAAAATAAATCAATTTACAATGGCTTTGAAAAACATGAGATAATTGGGAACAAATTTAACAAAAGATGCCAAGACTTTGTATACTGAAGTACAAAACTCTAAGAGAAGTTAGAGAAGACTTAATAAATGAAGGGATATACACCATGTTTGTGGATTCAACACGTCAATATCATGGGCCAGTTTTCCCAAAACTGATCTATAGAATCAATGCAATTCTATTAAAAAATTCCAGCAGAGCTTTTTGTAGAAACTGACAAACTCATTCTAAAAGTTAAATGAAAATGCACTTGACCCAGAGTACCTAAGATTATCTCGATAAAGAATAAATATTGGAAGTCTTATAAAACTTCAAGAGTCGCTATAAAGCAACACTAGTAAAGACAGTTGGGTGAGGGCAGTTGGATGAGGGCAGGATGAGGGCAGTATTTAGAGTCGGACCAAACAGAGTCCAGAAACAGACCCACAAACATGCCAGGCAATTCAGAGGTGAAAGGAAAGATTTCACAGATGATGCTGGGCAGAGTTGCATTCTTATACAGAAAAAGAATGCACCTCACTCACCCCTACCTAATACCACACATGAAAATAAATTCAATGTGAACCACAGAACTAAATATTAAAACTATAAAGCTTCGGGGCGCCTGGGTGGCTCACTCGGTTAAGCGTCCGACTTCGGCTCAGGTCGTGATCTCGCCGTCCGTGAGTTCGAGCCCTGCGTCGGGCTCTGTGCTGACGGCTCAGAGCCTGGAGCCTGTTTCAGAGTCTGTGTCTCCCTCTCTCTGACCCTCCCCCGTTCATTCTCTGTCTCTCTCTGTCTCAAAAATAAACGTTAAAAAAATTAAAAAAAAAAACAACTATAAAGCTTTTAGCATAAAACAGAATTGTATCTTTGCAACCTAGGGGGAGGTAAAGCTATCTTAGCAATAATAGTAAAAGAAAAAATCGATGTGTTAGACTTTATCAATATTCAAAAGCTTCAGTTCATCAAAAAGCTCATCAAACAGACAAATCATAAATAGGAAAAAATACAAGACATATACTTAACAACTGATTTAAAAAATGTTTAATTAATTAATTAGTTTATTTATTTATTGAGAGAGAGAGAGAGAGAGAATGAGAGAAGGAGAAGCAGAGAGAGAGGAAGACAGAGAATCCCAAGCAGGCTCCACCCTGTCAGCACAGAGCCCGATATGGGGATTCGAACCCACAAACCGTGAGATCATGACCTGAGCAAAAATCAAGAGTCAGATGCTTAACTGAGCCACTCACGCACCCCAACTATGATTTACTTGCAGAATCTTTTAGAAACTTTTAGGATAGGGGCGCCTGGGTGGCTCAGTCAGTTAAGCATCCGACTTCGGCTCAGGTCATGATCTCACGGTCCGTGAGTTTGAGCCCCCCATCGGGCTCTGTGCTGACAGTTCAGAGCCTGGAGCCTGATTCGGATTCTGTGTCTTCCTCTCTCTCTGCCCCTCCCCTGCTTGCACTCTGTCTCTCTCTCTCCCTCAAAAATAAATAAACATTAAAAAATTTTAAAAAAGAAACTTTTAGGATAATAATGAAAGGAAAAACAAACCATTTTTTCCCCAATTGTCCTGCCAATTCAAGTGAATCCAATAAGCCTTTTTGATCACCTATGAATGACATGGCAGTATATACAGAGGCTATATATTATCACCTTCTTAAAGAGTTAATAACCTCTCAGGAACACTGATGGAGATACTTTAAAAAAAAAGGCAGGCAGACCTTTTGGAAAAAAACTGCATTTAAAAAAATAAAGCCTCAGTTTTTTGTGACTTTTCAATTTTACTTTTTTATCTTTTTAAAAATTGAAGTATAGTTGACACACAATGTTACATTATGTCAGGTGTACAACACAGTGATTTGACAATTCCATGTTTGCTACGCTATGCTCACAAGTGTAGCTAGCAATTGTCACCATACATTGCTATTTCAATACCACTGACTACATTCCCTATGCTGTACTTTTCATCCTCATGACTGATTAAATCCATAACCAGAAGCCTATACCTCCCACTCCCTTCACCTCTTAACAACTGAATTTTTTTTTAGTGGGCAAAAGACTGGAAAAGGAACTTCAAGGAAGTTCTAGAAATGGCTAATAAGTGCATGAAAAAGTGCTCAATATGTTTAGTTATCAGGAAAATGAAAATTAAAACCACAATAGATACCACTTGATCAACCCACTAGAATGGCTAAAATTAAAAAGTGTGTCATCAAATGTTGGCAAGGATGTGTAACATCCAGAACTCTCTTATAATGCTGGAGGTAGCATAAAAATAATGCAACTCATTTGGTAAAATATATGGTAGTTTTCTATTAAACTAAGCATGCGTCAACCCCATGACCCAGTAGTTTCACTCTTAGGTATTTATCCAAGAAAAATGAAAACAGGTATCTACATGTAGACTTGTATAAGAATGATCAAAGCATTATTTCACAATATCTCAAAGCTGAAAACAACTTGTCCAATGTCCATTAACAAGAGAACGGGTGACCAATTTTGGTATATTTTTACAATGTAATACTACTCAACAATAAAAAGAAGTAAACTATGGATACATGGAGCCACAAGTATGAATCTCATAGAAGCAGGAACAAGAGAAATCAAACTGTATAGTTCCTTTTACAAAAATTTTTAGACTTGGAAAAATGTATCTATACCAAAAAATTTTAGTAAATTGGTTGCTTCTGGGGAGTACTGACTGGGGCAGAGCACAGTGAAACTTCGGAGCGATAGAAAATTTCAATATCTTGATAAAGGTGTCATTTAGGTATATGTATTTGTTAGAATTTTTGAATCATGCAATTAAAATATACAATTCATTAATGTAAATTTAACTCAAAAATACTCTCACACAAATATCAAACTTTATAGTTGGCTTAGTTTTTTCTATGGTATTTAATAACAATTCTGATACCACTTCCTGTATGTTCTAGAATGAGCAAATGAGTAAATTTATTAAGGGTACTGAAAGCAAAGTGTCTCACTATTGATAAAAGGAGTTACAAATATGTATCCCATAATGCAGACTGGAGTTGAAGGTATAAAGATAGTTTTATTTTTTTGATACATGGATAAATAGTTTATATATATATATATATATATATATATATAGCTTATATATACATATAGCATATATATACATATAGCATATATATACATATATAGCATATATATACATATATAATATATATATATTATATATATATTCTGTTGTTTTGGTCAAAGTCCATGAAGAAAATCCAACCTTAAACAGATATGTAGTTGTAAAAGGAAGAAGTATTTCAGTAGTTTTTTCAAATAATTATGGGATACTCTGTTTTGATACTTCACCAAAACTTGACAAGGGATAGTTGCTTAAAGGCTATCTGCAGCATGGAATTTGATACCACATCAGTGAACATTCTGGACTCTGTCACTCTAACATCCATTGGTCTACCTTACATTTATAATGAATCTTTTATCCATGCATGATTTTATTATATCATGCATTAATCATGAAGAGACTATTATTTTGCTGAGTTATAAAGCTCTTCCAAATGTTGACATATTTCATTATGCAATATCAAAAAATTCACATTAACTAATGTCACCACCAAGGCTCATCAAAAATTTAAGTACTGTTAAGCTGTTTAGGTCACATTTTCAAAAATTCTAATGTTTACTTTAAAGCTCAACTTTATCACTGACAATAAATACTATTATTCGTTTTCCTTGAAGTGACAGTCTCCATCATTTTTGAGAAAATTATCTGCCAAATAACAAAGTTTATTTTTTTTTAATTTTTTTTAATGTTTATTTATTTTTGAGACAGACAGAGCATGAACGGGGGAGGGGCAGAGAGAGAGGGAGACACAGAATCAGAAGCAGGCTCCAGGCTCTGAGCCATCAGCCCAGAGCCCGACGCGGGGCTCGAACTCACGGAGCGTGACCTGAGCTGAAGTCGGACGCTTAACCGACTGAGCCACCCAGGCGCCCCACAAATAACAAAGTTTAAGTAAACATAGTTTGTCAGCCATTCTTTCAGGTAAAAATTGTGCTCCATGGAAACAGTGGCTAAAACTCAACTTACAGCTTAAAACAATTGATTGTGCTTTGTCTCAAGAACGCCATCATATGCAGCAGAAGTACTCAACATTAAAATGATTTGTATTTAAGGATATATACTAATTAAAATTAATAACTTTTTACTGTTTTATCAGGGACATTTATAAAGGAAATTGGCACTTATTTTTATGTGGAGTATGTAAAATGACAAAGAATAATTAATAGTATATTTTCATGCCATTGGTTTGATTCGTACCATTTCCAGCAGTTTTATCATTACTGTTTTTCTGTAATCAGTGCAAGTGAACTTTTTCAACACAGTGTAAAAAACAAATAACATGTTATTATGAGAATGATTTTGACCTTGCAGATCACCTGAAAGCTTCTTGGGGAACCTCAGGGGTCTTAGACCACACTTTGAGAAGTGCTGGGGTGAGTGAAGGAGGTAGTCCTGGAATAACTGGCTGATTTCTTTACTAGTCCCCCAAGAAGGATACTTGTCTGGCCCAAAAGAAGATATGTGTGTATATACATATGAAAGTCTATTTAAGGAGGAGAGGGATGGGAGATGAAAGGAAGATGGCAGGAAGAGAGAAAGGAGAGTAAGGGAAGATGGTGAAAGGAAAGGAAAAAGAGGGAAGGACCAAGGGGCAAAGGATGGGGGAGGAAGGAGAAGCCAGGTGGTAATATGTGGAGTACTTGTTGTCTTTCAGCCTGATGGTTCCAGAAGCATCAACAAATGCAGGAAGGTTTCTTGTTCTATCCGAAGAGGAGCAAGAGTGCTATCTTACTCTCCTTCACTATCAAGGAAATCTTCAAGTCAGAATGATGTTTTAACTGAAATGTTTCTTGATCTATCTTCAAGCTTTGGCTTACCTGTTGGCTTGTTTTCTGGCCAGTGAGGACTCATATCTGTCCCCAGGTCAATCAGTAACAGTTTGATGGGCAGGGAACAAGGTGGATGGGGGTGTGACATGGCTGCTGTTTTCTGCCTGGGGCTATCTGTTGGGCATGAAGATCTGCTGCCCAATCAAAGGGGGTCATGGTGACATGCATCATCTGTAAGTCAGATCACAAACCCGAGGACTCCAAGCCTCATCTCCAGTGGGTGCTGTGCTGGAGATGAGCAGACCCTGCTACTTCCCCTTATCCTGTCTTCTTTTGTTGCCTAGGAAGCTAGCTGTGTTTGTGCCCATGTGACAACCCAAGGGCGCCTGCTTTCAATCACCAAAACTCTGACCAAGAGCCCCATGAAGCCTCTCTGGCTATTTTTTTTTTAAACACAGAAGAACTTTTACAGTTTATTTTTTACTTTTTAATAGGTTTATTGTTTTTATAATTTTCCATCATTATTTTATCTCCCTCTTTACCTGTTAAATTGGGAAAATAAAGTTCCAGTGCAAACAATAGCTGTGAGGATAACCTATGGTTTAAATATGTCCCCCTTTCTCCCTCTCAGGTGCCTTCTGGGGCCCCGAAGTACTTAAAACAGTATTGCCATTTTGGTCTCAGAAAAGGCTGTAAAATCAGTGCTGAGACCAAAGGTCACTGTCCTTGTTAACATGACAACCCATGGGCCTCAGTTCTCCATCTACCAAGGTCATCACAGGTCAGGGTGACAGAAGCAGGCTTCTTTCCCATGTCCTACACTCAGTCCTTCTGAGAACATGAATGCATCAAGCCCCATTAAACACAACACACATGCACACTCCATTTTTGTTAACTCTGAACCAGCCTGAGTTTAAAACTAACCTGGGATGTCCTGTGAAACATAAATGAATTCAATGAGATTGGTTAAAGTTTACCAACATTTGAGATTTTGACAAAACCTCTGGCTCTACAAAGCAGCTACTGCACGCCTAACAATTATTCAGCATATCTCTTGCTTCTAAGAAGGATATATACAGGAAAGTAGTAAAGATGATGTGCTCTATATATGGAGGCCATTGCTATTGTTCCATGTCATAGAAATGATGGTAGGAAACCATTCTTGTCCTCAAAGCAGAATTCTCCAGTTTTCCTCAAGGAACAACTGTAATGCCAGAACAGGGCAGGGTGGGGGGTGGAGACTGAGCAGAAACAGAAGATAGGGTATGTATTGCATGAGGGATCTTTACCTTCAATGCCTGCCAATATGAACCTAACCTCAGTGCAGTATTATATGCACCCCTGTACCCCAACTCCTGCTCCTGTCTAGGGAAGAAGCAAGTCTCATCAATGCCCCAACTCCAGGCACTGTCCCAGGTGCTGAATCTCTGGGACCCTTAAATGGGAGCAAATGTGGCCAGAGTTGTAATTCTTCCATGCCAAGGCCTGGGCAAGTTACTTAACTTCTACATCTGCAAATTAAAGATAGAAATGTCACCTTCCTTATGGGGTTACCAAAGAGATGAAGTAAGACAATATAGGTAAACATGTCAAGGGCACCCGGCACACAGAAAGGATGAAGTGGAATTTAGATTTTACTGCATCACTTCTGGTGTCGCTACCTTTGCTGCCAGTGGAACACGATGGTACACAGAACACATGCAATATTATTTCAAATAACCTCAGGGATACATACAAATATGAGACATAAATAGACTAACCAACAATGTAAGAAGGGAACCAGGCTCCAGGACATTATTGGCCTGTTGTAACATTTTCCTTGGAATCGTACCAGGTACTCTGGCCATGAAAAGACAGTCTCTGCCCCAGAGCATAAACACAAGGTACTAGAAAATGTCAATTCTGTTTCTAAATGTACTTACTTATCACTGTAATCTTGGCAAAATATTATTCACATTCACATGATAAATTAGAATTTAATGAGGAAGACCTTTAAACCAATTCTGTAGAATGTTTTGAGCTGTTACAAAATAAAGACATATCCTATGAAATAAATGTGAGAATGTAGATCAATTTCCACAAATGCTGCTGACCCACTGATGATAAGGCAAGCACTGCCTGACCCCACAACAATGGCCAGATTCTCACTGTAAGCAATTGCAAACATACACACTACCAAGTAGTCTGAGTATTTTAATGGAATCTGTAAAAATTAATGTATTTGATTTTTATTTTATATGAATCCCAAAATGCAGGTTTTGTATAATTTTAATGCTGGTAAGGTATCAAAATGGATTGAGTGGCCTATAACGTCATGCTGTGGAAGTTCAAAAACTACTTCAAGGTAGCAACTTCCTCTTCAATCTATCTAGAAATGTGGGAATGGGAGAGTATAATTGGAGTAAAGAAAAGTACCATCATGTCTGTCATACAAAACAAAAAAGAAAATCCCAAATAAAAAAGAGGAACCAATAGCTCCTTTCATGCTTAAGCATGCCTTCATCTCCTTCTGAACACATGGCAAGGAATCAGGCTGCTATGCCAGTCAGGAGATTCAAATGGTCTAACTTTACTGACTTCCATAGGACCTGGGTCTTTTAGTATCTGGGCCTCCAACTCTGTGAAATTAGTATCAGCACAACCAGTTAAACTCTAAAGAACCAATCTCTCCTTGACATTCTCTCTTATGACTGTATTTAATAAGCATCCTGCATCTATACCAACACTGTGTTCCTCTCGGTTATGAGAATGATGTTCAAAGCAGAGTGCAGACATGTTATTTATAAAAAACCAGGGATTTCACTGGAACATCACATAACTAATATGCTCTAAATATACACAACAATCAACAATTCACCCAGAGCTGGGGGAAGTTTTGTTGATTCAGTTCAAGCCTTCCCGCCGAGCTCCAGACCTGGCATCAACAGCCTCTTCAACATCTCTACCTGGAGGAAGCATAGATACCTCAATCTTGGCATGGCCCTGACAGAAATAATCAAATATCCTCCTAAACCTGTACCCTGTTCAGTGTTCCTATCTGGAAAAAAATGGCAAAGTCCTCCCACAAGGCTTCTGGATGAACAACTGAATTATCTGGGGAGTTTTAGAAGTTCTGATTTAGCCAGTGATTTTGACGTAATTAATTTGGGATGTTGTCTTGGCATTGAGATTTAAAGCTGTCCCCCCAAGGGTTGAGAATTACTACTATAGATATTTTAAATTTCCAATACTCTAATGTTTCTATTCCTCCTTCAGTGGGACTTCAATCTTAGAAAGCTCTCAACTGCCACATCTTTCCAAATAGGATTGCTCTGGTCTATACGAATGTGGTGCCATTAGGGGATGTGCAATCTGGTAGCCCTGCCTCTTCAGCCCTGAGATCTTTAGGCTCTCTTGTAGTGGTTAGGAGCTCGGTCTGCATATTCAAATACTCTTTGCCCTTTAGAAGACACTGATGCTCAGAGATTCTGAATCAATGGGGCTGGAACCAACTGATATATATATTTTTAAGTTCCCCAGGAGATTTTGATGTACAGCCAGAATTAGGTACCACTTATTTAATAGGTTGGCATCTATCCCAAAGAGAATTACTAATTTCTGTGACGTATCCAACGGCCATATGTATCCCTGTGTCTGCCACTTCTCAGGACCTCCATTCTGCTGATTGTGTCACTTTTCATACTTCACCCTGCTCCCTGAGTCCTTGCTTGTCTAATTGCCTGGCCTAACAGACTATGGTTCAACACACGGTCATGCTTTTATATATAATATTAATGCCGTGCACATCCTCTCTTCCATTCCACTGCACTTATTCTGCACTTGTACTGAGGCCTCTAAACATTTCTGGCAACAAAACTCATAAAATTCTGATGGCTGGACTCTCTTCAAATTTATACATATACCTCAGATAAGCACTAAAAACTGCAAACTGTTATATTTACTTAGAAATTTCACTTTTCCATTCTCCAAGATGACTACTTCATACTTGTCCTTTCCTCTCAAATCTCCATAAATCTCTCCCCCTTCAGGCTCATCTGATGATGTTGCAACCTACTCCACACAATGGTATGTGGAGAACCTTTTCTTCTTCCCATCATCAACTCTTCAGCTTCTGTACCCTCATCTTTTGCTTTCCTTTTACATTATCTCCCTCTGTATGCAACCCTCTTCATCTACTAAAGATTACTAACGGACGAAATCCTTCCAATTATCCAATTTCCACTGCATCATTAATTTCTCCTTTTCTACTTGATTATGCTTTCAAATTGCTCGTTCTGAAGATAGACTTAATATCTTCCTCCAGCTCCCTCTTCTTTTTCTTGCTCTCCTTTGTGGCAACAATCTTTGAAGATTTATCAGTACTCTGTCACCAAATGCTCAACTCTTTACCCTTAATTTTATAAAGATGTTTGCACTGGGAATAGAAATTCAGATTTACAGGTGTTTGCTTGAACACACTGAAGTTATCAATCCATGCTCTTCTAGCTTCCAGGGACGCTATTCAAAATTTTTTTTTTCAATGTTTATTTATTTTTGGGACAGAGAGAGACAGAGCATGAACGGGGGAGGGGCAGAGAGAGAGGGAGACACAGAATCGGAAACAGGCTCCAGGCTCTGAGCCATCAGCCCAGAGCCCGACGCGGGGCTCGAACTCACGGACCGCGAGATCGTGACCTGGCTGAAGTCGGACGCTTAACCGACTGCGCCACCCAGGCGCCCCAGGGACGCTATTCAAAGACATCCCATGTTCATTGATCAGAACATTGTTACTATAGTCAGGATGGCAATACTTCTCAAATTGACCAGATTCAATACAATCCCCTATCAAAATCCCAGCTGGCTTTCTGTAGAAATTGATAAGCTGATCCTAAGGTTAATATGGAAATTCAAGGAACCAAGAATATCCAAAACAATCTTTGAAAAGAGAGGACTCACATTTCCTCATTTCAAGATTTACTACCAATATAAAATAATTAAGATAGTGTGGTATTTGCATAAAGCATTAAATTTATGTTCAGCTGATTTTTGAAAAGAGTGTTAGGTTAATTCTGTGAGGGGAAAAAGTAGCTTCAACAAATGATGCTTTGTTATAACTGGGTATCAACATTCAAAAAAATAAAGATGGATGCTTATCTCACACCATACACAAAAATTAACTCAAAATGGATCACAAATTTCCTAAAAGTAAGAGCTAATACTATAAAACTCTTTGAAATAAACATAGGAATAAATATTTGTGATACTGGGTTAGGCAACAGTTTTTGGGGCACAAAGCAAAATTATAAGCAATAAGTCAAAAATAGATAAATTGGGTTTCTTCAAAACAAAAAAATGTTTTTGATTCAAAGAACACCATAAAGGATATGAAAATGCAGCCCACAGAATGAAAGAAAATATTTGAAAATCATGTATCTAATAAGGAAATTATCCAGGATATGTAAACAACCTTGCAATTCAGTTATAAAAAGACAACCAGCACCTGTTGGGATGAGCACTGGGTGTTGTATGGAAACCAATTTGACAATAAATTTCATGTTAAAAAAATAATAATAAAAAAATAAAATAAAATACAGTACAGGAAAAAGAAAAATAAAAGACAACTAGCCAATAAAAATATCAAAGGATTTAGACAGCCACTTTCCCAAAAAATGTATACACATGGTCAATAATGGCATGAAAAGATGCTTCATGTCAGTAGTCCTTAGGGAAATGCAAATCAAAACCCCAATAAGGTAACACTTCACACTTACTAGGATACCTATAATCAAAAAGACATGGTAACAAGTGTTGGCAAGGATGTGGGGAAACCGAAACCCACACATACTGCTGGTGGGAATGTAACATGATACAGCAACTTTGGAAAATACCAGTTTCTGAAAAGGTTAAAGGCAGAGTTGCCAAATTAACCAGCAATTCTGCTCTTAGTTATACATCCAAGAGAAATGAAAATATACTTGTATGTGAATTTTCATACCAGTATTAATCATTATAGCCAAAAAGTAGAAATATCCAAATGTTCATCAATTGATTAATAGATAAGAATCTGGTATCCATATAATGGAATATTATTAGTAATAATAAGGAATGAAGTGTTGATACCTGCTACTACATGAATGAACCCTGAATACATTATTCTAAGTAAAATAAGCTAGTCATAAAAGATACTATATGATTCCATTTGTATGAAATGTCCAGGATAGCTTCCAGAAACAGAAAATATATTAATGGTTGTCTAGAACTGGGGGTAGGAGATTGGGGAGTTACTGCTAATGGGTATGGGATTTCTTTTGGGGGTGATAAAATGTTCTAAAATTAAACTGTATTGATGGTTGCACAAATCTGTGAATAAACTAAAAACAAACTGTATACTTTAAATGGGTAAATTTTATGATATGTGAATTATATCACAACAAAAGTAGTTTTTGAAAAAGTAACAGTAATAATCCAATGGAGAGGTCTTATTCAGCAATGGCTGGCAGTGATGTGGTGACAGTAGCAGTGGCTTCCAGGCATGTAAACTCTCAAGGAGGGGAACCTTCTGTCTGCCCACATAAGCTGTGTCATAAGGGTCTGCAATAAATAATCGTTTTTTTCCCCCTCTTTGACCTCCCATTCCTTGACCTCTGATACAGGTAAAGTCATGGCAAGTATAAAACAGTGAAGACATACTAAAGACCTGGTTTTCTGATCAGAGGACCTTCAGGGAAGCCAGAGAGCCAGAAATTTCAGGAAAATTGTAAAGAGGAGGAGCTGAAGAGAGTGTCCTCATGAAGTGATATATGAACTCTGGCTTTCCTCCAAGCAGTGCATGCATGGATAACCCTCAAAACAGCAAACACTTTGATAATAGGATTAACTGCCATCCATGTCCCATACTTAACACTGAGAGGTGCATATGCTGGAAAGATCCAAATAGCATTGTAACGTTTCTGAAAACAGACTTGACATTAGAACCACATTCCAATGAAGAAGTACCAGAATTTAAAGCATGAACTTAGCTAGGTTGACTGCCTGCTAGAATAAACAAAAAATTGACATTCTTCCTAAAATTAAACAAGACCCAGATATTCATATCATAATATTCCAGCATGAGATCCAAATTATTGGTATATGAACAATCAGGAAAACTTCAACTTGCAAGGGAAAGACAATCAACATATGTCAACTCTAAAATGACAAAAATGTCAGAATTACCAGTCAAATTCAGCTATTTAAACCATGATTCTAGAAGTTAGGACAAACAACTGAAAACATGTACTCAGCAAAGATTTAAAATATACAAAGAGAATGAGATGGAAATTTTAAAAATGAAAAATATAGTAACTTAAAAATATTCATTGGATGGGCTCAATAGCAGAATGGAGGTGACAGAGGAAAGATTCATTGACTTCAAGAGAGATTAATCAAAACTGTTTAGTTTGAACTGAGAAAAAATATTGTTAAAAAAATCAAGAGACTCAGGCACCTGTAGTGGGGAAATGATCATTTGTGTCATCAGAATTCCAAGAGAGGAGAGTCTGGTGCAGAAAAAAATATTTGAAGAAATAATGGATGACATCTTCCCAAATTTAGTGTAAAACAAACTTATAGATTTCAGAAACTCAAGGAATTCCAAACAAAATGAAATCAAAGAACCAATCGCAGGCAATTAAAATTGAACAGCTGAAAACCAAAAACAAGGTAAAAAATCTTGAAAGCAGCCAGGAAAAAATCACTGCATTTATGAAGAGAACAATGATTTGAATGACTCATCAGACATCTCAGAGGCACAACATTTTTAAAGGATACAAGAAAAGAACTGTTAACCCAGAATTCTACATCCGGCATAAATAACCTTCAAGAATGAAGATGAAATGCAGATACTCTCAGATGAAGGAAAATTAAGGGAATTAGTCACTGGAGCAGCTCTGAAAGAAATGCCAAAGGCAGTTCCTCAGACAGGAGGAAATGACACAAAAGGGAAACTTAACACTTCAAAACAGAGGGACAATGGAAATGACAAATATCAGGGTAAATATAATAGATTATTCTTCCTCTGTCATTTCTATAACATATCTATAATGATGAAATGCAAAGATGATAGCATTGATTGATGGAGCTTTTGGTGGATATAGATGTCATACATAAGACACCTACAAATAAAGGTGGGGAAGTTAAGGATCTATATTGTTGTAAAGTTTCTACATTCCACATAAAGTGGTAAAATATTAATTCTATATAGAATTTGAAAGGTAAGTGTGAATACTATAATCTCTAGAGAAATAAACTAAAATTATAAAAAGAGAGGGAATAAAAACACATTAAAGTGGGATTCTAAAAAATATTCAAGTATTTCACAGAGAGGTAGGAAAAGAGAAACAGGGACAAAAGGAGAGAACACTGAGAACGCCAATAATAAAACTGTCAACCTAAACTCAAACATACCAATAATTACATTAAACACAAATGGTTGAAATAACACCAATTAAAAGACATAGATTACTGGAATGGATTAAAAAATATACTCTCTCCATGAAACTTAAAAAAAATGACATAGGTAGGTCAAAAGTAAATGATGACAAAAATATGCCATGAAAACACTAACTGAGAGAAATCTGAGTGTCTATGCTAACATCCAATTTAGTAACATCAGATACAGTTAACTTCAAAGTAAGGGGAATTATCAGGGATTAAGAGAGAGGTTATGTAATGATAGAAAATTCATCTTACTGAGAAGACAATATTCCCAAATGTGTAGGCACCAAAAACAGCTTCAAAATATATCAGGCAAACATTGCTTTGAATATAGTTTGGCAGTTTCCTATAAAATTAAATGTATACTTACACATCATCCAGTCATCTTACTCCTGGAAATTTATTCAAGAGAGAAGGAAACAGTTCTTCCCAAACCCTGTACAGGAATGTTTACAGCTACTTTACCTGTGACAGCCAAAAGTGAAAACTTCCCAAATGCCCTTCAAAGGGTGACTGAATAAACTGAATAAACAAACTGTTGTACTCCTGTACAATGGCACACTATCCAGAATAAAAAGGAATGAACTATTGATTCACACAACATGAATCAATCTCAGTTGTGCCATGCTAGTGAAAAAAGCCAGCTTACATACTGTATGACTTCAATTATATGGCATTCTGGAAAAAGCAAAACTAGGAACAGAGAATAGACCAATGGTTTTCAGAGGTTAGGTGTGAGAGGAGGTGGACTGCTAAGGGGAAGCCTGTGAGTTTTGTAGGGAGATCAAACTATTCTGCATACCCATTGTGGCAGTGTCTTGATGAATCTATATGTGTGCTAAACTCATAACTGTATACAAACATAAGCCAATTGTACAATACGCTAATTTTAGGAATAAGATTAAAAATTTTAAAAGCCTGTATCAGAGAAGTATCAAACTAATAAACTAGGCTTCCACCTTAAGAAACTAGAAAAGCAGAGGGGAGCCTGGGTGGCTCAGTCGGTTAAACATCCAACTTCGGCTCAGGTCATGATCTCATGGTCCGTGGGTTTGAGCCCCGAGTCCGGCTCTGTGCTGACAGCTCAGAGCCTGGAGCCTGTCTTCAGATTCTGTGTCTCCCTCTGTCTCTGCCCCTCCCCTGCTTGTGCTCTGTCTCTCTCTCAAAAATAAATAAACATTAAAAAAAAGAAACTAGAAAAGAAGAACAAATTAAATACAAAGCAAGCAGAACAAAGGACATAATGACAAATCAATGAAATAAAAAACAGAATTTTTTTACATGTTTCTTTGAAAATATTAACAAAACCAACAAGCCATTAGCCACACTGACCAAGAATTCAAAAGTGAAGACGCAAATTACCAAAATCATGAATGAAAGAGAGGCTACCACTACCAAATCCACAGATATCAAAAGTATTATATGGGAATACTGTGAACAACTTTAGGTAAAAAAGTTAGAAAACTCCTATATAATGGAGAAATTTTTTAGATATACACAAATTACCAAGGATTATAGAAGAAGAAAACAAATATGAATAGACCAATAAAAAATCAATTGAATTAGTCATAAAAAAATCTTTCCACCAAGTTAAGCCTAATCCAAAATGCCTTTACTGGTGCATTCTACCAAATATTTAAAAGAAAAAAATAATACTAATTCTTCACAAACACTTTTATAAAGTATAGGAGGAGGGGACACTTCTCAACTCATTCTCTGAAGTCAGTATTACTTTGAAATCAAAGCCAGATGAAGACATCACAGGAAAAGAAACTACAGAACAATATCTTTCGTGAACACAGACAAAAAAATATTTAACAAAATATGAATGACCCAAATTCAGCAACATATAAACATTTATATGGCATGGCCAATTTGGCTTTATCCCAATAATTCAAAGTTGATTTAACATCTAACAATGAATGAATGTGATACAGCATATAGTAGAATGAAGGACAAAAACTATATAATAACCTCAGAAGACAGCAGAAAATGCAAGGAAAGCATTTGAAAAAATCCAGCATCCATTCATGATAAAAATTTCCAGCAAACTAAGAATACAGAGGTACCTCCTCAGCCTAATAAAAGGCGTCTCTGAAAAGCTGGCAGCTGACATCATGCTTAATGAGGAAAGCCGAATTCTTTGCACCTAAGATCAAAAATAAAGCAAAGAAGTCCTGCTCTGGCCCCTTGTAATCAGCGATGCCCTGGAGGGGCTAGTCAATGAAGTAAGAAGCACAACAACAAATTAATGACATCCAGATTGGAAAGAAGTCCATTTAAACTGTTTTCACAGATAACATGAGTTTACATGCAGAAAATTCTAAGAAATCCATAGAAAAACACCAGAAATAATCCACAACTTAGCAAATTCACAGGAGGGTAGTTACTAAAGGGTGAACAAGTCCATTTAAACTGTTTTCACAGATAACATGAGTTTACATGCAGAAAATTCTAAGAAATCCATAGAAAAACACCAGAAATAATCCACAACTTAGCAAATTCACAGGAGGGTAGTTACTAAAGGGTGAACAGGGAAATTTCTGGGGAGCTGCTAATGTTTTGTTCCTTGATCTGAGTCTTGATTTATTCAACTGCCTATTTGTCATCTCCTTCAGATGTCTAACAGCATATTGAATTTACTATGTGAAATTGATTATTGATTTTACTCCCAAATCCACATCTATTCCCAATTGCCCACCAACTATCTCCCTTCCCACTACGTGACATCATGAGTCACTTAATTGCTCAAGTAAAACACTTGGAATTATCCTTGATTCCTTCCTTCCCTTGTACCATATATATAATTCATCTGCAACTCCAGTAGGTTCTATCTCTAAATATATGGTAAATACATCAGCTTCCCTTCACCTCCACTACAACACCATTCTTCTCCACGTACTATCATTTCTTGCTTTAATGAATGCATAGCCTCCACCAAGAAATTTTAAAATGATTCACTGGGACTTTAATTTTTTTTTTAATTCCAGTAGAGTGTTATTCCACATACAGTGGAAGTGTCTGTGTTCCACATACAGTGTTATTTAGTTTCAGGTGTACAACACGGCAATTCAACGATTCTATACTTACCCAGTCCTCTAGAAAACCATGTTTTAAATAATAATTTTCATTAAGGGACTAAATAGACATCTTTCTTTTCAAAAAACAAATAAGTAAAATGGTTCATGGGAACCTTGTCCCTTCCCTCTCCTTACTCCCTTGCTTAAATATAACCAACAACTTCTCAATGTTTCAAGTCCAAGTCAAAAGGCACTCACATGGCTCCAAGAGCCTTGCACCAGATGCCCCTCTTAGGTCTCCTCTTCAGCCTCTCCCATGGGCCATATTAGACATGTTTGTCCTTAGGATTTGCCAAACTCTGTCCTACCTTGGAGTATTCATCAAAGCTCTCTTGCTGCCTGGACTCCAATATATTCTCCAAAACAGCATCTTGTTCATGACCTTCTCACTTTCCACAATCTTTAATAACAATTTTTAAGTGTTGACTTATTTAACTGCATATTGTCTGTCTTCCTCTGCCAGACTAAAATTGCATGAGGGCAAGGCTATTCCTTCTTAATTCACCACTATAATGCCTGGAAGGTAGCTGGTATGGTGTTTATTCATGGAAGTGCACAATGAATAAAGGAATAAACCAGTAAGTCAAAGGGTATTGGGGCATATTCAGATATTGCATCTGATGACATCAGCACTTTTTAAAATTTTGATATGCAACAAAGTTGGGGAATCACTGACATATACCCTTTAAAATAAAAGCAAAGAATAGGAAAGTCTTCAAAAGAAAAACATAATCTTTTTTATTTACAACATGTATACATGAAGATAAAATGGCTCCTGCAATATATTTTATAAGCCCAAAGACCATAAAGATGGGCTATGCTAAATTCTAACTATGGTAAATGTCGACACCCACTTTTGTTAATTTGCATTGAATTCAAGAAGTTTATATATAATGTCAAGTAATATGATGTAAGCACTTGTTTCAATATGAATAATGTTCAAGGTGATGTTTTTCCCATAGTATTTTTAACTCATAGCTGATTTTATTACTTAATGTTGATATTACATGGCTATTATAATTACATATATATGTATATACATACGAATTCCACAAATACTTAATTAACAACTATTATTTGGCAGGTACTCTGCTCAATATTACAGAAGGCAGGAAATTGAGGATGGAGTTTTATTGATATAACACATTTACATGTTGACAGTTCTGTAAGATGATGAGTGAGACATTATTTGACAGAGTTCATTGCCTGGTGTAGCTACATCTTTCCCATCCAATCCAGTTCAATTCCAGGTTGCTCTATTTACTATCTGTATAAATTTATCTGACTGCTAATTTTTGTGTTTCAGTTTTTTATCTAAAAAGTGAGAAGCTGGCTGCTAGAACTTTTGATAGGTTTAAGTCATATGATATATACAAAGTTATACCATCCAGTACAAACATGTTTCCAGTCAATCAACAGAGGCTCATGTACATGAGATTTCCCCCTCCCTGTAGCACATTTACATGTCCCACAAATAGAGTGTAAGGTGGGAGGTGGATGGGAGAGGCGGTTTCTAATCTAAGAAAATCTGATTACCAGCATCTTTAAACCAACAACTAAAATAACTGATTATCAAAAATTGCACTATTTAACTGTCAAAAAGAAAACTTTGCATTAGTCCTACTGAAATAAAAGCATTAGCACAATGGGCAAAAGCCTGAAAACAAGGCAATGAAGAGAAGAACCATACATAGCCATATGTTATGAGAGAACATAGCAAGAGGCTTCTTTTCTTCCCCAGAGCCTTCCCAGGGTGCCCCCCAGAAACAGGTCCCTGAGTCAGCAGTGGAACATAGGATGTCAGCCTTGGTGGAGGGCTGCCCAATGGCTTCCTTGGCCATATCAAAAACCATGAGTCAGCAGGAAGTTCAAGTTAGCTCAGGTGCTCTTTGCAGACTGGGGACAGGCTGAAGCAGGCTGCTTGCTGCCCACTGTGTCTGGGCCAGTACCTAGAGCCCCTTAACCAGTCTCTGGCTTTCCCACATCTCTGCCTGCAAGTCTGTGCCCAGCCCTTCACCACTGCTTTTGACTTCCTTTATCCCAAGATGTTCCAACACCTTGAAAAATACTATTCTCTGAGAAGGAGAAAAATAGAACTAAGACAGACCATCCCGGAAGACAAATGAATGGCCATTTATATGCAGTGAGCCACTTTCATTTGAATCTGCCACCTAGAAATAAAGTTCATGTCTACCAATGAGGATGTGGTAATATCAGGCAAATAAAGGAATCAGATGTATTTCTAGAGAGGTGGATCTCAAACACCCACTGCTAGTTGCTGATTTTTAAAAAATGTTTATTTATTTATTTTGGGAGAGGGAGAAAGTGCGAGTAGGGGAGGGGGTGGAGAGGGAGGAAGAGAGAGAATCCCAAGCAGGGTCTGTGGGGCTTGATCTCACGATGGGGACTTGATCTCACTACCAACCGTGAGATCATGACCTGAGCCAAATCAAGAGTCAAGAGGATTAACTGAATGAGCCACCTGGGTGCCCCATGCTAGTTGCTGATTACAATGTCAGTCTCCATGTGGCATTCAGGTATTACTCAGCATGCTTTTTATGGATGCTTCAAAAGTGGTCCTGAGTGGTTAGGAGAGCCCCATAAATTAATTTGGGAGAGGAAGAGACATTTGCACTGAAACAACAAAAATCTGGTAATACCTTTCTTCCTTATTAAGTGTCAACCAACCCAGAAGGTCTGACAGACCACTGAGAACAGTATCTGAAACTGTCTGACGCATCCCTTTGTGGGGGCTGGGCCATTACACCTAGGAAGGATGGCCTGGGTGCCTTCTCAGGAGGGTGGTTTTGATCAACAAAAGTATCAAAAATGCTGATACTACTGGAAAGAGAGACACATTTCCATACACAAACACAACTCCACATACAACTCCTCTCCTCTTACAATAAGCACATGCATGTATGCTCACATGTGTGGGCCTGTGCATATACACACACACCTTTCCTCTCATTCAACATTTAGCAACTCCAAAGTTCTGGAGAGTCTGACTACATTAGTCATCACCCTTATTTACTTTCTTGAACACATAGCTGCTTAAAAAATAAAATGCCAAATGGGGCACCTGGGTGGCTCAGTCAGTTAAGCGCCTGACTCTTGATTTAGGCTCAGGTCATTATCTCATGGTTTGTGAGTTCAAGCCCTGAATTGGGCTCCACACTATTAGTGCTTGGGATTCTGTCTCTCCCCTCTCTCTGTCTCTCTCTCTCTGCCCCTTATGCTCACTCTCTTTCTCTCTCTCTCCCTCCCTCCAAATAAATAAATAAACTTGAAAAAACACCAAAATATATGGACCTATGTACATTTTTAAGATCATCTGGGTGGATTCATTTAATATAATCACATATTTGTTCATTCAACAAATAACCATGTAATGGAAATTATTTTAGGTGTTCAGGCACTCATTAGTGAACAGACAAAAATCCCTGGCCTGGTGGGGTTTATATTCTAGTGGGTAAGACAAATTACACACAACTGGCATGAAAAATAAGTGAATTAAACAACAGGTTAGTAGTCTATAAGTGCTATGTATAAAATAGAAGAGCTGGTGAGCTATGTAGGAAGAAGGTGGGGTGTGGGAAAGCCAGTTCAACATCAAATGGCCTCACTGAGAAGGTGATGTGTTCACAAGATGATGTGGTAAATGCTGCAAATATCTGGGAGGAGAACATTATCTGAAAATGGAATTTTTAAGCAACAAAATGTGATTTAAAAAAAATAGAGTACACCATTCTTCTAACTCAATCCTAATGAATGGGCTGTTCATGCAGGGAGGCAAAGTCTTGCTCCTGGATGCCTACAGGAATAATTTTAGAAATGGGTGATGCCACAGGTCAGGGAGCAAGAAGAAGAAGATAAATTTGAGAGCACCTTGATTTCTCAAGTTCATTGTCTGATTTCCAGCGGCAGTGCATTGAAAGCTTAGTTTCAGTCCAGAAGTCACACAATTAATATTTGAGAACATTTCCAGCGGAAAATATGCATGTGGGTGGAGTCAGACATGCACCACTGCCACGGACTCAGATGCTGCTTCCCCTGAACTGCAGAAGGGCCAGGTCCAAGGTTTAAGGGGCAGAAGCTCTGGGATGTTCTCTGACAGGTGCCCCAGGCCTGTCTCCCTGCCACATCACAAACATAGCTCCCCACAGGGCCTGAAGGCCCCCAGGCATGGCTGAAGCTTATTCCATAGAACACTTCCAAAGTGTGCCTTGAGATAATAAGAAACCTACTTCTTAATCACTTGGGCTTTGCAAGAGTGTTGGAAAAGAGCCAAGCCCATAGTGGGATTTTGTGATTAGGCTGCCTAGGGAGCACAGACTTCATGTAAAAATCTCCTGGCAAATTGGGCAGGTCTGGTCTGGAAACTGAAAAACTAAGACATACTCATGCATGCAAATACACACTCATACAAATGTGCACACACACACACACATTCACAGAAGCACAATGTATGTGTACATTCACACATACATGCATGCAGGCACACTCTTCACACACACGGGCATGCATCCACTCACTTTCTGGCACAGTTCTGGAACATATTGGAACTTTGTGCCTAAGGACAGCTCTTCCTTTGCTCGTCTTCCTCTGCAGACAGCTAACAGTTCCCTTGCATCAGTTCCCAGGCTGGTTTTGAGGGTACCCTTGGCATTTGAAACACCAACTTGGGCTTCCTTGCTCAGAGTATCTCCTGGCTGATGACTCTCAGAGTCTGGGGGACTGGCTGCCAGCTAGCTGTGTGTCTGGAGAGCCTAGCAGCCCCAGTTGCTTCCATGGGGTGGGGCTGCCTTGGCCATCTTGTGAAGTCTGGCTTGGGTTAGACTGGGACTGGTTTCCTGAGCTCACTGAGAGAGTGTTGGTCTTGCTCTCCCTAAGCTCAGGAGGTGTGGGCCCTTCTCACCACTGTCCTTCTTCAGGGGGGCTCCAGAGTGACTGGTTGAAAAGTGGCAGCCACTTCACCTTTCCCTGAGTTCAATTTTAAAATTCACCATCAACTACAGAAATGAATTTTATATGAGGGCCAGGGCATTTATGAATGAAACAAAAACTACTGTCACTACCCATTAAGTCACATTTTTTTTTCATTTGATTGTATCTCATTAAAAAAAAGTGCTGGTTATGACCTACCAAAAGGATTTCAGGTTCCTGTTATGGCCTGAATTGAGCTGATGGGCAGTGAAAGGAAGGCAGGCCCACACAGTAGCAGAAAAGGCGGACCATAAATGAATGAAGGGCCTCTCTATGCCAGTCCCTCACCTTTTGTTACAGACCAAATGTTTGCGTCCCCCAAAATTCACATGTTAAAATCCCAACCCCCAATGGGAGGTATTAGGAGGTAGGGCCTTTGGGAGGTAAATTAGATCACAAGGGTCAAGCCTTCATGAATGCTGTGACTGATCCTGTAAGGGACCTCACAGAGCTCCCTCACCCTTTCTATGGGAAGCTATAACAAGAAGTCAGCCATCTGGAAGACAGTCTTCATCAGAACCTGACCATGTGGGTACCCTGATAGCAGACTTCCAGCCTCCAGAACCATGAGAAATATAGGCCACCCAGTGTAAAGTACTTTGTTATAGCAACATGAACAGAGACACTCCTACTACATGAGTTTGTAATGTGGTTCTCCTGAGGGCAGAGGTGGAGGCTGTCCATTGCTACACTACCAGCTCCCTGTACAGCTGCTGTGAGCAGCAGGCCCAGTAATAATATGCAGGTGGATGAAGAAATGAACACATTCAAGGTAGAGAAGTAGTAAATCCTCCATTTAACATCATTTTTGTTCACTTGAACTTTGCTCACTGGGGATAAATAACCAATTGATTTTTTGATGTATAAAGCAATAGCTGAAGAAATTCAGCATTTTAAAGTTATGTTTCATGTACATATAATGTTTAAATATTAAATAAAGATAAATATATAATAATTTTATGGCCCTGATTGTACTTCTTTATAAATATAGTGACAGGTGACCCTGCAGATGTATTAGTTGTGAGGTAATGTTATAAGCAGTTACCATGTATTATTTTATATCATTGCCTCTACTTACCTTAGGAGATAAGTATCATCATCTCCAATTCACAGATGAGGAAAGTGAGGTTGAGAGAGGTGGAGCCACTTGCCCAGGGTCACACAGCTGGTGTGAAATCTCCCAGTCTGGCTCTTGAATCTACACTAGTAACCACAATACACTCTATCATCCTTGATGACAGTTAGTTTGTACAATAAAGATTTGTCTGGTTTTTATCCTGGGTTCCTGGGAGGTAATGTCTAAATCCTTGGATTTTCCTGAGTGATGGGAGTATCTCTGTCATTCAAGGTGGGCCCCTTGTATTATACCTGCATTATTGCTAACAAGATGACTCAGGGTAGGGGCTGGCCAGACCACAAAGACCAGCCATTTGGCTAGAGGGTTGGGGCTTTGAGCCAGGTGTTAGCCAAATTTACCAACCTCCTGGGAAGGAAACAGAGCGGGAAACTGAGTTCTATGTGGCTGATGATCCACTCCATCACATGTTCACAAGGAAAGGCCAATAGACACTCTGGACACCATGGCTCAGGTAAGATTCCTGGTTGGTGAGCACATCCATATGTCAGGTAGGTGACATGCCTTGACTCCACAAGGAGAGGGAACAGACACAGACACAAAAGCTCCCAGACCTCACTTCATATGTCTCCTCATTTAGCTTATTCTATTTGCATCCTTTATAATAAAACTGTAATTTGTAGCTAGTTGGTTGGAAGTGCAGGAGGGCCTTGGTAATGCCGAACTTGTGCTTGGTGTCTGAAGTGAGGACCAAGCACTCACTTGGGGACTGTGCCCCTAACCTGCGGGGTCTGTGCTGACTCTGAGTGATCAGCATCAGAACTGCACTGCAGTATTGCAAAGCCAAACTCGGTTATCTGATCCAGAAAAGGAGGAAACTAGCAGAAAAAACTCCAGATAAAATCTGTTCAGTATTAATGGGGAAACTGACCAAATAAGAAATCTTACAGAGATATGTCCTAACATTGCTGGATTGCAGGAAAAGAAATGCCTCCAGTCAAGGCACAGTGTTGCAGTTTAACTGTGGTCAGCCTCCAGCATGGACATCCTCCCACCAAATGGGGTTGGGGCAGTGGCAGTCTCACGAAGAGTGAGGATTTGCTTTGCTCTACTAAAACATCGATGAAGTTAAAGTCAAATGACCATAAAACTTAGGAGCACTCAGAAAGAAATATTGCATCTCTTGTTCACCAAACAGCTTTGTGATGCGCCATGATTGCCAATGTCTGCAGGACCTGAAGGATCCTTATAACACCCTTCAGGAGATGTGTGATTTGTAAGCTGAAACCTTAACATCAGTTTGTCCCTCAAAGTGATCATTTAATTTTCCAGTAAATGAAACTGGGCTTTAGGTGTATACCAGAGGACCTTGCTATTTAATAGGTTCCTATTGTTAATCCTTTTATGAAATGGAGCATCTAAGCCATCTGGCCTCTTGTCTTAGTCCATTTGGGCTGCTTTAACAAAGTTCCATAGACTGAGTGGCTTATATACAACAGAAATTTATTTCTCATAGTTCTGAAGGCTGGAAAGTCTAAGATTCACAGAAGATTCAGTGTCTGCTGAGAGTCCACTTCCCCAATTGATAGGTGATGTGTGTCCTCTTGGTATCCTCACAACAGAAAAGGGGCAAGGGAGTTCTCTGGGGTCTTTTCTTGAAGGGCACTAATCCTTTCCTGACCTAATCACTTCCCAAAGGTCCCACTTCCAAATACCATCATATTGGGCATTAGGATTTAGCACATGCATTTTGTGGGGATGCAAACAATCAGTCAATAGCACCCCCCTAATGGCTGGTATCCCATAGGTTCAAGGTTATCCAAACGTAATGTTAAACCATAATTAAATGTGATCCTTGTCTGGGGGTGCCAGGGCACTTGTGTGGTTCCTAGAGGGGCTGTAGGACTGTTGAGGTCTTGCTTAGAGCACCCAGGTTGGCTGGGCCATGGAGGAAGTCCCCTCCTCACCTTTCCTCCATGGAAGAGGCTAGACTGGGAAGCTGGGCTGTACTGCACAGGCAGGACAGCGTGTGTAGACTGCAGTACCCAGAAGTGGGGGTTTGGTGCTAGTGCAAGCTCTTTTGCTCTTAGGCTGGGGTCTTTGGGGAGTCAGACATGGGTCCCCACCCCAGATGCACACCAAGCAAGACATCACAGTGAGCCCTGGAGTAAGTGAGCTGCGGTGGGGGTGGTGGGGGTGGGTTCTTCCTAAAGGGGCTTAAGCAGAGGAGCTCTAGGGCCAGACCTCTCTGGCCGCTATATGCTAAGTGGCCTGAGACAGAAGCCAGGTCAGAGAATGGCTGCAGTACTAAGAACAAAGGACCCCAACTGAGGTGGTAGAGACGGAGGTGAGAAAGGGGACAAGCACTGGGAGGTGAAACAGCTAGCAAGGTGAGCCCTCTTGGTCATAAATGGAAGGGTGGCAGAGGAAAGAAAAAAGGAGTCCAGGGCTCCTTCCCAGTCTCTAGCTTGTGTTTTGGGATGTGGTATGGAGAGGAGAGCTCTTGGGGGCCTCCTAGGGCCTCTCCCTAGGAGAGAGAGACTGGGAAGAAGGGGATGGTTCTTTGACACAATGTGGGGCAGTGGGGCCTAAGGGGTGTATATCTTAGGAAGAGGTCTGCAGGGATGGACCTGGCTAAGCCATTAGAACTATGGAAAAGGAGCTGACATTAAATCTAAGGACAAGAGCCCAAGGATATGCAGAGACAGAGAGATACAAAAACCACATCAAAGGAACATAGGGACAATCCTAGCTCTGACTGTATGACTCCTCTGCAGGAGCTCTGGGAGTGATGTTCACAGATAAAAACCACAGGGAACAACAACTGATGAGAAAAAGCATGTCATGGGGGGTGGGGATGGGGGTGTTTATCTGCATCTCCCAAAATGATGGGAAGGACTGGGTATACCAAACTCACTCACTGCAAATTACATTTCAAAAAGAAAGGAAAACAGAAAAAAAAGATGTTTCATTTATCTACCAAATGAAGCACATATTCTAATTGAAGATGCCAAGAATTGTGGACAGTGCACCCACCACCAAGAAGTGGTGTTCTACCAATGAGGAGGTGGCCCTGTTCCTGGGTCTGCCCACCTCACTAGAGCTTATGTGGATGCGTGGTGCCTGGAAGCAAAGGAAATCTCTTCTCAGTTGGGGGCACTAGGGAAAGATGAAACACGTTCTTTGAAAAAACATGGAAGATATATGTACATATATTATATACACACATAACTGTAGGGAGCATTACTTTCTCTCTCTGCCCTTCCCCTCCCCACCCCTACCCCCCAGAATCAAGAATAATGATTTCACCCTTCAGTTTTGCAACTTGAATATGGTCAATGAAATGTAGATCATTGTGGATGTGAATTTGGAGTAGAAATGCAGTGTTTCAGTGTCGTGGAAGAAGAGCTACACAGACAGGGACACCTGGGGAAACAGCCATATATCGAATGGATAAAATCTACTTGATGAAAATAAATTTATTTTAGGAATTTTTAATATATCTAAACACTCATTTCCACAGAAGAGTCTGAAGTCATTTGGGGAAAGAAAAAAAAAAACAGACTCTCTTCCCTTTCTAACTCCCTCCTAGATTCACTGCCAAGGTCTAATACTGTATGTACCTCCTTAAGCCAAGGGCATTGATGAACACAGAGGCCAAGTGCGCCCCCTGGAGTCTCTGTGTTCTGTTTCTTTTGTGGCGTTGTGACCCAAAACAACCACCTGGCCCTGATCTCCTAAAAGAAACTCCCGTTAGAAGTAGTCATGTTGCAGCTAATGCAATTTGAAAAGTAAGCTTCAGGGGCGCCTGGGTGGCGCAGTCGGTTAAGCGTCCGACTTCAGCCAGGTCACGATCTCGCGGTCCGGGAGTTCGAGCCCCGCGTCAGGCTCTGGGCTGATGGCTCGGAGCCTGGAGCCTGTTTCCGATTCTGTGTCTCCCTCTCTCTCTGCCCCTCCCCCGTTCATGCTCTGTCTCTCTCTGTCCCAAAAATAAATAAACGTTGGAAAAAAAAAATTTAAAAAAAAAAAAGAAAAGTAAGCTTCATTGACTTAAGTTTCCACTTGAAGTCAGCTAGACAAAATATGCATTTTTACCCACATTCTTAGAGGCTGCATGAAAAACCCTACTTTTCATGGAGCAAACCTGTTATATCAGAATTATCTCATGGGTCTAATAAAGCAAATCACTTCATATAAGTAGCATTTGTTATACAAGAAAAAAAAAATGTACCATTCCTGCATACAAGGTAGGTCACTGTAAAGAAGCAGGTAGAAGAAATATGCTCCTGGCCAAGGCCTCTGTATATTGAAAACAGATGTCTGATTGGATCTGAAACCCAAGGAAAGCATCTCAGTATATTGTCACACCTTTTCACACACAGATTTGGGTTCCCAGGGAAACTTTCAGAACATTAACCCAGGTTGTCACTGTCAACCTCTGGTTACCAGAACCCTCTTCCTGGATCACTGTCGAGGCCAGGGAGACTAGGTGAGAGGGACATGGAGGTAGGTAGGTGGGGAGGGCTACAATGCAGACAAACAATGGGAAAGAACTCGACCACCTCAGATCTGTCATCAGGAAGATTAGGTTTGGAATTCATGCTTTCAAAGGTTCCTGCTGACCTGACGTGCCAAGATTGGGAATCACATGTCCCACTAACTTCCACGAAGGGCCTTTGAAGTATTCTTAGTGCAGTCCAGAGGTCTCCACAACCAGGGCCAGGACAGAACAGCAAAATATGCTGTCACTTACCCTGGTGTGTGTGTGTGTGTGTATGTGGACCATCTTCACGCAGGAAAGAGAGTGATTAAATAATGACCATGACGGAAGCAGACAGGCTGCGGTAGCTGTAATTAAGAGTTTGCATATCTGTCCCTCTGTTTTATGAAATCACTTTAAAGCATCCATGCATCAATTTAGCTCACCCCACGAGATTTCCTGCTGTTTTCTTTACTTCTAATAACATACACATGAGCACCTAATGTTCAAATTGGCTCCTAGCTCATATGTGTGTGTGTATGCATACATATATATACATATACATATATATACACCTACTTATATATAAATATATATATAAATATAAATATATATATAAATATATATATATATATATATATATATATATATATATATATAATTTTTTGAGAGAGATAGCAAGCAGGGGAGGAGCAGAGAGACAGGGAGACAAAATCCCAAGCAGCTCCATGCTGTCAGTGCAGAGCCTGATGCGGGGCTCAAACCCACGAACTGGAAGATCATGACCTGAGCCAAAGTCAAGAGTTGGACACTTAACCAACTGAGCCACCAGGCACCCCTAGATATATATAATTCTTAGAGGAGCTTCCAATGTTAAGAAATAGTTACTTGTCTTTTGGACAACAGGGGTATAATCAACTTCATGCTGAATTAAATTCTTGAATTAAACTATCAAGTAAAGAAAACCTAAAACAAGGCTCACCTACAGGCAGATACTGTTGCAGGGATGTAAGAAGGTGCTGGAAGGAGCTAGCATGCTGAGCTTTGCCAGCGTGACTGTCTGAACCTCAGCCTGCTGACACTAACACCTGAGCTCTCAGTGGTCCTGGACAATGCATGCAGCCTGGAAAGGGACTGAGCAGGGGCTCTCTCATAACCCTCCTAGTAACTGAAGAAAGGCATGCAAGCATCTGCTGAAGTGTGGCCTGTGGACAGAATGCATGAGCTAAACGGGCAGAGGAGCTGCTGAAACGGGCAAGAAAGAGCTCCTCCAACTTCTGTCCGCAGGAGAAAGGGTGAAGGAACCTACCTGAGTATTCGACCAAGTTTATGTGCTACCTCCATCTCTACAGAAAACCAGCAGTAGGTTTGATGTCTGAAAATGCTACACATAGTCATTCAATTCCTTGCATTCCATGTTCTAAAAAGTCAGGAGCTTCCACAAGCTTTTCACAGGGAAAGAATGCACTGATCACAGGCACAAACACTCTGCATCTATTAGCACTTACATTTTTTATGACAAATTTAAAAAGTAGGGTTATATATTGGCCTCTTATTTGGTTGCTTAATGTTGATAATAACCCTTGTGACAAACTGTATTTTCTTTTCTTTTTTTTTTTTTTCAACGTTTATTTATTTTTGGGACAGAGAGAGACAGAGCATGAACGGGGGAGGGGCAGAGAGAGAGGGAGACACAGAATCGGAAGCAGGCTCCAGGCTCTGAGCCATCAGCCCAGAGCCTGACGCGGGGCTCGAACTCCCGGACCGCGAGATCGTGACCTGGCTGAAGTCGGACGCTTAACCGACTGCGCCACCCAGGCGCCCCATGTGACAAACTGTATTTTCTAACAGGATGAGGCATTTCTATCATCACAGCAATGCCCCAATCATGTTTGGTCTTCTCCAGTATGGCCCTGCCACCCCTCCCACTGAGAGGAGGGGTCTATGACCTGTCTGCTCGATTCCGAGTCAGCTCATGACTGCAGGGTCAATGGAACGTATCAGACACCTGTGACGTGACCTCCAAGGGTTGGTCTTGTAAGTGATGCAGCGAGGGCTGCATGTGCACCAAGAGCTCAGTGACTCTAAGTAACAAAGATCCTGTGGCCGCCATGCTGTCAGGAAGCCAGACTCCATGGAGAGACCCTGTGTTGGTGCTTGGTTGGCAATCTTATAATTTGAGCCATCGAAAGCCAGGCCCCAGAACGAGCTGTCAGGTTGTTCCAGTCTTCAGTCTTCAAGTCTCCCAGCTGGGGCCTCAGACTTCATGAAGCAGAGACAAGCCATCCCTATCATGTCCTGTCTTAATTCAAGCCTAGTAAAAAGGCCCCTTGAACTGTGAAGTTTTGGAGTCATTTGTCATGTAGCAGTGGAAATAAGAACACTGAATTGGATCAACTGGGATATGCTGAAGCTGTGTAGGGTGACAGCTGTGTTCTGGCCCTGGCCCTCCCAAGTCCATCCCTCACTCCTGCCAGCTTTGTGAGACCATGCTTGGTCAGCTCTCTCTGCTGAAAGACATGGTTTTGTCATCTCACTCACACAAATATATTTTAAAGCCTAACTATGCCAATGTGTGCATCCTTTAAAAGCAACACATACCCCACATCTATCCTGGGTTAACTAGCACCCCTCTCTTTTCCCCTTAAATTCTGACAATTACACTTGTTCTGACTGCTTACTGGAACCCAATGCCTGGTGATGCCTGGACCCCACACAGTGTTTCCATCCTCATATGCTCTGTCTATGCTGCAGCTACACTGGGCCACTAAAGTCACCCACTTTTATTTACTTAACTGTTACCATATTGAGGGGAATTTTACTGCTACCAAATATTTGTGACAGATTTTAAATAATGGAGAAACATTTTCACATATAAATCTGTACATTGTACTTTCAGGCATCTGTAGAGAGATTCTTTAAAGAATCGTGGAACATTAAGCATTAGTTTTAAGGACCCTGATACATACATACTGCCAACTGGTCTTCCAGGATCCAATTGCTAGTGAAGTTGAATACAGTTTTAAACCTCACTGGCCACTTTTATTTCTCTTTTGTGAACTGTTTGTCCCAGTCCTTTGGCCATTTCAAGTTATATGTTTTCTTACTGACTGGTAGGGGCTCTTTTGGCATGCATGCATTTGTGATGCAGTCACTGAGCCCGCTCCAACCTCTGCACTGTGCTAGATGCTGGAGATGTTGTGTGAGCAGGCAGATGGGTCTGCAGTGGGTACTGGCAGGATACCAGTGATGACCCAAAGGGTCAGAGGTCACAAGGACATTTGAATGATTGGCAGAATGGCAGTGACAATGGGAAGAAGGTAACTGGAAATAACTTCTTAAGACTTCATGATGAATCTGCTGTGTTGAGAGAGAGGTGTTGTATGGGACTTTAAAATCTCTGAAGATCTCAGTAAGGAAGAAGTCATTTCTGGAAATGGGGGTGCCTAGAGGAGAAGCATGGCAGGGCAGGCAGAGTCGAGAGCTCCTTCAGGCACCCCGGTTGTAGATGCCAGTGAGGCATGGACAGGGAGATGTCCCACAGGCAACTGGCAGACTGGCCTGGGGCTCAGGAGCATGTTCTGCCTGGCATGTAACTTTTGGGATCTGCACAAAAATGGCATTTAAAGCCTTGGGACTTGAAGACCCCTAAACAAGAGCTGAACCAAGAGAACAGGACTCAGGGCTGAGGCTTCAAGCTTCCAACATCTGAAGATCAGGTAAAGAAAGCAATATGAAGAATCGGGAGGTAAGATGGGAAAGGAGTGGCCACTGAGCTGAGGAGAAACCGAAAGCTGTGGCATTCTGGAAACGACGGGAGAAGAAAACTTAGAGAAGGCTAGGAAGAAAGGGGGAACAGATATTCCAGGCTTCTAGAAGCCAGAGAAAATGTTCAGTCAGAGCTTAGCCCAGACACTTGCTGTGGGCAAGTGTTGGGGGGACAATATCCCCACCACTCCGGGTGCCAGGATCTTCATTGCCCTGCAGGAATCCCAGAGTGGAGGTTCCTCAACACCCTTTCAGAGGCTCCACAAGGTCAAAGTATTTCCACAGTTGTTCTAGGATTGTATTTGTCTTTTCACTGTGCTGACACTGATGGTGCAAAAGCAATGGTGGGTATTAAGTACCAGGTGCCAATAGTCTTTGGGATTCCTCACTTCCAGAGTTACAAAAACAAAAACAAAAACAAAAACAAAAAAACAGAAAACAAATTAACTTAATAATGTCCTTGAACTCAAGCCATTTAAGTCATAGACTAGCTGTGTGACTTTGCACAAATGACACAGTAATATTGTGCCTCAGTTGTCCTACTTATAAAATAGGCCAAGTAGCACCTTCCTAATATACAGCTGATCAGGGGATTAAATGATACACAAAACAGAGCTGGGAATATAATAAGCACTAATTTAATATTAGCTACCATTATTATTTTTTAAATGTTATTTGTTTATTTATTTATTTATTTATTTATTTATTTATTTATTTATTTATTTTCAGAGAGGGAGAGAGACAAAGAGAGAGAGTGCGAGCACAAGTGGGGATGAGGGGCAGAGGGAGAGAGAATCTTAAGCAGGCTCCACGCTCAGCACAAAGCCCAATGTGGGGCTCAATCTTGCAACCCTGGGATCATGACCTGAGCCAAAACCAAGAGTGGCACACTCAACTGACTGAGCCACCAAGACACCCCTAAAATGTTACTATCTAGTAGAGCCAGGTCTCTATCTTCCATCAGTACTTATTTCTAAATCTTCCTGGACAGTTAAGGCAGTGAGACCCAGAGTGTAGATAGCATGTGTTGTTACCAAAACCTCTTCTTGTGTGCATTAGCCAGATAGAGGGTGGGTGAGTGTGGGAGTGAGTGTGGGAGTGAGTGTGTGACCAGTGACCATGCTGGGGTGTGTCACAAGGGTGGTGAGCCATGCACAGTGGTTGGGTGACAGGTGCATGCCTCTCTGTGAGTGCAGTGTGGTGGTGTTTGTCGCTGGGTCCCAGGATCCTCGGTGCCTTGCTACTCCCTCCATTATCTCACCTCATAGCCACATGGGGTGGCTTCAAAGAAACATCCCCAAGAAAGAAGTCCTGGAATGGAGGTTTCCAGTACAAAGGTTACAGCCAACTGGCTCTGGTATTCGGAAGTCTGGGGGGCCCTGAGAGCTCTGACCCAGAACCCTGCAGTGGTATCAGAGACAGACTCCAGCCACCTCAATCCATCTCTCTCTGAGTGTGAGACCTGTTGTTCTCCAAAAAAATACCTCAAGGAGAAGGGGAAATGTTTTACAATATTTATCTCTAGAGATGCTTTTCCAGTGGAGAAACCCGAGGAGGCCTGATTACATCTTATGGGTAAAAAACCATGACACAGAGACCAATGATTTGCACAGATGTGGCCATGTATGTCCCACAGGGATGGTGGGGCAGTCTGGACCCTGCTCCAAAGAAGTTGTACCAGTATGTGCTCATGGAGAGCTAGTAGCTTAATCTCAGTGCAGGACATTGTTTTTCTAAGCCTGATGTGATCACCTTACGGAGCCATAGAAAGGGCCCTTAATGGTTGTGAGGGAAGGAAGAAGACAATACATATTTGTTGGCTCAGCAAGTGGAAGTGATTGTTACCTTAAAACTTAGTTCTTTTTAAAAATTTATTATTATCTTTATTTTAGAGAGAATGCAAGCTGGGGAGAGAGGCAGAGGGAGACAGAAAGAATCTCAAGCAGCTTCATGCTCAGTGAAGAGTCTGACATGGGGCTCGATCTCATGACCCTGGAATCATGACCTGAGCAAAAACCAAGAGTTGGATGCTCAACTGACTAAGCCACCTAGGCATCCTGAAAATTAGTTCAGAAGGAAACAAAAAGAAAGTATTTTATTCTTTAATAAGAATGACAAGTTTTCCAAAATTTTGATGAAGATGTGTGCAAATCAGCTATGAAAAAAAATGTCCTGCATCAGAGAATTCATAACGGACAGAAACCCAGTGACTATAAGGAATGTGATAGGGGGCACTTGGGTGGCTCAGTCAGTTAAGTGTCCAACTTCAGCTCAGTTCATAATCTCACGGTTCACGAGTTTGAGCTCCACATCAGGCTCCGTATTGTCAGCTCAGAGCCTGGAGCCTGCTTCAGATTCTGTGTCTCCCTCTCTCTCTGCCTCTCTCTCTCTTTCTCTCTCTCTCAAAAATAAACATTAAAACATTTTTAAAGGAATGTGGTAGGCATTTAGGCTAGGGGGTGGCCTTAGACCACACTGGATAATTCATATTGGAAAGATACCCCATGACTATGATTAATAACATGACAAGGCGGGGGTGGCTGGGTGGCTCAATTGGTTAAGCATCTGACTCTCAACTTTGGCTCAGGTCATGATCTCACAGTTTGTGAGATCAGGCTCTGTGCTAATGCACTGACAGCATGGAATCTGCTTGGGATTCTCTCTCTCTCTCTCTCTCTCTCCCTCCCTCCCTCTCTCATTCTCTCTCTCTCTCTGCCCCTACCCCGCATATGCTCTCTTTGTCTCTCTCAAAATAAATAAATAAACATTAAAAAAAATAACATGGCAAGGCACTCAGTGCACATCAACATGCTTGACATCAGAGTGCTCATATTGCTGAGAACCCCTCTGAATGTGATAAACATGGGAATTTCTTTAGATTTAACTTAAGCTTCACAGTACATCATAGAATTCATTATGGTGAGAAACTCTGAATTAAAACAATGCAGAATGGCTTATAGACATAACAGGCGATATCACGCATATCACAGAATTCATAAAAGTGCAAAATACCTCCAATGAGTGGGATATGGGAAGGTCTTTAGATATGGTTCATTCCTTCGGTGAAATCAAGGGGTTTGGACCGGCATAAGACCCTAGGAATATGTCTCATTGCAGGGTAGCCTCCAGGAATGGCCCAAGTCTTATCCAACATCAAAGCATTTGTAATATGCTTTATTTAACATAAAAGCCTACTGTTATATAATTATCTTATAATTGGCACTTTGCTGAATACTTTCATAATTCTAAGTCATTCCACAATGCTAGGCCCTGAGTACCACTCAAGAATTAATTTTTTGAATAACTGTCTGAATGAATGGATTCTCTTGAATTTTCCTAGGTAAATTATCATATTGGTTGCAAAGGATACTAGTTTTGTTTCTATCTTTCCAATATTTATACCTCTTTCTTCTCTTCCTTGTATTTTAATGCACTAAACCACAGTTTCAGACACTGAGAAACAGGAGAAGACTGAACTAATATAACCGATGAGGCATCATGCCAAAGGACTCTTTGGGCAGCAGTTACAGAAACCCATGTGGGTTAGCTTAAGCAAATGAGAGAAGGATAGATGCTCCAAGGCCAGAAGAGATCCTGGTGCTTTAGACTGGACTGGAACCACATCTGTGGTGCTATCAGGTACCCAAATGGTGCTCTCTCGATTCCCATATCTTTTTTTGTTTTCCATCCATTGATGGCCATAGACAACAACCCAGTTTCTAGGTTACAAATTAATGAATTCAAGAAGAGATGACTCTCCTGAGGAACCATTTTCAAATTTTTTTTTCCAACGTTTATTTATTTTTGGGACAGAGAGAGACAGAGCATGAACGGGGGAGGGGCAGAGAGAGAGGGAGACACAGAATCGGAAACAGGCTCCAGGCTCCGAGCCATCAGCCCAGAGCCTGATGCGGGGCTCGAACCCACGGACCGCGAGATCGTGACCTGGCTGAAGTCGGACGCTTAACCGACTGCGCCACCCAGGCGCCCCATGAGGAACCATTTTCAAAGTCCCAGAAAAAAACACATTACCCATTAGGTACCCCTCCGTGGGTTCATCCATAGTCTATAGTGGGAATTGTGTTGGCCCCACCATGGGTAAGGCACCTGCCAGACAACTGTGATAGTGATAGAGGGGTGCAGGAGGCCAAGGCCATTTCTACACAGTGCAACAATGTGAGCGGTGAGGGAAAGGGCATCACAGAGGGTGTGGAGAAAGGGACCCCAAAGCTTTCCACAGCATAGAGAAAATGCTTGTATAGCCCATCATAGTTTACAAAGAGCATCTCATATTATCTCAGTTTCTGCCTCTAGGGTTTCTTTTCATTTATTTATTTTTTATTTATTTTTTCAGGATTTCTTTTTAATGCTTATTGTACACATGAACAGAATGGGACTCAAGGAGGTGCAGTGATTTTTCCAAGGCCATACAAGTACTAAATACAGGGAGCCAAACTCCAAATTCTATTCTCTCTTAAGTCTCTCTGGATGTTGTCATATAGCTATTACCATAATTTTATACCTAGTTAGATCTCCAGCATCATTAAAATCTTAAAGAGGCTGGTAATGAATTTCAGTTCTGTGATACTTTCAGAAGGGACACACTCCATTAAACACTGTGTAATGGATGCCCCGATCATCTACCAGCATTTACTAGAAGCAACACTAAACATCTCTAAACCATGTCTTGCCTCATATTGGGGAGAAAACTAGGAGAATCTGCTAAGGAATTAATCTGTAATCAGAGTCATGTTCATCTTCATATTCAATCAAATGGGAATCTTTTTGCTTCCTTCCTTACTATGGTGTCGTCTGAGAAATACAATTGATCTAAAGATGTCTGAAAGCAATCCCTACCAAAATTTCAACACTCTAAATGTTTCCAGCACTGTTAGTTTTAGAAATAGTGAGGTCAGGAAATTTTTCACATGAACTCTCTAAAATTAAAAGATGTAGCAGTAAGGACAACACGTGTGTCTTTCTCTGTGATTATATTTCCTAAACCTCAAATTCTTCCTACTGAGTTTGGTGTTACTGAGGCTTAACATCACATATCTCAAAAATCCTGGACCTTTTTCCTCATGCCCTGGTTTTGGCAGATGGTGCACCTGAAAGAAACATGCATGTTTCTGCAAGAAGTATGTCCCTACAAGAAGATGTGTAACATCCTCCTTCATGGATGATCACCTGAGACATGCGGTTCCCTAAGCCCCCACATTAAGTCAGCTGTTCTGTGGCTCCCCCCACCAACCCAGCTGTGGGGCTCTCTCCATGTCCCCTTCTCCTCTGGCCATTCTAATCTTCCCTTTAGCAATAGCTTTAGTCTCTAATATAAATTATTTGGGCCTCTAATTTTCCTCCACTTAGAGGAAATCCGCTCAGATCCACCTATTATCATAATCACCACAACTGGCCCCAGAGCAGAGCAACACAGAGGGAGGTGGCTTAGAGAAGCACACGGAGAGAAGGGAGCAGAGAATGCCAATGCCTCTTATTCTCACCCCTGTCACAATTATATCAGCCAAAAGACACCAGTGGGGAAGAAAAAGGTAAAACTCAGAAAAGCCAGGGCTACATTTTAGCCTCACCAACCTTGTCCTACCTGCCTGCCTCTTCCACCACTGCTTCCATGAATTTGGAGCTATGGCATGCCTGCACTGGCATGACCAGTGACCACAGGGTCTCAGGGTTCTCCAAAGCTGGAGTAAGGGTGAGGATACAGATTAAACTACACACAGCTGGATCAATCTCTAGAGTCCAAGATTCTACCGTGTGGAGTATAGCCATCACTGCCCTATGAAGTCAATACTGACAGGAGTACATCATTCTTCCCAGATATAGTGGGGATAGGAGCCAACAGCGATGCCTCTAATGCCACACTTCCCACAGCATGGCAGGGGTCAGAATTCTAGCAGGGCCTGTGAAAACAAGGTGGCTGAGCCCATCCCTGAGATTCTGAGTCCGTATAGCTGGGGTTGGGGACGAGAAAATGTGCATTTCTAGCAAGTTCCCAGGTGATTTTGATGCTGCTTATTGGGGGCCACAGTTAGGAGAACTGCCCTGTTGTATCCCTGAGCCTTTGTTTTATGCATGAGAATCTTGAGGCCTTCAAAGGAGAGCTAATGCCTGAAACCCAGGTCTCTTGATTCAAAGGCTAGAAATCCTCTCACAAGAATGAGAGGTTAATAAAAAAGGAGGAGAGAAGGAAAACATTAAATAGACAATTTTTGGGGGCCTGGGTGGCTCAGTCCACTGAGCGTTTGACTCTTAATTTTTTTTAATGTTTATTTATGAGAGAGAGAGAAAGAGAGAGAGAGGGAGAGGGAAAGAAAGAGACAGAGAGAATTAGCAGGTGAGGGGCAGAGAGAGAGGGAGACACAGAATCTGAAGCAGGCTCCAGGCTCTGATCTGTCAGCACAGAGCCCGATGCGGGGCTCGAACCCACGAATCGACTGTGAGATCACGACCTGAGCTGAAGTTGGATGCTTAACTGACTGAGCCACCCAGGTGCCCCAAAGCGTCCGACTCTTAATTTTGGCTCAGGTCATGATCCCAGGGTCATAGGATTGAGCCCCGTGTCAGGATCTGCACTGAGTGTGGAGCCTGTTTGGGATTATCTGTCTCTCTCTCTCTCTGCCCCTCTCCCGAGCTCACACTTTTTTTTTTTTTTAAACAAATTAAATGAATAACCTGAAGAAAAAGAAGAGAAAGCACAAAACATCTCCCTGAAGTCTGAGTGTGTGGAAGGAGGGCATAGGTTCACGCTGCAATTCTGGAATGGAAGGATTTCTAGGGCTGCAACTGGCCTGTGACCTCAGTCTGGCACCCACAGTGAACTGCCTTCCAGCCGATGACCCCACAGCAACTCAGCCAACGAAACTGCTCCTGCGGTCTGCAGCCCCCTCTGGGCCCACCCAACTCAGGCACATTAACGGCAGCCCTGATGGCCGGAGGCGCTGCCACAAGATGCCCCAAGCACACAGGAGGGGATGGTCCCTTTACGGAACTACTGGAAAGAAGGTGTGGCGGAGACAGAGTGAGAGGTTGAGGTCTTCTTTCTAAGTTGGGGTAAGAATCTGACAATTGAGACAAGTACTGAAGTGACATTTTTAACAGGCCTTTCCACAGGCCTGACATTTTCAGGCTACAAACAGTGGAGGTCTTGAGTTCTAGGCCTGACCTTATAATTGCCATCTTCTGTGAGTCGACTGGTCTCTAGAAAGTTGGAGTTTGTTACACAGGTAAGGTGATTTTCAAAGGAGCTTCTCAGGGATCTTTCAAACGTTCTATTCCATCATTCTACTTTCTGTTTTGTTTTCCTTGCTATGACCCTCTTTGTGAGTAAGTGTGTCAAAGGCCTGAATTCTATTTTGTAGAATAGGAAAAGCTTAGTTAATTAAATGGGTATTCATGACATGGGCATGTGAGGAGGGCATGTGAGGAGGGAGTAAGGTATAAAAGGTCCCAGACCAACCCCAGCATCTCAAAGGCTCTCTCATCAGCTTTGGGCTGACTGATCTGGCATGTTTCTTTGATCTGCCAGGAAGCACACTTTATATTAATTGGTTTTCAGGCATAGCCTACACATCTGTCCCCTTGCCCCTTTCGAAACATTGCCTTCCTGAGGCTTTCCTGATGCCCATCCTCTCTGGGTCCCCCTTCTTCCTTAGCAGGTGCTTCGTAGCTCTGCTGACAAATGTCCTGGGATGCAGGACTCTGTACTGCTTCTCATCTCTGTCTCCACTTACACTCTCCCTAAGTGCATTCGTCTGTGAAGGCTCTAAATAGCATCTGTACTTGCAGAGGAGGCCAGTCACTGGAACTCTGGATTTCTACATTCAACTGCCCACCTGACATTCCCACTCACCTCAAACTCAACATCACCCTGACAGAACTCTTGATTTCCTACCCCCACACCCTCCCAAACTTGTTCATATTCTCTTCTCTGCTTAATAAATAGCACCAGCATCCACCCAGCTTCCAAGCCAAAAATCTAGGCCTTCCTTATTTCTTCTTTTTCTTGGCATCCAATTCAATCAGTGGACAAATACAGCACATGTATCAAATCTCTCCATCTCTTGTTATTTCTCTGCCACTACTTTATCTACTTCGTAGCATCTCTTGCCCGGCTGACTGTCCCCCTGACTAATACCCCTGCATCTACTCTGCCTAACTGCAATCCAAACCCCATCCAGCAGGAGGTGGTTTTCTAAAAGGCAGAAACAAATTTCATCACCCCCAATTTAAACTCTCTCAACAACTTCTCATCATGTTTGGACCAAAATTCAAACTCTACAGCCAGGCTCACAAAGCTCCACCCTGCTGTGGACTTGACTCCTTCTCCACACCATCCAGGGCCTGGCTTCTCCATCTCCTTCAGTTCCCATCTTGAATGGTTTCTTCTCTGAGACCCTCTGCCGACTACTCAGGCTGAAGTAGCTTCCAGTCCCTTTACTATACCGAGCTGTTTTAGTTCTCGGCACAGCGATTATCATTGCCAGATCATTTTCTTATTTATGCACATGTGGATGGCCTGTCTTCCCACAAGAACATAAACTCTGAAAGCACATTTCGCCTTCTTACCTACCTATGCAGCCTCTGAGTCCAGGGTCATAACTGACCTCCAAGAGTGCTTGGTAAACAGTGGGACCCCAGTGACTGAGCAGTGACAGGGCATCATCTGGGAGCTCTTCCATGCAAACCCCTGACAACAGCCCCAGGGGGAAAGAGGGATACGGGCTCCTACCAGGTTGTCTTGCACAGCATGCCTTGGAATTCTAAGCAATCCTACCATGCAGTCCTGCAGGACTGATGTCCTCCTCACCACCATCCATAGAAAACACAAGTACCTTGCCCCAAACACAAAGTGGTGGGTGGCACATGGACACTGAAAATGACCATAACTTGCTTCACCATCCCCACTGTCCGTGAGGGTGCTCAGGGGACCTGTGCTGCTTTGTTTCCTAACTCTTCCCAGAACCTCCCCAGGAAGTGGCCAGGAATGCCCTTTCCAATGGACAGGACAGAGCCTGTCATTCTCTCCCTGGCCAGCATCCACTGGGGGATCTTTGGTCTCTTCAGTTCCCATCTTCTGGACTGCTTCTGGCCTGGTGGCAGCCATCACCTACCCGGATTGCCCGTCTAGAAGGGAAGGAAGAGTGGGGGCAACTGGAATGTGGGGGGCAGGAGTGAAGACCAGGGTATCCTCTCCCTTTCCTGTAGCCTCAATGGCTTCCCACTGGGCCAGAGGGTCACTTCCTGCCTGACCTGGTCTCCCAGCGGCTTCTCTCCTCACTGAGTCTCCCATCACTATGGTCCTCTATGGTTCTTCATGGTCCTCTGCTGCTTTCTTCCTAGAAAGCACCCCTACTCATGGATACTGTGTTTTAAGAACCAAAATTAAACATGTTTCCTTCTCATGCTCTGTCATTATTAAATCACAGTTCTGGAAGGGATAGGAAGATACCATCTTCTTAAGCCTTTGTTTCTGTGGCCAGGGTTACCAGTGGAAGGCTTAGAAAAAGGAGACAGCACATTTTCTCTGTTATTTACAAAAGGCCATTCAATTGCTTTTCAATGCATGCTTCTCTGATTAAAAATGACTTAGAGCATCTATTCATTTGCTTTTTAGCCTTGTGATTTTCTTGTTATGTAAAATGCCTGATTAGGTACTTTGCCTGTTTTCCCATCTGGGCTCCTCTTGGTTGTTGATTTGGAAGAGCTCCTTGCATATTGTTACTTGATATTGCTGGTATTTTCTTCCAATCTGTCAGCTGTCTGTTAATGCTATACAAGGTAGCCTTCATTGATGGGAAAATCTTAATTTTGATGTGATCAGATTCATTAATTTTTGCCTTACAGTTTGTGCTCTTAAAGTTTTATTTCAGAAGTCCTTTCTATACCTGAATCTTCTTCAATTAACTTTATAGTGTTATCTGTCACAGCGCAGTCTTTAACTTTGTTTATGTAGTCTTTGGTATGGATCCAGTTTTATTTTTCTCTACATAGAAATTTACCCTATGTGGAAAGTTTTGATATAGGAACTTTCCCTATTGATTTGTGGTTCTACCTTAACATATATTAAGCTCCTGTCACATGGAAGTCTGACTCTGAGTTCCCTATTCTGTGCTACGGGGCTACTTGCCTGTATTTGTACTAAGACCACAATTTTTAATAACTATAGATTTGTGGTATGCCTTAATATCTGGCAAAGTAAATTTACACTGACAGTTTTATATTTAAGAAGATTATTTAATAACTATCTCACAATGCAGAAGGCAATGTGACAATCACAATAATATAGACCCATATTCTGATATAAAATTATTACTTCCTATTTTTGTTGAGTGCCAATCATTATCAGTATAATATAAGGGGATTGTAGAAAACTGTAAACTTGATAATCAAATGATTATCAAATCAATCAAATGATTCATTGAGCATATTATTAAGCACCTACTAAGTGCTAGCTGGCATTGTTCTAAAGGCTGAGGATGGGGCAGTGAATGAAACAAAACAAAACAAAACACATGTAAGTCCAATAAAAATACCAATAGAATTTTTCACAGAACTGGAACAAATAATCCTAAAATTCGTATGGAACCACAAAAGACCGAAATAGCGAAAGCCATCTTGAGAAAGAGGACAAAGCTGGGCATATCACAGTCCTGGAATTCAAGATATACTACAAAGCTATAGTAATCAAAACAGTAGAGTACTAGCACAAAAACAGACACTCAAATCAATGGAAGAGGATAGAGTGCCCCCAAATAAACCCATACTAATATGGTCAATTAATCTTCAGTAAAGGAGGCAAGAATATACAATGGGGGAGAAGATAGTCTTTTCAATAAATGGTGCCAGGAAAACTGGACAGCTCTAAGCAAAAGAACAAAACTGAACCACTTTCTTACACCATACACAAAAATAAGCTCAAAATGGATTAAAGACCTAAATGTGAGACATGAAGCCATAAAACTTTTAGAAAACACAAACAATAATTTCTCTGACATTAGCCATACCAACATTTTTCTAGATGAGTTTCCTTTTTTTTATGAATGCTTTCAAAATTTTGTTTAATGTTTATTTTTGAGAGAGAGAGAGAGAGAGAGAGACACAGAGAGAGAGACAGAGCATGAATGGGGTGGGGGGCAGAGAGAGGGAGACACAGCATCTGAAGCAGGCTCCAGGCTCTGAGCTTCAGCACAGAGCCTGAGGTGGGGCTTGAACTCACGAGCTGTGAGATCGTGACCTGAGCTGAAGTCGGACGCTGAACTGACTGAGCCACCCAGGCACCCCTCTAGATAAGTTTCCTAAAGCATGGTAAATGAAAGCAAAAATAAACCAAAATAGAAAGCTTCTGCACAGCAAAGGAAACCATCAACAAAACAAAAAGACAACCTATGGAATGGAAGAAGATATTTGCAAATGATATATCCAATAAGAAGTTAATACCCCTATTATAGTATTTTATATAATAGAACATATGTAAAGAAGTTACACAACTCAACACAGAACAAACAAATAATCCGATTAAAAATGGGAATAGACATTTTTACAAAGAAAGTATACAAATGACCAACGGACACATGAAAAGATGCTCAACAATAGTAATTATTGGGAAAACACAAATCAAGACCACAGTAAGATAACACCTTATACTTGTCAAAATGGCTAGAATCAAAAGGACAAAAATAACAAGTGTTGGTGAGGATGTGGAGAAAAGGGAACACCCGTGGACTGTTGGTGAGAATGTAAATTGGTGCAGCCACTATGGAGAATACTGTGGAGAACATTTTCAAAAAATAAAAAAAAACAGAAATACCATATGATCCAATAATTCCACCATGGGGTACTTACCCAAAGAAAATAAAAACACTAATTTGAAAAGATACATGTACCCCTATGACAGAAATAGTGATACTATTAACAGGTAGAAAAAAAAGAGATTATTTACTTCATATGTGGTCAACAAGTATTTTCCTGACCCCATCAATAAGTAAAAAACAAGAAAAGGATAGAAACATCTTTTTTACAAGTAGTTTAGAGACACTCACTATTGCAAACAGTATGGATATTCCTCAAAAAATCAGAAATATCATATGATCCAATAATCCTACTGCTGGGTATTCAGCTGAAGAAAACATAAACGCTAATTTGAAAAGCTGTATGTACCTCTATGTTTACTGCAGCATTATTTACAACAGCTAAGATGTGGAAGCGACCCAAGTGCCCATAAAAATAAAAATGTGGTATAAATATACAATGGAATATTACTCAGCCACAAAAAAGAATGAGATCTTACCATTTGTACTGACATAAATGGAGCTAGAGAGTATTGTGCTAAGTGAGATAAGCCAGGCACAGAAAGACAAATACCATATGATTTCACTTATATGTAAAATCTAAAAATCAAAACAAAAGAACAAACAAAAAACAAAACAAAGACTCATACATACAGAGGACATCCATACATACATACATAGGACAAAGTGATGGTTGCCAGAGGGGAGGTGAGTGAAGGGAGTGGGTAAAATAGATACAGTAGATTAAGAAATACAAATTTCCTGATATGAGTAGAAGAGTCATGGGAATGGAAGGTGCAGCATGGGGAATATAGTCAGTAATATGGTAGTGGTGTTGTTTGGTGACAGACAGTGATTACATTTACAGGGGCAGGCAAGGGTGTAATATGTGGAGTTGTTGAGTTGATATGTTGTACATGTGAAACTACTGTAACGTTGTATGTGAAATATACTTCAATTAAAAAAAAAAACTCTCCAATTTGCAAAGTGACAACACTAAAAAGAAAAAGAAAAAGTCCTGCCTTCATGGAACTTACATTTGAGTGTTAGAAATCCGGAAATCATTTCTGCAATCTCCTTGCCCCCAGCCAACTGTCTAGGGAGTGCCTTTTACCTTCAGGGCCCTGGGTAAGAGCTTTCTGAGTGAATGTTTCATGAGAAGAGGGCCCATCCTAACCTGCAAATGAATATATTTTTATTTATTTTTTTAATATATGAGATTTATTGTTAAATTGGTTTCCATACAACACCAGGAGCTCATCCCAACAGGTACCCTCCTCAATGCCCATCACCACCCTCCCCTCCCTCCCACCCCCATCAGCCCTCAGTTTCTTCTCAGTTTAACCTGCAGATGAATAAAACATTATTGTTTCTCCTTGGGTTTATACACAACCCAGATATATAAATTAATGTTCTCAAGATTTAATTTAAAAATAGAGTCAATGCAATTAGGTTCAAATGAAACAACAGGTAGCTTCTTTTATCTCCACAGTTTAGTTACTGCCCTAATATTGACTAAAGATCTGTAAAACTGAAGATAAAAATACAGCTGCCATAAATCTTTTAAACAATAATAAAATTGAGTTATTTTTATTAAGTTTTTTAAGATGGGAAATGAGATTATCCTTTGCAGAAAGCAATTTGAGGCTAAAAGAAATCTAGACAAATTCGAATTGGTGCTTGCATTCTAATCCTAAAATGAAGAGTTATGCAGTAGTGACACAGTTCATTTGAGATTAAGTGATAAGCACAGACTTTCCTGTAGGAAATTTCTCTGCGGTTGGCCTCTCCCAACCAACGGGCCATCACAAAAGGGCTGAGGTTTTCATTTTATCAGATGCTCATCTTAAGGAAGGTTGGATGGAGTCTCAAGCACCATGGTGGTTGTGCTTCCATTTTACTCAGAAATAGTGTCATAAACCCAGTTCAGACATCCTCATTGGTTTTAGTCCCCTAATATCAGAGAGCTCACCTGGGGGGAAGTGGTGTTTATGATGCTCCAAAGAGGTGTGGAATGAGAGAGAGTTGGGGTGGGTGGATGAGAAAACATGAAATGTGCAGCTAGCAGTTATGAACTGAATGTTCTCTTTACTGTTTCTGGGAGGTGAAAATAGTGGGCTGGAATTCCTGTTAATTTCCTACATCCTGCCAAGGAAGGGCCACTGAGTATGGTGGAGAATGGCCTATGGGAGTGTGGGGCTCTCACTTTACAGATCACTGGAGCTGGGAGCACAGCTGGGTGACTCGCAGAACCCTCTGACCTCGCTGGACTTCAGTCTCCCCTTTGTGAAGTGAGGCGCACATTTGCAAGTAAACCTCCCAGGGCACAGAGAACAATGAATGCAGTCATGCATGCTGAGTGCTTTCCCTTGCAACTGGCGCCTGAGCTTTCTCTGAGCCTGGAACCTGGGCAAATATTTTGACTGCTTCATTTCCTGGAACCCTCATGATAACCCTGTGAGGATGGTGCACTGTTCTCATTTCATAGAGCGCTAAATTGAGGTTTGGAGGGCTTGCATGAGATACAACAAGCTTCAGAGTAGGGATGCCTTCCATGTGTCTGTACTAGTCAGGGTTCTCCAGAGAAACAGAACCTGTAAAGGGTATGTGTGTTTTTATGTGTGCATCTACGTCTATCTCCTGTATACAGGAGATGTATACATACATCTGTGTATCTATCTGTGTATATATCTATCCACTTGTCCACTGACCTATTTATGGAGATGGAGACTAATATGAAGGGACTGACACATACAATTTTGAGGGTTGACAAGTCTGAAATCTGCAGGGTAAGGTGGTACACTGGAGACCTAGAAAAGAGTTGATGTTGCAGCTAACATCCAAAGGCAGTCTGAAGGCAGAATTCCTTCTTCCCAGGGTAACTTAAGTCTGGCTCTTAAGGGCTTCAACTGATTATATGAGGCCCATCATTAAAAAAGGTAAGCTGCTTTACTCAGAGTCTACTGATTTAAATGCTAAAGACATTTAAAAAACACCTCCACAAGCAACATTAAGATGTATCTAATCCAAATCTGGATACTATAGCCTAGATAGGGTGACATAAAATTAACCATTGCATGATTATTAGACACACTATTAATGTAAAAGAGTGTTCAGAACAAAAGTAGGCTGCCAAGTAAACTATGACCTTATACTTTTATATCACTTCTAGTTTTTCTTCTACACTTGTATTTAAGGAAAGGTTTCTTTCAAATATCACTTTGGTGCAAACACAAGTTGCACTTTGGTGCAAACACAAGGAAATGCAGACTTGTGGTCATTTCTCAATGATGAGTAATTGTTCCATCGACATAAAATCTAAGTTGCTGCTGTTCCCTTGTCATCCCGCACCATCTTTCTTTAACACAATCATGTGTGACCCTTCTGAAGACATCTTAACTGGCAAGTCAAACCCAGGACACGCAAAGTGGTGACACCGCAAACAGCCATGACCAAGACTGCACAAACACAGGCTGTAATGGCCAGTCACATCGCTGCCTATACCTGGGTGGTGGCAAAACTCACCCAAATTTGAGAGGTGATAAAATGTGGCAGAGACATGAGGCATTGCACTTATTTCCTATTACTATAGCTCTTTCACTAGAGACACAGAGTCTTCAAAGGTGGCACTACCCCATCAGGGATCACACTCCTCACCCTGAGGTTGGAGAGTCTGCAGACGGCTCCTCAGTCCCCTACCCTTCCCCTCATTTGTGCTTCATTACGGCCTATCAGGGCCTGTCTCAGTTTCCTGAACACAGAGCCCTTCACACTAGTGCACTGTCACTCAGGCGTCCTCTGGGGAACAGAGGGCTCTGAAGAGGAGGATGGGGACCATGAACGTTTTTGAGAGTTGTTAATACAGACTCACCCAATGAATGTGAAGCAACCCAGAGAGGGGGGCAACAAAATCAACCACATTTACCTAATATATTACATTATGACCAACTCTTCATGTCCAACTGACATTTAGTTGTTTAAATATATGTTGTATCCCTTAGAAACAGGCTGACAACACAGCCCAGTTTTCCTGGGAGAGCAAATTAGAAGTGCTCCTCTCGCTCTCCAAAGTGTCCCATTTGGTACAGTCCCAATCTATAAGGCGAGAAACTCCTAAAGCCAGGATAAGGTCATGGATATTCCTTGGAATCATCTCACTGTATTCTCAAAGGACTCATAATTAAAGTTTTTAATTATATCTAAGCTAGACCCTGAAAACAAAAGGCTCTTCTCCCCTTTCTTCAGCCAATTTCAAAGTTTGTATTTGTGGTTGCTTGGTTTTCGACATCGCTGGAGGAAACAGCTCCATGAGTGACAACCTGAGTCTGTCTGCTCTGATCACATGCTCTTTCCTTATGGTGGGGACCTGAGCTTGGACAGGCAGCCATGGCTGTGCAGGGTGGCAAAGCTATCCACTGGCACAGCTGGAAGGAGAGCCTTGCTCCTCTGACACCCAGCTGAGCACTACTCATTGCTCTGTGTCATGGCAGCCCATGCTTCTTAGGCTCAAGGCATTTCTGGGGTATTTCAGTCCAAAGCCAGTCTTGGGGGGCATGCGGGTGGCTTGGTTGGTTGAGCATCTGACTCTTGATTTCAGCTCAGGTCATGATCTTGTGGCACATGGGATTGAGCTGGCTCTGCACTGGTGGCATGGGATTCTCTCTCTCCCTCTCTCTCTGCCGCTCCCCTGCTGACACTCACACATGTGTGCTCTCATGCACTCTCCCACCCCCTCTCAAAATAAATAAATAAACTTTTTAAGAAGCCAGTCTTGGGAGTCACCCAAAAGAACATTAGTCTGATCACCCTGGTTTTCCACTTCATATTACCCCCAGGGAAGTCTTCTTTGCCTAACTATCTGAAACCCCACTCACCTCCCTCTTCACCTCTCCTGGCTTTGTTCTCAGTGCTCTCTCCCTGTGTCCTCTCTGTCTCCAGGGTCAGAGGACAGACTCCTTGAGACAAGGCCTTGCCCTGTTTTCCACCACTGAGCTCCCAGAATACCCATGATGCATGAAAAGCCCTACCCCTTAGGTTACATCTGTAAATCACAATTATACTTGAAAGCGAGTTATTTGCCTTATGACCCGCATTCTATCCCAAACTTGGATTCAGGTTTACAAAAGTTAAAGTAGGTACACTTCCTTCCAAGATCAGAGATTTTCTCCTATTGCCACTGTTTTAAGGAATAGTCCACATGTGTGAGATACTCATGGGGACACTGCAGGTTTGGTTCCAGGCCACTAGAAGGTGAATATCACAGTGAAGTGAGTCAAATTAATTTTTTGGCTCCCCACTGCAGACAAAAGTTAGGTTTATAATATACTGTAGTCTATTAAGTGTGGAATAGCATTAGGTCTAAAAAAGTAATGTACACTTCTTAATTACAAATACTTCATTGCTAAAAAATGCTAATCATCTGAGGTTTCAGTTGAGTTGTGAATCACTAATCACAGATCATAATAATAGAATACTCAGGAAAAAGTTAGAAATACTGTGAGAATTACCAAAATGTGTCACGGAGACACAAAGACACTTTTTCACTTGAAGAAGTGAAGGCTTCAAATGTTATTGAAGACAATAGTATTTGCTATTTCCAAATGTTATTGGAAAAATAGCTCTGACAAACTTGCTGGATGGAGGGTCACCACAAATCTTCAATTTGTAAACAAACAAACATATACAGTCTCTGTGGAGCACAATAAAGCAAGGTATCCCCGTATTTGTTTCCAGCACATTCATTATAGAACACTGTATTAGTCTGGTAGGGTGGCCATTACAAAATACCACAGACTTGGTGGCTTAAGCCACAGAAGTTTATTTTCTCGCATTGGATGAATGTCCAATAGCATAGTGTTGGCAGGTTTGGTTTTTCCAAGGCCCGTGTCCTCCTCCGTTGGTTTCTCATTATGCACACATACTTGGTGTCTCTCCCTCTTCTTATAAATAGGCTGGTCATGTTAGATTAGAGTTCCACCCTTTGACTTCGTTTAACCTTAATTACCTCCTTAAAGGTCCCATCTCACATTGCTGGTTAGGGCTTCAACATATAAATTTGAGGGACAGGGGGGACATAATTTAGTTCATCACAAAGATGACCTTCCCAGAATTTTCTGAGATGGAGGCAGTCATTGATATAAAGGTGGTTCCTTGAGCTGCCTGCTGTCATGTGCACAGTTCATTATTTCATTCCGCAAATGTTTACTAGGTGCTACCTGACACCTTGTCTGTGGTTGCTGTTCTAGGTGCCCAGGGTGTGGCCGTGGACATGTCAGAGAAGACTCCCATACTCATGGGCTAGGGAGTGTGGGCAGTAGAGGAAGACACATGTAAAATATTAGAGCAGCTTCTGGTGCTAGTGGATACTATGAAGACTACCAGGCAGGGTCCAGAAGAGAGGTAGAGAGTATCAGGCCTGAGACTTGATTTTTCTGCTGCTCACTGCAGCAATCTGTCAGGGAAGAACGAAAACTGCATAGAGGATGGCCAGAAAGAAAGTCGCGACCACCCCACAAGTGTCAAAAGCAGACAGTGAGACTTACTGTACCCTAGCAAAACAACTGTTTACCCCCAGCACAGCAACCAGCAGCACTGGCCTCTAGGGTCTGTTCCCTAGTCCCCTTAGCCTGTGAAGCCCATTGGAGACCCAGAGGGATGCTATCTACGGTGGGTTCCTGTCACAGCTGAAGAGCTCTGCATTTTGAAAGTGAGTAGAAAGCAAGCCTGCTCCTTGTCTGGAAGAAGCTACAGTCTCACCTCTAGAAATTACCACTTCTTAGACAAGGCCTGAATGAAAGAATGGTCAGTTCTGAAGAGGTATGTGGAGTTAGGAATGTTGGGTGCAGCAGGCCCAGTGGAGGGGCTGGTTGATGAGGCAGCTGTGGAGGTCAAGGAGGAGATATGGTGCTGAGGGATACAAGCCACATAACAATCTGGAGAAAGAGCTTTCTGAGCAGAGTGAAAATCAAGTGCAAAAGTCTAAAGCCAGGAGTAAGTCTGGGGTGGTTCCCTGAACAGAGAGGCATCCAGAGTCACTGGCGTGGAGCCAATAAAGAGGAGAAGATGGAGAGGCTCTTGGACAGAGACAGAAGGCCAGGCTGTGTGGGCCTCTAGGCCTCGGGGTGTGGGCTTCATTCTGAGCCTGGTGGGTAGCCGCTGGAGGGACCAGGCAGAAGAGAAACACAATCTGATATGTTGTGTCACTGAAGACCTCTCTAGCCGTGATGGGACCTGGGGTAGGAACAAAATGATGGGTCAAGTGCAGTGAGGTGGGAAAGGCAGTGTGCTTGGGCCAGGCTGACGTCCCTGGCAATGGATGGACGTGCTGGGTTTAGGACAGTAGGGAGTCAGAGCTCATTGACAGAGATGTCTGATCATGACAACCAGAGCTGGTATCAGCAACTACTGATTCACAGCCCACATCAGTGATTTGCATGAACTGTCCCTTTTGACCCAGACCACAGCCCTGGAGCTATGTTTTAATTCTCAATTTGCACAAGAGAAAGTGCAGAGAGGGAAGCAAGATGCTCCATCACCTGGTCCCTGAATGGTGGGCTTGGGCTGGAATCCAAATCCTTCTGGCTCACACTAGTTTTTCCCAGTGCTCTGCTGCTATTAAACTCAGGAGGTAGGGCTTTCCTAAGCCAAGAGGTCACAAGGCGGGGGAGGTCAGAGGCTTATGGGTGGAGAGTCCCTGAGTCAAGGATTTCTTCACATGCAACCCAAAGTTTCCTTCAGGTCAACCATGGTACTCATGTTATATTCTAATCACAGAAACCACACCTTAGACACAAAAGCAAGGAAGGTGTTTATTATAACAGAAAACTGCAGAGAGCGAGTAGGCTGGCAGGAGGTCATTACTCAGAAATCTGTACTTGATAGTAGGAGCACATATCCCATTTGTGGCCGGATGATTGCTAATGACACGAGGTACTCAGTGTGCACTGAAAACTCACCCTGAGCATGAACACAGAAGTCCTGCCAGGAGTGCTGGGTTATCAACTGGAGACTTGAGATATCAGACCCAAGGGGCACCTGCCTCTTATTAATGCTGAATGTCTCAGGGAGGCGTCTTTTGCTGTTCCACAGGAGGCAGGCACTGTCAAGCATGGTGTAACAATGCCGGTTTGCACTCATGTGGCATTTAACACTTTATAACACACAGTTGACAGGGTACACTGTGGACGGTGGGCCTCAAACCCATGATTCTTCCCCAAGGCTGGGAGTCACCAGGGCTCTGTGGGGCCATCAGCACGTGTGTTCAAGCCAATAGGGACACAGCAGCTGGCTCACCTGATGGCCGGCCACAGAGGTAGCCTGCCCTGCCACCCCTGGTGGCAGCCTGGGCCCTCCATGGGCCTCCATGAGGTCTCGCATCCTTGCTGCATGGAGCCAGGTGCAGGGCTGAGTCCTCCTTCTCCACTCACAGGTCGCTTAGTGTCCCCAGACTCATGCCATCATGAAATCAAGTTCCTCCTGTCCTTCAGAGAAAGAAACTGGGAAGAGAACCCTACACCTGCTTCACAGCCAAGAAAAATGAGGCCCAGCGGGAGTCCTTTGATTGACCCTAAGACCCCTGACCAGTGCGTGGCCCAGCTCTCTGCTAAAAGGAATCACAATGTCCATAACAAATCCACCCTATTGTGAGCTGCCTAGATTCCCTGCCCACATACACAGGCACTCTCAGGCACCCAGGCTGTGGAGCCCTCCACAAGTCCTGAGGAACAGTCTCAGAGCCTCTAAACGCTAAGCTAGAGAAACAAATAAACACAGGAAATAATAACCACTAAACACACACACACACATGCACACACATACAGTTTAGTACACTGCAATCTCCAGCAGCCCCATTATTTAAAATGAGCAGAATCAGGTTTCCACAAATTGTTCTGGAAAGCAGATACAGCCAGAAATTCCACACTGCAATTAGTTCTCCTAATGAATAATCGCTGGAGCATTTACCACTGAACACAAGCAGGACAGTGCTTTGGCAGGGCCCACAGGTAGGGCTGAGTCAGCCTCATGCTCCAGGTGACAGGAGGCCAGGTGCCAGGACAGACCCCAAGACTCTCAGTAAGGGCAGGTGCTAGCCAGGCCTGCAGGACAGGAAGGAGCACACAGGAGTGGCCCTGACTCGGCCATCCCTGCCCTGAGCTCTGGGCTGCATCAGGAAACAGAATTCCTCAGATCTTTGCCCTTTGGGTGCTCAGCACCTGGAGGTCCTGTTGGGCTGGCCATGGAGCCTAGCTCTGGGCTGCTGCCATGCAGGCCAGCAGGGGCATGTCACCATGGATACATGAGACATTTTCTCAAGAACATAAAATTACATGGGGCGCCTGGGTGGCGCAGTCGGTTAAGTGTCCGACTTCAGCCAGGTCACGATCTCGCGGTCCGTGAGTTCAAGCCCCGCATCGGGCTCTGGGCTGATGGCTCGGAGCCTGGAGCCTGTTTCCGATTCTGTGTCTCCCTCTCTCTCTGCCCCTCCCCCGTTCATGCTCTGTCTCTCTCTGTCCCAAAAATAAATAAAAAACGTTGAAAAAAAATTTTTTTTAAAAAAAAAAGAACATAAAATTACATTTTTGGAGAAATAGCAACATTTTTAAAGCTTTTTATTTTGAAGATTTTATTTTATTTATTTTTTTTTAATTTTTTTTTCAACGTTTATTTATTTTTGGGACAGAGAGAGACAGAGCATGAATGGGGGAGGGGCAGAGAGAGAGGGAGACACAGAATCGGAAACAGGCTCCAGGCTCTGAGCCATCAGCCCAGAGCCTGACGCGGGGCTCGAACTCCCGGACCGCGAGATCGTGACCTGGCTGAAGTCGGACGCTTAACCGACTGCGCCACCCAGGCGCCCCTGAAGATTTTATTTTTAAGTAATCCCTACACCCTACCTGGGGCCTGAACCTACAACCCTAAGATCAAGAGTCACATGTTCCACTGACTGAGCCAGCCACATGCCCTTATTTTTTTTTTATCAAGCAATTAGAGGAAATATCATCTACTTCCGAGTTGTCTGTGTGTGTGTGTGTGTGTGTGTGTGTGTGTGTTTGTACAAGAATATGAAGTTCATTATTCAACTACTTTCAAACCATGATTAAAAGCCCAAAGTAATCATAATGGCTTTAAATACTGTACCTATGCTATGTGGCTAACAGTTCTTTAAATAAGTATGAAATAGAATAAAATAACATAAATATATACATCTGTGTTATATAACAAACAAAATAAAACATATATGAATACATAAAAAATAATTATACAGCAAGATTCTGGATGCACAGTGTGTGTCTATATATTATACTAAAGTGACACTACATTAGTGTCACTAACTTCCATGTACCAACAGTGTGGTTGCCTTCCACGGTCTATGGCTCCTTTCCACTGTTTACGGCTTTTACATGAAACCACAAAATATAATAATATTCAACCTCATGTTGAACTTAATTATGCTGATATTCACATTAGAAGTAACAATTTAGGAGGTAACCTTGATGTTATTAAAATTCAGGCCTGCTGCAGCACATCTGAAATGCAGGAATAAGGTGTCAGATACATTAACATCTTATATCTTTTTAATAGATCAATATATTTCATAGAAAGTAAGATATGAAGCCACAGTTCTTTCCTTTTTTACTGGTTTGTTGAAAGGCATTTACTACTTCTTTTTTTTTCAATGTTTATTTATTTATTTTTGAGAGAGAGAGTGAGAGAGAGCAGATGTGCGTGCAAATGAGCAGGGGAGGGGCAGAGAAAGGGGGACAGAGACTCCAAAGCAGGCTCTGTGCTGACAGCAGCTAGCCCAATATGGGGCTCGAAACCACAAACCGTGATTTCAGGACCTGAGCTGAAGTTGGATGCTCAACGAACTGAGCCACCCAGGTGCCCCAAGCCAGCACCCTTTTTTAAGCCATCTTGTCCCTCAGCTGGCTGGAGCTCCACAAGGAACAAAGACTTCATTTCTTTTCTGTAAGTGCTGCTGAGCCCCATGGCTAAAGTCACAGTGTTTTAATTGAACTTGAAGGATTAGCCGTTGCCCTATTCTCAGGCAGTTTCTATAATTGCAGTGAGTCATGAAAGTGCCCTGTGAGGATCTAAGAGCAACACTCTCACACAGCTGACGTCCTGAGCACATCTGCCCTAGTGAGGCCAGGTCTAGGGCATAAACAGGTGCGAATGAATCCCATGAGTAGACCCTTCGAGAAGCGCTCTCAACCCAGAGTGACATAACCCAACTCAACATGGCTGCCTAAGGAACCAGAAGCTTCCCCACGGTTGCAGGTCAAGGCAGTGATAATAGTGACAAGTTTAATCTCCTTATTGATGGTGGCAGAAACTTGTCTAAGCCACAGTGGAGTAGAGTGTCCCAGGGATAGGAGACAAACATTATTCAGTCTTGCTGGAACTGAAATGAATTAATTCAATCCAATTAAATCATGGTACAGTCGGTGGCCTTTGCTTTCATTCATTCCTAAACTCCATGGGCTAGTTTCCCAACCTTTTTAGCAGCAGGTCCTTCAAATGAAGTTGCACAAACATAATTTCAAGATGTAAAAACACAGAGTGGGTGGTGGGGGAGGCACCTTTCTCCCCCACATTCCTCTCCAAGTGTGCTAGAGATAGCCCCAGGATGTGACCTTAAGAAAGTACAGCTCCTGGCTTAGTCGGTTAAGCATCTGACTTTGGCTCAGGCCATGATATCACGGTTCGTGGGTTTGAGCCACATGTCAGGCTCTGTGCTGACAGCTCAGAGTCTGGAGTCTGCTTCAAATTCTGTGTCTCCCTCTCTTTCTGCCCCTCTCCTGCTCACGCTATGTCTCTCTCTCTCAAAAATAAACAAACATTAAAAAAAAAATAAAAAAACACACACACACAAGATAGCACAGCTCTCACGGGGCTCCTGCTTTTGTGGTCTATGGGAACCACTCAGGCCCCACCCGGCTCTGAGTGAGAATATCCACAGAAACCTCTCCCTTCCTGAAGTTCAGGGCCAGTTCCTCCTCCTGCCTTGCCCGACTCCCTCCTGGGGGCTGTCCCCCCTCTCCTTTCCAGATGCCCAGGACAGTATGTCACGATGTTGTAATGAACAGAGTCATTTCTACTTCCCAATTCCCAGGGCTGTGCAGTGAGCTGGGCCTGACTTCAGAAATTGAGCCCAGTCATCAAGACGATCTTGCTTGTCCTGGGGTGGGGCTGGGGTGGGGGCAGACTGCCCCCCTCTCCACACACCTAGAGAGAAGCAGTCATAGTGTGGGCTCCATGAACACGGCCCCCTAGGCTGAATGTCACCTGCAGACACACATACCACAGGAGATGAGTATGAGACATTTCAACCCAGCCTACCTGGGAAAAGGTCAAGCCCATGTTTTTACAGAGCACTATGGCTCAAGCACTGACTAGCTTTTTTTTGTTGAAATCTAGAATTGCTTACAAAATGCACAAAAGCAACTGTGAAGGAATAATGGACACTAGAAATACAAAATTGTCCAGAGCCCCACATTGGGGGGCCTGGGAAGAAGATAGGCATCAGAAAGCAGCTTTGCATGGAGTCTCCTTGGCCCACTGCATTCTGACCAAAAAATCAGAAATTGCTCGTGAACTGCCCTTGACCTTTTCCTACCCCTAAACTGAGCTGAAGGAAATGCTTCCCAAGACCACCTGTTAGAAGGTCCATGGCTCCTGCACCTCCCATAGCTCCTGAGGAGGAGTAGGGTCCAGGATTGGTTTGAAAGTGGGAGGTGGGCCCCACAGTGGCCCTGCCAGCCCTGAGGCTGTGTGTGCAGGACTATTAAGCCTTTTAATGAACTGAAAAAGACCAAGAAAGTGTAAGCTACCTGGTAACCTAGAGAGTGAGGACAGCTTAGCAATGAACCTGCACTGGCAGGCCCTTGCAAACAGGGGTGTGGCACAGGACAGGCCTGGACTCCTGTCTCTCCCCTGGGGCCCGGTGCCCTCCATGAACACCTGAAATGACATTCAAAGGCCCCTGCATGGAGGAAGGAAGTGGCAAAGGCACTAGACTGATGTCTGGTAGCTGGTGTTCAGCACAGGGTGAATGTCTCCCAGCTTCTCCCTTCTCTTTGCAATGGGCAGTGATGACTACCTCTGTCCATATAGGCACATGGCCAGAGAACATGGCAACATGGCTTCCAAAGACAGGCCTGTACTTAACCAAAAGGTCACCGGAAGAGAGGCACATTCAGGAACTAACAGTTATATTTGGCAAAATCCAAGACCTAATGACATCACACTTGTCACCTTTACTTAAGAACAGATGTGTGTAAAGAGAATAACAGACTCTAGAACAGGAAGAGGAGGTGTGGTCTCAACCAGAAGTCCCCATGAAGAATGTGCCCTGTGGGCTTCCACTAGAAAGCCTGACAGCTAAGAGACAGTTTGGGGTCTCCCAAGATCACCCTCCTCTTAAACCTAAAAACAATGAACAATAAATGTCTATATTTAACTAATGAATACAAACCAATTAAAATACACCTGCAGCTACCAAGTGAGGCAAGAGACCACAGTGAGGTGACTATCTTCAAGACTCTCTCTGGCTTCCCAAAATGGCCATAACAAATTCTAAGAAGGCTTTGATGTGGCAATATACAAAATATAAAAATCTGGAAGTTTTCTACAAGCTCAGAATTGCATTTCAACTGAAATATCACAGTTGTGGCCATAAAACTGTAAATTGCTTTACGCAAAACTATTGTTGGCTTCCAATGCCTAAACTCTTCAAGGTTCATTCTATCCAGAGAACTACGATCGTTTTCTGCTGCTAAGAGTCTGGGTAAGATTTTTGCTTATGTTAAACATTTTCTGAGTCTCATTCAATCCCATAGCACGTGGCTTGTCTTGCATTAATCAGTGCATCTCTGGGCAGGAACTTTCCCGGGTTCTTACTGATGTGCCTTTCAGGAGTTCAAAGAAACACATGTGCACCACAGATACATTTTCCTGTGAGTCAGTAAGTCTCTCCATTCTCTCGGCAACACATTTAAGAACAGACTATCCAAGCAAACCTCTTAAATCCACTGGAAAATGAGGCAAAGCTCTATTTAGTCTGTTAAATATATTACACTATGCATTCAAGGCCCCTGTGACTAAAATGACCTATTCAAATTTTTACTGACACTCCAGCCTTCCCTTCAGACCCTCCTGGGGGGCCTAGGGAGGGATGAGCACTCAGGGCCCTCACAGCGACTGCTGCCAGCCCTCAGGCCAAAATCTAGTAACCCACCTATCTTTCCATCAGTAGCAGCACCCGTGCCTCCTGTCCTATGATCATGTAGAGAAAGCACTTCCTTTCATCAAAAAGAAATAATTTATCAAGACATGTAGTAAATAAAAGTGACCACAGAGGATCTTACAGTCCAGTGTAAAGGTTAAGCCAGGAGAAGTGAGTCTCTCTGGGAAAGGTATTGCCGCCATCCTAGCTGTGCCTCTGGGGAACCAGCTATGCACATGTGGTCTACAATCCTGAGCGATCAAGATGGCAGGGGCCCACAGAGCACACAGACACCATCACCCAGCATCACAGGGATGTGGGCTCACTTTGGCCACCTGTGCCACCCACCCCATGTATCCCTCTCTCACTTGTAGATTCAGTGAGACTCTGGGTCACTTCATTTCAATTCAATTGTTCTTTATTTGCCAGTTCCTATGTGCCAGGAAATGTACTAGACTTTTTATAACATTGCCTCATTTAATCTCCATCGAGGCTGAGAAGGTTCAATAACATCATTCCCATTTTGCTAATGTCACTGAGTCTCAGGGAGGCTAAGTAACTTGCCCATGGTAGCTATCATTCAGACTAGGTCTCTTCAGTACTGAATCCCAGGCTCTTCATTGCTATCACCCTAGACACACAGTCTAGCAAAGAAACAAGTGTGTGGTACACACCCTCACATACATTTACTTATACACACACTCACATACATGTCTGTGAAAAGGTGTGTGACCATGTCTACATAATTGACTATGTTACTAAAAGTCATTATGGTTTGTAGATATGCTTAATTTCTGTTTTTAATTCTACATTCCTATTATTAAACTCTTACATAATACTTTTTCTGAGTATCTCCAAATTTCACTCTGATGCAGCAAAAAATGAATATTTCCAGTGTCTTTTTTTTAAGTTTATTTTTAGAGAACGAGAGAATAAATAAGGGAGAGGTAGACAGAGGGGGACAGAGGATGTGAAGCAGGTTCTGTGCTGTCAGCGAGAGCCTGATGTGGGGCTCAAACTCATGAACCATGAGATCATGACCTGAGCCAGAGTCAGACGCTCAATTCACTGAGCCACCCAGGCACCCCCCACCACCCCCCCATCCCACCCCTGCTAGTGGGATGGGCTTCAGATAATTGGGATGCTTCCATGGAAGAGCTCCAGTTCTGACGTGACTCTAGAACAAAGTTTGGAAATGCCCACTGTGGACTTGGAGAGACTGGGAGGCCTCCTTTGGCCCTAATAGCCATGCTCAGTAACACTTGTCCACCCAAGAAGGTTTAAGCATGAGCAGAGCTGACTGGAGTCAGACTCCTAGTAATGAATGTGCTATATCTGATGAGATTCTTGCATTTCCAAAAAAGTAAAATGGATCTGAGATCACAGAGCAAAAAAACAACAAAAAAACACTGCACCTGAGAAGTTGTCTGGGACCTCATACGAGGTGATTCATCTCATGGTCTATGTCATTTCACCCAAACGTTTCCCAAAAATTTAGAGGGAAACCATCCAGTTCAGAGAGCCTCTGCTGCCCAGATGCTGTTTTCGTATTTAACAGTGCAGAGACAGTTTCCCTGCCTATAGCTGCCATTTTTATAAGTTTTAAAAAATTAATAATAGATGTCATTCTCATTTGTCCAATGACTCCTCTAAACATAACTTTCACATAAGGAAGGAGTCAGCTATGGTCTGAACTTTTGTGTCTTCCCAAATTCATATCTGAAATCCAAATCCTCAAAGATGATTGGTATTTGGGAGGACGGTCTTTGGAAGGTGCTTAGGTCATGCGGGTAGAACCCTGCTGAATGGGATTAGTGTTACAACTAAGGCCCCACAGAGCTCCCTCTGTGTTCTTCCATGGGAGGACACGAGGTCTGCAACCCAGGAGAATGCTTTCACCAGAGCACAGCCATGCTGGTGCTGTGCTCTAGGATTTCCAGGCTCCAGACCCAAAGAATAAAATTTCTCAGCCCCTGAGAAGCAGCATAGTGTCATATTTTGCTATAGCAGCCAGCACAGACTAAGGGTCAAAAGAAAGAAATCTAAACACATATTTTGTTCCATAATTGAGCTAATAAATGCTGTGATATTGTGATTTATAAGAAATATATTTGGTCATTCAGATGACCAAAAAATATTTCTCAAATGTATTTGATTTTTGTCCAGGATTCCTGGCTCACAGCTCTAAAATGCTTGGAATTTCTTATAATAAAGGCAATAAAGGTGTCTTTTGTTACATTAATGTAGGTAACTTTTGGAATCTCCAGTGGAGGCAGGGGTTGCCCAGGAGGCCCAACCATGTGACTGGAGGGTTGGAACTTCTGGTTCCACCCCCTGACCTCTGGAGAGGGGAGAGGGGCTGGAGGTTATATCAGTCAATAGACAATGACTTAGTCAATCATGACTATGCAATGAAGTCTCCATAAAAACCCAGAAGGGTTGCCTTAGGAGAGTTTTCAGGTTAATGAACACATGGATATGCATGGGGGGTGACTTACCTGGAGAGGGCAGCTCCCTGCTCTTTTCCCCATACCTCACCCCATGTATCTCTTTACTGGCTGTTATTCATATCTTTGGTCACATCCTTAAATAAACTAATAAATGTAAGTAAGTTTCCCTGAGTTCTGTGAGACGCTCTAGCAAATTAAAGGAACTCTAGGAGGGGGCATTGGAACATCCAATCTGTTGGTAACAGCCTGAGGCTTCCTACAGTCATCTTAAGTGGGGGTGAGGGAACAATCTTGTAGGACTGAACCCTTAACCAATAGAACCTGATGCTCTCTCTGGATAGACAATGTCAGAATTAAGTCAAGTTCTTGGACAATTGTTTGGTGTGTGTATAAGAACCTCCCATATTGGAATTAGGCTTGGGAAACCCAAAAGAAATGCCTATATACAATGGGGTAAATGTTTTATGCCAATAGAAAAATAACTCAGATATTCCTCAAAAAATTTCAGTTGAAACATAATTCAAAAATTAACCAACATAATGCAAGAGGTGCCATGATAAACTTCCAAAACAAAGAAAGTGTCTTCTTATTGAGCAACATTCTGCCTCCCTGTTACATGAGTCTCCAGGTCATGAATACATTTCTTGAAATAGTCAAGTATCAACAATAATTCATACATTTCTTGAAGTACAGTCAAGTATCAACGATAACACATATCACATTTTCCCAGCATGTACCCCATTCAGATGAGCACTTTCAGGGGCATGAGTTGGGAAAAATTCAGAAAACACACTATTTGGAAACAGAAGAAGGTGTCTGACCCAAAGGTCCAACATGAGCTTTGTCGTGCCATCCTTCCTGACCCTACCTCCTATTTGCTCAGAACTGGCCTCAAGATAACCAACCACATTTATCTAGGACCCTCCCTTATGTTTCTAGAAGTAAAAGTATAACACTTTCCTTTTAAGAGATACCAGAGTGTGACACTGGGTTCTACTTAATGTTTTTGGCTACTGGGACAACATGACCCAAGGCCTTGCCAGGCTCTGCACACAGGGGTACTCACATCAGTGTGAGAGCAAACAAAAGACACACATTCCCTCCCTGTGCCTCACAACTGCTGGGCAGCTGTACTACCCTCCTTCAGCAGAGCAGGTCCCAAGGGAGCCTGGCTCTAGTCTCTCTGGGTTCCCCACGGGTTGGTTGAAGCCCAGACCTACTTACATTTACAATGTTTAACACTATCTTTTGTTTTCTGTCACACTGATGTGAGTGTCCCTGTGTGCAGAGCCTAGTGGGGACTTGGGTCATGCTGTCCCAGGAGCCAAATACATGGATTAGAATCAATGTCACAGTTTTGCTTTTTAAAAAAATTGTTTTAATGTTTATTCATTTTTTGAGACACAGAGAGAGAGAGCAAGTGCAAGGGGGGAGGGGCAAAAAGAGAGAGAGAGAGATGCAGAATCTGAAACAGACTCCAGGCTCTGAGCTGTCAGCACAGAGCCCGATGTGGGGTTTGAACTCACAAACCTCGAGATCATGACCTGAGCTGAAGTCAGGCTTGACTGACTGAGCCACCCAGACACTCCCCAATGTCAGTTTTAAACTTTTTGCAAAATTGACCAAAGTAGAGCCTGAATGAAAAGCAAAGCCAAAGGAACAAGAAGTACACGAGGGAAAGCAAGACAGACACCAATGGGAAAATAAACAGGCACAGAGTACAGGGCAGAAGACCAGGAAGCAGTCAATGAAAGCCATGCCCAGTGCCAGTTTCCACCACCTGCAATCCATCGAGTGAGATTCACATCTGACCTCAAGTTAGTCTAAACCCTATTTTCTATTCTCATCTCAGGTGTGGCTTTTTCTGAGAAACACTGGGGAGCATTCCTTTAATAGACTCTAGTAACCTTTAGGGCACCTGGGTGGCTCAGTCAGTTGAGTGTGTAACTCTTGATTTAGGCTCCGGTCATGATCCCAGCGTTGTGAGATGAAGCCCCACATTGGGCTCTGTGCTGACAGCATGGAGGCTACTAGGGATTCTTTCTCTCCTCTCTCCCTCTCCCATGTGTGTGTGTGTGTGTGTGCTCTATCAAAATAAATAAATTATTGGGGCGCCTGGGTGGCGCAGTCGGTTAAGTGTTCGACTTCAGCCAGGTCACGATCTCGCGGTCCGTGAGTTCGAGCCCCGCGTCAGGCTCTGGGCTGATGGCTCAGAGCCTGGAGCCTGTTTCCGATTCTGTGTCTCCCTCTCTCTCTGCCCCTCCCCCGTTCATGCTCTGTCTCTCTCTGTCCCAAAGAAAATAAATAAACGTTGAAAAAAAAAAATAAATAAATAAATAAATTATTGTTAAAAAAAAAGAGAGAGAGAAGTGTCTATTCATGTTTTCTGCACATTTTTTCACTGGATTATTTTTTTTTTCAGGTGTGGAGTTTGGTGATTTCTTTATAGATTTTGGATATCAGCCCTTTGTCTGATATGTCATTTGCAAATATCTTTTCCCATTCCGTTGGTTGTCTTTTAGTTTTGTTGACTGTTTCCTTTGCAGTGCAGAAGCTTTTTATCTTCACAGGGTCCCAATAGTTCATTTTTGTTTTTAATTCCCTTGCCTTTGAATCTAGTAACCTTTTTTTTTTTTTCCCATGGGCAATTCTGAATCCCAGCTCTTAGAAAAGAAAGTATATCCTATGAGAGCCACAACTTTTGTTTGCTGTCTGCCCAACACCCATTCCTTCTTTCTGCCTTACCATCCAATCCTGGTTTTTGGTGGTGGTGGTGGTTAATGTGCCTGGTCTCAGGTGATAGATCTGGGTTAGTGTAAACCAATGGTGACAACAGTATTTCCCATATTCCCTGCCTCCCTCTGGGCTAATGATAGCAATGCGACCCAGTTCTGGCCAATAAAACCTAAGCAGAAAAACTACCTGGCAGACTTCCAGGTGATCTTGGCAATCCTGATAAAAGGGAATCAGAAGCAGCTGGCACTGACCCCTTTCTTTTCCTTGAACTAGGACATAATGCTTAGTGCTTCAGCAGCCATCTTGTGGCCATGCAGTCAAGAGAATTATGGAGATGCCAATTGGATGGGTCAAACTTCTAAACCAAAACTAGTAACCTTGGGACTCCTCCTAAAGTGTGAAAAGTAAGCCATTAGCTGGTTGGCTTTCAATTACTTAGACCCAAACAGGTTCCTGAAACCTATACTGAAACATTTAATTTATGCTATCAATAATTCAGTGATAGCAGCTATAATAACTCCTTTCCTGTGTATAACTATTTTTAATCTACTAAAGACTTACCCAGTGTTTATCTAATTGGACCCACTGTGTTTTCCCCATTCCTGAGATAAGAGCACAGACTCAGAGAGGTGAGGTGATGAGTCTGAGGGAATCCCAGCCAAGCCCTCTCCAAGTCTTTCCATGGAATCACCATCATGCATCCAGGTTAAAAAGAGTGCAGTCCATTAGGTGGCAGGAAAAGGGAGGTCACTGCAGGAAACAAGGAGGGATCCCTCTAGACATGGCCTGATGCTCTGGTCATGAGTCCACATTCAAAGCTCCAAGGATCTGGGTCCACTTACACAGAGGGTGAACACAGGACAATGGGGGGCAGCTGAGTCAGGCCACAGCAGGCAGGAAAGCGTAGCTGAAACTCCACCACCCTTATGAACTAAACAGTGTGTCCCAAAAATTTATATGTTGACGCCCTCACCCCCCACCGAGACTGTATTTAGAGATGGAGCTGTTGGGAGGTAACTAAGGTAAAATGAGGTCTTAAGGGTGGGGCCTTAATCTGACAGGATTAGTGGAAGAGGAAGAGACACAAAGATTGCTTGCACTCTCTCCCCACACACTCATAGAGGCTGTGTGAAAAGCCTGCGAGAAGACAGCTGTTGGCTGCCTGCAAGCCAAGGAGAGAGGTCTCACCAGCACCTTGATCTTGGACTTCTAGCCTCCAGAACAATGAAAAAATAAACGTCTATTGTTTAAGCCTCCCAGTCTATGGTATTGTATTATGACTGCCCAAGCAGACTAACACACCCTCAACAGGTGAAGGCGGAGGCCATATGTTCACTGTTAAGTGAAACATTTTTGTAATGGTTCTGAACTAACCTTTGGAGGCTGGGTGGTCTAAGTACTAACTTGGTCCCTTCTGGAATTGCTCACTGACGCCAGTCTCTTTGCTCCACAGTGTTGGCCAGGTCAGACATTCATGCCCAGGAAGCTCTGAACCCTAAGGGATATCCAGCAGGGTAAGGCAGGGGCCACCTAATGAGAAAGCCTCAAATCCAATCAGACTCAACCATAGTGCTGTGGTCCCATACTAGGTGCCTTTGGATAGAGCACGCCTTGCACTTGACCCCAGTGTAGGGTCTGAGGGATTCCTATTGAGGAGGGAGGGCCAGAGCAAGTAAAAAACACATTATACATAGATTAGGAACTGCAGGGTGTGTGTGTGTGGGGGGGTGAAGCATGCATGGATTCAACATCCTGTCTCAGTCCCTACCATTAAGAGCAATTTAAATTACATTTGGTGGAAAAGATAATAATATTTTAGGTCAAAGAGAGAGACAGTGACGGCTGCAACCAGGACAGGAGAAATGGAAAGAGGCAGAGTAAGAGATGTTTGGGAAAATGAATTACAGTGACCTTTAGATTGATTTGATTGGAATGTGTGGAATAGAATGGTGTGTTTTGTGTTTGTGTGGTGCATTTGTATCTGCAGGATGTATGTGTATGGAGTGTGTGTGGGATATGTCTGTGCTGTATGGAGTGTATGGGTCTATGATGTGTGTTGTGTGGGGTATGTATGTGTGGTATGTGCTTGTGTGTGTGTGTGTGGTGTGGTATGTGTGTGTTGTGTGTGGTGTGTGGTGTGTGTAGAGATGTGGTGTGTATGCAGTGTATATGTGATGTGTGATATATGGTAGGTATTGTGTATGGTATATGGTGTGGGGGTGTGGTATGTATGTGGTATTACATGATGTGTGGTATATGGTGTGTGTGTGGTGTGTGCATGTATGTGGTCTGTGTGTGTGGGTCCATGACATGTGATATATGGGGTATGTGCATGGTCTGTGTGGCAGGAAGATTAGAGGCAGAAGTAGTGGGAATAACAAGATTCTCTATATCAGCACTAGCCTGCGGGCTCTGATCTAAAAGCTGCACATGGTGGCCCATCTACCCTCACAACAATGGCCTCACTGTCCTCACCCCACAGTGAGGACACTGGAACACAGCGGGAGCCGGCCACCTGCATGGTGCTGCAACTGGCCAGGACCCCACCTGCAGGCAGTGTGACCCAGCCAGAACATGATGTTCCCTGCACGAAGGCAATGTGCTTCTCCCTACCAGCCTTTCAGAGCTGCACACAGAGATATAACCATGCATTCATTCATTCACTCAGTCATTCATTCCATCCACAGAAGCTACTGAGATATAATCATATACCAGGGCAATGGGTATTGGGGTACATGGCACCTACCTGGAACCAGCTTTCCAGTAGGGGAAGACAGGCCCCAAAATGAACAAAAGGAATGAAACCCCAATAACAACAGTAGCAATAAACACACGTTTTGGGTGCAGACAGATGAGTAGATGACTTTGGGGGGTCCTGTATAGAACACCGTGCAGGGATGGGGAGAGAAGACATGAGGGCTACTCCAGACAGGTGGCTGGGACTTACCCAGTGAGAGGGATGGAGCCACAGACCAATCCAGGAGCACAACGCACCCAAAGTGAGGATGCTTACATGGACCAGCTTCCTGAGGAACAGAGACAGTTGATCCTCACCAGCAATAGGAGGCTGGCCCATTGTGTCCCAGCACAGGGACTGTGAAGTGAGAAGAGTGGTCCTCAGAGTGGGGTGACAGCTACCTTCTGCTGTGGGAGCACAAGGTCCCAGATGACAGACTGCCTGAAGGCCAGGACAGAGGTGATCCACAGAAGGTGAATCATGTGGACAACACTAGGGACTAACCACTGATGGCTGATGGCTGTGCAGAGGCCCTGCCTCTCCTCCAGGGTCCGGAGAAGATCCAGGCTGTAGTTGTCAGTTGTGTCCCCGGCCATAGCATGCTGCATTTCAGGGGGGCCTAGGGAGAGCCTGGGAAGTCCACTGGCTGGCTGTCACTGGGCTCATCACCCTCTTCCTTCCCACCCATCAACACAGACTAAGGAAATTTACCACGTCACCCTATCACCTCCCCTTCCACCTGTTCAAGGGAAAAATGGACATGAACCTCGTTTGCCAGAGAAAGTTCCTGAAGAGGAACCAGAAATAGATTCCCCCCACCCCCCAAATCTCAGTGAAGCCAGAGCTGAAGAAGTTCATGACTTAAAGGACTTCTGTGGGAATTTCTTTTAGGACTGCGTGTATCCCAGCTCAGGATAATAAAACAATCCTCCTTTTACTTTATCCGCATGATCCTGGACCCAGTCTGTCATCCACACCATGCTTCCCCCATGAGCTGCTCCAGACCTTCTCATGCTAAGCACTGGAGAAACCCACATGTGGGCTTGAGGCAAACCTGGATGCGGTCCGTTCAGAAAAGCCCCAGGACCTTCCTGGGTTATGGGGGTATTTGGCGAGGGCTGCACATGGGCTATGTGCTGCGAAGCTCACAGTAAAGCTTAGGCCAGGCTGGGAAAGAGTCCAGACAAGAAAGAGACGGCAGAGCACAGGAGCAAGGACAATTTAAAGAGGGGTTAATAAAGTGTCTCTTCATGAAGGTGGGGGCAAAGGACATGGGGACCCACACGGGAAAGTATAAGACCCCATGGACAAGGAGAAGCAGGAGACAGCTATGCGGACAATATGGGCCAAAACATTCTTGAGCAGAGTGGTTATCTCAGGAAAGGGGAGTACAGGAGTCAACACCCCACCACATTCCTGCTGGACTTGCCCCTGTCCTAACCCAGTGGAAAGCCAGACTGAAGAGCCCACTGAGGAAGCCCAAAGGGAAGTGCAGCAGGGGTAAGGTGGGTCTGAATCTGGAAAGGCAAAGGCAGGCCCTTGGCCCAGCCTCTGCAGCACAACTACACCTAAACGCCCTGTAATATGCCCCAGAAACCTTGGAGCATACACAGTTCCTTCCCCACCTGAGCCAAACCACCCCTTAGTCTGTGAGCGACAAGAAGGGCAGTGGGTTTGCACCAGGTCTCACACGCTCTCTAGATGAGCTCAATAGAATCGATACTTATTGGCAAGTTGCACCTCCTACAACCTCCCACATGGGCACAGAGCACAGCAAGGCAGTCCAGGATATATGCAGGATCTCGGGTAAACCTTCTCCTGCATTTCACCTCTTTGCCAAGTCCTGACAGGCTATGACTACACTATTACTGTAATGGATTTCATTAAAGATGATAAATGCACACCCTGGAGGTCAAGGTCTGCAGATGAGGAAACTGGGCTCAGAGCAGTGAGGTGGTCTCCCAGCCTATGACAGCTGTGTCTCTCATAGACACAGCTATGGAGAAGCCAGTCACTCAGCAAGACTCCAGAAACATGTGTTTTTACAGGATTGATGGGCAGAGCCCCACCATTCAAGGCTGCATGAGGAGTTTCTGGGTGAAAACTTCCCCTTCTGTGGGCTGGACACAGACATGAACAGGAAAGACACTTGCAGAACATGCTCATAGGAAAGAAGGCAGGTATCAGAAGGGTGCTGGGGCCACTCCAATAGTGTGTCAGGAAGGGCCTCCTGGGATGTCCACATTGACCCAGACCTAGTGGATGCTCTGCAGCCACTCTGGGAGGTGTGGAAGGATGGTTCCTTCCCAGGGAGTCACAGATACCTGAGGCAGGACCAAGTGTGGGCTTGGAGGCAGGATGTAGATCCTGGGAGATTCTCACACTTCTGCTATGAGAAGCCTTGGTTGGAGGTGGTTATAAGCAGAAGGGTAAAAGGATTTGGCTCACGTTATTTAAAAATCGCTCTGGTAGCTGTGTGAAGCAGATGCAGAGAGAGCAGTCAGGAGGTTAGACTGGTTCCAGATATACTCTGAGGCTAAAACAGATGAGCTTTGGTGAGGGACTGGATGGAGGGGTAGAGGGAAAGGACAACAACTATCTGGGGTCTGGGGCCCAAGGCAGACCATGAACTGCAACAGGAGGGTGAGAGACTTTGGTGAGTAGGATGTATGTGCATGCATGTGTTGGTGTGTGCATCCGTGTGTATGTATGTATGTGTAAATCTGTGGCATGTGTATGTGCATGTGTGAGCATGCTTGTAAGTGTGCATGCATGGTACCTGCATGTGTGGGTGCAGGTGCATAACTGCATTCACATGTGTGATGTGTGCGGGAGTGTGAGTGCATGTGTGAACATGTGTGAGTGTATGTTGTGGTTTATATGCACATGAGGGAGTGTGTCATAAGCACCTGTATTTTCTGTTCCTTTGATGGAGACAGGAAACGAGAATAGATTTGACATATAAAGGAAGGTGGGCACAGGGGAGGAATCAGCCCACAGATGTCACAGAAACCTGTGGCATTGGCAGGAGGAGGGCCCAGCCCTGAGGTCAGGTAGCCACCATGTGCGGTCATGGAGAGAGCAGCTGCCTCAGCCAGGGAAGGAGAGTGGGCTGGGCCAGGGGGCCTAGAGGCTGGACAGCAGGAGGAGTGGGGTGCTGATGGGTCAGCTTCATTCTTGCCAGTGTCCGAACAGCGTGGCCCAGAGGGGACCTGAGAGGAGGAGCAGGGAGGGCAGGGATGAGGATCACAGGTCCCACTGACTTGCATTCCCAGCTTCACAGAGACAGAGGAGGCAATGGCCTGAGTCCTTCTGATCTGGTCTGTCAACCCACACTCACAACCCCAGGGCTGCACAACTGACTCACCTGGGGAGCACTGACAAAGTTGCCCTGAGGGTGGGACCCCAGATTCAGTGTACTTTTAAAACTCCCCAGGTTACCAGACTTAGTGCCCCATCAGACCAGAATGTTCCCACTGACCTTGTCTCTGGGAAGGCCATCTGTCTATGCCTTCAGCTGGAGGCCCCATGCCCGTGACACTGACCTGCAGAAATCGGGTGGTTACAGCAGCAACTGGCAGATGGCAGCACCTTGCAAAGGGCCACCCCAGGCATCAGCCATTGTGAGGCAATCTGAATGTAAAAGGGGCAGAATTTAAATTACAGATAGTCTCAACTTAGGATAGTTCAATTTACTCTTTCGACTTTATGATGGTGCAAATACACACTCGATAGAAACTGTACTTCAAATTTTGAATTTTGATCTTTTCCTGGGCTGGCAATAACACAGTATGATCCTCTCTCCTGCTGCTTCTCTCTCTCTCTCTCTCTCTCTCTCTCTCTCTCTCTCTCTCTCCTGCTCCTGGTCAGCCATGCCATCACCAGGGTAAACTACTGGATACCCTTACAACCACTGTGTTCTTCACTTCCAGTAATTAATAAATTACATGATATATTCAACACTACATTATAAAATAGGCTTTGTGTTAGAGGATGTTGCCCAACCTTGGGCTAATGTACATGCTCAGAGCACATTTCAGATGAGCTAGGTGAAGCTATGATATTCCATTGCTTAGGTGTATTAAATGTATTTCAACCTAGACCATTTTCAACTTGAGATGTGTTTATTGCCTCATAACCCCATTGTAAGTTGAGAAAGATCTGCAGTCTGCCTCATTTGCAGCTGCCCTTCCTGGAGGAAAGAAGAAACAGCCTTGGGGGACATTTCAGTGACACTGATAACAGCTCCCAAGGAAATGCAAGCCCCAAAACCATTTCATGGGCTGATTAAAAGAGCCAGATTTCTCTGTTTTGTGCCTGAACAAATTCCAGAAGAACTGCCTCATCAAAGGCATCAAGAACCCTCGCACTGCACCGGTGGCTGAAATGAAAGGCATCCAAGAGGAAGAACAGCCTGACCAGCTGCCATAAAGCCCCCTCCCCTGCTCCCACGCCCGGCTGTCTCCAACCACATCACCCTTTACTGTGGCACCATGTGGGCGATCAACCGCAAGGTGTGAAGGCTGGATCTGTCAACTGCGTGGCAGGCTTTGCAAGTCTGAGCCACAGCATTGTCATACATGACGAGCTCAGCTCTATCCACAAGGTGTGGGGCCCCGAGCCCCACAGCAGCCACCTTAGTGACCTCTCCTCCTGGTCCTCAGCACCCTGGGCCTTAATACGCAAGTAGTAGCCTCCTCTAAAATACAAGAGTTTAGCTGTAATTTCTATAGGCCACAAAGCTCATCTATACAAACACTGATATGAGGTCTTGACACATCACTTGGGCAACACTGGGACACTATGCCATGGTCTTCAGGGCTAGAACCTTCTGGGTACTTTTAGAACCCAACCCCAAACCAAGAGAAAGTGGGAAAAATGCATCTGGTGTGATACCTCTCAAATACTGGGGAGCACGAGAATCACATGTAATGTGTTCTCAACGTAGATTCCCAAGCCCTATGCCAAGAGGGTCCCATGATGCAGGTGATGGTGCAGGCTAGGGATGTGCAGGTTTCCAAGTGCCCTCCTGTGCTGCCCACACATGCTCAGGCCCATGGACCAGACATAGATTGATCTATGTACCATTCAGCATAGTTAGCCTCGCATACAGTTGGAACTCAACAAGTTGTTGCTTTAAAAAGAAGAAAAGGAAGTGGTCATTGATAATGTGCCTCATATCACAAGGATTTGCCACATGACACACAATGCGGCTTTTGAAGAAACACTATTCCGTTGTACTAAGAATCAGTAAATTCTGCATTTCATGTACTAACTTTCCCATAAACACTGGCCTGAAAGATGGGTGTTGGAACATTTGAGAAAATTTTGATTCCACTGGAGTAAACAATTTCTTTACTGCAGGCTTCTAGAGCCTTGGTATACTAATGGGCAGTGTATGTCTTCAAAAACGGACGAGAGCATCTCACATTTCCCAAACTTATTAGATCAAGGAACCTTACTTATTTTTTTAATGGAACATATTTTAGCATCATGAAACATAAATGGGGAAATCTCCAGTTTCACCTTTTTTACAGAGCTTTCTAGTTTTCAAAATGTTTCTGTAAATATGGATCTCCTGGAATATCCATGTCCAATTTTTGCCTCTGCAGTCAAGAGGCTGTATTCCTGTTTTGTTGAGAATGCCTGAAAATATTCCTTCACTGGGAAATCTGGAAAGCAACCAGAGGAATTATCATATTGCCTGGATTTTAAGATACAGGATCAGTCTGATAACAGCTTGTAAAGAAAAAAAGAAGAAAAAAGCAGTGAGAGTATCAATGCCAGCCAATACCCTGGTGGCTCATACCTACCATGGTTCATTTCTTGCTCATGTTGCACTGTCCTTACGGGGTAGCTGGGGCTGGGCTCCAGAACCCCTGACTTTGAGCTGCAAACTGATGGGGCAGACAATCCCAAACATTGCCCACTATCATACAGAGAGCAGGAGAGCTCTGAAGGACCACCCTCCAATAATTCAGCATCCTAAACCAGAAGTGACACACATAATTCCTGCTGACAACTCATGGGGCAGAATCAGCCCCCTGGGCAGCCCTGCCTGAAACCACAAAGACAAAGAGCTGGAAAGACAGCCAACAACAACCATGGGTGACAACTCCACTACAACCCTCATCATCTGACACATCCAAAGTCCAGCCACACTGAGATGTAAAGAAGGACCCTACCTTTTAAGAAAATGGTATTTTAAAAGGTATGCTTAAGTTGTATCCAAGCTTACTGAAGGGCTAATGTTTGCATAGGTACGAATCCATGTGAATACTGGCCAAGTATCTCTTCACTAAACAACAGCTCTGGGTGACCAGTCTGCCTTGCCAAGGCTGGAATGAACTCTCACATCCTCTAAGCCACCTGCCCTCACTCTTGACCAGCAGTTGGTTTTTCTCAGCATTTTTCCCTGGTCCCTTATCAGAGGCATGCACAAGAACTCTGAGCCCTTCTGTTCCGCTGCCTCCCAGGGCCCCCAGGATGACACATCTATGTTTACAACTGCCCAAATCCACACAATGTGGAAATGTCCCTCCAAATGCCCTCTGACAGGACATCTGTGATGCTGTGGCAGTGGGAGCAGTTATTTACAGACATCAGATTTTAACAGGAGGGAAGCAACATGCCTGAGTAGAGAGCCATGAATCAGATGGCTCCCAGCACAACCACCCTGCTACAGGAGCCAGGAGTCCCTTCAGCCTCCTGGCCCCAAATGTGGGTGACCCCTCACATCTCTCCTCTATCTAATCATCATGGCCATCCCTCAAGGACAGCAGGGTGATGTACAATCATCCTATCTTACAGATGAACAAACCCATCCACCCAGCAAGGAACTAGCTGAAGGTCACATGGCTAATTTGTATCCAAGGTCATTGGGCATCCAGCACTTCTGGCCCCTCTGCCACTGGCCTTCCCCCAACGCCTAGGAGGGTATGGGACATTCTGTGGGGATTCATTTTGAGAAGATCCTCAGAACCTGGTCTGCCAATACCAGAAGGCACCTAGTTGGGTTCATTCAAGAAACAGAACATCAGAATATGAAGAAGTAGGGAGAGGGGCACCTGGGTGGCTCAGTTGGTTAAGTGTCCTACTTCAGCTCAGGTCATGATCTCACATTTCGTGGGTTCGAGCCCCACATTGGGATCTGTGCTGACAGCTCAGAGTCTAGAGCCTGTTTCAGATTCTGTATCTCCCTCTGTCTCTGCAACTCCCCTGCTCACATTCTCTCTCTCTTTAAAAAATAAATAAACATTATTTAAAAAAAAAAAAAAAAGAAGTAGGGAGAGACACTGAGGTCTTTTCCTAATGGGAAAAGGGACAGTATTCCCTCCCCAAACTCCTACAGGCAGTTGTTCATAAGTTGTATCATGACACACAATCTGTAAGAATAATGCACAGGAAGCTTCCCCAGGGATGGGGCAGTCTCTTTCACATGGACATTTATCTGCAGACTCCCTCTCCCTGCCCGCAGGACAGAACTGTCCCTCCTATGTTCCCAGCCCACAGGGCAGGTGGCAGCTGATGCTGTCAACCAGCTCCTCCTCCTCCTGCCAACAGTGCCTGACCAGGGGTGGCACATGCCCTGGTGTGGGCCCCCAGTGGCCTCCAGGGGAGAGGCCACCCCTTGCCGAGGCAAGGGCACCACTCTGTGCACTCAGCTACTTTCCTACTTCCAATTGGAAGATTACAAGTGACATGCCTTGGGAAAGTCTACTCACTGACTTAATCCAAGGTAGCATTAAGCCTTCGGTAGCAGGCCCAGACACAGCCATGCCCTTTTTGGAATACACAAAGATACTTTATTCTTTCCTTGTAAGGCCAGAAAAGAGAAGAGGAAAAAAAAAGCCATCTCAACCACTACATTTTTTTGTGTGTGCTTTTGTTTGTTTTTCTTAACAACTGATCCTATTATATGAAAGAAAAGTATTTTAAAAATGAGAATCATGTGTAAGATGTTGAGATGCTTATAACTTGAAGGAATCCTAGAGCAAATCCTTTGGCAAGCAAATATCCACCAGAACTTAATTTATATGTTAGATTTATAAGTGACCTAGTGCTGTTTTTTAAAAAAAAAATGAAGCATATAAGTGAAATGTGAAAGATCAAAGCAACACACACCTACTAAGGCAGGTGCAGAGAGGCATACAGAGGAGGGTCCACACAGGTGGAGATGAGGCCCACCCTCGGGGAGTCATCGTGGGGGATGGCCGACAGGGTCCCCCCACTGACCCACTCTCAGAAGGGATGCTTCAGAGGCGGCCTGATCCTGAATGGCAAGAAGGCATCTGTCATGTGACAGCATATCTAAAAAGAAAGACTAATAAACAAATGAAAATCCCCAGAACACTGTCCTCAGCTAGCTCAGCTCACGATGACAAGAGAATTGCAGAATTGTACTCAGAACTTGAATAAGAATAAAATCACAAAGTGATGCTCTTGGGCATGTTTCTGGACTGAGGCTGGGAATATTCCAGCTGCTGCCTGGGAGCAGGGTCTCGGGTCCCCAGTATGGTGGGTTTTCCAAGCCCTATCTCTTTCAAGATCACTCAGGCTGTTGCCCAGAGCTTTATTATTCTCTTTAAGTCATTACATTTTCTCCCTTTTGTATTCATACTCCCCATCACCCACAGCTTACCAGTGAGATTTTACTAAAAGTCTGGAGAATTTTTCTGTTGTCAGGATTAACAAAAGAATTCTAAGGAAGGCAGTTCCCATTTCGCAAATGAGAAATCGAACACCAGGAGATAAGGTGCATTTTAGTCACGTTTATCTGTTGTGCTGTGCTCTATCCAGAAACTCAATATAATTTACAGACTAGAATGAATTCTATACAATGGATGTCTTTCCTTTGCTGATCTATGAAAAACCGAAAGTTTTGGTTCTTCTGTGGGCCCTGCAAGTCAGGACGCATTAGTAGTTTTTAAAAGCATGAGCTAGTTCTGGATGGCAATGTACACTTTCTGGGATTTTGGTAAGTGCTGCCCACAGCTAGCAAGACAGTGTACTGCCCTACCCTCTGGATAAGGGGCAAGAGGATCCACCACCCATCTGCCAAGCCACACCCTGGCCTGGGTTGCAAAGTGTACAGTCTTATTGACCCCAAGCTTTTACCCCCCGGCAAGCTGGCACCTGCCTGCTAGTCTGTATGTTGAGACACAGTGTGAGGTAGTAGCAGCCTTAGCACCAAACATTTTAACACAGTAATTATGTTATAAATGTATTCTTAGAAAACAAAAGGATAGGAACAAACAGAAGTATGGAGAAAAGATGTTCACTACATTTCTGTTTATAAGGAGAAAAATGAAAGCTAACATTTTCAACAAAGGGATTCTGAGGTTGCCCCTGGTGCTGCCAACCAAGCGTGTCTGGCTTCCCTCCTTCCGGGTGACTGGTGACAGTGGCTTCCTTGTCCCTGGGCATGAGGCCAGTGGCCTTGCTCTGGCTGATAAACAGCAGGCAGAGGTGTGGTGCTGCTTCCTGGTGGAAGCCTGAGAACCACTGCCAACTCCCCATACCTCCTTTTTCCCTCTGCCACCTGCAATGTTCTGTGGGGGCACTGCTCAGCCTGCATCCCAGAGGTCCCTGCTGAGTGAGGATGGACACAGAATGGGAAAGAGAAACTTTTGTAAGCCACTGAGATTTTGAAGTTGTTGGTTACTAAAGCATAAAAGAGTTTATGATAATCGATACAGAAATGGGCTGCTTTTGTAAAACATATTAATTTATGTGGACCTGGCCTCAGGGGTTGGGCCAAGAGTAGTAAGGACACTTTCATCTGAGGTCGGGAGAATGAGGAAAGAGTCATTAAAACGATTCCCAGTGAGTACCTGGAGGGCAGACCTTGCACTTAACAAGGGGTGCAGGGCAGAATGTCACTGATATGTGGCGGTCACCATTAGCAAGGTTTGGTAAGGTGATACAAGAAAGAGGTGAGCTCAGAAAAGAACTGTCTGGTTTCCAAGCAGTAATGAAGGGAGACAGAATCCAAAAACTTAGGGATTTATCAGTTTGGAAGATGGAACAGCTTCTAATTTTCAAATAAGAGATTAAACCAAGAATGGGATATGAGCTACAAGACTAAATTTTAAGGGCAAGGATCTAATGAAGGGTAGAGCCCTCAACTGTTATAAATCATAGGTGGATTCAAAGTCTAACAATACTTTTAAATTGGAAAAATGGCTTAGGGGAAAAAAAAATCTTGAAACTATGGGTAAGACACTTCTGTGGAAGCCTGATAGGCCCAAGGAAGCTGCCAGTAAGTTGAATGCTAGGAAGACGCTAAGTACTACTATGGCAAACTTCTGTAAGTCTAAAATTATCTGAAAACAAAAAGTAAGAAAAAGCCCAAAAAAGGGGTCACCGGGTGGCTCAGTTGGTTAAGCATCTGACTTTGGCTCAGGCATGATCTCGTGGTTTGTGAGTTCTAGCCCCACATCAGGCTCTGTGCTGCCAGCTTGGAGCCTGGAGTCTGCTTCAGATTCTGTGTCTCCTTCTCTCTCTGCTCCTCCCCCGCTCATGTGCACTTGCTCTCTCTCTCTCTCTCTCTCTCAAAAATAAACATTAAAAAAAAGAAAAAAACAAAAATGGTAATATAAATCTGCATTTATTACCTGATAAGGACACTGAACAAATGTTCAGGGGAAAAGAAAAGTATGATAGCCTGATCCATACTTTTGTATAGCAATAAATAAATAAAATCTCTCCAGATGTACACCAACAGTAGTTGTTTGGGAGTCTGTAACTTTGGAATTTCAATTTATTTTCTTTTATTTGCACAGTCTTTTTAAAAAGGTGGTCAGGGGGCGCCTGGGTGGCTCAGTCAGTTAAGCGACCAACTTCAGCTCAGGTCATGATCTCGTGGTTCGTGGGTTCAAGTCCTGCATCAGACTCTGTGCTGACAGCTCAGAGCCTGAAGCCTGCTTCAGATTCTGTGTCTCCATCTCTCTGCTCCTCCCCCACTCATGCTCTGTGTGTCTCTCTCTCTCTTTCAAAAATGAATAAAAGTTAAAAAAAATTAAAACATGAACTTCTAAAAAAATGTGGTCAGACATTATGTGCATAATACAAAAACTTAATTTTCATATAAATTTTTATTACTTATATAGTACATATAAGTATATACTACATAGATATTACTAGCACACGCTGTGATTATTAAGACTACAATCACAGTGTTTATGGCTTTGTGACTGTTACATATCCAGGTGATTTATTTTTAATTTTTGTTTTTCTTATTTATTTATTTACATTTACTTATATATTTGCTTACTTAATTACTTATTTTTAAATAGGCTTCACATCCAGTGCAGAGCCTAGTGTGGGCTGAAATCAAGACCTGAGCTGAGATCAACAGATACTTAACAAACTGAGTTACCCAGGTGCCCCTATCCAGGTGTTTTAAATGTCTGCTTTCCTTTCATCCTTATTTCAACGCTGAGAAGTAGGTACCATTCACACGGTTGATGATGAAACCCAAAAAGTTGAATAAAGCTCTTGCTCTGAGTGTCAGATACAAAGGTTCATTAGGAAAGCTCATTCCTGTCTCACTCCGCCCTCAAACAGTCTTGTTACCCACTTCCGTTGGCAGCCCCTTAATATGTAATATCGTAGGCAGCAACAAGGGAAAGTTAATGACAGTACAATACAGTCAGAAACCTGTAACAGTTCTCAGGCAAGCAGGCAATCGGATATACCAATTAAAGATCCTTTTCAGGGGCGCCTGGGTGGCGTAGTCGGTTAAGCGTCCGACTTCAGCCAGGTCACGATCTCGCGGTCTGTGAGTTCGAGCCCTGCGTCGGGCTCTGGGCTGATGGCTGGAAGCCTGGAGCCTGTTTCTGATTCTGTGTCTCCCTCTCTCTCTGCCCCTCCCCCATTCATGCTCTGTCTCTCTATGTGCCAAAAATGAATAAAAAAACGTTGCAAAAAAAAAAAAATTTAAAGATCCTTTTCATTTTTGACTTTATCTCCAGGTTCCTTGAGGTTAAGTTCATTACTCAACTATTTTTTGAGCTTTGATGTGTGCATTGTATCTTGTCATTCTTCCAGAAGCAGCACGACACTAACATGGCCATTGCAGTCAGCATGAAGGGTGTGCTGGGCTCTGTATTAAATGACTCACATACAGTTATTTATTTTCCTCTTAGTATCACTCCATGAGGCAGATGCTATTGTTATCTTCATATACGGACACACTATCCTCTCTACATAGCCCTCTGCCTCCCTGAGTGGCCAGGTGGTGGTACACGGGCACATGGTATCCATGTTCTTACAACAGGACCCAACCCTGGGGCCAGGAGTTGGTCTCCCTACAAACTGGATCAGGCTTCTTTCCCAGGAATTTGGAACCAGGATTTAATAAAAATTCTTTTTATTTTTTAAATTAAAAAAAAATTTAATGAGCATTAAGATATAATTCACTGACCAGGGGCGCCTGGGTGGCGCAGTCGGTTAAGCGTCCGACTTCAGCCAGGTCACGATCTCGCGGTCCGTGAGTTCGAGCCCCGCGTCGGGCTCTGGGCTGATGGCTCAGAGCCTGGAGCCTGTTTCCGATTCTGTGTCTCCCTCTCTCTCTGCCCCTCCCCCGTTCATGCTCTGTCTCTCTCTGTCGCAAAAATAAATAAATGTTGAAAAAAAAATTAAAAAAAAAAAGATATAATTCACTGACCATACAAGTCACCTATCTAATGTTACAATTCAGTGATTTTCAGTATATCCAACCATCATCACAATCTAATTCTAGAACATTTTTGTTCCCCTAACAGGAACTCTGCCCCTACTGGCAACCACTTGCCATTCTCTCCAGTTCCCAAGCTCTAGACAACTACTAATCTACTTTCTGTGACTATAACTTTACCTATTCTGGATATTTCATAAGAATGGAATCAAAACACGTGATCTTTTGGGGCGCCTGGATGGCTCAGTCAGTTAAGTATCTGATTCTTGATTTTGGCTCAGGTCGTGATCTTACAGTTTGTGAGTTTGAGCCCCTCATCAGGCTCTGTGCTGATAGCATGGAGTCTGCTTAGGAGTCTCTCTCTCTCTCTCTCTCTCTCTCTCTCTCTCTCTCTCCCTCTCTATCTCTCTCTCTCTCCCCCTCCCCTGCTTGCATGTGCACATGCACACACGTGCTCTCTTGAAATAAATAAAATAAATTTAAAAAAAAAATTTGGTCTTTTGTGACTGGCTTCTCTCACTCAGCATAATGTTTTCAAGGGTCATTCGTGTTGTAGTATGTATTGTTACCTCATTTTTTAATTGCATAATATGCTGTCATATACCACAAAATATAGCCTACAAATGTCTACTACATTTTATTTATCCATTCAACAGTTGATAGGTATTTGGGTTGGTTCTACTTTTCGGTTATTACAAAAAAATGCTAATGAACGTTCATGTACAAGTTTTTGTGAGGACATGTTTTTTTTATTTCTCTTCGGTATATACCTAGGAGTGGAATTGCTAGTTCATATGCAAGTTCTATATTTAACTTTTTGAGGAACTGCCAACTATTTTTCAAAGAGGCTGTACCATTTTCTATTCCCACCAGCAATGTACAATGGTTCCAATTTCTCCACCTCCTCACCAACACTTGTCTCTTTTTTTTTGTTTGCTTGTTTTTTTGGTTCTAGACACACCTAGTGGGTGAAGTGATATTTTATTGTGGTTTTGATTTGCATTTCCCTAATGACTGATATGTGGAACATCTTTTCATGTACTTGTTGGTCATTTGTATATCTTCTCTGGAAAAAAGACTATTCAGGTTCTTTTGTCTATTTTTTAATTGGGCTATTATTTATTTGTCTTTTTATTATTGAGTTGTAAGCATTCTTTATATATTCTAGATAGGAGTCCTTCATCAGGTATGATTTTGCAAATATTTTCTCACATTTTCTGGGTTGTCTTTTTTGCCTCCTTGAAGGTACTGTTTGTGGCACAGAAGTTTTCAATTTTCATGTGATCCAACTTATCTATTTTTTTTCCCTTTAGTTGCTAGTGCTTTTGGAGTCATAGGTGGTAGCTCTCTGAAGTGAGGGAGCTGCTGGTGGCCACATGCCCCCGTGGAGATGCAGAGACTGAGAAGGAAGCCTGCAAGCCAGCATGGAGAGAGAATGATAGTCACACAGCAAGAAAAGGATCTATGTTGGGGAGACACAGACTTGGGCTCCCCACAGCACTGCCTACTTGGGCCAGCATTGTCCTGAGACCCAGGTGTATCTGACAAGGATTCCTGAGGACCCTAGGGACTTGCTTTCCAGTGCTGTCCAATTTCAGGTATATTCTGGCCAAAGGACAAAGAAGCAACAACAAAGAAAACAAGAAATATGACTAGTGCATCCAGTTTAGAAGTGAGAAAAAAGAGACTCTGGGGGTCAGGTCACAAAGCAGGTGCCATGTAGGAACTGGGATTCAAGTGCTGGCTCATGCCTGGCCTTCCTACCCTCTCTGTGAGCAGTGAATGAGCATCACAAACAAGCAGACAAGCTTCTTTTTACTTGCAAAGAGATTCACAGAAAACTTTGTTTAAACAACACTGTGTCAGTTGCCTGAACTTTCTTACATAACAAAGATCAGGAGTCACAGAGTTAGAAGAGACTTCATCCTAAATACAGGAGGCCAGTGGCTCTTTTAGGGGCAGTGCCCATGCTCTACTTGCTGGGCCAGTCCAATCACTCAGAAAGGAAGAGCAGGCCATCAGGACCAAAGGACAATCTCAGGGACAATGCAGTCACACAAGCATCCAGGAAATGTACAGTTGCATATGGATGTCAAGGTAGTGGCAAGACTACTGCCCTAATGGAAGCTGCCAAAGTCTCCATAAAGCATAACTAGTCAAGAGAAAACTTGATTTTGTAAATCTTTTGCATGGAAACTCTGAAATACCCATTGTTTCATATATAAACTACAGAAAGTGAAATGAGACAAAAATCTTGGCTAATGGGGTAGAGATTTCATGTTGAAAAACACTGGTTCAAAGGACGCTCCAGCCTGTGTTTCAAAGACAAAAAGCAACTTGTACACAGAGCCCCACTCCTGGGATCTCTCTCAAACACTTCTGTGTCAGCCACCTCCCACTAATCTTACTAAACCAGGCCTCTAGGGTGGGGACCATCCTTACCCCCTCCCTCCTGGGGTTTAGACTTAGAGCATTCCACATACAAGCAGTAAATCACAGCTAACTTAAACAAAATAACGAATCTATGTATTTGTCAAGATTCAAATTCCCACCAAGCAGAAAAGATACATTTTATTTTATTTTATTTTATTTTATTTTATTTTATTTTATTTTATTTTATTTTATTTTATTTTTTTAATGTTTTTATTTATTTTTGAGAGAGAGAGAGAGCATGAGCAGGGGAGGGGCAGAAAGAGAGGGAGACATAGAATCGGAAGCAGGCTCCAGGCTCTGAGCTGTCAGCACAAAGCCCGACGCGGGGCTCAAACTCACAGACCGCGAGATCATGACCTGAGCTGAAGTCAGACGCTTAACCGACTGAGCCACCCAGGCGCCCCAAGATACATTTATTTTAAAGGAACTAAAATGACTTATTACCCTGCTTTCAAGAGTCATATTTGTGATTACAATATCCATATGGCAAAGAAGAGGTGAGCATGAAGTTAGCAAAGGTGTTGCTTCCAGAAGCGCCTCCTGAACCTGACAGAAAACATCTCAACTTACTTTACTCTCAAATAAATACACATGAGGATCTTAACCATGAATTTAACTTCTCTGACTTCACATGTAGAACCTAAAACTCTTAGAAGGCAAATTCATGTGGTTCACTGGAAGACACCAGAATATCGAACTGGCTGATCATGGGCTGTCATTAGCAGCAGCCTAAATCACATGCTATAAAGTGTTTCCAAAGGAAATCTACTTTAAAAATACTCAACTTTAACATAAAAAAGCAGCTAATACCATTAACTGTGATACGTCATTAATCTGACACTCTCAAAGTATCCACTCATTCACTTGTTCATTCCTTCATCTATCTTTACATATTCACTGAGCATCTTCCAGACAGTCCTACAATCTTGCTGAGTAGGCAAAACCTAAGACCTATTCCAAGACATGAAGAGTAGAGTAGGAACAGGATTTTGCAGTAGGCAGGCCATCTGCTGGAGTACCAACAAAGCAGGGCTCCAAAACAAGGCCTTTGTTCTGTTTCTGGAACAGGCCTCTTTCTGCTCAGCATAGTGCAGTGTGCTCTCTAACCTGGCTGGCTCTGAATTAGCATCTGGACCTTACCTAAGCATCTCCATAGAGAGGCCTGCCTTAGCATCTCACCTCTGATTCCCCATCACTTCACCTGTTCCACCTCCACAGCAACATTCCACCTGTTCACAAATACTAGCTCACCAGGTATACCCAATCCCCAGAGCACACTGAGCTTCTGGTAAGTGGCATTTTTCATTAATGACCAAACAAACAAACAACAAAAAAGCAACAAAAAAAAAAAAAAGGAAGGAAAGATGTGATAGCAAAACAGCAAACAGAATTCCTAAAGTTCAGAGAAATGATGTTTCTTCACTATAAGAGATGGCTTCCTAAAAGACTGCTCTAAGGGTAACAAAAATATTATGAAAAACTCCGAAGTTACAGCCTCATTTTTAAAAATAGCATTTTCGACTTAGTGACTGTTGACTCTTCCGCTAAGAAAAAGGACATGATATACTTGCATAGCCTCTCCCTTCTCTCACCCAATGATTTTCCTAAGTTATATTACTAATTGTAAGCTTTATATCATTTTACTATTTGGCTGCCACTATAATTCACACAGATGGCCACTCTTTCTTTTTCTTATATTTAAACAGACTTAAGGTTCACCACCCATATTTTACCAAGCTCTGTACTTTTATTCACTTGTATTTTGGCTGGATTTCAACATTTAATAGTTTTACTCAAAACCCTTATTCAAAGGACTCCGAGCAGCTAAGTGCTCTGATTTCTGTCACACTTGGGAATATCTGTCCATTGTCTCTGTTTTTACACTTACGGCAGTTTGGTTAAATAAGAAATTATTGGGACACTCAATGTTCCACTCAGAATCCACCGGTAATTCTTTCATAAAATGTAGCTTGGGAAGGCAGAACCAGAGTTCCACCCCACCTCTGTCCCTTACCTCTTCTGCCTCAATACCAGGTGAAGAGTACCATGGAAATGAAGAATGTCACTATGACTCAACATCGGTCATTCTTCTGTTGTTCCTTTCTCCTTTTTCCAATCCTCCCTATTTCTCCCACACACCCAGCTCCTGGCAATCACATTTCTCTTTCTGTTCCTATGAATTGGACTTTTTTTTTTTAAGATTCCATATGTAAGTAATACCATGCAATATCTGTCTTTGTATAGCTTATTTCATTTAGCATAATGTACTCCAAGGTCATCCATGTTGTAGCAAACAGCAAGATTACCCTCCTTCTCATGGCAGAATAATACATTGTAGATACATGCATATATTTCACATCTTCTTTATCCATTCATCTGTTGACAGACACTCACGTTGTTTCTACATCTTGGATATTGTGAATAATGCTGCAAAGAACATGGAAGTGCAGACATCTCTTCCAGATGCTGTTTCCATTTCCTTTGCATATATACCCAGACATGCAATTCCTGAATCCTGTGATAGTTACACTTTTAACTAAAAAAAGTTTTTTTTAATTTTTATTTATTAGAGAGAGAGAGACAGAGAGAGAGAGAGAAAGCATGGGGGAGGGGTAGAGAGAGAGGGAGACACAGAATCTGAAGCAGGCTCCAGGCTCTGAGCTGTCAGCACAGAGCCCGACGCAGGATTTGAATTCATGGACCATGAGATCATGACCTGAGCCGAAGTCAGATGCTTAACTGACTGAGCCATCCAGGTGTCCCCTATATTTTTAATTTTTTAAAAAATGTTTATTTATTTTGAGAGAGAGAGAGTGTAGTGGGGAGGGGCACAGACAGAGGAAGAGAGAGAATCCCAAGCAGGCTCCGTGCTGTCAGTGCAGAGCCCAATGTGGGAATTGATCTCACAAACTGTGAGATCATGACCTGGGCCAAAATCCAGAGTCAGATGCTTAACCGACTGAGCAGCCCAGACACCCCTATTTGTAATTTTTTGATGAACCTCCATACTGTTTTCCATAGTGGCTGCACCAGTTTGCATTCCTACCAAGAGAACACAAGCGTTTGCTCTTCTCTACATCTTTGCTCAAACTTAACCTATGGTCTTTTTGATGATAGCCATTCTAACAAGTGTGAGGTGATACCTCATTGTGGTTTTGATTTGCATTTCCCTGATGATTAGTGATGTCAGGCTTCTTTTCATGTATCAGTTAACTATTTGTATAATTTCTTTGGAAAAATGTCTATTCTTTTACCCATTTTTAATTGGTTGTTTTTTGCTATTGATTTGTGTGCATTACATATTTTGGATATTAACCCCTTATTAGATATATGATTTGCAAATATTTTCTCCCATTCCACAGGTTCCCTTTACATTTTCTTAATGGTTTCCTTTGCTGTGCAGAAGCATTCAGTGATGTAGTCCCACTTGTTTATTTTTCTTTTATTGCCTTTCCTTTTGTGTCAAATCAAAAAAAAATCATTGCTAAGACTAATGTCAAGGACTTTATATTCTGTGTTTTCTTCTAGCTGTTTTATGGTTTTTAGGTCTTAACATTCAAGTTTTTAATTTACTTTGAGTTGATTTTTGTGTATGTTGTGTAAGTCAGGAACCCAGTTTTGGTCATTCTTTTCAATGCTTACCTAAATGCAACAATTCCGTTTGAATAGTAGAGTCAAGTCTGGTGTGAATATTTACAGAGTTTTCTTTAACCATATACTTAATTTTTCCCCTTCTTTTCTAAAACTCTTTGTTAGGAAATAAAATTTTGGTGATACTGGCTTCCTTTTGTGTAGTTTCCTGTGGGCTGTCCACGATGGTTGTTTTTCAATGAGGCTTCCTATTTTGTGGCTTCTGAATTAGTCTTTGTGTCCGTATCATTTTTACTTTTTTTTTCTTGTCTGCTTTTTTTTCCTCGTGCATTCTGCCAGCTTTGGCCTTGATTTCTTCTGTCTCACTCACTCCTCTCAATCTTCTATGCTCAAATTATGCTTCAGAGATCATGTTGCCAGCATTTTCTTCAAGAGTCTGAGGACTTACTTTTCTAAACTCCTAAGCTGATCTCTGAACCAACTGCATTTTTTCCCTAAGTATTTTGCTTATATTTTTCTTTTACTTTCCTTATTTTCATGTTTTCCCTGTATGCTAGCTCTTATTTATTTCCTTATTTATTATTTTTTTCTTCAAGTATGATTAACATGCATATATTAATTTCAGGTGTACATTATAATGCCTCAACAGTTCTATACATTTCTCAGTGTTCATCAAGATAAATGTGTTCTTAATTGCCTTCAGCTAGTTCTTTTGTAGTCCTTCATCATCTTTACATGAGATCAACTATTATGGGGAGATAAAGTGTGGAATAAACTGGGGGTTTAATCTGAGAAAGTGTAAATCCGGAATATTTTCTCACCCATAGGCATTTTCTTCCATCCTGGGAACCTGTCTCCTTGGGTTTTCAGACTGCAAGGGTAGGGCTGGATAAAAACAAAGCATTTATTGCCATGTGCTCTCTGGGTGGAGATTTGCCATTGCTACTTCCCACACCTCTCTCTTACCTATTCACTTGGGGTGGGTCCCTAAACCAGGAGCCAGATTTTATACCACACAAATGGAGGAAGGCATGGTCCCTTCTTCGTTGCCATCCTTCTGGATGTCTAGTGGCATTAAACTGGCTCCATCTGAGAAAGAGAAAGTGCTCATTCACTCCTGCACTGGATTCCCTGGTCCACAGTATGTGCTAAAACAGTAAGTATCTGTTAAATGAGTAAATGACTGTGCCAACAAATAACCCAGATGAAAAAAACCAGGGTGACTAACAGTGGAGAGCAGGGCATGACCAGCAAAACAGAAAACTGGAAGACAATAGCAGGAGAGCCTGCAAGTCAGTCTAGAGGCACAAAATCACCCCCCTCTCTCCTCCAGTTTGGGGCAGGGCTGGCTGATGCATTCGCACTTCCTGCAGCTTCAGAAAATTCTCTGGCTCAGGCTTGCCCTGGAACTACCAATAAAGTAAGAGAAGGGTTCCACACAGAGAGGCTTCAAACACTTTATCCTTCATCCATGCTAGCTTTGTTCTGGAAATTACACCCTGAGTAGATGAAGGAAGGCTTCTGCAGTCTCCGCTACTGATTCTGTAGGCTTCTGCCTACTGCAGTGTGACAGCTGCAGGGAGTGGAGACCACCATGGAATGACAGGAGGACACTAGAAGTCAGGCTGTCACCATAAACATGGCAGACATTCCTGACCTTCACCAGGTACACATATCTGTAAGCATTAGGCAAGCAGAAACCTGGACACCTCAAAGTTCATCTGTGTGGGCCCATGTCCACTGGCCTGAAGGTGGCCATTCCCTCATGCAGATCACCTTCTAGTTTCAAGGATCCTACCTCTAGCACAAGCCAGGGAAGCAGAGGACTCCCAAATAACTGTGGCACGGGGCTTGTCAGCCTGGTGAAATGGAAACTCAGGATCAGGATCTAAGCAGACTTACAGTAAATGAGAAGGGCTGTTTCTTCACACCTGCGTTTGTTGACTGGGATTCAGACACACTTAACCTAAAACTCTCCTAAACCGTCATTAGAGCCACTTCCCAGGGTTCAAAGTGACCCCAGGCAATCTCTGACTCCAGGGGGCCACTTTGTCTTTTTTTCTAAGTTTTTAGTTAAATTCCAGTTAGTTAACATATAGTGTAATATTAGTTTCAGGTGTACAATATAGTGATTCAACACTTATATATAACACCTGGTGCTCATCACAAATGCAGTCCTTAATTCTCATCACCCGTGTTCCACCCACTTCCCCAATGGTAACCATCAGTTTGTTCTCTATAGTTGAGAGTCTGTTTCTTGGTTTTCCTCTCTTCCCACCCCCCATGTTTGTTTTCTTTCCTAAATTTTACGTATGAGTGAAATCATATAGTATTTGTCCTTCTCTGACTGACTTATTTCACTTAGCATAATACCCTCTAGCTCCATCCATATTTTTGCAGATGGCAAGATTTCATTCTTTTTTATGGCTGAGTAATGTTCCATTGTGTGTGTGTGTGTGTGTGTGTGTGTGTGTGTGTGTGTACCATCACTTCTTTACTTTTTTATTTTTTCAATTTTTTTTCAATTTTGAAATAAGGTGCCTTTATTTTAATAATCTGATCTACAGGTGAGTATCTGCTAGTGTTAGTAACATAACTTGACTTTTTTATTATTTTTAAAATTTAAATCCAGGTTAGTTAACATATAGTATAATAATGATTTCAGGAATAGAATTTAGTTATTCATCACTTACATATAACACCCAGTACTCATACCAACAAGTGTCCTTCTTAATGTCTTTTGCCCATTTAGCCCGTCCCCCCACCCAAGTCTTTCTCTGACTTATTTCACTTAGCACAACACATTCTAGTTCCATTCATGTTGTTGTTAATGGCAAGATTTCATTCTTTTTGATAGCTGAATAATATTCCACTGTATGTACATAGATATAGATATACACATACCACATCTCCTTTTCCATTCACCAGTCGCTGGACATTTGGGCTCTTACCATACTTTGGCTATTGTCAATAGTGCCACTATAAACATTGGGGTGCATGTGCCCCTTTGAATCAGCACTCTTGTACTTTTAGATAAATACATAGTAGTGCAATTTCTGGGTCATAGGGTAGTTCTATTTTTAATTTTTTAAGGAACCTCCATACTGTTTTCCAGATTGGCTGCACCAGTTTGCATTCCCACCAGCAGTGCAAAAGAGATCCTCTTTCTGGCGGGAGCCACTTCTTGTCCTTCTTTGCATCCTTCCCATACCCACCCTGCCCCCTGCCTGGGGCTCTTACTCTCCTTCTTGCTTAAGGGATTAAGAGAGTTTATGGACATGTCCCAAGAGGCATGGATGGCATGAGAGGGGATGGTCAGTCGCATCGCCAACATCTGCTGTTTATTCAAGTGTGAGTGTCTACATTCCACAGTTGCTACTTCTTGTTCAGACCTGCCTTGCTTTGTGTCTTAAAATCTCCAAAAAGGCAAGAGGTTGCTCTTTGAGTCTATAAACAGTTCTAGTAAATGATTTCAAATGTGATGTTCATAAAGAGTGACAACAAGTAGCAGGGACTCAAATATGCTCTGTTATCTACAGTCCTTGAGAAAATCCAGATAGATGCAATTACTTTAATAACAATGAAAAAAATGATATAGGTGCCAAATTAATGACGTGAGCCCTCATATCTGAGTCACATCCACAAACTGGAAAAAAATATTCCCCGCCCTCTGAATATTTCCGTCCCAAGGGAGAAACAATGGAGAAGATGTCATCTTATGCTATTACGATGTTTTATATCCTACAAAGTGCTTTCACATGTCTTAATGCAAATGTGTCTGACAATTAGCTTGGGGGTACTCTCTTCATTTACATATGAGAAAACCAAGGCTTAGAGAATAAACTTTGAAAGACTGGAGAACACTGCAAAATGAAATAGCCAATGTCAACACTGAAATTAAGCAGACTGTAGCTTAGTTTTTTCCTCGGCCACAGAATCAAAGATCATCATTAAAATCACTGCATCTTGTTGCTCCTCCCTTGGCCTCCCAACCATAGGTCAGAGATGTGGTGAGGGTACACAAAGGTGTGAGCCACTTACAGAATCAGACGGGGAGATAAACATTTATGGAACGTGTCCTGTATGGGGCACTGCGTCAGATGTCACCACAGGTAATTCACATAGTCATCACCTTCACTCAGGGATATCATTGCCATCTTTTGCATAAGGAAAGTGAATGTGAACGAACAATGTTAAAATTGTCGACTTTACCACACTGGAGCAAAGCCACCAAAATGTAATGGGTAAAAGTGTAGGTTGTTACTATACAGGTGCAATAATCAAAGTGGTGTGATATCAGCATAATGATATGCAAATCAATCAATGTCAGAAAACAAAGAACCTAGAAATAGATCCTGACTTATCTTGACCATTTGACTTTAGACAGAGGCACCATTATGATTCAGCATGGGTAGGACAGTCTTTTCAACAAATGGTGCTGGAAAAACTGGATCTCCAAAGAGAAAATAAATAAACCTCAACCCCTACCTCACTCCATACATAACAATTAATCAAGATGAATCACACACCTCACTGTAAAAGCTAAACTAAAAACTTCAAGAAGAAACATAGGAGAGTATCTTCATAGCTTGGGGTAGGCAAAACTCTTTTTAGGACACACAAAGCAATAACTATAAATAATGCTAAGTCAACTTCATAAAATATTAAAATTCTGCCTGTCAAAAGTCACAACTACAACTCAATAATATAATGACAAACAACTTAGCAAAAAATGAATAAAAGACTCGGACACTTCAACATCACTAGTTACCAAGGAAATACAAATTAAAACTATAGTGATATACCACTCTGCTCCTATCGGAACGTCTTAAAGAAAGCAAGGCTGACAATACCACAAGGATGGCAAGGATGGCAGAGCAACCAGAAACCTCGCACCTTCTGGGTGGGAGTATGGCATGGTCTGGTGGTCTTTTAGAATTCTGCTCTATGACCTGGTAATTCCATTCCTAGGTATTAACCAAAGAGAAATAGAAGCATCTGTCCACAAAAAGCCTTGTACCAAAATGTTCACAGCAGCCTTATTCATAACAGCCCCAAACTGGAAACGGCCCAGCAGTTCAGCAACAAGAAAGTAGCCAAACAGCCCCTAGCACAGCGAAACAATGAATATACACAGCAAGGAAAAGGAACAAGCCACTGATAAAAGCAACAACATGGATGAATCACAGAAACATTAAGCTGAGCAGAGATGAGTACCTACTGCCTGATTCCTTTTATACGAAGTTCTAGAGCAGGCAAGATAATCTCTGATGGAGAAATCAAAAAAGTGGCTGCTTGGGAATGGGCATTGGAGGCAGGGCAGTGGAGAACTTTTTGGTGTAATGTTAACGTTCCGTATCTTGTTAAGGATATGGATTACAAAGACGCATATATTTGTCAAGACTCATCTATAAGTATACTTAAATTTTGTGCATTTCATTTTAATTTTTTTAAAAAAAGAAAGAAAAGGTTTGGCTGCTAGGCTGAGGATCCCCTCCCTGCAGCCTGAACTAGAGGTACTTCATTCATCCTGGCACATCCTTGGCCACACCAGTGCAGAGTGATGGGGAGCTAGGACAAATCAATGGAGGCTCAGGGCACACTAACCTGAAATAGAACCTAAAGGGCTCAAGGGTGTCATATGTAATCCACAGGAAGGAATGAGTGGTCCCTAGTTCTCCAGATAGACATGCATCCTGGATACTTTCTAAAAAGTCTGGTAGAATACACATAATATGAAATATAGCAGTTTAACCATTTTTAAGTGTATAGTTCAGTGGCATTAAGTACATTCATACTGCTGTGCAACCATCACTACCGTTCATGTCCAGAATTTTTCCATCTTCCCAAATTGAAACTGCAGTCATTAAACACTAACATCCCATTACCCCCTCTGCCACCCCCTGGCACCCACCATTCTACTATCTTTTTCCTTTTTAAAAAAAATTAAAAAGTTTATTTATTTTGAGAGAGAGAGAGAGAGAGAGCAGCACAGGGGCAGAGAGTGTGGGAAGAGAGAGAATCCCAAGCAGGCTCCACACTGTCAGCACAGAGCCCAATGCAGGGCTCAAACTCACAAACTGTGAGCTGAACATGACCTGAGCATAAATTAAGAGTTGGACACTTAACTGAGCCATCCAGGTGCCCCACCATTCTACTCTCTATCTAGAGATAGATTGATAGATAGATTTGACTACTCTAGGTATCTCATTGTGTGAAATCTGATAGTATTTGTCCTGTGGTTACTGGCTTATTTCACTAAGCATGATTAGTCCTAAGGTTCATCCATGTTGTAACACATGTCAGAATTTCTTTCCTTTTTAAGTCTAATATTTCATCTGATGTATACACCATATTGTGTTTATATGTTCATTTGTCAGTGGATGCTTAGGCTGTTTCCCCCTTTTGGCTACTCTGAATAATGCTATGAATATGGGTATACAAATATCTTTTGGAGTCCCTGCTTCTACCTCTTTTGGGTACATACCAAGGAGGAAGTTTCCTAGATCAGGTGGTAAATTCTTTTTCTAATTTTTTAAAAATATTTTTTAATGTTTATTTATTTTTGAGAGAGACAGAGACAGAACGTGAGCGGGTTAGGGGCAGAGAGAGAGGAAGACACAGAATCCGAAGTAGGCTCCAGGCTCTGAGCTGTCAGCACAGAGCCCGACGTGGGGCACGAACTCACAAGCTGTGAGATCATGACCTGAGCCGAAGTCAGATGCTCAACTGACTGAACCACCCAGGCACCCCTCTTTTTCTAATTTTTTTGAGGAACCACAATACTGTATTCTATAGCAGTTGTATCATTTTATATTCCCACCAGCAATGCACAAGGGCTTCAATTTCTCCATATCCCCTGGCCAACATTTCTCCTCTCCTCTCCTCTCCTCTCCTCTCCTCTCCTCTCCTCTCCTCTCCTCTTCCTCCCTCCCCTCCCCTCTCCTTTCTTCTCCTTTCGCCCTCCCTCTCTCACTCTCTCTTCCCTCTCCCTTCCCTCTTCCCTTCCTCCCTTCCTTCTATCCTCCCTTTCTTCCTCCCTCCTGCCTCCCTTTCTTTTCTTTCTTTTTGATAGTAGCCATCCTAATAGATGTGAGGTGACATTCTGAATACTTTTTAAAGAAAGAAGCAATTCTATGCTTCTTTCCCATAGGAAAAATAGAGGGCATACTTTACAGTATGATTTCCCAGCAAAGCACCAAGCTTTATAGTTGGGAACAGAGGCAGAGAAGGCTTGGGTGATTAAAACAGGGGCCCTGTCTCCTCAAAATGGCTGACTATGATAAGTTGCCTTGTATATCTGCACGCACAGTTTGGCCAATACTACATGTATTTGATGCAAGTGTGTATATAATCCCATGTCATTAGAAACCAAGGATATTTTTGGGCACTTGGTGGCTCAGTTTGTTAAGTGGCTGACTCTTGATTTAGGCTCAGGTCATGATTTCAGAGTTCATGAGTTCAGGCCCTGCATTTGGTTCTCCACTGACGGTGCAGAGCCTGCTTGGAATTCTCTCTCTACCCTCTCTCTCTGTCCCTCCTCCACTTTCTTTCTCTCTTTCAAAAAATAAACATTAAAAAAATTAAAAAAGAAACCAAGGAGATTTCATTATGTTTAAGTGTTAAAGTTAAGAAACAGAAAATAGTTACAAAAGAAACAATTTTCACTTGGAAAAACCTTTATTCAGGTTTAATGGCTGTAGAAACATTTTCAAAAAGTGAATAGATTTGCAGCAATTTTTTCCTTCGTATAACACCAAAATTGGAGGAAAATATCCATTCTGTGCACTAAAAAAACAACTCTTAGCAAATATATACTTACATAAATTAACCAATAAAACATATTTAAGTCAACACAAAAATGTTACACTTACAATTTTTTGACACTTTTAGAACTGGGCCAGAATTAGTATCCTCAAAATTCCAGAGATATTAGCAATTATCCTATTTCTTCTACATTTTGAGTGAATAAAATAGCCCATCGCAAAGAATCATTTTAACCTGTATAATTTAGTTGGAAATTGTAGAAATTTGAGAGTCAATAGTAAACTTGGTAATAGCAAGTTCAGTTTTCATATGGCACGAAGACAATGACCCTAGAAGCTGCCACTTTGCTTTTGGGGAGTGCTCCCCGACTTGTCCCCACCCAGAGCCCCACATTCTTGGGGATTTATGAATGAAACAGGAAAGCCATGGAAGGCCTTTATTTTAGCTGCTGGTAAACCACCTACCAGGTTTTTTTTTTTGACTTGACATTAAAGGGTATTTGGCCTTTACAGGAGAAATACTTTTCAGCATTGTTTCTGCCACAGTGATAGTTCTAACAGCCACAAGTGCCCCAAAACCAGCCAGAAATACAAACAAGAGTCAGGGGCATTTCCTTTCTCTGAGTTGAAACAAATTCTAACAGATATAAGAACACTGCTCATAGCAAAGTAGTCCTCAAGTTCATAGTGTGGTTTTGTCAGCTGCCTGCAACAGAATGAAAGTGGAAGGAAACAGTGCAGGGTGCTCTATGGACCAGGGCTGCTGTAAAGAAAGCCAGAAGGATGACCTCCCTAAGTTCTCTCCCAAGCAGACAACCTCTTGTTGATATCTAAAACCTCAGTGTGTTGACAGAGAAATTCTATTGTATCTTCTTTAGGCAAATCATCTAATGTCAGAACCAAGCTTACCATGGTAGATCATTTAAGTAAAGCCTGCAATCTGTTTCTACTTATATACCTGACCCAGGAAGTATGTAAAAAATATTATGTATCTGTAGTGTGTGGACACTAATTTAGGGAGCATTCTAAAAGGGTAATTGCAAATAGGGCCGAGGTGCGAAAGTGGGGATGAGTAAGTAGCTTTTTGAAAAATTAGACACTGGCAAGACGAATGAAGTGAGATCACTGCAAATAGAAAGTGTGAGTGGGCACTGGGGGTGCGAGGCACAAACCCGCACTGGAAGGGGCTGAACGCCCAGCAACAGGCTCCCGTAAGAGAAAAAAAAAATATTACACAAGGTCTGCCATCATGTTCACCTGCCAGGAAAAGACAGCTGTCCTATATTAAACAGAACAACAGCTATAGAATTTTGACATCTTCTAGAACTTTCTTTTGCTTTTATCTTGAATGAAAATGAGCAAGGTTCAAAGTACAGGAAAAAATATGGAAAAAAGTGAGGGCTTCCAGATAAAATACAGAACATCTGCTTAAATTTGAATTTCAGATAAACAATAAATGTTTTATATAAGTATGCCCCATGCACTCTTTGGCACAAACTAAAACTAGAACATGATCCATTATTTATCCAAAATTCAGATTTAACTGGGCATCCTGTATTTCCATTTGCTACATCTGGCAACTGTAAAGGAAGCACAAATTAGTTTGACCTTCCTAAAACCTTCTGTACTGGTCACCACAGGGAATGCTAAAGCAATGTGAAAGAAGGCAGAATTATCACGGAATTTTCAATGCAAAGGGTCAGCAAAAGGCAGCCAGGACTGGCCACCATTGACAAGAAGTGCAGCCACTCTGCTTTAGTCAACTTAAAAAATTATATTTGCCTCTTTATCCTCCAAGCTGCCCTATTTTGGGGGCCCAGATTTAAATATTACATATATGAGTTTAAGGAACTAACTCAACAGTTCAAGTATTTCCACATGACCATACCACGCAAAACCAAAGAAAAAAAAAACAACCTTTTTTTCCCCCTGAAATTCACCACTGTTACATAATTTGCCTCTTATTCAAAATACATGTGTCAGGCAAACTCCAAAGGTGATATCTGGCACTAAAATGTTTAGATACTCTCTCTAATGGAGAACTGTAGTACAGATGTAGGCGTTCACATTTCTCCCTGGGACAGGCCATTTTAGAACGTGGAAGAAGATACTTTCATAACTTAATTACTTTTTGGTTCTTCTGAAGCATTTTTCCCCCTCCTTTTGGCACTTTTCATAAACATGTTATTTTAGATTGAGAATATCTAAAAAAAAAATTACAATGCAACATTTAATTCATGATTCCTCCATAGAAATGCGTACTAAGAATATTATCCCAACTCATTTTATGAGGCATACCATGATACCAAAACCAAAGACAGTACAAAAAAAGTACCAGCAACTCTCATGAACAGAGACAGACACAACAAACCTCAACAAAACGTTTGTAAATAGAAGTCTAGTGATATATGAAAAGAATTATACACCATGACCAAGAGGGCTTTATTCCAGGGATACAAGGCTACTTTGATATTCAAAAAATCAAGCAACATAATCCACTGTATTAACAGATTAAATATCAGAGCCACATGATCATACCAATTGCCTCAGGAAAACATCTGACAGAATCCAACATACATTCATGACTAAAACACTCAGCAAACTAGGGATACGAAGGAACTTTCTCAAACTGATTAAGGGTGCCTGTGAAAAACCTACAGTTACTGTCACAACTAATGGCCAAGTACCGAATGCTGTCTCCCTAAGATGAGGAACAAGAAAGGACATCTACTCTCATCACTGTGATTCAACAGAGTATTAGAAGATCTAGCAAGTCCAGTGAGGCATGGAAAGGAAATAAAAGGCACAGAGACTGAAAAGGAAGAAATAAAGCTAATTATAGATAATGGAACAGTCTATACAGAACATCCTAAGGAACCTACAGGAAATCTCGAACTAAATGAATTCATCAAGGTCACAGGAGATAAACATCAACATACAAAAGCAACCCCATTTCCATGTATTAGCAATGCATATGTGGAAATGGAAATTAAAAGACACTATAATATAAGAACATTCAAAATAAAATGCTTAGGTGTGAATTGAGCAAAACACTAAGGTATTAGAAGGATAGACACAGATCAGTGGGATAGGGTTCAGAAAACAAAACAAAATAGAAACAGATCTATACAAGTACAGGCAACTGATTTTGACAAAGGTGAAATACAATACAACAGAGGAAAAATAATCAAAATAATCTTTTTAAGCAGTATTGCTGGAGAAACTGGACATCCACAGGAAAGAGAAACTGAAATTTGACCTAAACATCACAACTTATAAAATATATTAACCAAAATGGATCTTAAGTTCAAATGTAAAATTATAAAATTTTAGAAGAAACCACAGGAAATCTTCAGGACTTAGGCCTAGGTAAAAATTCTTAGAAATGACACCAAAAGTTAAAAATAACAATGTGTCTTTCATCAAAATAAAAGCCAAAATAAAACCTTTTTGTTCTGCAGAAAACCCTTCAGCAGAAAGTGAAAGCTTGGTCATCATCACCTCAGGAACAGGCACTCCCAACGGCTCAGGCTAGAGACCATCCTCTATTCCATCCTTACCTCTCATTCAATACACCTAATCCCATTGGCTCCTCACTCCTCCTAAGTGGTGGAAGAACCCCCACTCCTCCTCAGTGATCTGGAGAAACCCCCACTCCTCCTCAATGATCTGGAGGAACCCCCACTCCTCCTCAGTGATCTGGAGGAACCCCCACTCCTCCTCAATGATCTGGAGGAACCCCCACTCCTCCCCAGTGATCTGGAGGAACCCCCACTCCTCCCCAGTGATCTGGAGGAACCCCCACTCCTCCTCAGTGATCTGGAGGAACCCCCACTCCTCCTCCATGATCTGGAGGAACTCCCGCTCCTCCTCAATGATCTAGAGGAAACCCCTCCTCCTCCTCAGTGATCTGGAGGACCGTGCCTTCTCAGTGAGCTGGAGTAACCTCTCCTCTCCAGTGATCTGGAGCCCCACTACTCTTCTTTTTTAATGCTGATTTATTTATTTTGAGAGAGAGAGAGAGAGAGAGAGAGAGAGCATGCACACAAGCTGGGGAGGGGCAGAGAGAGAGAAGAAGAGAGAGAATCCCCAATCCACACGGGGCTCGAACTCACAAACTGCAAAATCATGACCTGACCCAAAATCAAGAGTTGAAAGCTTGGGGCGCCTGGGTGGCGCAGTCGGTTAAGCGTCCGACTTCAGCCAGGTCACGATCTCGCGGTCCGCGAGTTCGAGCCCCGCGTCAGGCTCTGGGCTGATGGCTCGGAGCCTGGAGCCTGTTTCCGATTCTGTGTCTCCCTCTCTCTCTGCCCCTCCCCCGTTCATGCTCTGTCTCTCTCTGTCCCAAAAAAAAAAAAAAAAAAAAAGAGTTGAAAGCTTAATGGACTGAGCCACACAGGCATCCAGTGGAGCACCCACTACTCTCAACTGACCTCTATGCCCCCCCCCCCTTATAATCCACTGAACAGCCAGAGGGACATTCGCCAAATGCACATCTGACCATGATCCAGGCCTTATTGTTTGAGATCCTGAAACATCAGAACAGATGTGATGGATTGGGGTGACTCAACCAGACAGCTGGACTGGGGCAGGAATTCTCCAATGTCAGTGGGCTGCTCTCCCAGCCCTTGGCTCCATGGCACTCCCACAGGGACAGCTGTGGCTTGGAGCCCACCTTTAAGAACAACACTGGGGGCAAAGGGCATCCCCTCCACCTCCTCCTCCTGGACCAGGGGCAGCCAGGGGCCTCAGTGACTATGCTGCTTCTCACAGTGGGTGGGCACTGGCCTTAGCAACTGGATGTCACCACTACATAGCAATAAAGCCACTAGGAGGTAGCCACTGTGGGGAGCAGGACCATCTTGTTCATGTTCCTCCTCTTTTTCCATTTGCATATTGGCAGGACTTCAAGCACAAATGTGGATTCTTGGACCAAATGAAAGAATGAACTTATGGTGACCAGCAGAATGAGGCCTCAAAGTGATTTTAACCTGAACTCTACAGGGAATAGATCCTAATTTGAGACTCTGATACAGTGGAGCCAGACAAAGGCTTCTGAAGACACACCTAGTACATCTTGCTTGCACTGGCACCCACTCAGCACAGGTGCAGGAACATGGGTGATGGCAGGCCGGGGGGGCACAGTGCACGGCCAGACCCCTCCTCACAGATGGCGATAATTGAGAGGAACTTACCATCACCATGACTGTGTTTTACAACTTTTACAGCAGAGAAATCTGAAATTCAGCGTATGTGGTTGGACCTAAAGTCCAAGGAAGAAGCTCCACCCTGTGCTTTGGTAGCCCAGTTGCTAACATGCAGCATCTGTCTCGTCACTGGACAGAGGCACTGACACGTGAGGGGATGCAGACAAGCTCTGTGGGGGTGTCTCCACTGCAGGATTCTTAGGTACAAACAACAGCATCCACCCCTAGGACAAAAAACACATGGGGCTGATTTGGGAGATAAAACCCTCACGTCAAGGCTGGGATTCTTAAACAACCCTAAAAAATCATAATCACTTTCTGGGGCAATGCTGTGAGGGGTCACTGACACAGATGCAAAATATAAATGGCACAGTTAAAAAGTTGCCTTACTTAAAAAAATAAACTTGGAGGTGGGGGGGGGCAGCCTGAGTGGCTCAGTTGCTAAGCATCTGACTTCCGCTCAGGTCATGATCTCAGGGTTTGTGAGTTCGAGCCCCAAGTTGGGCTCTGTGCTGACAGCTCAGAGCCTGGAGCCCATTTCAGATTCTGTGTCTCCCTCTCTCTCTCTGTCCCTCTCCAGCTCACACTCTGTCTTTCTCTCTCCTTCAAAAACAAACATTAAATTTTTTAAAAAAATAAATAAACTTAGGGTTTTTGTTGTTGTTATTGTTGTTTTGTTTTAAGTTCTTTAATTTGGTCAGATGTGAACTAAACTATTTACACGAAATAAAATATCTTTTGCTAATAAAAATTTTACCTATTTTGGCCAGTATTCCCCATTAACAATTTCAAGATACAGGCAACAGGTTCTGTAATAATTTTACAGGATGTTATACAACGAAAGCTCAAAGCTTACTCTCCAGACAATAGCAGTCTGTTTTCTATTAGAACTATCAAAGGTAACATCAAACCTTTGGAGGTTATCAAACTTCCTTTAATGACAGACATCCCTTGAAGTTAACCAGATGAGTTTCCGGTCTATTTTTTTCCCCCTTTAATAGTTATCAGTAGTTTCAGAAAAAAACATTTTTCAAGTTAATTCTCAGGTTTCAGAAAATACCACACATGAAAAGGAAACATTAAAATCTATACTACTGCCAAAATGTTCTTCTGAAGATGTAGATTCCACGTGACCTGATTCTCTACATCCCATTACCCAAATTTCCCCAAATGACTTTTTAGAATCCGTACGAATTAGCACATCAAAAGGATACCCAAAGTAACAGGCTTGTGTTGTTTCATGCTGACAGGACATCTGCCAGGCAGTCATGCCCTGCTGCTGAAGAGCATTCAGCATCATCGGTGCAAGACAGAGGCTGGGAAGGCAGACCTCCACCAAGCCCAAAGGGGCTGGTCACTCAGGTAAATGTATTAAGAGTCGCTATAAAATAAAGCACCACCTTTAATTTATCTGCTTCATAAGCAGAGAAGGGGGCTGTGGGGTGGGAGAATGTCATGGGGTTTGTGGCCAAAACACATGAGCAGGACTCCTTTTCTTAGTCATGTTGAGACACCCCCCCCTCTCCCCAGGGCAAGGTACTTAACTTGACCTTCAGTTTCATCATCTGTGATAAGAGGGTAACACTGTCCCTGCATCTCCCTTCCCCCACTTCAAAAGGTCTGAGAGGTGATGCTGTTGGAAGCCTGGCTTAAATCATGAAGTGCCATGGAAATGTGACTCATGTGCATAGAAGGTTTCCTTGGCATCTGAGGGCCTTTCTGAACCATATCTTAACACAAGATGTAGCCTCAGGAGCATATGCGACAAACAGACAGTGACAGTTTGGTGGTCTGCTCTGCCTCTGCCTGTCTACATGATCCATTCCTTACTCCCATACAGACTAAGTTCATCAGGGCTAGGACATGCTCTGTTGGTGGATGATATAATTTAAGCACCCAGAGAAAAACTTAACCAAGTTGCACAAGCTGACACAGGAATAAAAATTCCTCATTTAAATGCAGAATTTGCCTCTACAAAAACCAGTTATCTTCTCTCAGATTTCTAAGAATGTTTATTAAAGTGCCTTTAGATTTCTGTTTGACCCAATATCAACCCAAAATACACTCTATTGCCATTGTAACTTTATTTACCCTACCTGAAAAACCTCACTCTGGCTTCTCCCTGACTGGAAAGTGTTGTATTTTTTGAAAAGCTCAAGTCTCTCATACACAGAAGCTAAGGATCCCTTTGACCCAGCAATTCCACTCCTAGGTATGCACCCAACAGGAATGCATCCAAATGTTCAGCAAAAGACATGTTCTAGAGTGACCAAAGCCACAGTGCTTAGAAGAGTCCAAACTGGAAACTACCCAAATGCCCACCAAGAGTGAATATCCAGGGTGCCTGGGTGGCTCAGTCGGTTAAGCCTCCGACTTTGGCTCAGGTCATGATCTCACGGTTCTCGTGAAGTCAAGCCCAGCATTGGGCTCTGTGCTGACAGCTCAGAGCCTGGAGCCTGCTTCAGATGCTGTGTCTCCCTCTCTCTCTGTCCCTCCCCTGCTCATCGTGCTGTCTCTCTCTCCCTCAAAAATAAATAAAAACAGTAATATATATCTATGTCTATGTCTATGTCTATGTCTATATCTATATCTATATCTATATCTATATCTATATCTATTATATATATTGTTTAAAGAGTTAATATCATACACACTGAGACTTAATGAGCTACAAACACACACAAACACCTGGATAGACTCTGTCAACATAATGGGAGGTGAAAGAAGCCAGAGATGCATGCATCTGTGTGATGCACGCATGTAAAGCATCAACAGGCCACACCAACCTAGGGTGTGAGAAGTGATAATAGTGCTTCCTCCGGGTGGGCTCCTGGGGTGCTGGCGTGTTCTGCATCTTGACCTGCGTATGGATTACAAGGGTGTGTTTAGTTTGCGAACATTTATCAAGCTGTACACTTACGATGTGCACCTTTTTTTCTGTGTGAGGTCATGCTTCTATAAAAAGATGTAAGCCAGGGAGAGGAAATGGCCAATCCCAGGACTTGGTTTTTCCTACCAGTCAAGTCAGCAAGAGGACAGATTTTCCTCAGCCAGCTGTGAGGGCGAGTCCCTCGGGGGGCCCAGCAGGCACCTGGCCCTCTGATAGCTGGTTTCAGCACAGACTGTGTAAGGGGGGAGGGGCAGGGTAAGAGGATGTCCTGCAGGCCAGGAATTAAGGTATGCCATTTAACTGGATTGCAAATGCACTCTGAATTCTGACAAGATTCGTGACTCTCTCCAAATTTATGGTGACTCACCTGTGATCTCGTCAAAACCGTGACAAAACTCTGACCTACTTAGTGCTAGGAAAGTGTCTGTAAATGACATTGCTGCTTCCCTATTTAAAGCATGTCTTTCATGACTTAAGCAAGAGCATAACAGAAGAAAATCCCAAACTCACTGCATTCTGAAAGATGGTTTTACATTTGTTGCTTGCCCCTGAAGATCCCAAATGCTAATGTGACATGCAAGGTAATCAATGCTTTGGATACCCTGAAGGCAAGGGCTGAGGATTAGGGTGAGACACTGCTGAGCATGAGCCCTGGGTCCACATGTCCCACCTCACAGCACCACTACGCAAACCCCACTCCACAAAAGGAACAACAGGGAAGCCAACCAGGCCTGGCCACTGCAACACTGCCCCCCAGGACCAACCCTCCTGATGGCTGAGGAGGACAACATCCTCAAAAAGTACCTCGAACACCCAGAAACAAAACTGTCACCCATGCTCTCGGGAATCTTTCATCTCATGTGTGACAAAAATGTTTTAAATATTTTCTCAAAAATAAAAACTCCAATCAAGGCTTCATTAACATGGTCTCTTTAAAACATGTCCTGACAGTGATTTTTTTTCCACCTGTGCTATGTTTTCAGTTCTTCTTTAAAAACTTACAACTTCAAAATGAAAGTCTGTACCATTTCCACTTAACAGGATTACAGCAGGCAATGCCCATGTTTTCTGCAAACATCTGTGGCAGCATCTCAGATGAGCCCTTGCTGAGCTTGGTGACAATGCACAAACCCTAGCTGGGTCACTTACTCTTTTTGGCTTGTTTACTTACATATATATATTTTTCTGTTCTATGACTCAAACCAAATAGTTTAAGGACAGGCAGGACTAGCCTGTCACATACAGTATGAGGCCTGGCAATGCCCCTCCATCCTGTGTGGGATGGGCTTGAAGCTCTGCACCAAAACAGTCCTTTCAACGGCAGGGTATCTCCCAGCCAATGCATGCAGACTCTGTGAGGACTGCCCTTGGGACAGAAGCGCCATGGCCTGGGGTGAGTGGAGTCATATACCAGAGCTTTCAAACCAGAGTTTATTCATCCTCCCTGTGAAGTCTACCCAAAGTTGCAATGACATATTCACTTTGGTGGTGAATTTGAAAATCAGGGGAGGATTATTATGACCCTTAGTCACTCATCATTTCAAATGCCTTCTACAACTTTCCTATAAATAAGTTGGTTTCTTGCCATCCAAACGCCTTCCTGTTCCCATCTTACTGCTTACTTTAAAATAACAGTAATTCTCACCACTGTCGTTTAACATAGTGTTGGAAGTCCTAGCATCAGCAATCAGACAACAAAATGAAATAAACAGCATGAAAACTGGCAAAGAAGTCATCAAACTTTCACTTTTCACAGACGGCATGATACTCTACATGGAAAACCCAGATTCCACCAAAAGGCTGCTAGAACTGATACATGAATTCAGCAAAGTCACAGGGTACAAAATGAATGTACAGAAATTGGTTGCATTTCTATACCCCAATAATGAAGCAACAGAAAGAGAAATCAATAAACTGATCCCATTTATAAGACACAAAGAAATGGATAAAATATTCCATGCTCACGGATTGGAAGAACAAATATTGTTAAAATGTCAATACTACCCAAAGTAATCTACACATTCAATGCAATCCCAATCAAAATAGCACCAGCATTCTTCTCAAAGTGAGAACAAACAATCCTAAAATTTGTATGGAACCACAAAAGACCCTGAATAGCCAAAGTAATATTTAAAAAGAAAACCAAAGCAGAAGACATCACAATCCCTAACTTTAGCCTCTACTACAAAGATATAATCATCAAGACAGTATAGTATTGGGACAAAAACAGACACATAGACCAATGGAATAGACAGAGAACTCAGAATTGGACCCACAAATGTATGGCCATCTAATCTTTGACAAAGCAGGAAAGAGCATCCAATGGAAAAAAGTCTCTTTAACAAAAAGTGCTGGGAGAACTGGACAGCAACATGCAGAAGAATGAAACTAGACCACTTTCTTACACCACACACAAACATAAACTCAAAATGGATGAAAGACCTAAATGTGAGACAGGAGACCATCAAAACCCTAGAGGAGAAATCAGGAAACAACCTCTTTTACCTCAGCTGAAGCAATTTCTTGCTCCAAACGCAAGGGAATTAAAAGCAAAAATGAACTATTGGGACCTCATCAAGATAAAAACCTTCTGCACTGCAAAGGAAACAATCAACAAAACTCAAAGGCAACCAATGGAATGGGAAAAGATATTTGCAAATGACATATAAGATAAAGGGTTAGTATCCAAAATCTATAAAGAACTTATCAAACTCAACACCCAAAAAATAAATAATCCAGTGACAAAATGGGCAGAAGACATGAATAGACACTTTTCCAAAGAAGACATCCTGACGGCCAACAGACACGTGAAAAGATGCTTAACGTCACTCATTATCAGGGAAATACAAATCAAAACCACATTGAGATATTACCTTACACTGGTCAGAGTGGCTAAAATTAACTACTCAAGAAACAACAGATGCTGGTGAGGATGAGGAGAAACAGGAACCCTCTTGTACTTGGTGGGAATGTAAACTGGTGCAGCCGCTCTGGAAAACAGTGTGGAGGCTCCTCAAAAAATTAAAAACAGAACTACCCTAGGTCCCAGCAATAGCACTAGTGGGAATTTATCCAAAGGATACAGGAGTGCTGGTGCATAGGGGCACATGTACCCCAATGTTTACAGCAGCACTTTCAACAATAGCCAAATTATGGAAAGAGCCTAAATGTCCATCAACTGATGAATGGATAAAGAAGATGTGGTTTATATTTACAATGGAATACTACTTGGCAATGAGAAAGAATGCAATCTGGCCACTTGCAGCAATGTGGATGGAACTGGAGGGTATTATACTAAGGGAAATAAGCCAGGCAGAGAAAGACAGATACCATATGTTTTCACTCATATGTGGATCTTGAGAAACTTAACAGAAGACCATGGAGGAGGGGAAGGGGGGAAAAAAGAGGGAGAAGGAGAGAGGGAGGCAAACCATAAGATACTCTTAAATACAGAGAACAAACTGAGGGTTTATGGGGGTGGTGGGGGAGAGGGGAAAATGGGTCATGGGCATTGAGGAGGGCACTTGTTAGGATGAGCACTGGGTGTTGTATATAAGTGATGAACCATGGGAATCTACCTCCAACACCAAGAGCACACTTTACACACTGTATGTTAGCCAATTTGACAATAAATTATATTAAAAAATAAAATAAAACAAAATAACAGTAATTTTGGGGTGGCTGGGTGGCTCAATCAGTTAAGCATCTGACTCTTGGTTTTGACTCAGGTCGTGATCTCTCAGTTTCATGAGTTCAAGGGTCTGTTCTGACAGCACGGAACCTCCTTGGGATCCTTTCTTCCCCTTTCTCTGCCTCTCCCCTGCCTGTGTGGTCTCTGTCTCCCTCAAAATAAATAAACTTAAAAAAATAAAAAAAATAATAGTAATTTTTAAAAGCAGAATTCTTTTTTTTAATATATAAAATTTATTGTCAAATTGGTTTCCATACAACACCCAGTGCTCATCCCAAAAGATGCCCTCTTCAATATCCATCGCCTACCCTCCCCTCCCTCCCACCCCCCATCAACCCTCAGTTTGTTCTCAGTTTTTAAGAGTCTCTTATGTAAAAGCAGAATTCTTTAACGCATCACCTTCCTCATCTCATATGGTACTGGCCATTCCCTCACTGGGGTTGGACTGCATACACCTGTACATTTTCCTGACATCTGCACACACCTTGTTCCATGCCCTAGACTTCTCTATCTCGAGGAGAAGTGAAGTTAAAGAGGCTGCTGAGCCTCTGGTTTCCTGCCCTTGCTCTGTCCAAATCTTTCCAACAGGTGAAGGGATACAAGTACTCATGGTAACCAGATGGCAATGCTGGAAGGGGCAGCCTTCTTGCTCCTCTGTCCCCATGAAGCTGGCTGCATTCTGGCTCTGCGTGATGTGTCCCATGGGGACAGAGGAGCCAGCCTGGGGCAGAAGAATCCTTCTCAAAATAGGCCCCTCTTTATAGATCCTAAGAACTCAGTGAGCACGGGCAGGTAGCCCAGCTGGTGAAAGGCCCAAGATGGGGCCAGCCTGGGACATCCTTGACCACCCAATATTCTCCCTACCAGGCCCCTCCTAGAGCCTCTCGAGATACTGCCTCCCTTCCTGCTCTTCCCACACCCTCCAAGACCTTGTGGGATCCTATGTTCTATTTTTTTAATGTTTATTTACTTTTGAGAGAGACAGAGACAGAGAGAGACACAAACAGAGTATGAGCAGGGGAGGGGCAGAGAAAGAGGGAGATACAGAATCTGAAGCAGGTTCCAGGCTCTGAGCTGTCAGCATGGAGCCCAACATGGGATTCAAACTCATGGACTATGAGATCATGACATGAGCTGAAGCCAGATGTTTAACTGACTGAGCCACCCAGGTGCCCCAAAAACCCCATGTTCTAAGCTGGCCCTACACACAGATGAGGAAAGGCCTACGTAGGCCTAGAGAGGCAAGTGTTCTGAGTGTAGCAATAGAAGCTCAGTAGACTCCACAGGGGAGAAGCAGCAGCAGGATGGGGAGGAGGAAGAAGAGGAGACATTGTTCTGGGAATGCCAGATCACAAGTGGGCCCACAGACCTGGGGTTGCATCAGATGTATTCTCAGAACCATGGTCCCCAGAGTGCAGAACTCCTGGTATTCAGCTGTTCCTGGGGCTGTTTCCTCCTGCTTCTACTTGCTCCTCTCTCTGCCTCTGACTGGCTCTGATCCACTAGGAATCCTGATCTTAGGAACTGGATCCACACAACTCCTTCCTGGTTGGCTGAAAAATTTCTATTAGGCCAAAAGCAATCACTGGTATACCTGGGGCCCAGACTGTCTTTTATTTTTCTTTGGTGGAGGTTTGGAGAAAGGATGTGGAATCATAACGTCCTTGAGTACACGTCCACTAAGAAAGCTGGGATGAGAAAGTATGACACAGACCAGGGCAAAATTGCAAAGGGGGCTCACTGGAAACCAACAGAATAGGAATAAAGGGAAAGCGCTGGCAATGGCACTCAGGAACAAAAATGGGCAAGAAGTGCAGCTCTCTGAGTTTTGGTGATCTGCCATGCTGTGCTGGAACTATTCACCTGCTTGCCCTGGAACAGGTCCACAGAAAAGCCATGGTGCCCAGCCCTCAGGGAGCCCTCGATCAATAATCAGTTCACCAACCGCAGCACATTCAGTTGATGTGTGCCATGTGGCCACAGAAACCTCAGTTTAAGAGGAATATTTAATACTGTGGAAAAGGCTCAAGAAGTAACACCAGGTAAAGAGGAAAACAAAACCAGATGAAATATTCTTTGCACACAAGATTACCTTTTTTCCAATGGGTATTTTTCCAAAGAGTATTTTCTACTTTTGCAAAGAAGAAAGTTTGAGACAAAACGTCTTTTGAACTGAGATAACACAAAGCCAAGGGCAGCACAATTCAGCCAAGATTAAATGTAGAGACAGAGTCAATAAAATGCCGAGAGATGAGGAAGCAAGATGCCCAATGGGTCGGCCATGTCTGTCATCTGCTGGCTGGATCAGTCTGCATGGTATGAGTGCTGAACGTCATGGTTTGATATGACTGCAGACAAAGTTCAAGATGTCACAGGGGGATACTTGGGGACATTTAACATAAACTCATGACCACTTCAAACATCCTCCCAGGAGTAAATACGGGCAACTGGTACTGTGTGCCCCTGGGACAATTCCACCTCATTCCCAGGATGCAGAAGAACAGCATGTAGAGCAGGACCACGGCGAACACTTGACTGATGTGAGTACAGACAGAAATGCACAAAGGGGTGCAGTAACACGTCGAACAGCAAGACAAGTGCTGTTCAGTGCTAAGTACAACTAATGGTGTCCCCACTCACTGTTGCCATGATTACCAGGAGAAGGAGGCTAACTGTGAAGACTCCAGGTCATAGTAATTTGGTAACAGGTTCTATACTCCCAGGAAGTAAAGTGACCTCAGACTCCAGATTTACTGGGTGCATGGTCTTTTCTTTGGTGGTTGGGTGAGGTTACTGCAAGACTTTTTTGGGGGGGGTTAATGGTACAAAGGAGTAAAACACAGGTAATTATCTTCTTTTGGAGATCTAAAGAATTTTTCCTATGCCATGACCATGAAAAACACCTGCAGATCTTTGGGAGGTAGGACTCTAACTACAGGGTTCCCAGGAAAGCACACACTCTTTGATGTGAGGGCATAGTTTAATGGTACAGTGACTGAGGGGCAAGCAGAGAAAGGCTTGAAGAAGGGAAACCATAAAATGTGTCTTGAGAGAGGCTGGGATGCTTGAAGGGCAGGCCCTATGAGGTATCCAGAAAGGGGCAGGGAAGCAAGCAGCCAAGATGGGGGCAAGGCAGTCATGTGCTGTGGTGTAGCTGGAATAATGGCTGACGAGGTAGAACAGTCTGTATGGGTGCAGTGTCTAACCTTGAACTTCAAGTAATAGTTTCCCAATTGTAGGCAACACTCTAAAAATGTTCTGTGCTTTTAAAAAAAGTCTTTTCCAATGGAGTTTGGTAAAGAACCTCAGTTGCATATCATCTGCCCAACAGGTTTGAGAATATTCCAGCCATCAATGTATGCATTGCCTTCCTCCTTTCTCTGCACTGACCCAACACTCACCTCCTGAAGTACTGTGTGGTCTTCTACACCAAAGCTTTGCATTTTCAATCTTGTTTATAGGGAAAAAAAGAAGCAAACAAACAAACTTCCAGAAAATACAACACAGTCAGTTGCAAAGGTTCAGTCAGTACTGTGCCTCTCAGCAGCTGACAGGGTTCCCCAATGCAACCAATACTGCTCCATTTACGACTGAGCACTCAGTCAAGAAACTGCTCACTGGGAATTCCTAAGCCTTGGCCCACAAACAGACTGGTCACTGCCTTGTCCTTTGGTGGCTCTACTTTCCAAGCTGTTCCCAACTTCAGGGTAAGACACCTATTCAACACACCCATGGTGTCTGTGCCTTGTGGCTAGCTCTGTCCTGACCGCCACACTGAGGACATCCCTGTCTCATGCAAAGCACTTCCACAGCCCTCACTGAAGACTGCATGACTACAGATAAAGGGCACAGGTTCAGATGGTCCTCAGCTCAGATAGCCACCTAGAGCCTGAGAAAACACAACATGAAACAACTCCCCTCAAACAGGGGCGGCAGACCCAGAGAACAGCAGGACCAGGCCCTCCGCCCCCACGAAGCCCACCATCACCAAGATGTTCAGGTAACAGATTATTACTCACAAACTATAACATACTGTTTCAAGAGATGGATTCAAGCATTTTTTTAAAGTGATCAAAACTCTATGTAAACAGTATGACACTTTTTAAAAGACTAAGGATGTAGGAAATGAAGGGAATTCATGGAAATGAGTAATATAGTCACAGAAATAAAAAGCCAAGCAGCTGGGTTTTATAGTGAGTTGACATACACTAGACAAAGGGCAGATTCACAAAGTGGAAGGCAAGGCTGAACAGACTATACAGAATGAAGTATAGAACACTATAAGAAAGATAATGTGAGAGAAGGTCGAAAAAATAAGAGTGGAACAAAAAGGACTGATAAATGAGTAACTGGAAAAGAAAAGAAAGGAGGGTAGTGGTAACAGGCAACCTTTGAAGAGCTAGTGGCTAATAATGTCCTAGAATTGATGCCAGCCATGAGTCATCTATGGGGGGAGGCCCCCAGAAACCACTAGATGGACATCTCATTCTCTTATCTTCCCAGGTATCCGAGGAAGCTTCCAGAAGGCTACATTCACCAAGATCTTGCTCATTCTGGTTGTATAAGTGACCCCAGGGTGTAGTCCTTCCCAAACACCAGGTATATTTTGCTCTTTCTCCATATTTGCAACAGGACAGTGATGGTATTGATCATTTCAACTGATTCTTGGGTGCCACTGACTTCCTGTCTACAGGGCTGTGGAACTCAACCCTGATGGCTTCTCTGAAGCCATGGACCACTGGTTACTCATCGCCATGACTGACAACCCCTGTGTACTCTATAAAACAGTAGGCAGGTGGATAAAGAGAAAAAAAAAGTATTCGGTCTCAGCTTACTGTCTTTTTGTGCATGGTGGATGCCCCCCCTCCAAGCAAGTGTAGACAATGATGTGTGAGCTCTATTCCTTCTACACCATGTGGCTGGCAGGTGCCCCAGGTACAACAGGCTGAAGGATGTGCCCTAGAGAACAGCCTGAAGTGGGCCTGACTGGGGCGAAGTCCTCACCAACTCATATTCCTTAGGATTTAGGACTTCCTGATTTTAAGTTTAGCAAGATGGGGAAAGTGCAAAACTGAGGGTTGTTAACATGTAACAAAACGTAATGTTTATAACAAGCAAATATATCCTCAATTACTGCAAGTAAGCTATTCCAAAATGTACTTTAAATCAATAGATTTGCATGCACTAAGAGTTTGTAAGAGAATGCAAAATGTTCATAAGCTTCAACTCAACCCAACAAAGCTAGGGCACACCTCCTGGGTGTGAAGAACTAATTTGGGTGCTTGTAAAGACAGTTTCTGCTTCATGAGGTAGACAACTAGCAAACTGTGTGCCCCTTTAACTTGGCTCACCCGAACAGGGACATCTGCCTCCCAGAGTGGTTGTGAAATGTAAACCAAATAACGTCAATAAAGCACATGGCAGTCAGTGACACTTGCTCTTGCTGCTATGGATTACAGCATTTCTTTAATATTCATTAGTGATTAACACAGGAAGTATTCATTCAAGCCTTTATTGATTTATGTCCAAAAGGCCATCAGATTTCCGAGATACAGGTGGTTGGTCACCCCAAGTCCATTGAGACACAGCAGGTGTGGGATCAGGTCACACAAGTGGAGGAGGCCTAGGCCAGATGTCTAGTGCAGTACCTGTCTGTCTCCTTCCTCCAGGCTGCTGTGCAGGGGAGGGCCTTGGGGATGCTAAATGTCTAATATGATAGCTTCTCTAACAGTAAAGCTTTTGTGCAAAAGTGTTATGGAGTAAAATAAAACCTCTTCTTAGAAAAGGAGCTCCCAAATTGCAAACACTAAACAATGTTCAGCCCCTGTGAAAAACTGACCTGTTTCACTTGCTTAAAGCATAAGGAGTTCCCAAAAATTATAAGCAAAATCCCTCAGCATCCACACAACCATGGTGTGATGAGACAGAAGCTTCTCCTGAAGGGTTTACTTATCCATACTTTCTTTGAAAGCCCCCAAAACAATGGAAAGGCAGAGTAAGAACTATAAAGAGAAACATATTCTACCCTCAGTGAATCAGAGACAGACACAAGCACAAAGCGCAAACCACCAAGTGCTCCAGAACCCATGTGGTCAGGAATGGACACAGCAAGCCAGTGCCTACCTGCTGACCCCTGGGGGGGAGTCAGACTCTTCTGGGAGAAGTGGTCGGCATTGATGTGGCTAGTCATGAAAGATCTTACGGACGTGGGAACAGAGACACTGAGTAAACCTCCACCTGTGAATCTGGCTTCATACAGAAAGAAAAGAAGGCAGCAGATATGAGACAGGAACACAAAAGGTCTGCTTGGAGCCACACCTGACTTAACCATGAAAATCTAGGGAACACAACCCTACTGGGCAAAGAAAATACATCTGGAGAAAGTGTATTCCAGGCCACAAACTTGGATTGAATGTACACCTGCCCCAGCATTACCCCCACCTCCATTCTTCAACGAATAACCCACCATATTAAAAAAAAATGACTAAAATCACAAAGTAACCAGTACAGGAATCGGGCACAGAAACGTGGATGGAAAAGGAGGGAGAGAAGAATGAGCAGATGGAGATGGGTGAGGAAATATTCATAAGGAAATAGGTGAAGAGTCTTTTCAGCAAAATATCCCCCTTAGTCTCTGTTAGTTTCCTATTACTGCTATCAGAAAATCACTACAAACATGGTGGCTTAAAACAACAGAAATGTCCTACAGTACTAGAGATCAGAAGTCTGAAATGGGTCTCACTGGGCTAAAATCAAGGTATTGCAAAGCTGCCTTCAGGAGGCTCTAGGGGAGAATCTGCTCCCTGTATTTTCAAGTTTCGAGAGACCACCACTATTCTTTGGCCTGTGGTCCCCTTCCAGGAACTGCATCATCCAACCTCTGTTGCCATCCTTACATCTCCTCTCTCACTCTGACCACCCCCCTTCCTTTCTTGAAATTACAGCAGGCCCACCTGGATAATTCAGCATAAAATCCCCATCTCAAGACTTAATCACACTGGCAAGGTCCCTTCTGCCACATGAAACAACATATTCACAAGTTCTGGGGACTAGCACGTGAACATCTTTGTGGGGGGAGTCCCTATTGTACCTACCAAAGGAATAACTTTTTTCCTTGCCTTTTTCAGCATCTAACGGCCACCCCTTGCCTAAAACAACATCAGGACAAGTCTTTCTCACAATGATACCTCTCTGGCTCTCCTTTGTCCACATTCAAGGGCCCTTCCAAATTACACTGGGTCCTCCCAGTAATCCAGGATAAAGTCTGATTAGCAACATTAATTCCATACCTTTCTTTTGTCCCAATTCCTTATTTTTTTAAGATTTTGTTTTAATTTTTATGTTGAGAGAGAGAGCAACTGAAAGAGAGAGCACACAAGTGGGGAAGGGGCAGAGAGAGAGAGAGAGAGAGAGAGAGAGAGAGAGAGAGAGAGAGGAAGAGGGAGACAGAATCCCAAGCAGGCTCCACACTGCCAGTGCAGAGCCTGATGCAGGGTTAGAACTCATGAACCACGAGATTATGACCTGAGCTGAAGTTGGACACGTAACTGACTGAGCCAACAGGCGCCCCTCTTTTTTCTCAATTCCAAGTCTCCTCTTCTTTGTAAAGTGACACATTCACAAATTCTGGGGATCAGGAGAATATCAACATCTTTGATGAACCATTATCCTACCTACCACACTCTCCTAAAAGATTTTAAAAATCAAGGACAGAAAGAGAAGGAGAGCTTGGGGGAAAAATGGAGAAATAAAAAATAAGATAAATGGGGTATGGATGCAACCCACACTAGAACCAATTGAATAAAAGAATGAAAACAATCAACCAAAGAGACAAGCAAATGAAATGGGAAAGGATATGAAATATCAAGTTAATTAAAGAGATGACAGGACATAGAAGAAATAGTACTTATATAATTAACATTTTTGAATTATTAACAGAAAAAGGTCAATGATAGAATAAAATAAAACCTCTGAAATAAAGGGTCTTGTCTCTGTTAATGAAGGGGTATACTGTGTTTGTTTAACAGAAAGTGATACAGCAAGATCAGCATCCAGAAACAGCCTGGTGAAATTACTAAACTAAAAGAATCATACGAACAACTAGGCCAAAAACAGATTGAGTTCAAATTTCTCCACAATAATGCTCAGTGCTAAAGGACAGAAGAAATATTTCTATACAGTTTTAGAGGACTAGTGTGACTCAAGAATTTTATATTCACATATATATTCAAGAGCACTTTTTTTTTTCATTTTCAAGAGATATTTTGAGACTTGCAAGAATTCTGCAGGTGGGTGTCATGAGCCATGTGGGAAGGGAACAGGGGATCAAAACAAACTCTATAATGAACTTCAGATAATTGAAAGAGGAATGAAAAGAAAGCCCTTGAGAATTCCTCTAGAATTACTGATAAAAGCACTGATACTGTGTGATCCTAGAATACATTTAAATATTGCACTAAGACCAAGGACCTGTGCAAACTGAGGTTACCTAGGAGAGGGCAAATGGTGTGCGTTTTGGCAATGTCAGGAATTCTAGCATAAACTAGGTAGGGGAAGAGGGGTTAGGAGAGGTCTGAAGGAAGTGTGGCCATGCAATTTAGTCATCTTTCAAAGCAGCAGGGAGTTGATACCAAATCTAAACACAAGGTAGCTGGGGCATCTGGGTGGCTCAGTCAGTTAAGCATCCAGCTCTTGATTTCTGCTTAGGTCATGATGTCGTGGTTAGTGGGTTCGAGCCTCATGTCAAGTCCAGTGCTGATGCGAGGAGCCTGCTTCGGATTCTCTCTCCCCCTCTCTCTCTGCCCCTTCTCTGCTCACATGCTCGCTCTCTCTCAAAATAAATAAAAACATTAAAAAAATTAAACAGCACACCTGCAGCACTATAAACAATAGCCTAAGTATGGAAAGAGCCCAAATGTCCATCAATGGATGAATAAAGAAGATGTGGTATCTATCTATCTATCTATCTATCCATATATGTAGGTATATATCTACACATATCTACATATATATATATATGTATATACACACATACATACATACACAATGGAGTATTACTTGGCAATCAAAAAGAATGAAATCTTGCCATTTGCAACTATGTGGATGGAACTGGAGGGTATTATGCTACGTGAAATTAGAGAAAGACAAAACTCATATGACTTCACTCATACGAGGACGTTAAGAGACAAAAGAGATGAACATAACAGAAGGGAAACAAAAATCATATAAAAACAGGGAGGGAGACAAAACATAAGAGACTCATAAATATGGAGAACAAACTGAGGGTTACTAGAGGGGCTGTGGGAGGGGGATGGGCTAAATGGGTAAGGGGCACTAAGGAGTCTACTCCTGAAATCATTGTTGCACTATATGCTAACTAATTTGGATGTAAATTTTAAAAAAATAAGAAAGAAAATTAAAAAAAAGTAAACGCACACACACACACACACACAAATTAAACACAAGGTGGCTAGCAAACCTGTATTCCAGTTTTCCATAACTTTATAGGAACTGAATGAGGCTATAGCTGCTCCCCAAATCCACATCATCTTCTTCCCCCCATATGGCATGTGCTGAATGAACGGAGGGTGGACCCTCCTACTGGAATGACTACCTGGGATGGCCAATGAATAATCTGGGGATATGTCAGTAATCATAGGCTGACCTACCCAAAATGGGAAAGAGATGTTTTAGGAAGTTTCATACTGTAAGAAATAAGATATTTGGCTTAAATTCAGTAAATCCTTCATTATTAAACAAAAATAAATTTAAATGAGTGCTTTTTAAATATCATATATTTATAGACTACAAATGTAATAATCTCCAACATGATCAAAAGGATAATGGAGAACAATGGGTACTGTATGCTCCTATGTGTTTAAATATACATATAAAAAAAAGATGTTCATGTACTTAGATATTTACAGAATATTTCTAGAAGGATACACAGGAGTAATTAACATTGGTGCCTCCTGAGAGAGAGATTGGGGTCTGGGACTAGAAAATGACACATTTTACTACATATTCTTCTTTTGTTTGAATTCTTTTAACTTGTGCAAATACCAGATTTTTCATTAAAAAGGAAAAGGACTGAATAAGGAAAAATAAAAGAACAAAAATAGTATGGGCCTATTTTTATGGCATAATACCCAGATCTCTACCTCTCTGTATGTCCAGGAAGCATGGTGATGCTGGGGGCAGATCAGGGAAGTTCTGTATTAGTTTTATCTTTCTAGATTTCAGTATTTCTTTTTATTATTATTTTTATTTTTTTTGTTAAGATTTCAGTATTTCTTAAGGAACATGTTTTATAAGTTTCCCCAAAACAGATGGTGATGCTCAAAACACCAAGAGCAAAGTGGAGCTCACTCAGGGCTGCCTTCTTAACTTGCCCTCTTCGCCCCCATATTAACCAAGTTCATCAATAGTCTGTTTAAAAATTAATATCAGTGATGCACACTGAACAAAGGTTTGAATGATTCTTTGGTGCACTACCTAACAGGAAAGCACATGAGTGAATTTTGATGTGTGCCCAAAAGGCCTAGATTTCCCTCTCTGGCTCCAGGATATTTTCTGTCTACAGCCACCTGTGAGCTCATGAAGGTGCTTGCCAGACTTCTCCAGAACTCCTGGACAAGCCCCCCTCCCTTTCCCAGAGGACCTCTAACAGTTGACAGCAAGCACCTGACATCTGGCCTCTGTAGTCCTTGCAACAACCCCGTGAAGTATCCCAACTCACTGTCATTCCAAGATGAGGACACAGAGGATCAGGGTAGTAAGAACCCTCGCTAAGGTCCCCAAGATCCCCAGCGAGGGGACTGGCCTCTCCCCAACTCCACTGGAAAGGAATTAATGCACAGTTGGCTTAGGTTCAGTCTTGATGGAAGAGGGGTTAGGGGAGAAGCCATAGGGAGCCAACAGGTTTCTGGGACCTGCCATCACTTGTGAGGCAAATGTCACCTGTGGGGACCCTGAGGCTGGGAGAGGACCTGACTCAGCCGGAGACTCATTGCAGGAGGCAGCACCAACAAATATAGAACCCAGTGTGTCCAGGCCCAAAGCACAGCCTCTCCTAGACTCAGGCCCCCAGGGGCCCCCAGGGCTTGAGTTGTCTCACTCAAGCCAGCCTGGGCACTCAGGGGCTCCCCTCGGGACATTCAGATGCCCACATCCTCCCCTGTGGGCACTCATGAAAGCAGAGCATGCTGAAGATGCAGAATCCCACAGGAGTAGCTGGAGAGAGCAAGTGCAAGGCCATTGAGCAGTCCGGGCAGGGGCTAACATGGACCCACTCTGCTCAGTGCCCTCAGCATGGGGATCCATTTGACTGACACTCATGGGGCTGGCCTGGGCCCAGTGCCTGCAAACACTCAGGGTGAGCAGAGGGGTAAGAAACAGGCTCCTCAAGTTTCATTAGCCCAGGGATTTGGGGAAAACAGTAATCCATTGGAAGGGTATGGGACGGCCTCAGAAAGGGGTGGCAGCCTCACACATACCTGATCCCCAGAGAAATGACCTGCCACCTACCTTCGGTCCACAAGTCTAGCAGATCCAGCAGAAAAATCTGAGGGACATTCTCTATGAGCCACTGAGAGTCATGTGATCACAACAGCAACATTAAAAAAAAACACTTCTTCTGTTTGTACAGTCTTACACAACTTACAGAGTACAGCCTATGGTGCAGATGAAGAAACTAAAGCTGGGTCTGAAGGGCTCTGGCTCCCGGAGAACGTGCCTCAGCTGTGGAGCTACGTGGCCCCTGCCTGTACTCTTCCAAAGGGCTGCCTTCACATGTGGCCTCCCCATCACCCTGGTAGCTGCCCAAAGATGGTGCAGGGTCCCAGTTTTCCTTCTGTCACCCATGCTTAGCCCAGGTCTGCACCCAGGCCCTTGATGGAGTTCCCCTGGAGCAGTCAGGTGTCCATTCCAGAGGTGTTTTCTCAGGTCCTTCCCTGTTGGTCATGGAATGCCACCAGGAATCTAGGGCAAAAGGTCACTCCCTGCTTCCTGGGCAACATGAAGAACTGATGGGTGGGGCCATTGGGAACCTAGGGGTTCCTATAGCAGGCTTGGCAGCTGTGTGAATTGTCCCATCACACCAGGGAGCAGGTGGCCAACATGCCCTCCTAATAAGAAAATGTGCCTACCTCCCCTCCTCCCTCTTAGGAAGAGTGTGACATGGAGAGCACACACTTTGGGGTCTGGAGGTGTGGATTTGATTCCAGGCTGCGCAGCCACACCTTAAACACTTGACTTTCCCTTGTCTGGTACCCTGGGCATTCCTGTACCACAGAGGGTTAATAGTAGACTGTATTCCCTTCCTTAGTAATGCCTATCCTTAACGTCCTCCAGGGTGTCACACCTGAGCTCCATAGTGCCTGGCAAGTGCACCCAGAGTTTGGGACAGGGAGGAAGGGCCACAGACTTCCCATTCTGATAAAGGGCCTTTCTGCTGAGATGGCAACATTTAACTATGAGCCCTCACTTTGTCATCATGGATACAGTGGTTCAATTCCTTCTTGGGCAACTTTTGCAGGAGAAAGACACTAAAAGGGGACAATGACAGAAAAGGCTAATTACTTAAAAGGAAAATTTCCCAGCAGTACTTTATCCAGAAATGTCGTTTCTCTCTCCATACCTTGGGGACAGACCTGAACATCACAGTCTCATGGCTGTGTTCTGTTACTGCCAGTTGGGTCAATCTTATTCTCTTGAAGAACTGAAATAACATTAAGGCAGGTGAAAAGGAATCTTGCTCATCAGCAGACAGTTGAGGTCAGAGGGTCCTGGCAGCTCCATGGGGACCCTTTAGAGCAGGGGGATGAGCTCATCAAGGAGGCATAGGCAGGTAGCAAGAGGGCAGGGAACAGGAGTGGACAGCACAGTCACTGGCCCCGAGTCTTCAGGATGTGGAGGGAGGCCCAAAGAAGGAGTTAGCCCTGAAGTTCCATGCCCCTTGCTCTGCAGCATGGATGGCATAGAACACTTCATTTTTCTCGACTCCTTTGCAACCCCAGGCAGGGAAAAGCGAGGTCTGGAGGATATTTTTTAAAACTCTAGAGTATAATAACTTGTCTTATCAAACAGATGTAGCTAATATTCCCTAAGACTGCATATAGTGTATGTGATATGTATAATGGAAAATATGAAATTATAACTCTTCTCAGAATGTACTGTCTGCTGAATGACAAGCAGGTCCCATTACAGAGAATCAGTAAATAATCTGGGTTTTGTTTATTTTGCATACTACCAAACTGGGAGCTAACGTTGGAAAATGTTTCAAATTTTACATAAGCCACATTCTCAACTACAATACTTTTGAACTCATGGGAGCTAAGCAGTTCTAGAAAGAATAATTAAATGTCTAATTTTAATCCCACAGGACTATTAAATGCATTTAACAAACACGAATTGAGAGCCTATTCTGAACAAGGTACCTCAGAGATGTAATAAGGGCTAATGCACAACCCTTTCCTTCATGAACTTGTTGGTCAGAAAGAGGAATATTGTCCACACAACTCATTTCTAAAACATACACACTTGTTAAAATTCTCCTCCACCTGAGAAATGGATACATATGTTGCAAAGAGACATCCCAGTTTTCCTATCTGTTCTAGCAGAACAATGAGTAGGGTTTTCTTGGCCTTGATTAGTCAGCACTTAGAACTAGGGAGTTATTTTGCACAGAATCATAGAGTTAATATGATATCAGAGGTCAGGCAACTAGCTTTCTTCATTTTACATGTGAAACTAAGACCTAAAGAAGGTGCCCAGAGTGGGGGATAAAGCAAGAAGGAGGCCATCTCTGGGCTGGGAATTCTCTCCCTAGCAGGCTGGACCCATCCTTTACCACGGCAGGTGGCAGGCCACGCACAGACACTCACTCATGTCCACGGTTGTAGCCTGGCCCTCCAGTCACTCTGAGGGAATGGAAAGAATCTAATTTAAATGCAACTATACACTCGGGGCGCCTGGGTGGCGCAGTCGGTTAAGCGTCCGACTTCAGCCAGGTCACGATCTCGCGGTCCGTGAGTTCGAGCCCCACATCGGGCTCTGGGCTGATGGCTCAGAGCCTGGAGCCTGTTTCCGATTCTGTGTCTCCCTCTCTCTCTGCCCCTCCCCCGTTCATGCTCTGTCTCTCTCTGTCCCAAAAATAAATAAACGTTGAAAAAAAAATTTTTTTAAAAATAAATGCAACTATACACTAATCTTCTACTAATAAACCCTAAATGTTAAGCATTTAAACCCTAAATGATCCTCCATATCAACCCCTCCCAAGGTGGGTCCTGAAGCTTTAAATGCCCTTTGTGATGATGCATTTCTGAATACACTGCCTGCCAGACTGTTCACAGGATAAGTCAATTCGTTTTTATTTTATTATTGAAGTATAGTTGGCATGCAATGCTATATTAGTTTCAGATGTACAACATAGTGATTTGACAGTTGTATACATTACTCAGTGCTCACCACGGTGAGTGTAGCCACCATCTGCCACCATACAATGTTATTACAATATTATTGACTATGTTCCCTATGCTGTGCTCTCCATCTCCATGACTTATTTATTTTCTAAGTGGAAGTATGTGCCTCTTAATCCCTTTCCCCTGTTTTGCCCATTTCCCAACCCCCTAGGGATAAGTCACTCTTGGTAGAAGAAATCTAAGGAAACCCTGTCTACCTCACCCAGGTGCAGGCAGATGACCCTGAGGAGATGCCCAGGCTGACAATACATGCCACACCTGACAACCCCAAGTCAACTGGCCACCTCCAACCAAGTAGGACTCAGGACTTAGTTCCCAATCAGCACCTCAGACAAGATAGACGTTACAAACAGAAGAGTCAAGTGTATGTGAACTGCAACCCATCCTTGCATTTCCATGCCACAGATTCTCCAAAGGTCCAGTTTGGCATTTTAATTTGCCTACCAATAAGTGCACATCCATGGTGCCAAGTTAAATAGCCACAGAGCTTTAACTCAACCTAATAAATGACAGGGCTTGTGAAGGAGCCACTTCCTTCCACGTGGGACTGCATCATCCCTGACATGGCACAGAAACCTCTGTACCCTTCTTCGCCACTGTCAATGCCAAAGACAAGGGATACTCCATGGTCTCAGGGCCCAAAGATTTGTTCTGAGAGTGCCAGCAGGTCTTACAAGGGAGCGTGTTCAGGGTGGGGAGAGTGGTATAGACACTGATCTGGCCACACACTCCCGACAGGGGTAAATGCCAGGACTAGCCACGCTGTCAGGATCTCAGGTCACAGTAAGTGCCCCTCACTGACACTGACTGGCAGAACTCCACCTTGGGAATGCTTTTCTCTTTCCTTTCCCCCATCCCCAAATTGTTCATGCAAGCGACTAATCTTTCATCAATTCCAAGAGTAAGGAAACGTGTTTTATAATCATCCAATGAGCCCTTGGGGGCTCAGCAACACCCAAGATATAGGAGACACAGCCCAATTTGGAGAAAGTTTGTGATTTATTTGGATTTAGAGGAATTCCCTTTAGTATTTTTAACAGAGCTGGATCACAATTGTAGATAAACTGTAAAAATCACTAAGTCATAGGAGGCTATCTATCCTTACTGAGGCCTCCTTCTTCCTCTACAAAAAACACAAAGCAAATTCAACCAAGCAATGCTTTGAGTTACAAGTACAAATTGTAAATCCATCAACTGACAAGAGAGAGAAACTGGGCTAGTGATGACTGAGACAGACATACTCCATCTCCGATTCCTTTTATTGGAACAACTGATGGCTCCTTAGGATTTAAGAACTCATTGCATACACTCCCACCTGCTCCTGACCTAAAGCCTGTAGAAGGGGCAGAGCAGATATTCTCTCCTAGGGGGCGGCCTAGGGCTGTGCCCAAGGTCACACAGCTGGTCACCCTGTCCAAGTCAGAGTTGGCAACTTGTCCCACTTATTTTTATTGCTCAGAGGTGATTCCTTCAACAGTCAGCATGATGTAATTTAAAATACTGGCAAAAAAAAAATCCAATTCATATATTTTAAAAAGAGAAAGTTAACTATGTACACCTTGAAAGTGGGAAGACCTTTTTTAAAAGGTATGAAATATTACACATGCAGATGAATTCTCAATACTTTAATAATATACATTTCTTTCCAAACTTCAAATCATCACTAGAGAAACTGTAGGGAAATGGATGATCACCATGGCCTCTGGATCCCCAAGATAAAAGGGTACAATTCAGCTTGGGGTTGGGGGTGGGTTGCAAAACAAGGGGCACATCATGTCCAGGACATGGGGCATTGTGTAGTCACTTCCTCGACATGCAAGCCAACCCTGAGCTTACTTTAAGAACCAGGAGAGCCCCATGTGATGGACAATTCCTAAAATGGAAGCACAGAGATGACTGAGGTAAATCATGGATGTGTCAGCCCAAGGGCAGCAGATCAAGGTCTTCTCAGAGGCAGTAAGGCTCAACCTGGCAGGGACAGGACCTGAGGTATCTGCTCCAGCTCAAAACGTCTGCCTTCTCTGGGTCCAACTCCCAAGCTGTTGTCTCATAACTAAGAAACTTAATCTAATCTCACCAAGGGTTGGGTAGGTGGTTTATTCACACCAATCATTAGTGCCATGTGAAACTGCAGTAACTTAATAAAACAATTGAATGAAACATGGAACAGAAAAGGAAATTAATTGCAAAGGTCTCATTTTACATTTCATAAATATAAATACCAATATTAATACCACATCCTACTCATACATATTCATCCAGACATCAAATTTCCATTATATTTATAAGGAAAACTATGTAAGAGTAAACTGAGTTTAAATAGAAAATATTTCCCTGGAAGGAGACTCAAAATCATTCAAACCTAAAAAATGAGTTTACTTTAGACTTACTGCTGAAACCAAGGGAGGTGAATTCAGAATTTCCATCAGCATCAATGTGAATTTGACTTCTCAGAATATGCATTGGTGGGCAGTGCAAATCTATAATAGCAAGGACTGGGGTTTCATGCAAGAAAGTGATTTTACTAGATAAGGTGTTGGGAGACATGAGGATAGCTCTCTCCTTTTTCCATAAGGATTCTAGAGCATGACCACGCTGTGCCTTGTCCAGGGTGGTCAGCTGTGGCTGATGTGGGAGTAAGTGAAGGGTTTTTATCCTTCCACCTCACTTTCTGGTCAAGAGATATAACGCACAAACCAGCCAGCTAAACACAGCGCCGCAACACAGGCAGGTAAAAAGGCTGCGTCCAGCCTTTCTCTCAATTTCAGAATTTAAAGACTTATTTTCAACCCACTTTTCCAGTCTATTACCATGAACAATAAAGAACTCTATCCCCAAAGTGCGGCGAAAGTGGCTCCCACCTTGCCTACTCTCTCTCATCTGTGTTAAGGCCATCTTATTCTGGGTTAGACATAAAGACTATCTGGGAGACAGCAGACTAATCAAGGGCAAATAAAACTCTACCTCCAACTTTCAGAGGTAAAATATTTTCAAATTAGCTTTATTACCAATAGAAACCAGCATGTTTTATTTCCACTTAAATGCCTGTGGATCTCAGGGTTCTCTTTGAGTAGGATGTTCTGTGGTCATCCTCAGGGATGGACTTCTTCTAAAGGGATGAGGTGTCAACCTGTTATTTTATCTAGGGGCACATCCCCCTATAGCCATTTAGAGAGCTCCAAGCAAAGAGCATGGTTCAGCACAAAGCTGAAAAACAAATTATTCTCATTTGCCCCTCTGAAATCAATAATTCAGTTTAACATGCATTTTTGATAGAAAATGTATAAATAAATATCCAGTCATAGCATTTGGATAGTTCTCTAGTAGAAAGTCTATTCCCTTCAAGGCATTATTGTTTCCCTTTTGCATGTGGGCTCCAGGAGGAACCTGGGGAAGAGAGAAGAGTCTTTGGTTCTCAGTATCACTCTACACACTGCAGTGATCACAAAAGCCCTGGGAAACACCCATCCCAGCTGAGCAAGATGACATACACGCAGTAGCTCAGCTCCTCCAAGGAGAAGCCTCCCAAGGAACTTGCTGATGAAAAACCTGCACATGCTTGAAGTTCGATTAAGCACATTTAAGCAAAAAGCACAGTTGCCTCTTCTGTTTCCATTTTCTATGAGAAAAGAAATGTACAGTGAATAAACAATTGCTTTATTCCATGATAGAAATCCTGAGGCCAATAACCCTGGTAAGGCAGGTAAATAAAGCCTTCGGGAAGTGCCACAGACACAGGGTCCTAGGGTTTATGTCAATAGGAGTCAAACCCAAGAGGAAACTTTACAGGGAGTTGGTGGCATTTCCACCTGCTGTCCTGGCTGGCACTAACGTGCTCACCAGGACCATGATGCAGGCCAGCAGTTCTAGGAGGCCAGCAGATCCTCCCCAAGCCAACACTCTCCCTTCTGCGGTCTGAGAAGGCACTGAATCTTCAGACTAGAACCAACTGCCACTCTCCAAAGATCAGAAGCACTTACAGTTAAAGCAATCTCTCTGCCTCTTTGAGGGAGGCCTGTGTTTTGGAAGGCCACAAATTCTGGCTATTCAAGTAATTTGCCCATCCTTCCTTTAATCTCCATCCCTTAGGCTACAGGCACACGGAGTGGCGGTGCACACAGGCGCACACTCACATGCACACACCCACACACACCCCCAACCTGGTCATCCCAGATCCTCTCCCAAGGTAGCTCAGGTAGAGGTTTGCCAACCTGCATTTAGCACGCCCCCTGCTGGTCCTGCAGGAGCTGACTCAGCCTTTATTCTGTGGGCCTAAGACAGGAGTAAATGACCTTAAGATCCAAAGGGAGCAAAAAGAAAAGCAAGGCAATTTTGGCTTCTTTGAAACAGAACACGTGATACTCTAAGCATACAAATGGGATGAAAATGCTTTAAAGTGCTTGATTTTGAAATGTTTTAAGAAATAAGTGACATATACTTAATGATTGTTGGAAACACATTTGTATTTTTAAAATACTGTGGTGAGTTACATAAAAAAACATTATTATAAATATTTTCACAGGTCTACAGGTTAAAAACAATGGATATGTGGACAGAATGGTTTCACAGTCTCAATTTCTAAAGAGTTCATAGCTCGGAGCCTAAAAAAAATGTTCATACTATTCCACGTAATAACTGGAAATACTTCAATTATAGGAAAAACTCAGCTATGACCAAAGAGCTCAAGTTCTAAAGCAGCTACATGCAGTGAGACCAAAGTCACCTAAAAGTAGGAGACAATTCTGCTACATTCCTGTCTCATCCGGCCTTGCCATTGTGAATACATTTGGCAACTCCCAAGAGGTGAGAGGCCATGGACACATTGCTTGCTTCGGTGAATGGTGCTCCTTTCCTTCTCCACAAGGTGAGAACAGACAGTTCAGCTTCTTGACAATTCCACTGCTAGTCTCCACTAGGGCTAAGGTCCTCAGCAGTCACTTCCTAAAGGGACACCTGCCATATAAGATCCAGGCTGAGACCCACACCTGGCAAGATTCCATGAAGCAATGGGTTCTCTCCACTGCCATCCTGAACATCACCCTAAAGTAAACCACTGCTTCCTGATTTCCTTCACTCCCATCCAGCGTTTCAAAGCTTCACATTCCTGCTCAGACTCAAACTTTTACATGGCATATGGTATTAAATTCTTTACAGATCCAATGTGATCACACTAATAATTTAAGGCATGCTTATTTTAAGCAATTAGGGGTAGTCATTAATTATTAAATGCAAAAATGTCAATACTTTGCCCCTTATTGAATATCCTTTCGATATGATAGTCTTAAGTAGATATGCAGACTATCTGGGGAACTTGCTTACTTTTGTTACCACAATAACCAGTACTAATGGAATGCTCACACATACACAAGAATAATGGCCTATTGCTTGCTTTTAGGGGGGAAATTCCCGCAAAATTTGGTGTGCTGGGCTGGTAGGTCTCCAGCCTCTGCACTCTCTCCACCCTCCCTGGTGCTGAATTGGCCTTGGAGGCTGGTGGGTCACACAGCTGCTATAGTAAGAAAATGAAAGGCAGGGAGGACCCTACAGAAGCTTCCACTCCTTTCCCCAGGGCAGGCTGCTCCCAGACCCATCCTGGAGGGTGTGTGTGGGGGGGGGGTGCTGAAGGAAGAAAACCTACAGATTCTCCTGAAGCAATCAAGGCCTATAAAAATTTAGGCCACACTGTCCACCTTTTCCTGGACACATCATCTGCCACATCAAATATAATATCTTTTACAAAATTTTTCATCTCACAGCTCACTTTCATTTACAGAGATAAGGCAAGGCAATAAGCATGTAAGTATCATGCATGACACTTTCCCGTGGATCCTTGTGGTGTGGATGAAGCGATTCCCAGATCCACCAGGATCTAACAAGTTTCCTTTCAGCTACTCTCAAATCTATTGATTCTCAAGCCAATAAATAAAAATAAAATCCGTTTTCATTTCTGTAATGCTGTTGAGTTTAGAAAGCAAAAGCAAATCCATGTTATTACAAAGATTCTCAAAGGGCTGCAATAGCTGCACCGGGAGGAGGGTACACTTGAGAGGTTGTGTCCAATGAAGGAAAGTTTTTGTTAATGATGACATCACTGACATTTCTCAAATTTAAAGGAGCACTTAAAGCACAACAGAGGCAATTTTTTTTCCCCTCCAGTGAGAAGATACTAGGGAAGGCCTCCGGGGTTCACAGCCAAATTGCATTAACGGTTCCCCTGCTGTCCAGCCAGACCCAGAGGAGCAAGCGAGCGAGCGGGCGGTGCGCCGGGCCACGGTGGCCCACGCAGCCACAGCCTGGGCACCCGGCTAGCGGCCTCACGCGCTTCTCTGGGGCCCCACCGTGCCTGGGAGTCTGCCGGCGCCGCGGGACCCCCTGCGCGCCCACACGAACTGAGGGGCCGGTCCCCTCACGCCTGTCATCACGTTCCAGTGCAGACAGCTAAGGGGGCCCGAGGAGATGCCGGCCCCGACCCAGCCGGAGCGCCGCGCCCTGCTTAGGAGACGAGCGCCGGGCCGGAGCCGGCGCCCGCGGGGTCCAGAGCGGAGCCCGCAATGCAGCGCGCCGCGAGCCCTGCGCGGTGCCCGCGACCCCCGCGCCCCCTGTGCCTTTGCGCCTTGGCCCCAGGGTCGCCCCCTGTGCCTGCGACCACCTGCCTCTCCGCGAAGCGCGGAGGGACCCGGCGCCCGCTCTCCAACAGCGCACCTGCCTCGTCCGCGTCCGCGGCCCCGGCCCCGCCGCCGCCAGCAGCACCGCGGCCAGCGCCGTCTCACCTGCCGCGCCGCTCCGCTCCGCCAGCCTGCAGCGCCGCAGTCGCCGCTACCCGACTTCCATTTTCTCTCGCTTTAAGGGAAAATCAGATCAGCTGTTTTGCTCGCTCTCCGGCTCCGCGGCCCCCTCCCCAGCTGCCGCTCGCGGTCCCGGGGGCCTCTCCTCCCCCGCCTTCTCCTGCGCTCCGCTCCGCCCCTCGCGCCCCTCCGCTCCGCCCGCGGCCGCGCGCAGTGCCCGCCTCCCGGCTCCGCCCGCAGCCGGCCGGCGCGCGCCCTGCCCTGACGTCACCGGTCGCTGCCGCGCCCCGCCCCCGCCTCTCGTGGACGAGCGCGCGCCTCTCCCCGCCCCCGCCCCGCCGGCGCCGTCCTCCGAGCGCGCGTGCTCGCGGAAACGGTCTGCGCCGGGCTAGACCTCCCGGAATGTTGCACGGTTTCTCCTCGCCGATGTGCTCGCCTTTTGCGTTGCCCCTTGGCACCTGGGGGACTGCAGGAAGAGCTACTTAAATAGCCTGCCTTTGCCTTCCCTGGCCTCCCAGTGTGTGCGTCCACCTTTCTCATTTCTGACCGCCTGCTCACTCTTCCCAAACTTTCTCTCACCCATCCTGTCTCGGCTCCTTTTCCAAGCCCTGCTTGGGGGTCAATGCATCATTCTAATGCGAAATTGCTCCTTTTGCCTCCTAAACTAGGGTTCTGACCTTTCCCCATTTCTTGCCTTCTTCTTAATACTTCATGCCACCACTTCGAATGGTTCCTGTCACTGATACTAAGGCCTGCCCGCTGCTTTCTGTTCACTCTCACATCACTCTCAGGGTGTATGTAATCAGACCCCTCTCCTCCAACTAGTGCGTTCTGTTACAGGTTAGTACCATCCTCTTGTGTTTCTTGACAACTGTTATTTTACTCTTACTTTAGGACCACTTGCTTAGTTTTAAACATTATGTATATGTTTAATAATGTTTAGTGATTTATTTGACTTTTTGAATTAGTATACAGTAAAATTGACTTTTTTGGGAGGAAGGGGTTTAAAACACTTGTTTAGATTCTTGTAGCCACCGGTACAATTAGGATACCCAAGAATTGTCTCTGGTCCTTTTTATAGCCACACCCTAACATGCAACCAGTGACATAGTTTAGCCTACGTAGCTGTAGTGTTGCATTTTTGAGAATGTTATGTATATGGAATTGCCATATGCAACATTTTTAGTATGACTTTATTCATTCACCATTATGCCTTTGAGATTCACCCATGTTGTGTATATCAATAGTTCTTTTTATTGTTGGATGCTATCCCATTATTTGTATCACATTTTGTTTATTCATCCATTGAAAGATATTTGGGTGATTTCCAGCTTTGGGCAATCGTGAATAGATATTCTCCAAACAGTTGCATGCAGAGTTTTGTATGGACAAAAGTTTTCAAATTAGTTGGGTAAATACCTTGGAGTGCTAATGGAAAAATTGTTCAACACTGTAGTAATGCTACAGTTTTCCAGAGTGTGTATACCTATTTCATAACCACCAGGAGTGTGTGAGTTTCACTTTCCTGCATCCTTCCTTGGTATTTGATACGTATATGTGTATAATTTTTACAGCAAATATATATGTGTATATATGCATATGTGGCATTTTCATAGTTGTGGAGAGGTACTTAAGTGTCATTTTAATTTTCAATCCCCTAGTAAAAATAATGTTGAGCATCTTTTCATTTGCTTATTCGTTAGCTGTATATCTTCTTTGGGAGGTATCTGTTCACATCTTTTGCCCACTTTAAGTTTTTTTATTTTTTTATTTTTTTATTGTTGAGTTTTAAGTGTGCTTTGTATATTTTGGATAGAAGTGCTTTATATGATATGTGTTATGCAAATATTTTCTGCCAGTGTGAGCCTTGTTTTTTGATTCTCTTAACAGTGTCTTTTGCAGACTAGAACTTTTTAATTTTAATAAAACCCTGACAGAATTTTTTTCTTTGAAAAATCATACATTTGGTATTCTGTCTTAAAACATCACCAAATGCAAGGTCACATAGATTTAAGTCTGTTTTCTTCTTGAAGTTTTATAATTTTACATTTTGCATTTAGGTGTATGAGCTGTTTTTACTTAATTTTTGTGAAGGTATAAGGTCTGTGTCAAGATGATGATGATGATGATGATGATGATTGCATGTGGATATTTAGTTGCTCCATCATCATTTGTTAAGAAAACTATTGTCTTCTGCATTACTTTTGCTCCTTTGTTAAAGATCAGCTGACTATGTTTGTGTTGGTCTATTCTGTTGCACTGATCCATATGTCTATTATTTGACCAATAACATCACACTGTCTTGATTTTTATAGCCTTTTAGTGAGTCTTGAAGTTGGGTAGTGTCATTCTTCTGATTTTGTTCTTCTGTATTATGTTGGCTATTCTTGCTTTTTTTGATTTTTCATATATATTTTAGAATCAATTTATAGATACCTACAAAATAGCTTGTTTGGATTTTAACTAAGATGCCACTGATTGTGTATCAAGTTTGGAAGAATTTATGTCTTAACAGGATTGGGTCCTCCAATCCATGGATATGAAATATCTATACATTTATTTAGATCTTCTTTGAATTTTTTAGCAATGTTTTATAATTTTCTGTATAAAATTTCTGTACATATTTTGTTCGAGTTATATGTAAGTATTTTGTTTTTTGGAGTTATTATAAATTATATTGTTTATTATTTTTAATTTTAACTGCTCATTGCTGGAATATAGGAAGGCAGTTGGCTCTTGGATATTAACTTTGTATCATGTAGCCATGCTATACTTGCTCCGGGAGTATTTTTGATGATTCTTTGGAATTTTCTACATAGAATATTGTCATCTACTAATAGAGACAGTTTTATTTGTTCCTTTCCAATTTGTATAGATTTTCTTTTCTTTTCTTGTCCTATTTAACTAGCCAGTACTTCCAGTATAGTGTGGAATAGGAGTCATAAAAGAGAATATTCTTGCCTTGTTCTTGATTTTAGGGGGAAACATCCAGTTCCTCACCATTAAGTATGTTAGCTATAGGTTTTTTGTGCATATTCTTTATTAAATTGAGGAAGTTTCTATTTCTAGTTTGTCAAAAGTTTTCTTTTTTTTAATGAATAGGTGTTGAATTTTGTTAGATGCTTTTTCTGCATCTATTGATATGATCACATGATGTTTCTTATTTAGCTTATTGATATGATGGATTACTTGTTTGATGTTTGAATGTTGATTCAATCTTACATACCTGGGATTAATCCTACTTGGTGGTAGTATATAATGGTTTTTAGATAGTGCTGGATTCAATTTGCTGATATGTTGTTGAAGATTTTAGTATTCACGTTAATGAGGGATATTGGTTTGTAGTTTTCCTTTCTCGTAAAATTTGTATCTTGCTTTGATATCTGGGTAATGCTAGACTCATAGAATGAGTTAGGAAGTGATCCCTCTGCTTCTAACCTCTGAAAGAGATTGTAGAGAATTGGTAAAATTTCTTTCTTAAATGTTTGGTAAAATTCACTGGTGAAACCATCTGGGTGCTGTGATCGTTTTGGAAAGCCATTAATTATTGCTTCAATTTCTTTATAAAATAGACTCATTTAGTTTTAGTACTTGTTCTTGCATACATTTTGGTAGTTGTGTCTTTCAAGGAATTGGTTTATTTCTTTGAGATATTCAAATTTATGGATATAAGATTGTTCATTTTAATTCTTTTTTTTTTTAATGTTCATGAAGTCAAGAAGGATGAGCCCTCTTTCATTTCTGATATTGTTACAGTATGCCCAATGTCTTTTTTCCTTGGTAAGCCCGGCACAGTTTTACAAATTTTAATGACCTTTGAAAAGAACCAGCTTTGTTTTTGTTAATTTTCTCTATTGTTTTTCTGTGTTTCATTTCATTTCATTTTTTCCTTTTTTTTTTTTTTAACCCATGGTCCCACTCACATCCCATATGGTAACCATCATTTTCTTCTCTATAGTTGAAAGTCAGCATCTAGGTTTGCCTCTCTCTTTTTTTTATCCCCCAAGTTTTTTAAGTTCCAGCTAATTAACATATAGTGCAATATTAGTTTCATATGTAGAGTTTAGTGATTCATCACTTATGTACAACACCTGGTGCTCATGAAAACAAGTTGCAGTCCTTAATCCCCATTACCTATTTAACCCATCCCCCAACCAATTCTCCTGTTAACCATCACTTTGTTCTCTATAGTTAAGAGTCTGTTTCTTGGTTTTTCTCTTCTTTTTTCTCCCTATGTCCATTTGTTTTGTTTCTTAAATTCAACATATGAGTGAAATCATATGGTATTTGTCTTTCTCTGGCTGGTTTCACTTAGCATAATACTCTCTAGTGCCATCCACGTCATTGCCAATGGCAAGATTTCATTATTCTTTATGGCTGAGTAATATTCCTTACACCATACACCAAAATAAATTCAAAATGGATTAAAGACCTAAATGCGAGACAGGAAATCATTAAAATCCTCGAGGAGAACACAGGCAGGAACCTCTTTGACATCAGCTGCAGCAACTTTTTACTGGAGATTTCTCCTGAGACAATGGGGGGAAAAAAGCAAAAATAAACTATTCAGACTTCATCAAAGTAAAAGCTTCTGGACAGTGAAGGAAAAAGTCAACAAAACTAAAAGGCCACCTATGGAATGGGAGAATACATTTGGAAATGATATATCTGATAAAGGATTATCAGATTTTTATATCAAAATATATAAAGAACTTATAAAACTTAACACCCCCAAAAAACAAATAATCCAATTAAAAAAACAGGCAGAAGACATGAATAGACATGCTTCCAAAGAAGACATACAGATGGCCAACAGACACATGAAAAGATGCTCAGTATCACTGATCATCAGGGTAATATAAATCAAACCTACAGTGAGATGTCAAATCATACGTGTCAGAATGGCCAGTATTACTAAGAGGTGGTGGCAAGGATGTGGGGAAAGGAGAACCTTCTTACACTGTTGGTGGGAATGCAAACTGGTGCAGCCACTATGGGAAACAGTATGGAGGTTCCTCAAAAAGTTATAAATAGAACTACCATAGGAGCCAGCAATTGAACTACGAGGTATTTACCCAAAGGATACAAAAATACTAATTCGAATGGAAATATGCACCCCAATGTTTATAGCAGCATTATCAACAATAGGAAACTAGAAATAGAAACTTTCTCAATTTGGTAAAGAATATGTGCAGAAAACCTATAGCTAACATCATACTTAATGGTGAGGATCTGGATGTTTCCCCCCTAAAATCAAGAACAAGGCAAGGATATTCTCTTATATAACCCCTATTCCACATTATACTATAAATCCTGGCTAGTTCAATAGGACAAGAAAACAAAATATATACAGATTGGAAAGGAAAAAATAAAACTGTCTCTATTAGTAGATGACAATATTCTATGTAGAAAATTCCAAAGAATCATCAAAAATATTCCTGGAGCAAGTATTACATGGTTACATGATACAAGCTTAATATACAAGAGCCAACTGCTTTCCTATATTCCAGCAATGAACAGTTAAAATTAAAAATAATAAACAATATCATTTATAATAACTCCAAAAAATATTTGCATATAACTCTAATAAAATATGTACAGAACTTTTATACAGAAAGTTATAAAACATTGCTGAAAAATTCAAAAAAGATATAAATAAATGTATAGATATTTCGTATCCATGGATTGGAGGACCCAATCTTGTCAAGAATTAAATTAGCTATAAGTTCATTTTTGCTATAGGTAGATATGGGACTATTCAGGAATTCATATACAACTTTATGAGTTTACTCTTCTTGATCTCCCTTCTCTGCACAATCTTCTTTACTCTGTCCAACTTTCTGGGGCCTTCCTTCTTGGTCTTCCAGAGATAAAACTAGGACTCTAATCTCCCTCTTCTGCCATATACTTCCCACAACTACATTTACGTTAAGAGCCAGCTTGCAGGAGTACAGAGAAAGAAAAAAGTAGCAACGGAGACCTTCTACACACTCTTGAGAACATGTCTCTTCTTGTCAAAGAGTCACCTGTATGAACATTTTAGGTGCTTGCCTGGCCTCAGTTGCCTCTGCTGTCACCACCACAATGTTGTAGTATTGCTTGGGGGCTGGGGTAGGAAAGGAGGACCAAAAGAATTGTAAAAGAATCCCCAATTCAAAAGAATGGAAATAAGTTATTTCATATGAGTGAAATATCCCAGAGGGTGAGAAAACAAGACATATCTTCTCCTCATCCTCAATGTGTTGGGAAGGACAGAGATGTGACCCTGCATTGTAGTCATTCTCAGAATAGGAGAGGTCATGTATAGATGCCATTGACAAGTGTGTCTTTGACCCGTTGACGCTGGGCACTCAATAACAACTGCCAGGTGAGCAGAGGAGACCGGGAAGAAGTCAGCAGCATAGATTTGGAACCTCCTTGAATCTCCTGATAAAAACAGGGCAACTAAGATCATAAACTGAAAACACCTGAACAATATGTGCAACCAACTTAGGACATAAGATAATCTCATAAAAACCAGTGTCAGAAATGGTGGGGGTGATCTATCAAGAGATAATAACCCAGTGCAATTTTAGAAACTATGTGTGGAATTGAAGGAAAGATAAAAGTGACCTACAGTTTAAGGTAATTTCTTCTATTTCTTTTTGTACTAAGAGTGTTTATCATGCATGACTTTTTAAAACAGTCTAACTGAGGTATGATTAACATAAAATAATTGAACACATTTGAAGAGTACAATTTGACAAGTTTTGAAATATGCATATACTCAAGAAACCATCACCATGACCAAGATGAATATTTCCATCATCCCCAATTTCCTTGTGGCCCTTGGTTGTCTCTTCCTCATGTCCTCCCTGCTCTTCCCTCTTCTTTCCCTAGGCAAACACTGGTTTGCTTTCTGGTGCTGACATTAAAAAAATACCTTTTCTGTTTTCATTGAATTGTTTTCTCTACTTTAATAGGTAATAGTTTTTCTAATGTTAACCCATAAACTGTTAGATCTTTTATGTTAACATTTTGTTTAGGATAATGGCATCCATGTTCATGGATGAGATTGGCCTATGTTTCTTCCTTATGATCTCCCTGTTTACAGTATCAAAGTTATACTGAATTCATAAAATTAGTTGGAGGATATCAGGATAGGCTGGGTTGTATGGCATAACAAAGGAGGATAAAAATCTCAAGAGTTTAAATGCAGCTGTATATTTCTGGCTCTTGCTACATATCAGGGCGTCTATGGGAACTCAGGTCAGATCCCAATCAACTGAGCCACCCATGTTCCCTGAAAATTCTTTTTTCTAATTAAAGATTTTATTTTGCCAATCCGAGGTCTTTCATATTTGTATATAATTTGAGAATCTGTTTGTTAATTTCTACCAAAAGACTGCTAGGATTTTTACTAGAGTTGCCTTTGATTCTATAGATTACTTTGGAAGAAAAAAATGTTATCTTAACTATATGGAATATTCCAACACATTAATATGATATACAATGTATTTATTAAGGTCTTCTTTAATTTCTCTTAAAAATGGTATATAGATACTTCCAAAGAAGACATACAGATGGCCAACAGACACATGAAAAGATGCTCAATGTCACTCATCATCAGGGAGATACAAATCAAAACTACAATGAGATATCACCTCACGTCGGTCAGAGTGGCTAAAATGAACAAATCAGGAGACTATAGATGGTGGCAAGGATATGGAGAAATGGGAACCCTCTTGGACTGCTGGTGGGAATGCAAACTGGTGCAGCCGCTCTGGAAAACAGTGTGGAGGCTCCTCAAAAAATTAAAAATAGAACCACCCTAGGACCCACCAATAGCACTACTTGGAATTTATCCAAAGGATACAGGAGTGCTGATGCATAGGGGCACATGTACCCCAATGTTTATAGCAGTGCTTTCAACAATAACCAAATTATGGAAAGAGCCTAAATATCCATCAACTGATGAATGGACAAAGAAGATGTGGTTTATATATACAATGGAATACTACTTGGCGATTAGAAAGAATGAAATCTGGCCATTTGCAGCAGTGTGGATGGAACTGGAGAGTATTATGCTAAGTGAAATAAGCCAGGCAGAGAAAGACAGATACCATGTGTTTTCACTCATATGTGGATCTTGAGAAACTTAACAGAAGATCATGGAGGAGGGGAAGGGGGAAAAAAAAAAGTTACAAAGAGAGAGGGAGGCAAACCATAAGAGACCCTTAAGGACTGAGAACAAACTAAGGGTAGATGGAGGGTGGGGGGGAGAGGGGAAAGTGGATGATGGGCATTGAGGAGGGCACTTGTTGGGATGAGCACTGGGTGTTGTATGGAAACCAACTTGACAATATATTTTAAAAATGCTATATAGTTTTCAAAGTATATGTCATATACATATATACATATATATATATATATACATATATACACACACACACACACACACATATACTTACAATACTATTGTGAATGGTATGTAAACATTAATTTTTCAATTGAGTGTTGCTGGTATAAAGAATACACTTGATTTTATACATTGACTTGGTGTACTGCTGCAACCTTGCTAAAATCACTCATTAGGTGTTTTTTTTTTCCTTCTTGTTATGGATTTCTTAGGATTTTCTACAAAGGTGATCATGTCACCTGTGAGTAAAGGCAATTTTAAGTTTTTTTTTTAAAGTTTATTTATTTTCAGAGAGAACGAGAGACAGAGCGTGCGTGATGGCAGCGCAGAGCCCGACATGGGGTTTGATCCCAAAAACATGATATCATGACCCAAGCTGAAATCAAGTCAGACACTTAACTGACTGAGTCACCTGGGTGCCCCAATTTTAGTTTTTTATTTCCACTATTTATGTTATTTATTTTTATTGTCTTAATATACTAGGTTGGAGATTCAGTATAATACTGCATTAAAGTGGTAAACATATATTTTGCCTTTTCTAGCTCTTATGAAGCCATACTCTGTTTACCCATCCCTCCCTTCCCTCTGGAAATCATCAATTTGTTCTCTATATTTATATGGAGATTCCTCAAAAAAAAAAAAAGAAACACCATGTAATCCAGTAATTCCAGACTTTATATTTCTTATTGTGTAATTTTTTTTTTACTTTACAGAGTTTCATCTCAGTTGAAAAATAAAAACTAAGATTTATAATATTTCTTTATCTCTTTCATGTCTGAAAAATCTATAGTGATGTCTCTTTCTTTACTAATACTAGTAATTTTTGTTTTTGCACTTTTTTGGTCTTGATCTATCCCACAGGGGTTATAATTTTTAAAGTCTTTTCATGGAGTTAGCTTTTTCCATTGTTCATTTTCTATTTCATTGATTTCTGCTCTTGTTATTATTCCCTTCCTTCCACCTAATTTATATTTTATTTACTCGGTTTTTTTGTAATTAAAAGATACCATTTGTAATGTAAATATTTAAACAGATACATCTTCTTCTAAGTACATCCTTAGCAGCAATCCCCACATCATTATCATTAACTTAACTTCTGCTATGATTTCATTTTATTTTTTTAATGTTTATTTATTTTGAGAGAGACAATGAGTGCAAGTGGGGGAGGGCCAGAAAGAGAGGGAGAGAGAATCCCAAGCAGGCTCTTCGCTGTCAGCCTGATGCAGGGATTGATCCCATGACCCTGAGATCATGACCTGAGCTGAAATCAAGAGTCAGATGTTCAACCAACTGAGCTACCCAGGCACCCCTGATTTCATTTTAGACAGATGTTACTATAGTTCCCATACACTACAAACTCAGTTTCCTCAATTATTAACATCTTACATTAATATAGACCATTTCTTATAAATAAATAGATGTTGATATATTATTTTTAATTGAAGTCCATTGTTTATTTATTTACTTTTAGTTCCAGGATCCCATGATTATAAGATGCCACATTATATTTAATTTTCAGTTCTCATTAGGTTTCTCTTGCTTGTGATATTTCCTCAGGCTTTACTTGTTTTTTATGACTTTGACAGTTTTGACCACTGGTCAAGTATTTTATAGCATGATTCTCTATTGGAAGCTTTCTGTTTTTATTTTCCATCCTGAATAGACTGGAGTTGTGGATTTTTGAAAGAAAAGGCACAGAGATAAAGCACCAATTTTATTATATCTGGTCAAGGGTACATAATATCAACATGATTTCTCACTGTTAATGTTGACCTTGATCACCTGGCTGAGTTAGGTTTTGTTAGGTTTCTCCACTGAAAAGTTACTATTATTTTTCTCCCTCTCCATACTGTACTATACTGTTTGGGAGAAATTTACTATGTACAGCCTACACATAGGGAGTGGGAGCTATTTTTTGAAGGTAGAGTATCTACATAATTTATTTGGAATTCTTTTGCACAGAATATTTTTCTCTTGTCTTCCAATAATTAATTTATTTAGTCATTTATTTATGTCTGTGTAGACACATGGGCACATTTTATCTATTGGCTATAATCCAAGAATATTTTGTTTCCCTAATTGTTCCAACCTTTGGCCATTGGGAGCTCTTTGTGTTATTTTTATGAGTAGAATTTTGTTTTCTTATGAGGAATAATTGAAGTATATTAAAATACATGCACTTAAAGTGAAATTGAAGTTTACTAAAGTACATGTACTTAAAGTCAGTTTTGACATATGTACACCTATGAAACCATTACATCCCACAAATTCTCCATCCACCACTGCCCCCATGCAACCACTAATTTCATTCAGTCACTGCATGTGAGTTTGGATTTTCTTGAATTTATATATGCATTTACAATATTCATTTTTACATTTGCTTTTTCACATAGCTTAATAATTTTGAGATTCATTTGTATGCATAAGTTACTAACATTCCATTGTATAGATACTCCACAATTTATTATCCATTCACTTGTTGATGGGCATTTGAGTTATTGCCAATATTTACTTGGCTATTACAGGTAGAACTGTTATGTACATTTATCTGTAGATCTTTGTGTGAACTTATAATTTTATTCCTCTTCATTAAATAACTAAAAGTAGTATGTTGGCTCATATGGTAGGTGTACGTTTAAATTTTTAGGAAACCATCAAATTGTTTTCCAAAGGTGTATCATTTTATAGTCCCTCCAGCACTATATGAGTATATCCGAATTTATTCATGTTCTCATAACACTTGGTAAGGTCAGTTTTTTTAATTTTAATTATTATTTGCTATTTTAGTGGTTCTAATGGTCATAGAGTGGTATCTTACTGTGGTTTTAATTTACATTTCCTTGAAAAGTAATATTATTAGGCAGATTTTTATGTACTTACTGGCTATTTATATTTTTATTTGTGATGTGCCTGTTCAAATATTTTCCTTACATTATATTAGTTTGTTTTTTTGTTACTGTTTTTTAAAAACTCTGTTTTCTGAATACAAGTCTTTTGTCTGATGTATTTATTGCAAATATTTTCTCTCTTGCTTTTTTAATTTTCCTAATAATTTTCTTTGCTTTTTGAAAAGCAAAGAAAATTATGTTTTGTCTCCCTCCTTGTTTTTATATTATTTTTGTTTCCCTTCCCTATGTTCATCTCTCTTGTCTCTTAAAGTCCTCATATAAGTGAAGCCATATGATATTTGTCTTTCTCTGACTAATTTCACTTAGCATAATACCCTCCAGTTCCATCCACATAGTTGCAAATGGCAAGATTTCATTCTTTTTGATTGCTGAGTAATACTCCATTGTATATATATACCACATCTTCTTTATCCATTCATCAGCCAAAGTATGGAAAGAGCAAAACATTTTTATTTTGGTGAAATTCTGTGCATATATGTATGTATTTATATTTTACAATTCGACATTTTGTGTTGTATCTAAGAAAACTTCTCTTATCCCAACACTACATAGATTTTCTGTTTTCTTCTAGAAGTTTTATAACTTTGGATTTTCACTTTAGGTGTCTGATCCATTTGGAGTTAGTGTTTTTATGGTGTGAGGTAATGGTTGATGTTCATTTTATTGCTAATGGCTTTCCAATTGTTCCAGCATTCTTTATTTTAAAATATTTTTCCACATTTAATTGCCTTGGAGCCAGTGTCAGAACTCAAATCTAGACTCTTCTATTTATCTGTTTGTCTATCTTGATGCCAATGCCACACTGTCTTGATTAATATTCTTTATATGAAGACTTGAAGTCAGATAGAAAGTTTTCCAAAATTTTTTCTTGTTTAGCTTTATAAAAGTCTATTGCATTTTCATGTAAATTTTAATATTAACTTGTCAATTTCTCTCAAAAAGCTTTCTAGAATTTTATTTGGAATTGTGTTAAATCTATAGATCAATTTTGGGGGCGCCTGGGTGGCGCAGTCGGTTAAGCGTCCGACTTCAGCCAGGTCACGATCTCGCGGTCCGTGAGTTCGAGCCCCGCGTCGGGCTCTGGGCTGATGGCTCAGAGCCTGGAGCCTGTTTCCGATTCTGTGTCTCCCTCTCTCTCTGCCCCTCCCCGTTCATGCTCTGTCTCTCTCTGTCCCAAAAATAAATAAACGTTGAAAAAAAAATTTAAATCTATAGATCAATTTAGGGATATTTGGTATCCTGATAATATTAAATGTTAACAAAATTATCTCTCTTTTGTAAGGAGGGGCTTAGAAGAGGAGCTTGTTAATATTTGGATTCTAGTTGATTTAGGTTTCTTTGCATTCTTAATTTTTTCATGGGTTTTGGAAACTGATTTTGTAGGTTATTTGGTTTCTTCATTGTACTTTCTATATTTCTGGTGACTTTCTATATCCTAAATAGAAACAGAGTGCATGTGATATATTTTCCCTATTAGTAGATATTTAACTTCTTTTTTTTTTTTAATTTTTTTTTTCAACGTTTATTTATTTTTGGGACAGAGAGAGACAGAGCATGAACGGGCGAGGGGCAGAGAGAGAGGGAGACACAGAATCGGAAACAGGCTCCAGGCTCTGAGCCATCAGCCCAGAGCCTGACGCGGGGCTCGAACTCCCGGACCGCGAGATCGTGACCTGGCTGAAGTCGGACGCTTAACCGACTGCGCCACCCAGGCGCCCCTTAACTTCTGATTCAAATGCTTTATTTCCTCTTTTTAAAGTTGGTTATTATTATTTTCTTTATAAAATAGATTTCTTGAGGTATAATTGGCATCTAGTAATATGTATATATTTGAAGTATGCAATAAGATATGTTTTAACTATGAATATGCCTATTAAACTAGCACCACAATCAAGATTGTAAATATATATTACATTCCCCTGAATTGCTTCGTGCCCCTTTGTAATCATTCCCTCCCATACCTCTTCATTCTGCCTCTATCCACAGGCAACCACTGATCAGCTATCACTATACACTAGTTTGTGTTTTGTAGAATTTAAATAAAATTCTCTTTCTTTTTTTTAAAAAAAATTTTTTTTTAACGTTTATTTATTTTTGGGACAGAGAGAGGCAGAGCATGAACGGGGGAGGGTCAGAGAGAGAGGGAGACACAGAATCGGAAGCAGGCTCCAGGCTCCGAGCCATCATCAGCCCAGAGCCCGACGCGGGGCTCGAACTCACGGACCGTGAGATCGCGACCTGAGCCGAAGTCGGACGCTCAACCGACTGAGCCACCCAGGCGCCCCAAAATTCTCTTTCTTTTATTTGGCATAATTATTTTGAGATGCATTTATGTTGTTTCATGTATCATTAATTCGTTCCTTTTTGTTGCTAAGTATATCCTTTGTATGAATATACCACAGCCTGTTTATTCAATTATTGGTAACAATTTGGGATTTTACAGGTTTTGGCTATTATAAATATAGCTGCTATGAAAATTTATGTACAAATTTTTATATGGATATATGCTTTGGTTTCTCTTGGGTAAATAAATACCTAGCTGTGAAATAACTGGAATGCATGGTGTATTAATTGCTTGATTTTCAGATGTGCAATCAACTGTGTATTGGTAGGATAAGTCCAAACTGGCTATGCATCTGCTCTCTTTTCCATGTTGCTAAGTTCAGTTTTCTTGTTTTTGTCAAGGGATTTTGTGTTCATATTCATGAAAGACATTGGTCTGTAGTTTTCTTGTAATGTCTTCACCTGGTTTTCGCATCAGAGTAATTCTGGTCACATGGAATGAATTGGGAAGTATTCCTTCCTCTTTAATTTTATGTAAGAGTTTGTAGTTTGTGTAGAATTAATATTATTTAATGCTTAAATTCCTCAGTGAAGATATTTAGGTCTGGAAGGCATTATTTTGTTTTTTGCTTTTCAAGGATGTCAAGTATAATTTCAGTTTCCTTGATAGAGGACAATTCATGTTACCTACTTTTTCTTGAGTGAACTTTCTAGTTTCAAATATTTCAAATATTTCAAAAATTTGTCCATTTCACCTCTTGTCTAATTTATTGATATAAAATTGTTAATAATCCATGTGTTTCTTTATATCTATAGAATCTGTAGCAATGTCACATGTTTCATCTGTGATGCTAGTAACCTGCACTTTCTTTTTTTCTGATCAATCTGGTTAGAGGTTTATCAGTTTATTGAGTTTCTAAAATAACTGACTTTTGATTTCATTGATTTGTTTTCTTCAGGTTGGTTTTCTGTTACATTAGTTTCTACTTTTTAATTCCATTTCTTCTGTATATATTCCATTTTGTTTGCTCTTTTTTCTTTCTGATGGACTCTGTGGCCATTGATTTGAGACCTTTTCCTTTGGAACACAATTGAAGTGGAAGCCTAAAAATTTACATGTTGAATTTTCATTTGCATTTAGTTTATAATACTTTCTAATTTCCATTCTTATTTTTTCTTTGACCTATGTGTTATTTATAAATGTGTAAATTAGTACCAGTATTTAGGGATTTTTCCCTCAGAGATATTTCTATTATTGATTTCTAGTTTAATTGTTTATGGCTAGAGGACATACTTTGTTTGACTTAAATCTTCCTGAATTTATTGAGTCTTGTTTTAGGGCCCAGAATACAATCTATCTTGGTTAATATTCTCTTTCCACTGCACATGAAAAAAATATTCTGATGTTGGTTATTGGAATGTTTTGTATTAGGAAATGTTTTGTATTTTGTATTAGCAAAAGTTGGTTAATAGTGTTATTAAATTCTTCATATCCTTACTGAGTTCCTGTTACTTGTTCTATTAATTCCTAAGAATTAATAAATATTAATTATTATTTAAATCTCTGACTGTAATTGTGGATTTGTCTATTACTCTCTGCAGTCAGTTCTATCAGTGTTTGCTTCAAGTATTTTGAGGCTGCATTGGTGGTTACATACATTTTTAAGATTGTCATTTCCTCTTGAATTGACCCCATTATCATTGTGAATTAAGCTTATTTTTGGTAGCAATATTATGTGGTGTAAAATAAACTGCTTCTGATATTAATTGAAAAATATAGTATTATTTAGATTATTTTTAATATGGTATGTAATCATTTATCCTTTTTCTTTTAAACGATGTACATCTTTATATGTAAAATGTGGTCTCTCTCTTTCTCTCTTTCTCCCTCTGTTTTTGTAGACAGCATATATTTGGGTCTTAAATATTTGATCTAATCTGACAGTCCCTAACTTTTAATCAGAGTGGTTAGACACTTTAAAATTACTCTGATGATTGATATAATTAGCTTTAAATCTTGCTATTTTTTCTGTTTTTCTCTTCTGTACTTTGTTCCTCTTTTTTCTATTTCTTCTGTCGTAATTAAAATGAGCGTGATTTATGATACACTTTAACACCCATTGGATTATCAGTTATAGGTCCTTATTATTCAGTGGTTGCTTTAGGATTTATAGAATACCTCTTTAATCTATCATAGAATATCTTCAAGTGATGTTATACACTTCAAATATAACATAAGAACCATACAGCCATATATTTTTTAGTTATCCTGGCCTTTGTGCTATTACTGTCATCCATATGATTTTATATTTTTTATAAACTCTACAGTACATTACTATTATTTAAACAATTTTCTTTTAAGAGAATTAAATAATAAATAATCTTGCATGTGTACCCAATGTAGTTACCATTTCTGGTCCATTTATTACTTGTGTAGATCTATATTTCCATATTTCTTCTGCCTATTAGACTTCTTGTTATATGATAATGAATTATTTTGACTTTATATGTCAGAAAATGTTTTTATTTTATCTTCACTTTTGAAAAGCATTTTCTCTGGATATAGGAATCTAGGTTGACAGCTTTTATTTCTTTCAGTGCTTTGAAGATTTCCCCTGTCTTATTGCTTGCCTTGGTGTTTATGTGTGTCTGTGTGTGTGTGTGTGTGTGTTTTGTTTTTTTTTTGTTTTTTAATGAGAAATTTACTGTCATCCTGCTTTTGGTTCCCATTATATGACAAGTCTTTTTTTCATGGCTATTTTTAAGATTTTATCAGGGGTTTGGAGTAATTTGATTATGATGGGCCATGGTGTAATTTTTTGTTTGTTTGTTTTTTCATGTGGCCTGTGCTTAGAATTTGTTAAATATCTTTTACCTTTGGGTTTATGATTTTATCATATTTGTAATGTTTTTGGCTATTATTTATTCAGATACCTCCCCCCTCTATGAATACCAATCACACACATCTTAGACCACTTAAAATTTTGTTCTACAGCTCACTGGTACTCTTTTCATGCGTTAAGGTTGTTTTTTCTCTATGTGTTTGTTCTTGGATGGTTTATTTTGTCTTCAAATTTATAAATCTGTTTTCCTCCAATGTCTAACATGCCCTTAATTTATGTAGTGTATTGCATTTTTCATCTCAAACTTGTCATTTACAGTTTTAGAAATTTTATTTGGGTTATGTCTCTAAATTTTTGAACATCTGGAATAGAGTTGTAATAACAATTGTAATGTTCTTTTCTGCTAATTCTAATGTATCTGTTAAGATCATTTTCCTGCTTTTTTGCATGTCTGATTGTTTTTAATTGTTATCAGACAGTGTGAATTTTATCTTGTTATGTGATTGACTTTTTTGTATTCCTACAAATATTCTTTTTTTTTTCTAAGTAGGCTCCATGTCCAAAGTGGGGCTTGAACTCATAACTCCAAGATCAAGAGTCACATGCTCTACAGACTGAGCCAGCTAGGCACCCCTACAAATATTATTGAGTTCAGTTTGCCATTAGGTTACATGGAAACAGTTTGATCCTTTAGGGCCCTACTTTTAAGATTTTCTAGACAGGACCTAGTGTTTAATATGGGGATAATTATCACCTATAAGTGAGGCAGTCTGTTCTTAGGATTCTACCTAATACCCTATAAATTATCCATCAGTCTGGTGGGAGGAACAGATATGATTTTTGGCCCATGCGAATGCACTCACTGTTCCCTTTGATCATTTTAGGAGGCTCTTTCTACAGCCTCTGGTAGTTTCTTCATATGCCTGCCTTGATCATATTGCACTGACCGCTCAAGAAGGACTTTTTGCAGCTCTCTCTTCTCTGGTACTCTGTGGTGTGTACTCTATGTGCCTTGTTCTCCTGAAACATCAGTTCTGTCTCCTCCATTCAAACAATCTTCTGGGCTCTGCCTTAGTTGCACCTCTCTGTGTTGTAGACTGGAAACACAAGGCAATTGTATGGACTGCTCCTTTCGTTTCCCATCTCTCAGGGGTCACTATCCTTTGCTGTCTCATGTCTAGTGACATAAAACCATTGTTTCATTTTTTTGTCTATTTAAAAAAATTCAGTTGTTTCAAGCATGAGAGTGAATGTATAGACTTTTGTTCTATTTTGTCTGGAAGCTTAGGTTCACTGATTTTATTTCCAGAGATAGTTCTTCCTTCCCCATTGTGTAGCTTCCTTTGTCATTGTTACCAGTCACCCCAGCTTCCTCCTTTCTGCTTGGCCTCCTTCTTCACCCTGTCATCCTGGTATAACATTCCCCCAGTGATAGGAATTTCAATGTAGTACCATAAAAATCCATGTTCTAGTTTACAATCTTGAGTAAGTCCCTTATGTAGCCCTTTCCATTGTTACGGAAGGTATCTATTATCTTTCTATCTATCTATCTATCTATCTATCATCTATTTATTTTTAAATGATTTTTTTCCAGACTGTAAGGTACAGAAAGAGTTTGTTCAGGAGATCACATGTGAAGAATTTTGTGTTAGGATATTGGCAGATGTGGTGAAGCATGGAGTACATGCTCAGCAGCAGATCCAGTCCTCGTGGGAAGTCAGATGTTCATTTAGGATCCATAGAAAGTTTCCATAATGTTCTCACAGGAGAAGTAGTGTGTGTCAGGCCCTTGAATGTGTCTGGCCTTTGGTTCAGGTGTCAAGTCTGATGTATTCAGGGTTACACAGTCTAATAGCATGATGTGCAGGAACTCTTCAGATAAATGCTTCTCACAGGGAGGCCGAGAGCTTACCTGCACCTTGGGATTCTATGGAGTGTTCAGAATGATGCCAATGGTTCACAATAATGGCCACCCTTCTGTGAGTACTCATGTTGCAAACATGATTTCTAAAACTCCCTCCTTGCAGGATATATATCATTTCTCCTATTTTCCAAATAAAGGAATAGATACTCAGGGAGGCGAAGTGACTTGCTTTGTCTCAGCCAGTGGGTTACAGAGGCCTGCTTCAACCCGGATGTGTCTGATTTCATTCCTGAATATTTTCACTGTACTGTCTAGCCCATTATATTCATACTCTTGATTATGTTAGAGCCAGAAGATAATGTAATGCTTTCTTATTTTAAGTCTTGCACTGGCAGAATGGGTCATTGTTATGAAATGCACTGTGCCCCCTTGCCCCACCAAATTCCTGTGTTGAAGCCCTAACCTCAATATGGTTATATTAGGATGTAGTGCCTTTAGAGAGGTAATTAAAGTTAAAGAGGTCATAGGGTAAGGCCCCAATCCAGTGTGACTAGTATCCTTATAAGAAGAGAGAGAAATACCAGTTATGGACACACGAGGAAAAGGCCACATTAGGACACAATGGGAAAGTGACCAAGGAGAAACAAGCCAGAGAGAGAGGCCTCAGGAGAAACAACCATGCTGACATCTCAATCCTGTACTCCCAGCCTCCAGAACTGTGAAAAAAATAGATGTTTGTTGTTTAAGGCACTCAGTCTACAGCACTTTGTTATGGCAACCCAAGCAGACTTATACAGTTCTCAACACCAAAAAAGAGTCAGAATAAATGATTTCTGCAGTCCTTTCCAAAATCTAACATTTTGTAGATTGGAGATGTTTGGCTGTGTCATCAGTTCAGATCACTTGACTACACAGAACTAACTAATGTCAACATCTTGTTGACAATCTGGCAGTTCAATCATCCCTCCAAACTCCAGAAAAAAATATTCATCACACCTTTGGGAAACTGTGTTTGGAAACCATTTTTCTCACTTTGCCGAGTGTCCTATCTGAACAGTGATGGCCCAGGGTTCTCTGGAGCAGGTGAGTACAGAGTAGGATATCTGAAAGTGACATTTTCTGCCACAGGAACCAGCATGGACACTGTCTTTAAGAGACTTCTTGAGTCCAAGTCAAAAGCCCCAGATCCAAGCTGCTAGAGGAAACACAGCAGAACCGATATGTTGTGGTGGTGCTTTGTAACAACAGATTAATGTGTGAGGTACAGATGGTCACACATAATGCCCCAGAGACATGGGGATGCTCTGCCTCTGAAAACTCACATTACAGACCCAGGTTTTTGTTTGTTTGTTTTTAATATTCTAAGTACTTTTGATATATACCAAATTCCGTAACTTCATCCACACTTTTCTTGCTCCTATACATTCCTTCCAAATATTAGACTTTGTTAGCCCAGAAACCATCAAGCCTGGCTCATTAGCACCCACCTTCTCTATTTCCCTTTTCCTTTTGTATGGAGAAGTGTGGTGATTTTAACCATTCACTGCCATCCTGAAAAAGCACAGAGGAGGTGGTATGTGACTTGAGGGCAGAGCCCAGAATACCCCCTATGACTGCAGTAGAAATTCCTTCCTTAGGTGTGGTGAGGAAACTCCAACATTCCAAGATGAAGATTCAATCCCAACCTGGAGCAGTTGTAGTTAAACTGGAAACAATCCAGCTTAAGTTCTTGTATCAGTTTAGCTCTGAAGGAATAAAAAGACAGATCAATATTCATATCTTTATTTGAAGGGAGTGGAGGGCTGAGGGCTGCATATATGTGGGCAGAGTGAGGAGGTTAAGAAGACTTGTATCCAGATAAATCAGCCATTGTCCCTAGCACTGTCTGCACCAGTTTCTGGAAGCCCTGTGTGGAGAGTGTCCAGAGAAAGGAGGCTCCTAGAATGCCCTTTGACCTCCACACTGCTTATTTTCTCCTTTGCGTTATGGCAGGATAAGGAGGGAGACAAATGACAAATGTACTCATGCTGTGTGATTAAATCCCCAAGCCAAGTTTTTCCAAGTCTCCCATTCTCTTCCAAGTAGATTTCCTCCACCATGGTGCTGGAGGAGTCCTCAGAGAAGCCACCATAGCACTGAGCACTCCAGAGACCACATCACAGTGTTCTCCAACAGCTCCTGGTGAATCATGTCTCCTAAGGTACCCCAGCCTGTGGTCTTCAACAATTCACAATTCAGCCATCATTAGCACCTCCAATGAATCTGTTAGATGCAAAAAGCCCTTTCCAGATGGCATTCAAATATTTACATGTGCTGTAGGGTGATATTTTGATAGAGAAACAACAAATTCTTTTCTCATGGTACTTCCAGATATCCTTTAGCTTTACCCCCATTGAGGCATCAGCCAGGGTAGCATTGTGTGTACCATGCACAGCAGAGTGAGGAGAGAGGGGGGAGGGAGGGAAGGAGGGAGGGAGATAGTTTACATTACACAATCTACTTTTTGGGCACCTGGCTGGCTCAATCAGTAGGGCATGTGACTCTTGGTCTCGGGGTTGTAAGTCAAGCCCCACATTAGGTGTAGAGATTTATTTTTAAAAAATCTTAAAACAATCTAAAAGTAGACTTTGGGGCACTTGGGTGGCTCAATCAGTTAAGTTCGAGTCGTGATCTTGCAGTTCATGGGTTCAAGCCCCGCATCAGACTCTCTGCTGACAGCTCAGAGCCTGGAGCCTGCTTTGGATTCTGTGTCTCCCTCTCTCTCTGCTACTCCCCCATTCATGCTCGCTCGCTCTCTCTCTCTCTCTCTCTCTCTCTCCCCCTCTCAAAAATAAATAAACATTAAAAAAATTTTTAAAGTAGACTTTTAAAATTCACATCTAAAACTATAGTATGAGATGAAAGCATTTTGAGTTTCAAAATTCGGGCCCTGACAAAACAATATGTGCCCATTTTGATTCAGTTTTTCTCATCCTGAAGAGTAAGTCAAGTTTTCATGGGCTAGAGAGGAATGGAAGAAGTCAGAGAAGAAAAGGGGAAATGTGGAGTCATGATACTCTAAGCAAGATCCCAGAGCACTCCTCCAGAAGTCAGAGCCCTGGCAAAGAGAACAGGTGGAGATGGCCAGAGGGTAGGATAGAATCCAGATGACTCAGGGAGTCTAGGAGTGTAGAAGACCCTGCTTGTTTGGGAGATCTCTGAGTGCGTTACCCCCACTCCAGCATATACATGGCCCTGGCTATATGGTCACATAGGCTAATGGACACATATAGCATTACAGAGCTCCCTTTTACTCCATAGTTGCCTGAGGGGTTGTCAGGAGTAGCACAGAAAGGGCACCTCACTCCCACCCAGTTCCTGAGGCTCTGGAATGACATAGGCTTCAGGGGGCTACTTCTAGGTCCTTAAGAATAGCCTAAAATAGCTGGAAGAAAGTTGGATTGAAGGGTCCCGTGACAAGCAGCCTGCACACCCCAGAGACTATCTATGAAGATGCACCTCTCCAGGGATGGCAGACAGAAGATGACATTACAGAAGACAGACAACCATCCCTGCCCACCTCTGAGGCCATGGCACCAAGGAACCATCCAAAACACAGCCACAACCTGGAGGAAGATGGGAAGAAATGCATGTGAATGCCTGTGTGTGTGTGCGTGTGTGGCCTGAATTGTCTAAAATTTCGTTTCTGCCACCAGTGGAATGGAGCTTCAAAATAAATTATGTCACATAAACATAAATCAACATTTCTCAAAAACTTACAGATTCATATCCTGCTACTACATTCTCTTTATCCTTTAGAGAAAATTTTAAGCACATAATAAAACAGAGATATAGGTGGGAGAAAGCTTTATTGCCAAGGATTTAAAATGCAAATAGATATAATCCTACCTGTAGTTGAAAAGTTGTAGATGTCATTATTGAGGGAATATTTTACTGCTATGGAAACTGCCAGAAAACAAAGACACATAAAATTGGCATGGTTTTTTATTCCTATGACAAAAACATACACAAAAATAATAAATCCATTAGACTTTCAAATCACAATAATAATGTTGAGCACAATTTTCTTTTTTCGTAACTATAAAACTCCAGATAAGAAATGATCTCATGTAAAGGAATAGGAGATAGCAATTCACCTCCTTTGGTGTGCAGGTTGGCATGAGTGTGGCAGCTCAGAAAGAACTATCTATGAAAGTAAAGCTTTAGTTTAGAAGAACAGGGTTAGATCAAAACCACCCATCCTATGTGAGGAGGGATCCCTATTGAGAAGCCCACAAATCACCAGCAAAAAAAATGAAAAAGCAATAATAGACATGAATAGAATGATGACTGTGTACCGTGAATACTTTACATGTCTTAGTCACACAATTCCAACAATTATGGCCTCTTGTGAAAGGCCTGAACCAGGCCTCCATTTATTATTTAATGATCCTCAGGTGTCCCCACTCTAGCAAAGGACCATGATGATATTTCAGGTCCCTACATGTCACTGTCACCTCAAATCTGTCCATGAACCTTTATGTTCTCTGTAGACTTGCTTGCCATGGGTCTGGCCCAGGTCACAGCATGTGCTCCAGCTTCTGGGGTTAGATAACAGGAATAGCTGAACCCTTCTGGCTTCTGCTTTTGAAAACAAGTTCTTGCCTCTCCAAGACTAATATTCCATCCAGTACAGTCTCTGACTTAGCTTAGGCTGCCATAACAAAATATTATACACTGGGTAGCTTAAAGAATACATATTTATTTCTCACAGTTCTGAAGGCTAGAACTCCAAAATTAGGGTGCCACATGGCCAGGTTCTGGTGAGGACCTGCTTCTTGGCTTGCAGATAGTCACTTTCTCACTGTGTCCTCACATGGCAGAGAAAAAGCAAGCTCTGCAGTGTCTCTTCTTATGAGAACACTAATCCATCATGGAAGCTCCACCCTCATGACCCTGTCTAAACCTAATCACCTTCCAAAGGCTTCATTTCCTAATACTATCACACTGGGGGTTACAGATTCCGAATATGAAATTTTGTGGGATGCAAACATTTTGTCTATAACAATCTCCAAATATAGGCAAGGGTTTCAGTTGACCAGTAGTTCAAAACAGACATGAAAGACCTCAATCCTTATTCACCGCAGTGGGGGCTGCTTCCTGGGTTATTTAACTTCAAAGGCCAGGATCTAGAGGTGCCTGGGTGGCTCAGCTCAGATGGTTGAGCTTCAGACTCTTGGTTTTGGCTCAAGTCATGATCTCACGGTTGGTGAATTTGAGCGCCACATAGGTCTCTGTGGTGCCAGTGTGGAGCCTGCTTGGGATTTTCTGTCTTTGCCTTTCTCTCTACCCTTCCCACACACACACACTCTCTCTCTCAAAGTAATAAATAAAAAAAGGCCAGGATCTCATCTGGTACATGATGTTACTTCCTGAGAACACTGACATTGTTAGAAATGCAGAGAGTGTTGGGGATATTGTGATATGGGGGGGGGGTGGCTGGAAGTGTTGAGAATGTTGGGAATTTGGAGAATATTGAATTGTTGGGAATTTTGGGGGTGTTGGGAGAGTTGAGAATGTTGGGAATTTGGGGAGTATTGGGAGTGTTGGAATGTTGGGAATTTAGGGAATATTGGGAGGTGTTGGGAGTGTTGAGAATGTTAGGAATGTGGGGAATACTGGGAGTAACAAGAATGTTAGGAGTATTGGGAATGTTGCAAATTTGGAGGGTGTTGGGAATGTTGAGAATTTTGGGAATTTGGGGAATATTGGGAGTGTTGGGAATATTGGGATTGTTGGGAATGTTGTGATTTGGGGGGATTGTTGAGAGTGCTGGGAATTTGGGGAATATTGGGAATTTGGGGGAATATTGGGAATGTTGGAATTGTTGGAAATGTTAGGAAAGTTGGGAGTGTCAGGAATATAGTCTCTAATCCTCACAGAGTGTTCAGGTTGCCTGCCAGTGGTGGCACTTCTGCCATCAGGAAATACCTCTGTAGCTAAGGAGGCCTTAGTTGCAAACTCATCCTCTCTTACTGGATCCCTCACAAATGGGACCTGAGTAGCAGTAGGCATTTCCCATTCCCTGACACATGGTTTGCACTCTCACTTCCATGCCTTTGTTTGTGTTGTTCTCTCCTCCAAGCACATCCTCCCTGCTTTGTCTTCCTGGCAAATTCTTACTCACTTGGAAGCACTGGTTCAAATATCACCTCATGAAAACTTCCACAAGCCCCTAGGCAGTGAGAACATTCATAACTCTAGCAACTTATTTTTATTATTTACTGCTAATATTTTACTATAACTATAGATTATTTTTACTATAGTCTAAGCTCCCAAAGATATGGGAATTTGCTTTATATTTTATTCCATGGCAGATGCTGCGGGTGCCCTGCCTGTGCCAAAGGCTGCTTGCTGCATGTGCCTGGGGTTCTCTTCCTGAGCACTTGTGTTCTTATGTTGGAAGTGTACTTGGACTCACTCACAGGACAAGCCGTGAATGGGAGGATGTGAATACCCTGAAACAGCCCTCAACTGGAGAAGTTGGTGGTGCGTTGTGAGTGAGCACACAGCATCCCAACCTCAGGATAACTCTGAGTATGCTCATAGCCCCATCTCAGAGTTGACTTCTGGGGATACCAACTCAGACAGGTCCCAGAGTTTAGTTCAATGTCTGACTTCAATTAGGTTTTTAATAAATGTGTAATGAATAAGATCAGCTCTGAAGTAGATCAGAAATTCATTCATTTATTCATGTATGCAATGAACATTTCAGAAGAACCTATTAGTTTTTAGAAACTGTGCTAGATGAAACATGGTGTACCTAAATGATCATTTTAAGGAATCTAAAATCTAATACAGGAAATAATAGATGCAAATACATAATCTTACCAATTATCAATTTTATTGTAACAATTATCCCCAAATTTAGCATCTTAAAGTCACAAACATTTATTAACTTGCATAATTTCTCTTGGGCAGGATCCAAGTGGGGCTTGACTGGGTGCCTCTTGCTTAGGGACTCTCTTGGGGTTGCAGTCAGACTATTAGCTGGGACTGCATCATGCAATGGTTTGACTGGACATTCACTTCAAAGGCAGACACTCACATAGCTGGCAATCTGGGGTTGGCTGTTAAAAGGAGGCTTAGTTCCTCCATGGGACTCTATACTTTTCATATAGGATTCTAAGTAACCAGAAAAGAAGTGGGTCCTCTTGGCTTTCAGCTTTGCTGAGTCACCCTTTTTGTACCTTGAATTCAGCAAGCACAATGAGCAGCATTTTACATCTTCTCCTGGATGATCACTAACTAGGGGGTTAAAAATTGCTTGCACATATAGAAGAGAAGATGAGAGGCACAGAACCCCTAGCTCTTTACTTCCTGGGGAAGTTAGTGTTCCTTGGAGAGCCAGGGAGAAGCCCTCCTAGTGATCTCTCCTTGATGTGCCAGTGCTGAGCTCATATTATGGTCAATCATCTGGTAGCAAACAGCACAAAATGGCTGAAAATGTGGGTGCTGGCTTGACTTTGGGGAAGTTATATGGCCTCTCCTTGCCTCATTTTCCTTATGCGAAAATGGAGGATGATAATAGTAGCTACCCCATGAAGCTGACGAGGGATGAAATGGGTTAACACCCATGGAGCACTGAGTTCCTGACATGCAGAAAACACTAGATACAAGTGACCTTTACTACTTCCCTGCTGGCCCTTTTGCTTTCAGGCAAAATTCTGCCACTGCTGTGAAAGGTCATTCAGATATTCCTTAAAAAATTAAGAATCGAATCACCAAATTGATAAAATATAAACAGAGTAGTCAATGTTACGGAAATCACAATATCTGTGCTTTGAGGTAGAGGAAGTGGGTTGCTACACATGTGTACTTGCATGCACACACACACACACACACACACAGCAATGTGGCAGGCTCTCATGAGCCATAGAAGTGGTCAAGTGTGGTAGAATAGAATGTTACTTGGGATCAAAAGCTGAGTTCATGGATGAGGCACTTAGTGTTGCAACAGTGGTGAAGAGACACAGAGACCTGCCAATGGTGTTTTGAGCACAGGAACAGCATGGGCAGAGGTGTAGAGGAAAGGGAGTTATCCAAGACTCTCTGGGTACCCCTTCTCAGTAAGAGAAGCTATGACAACCACTCATGAAGAGGCTCTCCCAGTGGTCATCAGGGTTTTGGTTCTCATGGGTATCTTCCTTGACAGTATGGATATGCTAAAATAAAAAGGGTTTTGGATCAGATATCTAGCCTGCCTTGATCCAGGACTGGGGGTAAATGAAAGGCAAGGCTGAACTGAGATGAACAGATGGCATTACTGAAGAAGTCAGATATGTAAAAGGCTGGGGATGGGGTGGGTAGGCAACAGAAAGGAGATAGAGTGGTGGGTATGGCCTGAGATATTGGTACAGCTGAGGGAGTAGGGCTTGAGACCACTGTGTCATTGGAGTTTTAGAAACTGGTGGTATTGGTTGACTCAGAGGGGACTTTGGTGGTGTTACTCCAATGCCTCAATGCAGAGAAGTCAGCTGGGGCTAGAATAGGACCCTGGCCAGGAGCCGAATGGAAGGGGAGATTTTGGAGCAGCATCCTGAGGAATGGTGCCCAGGGCTCTGTAAGCCAAATGTTCTTCCTTTCAGCATGAAGTCCCTGCTCCTGTCTGTTCCCAATGGCTAATGCTCATCCCAGTGCTTGGTAACCACCACCATGCTCTGTCTTTCCTCTTTCCCACTCATTCGTTTCTCTGGGAAGATGCTGGCTCAGCCCCCAATGTGGCCCTTGGTCTGGGAAGATGGGGAGAAGCAGGCAGCACTCTGGTTGTCCCCATGGGCCCTCTAATGGATGTTGGCTTCCATCCTGGGCCCATTTCCTTTGAGCCTTATGCTGTCAGGCCACAGCTCTGTCAACCCATATTTTTTTTGGCTGAAGCTGATAAAACACTGGAGTCGGGTTTAATTCTTGATGGTATGGAGGTTTGTAGATGTTCTCCAATGGTTCCCTGCATTCCCATTCTTCTCAATTCAAATCACTCTGTGGGCATAGACAGGGCCAGAAGGGTAGACCTGCCGCCCTGTCCCCAGGCTTTCAGTTCAGGAAGCTCAATTGGTATTTCTCACTGTGAATGTTAAATCTCAACAATTGTGGATAAAAGCTACTTTCTGTCAAGTCAAAGATGAATATTCCTCTTAATCCAGTGTTCTCTGAAAAATGGGGACTGTTAATTTTATCTCTGGATGTGTTAATAAGGGGGCTGTCCTCAGTTTCAGGTGAGATACAGCTCTGTCAGTTCTCCTGTGCCATGCTCTCACTTGTGTACTGGTGAGACTAGGCTAAACTAGGCTGTGGTACCAGTGGGATGAGGGTAAGAAGCCTGGGGAGCTCTGCAATACTTAAACTCCTAAAAGTGGGTGGGGACTGGTGGGGTGGAGCTCACCCACTGTCCCTCATCCACTTATTTTTCTTTACTTATTATTTCCCCCTATCTTATGTCTGTTTTCTTCTGTTTTTACTTTTTGTTAGAATTCATTTTTGGGTATTTTCCTAAAATAAGGTATATGGTTTATAGACTTTATATACTTTATAGACTTGTGGTAGACCTCCAGCTGACCTCTGTGCTGTCAGCATGGAGCACGATGCAGGGCTCCATCCCACAAACCAGGAGATCATGACCTGAGCTGAAGTCAAGAGTCAGATGCTTAACCAACTGAACCACCCAGGTGCGCGCATGCACATACACACACACATGCACACACACACACAAATTATCCTGATAATTAATTACATAGACATTAGCCAAACTTCTAATATGATTATAGAACAGTACTAGATACAGGAGGAGATGCAAATTAATATAAGATCCATCCATTTGTCACAAAGAAGTTATGTTCTTGTTGGTGAGGCAAGACATAATTCAGATTACACAATACAAGTTTCATGTAACAGATCAATCCAGAACAGGTGATCAGTGCCAGAGTATGCATCTTTAAATAATGGTCTTTTCTCTTTGGGTTTTAAGCTAATAACAAAGGCTAGTTCCAGAGAGTGAGACTGAAGGTCATTTTTCACTTGAATTACTTATGCAGATGTAGGAGAGACTCAAACGCCCCCATTTTTCTGCAGAGGAAATGAAATCCAGGGTGGAAAAGATCCAGGCAAGGTCCACTGTAAATTGTTGGCAGATGGGGACCCAACTTTGGCTTTCTCATTCCTGTAAAGTGTGGTGCCATTCTGTTTTGCTTAAGCCTAAATTTTAGATGTTCACATATAATCCAAGTAACCTGATGTAGGTATCTAGCTATATAAATGATTAAGAAAAAACATTGCTGAGCATTTATATTTGCAATTATCATCATCATCAAATAATTACTAAGCAGTAAATTATGCAAATTGAGTCCAATATTACATTACAAATTTGCAGGAACATTAAATTGATTATGATCATTGTATTAATTTGCTAAGGTTGCCATAACAAAGTACCATAGACCAAGTGACTTAAACAACAGATATTTAAATTCTCACAATTCTGGATGCTGGAAGCCTGATATCAGGGTGTTAGCTCATTGGTTTCTTCTGAAGCCTCTCTCCTTGGCTTGAAAATGGCCACCGTGTGTGTCTCACATGGTCTTTCTTCTGTATGCTTCTATGTTCTGATCTCTCCGTATAACGACCTCAATAATAATGGGTGGGGGTTCATCCTAATAACCTCGTTTTAACTTAACTACCTCACTGAAAGATTCTCTCTCCAAATCAGTCACTTTCTGAGGTACTGGGACTGAGGACTTCAACACAGGAATTTCAGGAGGGGACACAATTTAGTCTATAATAGTCATTCAAAATTTTCAAAATCATAAAAAAAGAACTAAAATAGTATTAAGCATCATGAGAAGAAAAGGTTCCAAATTTAAGTAGAAAAGTAAAGGAGACTTCATCTTGGGTCCATGTATTGCAGTGCTTCATACACTGAGGATTACACCTCTGCTTATAGAAGTCACCCTCCTTCATCTGACTTAAGTCCTTCATGCTGCAGCCTGACACCACTCCTTCCCAAAGTCAGCCTCCTGTCAACAAGAACTCCGCATCACCTATTCACAGATGCTCAGGAGCACAAGAAAGTTATAAGGCATCACATGGTGGAAACCATTACAGGCCATGGGGCATGTGAGAATCCTTACCTACTTTCATGTGGTTTTGTTGTTTTCAGGGAATAGTAATGTATACATTAATTAATGTATATATTTAATAGATTGTGTATTGATTGTGCACTTACACAATTAATAATTTATAATATAATTAATTATAATTAATATTACTTATTATGTTTTAACAATTAATATATAATCAATATAATTATATTTTTATATTATATTAACATAATGTATCATGTATAATGTACTATTATATGTTAATGTATATTAACATGTATCATGTTATGTTAATATATAATTATTCATTTGCTAAGAGTCATTATAAGTTACATATAGTATACATTAATATGGAATATATATTTTATATAATATATAAAGTTATGAAAAATTAATTCATAGTACTTTTATATTATTTTTATTATATAATACACAATTACATTTTATATTATATCATATTATATATAATAATCATTCTATATAACATATTTAATTATATATTAATAAATTATATTGAACATACATAACACATACTAATATATTGCATATTATATATTAATATATATTTTAATATATTGGATATTTAGTATACTTATACATGTATTGCTTTATATTTATATATGTATATATTAATATATTTAATATATTGACATATTAACACATAATATTTTATATTATATAAGGGTATTAATATATAAGTTATATATTACACTATATAATTACTAAATTTTAATCATGTTGTCTTTAAACATTGTCTTTGTATCCTTGAGTGTTACTATGTTAACTGTGAATGTACATTTGACCCTGGGTCAGCACTTAGCTTTTCTGGGCCTCAACTTCCCTATTTTCAAAATGAGGACAATATATGCCTGACTGTTAGGAAGAACTGACAAAGGCTTAGTGTCCAAAATTTATAAAGAGCTTATCAAACTCAACATCCAAAAAACAAATAATCCAGGTAAGACATGGGCAGAACACATGAACAGACATTTTTTCCAGGTAAGACATCCAGATGGCTAACAGACACATGAAGAGATGCTCAACATCATCATCATCAGGCAAATACGAATCAAAACAATGATGAGATACCACCTCACACCCGTCAAAATGGTAGATGTTAGTGAGGATGCAGAGAAAGGGGAACGCTCTTGCATTGTTGGTGGGAATGCAAACTGGTGCAGCCACTTTGGAGAAGAGTATGGATGGAGGCTCCTCAAAAAGTTAAAAATAGAACTACCCTATGACCCAGCAATTGCACTACCAGGTATTTACCCAAAGGATACAAAAATACTGATTGGAAGCGGCACATGCACCCCGATGTTTATAGCAGCATTATCAACAATAGTCAAATTATGGAAAGAGCCTATAATGGATGGCGATGAATGGATAAAGAAGATATGGTATATAGGTACATACAGATATAGCTGATACAGATATAGATTCCATCACATATCTATGTCTATATATATAGCTATGTAGAGAGATATACCTATACGGTGGCATATTAGCCATGAAAAAGAGTGAAATCTTGCCATTTGCAACAACATGGATGGAACTAAGAGTGTATCATACTAAGTGAAATATGTCAGTCAGAGAAAGACAAATGCCATATGATTTCATTCATATGTGAAATTTAAGAAACCAAACAGATGAACATAGGGGAAGGAAAAAGAAAAGAGAAGAAAAGAAAAGAAACCAAACAGATGAACATAGGGGAAGGAAAAAGAAAAGAAAAGAAGAAAAAGAAAAGAGACTCTTAACTATAAAGAACAAACTGAATGTTAATGAAGGGGTGTTAGGTGGGAGAATAGGCTAGATGGTTTATAGGTATTAAAGAGGGCACTTGTTGGGATGAACACTGGGTGTTGTATGTAAGTGATGAACCACTAAATTCTACACCTGAAACCAATTTTACCATATGTGTTAACTAGAATTCAATAAAAATTTAATTAAAAATTAAATGCTTAATAAAAAAAAGGAAGAACAACTGTGACAATGGTGGATGTGACACAAGGATGAAATCTATAAAATGCAAATCACATAATAAAGATGATTTCCTAACCAGAGACTGCTGATGTGAAGCACTGTGGCAATGCCAGGGCTATGTCCCTGCAGAAAGAATCATGCTCCATTTGTTATAAAGGGACCACTATAGGTGCCACTTGCAGAGAGCATAGAAACTCTGTAAAGAAGAATTATAGTTATATTAAATTGGGCATAGAACCTCACCTTGCCCCATGACTCCTCAAACAAGTATCAATTATCTTACATTTAGTTTTGCTGTTCATGGGGAAGGCTGCTCTCAAATCTTATGCCACAGTGAGGTGAATGACAGCAGGTAATTTTTTGGAGGAAATTAGAAGCTTGAGGTTTGTAATAAAAAAACAAAAACAAAACAAAACAAAAACTAGAGTGGGAGGGAATGTGTTAGTAGAAAATCTCAGAGAGAATTGGTAATTTCCTTGGCTGCTCCCTAGGCAGGTGCTTACAAGCCTCTACATCTTCCTCTTCCCTGAACAAGTTCAGCAGAAGATACAACATGCTCATTTGCCATGAGTGAGATCAATTATGAGAATTTCTAACACAGAATCAAAATGAGGAAGATGGAAAAAAAGAAATGAGGACTATGGGATTTAAGCTCAAAAGACTGTTAAAGTGGAAATCTCTGAAGAAAAATTATGTAAGATGTTTTCCCACTGTTACATTATTAAACATATTATTAATATAAACAATAGCCACTGGTTTCTGGTTGAGGTCTGTGAGCAGGCACTGATGAGGCCCATTTCATGTGCTGCTTCTAGTCCTGTGTAGTTCCTATGTTGGAGTGACACATTTAAGCTCATATAGGTTACACCCCTTCCAGGACACCTCTGTTTCCTCAGAAGCTACTTCAAGTGCTAGCCTGAAGAAAGGACCAGACGATACCTTGGGTCTAAATGGGAAGAAAGTGGGGTGCCTGGGTGGCGCAGTCGGTTAAGCGTCCGACTTCAGCCAGGTCACGATCTCGCGGTCCGTGAGTTCGAGCCCCGCGTCGGGCTCTGGGCTGATGGCTCAGAGCCTGGAGCCTGTTTCCGATTCTGTGTCTCCCTCTCTCTCTGCCCCTCCCCCGTTCATGCTCTGTTTCTCTCTGTCTTAAAAATAAATAAACGTTGAAATAAAAATTTAAAAATAAATGGGAAGAAAGTGGAACTTTTCATTGGTGTTAGAATTATTTGGTTAACTATTTTGTGTTGAATTGAAAAGTAATAACTTATTTAATTTAAACAAATACTATTTATTACATGCATATTTTATTTTAATGTATAAATTACACATATTTATAAGCATATAAAATACTTTATATTTGGTCATAAAATATTTTATAAGATAGTCATAAAGCTAAAGAGGGAAAAATAGTATTCATCACTTACATCTACATCTTGACCCCATGCCCCTCCTATGTTCTTTCCTCACTGATGAAATTGATTGCTAAAGTCCATTATGCACCATGTTTTGCAGAGAAGAGAGAAGAAAGACAAGACCCTCCAACACCACCTCCTGCAGCCAAAACATGGGCACCACCATTTGGGAAATACTTTGGCTATAGAGTATCACACATTAAGGACTATCATCTTTCTGTCATCTTCCTCTCTATCAGAGTTTTCCCTCAGCATTGCAGAACCTGGGTTCAGGGAGGACAGAGTCAGAGTAAGTGTATGAGCCAGATGCAGTGTAGGCTTCCAGAATGGGGGAAACTAAGAGTAAAATGTGATGGCAGCCATGTTAGAGCCAAGAGGACCTCCAAAGGCCTAGCAATAGCAATTGGTATTCAACTATTGAGAGAGATTTAAATTCAGTATCCACAATACACTAACAACCAAGGCTGAGTAATGAACATGGTTTATGTTTCCATGTGAGATGAACTTTTTTGACACTTGAATACATTAAGACTCTGCCAGGTAGAATATTCATGGTTCTGGGAGAGCATGCTGCTCACCTATGCTGGATGAGCTGGTCCAGTAGACCAGTGCCATGGAAACAACACACAGCATATTGTAAGCCAGGCTACTCATTCTCAGTACATCTATCTAGATCAAATAAACAATAATCAGGTCACAAAAGGGGGGCTTTTTGGGGTACCTGGTGGTTCAGTCGGTTGAGCATCTGATTTTTTATTTTGACTCAAGTCATGATCCTAGGGTCATTGGATTGAGCCCCATGTTGGGATCCATGCTGAGCATGGAGCCTGCTTAAAATTGTTTCTCTCTCAGGGTGCCTGGGTGGCTCAGTTGGTTAAGTGTCCATCTGGCTCAGGTCATGATCTCACGGCTTGTGAGTTCAAGCCCCATGTCGAGCTCTGTGCTGACAGCTCAGAGACTGGAGCCTGCTTCAGATTCTGTGTCTCCATCTCTCTCTGCCCCTCCCCCACTGGAGTTTTGTCTCTCTCTCTTTCAAAAATAAATACACGTTAAAAAAATTTAAAGAGTCAAAAAAATTTTCTATCATCCTCTTCCTCTGCCCCTCTCTCCCCTCCACCTCAAATAACAACAACAACAACAAATGAAAGGGAGACTTTTTGGTGTTAAGTGCTTTGGGAATTGTCAACAGTCCTCAAGAAAGATAAGATTACAGATGCATATTTCCATAACTACACATCACTGCTTAAAATTTATCTCTCAGTAGAGAACTTAAAATATACACACACACACATATATATACATATATGTATATGGAGAGAGAGAGAATTTTTCTGTGTGAATGTATTTTTTCTGCTGTGAAGAAATAAACATCAAATGTAGCCTATTGGAACCTCAGTAGAAAAACAAACTATTAGGGGAAAGGAAAACCCAGAATGGAGAATAGACTGGAGGTTTGGGATTCTCAGATGAAGAGAGAGCCAGCCCCTCATTTTTGAGAAGTACCTGTCTCCACCTGCATCCTCACAGTGATAATTAAAGGAATAGAAGAGCAATTTCATGCTAACAGAACTGGACAAGAAAGCCCTATCCAGTACGGCACTTTCCTCAGGTTGGGCTGTGAAGAAGGTATTCTTTGTTGCAGTCAGTTAATTTATATTTTAAACATCTGCTAGACTATGGTGAAATGACTCCCTCTTAATCATCACTATCGAGAATGAATAAATACATGCATTTATCTCACGCGCAGTAATTGACTACGAAGCATTCAGCAATACTTTCATTAGGGTGATGAGATCCAAAAATAGATGCCAAGTATGTTTATTGGAAACTAATAGATCCACCTGAAGTGTAAAAAATTCCTATAAATGCAGTGGTTTGCAGAGATGTGTGTGGTTGTAGGGTGCATATGTGTGCACAAGCATGCATATGTGTTTTAGAGGGAGTAATGGGATGGAAGAAAGCTAATAATTCATTCTTCCACCACATTAAGTTCTTCTTTGGCATGAAGATGCATATTCAGTGTAATTCACTTCCTTTGGTGTAATCATTGAATGGATTACTGTACTCCTTCCTCTAATGTTTGAGTTTGAGATCCCACTGAGAAGTCTCTGTGTCTGTGAGCTCCATGATGGCCTGCAGACATCAGTGGGTTACCCTTTTGTGCCATATAGGAGGTGCTGCACCACTCTCTTCCCTCTTTCTGCATCTCATATTAGGCTTTGATTAATTATAATTGCATATTTAGAGCTTTCACTTGGGTCTTACTAGGAGTGATAGTGTGGTAGGCAGGATTTTGGTTTCCATGATCCCCAATCATCTGATGTTACACCTGTGAGTATGTTACCACGGCAACAACAACAAAAATCAAAATACCAATTCTGGTCCCTGGAAGTGAGGTGTTTCTGTAAGAAATCCCTAAAAATGTGAATGCAGCTTTGAAATCATGCAGTGGCCAGAGGCTGGAAAGATTTTGAGGAGACTGATTTTAGTATAAGCCTTGAGTGCCTTGTCAGACTGTTAGTAGAGATTGATGCTAAGGATTTTGGTAGCGAGGACTCGGAGGAAGTGAAGAACATTGCACAAAAATCCTAAATTCCCTCAGAGAATGCCTGAGCGCCACACACAAACTGTTAGAAATAAACACTGTGAGTCTGCTGCTGGTGGGAACGCTTGGAGAATGTTGCACGTGAGGGCTCAGAAGAAAGTGAGGACATGTGATTGGGAAATGGAGGAAGAGTATCCATGTGACATAGTGAAATTGCTTTCTGCAGTTATGCAGAAAGCAGAACTTGTAAATGAAAAACCTGGTCATTTAGCTGAGGAGATTCTCAAGCCCAGTGTTAAAGGTGCAGCCTTTTCATCTTGCTGTTTACAGTAAAATGTGAGAAGGAAGAGAGAAATTGAGGGAAGAGCTGTTAAGCAAGAAGTGAAAAGGACCGGATGGTTTGGAAAATAGGCAGTCTATCCAGATAGCAAAAGCCTCTATAAAGGAGAAATTCACTGTCAGGAATGCATCCTTTATAGACAAGCAGAGTATGGCTGCACAACCTTTTGCTAGTGCTTCAGAATGATCAAGAGTCTTGACTTTATGAAAAGGTGATTATTCATTCCGTGGCACAAAAGGCTTTTGGAAGCGATTGAGAAAGTGTGAAGTCAGATATTTCAACAAATTCAGGAGAAGAAAGTGCAGAAAATTAGCATTATCATGTCCATGAAAGTGAAATCAGTGAAGCCCACAGTACAACTGTTACCAAGTAGAACTGAGGGTCCACTCAAGACCAAGACCTGTCTCTTTCTCTCAGTTGTCCTGGTTTTGGCTCCTTCCTTCTGCTCATAATGCTGTAACATGAAAGACTATGTGCAAATGAGAGAAACTGAAATTGAAACAGAGACAATCAGAGCTAGGAAACTCCACACTTGAGGGATGGAATCTGAGGGGGGCTTGATGCAAAGAGATGATTTGAGCGATGTGTCAAACAATCACATTGGCCTGAAGACTCAGGGGAGCCCTGGGTACTGCTGATCTCTTGCCTTTCCTAGGATTTGAGTCTGGTGAGTGTAAGAAATAAATCACATTATTACATATCCGCATCTTTTTGCTTCTTCCACTTGTCAGCAGTGAGTGCTGCCAGGAAGGACCTGGGGCTTTCAAGAATGACCAAACTGTTTACCAGAGTAGTTGTTCCAGTCTTCATTCTTTCCAACAATGAATGAGTGATCCAGTTTCTCTGCATCTTTGCCAGCATTTGGTGGTATCACTTTTTTTGTTTGTTTTAGCCGTTAGGATAGTTGTACAGTGATATCTCATTGTAGTTTCATGTGTGCTTATTTTGTTGACTCTACTCCAGCATGATGGCCTACAAGATCCTTAAAGGTTTAGTTGGTTCTCCTTATCTCAGCCACATTTTCTTTGCTTATGGAAAGTTTATTCTTCTTCCTGCCTTGCCCGAGAGATAAAAAGCAGCTACAGAAACCCTTACCTTGAAAGGGCTCGTCCATCCCTGGAATATAGGGCATTTAGAATTCTTTGCATTATAGGTCTCAAATGGATATCACATAGGATAATTTGGGGATAAGCTGGGGTTTTTCTTTGTTACAATGTGAGCAACAGCTCATCATAAACTTTTACACCCTACGAAGTAAAATCCCCATTACTCTGTTCAGCCAGCACAGCACTAGGGTAGCCTCATATGTCACTTGCGGTAGCATATGGCTTCCATAAAGATTGGGAGCTTGTGGTTTGGTTTTCAGTAGGTTTGAAAAAAAATGTTACAATGTCTCCCCCATGATTTTGTCACTTATTCTATCCATCTTTTCCAAAGTGCTATTCTCTGCAAAAGATACTTATCTCTTTCTCACAGGTACCCCCACAAACCCACTGAAATCAGTTATTCTAATAGATCAAGTGGTTCTGCATTTCTCTCTCATTCAAGGCTTGAATTTGATACCTACTAATATTTGGAACTCATGTAAGTGTTACTTAGGTTACCATCTCTCCATGCATAAATAAGATCACAATATTAACCCACTAGTCTTGCTTTACAGGTTGGACTGTGTAGTGCTTTCACCAAGGTAAGCACTATTCTGAATACTTCAGATAGATTGACTCTTTAGGTAAGAACATCTTGCATTTCAACAACGAAGCAAGCACCATATGATTCCTATTTTATTTTATTTTATTTTATTACTTTATTTTATGAGAGAGTGAGAGAGCATACACTTGCGCGAGGGGGACGGGCAGAGAGAGAGAGAGAGATAGAGAGAGAGAGAATCTTAAGCAGGCTCCACACCCAGCATGGAGCCTGATGCAGGGCTCAATATTATGACCATGACATCATGACCTGATCTGAAATCAATAGTTGGGGGCTTAATCAACTGAACCACACAGGTGCCCATGATTCCCATTTTAAAGAACAGATACCATAAAAGGCTTGCCTAAGGTTACATGTTAGAAACTGAAGCCAGGAAGTATTGATCTAAAGAGCATGATCTTTGGACCATGTCCAAAGACCCACATACTATCCCAGCTCTTTCAGAGAGCAGGCTGGGATAGTCTCTTTCCAGCCTCCTGCTACCTTGTTGTGCCATCTCTTTTTTCTCTTCTTCACCCAAGTTGCCTGCTAAAAATCTGTTTTAGACTAAAATTTTAAACTGTTACAACTCCCTAGTAGTTCATGTTCATTTTAATGGATTGCTAACAGGATTTTAAAAAGTATATCAGAATAATATTGTGAAAAAAGAAAATATTTGACTCTCCACAGACAAGGGTATTGTTTTGTGAAATTCAGTTTCAGGGGTGTGTGTGTGTGTGTGTGTGTGTGTGTGTGTGTGTACTGGGATGTATGTGTCAAGAAATAAAATATCTATCTCTAAATGTGGGTGGTGGTTTAAAAAAAAAAGAAAAACACAGCTGTAGGCCAAGAGGGGTTCAGAATATATCCCCAGAACCAACTCTACCTCCATGTAGATTTCTGTTTTTATCATTTATGACCCCATTGTGTCACTTAGGAAATCTCTATTACCATATGGTTATATTTAAACTCCTGTATTCTCTCTTTACTCTTTATTGCTTTGACATTTGCATTAGGTTTATAAGCCACTTGTTATTGATTTTATGTGCACTGTGAATCAGATATGCATTTTCTTTTTTTTTTTGATATACATATTTCATAATCCTAATTCCATTTATTGGAAAGGCCACACTATCTCCACCATTCTGCAGTGGCACCTTTGTCACTAATCTAAGCTTTCTACAATGTTCCATAGGGTTTTTAAAAAAAGTCTCTTCATGCCAACACCACACTGTCTTAATTATCAATGCTTTATAATAAGTCTTGATATCCAAGAAAACAATTCCTCGCATCTTGTTCTTCTTGAAAAGTATTTTGGCTATTGTTGGCATTTTGCATTTCCATAAGAATTAGAGAATTGGCTTCCAAGTGCCATTGGTGGGTGGGGGGTGGGGGAGACTATAGACATCTGCCTGAGATTGCATGCAATTCATAGGTCAAGATGATGGAGAATTTACATTTTAACAGTATTCACTATTCCAAAGTCTGAACATAGTATGTTCAAAACTTCTTCTTTCTGTTTTCTTTAATTTCTACCAATAATTTCAGAGTCTCTTACAGATAAGACCAGCAAATTTTTATTAGATTTCTTCCTCTGTAGTTGATAGTTTATGCTATTTTCATTGAGGTGTGATTGGCATACAAAAAAGCTGTAGATATTTAATGTATACATCTTAATGAATTTGAAGGTAAGTATATATCCAGGAAGCTGTCCCTATAAACAATTCCATGATCATTGCCATCACCTCTAAAAGTTTTCTCTCCTTCTTTTGTGTGTGTGTGTATGTGTGTGTGCATATGTGATAACATTATTTAACATAAGATCTAAAGTTCCAAGTATACTATACAGTGTTATTAACTACATGTTCCATGCCATATAGTACATCTTTAGGACTTTTCCCCTTGCATAACTGAACTATGGACACTTTGACCAATAGGTCCTTGATTCTCCTTTTCCGAGTGCCTTGTAACCATTTTATTCTTTCTTTCTTTCTTTCTTTCTTTCTTTCTTTCTTTCTTTCTTTCTCTCTCTTTCTTTCTCTCTCTTTCTCTTTCTTTCTCTTTCTTTCTTTCTTTCCTTCTTTCTTTCTTTCTTTCTTTCATGTTTATTCATTTTTGAGAGAGAAAGAAAGGCAGAATGCGAGCTGGGGAGGGGCAGAAAAAGAGGGAGACACAAAATCTAAAGCAGGATCCAGGCTCTGAGCTGTCAGCACAGAGGTGGATGCAGGACTTGAACTCAATGAACTGTGTGATCTTGACCTGAGCCAATGTTGGACGCTCAATGGACTGAGCCACCTGGACACCCCATTATTCTCTCTTTCCATGAGTTTAATTATTTTATATTTCTGATATAAGGGGAATCATGTAGTTTTTGGTTTATTGTTTTTTTGTATCTGTATCTGGCTTATTTTACTTAGCACAATACGTTCCAAGATCATCATTATTGTAATAAATATCAGGATTTCGTTCTTTCTTGTGGCTGAATAATATTCTTGGTATGTATACACCACATTTTCTTTATCCATTCATCTGTTGATGAGAATTTAGGTTATCTTCATGTATTTACTATTGTAAATAATGACGCAATGAATATGAGAGTGCGGGTATCTCCTTGAGATTCTGGTCTCAATTCTTTTGGGTATACACCCAGAAGTGAGATTGCTGAATCATGTAGTATGTGTTTTTAATTATTTGAGGAACATCATACTGTTTTCTCTAGTTGCTGTATCAATTTATATTCCTACTAATAGTGCATAAGTGTTTTCTTTTCTCCACATCATTGTTAATACTTATTTTAATTTTTTTGATAATAGCCATCCCAACAGGTGTAAAGTGATATCTCATTATTGTTTTGAGTTGAATTTTCCTGATAACTAGTAATGTTAAGCACATTTTCAACCTATTGGCCATTTGTATGTCTTCTTTGGAGCAATGTCTATTCAGATCTTTTGCTCATTTTTCAACTGAATTCTTCCTTCCTTCCTTCCTTCCTTCCTTCCGAGTTGCAGCAATTCCTTATATTTTTGGATATTAATCTTTATCAGATATATTATTTTCAAATATTTTTATACCATTCTGTATATTGCCTTTTCACTTTGCTGATTTTGTCTGATTTGTCTTTTGCTGTGCAGAAGTTTTATTTATTTTTTTATTTTAATGTAGTCCCGTTTGTCTATTTTTGCTTTTATTGCATGCTTTTGGTGCCATATGCAAGAAATCATTGCCACAGTCAATGTCAAGAAGGTTTCTCTCTGTTTTCACCTGTAAGTTTCACAGTCTCAGGTTTTATGTTTTTCTTTAATCCATTTTGAATTGATTTTTGTATACGGTGTGAGATAGGGGTCCACTTTCATTCTTTTGCGTATGGATATCTAGTTTTCCCACCATCATTTATTGAAGAGACTTTTCATTCCTTATAGTGTATTCTTGTCCCCATCCCCCTTGTTGAAGACCAGTTTACTATAAATATATGGATTTATTTCTGGGTTCTCCATTCTGTTCAAATTCAGTTACAGTTGCAGGATACAAAATTAACATATAAAAATTAGTAGCTTTTCTTTAGACTAACAATAAAGTATTCAAAAAGGAAATCAAGAAAATAATCCCATTTACAATAACAACACAAAGAATAAAGCACTTAGGAATCAACTTAAGCAAGAAGCTGACATACTTGTACCCCACTTTCATTCTTTCACAAAATAAATAAAAATTAAATATATATATTTATGTAATATATGTATATTATATATATTGCATATATATTTTTAATATACATATAAAATATATTTATTTATTTATTATATGCATACTAAAAACTACAGTACTAAAAATATGGAAATTTCAATAATTTATGCTATTTTAAATTATATATTAAAATTTTTTAAGTGTTTATTTATTTCTGAGAGAGAGACAGACAGAGCATGAGCAGATGAGAGGCAGAGAGAGAGGGATATACAGAATCTGAAGCAGGCTCCAGGTTCTGAGCTGTCAGCACAGAGCCTGATGCGGGGCTCAAACCCATGAACCATGAGATCATGATCTGAGGCAAAGTTGGATGCCTGAGTCACCCAGGCACCTCAAATTATATATATATTTTAAGATTTATTTTCTACTCGAGTATTTATCTTTGACAGATAAATATTTTTCTTCTTTACACAAACCCTATGCCCTTATTAAGCTAAAAAAATTAAAAATAATTTCATAGAAATTTCTCCAACTGTCTCATAAATGTCTTTTTACAATTGGTTTGTTCAAATTAAAATTTCAAAAGATTCATGCATTATACATTTGGCTGGTATGGTTATTAAGTTCATTCTATTCTACTATAGTCCTCCTTCCTTTTTTAATGTCAATAATTTATTGGTGAGATGAGTCAATTTTCTTGTACAATGTCCTGCATTTTCAACTGGCTAATTCCTTATTGGTGTCATATAATGGTGTCATTCCTTGCCCTCTCACCCTCTTCCTCAGTCAATTTTATAAATTAGTTTGATGAAACCTTAACTTTGGGGGAAATAATATATCACAGATCCTGTGAAGTTCCTATGGAATCACATCAGGAATTTGTCCCACTTTTAATAATGCTAAGATTCATCTGTTTGTGTTTGTGGGTTATTGGACCTCCTTTATGTAAAGTTCTCTATTAATATTTTACATAAAATTGATTTTGAATTCAGTGATGATGATTGCCTGGTTCTGATAGGGACTCCATTCATGTTGAGATTCTAAAACAGTTCTATCATCTACAGGTGATGGCAGTTTCCCACTGTTTCGTTCTAACGCTTCCTTATTATTTTTTTTTTTTCTGGACATATTGCACTGTTTAGAACTTCCAGTATGTGCAAGAATTCAGCTCTTGCTCCTTTCACCAAAGGGAAAGCTTTCAAAATATCTTCATTAGATAAGTTATCTGATGCTTTCTTTGTAACTATTCACATAAAGAGTAGTGGTGAAATACATTGATTATCTTTCCAGTGTAAGACCAACCTTGCAATCCTGGGATAAAACCAATTTGGTCATGATTTATTGTTGGCAGGTCTAAATTTCTAATATTTTATAGAAAATTTAGTTAGGTACATAAGTGAAATTGGCCTTTAATTATCTTTTCCAATTTGAGCTGAAATGTTTTATATTTAGATTTTGCCTCATAAAATTATTTGGGAAGTATAGTTTTTATGCTTTGAGACCATGTCACATTGGTGTTATTTTTTTCCATGAGGGGGTAACGCTTGTGGGTGAAGCCATTCAGACCTGCACAGTTTTTATTAGAACGCTAATGAATCTAGACACTTTTTTAGTGTTATTCATATTTTTATCCTATGTTAATCGTGCATTTTGGGGGACTTGATCATTTTATTTAATTTGCTTATGATGGGGGGGCATATCGTTGTTTACTCCTTTTTTTTGTCCTGATTATTTTTGTCCATTTTTTTCTTTGTCCATTCTTTTTATTACAATTAGTATTATCAGAATTTATCAGTTTTATTATTCTTTTCAAAGAACAAGCTAATTTTCTGTAGTACATGTTTGATTTTTGTTTTGTCATTTTTTCTCTTTTATTTATAATTTCCCTCTGTCCATTTTATTTAAAATATGGAAGGATGTATCATGTGCACAGATTAGAAGACTTAATATTGCAATGCAGCCCCGACAAAACTTCCAGCAAATTTTTTTTTACTTTGTGAAACTTGGCAAGCTGATTCTATACTCTGCAAAGTGTGTGACCAAACCCAAAGAGAAATGACAGACTGGGAAAAAATATTTGCATCTAAAAATTGCATAATAGACAAATGATTATATAGACAAATAATTAGTTTTCTTAATCATTCTACAAGTCAATAAAAAACCCACAAAAAACAGTATTAAAACATGCAAAGAACACGAATAGTGATGTCACAGATGAGGAAGAATAAATGGGTCGCAAATGTAAGAACAATATTCAACTGCACTTATAATTCAAACTGAAAATTAATAAAGTAAAAATGTATTACAGAATTATAACAAAAAATTATATACCCCCATGTATAAAGGGACATTTCAGTAATAAGACCACCAGACCAAAAATTAGTAAGGGTAAAGAATATTTGAACAGCATAATTAACATGCTTGACTTAATAAGCATATGGAGAATCCTGAACCGAATAGAACCCTATGAAATTTTAGCAATGTTGGAAGATACTAGACTACAAAGCCAATCTTAGTAAATACCAGGTAGTCTATTTAATACATATATTAATATCTAATAAGTATTCAAAATGAAAATCAATGATAAAATGTAGCCAAAAAAGCCATATTTCTTTGGAAATGAAAAAATGTATTGCTGAATAATTCAAGAGGTAAATTACAATGGAAATCACAGTGGAAATGATGAAATATTTATAAGTAAATGATAAAGAATGACTATGTATCAATACCTGAATGATGCTGCTAAAATGGTAATTAGAGGAAAATGTAGCTTCAAGTGCATCCATTAGAAAAGAAGAAATATTGACCATTATTGAGCTAAGTTTTCAAAACAAAGAGTATAAGAAGAGAGTAATCCCAAGGAAAGAAAAGTACAAGAGAAAAGCACAAAAGGAAATCACAAACAGGTATCAGTGAAAGAGGAAGCAAAGAAGCCATGAAGGTGGTCAGTCAAGCCAAGAGCTAGTTTGCCAAAAAGGACTAGTAACAAACTAGGCATCTGGAAAGATGAATCATTCCCCCCCCCTCCGGGAAGATTTTTAAATTGAAAATTCATTTTTTTTACTTGTTATGGATCAATTCACATTTTCTACTTCTTTTTGAGTTGGTGTTGTTAATTTATGTCTTTGTAGGAAATTATTGTATCTGAATTGTCTAATTCATTGGCATAAAATTATTGATAGTATTCCCTTATAATAATTTATAATACTACTACTATTAAAAATTTCCTTTTCATTTCTGTAAATTCACCAATAATGCCCCCTCTCTCTTTTTTGGTTTTCCCAGTTGTCCCTTATTTCTTGACCAGTCTACCTAAAAGTTTAGCAATATTGTCAGTTTTTCAAAGAACCAACTTTCAGTTCACTGATATTCTCTATTGTTTTTCATTTGTCTATTTATTTCCTCTCTAATTTTTATTATTTCCTTACTTCCTCTTGTTTTACGTTTAGTTTTCTTCTTTTATGGTTTCTAAAAGTGGAAAATTAACTTAGTTCATTCTTTTTTCCTAATACAGTAATTTAAAGCTGTAAATTTCTCTGTAAGCACTGTGTTATCTGTGTCCCATGACTTTTGATATGCTGTGGTTTCATTTTGTTTGATATTAATATAGCTACTTTAGCTTACCTTTGGTTCCTATCTGCATAGTATCTTTTTCTATTCTTTTATCTTCAACTTATGTGTATCTTTGGATCAAAACTGTATTTTAGATTTTTTTTATCCAATCTAAAAATCTCTGACCTGATTGGAGTGTTCAATCCATTTACATTGAATGTAATTATTGATATGATTGAATTTACATGTGCCATTTTGCTATTTAATTTTTATGTCTCATAACTTTTTATTTCCTGTGTTGTTTCTTACTGTATTTTTTTTGCCAGTGAGTAGATATTTTCTATTTCACAATTTTAATTACTTTGTTATCATTGTACTTTCTGTATATTTTGGGTATTATTTTATCATTGTTTTTTCTGGTGATTCCATTATGTGTCTTAATTTATCACAGCCAACTTCAGATCAATGCTAATGTAATTTAAGTAAAATATAGATATTTTCTTCCAATAAAACTCTATTTTCTCCCCTCTTCTTTGTGCTATTATTACCATTTATATTACACCCACATTTATTAAAATTCAACAATCAATATAGAATTATAATTATTATGCAAATGAGTTGAGAAGATAAAAGGACATAATACATCTACATTTCCTATGTAATTACCTATACCAGTCCATTTTATTTCTTCATGTGGATTCAAGTCCTGTCTGATATCATTTCTTTTCAGCCTGACAGATTTTTTAAGTATTTCTAAGGAAGATTTTCTAGCAAGGACTTCTGCCATTCTTTGTTTATCTGGGAATGTCTTTAACTCATATTCATTTTTGAAGGGTTGGTTTGTTGAATAAGAGAATATTTGGTTGATTTTTTTTCAGACTCTTGAATGTGTCATCCCACTGCTTTATAGACTGCATTGTTTCCTATGAGAATTCACACCAGAGTAAGATGTTAACTAATTGTGGTTTTTCTGTACTTGATGATCCATTTTTCTCTTGCTGCTGTGAAGATTTTCTCTTTCAAAAATTTGATTTTCATTTGTCTAGGTGTGGATTTTTTTTTTTTTTTAGTTTATGTTACTTGGAGTTTGTTGAACTTAGATGTGTAGATTAATGTTTTCTTTAAAATCAAATTTGGGATGTATTTGGCTACTGTTCCTACAAATACTTTTTATGTCCCTTTATCTCTTTTTTGAGGCTTTGTTCAATTTTTTTTTTAATTCTCTCTGTTTTTTATACTAGATAATCTTTATTGTCATATCCTCTGGTGTGCTTATTATTGCTTCTGCCAGCTCAAAATTATTGTTGAATCTCTCTAGTAAATTTTTTGTTTCAATGATGATACCTTTTAACTCCGAAATTTCTACTAAGTTCTTCTTAAATATAATTTCTATGTATTTATTTATATTCTTTATTTAATAAGCTATCACACTTTTCTTGTCTTCTTAAACATAGCTTCCTTTATTCTTTGAACATATTTATAATAGTTCCTTTGGTGTCTTTGTGTGCTGAGTCCAACATTTGGACTCTCTAAGCCACAGTTTGTATTGACCACTTTCTCTCCTATATATGGATAACACTTCCTTGTTTCTTTGTATGTCTCCTAGTTTGTTGTTGTTATTGTCATTAAAAACTGAACATTTTATTTTCACTCTTATGTGGATCCTGAGAAACTTAACAGAAGACCATGGGGAGGGGAAGGGGGAAAAAAAAGAGAGGGAAGAAAGCAAACCATAAGAGACTCTTAAAAACAGAATAAACTGAGCACTGATGGGGGGTGGGAGGGAAGGGAAAACGGGTGATGGGCATTGAGGAGGACACCTGTTGGGATGAGCACTGGGTGTTGTGTGGAAACCAATTTGACAATAAATTTCATATTAAAAAAAAGAAAACTGAACATTTTAGATTTAGCAACACTGGATCCTAATTCTACCTTCTTTTCCCAGAATTGCTGTTGCCATTCCTGTCCTATACATTTTTATGTTAACTTGTTTACTAACTTCTCTGGACTAACTCCCTAGTCAGTATCCCCCAACATTATGCAGCTGAAGAAGTCCTGCTCACTAATATATATATATATATATATATATATATATATATATATATATATGGTTTTTGTTTGTTTGTTTTTGTAAGCCAGGCTTCCTGCTAATACCTCAGGGTCAGCATCACTTAGTGATTATCCACTGGTTAGCCAGAATTTGTGCTTACATATCTTTATCCAGTTGGGCCATTGGCTCTGATTCTGACTCAGGGGAACACACTGAATATTCAAGAACACCACAAGTCTGCCTGGACTCTGCCAGGTATTCTTATTTCTCCTTCGAGCATCACAGTAATTAGAGAAGGGAGGCTAGTCAGGGCCCTTTCCAGTGTTGTCTGGTACATTTCTTGATATCAGTAAATATTCTTTGAAAATGTGGCTGCCTAATCTTCCATGACATATTGCTTTTCAAATTTCTCTTTTGACCTCAATTTCCAACACTTCAAATAATATTCTGAAAGGTGTGTTCTTTTTCTTACAACTTGATTTGTATTTGTCTTTTTCTTTAAGCCTGGATTCTTATAGATCTTCTACTGATTTGTTGTGGTCTGCCTCAGGAAACCACAATTCTGGTGAAGCTCTTTCAGATGTATCTCCCTCTCCCTCCATCTCCCACCCTCATAGTAAATAACTCAGTCCTTCAGTTCCAGAAGCCATAGCTTATACAACTCTTCTAGTATTTCTTACTGCTCTTCCCAGTACTATATTTTCTTGTATCTTATCCCTTAAGTACACTATAATGCCCATGGAACAGGGTCCTCCATGGAACAGAGGACCATCTCTTACTTATATTTCTATGATTGCCTTATCTCTAGCATAAAGTCTCACACACAGTAGGTTCTTGATACATGTTCAGTAAATGGACTTTTAGCTTCTTTGAAAGCCATACTTGCTCTTGGCCTCCCATTATTCATATGGACCACAAGGCCCCATGTCTCCAGAGCCTTTTGTGTCTCTGACATTCTCTAGCTTATGCTTCTTGGGAACATTTGTGGGCTATTAGTCATCTTATGTAGAACAAGATATATCTGTCACTTCTCTGCAAAACCCTCCCTCCAGCGAGATTTATTTTAAGAACTGTGTGAAAAGAAAATTTCACAGGCAACCCTGTGAAAATCCAGTCATTTGTCAACATGTGGGATCAAGTGCCCTGAATGCCTGTCTGGTTGCCTCTGGCCCTGCCCTCCTTGGGTCACCTCTGAGGGGCAGTTCTTCTAGGTGGGCCTCACAGATGCAAGTTCTGAGTCTGCCATGAAGCTGTGTGTCCACTAGAACACCTTTGCTTCCATTGCTCTCTGAGGCCTCTGGCCATGGTCAGTTGTAAGTTCTCTCAAACAAAATGGCTGAGGAGAACACAGATTACCTCACTGAATCCTCAAGTCTTCTGTATAAATCACTATGATCCCATGGCAGATGGAAAAACTGAGGGAACAACTAGAATGTGGTCAAGGTAGGCTTTGAACTCAGGCCATTTGTCTCCACGTTTAAGATGCTGTTTGATTGAGCTACTCTGAGCAGCAAGATCCATTCACTTTCTCCAGAAACAGCTATGATTTAGTTGGTGGTCTGCCACTGGCTACAGCAAGCTATCAATGAGTTTGGAGTCTGTGAAGCAAACTCTATGAACTCAGAGAACTGGTAAAGTCAGTTCTCTGGCAAGAACCAGAGATCTTTGAGGAGATGCAGGAGTAGGAGGTTATCTCCAAACACAGGTAGGGGCAGGCTTCTTCCACACACACAATCCTGCTGATGGATAGAATGTGGCCTGTTGGCACTTCATGAGGGAGTTGGCCCCCTGGTCATCTTTGGCCAATGATAATCTCTGACACCCTGAGCAGCTGGTGACTACTCAGTCCTAGTTTCACTAGCTTGGAACTGAAGTGGTTGGGCACAAGGAACTCTCCACCTTGCCCAAGCTCAGAGGAAGTAAGGTTCTCTTTTCAATGCTGGAGTTAAACAGAAAAGGAGCAGGGTGGCTCCCTCCTCCACCCTCTGAGACGACACATGTCGGGTGAGAAATGCTGGGGGCTTGATTTGGAGCTGCCACGCACACTGCTCCACAGCTCTGCGCATCAGATGGGAGGATTCACACAGCATCCTACTGAACACCCCCATTGGGAGTTTCTATAGCAACTTTCTGAGAGGAATTTCCAGGGCTCACAGATTCTGTCACAGTAACCCAGTGAGGGAAGAAAGTGTGGGGTGTTTGAGGAGGTGGCAAAGGATCCATATACACAGGTAAAGGCCGGGAGAGCACGGTGAGGTGGTATCCACAGAAAGAAATGTAGCTGAGTGGTCAGGAGCTCCAGAATTGGACCTGTCTGCACCAGCTCCTTAACAACATGCAGGTCACAAGTTTTCCTTAAGCATCTGGCTTTAGATAATAAAACAAGCCTCAAAGTGTTTTTGAGGATTAACTGAGGGAGAACTGCAGGCTTTACATTTGATCTTTCCTGAGAATTAGGGCAGGACAAGCCAGGAGTTTGATTCCAGTGGAGGGCTGCCCGTGGGTGTCTGTAGAATAGAAATGAAATTATGCAAGCAGATGGCTTGCTGAAGAGACAAAAATATGGATATAAAAGCATTCTAGCTTTGGAGATGTTATTTTTCTTACTTTTAATAATGATATAATTTTGGATATTATAGGTGTCTTCTAGTTTTTAGATATGTTAGCCCCCACACCCAAATAAACCCTTTCAACAGCACATTGCTTCAAATCATGCATAAGCATTTGGAAATGGAAGATCAGGACATGCCTCTTAACATGCAAACATTGAACATTAGCAATTTATTCCAGCAATGCATCTGTATTGCAGACTTACTATATTTCCAGTGCACTGCTGCACTCTCTGAGGAGTAAGAAATAAATGCACAGAGTCCCGCCCTTCAATTCATAGTAACCAGCAGGGGAGATGGGGCACATACAACCACTGCAGGGAGTGCCAGCTATGTCCAAAATAAGACAGAGTGCATCTGATTGGATTCCAGGAAGACTTCCTGGGGGTGGGGCAGTTTCAGCTGTCTACAGTGAAAGCAGAGCTGAGTCTGAAGACGGGTACCTGGAGGAGGGCAAATCAAAGCTTAAGATCACAAGAACACAAGCACAAGAACATGATAAGTTGAGAGCATTGGAGGGCAGAAGTTCAGCCACAGGCTGACTCCTGCCTGTGTTCCCTCTGAGCCATCACCTGTAAGCCCCTGACCTGCAGGTCTCAGCTTTTCTCCCTATTAGAGGATAATATTACGCCCTTTACAGTCTTCTATGGGATTATTTAAGTCAAGAATTCAACCCAGTTCCTCACACACAACATATACTTAGCAGGTTATATGAAAAGCAATAAAAAGTAAAAACTTTAGAATTTGGTGGTAAGAAATAATCCTGTGTTATAATATTTGCAGATAAAACTAAAGAGGGTATGTGAATGGAGGTGTTTGGATGACTTCTTTGCTTTGTGGCATTTCTCTAAGAATTCTGAAATAAAGCTCCATTTCTCAGCTCCCTCAGCCCCACCATGCCTTATTCTGCCCTGAGACAGCCAGCCACATCCTCCATGGTGGCTCTCAGCCCAGGGCTAACAGGTACAGGAGTGTGAAAACCCAGCAAACATCTTCACACAGGATTCCTCTGAGGCATAATGTACATTCCAGTTTCCTTTGTTAAAGAAAAAATATTTATGAAACTTTTTTAAATGGTAAGGCAGACTATTCAGGGGAATGTTGTGATAAGTATAGGGGCCAATGGGGTTTTGCAGTAGTGGGAGAGAGAGATGGAGCTCAACTCCAAACATGAGGAAAAGTGGGAATTTATAGCCAAGGAGTAGGGTGGGTGGTCACTGCATGGAAAATTACTAATAGAAAACATCCAGGATAAAGGGGATTCTGGATAAACTGACTTGACAGGATTCTTGCTGAAGACAGGGTTCACACTGATCAGACATCACCTGGAGATGGTGGAGAATGAAGAACCCAATCACAGACTGGGGGCGATAAATAAGGTATTGGAAGTAGGGGGTTCTGGCTAAGCCACTTAGCAGGATTGGTTGATGCACAGATGAACATGGAAATAAAAAAGTTGGGGCTTAGTTGGGCAGAGGATTCGGAGGAGCCTAACATTTGGTCAAGTAAATACTCTTTGTCACCCTGTGGGATCAAATCTGAAACTATCTTCTATGGGACTTTGCATGAAATGTTACCCTTGCTCAGCCCCATCCTATTTCCTGTCCTGCTTCTCCACCCTGACCTCTCCTGGTAGCATTCTTTCCCCACAAATCTCTTTCACAGAAACTCTTGCCTCAGAGTCTGCTCCTGGAGAACATGACCAAATGCAGTTGGTATGGAAGTCGTCCTGGGAAACAGAACTTTAAGGATAGGATTCTGAAGTTATATCCAATCACTGGAAGTGGATGGCATGTTGATAGCTGTGATTCACCTGAGGTGAAGTGGGACAAGGTACAGTTTGAAAAGGATATGTTGGTATGTGAAATAACTCTGGTATTTGGGAGATATGGGGACATGGTGACCATAAGGACCATGAAATTGGCTGTCTATTGCTAGTGCTATGGATGTATCAAAAAGAAAAAAAATGACAAACTTAAGTTCAGCCAACTTTTGACTTAAGTCACAGTGGTAGCTTCAATTGCAGCTGGGACAGATGTACTGATACTCTTAGTAGAGTAGATTAACATAGCTTCTGATATGTGGTATATGGCTATCTGGAAAGTGCAAACTTTTTAAAAAATATAATATTTTGGGGGGTGGCGCCTGGGTAGCTCAGTGAATTGGGTGTCTAACTCTTGGTTTCAGCTCAGGTCATGATTTCCCAGTTTGTGGTTTTGAGCCCCACATCCACTCTGTGCTGACAATGTAGGGCCTGCTTGGGATTCTCTCTCCCTCTCTCTTTGCCCTTCCACTGCTCACTCTCTCTTTCTCTCAAAAATAAATAAATTAATTAAAAAATAGAATATTTTAGAGCAGCAAAACTGAGGGGAAACTACAGAGATTTCCCCTATACCCCCCCCATCCCCAGGCTCCTCCACTACCAACATCCCACATCAGCATGAATATAGGCACTTAACCTTTCTTTACATCCCCTTACCCTCTATCATTTATATATAGTTGTGTTAAATGTTTCCTTTATATACATTTAGGGTCATTTAAGACAGTGTTATAGAGAGTGGCATAATTTTTGCTTCTCTTGTCAAACATAATTTAGAAATTCAATAGGAGAAAGAATGTATTTACTGCTCCCCCCGCCCCCACTTTTTCCTCTTTCCATTGTTCTTTCTTCTCTTCTGATGTTCTAAGTTTCTTTCTTTTAACATTTTATTTCTGTTTAGAGAACATATTTTAGTCATCCTTTAGGGAAAAATGTGCTTTTGGAAAATTCTCTTAAATTTGCTTCATCTGAGAATATTTTGATTTATCACTCACTTCTAAAAGCCATTTTCCTGGTACAGAATCTTGATTAACTACCTTTTTTTTTTTACTTGAAAAATGTGCCACTTCCTTCTGTCCTCTAATGTTTCTGATGAGAAATCTCTAGTCATTCAAATTGTTTTTCCTGTATAGGTAATGTGTTGTTTCTCTTTGACTGCTTTTAAGATTTTTATTCTCTGTTGTTAGTTTTCAGAAGCCTGTCTGTGGTGCATCTTGATGTACAGTTTTTTGAAATTCAAGTTTGGAATTCTTTCAACTTCTTGGACCTGTGAGTTCACATCTTTTGCCAAATTTTGGAAATTTTAATCCATAATTCTTTGAATTATTTTTCAACTGCACCACTTTTCTCCTTTTCTCCCAGTACTGTGATGACATAAATATCATATTTTTGTTATAGTCCCATAACTCTGTGAACTGTTGATCACTTTTTTAATAATATATTTTCTCTCTGTTATTCCGTTTAGGTAATATCCATTGTTCATCTTCAAGTTCAGTAATTCTTTTTTTCTGGTGTTGAGTCTACCTACTGAGTTTTGTTTTTCTTATTGTATTTTGTTTCATAAAATTTCCATTTGGTTCTCCATTATGTCTTCTATTTCTTTGCTGAGACATTCTAATTTCTACTTTTTTCTTTAGTTTCAAGCATGTTTGTAGTTCTTCACTGAAGCATTTCTATAATGGCCGCTTTAAAATGTTTGTCAGGTAATCTTAGCATCTCCATTATCTAAGTGTTAGCATCTATTGATTATCTTTTTTCACTCACATTTTTATTTTCTTGAATCCTGGTATAATTACTGGTTTTTTAGATGAAAACTGGTTATGTTGGGTAGTATATTATAAGAGTCTAGATCTTACCTAAATCCTCTCTTTTAGATGGCTTAAATTGACATGCTTCTGGTAGGGGAAGGGTGAGAATTTGCCTTGCTGCAGCTAATGGATATAAGTCCATTAGTCAGGTCCCTTACTTGGCTTCTGTTAACAGTCAAGTGGGGAAGAGACTCCTCATTATTGTGGGTGGAGTTGGGATTTCTGGTTCCTCAGTAGGCTTCCATTGAAATCACCCTGGCTGGTAGAGATGAGCACATCATCACTGTTCTTGTTGTGGCTCCCACTGATATCAATGGGGAGTGACCTTCTTATGCATGAATGTTGGTGAAAGTTTTGACTCTCCACCAAGCCTACTCATACACCTCAGAGGGGGGTGGGCACCTCATCCCTACCAGATGGGAGTGGAGGTCTAGGCTCCCCACAGGGCCCTCACTGACCCCATAAGGGGAGGAGCACTCATTATTCCCTGGAGATGAAAATTCCAATTCCCTATTCTACCCTCTTGGACACCAGCCTGGTGTTAAGAAGGAGGATTTAGCACCTCATTATAGCCTGGTGAGAGTGGAAGTGTAGACTCCCCCCACCTCTTAGCTTTTACTGCTGTAGATGTGGTGAGGTCACAGTTTCTTCCCCTGTACATATCTCGAGTTGAATAATTGTTGTCTTAAAGTTTTCTGTCTTGCTAGGCTCATTCTTTCCTGAACTTTTGACTAGAGAGAGAAGTCTTTTGTTGTATTTTTTTCCTCTTTTCATGCATTGGTGTTTCTAGATTGCCAGCTTCTTTATCTCCAAGCCTTGGATATATGAGCTAACGAAATTCTGTTAAATAATTCACAGCCATATTATTTTCTTTGTCCTGGGAAAAATTGGGAAAAGTATGTCTACATACTTCCCAGAGGCAGAAGTCTCAGGAAGACATTTGAATATGCCAGTCTCAGGAAGGTGATTGAATATGCTAGGAACAGTGACAATGAAAAAATTATTACATCTAGAGACTTATGGTCTAGAGGGTGGTTGCTGACTACAGTTAGAGTGACAATGTAGGATGTTAACTTCTCCCTGAACAGCTTTGCACTCAGAAAGAACACCTAAACAATTGTTGGGAGTAAGGGAAATTCTCGTGGTTGTATTAGTGAGGTTTCTTCAGGGAAACAAAACCAATGGGAGATATATCTATATCTATGTCTATATCAACTATATCATAAAGAATTGGCTCACACAATTATGAACACTGATAAGTCACCAGAGCTACACTTGGCAAACTGGAGACGCAGGAGACCCAATGGCATAGTTCCAAGACCTAATGTTTCAACTCATGTCTGAAGACAGGGAAATATTGGTGTCACATGTAAAGGCAGTCTGGCAGGAGGAGTTCCTTCTTACTAGAGGGAAGGTCAACATTTTTGTCCTGCTCAAGCCTTCAACTAATTAGATGAGGCCCACCCACATTAGGAAGGACAATCTGCTTTACTTAAGTAAAGACAGACCAATTCAAATGTTAACCTCATCCAGAAACATCCTCAAAGAGTGACCCAAAATATTGCTTGACCAAATATTTGGACACTTCATGGCTCAGTGAGAATGACACATAAAATTATCTATCAAAGCACGTAAAGGCACTCTAAAAAAACACAAGTAACAGTGAAGAAAAGCTAAAGACCAACAGGAATGGAGAAGAAACCACTAATGCAAATAAACTAAAGGCAAAGTGAATACAATCAACTTGGTGAAAAGAACATATAGTGAATTGAATAATATTCACAACATTCATGTCTACTCAGAAACTCAGAATATGACTATATTTGGAAATAGAGCCTTTACAGATGTAATTAGTTATCATGAGGTCATATTGTGTTAAGGTGGGCCCTAAATTCAGTAAGTGGTATCCTTATATGGAGAGGGAACTATGGAGACCCTCCCACACACGCAGAAGGAAGGAGGCATATAAAGATTCAGGCAAAGATTGGAGTGATACAGCTACAAGCCAAGGAAAGTTGAGGATGGCCAGCAACCACCATGTATAGGAGAGAAGGATGTAACAGAATCTCCCTCAGAGCCTCCAGAAGGAATCAACCCTGCTGACACCATGATGTCAGACTTCTGGCCTCCTGAACTGAGATAATAAATTTCTGTTGTTTTAAGCCACACTGTTTGTGGTAACGTATTACCACATCCCCAGGAAACGAACAAGGAAGGTATTTCTGAAAAGCTTGAGCATAAAGTGCATAGGGAGTCAGGGAGATGGAGATGGATATCAGGACAGAAAGACCACAAATAGCCTCAGGAGCCACAGAAGGATATTTAGTCTTTATTCTAAGACCCAAAGGAAGCAGATAAATGAATGTCAATAAAAGAGTCAAACAATAAGATTTATATTTTATAAATATATCACTAAGGCTAGTTGAGTACCTGAGACTTGAAGTTGGATGCCCAGTAGGAAGGTTACTGTGGTTTAACTGGTTTGAAATTATGTTGGCCAGTATTCTGTGGCATAAGTAGGAATGTGGATATGTAAATGGACCAGTAGATAAAATAGAACTTGTAACAACAAATTTGGATGGATTGTATTAAAAAGAAGGCCAGTTTCCTGGCTTGAGAAATTCTTTTGATGGTGGGACCATTTAGTCTTTCTCTATCCTTCTTCTCCATACATCCTCTCCTCCTCTCCTTTATCCATTAGTTATTTACAATACCTATCCTGCATCAAATAAGAGACCTGGAGAGACCTGGAAATCACACAGGTTTTGCATCCAAGAGCTTCCTGTCTTCTGGGGCAGAAATTTGTGAAAAATCACAATATAAGATCACAAGATCTCTAATGAAGGGGCTCACAAGACTACCAATGAGGATGTGTCCAACTTTTGGGGTAGGACAGGGCTGGATGACTGAAACACAAAAAGGAAATCTTTTTGATAAGTTTCTGGTATTTTATTTCATCACAGAAGATGTAGAAGAGTACAGTAGGTCAGCCTGTGGAAAGGCATGGGGAATGTCAATGTGCTGAGTGAGGCCCAGTAGTAGGAAGAAGCATTGATGTCACAGAAAGTAGGTGGATGAAGGTCAAGTGTAGAAGCATGGAGAGAAGTAGCAGGAAGTGCCCGATGTGTATGCAGGTGGGTATAATGGAGAGAGGTTTGGCTGGACTTTGTACCCACTCCATCAATGTCATTTCATTTGCGTACTTGGAAAACAGCATACTGTGATTATAGAAGGCTTGGAGCTAACAAAAATCATATATTTCTTAATGGATCCACTTGAAGGACTGGCATCCCTTCACTTACAGGCAAGACTCCTTTCATGGAGCGAGTCAACCTTTTGACATAGAACACAGATTTGGAGCCAAATATAGTTTTGAGGAGTTGCAGTTCTGGGTAAGATGAACGGAATACACACTGCTCTGCCTCACTCACTGAATGCACCTATACAAACCTTGAGAGGATGCATGCATGAAGCAGCTCTTTGAAAAGTAGAAATGTGTGGACACAGATGATATAGCCACTGGGACAATCTGACAGAGACTTTAAAGCAGCACCTATAAATTTGGAAGTGGAAAGATAGAACATCTGAACAATGGAATAAAAGATGTACTATGAAAATCATTCTTAATTGTGAAAGACTGAATGCTTTCTCCCTAATATTGGGAATGAGGCAAGGATGTCCATTCTCACAACTTTTATTTAGCATTTTATTAGAAGTCTTAGCCAGTGCAAGAAGGCAAGAAAAAGAACTACAAGAAAAATATATTGAAAAGGAAGGGATATAGCTGTCTGAACTTGCAGATGACACAAATATGTAGAAAATTCCAAGGAATATACAAAAATACTCCCCAAACTAATGAATTTAGGAAATTATTTTTAAACCAAGGTCTAATAAATGACTTCTTAAAATTTGTGTGGTACTCAACATATTAATACCCTATTAACTTCAAAAAACTAAATGCATTTGTAGTAGTGTTACTGGTCACCAAAATGGAGAGGGGGAAAAAAACTTTACATTTGTGAGAATGTGTAGATATTCTTCTTCAGGCAAAATTGACCCAGACGACTATTTAAGATCTGTCCCCTCAAATGCATCACAACTCTGGAATGCCCATTGTGACAAACGTGTCAGCACACAGCATTTCCTAAATTCTCACATGTTCCTCACTTTCTGATTTATCTGGTGGACTGGGAGTAGGAAGATGGTCAAAAAAAATGTGCCCTCCCTCTGACCAAAACTTGAGACAATCACATTCACTGCCAGGCCAGCTATAGCCATGGCCTCTTCCTCTGAAACAGCCAACTAAGGATCAACATCAACAAGATCCAGTGTTGACAGCAAATATGCAAAATACAGGATACAAAGTCAATACACACAAACCTATCAGCCTTCTGCACTCCAGAAATGAACAACTGGAAACTGAAACAAAATGAAGCAAAACAAAACAACAACAAAATGATACCAGTTAACATCAGTCCAACAAAATAAAACAATTAGTATAACTAACAAAGCATGTACAGGATTTTCATGTCAAAAACTACAAAACACTGATGAAAGAAGCAAGTAGACACACATAAAATATTGCCAATTGGCTGTTGATGAAGCTGCAATAAGGAATCCATACAAAAGGATAGTCACAGCCAGTTTATGGACAAAGGGCACACTGTAAAACATTGGATACAGGAGAATATTTTCACTAAATCATGTAGACTCAACTACATATGCATATAAAAAAAGTTAATCTTGACTCTTTAACCTCATATCATACACACACAAAAAAAATCCCAAACAGATTTTATATCTAAAGGTGAAAATAAAACAACAAGATTTCTCAAAGTAGCATAGAAGAATATATTCATGACTATGGTAAGCAAAGATTTCTTTAAAAAACACCACAAAGAAAATTAAGAAAATTTTAATATATTAACAGCCTCAATTCCATTAAAAAAAAAACCTATATGAAGCAGACATGCCAGAATGTAAGAAGATGTTTAGAGTACATATCTTACAAGAATCTAAGATGTCTAAAGAATACTTACGGATTAATTACTAAAGGATAGAACATCCTTTTTTTTTTTTTTTTAAAGTAGGCAATAGGCTTGCACAGGCACTTCGTTAAAAAGTCAGTCTAAACTCCTCAAAAACACAAGAACTGGTGATCGGGGTTCCCGGGTGGCTTAGTTGGTTGGCCATCTGACTTTGGCTCAGGTCATTATCTCAGTTTGTGAGTTCAAGCCCCGCATCAGGCTCTGGGTTGCTAGCTTAGAGCCTAGAGCCTGTTTCAGATTCTGGGTCTTCTCTCTTTGCCCCTCCCCCACTAGCACTCTGTTTCTCTCTCTCTCTTAAAAATAAATAAACATTAAAATTAAAAAAAATAAGATCAGGTGATCAATTTTTTAACTGACATTGAAATGTAAATTAAAACCACAATGAGGGGTGCCTGGGTGGCTCAGTCTGTTAAGTGGCTGACTCTTGAATTCGGCTCATGTGATGATCTCATGATTTGTGGCTCCTCCTCCAGCCTTCCAGAAGAGCTGCACCAGCTGATGTTGCACAGAGTAGGGTAGGTTGTTCCTGACATGATTCACCAAAGTGAACGTTCATGAGCAAAATGAATAATTCTTATTGTTTTAAACCACTATATTTGTGGAGGTTTGTTAGAAATGAATAATCACAATGCAAAAAATCAGGAAATCCAGATATCTTAATTTACTCATTATGAAGCCATTCCCCTACGTACAAACATTTCCCCTCTTTCCAGTGTTCCCCCCTCCCCACTGCTAGAAATTTTGCAACAAGCAGCATACAGTAAGTACTACCCCAGGATCTGTTTACTATATTTGATCCTTTTATTTTGTGCTGTTGGTTTTCTTCAAATGCCCTATGGTTTGTGTTTTATGGTGCATGATTTATAGAAAAGACATAATATCTGGGGTATTTCTAAACTTTCAGGCTTGCCATGCTGCTTGTCAATCCTTTCCATTCTATTTTTTCTGGTGCTTTTTACTAGTGACAGATGCTGACTCTCTTTCCCACACATTAAGAAAAACATTTAGTTTGGTTTTTAACAAAATCAACAGGATGAGTCATGACACTCTTTAAAATTTAATCTCTCTTTTTAGAACTCTTTGAATTGCCATCATGCTACATCCAGTCTCTGTGTGTTTTAGGAAAACTAGTGCAAGCAGCAAAGGTGATACTCCTTTGAAAATACTTTTTGAGCCTACCAACCACGACTTCCTCAAAAAGACAAATGATTGAATATATAAAATCAAGCTTCCTTTTACCTATGTATGCTCAGAGATAGGTACAAGATTGGGCATGGAGCCAATGTAAAGTCACTTTAGTTTTGTATTTTTAAAAAAAAAAACGTTTTTGAAGTTTGTTTAATTTGAGACAGAGAGAGTGTGTACATGCAGTGGTGGGGGAGGTGCAGAGAGAGAGGGATAGAATCCCAAGCAGGCTTCTCACTGTCAGCACAGAGTCTGATGCGGGGGCTTGACCTTATGAACCGTGGTCATGACCCGAGCCAAAGTCGGAGTCTTAACCAACTGAGCCACCTAGGCACCCCTAGTTTTCTATTCTGTATATGTCTATTTTCTTTCTTTTTCTCTCCAAGAAGTGAATGCATGTTAACTATGGATACCAATTCTGATGTGTGTTTTTCACCTCCCATAGCATCAAACAATTCTCCAATGCCAGTTGGGTGTCCTACAATTCAACTCAATTCTGATACTATCTACCTGGAGATAGCATCAGATCCCCCAGGTTGAGGGCTCAGTCCCATATGACTGCTCTCACTTCAGACACCAATTTGAAGTCCAGATTGTCACCTGTGGTATATATATTGGAGGTTCCAATGATCTCTTCTCTGGGTTTGAGTAATTTACTAGAGTAGCTCACAGAACTCACAGAAACATTGTACATCCTTATTATAAAAGGATATGATTCAAGAACAGCCAGGTGGAAGAGATGGATAGGACAAAGTATGTGGGAAAGGGTGAGGAACTTGTATGCCCTCTCTGAGCCCATCACTTTCCCAGAATCTTTAATGTGGAAGCTCTTGGACTCTGTCTTTTTGGGTTTTTATGGAGTCTTCATGATACAGACACAATTGATTAAATTATTGACCATTGGCAATCTATTCAACCCCAGCCCCTCAGGTGTCGCTGTCTGGATGGCGCTGAAATTCCAATCCTCTATTCACCGTTGGTTCCCCTAGAATGAACTCCCTTTCTGAGGTGTTTTCCAAGAACCACTTCATTCATATAAACTCAAGTGTGCTTGCAAGGGGTTTGTTATGAATAGACACATTTATTGTTCTTATCACTAAGGAAATTCCAAGGGTTTTAGGAGCTCTGCTTCAGAATCAAGGATGAAGAGCAAATATGTAGTTCTTATTATAAATCACAATGTCATATGTGTGTTATGTAAATGTTTTAGAAAGGTAAAGAAGGCTGGCACTATCTACCCAACAGAACTGTTATAAAGGACCCAAATTAAGTTATATAATAGCTTCAGTATCTGGGGCATAGTAGGTGCTCAGAAAGAGCATTATTTTGTGAATTTAAAAGGCTTTATGGAAGCAGATCAACTTAGGGATGGGCTCTCAGAGCCCTGTGCCCTTCTTTGAATCATCGATGACCTGGCTGGGCTGGAGACAGTAATGAAGGCAATCAGGGCTATTGAGGGTCAAGGCACCCTCTGCGTGTTGAAGAAGCCCCTAGGCTGGGTGGTTAGATTGCTGCCTTCATGATGGGAACAGCCCCACACACTCACTATCTGCCAAAAGCAGGTAGAAGTTCACTCAGTCCATGAACCAGACATGGATCCCATGTGCACCTTTCTCCTCTCCTTCCCCCATCCCATCTGTGTCTCCTATTCCTGGACACCCTGTGCCCTGATGGTGATCTACTCCCTTTTCTTTGGTTCATTTACTTGAAGGGGTCACCCTTGCACTGTCTGTGGCTCCAAGTGTGAAAGCAGTGGTTTGGGATATTTATCCACTTTCCAGTTGAAGGGAAAGCTCAGTATTGTTACTTGGTCAGAGTTATATGTGGCCCGTATGCTTTACTGACTTTCCAGCTGTTTCCATGCAGTGAGAAGAGTAAGAGTCCTGGCATGGTCTCTGCCTGCTGCTAATCCACCTGAAAGAACGGGCAGGTGGATCACTTCAGTTCTCACAGGATGACTGAAAGAGGGAGCCACATGCTTCCAGAAGGGCTCAGCTCTGGTGTACTATCTGCCTTGGGTCTGTCTGCTGGGGCATGGAGGAGTGAAAAGCAAAGTACCTTTGGTCACCTGTGCCAAGACAGGAACTTCCTCGTTATTTGGGAAATTGCTTTTATCATTTCATGTATGAAGAAGCTGAGGCTCACAGGCTGAAGTTTGGCTTCGCAGTTTTCTGGCTCAGGGCTCCTTCTACCTGCACAGTGAGCATGTGCTTTTGATAGTTGCCTCCTGACTCAGTGCTGTGCAGTTTGGAAGAGTAGGTGACAAAAGCCAGACCCAAAGTCACCAGATAATTCCTTGAGTCTGAAGTTTGCAGTGCCCCCAGTAAGGCTTTTTTGGGCCAATGTCCTTAATTCCTGAGCAATTCTAGAGACCTTGAGCCCCAGCCTGGGAGAAGGGCTTATGGCTGGGACAAAGCCTTGTAGTACTTCATCTGGTCCTTTATTCTGAGACTCTTGAGCAGGCCATGGAGACTGAAATGCCTCATATCAAACAGTGTGTGACCTGGGCCTCTAGGGAGGGAAGTGTCAGAAGGCCAACTAATTGCCAGAGCTCCCCGAAGTCTTCTGAATTCCAGATCCTGCCTTCCAGCTTTTGCTTGCAAGGTGTCTGGCTTTCCCTTCATCCCAAGTGCCATTGAAGTCACCTGACAAATGTCCCCAGCAACTCACTGAAGGTCCTGTGTTAGAACTGAGGGAAGCACAGACATAAGGCTTTGATGCTGGGAACACAGAGGTGCAGGGCCTGCCCCCAGAGTACAGCAAGCCTAAGCTTCCTGCCCTCAAACCCTTTGGGGAAAGGGGGCCTCACACTGCTGCTTTGCAAAGAGGCAGCTGCTGGGGAGGTTGCTGAAGAAGGGAGTCTGTACTAGTTCTCACTCTTTTGTTCAGGGACTTAGCAAACATTTGCCAAGCACTAGTTCTCTCCTACAAGGGTGCCCAGCAGGGGGCAAGTCACTTTGTTCTGAAGGGCAAATCAACCTCTGCTTAAGAGTCTGCATGTTATTAATTTTTCTATCAGGGAAAGCAAAGAACTGCGTGAAAATCATTCAGATCTGCTTGAAGACATTGCCGCACTTGGCAGATTCGGGAGCTGCGCTTTTCCTTAGGTCTAAATCTCTGGACCTGTGGTAAGAAAAGAAATCTCTCCTCTGGAGAGGAAGGTCAAAAGCACTTCGATGGCTTAAATGGTTACTTTGTGGCACCACCTAATGGCTAAAGGTTCAAACTACTCTTGTTAAAGCATCACAGAGAGAGAGGTGGGAAGATTTGGGATTGGGAAGGGTGGAGGCAGAGAGGTCTGGTCAGTTTCCTGCTTTGTGGGATTTAAGACCAGGGAAGAGCACATGCACCAAATGTCAGTATGGTCCAGGGACCCGTCTCTGGCTCTTCCCCTGCCCTCCCTGCTACAGCCATTTTATTAGGCACTGATACTGCTGTGGAAATACAAAGTGGCATAGCCCTCAGCAGATAATTGGCAATATCTAGCAAAATCACATGTGCTTTTGCCCTTCGACCTGGTATTCTAGGACACTATTCCAAAAATACTCTGGCAAAAAAAAAAATAGACATACCACACAATGCAGAATTATTTGTTATAGCAAAGGATACAGATACAGATTCTGGATACAGATTCTGGATCCTTGGCTCAACAGTGCATCACAGGGGACTGATGATGTAAACTCTCATATATCCACACCAAGGATACAAGCCAGAGTGGTGGTCTAAGCTTTGCAGCAATGACAAAGGACACTAGCCCCCGGTCTGGGGCAGGGCTGATCACTGAACCAGAGGGAACAAGAGCACGGTGCACCTGAAGCTGGTGGTTAGGGAGTCTTCCAGCTCCCACTTCATTCCTCAAAGCCAACTTGGTGTGCCCACTGTTGTGTTCCCAGCCTCTGTTTCTGGCATGTGTGCCCACCTTGTGCCTGGTATACATGCCCAGTGTGCTCTCTGGCTTTGTGTAGCCAACACTTTGTGCCTAGTGTTGTTTGCTCAGGTCTATATGCCTAGCAATGTTTGCTTGGTTCTGTGTGCCAAGAGTTGCATGCCTGGCACGTGTGCTTAACACTCTATGCCTGGCTTTGTATGCCCAGAATTGTGTGCTCAGCACTGTGCATCTGCCATTGCATGTCCAGTGTGTGTATCTGGTGTATGTGCTCAGTGTTTTTTTCCTGGCTTGTGTGCCAGTATTGGGTGTCCTGTGTTGTGTGCACTGTACCCTGCACCCATGCTGTGTTCTCAGAGACTGTGCCTGCTGTTGTTTGCCTAGCTTTTCATGCCTGGTATTCTGGGCCTGGTACCTGTGTCTGCTGTGTGCCCAGAACTCTACATCCCACAGTGTTCCCAGCAGTGCATGTCTGGCATTGTGTTTCTGGGGTTTTTAACCGGCATTGTGTGCTGGGAGAGTATACCTAACATTATGTGCCTGGCTCTGTATTCCCGGCATTTTGTTTGTGCAGTATGTGCCTGGCATTGTGTGCCTGGCACTTGACTCAGCCTTGTGAGCTCAGTGTTGTGTTCCCAGAGACTGGGCCTTGTCTGGTCTGTCTCCCAGGATGTGTCTGGTGTGTGTGTCTGGTGCTGTTGGCCTGGGGTTTTGTGCACAGTCATGTGCCAGACAGTGTATGTCCATTTTTGAAAAATTTTTAAAAGTTTACTTATTTATTTTGAGGGAGAGAGAGAGAGAGAGAGAGTGAGAGTGAGAGAGAGAGAGAGAGAGAGAGAGAGAGAGAATTCCAAGCAGGCTCCATGCTGTCAGTGCCGAGCCCCATGTGGGGCTTGAACCCACAAACTGTGAGATCACGGCCTGAGTGAAACTAAGAGTCAGACACTTCACTGACTGAGCCAACCCAGGTGCTCCTCCAGTCCATTTTTGTCTGCCACTGTTGTGTGCCCAGCACTGTGTTTCCCAAGTATATGTCTGGCACTGTGTGCCTGGCATTTTATGGTTGCTATTGGGTACTGGCATCCGTGCCTAAAGATGTGTGCCTAGCATTGTGTCCCTTGCACAGGAGCTGTGCACCTAGTGTGTGTTCCCAGTGTGTAGGCCTGACATGTGCCCAGTGTTGCATGGCTGGTGTGTGAGCATGGCATCGTGTGCCTTCTTTGTGTTTCCAGCATGTGAACCTGGTGTTATTCTCTCAGAGTGTGTGCAAGTCTGGTGTGCCCCAAGTGTGTGCCTAATGTGGTGTTTCTTAATGTTTGGTGCTTCGCAGAGTCTACTTAGTGTTGCGTTTTGGCGTGTATGTCTGGTATGTGTTACTAGCAAAGGCTGTTGCTGTGTGTACCTGGCACTGTGTGTCTGGTGTTATGTGCTGGCATTGCATCCCTGGGGTATGTGTCAGCTTCTGTTCCTGGTGTGAGCATGTGTGCGGGTGTGTATCCCTGGTCTGTGTGCCCAGTTTGCTGGGCTGCCATTGTATGCCTGACTTCATGTGCCCAGACTTGTGTGCCAGTGTTCTGTTCCTAGCACTGTTTGGCAGTATGTACATGGCACGGATGTCCACTCCAGTGTGCTTGGAGTGTGGCCGCGAGTGTGGTCTGTGTTTTGTGCACTTATGTATGTGCCTGGTGTTGTGTGCCCAGCATGATGCTGTGTACTTGGCACTGTGTGCCCAGCACCTAGAAGCTCCTTGGTGTGGTTTAGTTCAGAAGCAGCTGAACAACTGGAGCTGCCCGCCTAGTTGCAGGCATCAGTGTGGGGGAGCTGTGTTACCCCAGGGTTACCTCAGGGCCACCTCCTGGCCTCGGCCCCCATGACGCTTCTGTGCATCACCTTTATAGAGTGTCCTGTTAACAAGCTTCTGCTGAGAGCTCCACCAGGTTAACTTCTTTGAGGGATCAGCCTCTCACCTCAAAGCCACCCATTTTTCTGGGAAGTCCCAGCAGAGAAATGCCCCCAGCAGGCAGCTCACGCAGGCCTTGGCACCTGGGCCAAGAAGGTGCACATAGATCCGCGTTCCTAGGAAGGCCCGTGCCACTCCAGGCACTGCCATCCAAGCCAAAATGCCAAAAGACCTATTCCCCACTTCTGTGTCGCCCCCAGTGCAGCACAACTTACACTTCTCATCTCACAAGTCTTTCTTTAAAATCATCCTTCCTCTCTGCTTTCCCTTTCCCATAGGGCACAGAGGGAAATCTGGGGGTTCCTTGGTGGAGGGACCCCTTCTCCCTCTCAGACCCTCCTCATCTCATCCCCAGTCCCCTAGGGGGCGTGTCTACCCACACAGACATCAGCTTGGACAAGCCTCTGATTCCCTGGAGTGACATGTCCTGATAAATGCCCCCAGTGAAGGGTTAAGTTCACACACAGCCTGTGGGGAGCCACTGTGAATCCGGATCTGCAGCCCAGCCCTCTGGAACAGCAGCAAGAGCTACCACCAAGACTAGGGACATGAATGACAGTGCAGCAGGCACAGGGGCTGAGGTGAACCCTCCTGCCTTAACTAGTGCCCAGTGCTCTAGTCTCATCGTCCCAAGTGTGATGGGCTCCTGATACAGCCACCAGGTGGCAGAGTTCTCCCTGTCCAGGGAAATTGTCTTGTGTCACCCTCTTCAATAGCTGGACAAGGAACCTCTGCCTGTTGGATGAGGGCTCTCTCAGATGCCTTCTGTATGGAGACCCAGATGTAAATACAAAATGCGTAAATAGTTCCCTGCAAACAGAAGGGGTGAATTTCATTAAAAGCAGGGACAATTTTAAAATGTATAGATAAGCACAAACCCGATTATATAACAAGCATTTAGAGAACCATTGTTGTCGTGTGCTTCTAGTCTATCTGAGAACAAAACAATAAACTTGGGCTATTGAGTGCCTTAATTTTAATTTAATGTTTTAAACTTTTTTAATGTTTGTTTGTTTTTGAGAGAGAGACAGAGCGTGAATGGGGGAGGGGCAGAGAAAGAGGGAGACACAGAATCTGAAGCAGGCTCCAGGCTCTGAGCTGTCAGCACAGAGCCCAATGTGGGTCTCGAACTCATGAACTGTGAAATCATGACCTGAGCTGAAGTTGGATGCTTCACTGACTGAGCCACTCAAGCACCCCTGATGTAATGTTTTCAAACCAGGACTTTGTTTCCCTGCTGGCAGTTGGAGGTGTGCAGTCTTCCCACCTCTGGGCAAATAGGGACTGAGTGGGCTGCATTCTCTGGGACTCTTCAGCAGAAAGAAAGTAAGCCAGAGATGAGCCCTCCTGAATTTTCCAGGACAGTTCCAGGTTTCAGTGCAAGTCTGACATAGGTGCTGTTGTCTGAGAGCTCAGAACTGCAGAGCCCTCTACCCTCTTGACTCCACAGCCCTTCTAGCCTTTCCTCCAGGCTGTGTTATTGTCCAGACCTGTCTCATTTCTGCCTTTCAAAGGTTCCTTAAAATTCCAGATATACTGATGTTATTCTTTTTAGTGGTATTATATATGTATTTTCATCTCCTTTCTAAGAATATACCACTAAGATTAAGAAGGAGGCAGGACGTGTATCACCACCATCGCTAACCTATACTCACCCTTAAAACCTGGTTCAGTGCCCTCTTTTCTTGGAAACCCTCTACACTTCCCCAGGAAGATATCCACTGGCCACCCTCTGATCCCAGGGGCCAAGAAGCATACATATATCTCCAAGGCACTGCACTTTGCCTTGGCCTGTGCAAGTGCTTCCCAGAGGGCAAGGATGGAGGCTTCCATGTCTTTTTTTTTTTTTAATTTTTCCCTGGGTTAGCAAATGAAAAAGCAAACTGAGAAAGGTGAAGTGACACAGAAGACTCTGGTGTCCCTGGCCAACTGATAGAGTGTCTGAATGCCTGGTGAAAGATTTCAGAATCTTCCATCCAGAGGGAAAGTCCAGGCTAACTTCCAGGGTGAGTCCTGCAGCATCACATGAGTGGGGAGAAGATACAAAACCAGGGCAGCCCTAGTACTTCTGGGGAAATTGTCAGGAGGAATGAACTGGGCAGCTTACACTGGGGCTGGTTCCCATGGCTTTGGTAGGCTTTGAAATGAAAATCGGACCTGATAGTGACACAGCAAATACAGATACAAAGATGACTAGGTACAAAAGGGCTGTCAATTCCCATATTCTATACGATTGTTTGGAGAGTGAAAGGGCCAGAGGATCTGACTTGGAGAAGGTATTTCCCAGAAGGCAATGGCTATTGCAGAGGATCAAAGAAAGCAAAGCCAGAGACAGCAGTGGCTTTTCGGGGGGGGGGGGGGGCCGGGGCGGTCTGGGTTTGATATTCTGGCCAATGCTATTCCTGATAGGACATAGAAGGAAAACCTGGGCATGCATGTCAAATGAAACCTCATATTGCATTTTGCTGTTATGTACATTCTCTGCCTTGTCTGGTTTAGTTTAAAGGGCCGATGTCCACCAGAATCACTTCAGCCTTAGGTTGAACTCACTATGCTCTTACTGACCATTCCCCATTGTCATAAACATGGGGGATGACAATTTCAGGGAACAGTTTTTAAGGTTTTAATATTTACATTTAAAAGTTGTTTGATTTTTGAACTTGTACGTCAGGCTCTGAACTTGTGTATTCTAAGACACAATGAATAAAAGGTTGTTGAATGAAGAGTAATGTGGACCAAGAGAGTGACAACCAGTTTATGACAAGATCACTACAACCAGCCTTCCAGTGCCTATGATTATCTGTACCGAGACTCTGCATGTGTGAGGACAGGGACTTTGAGTACTGTGATCTCTGTAGGCATACCTCAAAGATATTGTGGGTTTGGCTCTAGACCACTGGAATGAAGTGAATATCACTATAAAGTGTGTCAAATGAAATTTTTGGTTTCTCAGTGCATATAAGAGTTACGTTTACACTATACTGTAGTCTATTAAGTGTGTAGTAGCATTATGTTAAAAAAAACCAATGTACATACCTAAATTTTAAAAATACTTTATCACTAAAAACTGCTAGCTGTCATCTGAGCTTTCAATGACTTACAATCTTTTTGCTGGTGCAGAGTCTTGCCATGATGTAGACAGCTGCTGACGGACAAGGGTGGTGTTTGCTGAAGGCTGAGGTGGCTGTGACAACTTCTTAAAAATATGACAACAATGAAGCCTGCTGCATCAGATGAACATTCTCTCTAGCATGAGATGCTGTTTGATAGCATTTTACCCACAGTAGAACTTCTTTTTTTTTTCTTTTTACATTTAGTGAAATACTTTTTTTTCTTAAATTAGAATTTACATCCAAATTTGTTAGCATATGGTGCAACAATGATTTCAGGATTAGATTCCTTAAGCCCCTTACCCATTTAGCCCATCCCCCCTCCCACAACCCCTCCAGCAACCCTCTGTTTTTTAAAGTCTCTTATGTTTTGTCTCCCTCCCTATTTCTATACTATTTTTGCTTCCCTCCTCTATGTTCATCTGTTTTGTATCTTAAAGTCCTTGTATGAGTGAAGTCCTATGATATTTGTCTTTCTCTGACTAATTTCACTTAGCATAATACCCTCTAGTTCCATCCATGTAGTTGCAAATGGCAACATTCTTTTTGACTGCTGAGTAATACTCCATTGTATATATATATACCACATCTTCTTAATCTCCTCGTCCATCAGTGGACATTTGGGCTCTTACCATACTTTGGCTATTGTCAGTAGTGTTGCTATAAACATTGCGGTGCATGTGTCCCTTCAAAACAGCATACCAAATCCCTTGAATAAATATTTAGTAGTGCAGCTGCTGGGTTGTAGAGTAGTTCTATTTCTAATTTTTTGAGGAACCTCCATACTGCTTTCGAGAGTGGCTGCACCAGTTTGCATTCCCACGAGCAATGCAAAAGAGATCCTTTTTCTCCACAACCTCGCCAACATCCATTGTTGCCTGAGTTGTTAATGTTAGCCATGCTGACAGGTGTGAGGTGGTATCTCAATGTGGTTTTGATTTGTATTTCCTGGATGATGAGTGATGTTGAGCATTTTTTCATGTATCGGTTGGCCATCTGGATGTCTTCTTTGGAGAAATGTCTATTAATGTCGTCTGCCCATTTCTTCACTGGATTATTTGTTTTTTGGGTGTTGAGTTCCATAAGTTCTCTATAGATTTTGGATACTAATCCTTTATCTGGTATGTTTTGTTGATTGTTTCCTTTGCAGTGCAGAAGCTTTTTATCTTGATGAGGTCCCAATAGTGCATTTTTGCTTTTAATTCCCTTGCCTTTGGAGATGTGTCAAGTAAGAAATTGCTGCAGATGAGGTCAGAGAGGTTTTTTTCTGCTTTCTTCTCTAGAGTTTTGATGGTTTCCTGTCTCACAGTCAGGTCCTTCATCCATTTTGAGTTTATTCTTGTGAATGGTGTAAGAAAGTGGTCTAGTTTCATTCTTCTGCATGTTGCTGTCCATTCTCCAAGAACCATTTGTTAAAGAGACTGTCTTTTTTCCATTGGCTATCCTTTCCTGCTTTGTCAAAGATTAGTTGGCCATACTTTTGTGGGTCCAATTCTGGAGTCTCTATTCTATTCCATTGGTCTATGTGTCTGTTTCTGTGCCAATGCCACGCTGTCTCTATGTTTACAGCTTTGTAGTAGAGGCTAACGTCTGGGATTGTGATGCCTCCCGCTTTGGTCTTCTTCTTCAAAATTACTTTGGCTATTCGGGGCCTTTTGTGGTTCCATACAAATTTTAGGATTGCTTGTTCCAGCTTCGAGAAGAATGCTGGTGCAATTTTGATTGGGGTTGCATTGAATGTGTAGCTTGCTTTGGGTAGTATTGACATTTTAACAATATTTATTCTTCCAATCCATGAGCATGGAATGTTTTTCCATTTCTTTGTATCTTCAATTTCCTTCATAAGCTTTCTATAGTTTTCACCATACAGATCCTTTACATTTTTGGTTAGGTTTATTCCTAGGTATTTTATGCTTCTTGGTGCAATTGTGAATGGGGTCAGTTTCTTTATTTGTCTTTCTGTTGCTTCATTATTAGTGTATAAGAATGCAACTGATTTCTGTACATTGATTTTGTATCCTGCGACTTTGCTGAATTCATGTATCAGTTCTAGCAGACTTTTGGTGGAGTCTATCGGATTTTCCATGTATAATATCATGTCATCTGCAAAAAGTGAAAGCTTGACTTCATCTTTGCCAATTTGGATGCCTTTCATTTCCTTTTACTGTCTGATTGCTGATGCTAGAACTTCCAACACTATGTTAAACAACAGCGGTGAGACTGGACATCCCTGTTGTGTCCCTGATATCAGGGGGAAAGGTCTCAGTTTTTCCCCATTGAGGATGATATTAGCTGTGGGCTTTTCATAAATGGCTTTTATGATGTTGAAGTATGTTCCTTCTATCCAGACTTTCTTGAGGGTTTTTATTAAGAAAGGATGCTGATTTTGTCAAATGCTTTTTCTGCACCGATTGACAGGATCATCTGGTTCTTATCTTTTCTTTTATTAATGTGATGTATCACATTGATTGCTTTGCAAAAGTTGAACCAGCCCTGCAGCCCAGGAATGAATCCCACTTGGTCATGGTGAATAATTCTTTTTATATGCTGTTGAATTCGATTTGCTAGTATCTTGTTGAGAATATCTGCATCCAATTAAATCAGGGATATTGGCCTCTAGTTCTCTTTTTTTGCTGGGTCTCTGTCTGGTTTGGGAATCAAAGTGATGCTGGTTTTATAGAATGAGTCTGGAAGTCTTCCCTCCCTTTTTATTTTTTGGAACAGCTTGAGAATGATAGGTATTATCTCTGTTTTAAATGTCTGGTAGAATTCCCCAGGGAAGCCATCTGGTCCTGGACTCTTATTTGTGTGGGGGGAGATTTTTGATAACTGATTCAATTTCTTCACTGGTTGTGGGTATGTTCAAATTTTCTATTTCTTCCTGTTTGCATTTTGGAAGTGTGTGGGTGCTTAGGAATTTGTCCATTTCTTCTGGGTTGTCCGGTTGGTTGGCATATACTTTTTCATAGTATTCCCTGATAATTGCTTGTATTTCTGAGGGATTGGTTGTAATAATTCCATTTTCATTCATGATTTTATCTATTTGGGCCCTCTCCCTTTTCTTTTTGGGAAGCCTGGCTAGAGGTTTATTAATTTTGTGTATTTTTTCAAAAAACCAACTCTTGGTTTCATTGATCTGCTCTGCAGTTTTTTTTGTTTTGTTTTGTTTTGTTTTGTTTTGTTTTGTTTTTTAGATTCTATATTGTTTATTACTGCTCTGGTCTTTATTATTTCTCTTTTCCTGCTGGGTTTGGGGTGTCTTTGCTGTTCTGCTTCTAGTTCCTTTAGGTGTGCTGTTAGGTTTTGTATTTGGGATTTTTCTTGTTTCCTGAGAGAGCACTGGATTGCAATGATTTTTTCCTCTCAGGACTGCCTTCGCTGCATCCCAAAGAGTTTGGATTGTTGAATTTTCATTTAATTTGTTTCCATATATTTTTAATGTCTTCTCTAATTGTCTGGTTGACCCATTCATTCTTTAGAAGGGTGTTTTTTAACCTCCATGCTTTTGGAGGTTTTCTAGACTTTTTCCTGTGGTTGATTTCAAGTTTCATAGCATTGTGGTCTGAAAGTGTGCATGGCATGATCTCAATTATTTTATAGTTATTAAGGGCTATTTTGTGACCCAGTATGTGACCTATCTTGGAGAATGTTCTATGTGCACTTGAGAGGAAAGTATATTCTGTTGCTTTGGGATGCAGAGTTCTAAATATATCTGTCAAGTCCATCTGATCCATTGTATCATTCAGGGCCCTTGTTTCTTTATTGATCCTGTGTCTAGATGATCTATCCATTGTTGTAAGTGGGATATTAAAATCCCCTGCAATTACCATATTCTTATCAAGAAGGTTGCTTATGTTTGTGATTGTTTTATATATTTGGGGGCTCCCGTATTCAGTGCATAGACATTTATAATTGTTAGCTCTTCCTGATGGATAGACCCTGTGATTATTATATAATGTCCTTCTTCATCTCTTGTTACAGCCTTTAATTTAAAGTCTAGTTTGTCTGATATAAGTATGGCCACTCCAGCTTTCTTTTGACTTCCAGTAGCATGATAGATAGTTTTCCATCCCCTCACTTTCAGTCTGAAGGTCTAAAATGGTCTCTTGTAGACACCAAATAAATGGTCTTGTTTCTCTTATCCATTCTAGTACCCTGTGTCTTCTTGTTGGAGCATTTAGTCTATTTACATTCAGTGTTATTATTGAAAGATATGGATTTAGAGTCATTGTGATATCTGTAGGTTTCATGCTTGTAGTGATGCCTGTGGTACTTTGTGGTCCTTGCAACATTTCACTCACAGAATCCCCCTTAGGATGTCTTGTAGGGCTGGTTTAGTGGTGATGAATTCCTTCAGCTTTTTTTTGTTTGGGAAGACCTTTATCTCTCCTTCTATTCTGAATGACAGACTTGCCGGGTAAATGATTCTTGGCGGCATATTTTTTTCTGTTCATCACATTGAGGATTTCCTGCCATTCCTTTCTGGCCTGCCAAGTTTCAGTAGATAGGTCTGCTACTACTCTTCTGTGTCTACTTGTGTAAGTTAGGGCCTGTTATCCCTAGCTGCTTTCAGAATTCTCTCTTTATATTTGTATTTTGCCAGTTTCACTATGAAATGTCATGCAGAAGGTCAATTCAAATTATGTCTGAAGGGAGTTCTCTGTGCCTCATGGATTTCAATGCCTTTTTCCTTCCCAATGAGGGAAGTTCTCAGCTATTATTTGTTCAAGTACACCTTCAGCCCGTTTCTCTCTTCTTCTGGAGTTCCTATGATATGGATATTGTTCTGTTTGATTGTGTCACTGAGTTCCCTAATTCTCCTCTCATATTCCTGGTTTTTCTTTATCTGTCTTTTTCTCAGCTTCCTGTTTTTCCATAATTTTATCTTCCAATTCCCCTCTTCTCTCTTCTGCCTCTTCAATATGCACTGTAGCTGCCTCCATTTTATTTTGCTCTTCATTCATAACATTTTTTCATTCCTCATGACTATTTCTTAGTCCCTTGATCTCTGTAGCAATAGATTCTCTGCTGTCCCCTACACTCTTTTTCAAGCCCAGAGATTAATTTTATGACTATTATTCTAAATTCTTGTTCTATTGTACTGCTTAAATCGGTTTTGATCAATTCATTAGCTGTCGCTACTACCTGGAATTTCTGTTGAGGAGAATTTCTGTTTCATCATTTTGGCTAGTTTTCTGTCCCTTATGCTTTTTAAAAGCTTGTTGTGTGCTCCACACCTGTGAGCACTGCTATATTAAAGGAGGGTCATACACTGTCCAGGGCCCGGCCCTTCAGGAGGTGTTTTGCTGGATATTGTTACCTGCTCTCTGTTGTTGTGACTTTGGTTTTTTATTACTCTACTTGTAGTAATATTTTGGACCCTCCAGCAGGTGTGCTTTGATTTTTTTCCTTGGAGTAACCCTGTAGAGGAAAACAGATAGACAAACAGGAGAGAAAAACATGCAAACACACAAACAAATAACACAAACAAGCAAGAACAAAAACCTAAAGACTAAAAATAAAAAAACCCAAAACACTAACTACAGGTAAAGAAGAGGGTGGAGGCACTTCTAATGGAAGAGCACATACAAAGAGAGACATAACAGGAGTGGGGGCGGGGGATAAACATTGATTAGGCACAGTGACTAAAAGTCTTAATCCAGAGAGAGAGAAAGGAAAATAAAATTGGAGGCAGGCAAAACGAAATGAAGATAAAGTTACCCAGACAGAGAACCTATTTGGCTTGATTATTCTAGAGAGAGAGAAAGGAGTGTAAAGAAGGAGGTGTAGAACGTGTATCAAGATAATGGATTAAATATGCCTGTTTAGACAGACCAATAACCAGAGTAACGAGCCTAGGGGAGGGAAGAGATAAGGAGGAGAATGGGTGGGGGAGAATATATCTATATATCCAGAACTGACCTAGAGTTAATACAGGCAATGCTGCATCATTTGTGGGGAGTAGCTGTCCAAAGGGTCTGTGCTGCTCTGGTGGATGCGCAGTTACCCAGTGCAAGGGGGCATGGTTTGGCGTAATCTGTACCCACCTCCACTATGGGCCCCAGGAGTGATCCCTGAGGCCCTGCCTTGGTGGTGGTGGTGGTGGTGGTGGTGGCTGCCAGGGGGTGGGGAATGGTGATCTGCCAGTCTCTTCTCCGTGGAGCCGGACCCAGTGGATTCAGTTTGAGTCGTCCTCACTGTGCCATGGGTGCAGGTGGGGTGGTCCTTCTCTCTCCGCTAACTCCCCTGACCCTGCGCTTGGCTAGGGTTCAAAGTCCTACTCTGTGCGTTCTGGAACTGGGGAAGTGCCTCTCAGTGCAGCCATCTGTGGTCCCGGCTGGCTTTGTCTGTACCGCTGCACTTCAGGGAGGACAGCTTTCTTTTACTGCAGACTAAGCAGCCACCCTCGCTGCTGCGAGCCCCCGGGGTGGTGGAAGGAGGTCGTTTTTGTCTTTTCCCACAGCACTCCAAGGAAAGGTGGCTTTTTTCTCCTGCAGACTGTGCCCTGGGCCCAGCCACTGTGCGGGGAGTGGGGGGTGGGCCGGGGGGGGGGCAGGGGTGTGGATGCAGGCAGGTTCTGTACTATGGCGCAGCCCTCCAGCTGTGGACTGAGTGACCTACCACTGAGAAGTGGACTGAGAAAGTGGGCACCACTTTCTCCAGCTGTGGACTGAGTGACCTACCACCACACCCAGGCCTAGCTCCCTTCCTCCCCAGGTGTGTGAACAGGGAGCCAGCCCCACACGGAAGAAAGCCCTGCAGTTAGAGATTGGGTCCCTCTCAGTGTCAGTCTGAGGTCTTTCTCCTGTCCAGATATGGTCCTGCACTTCCCTAGCCACTCTTTCTCTTCCTTTTGTCTCTCTGCAGAAGAGTCTCTCCCCACCGTGCCCACGTGGCCTTTTTTCATCTCCCCCAGTTCGCAGTTACCCACCCATCTTTTTTCCAGCTTTCCCCATTTTTTTCCTAGTAGATTCAATCTCTTTTCCTCCCAGGCTCTCGTGTTCAAAGTCCTTTGGCCTCTACACTTCTTTGTTTGAGAGACACTGGAAGTATGGATTCCCCCTACTGCTCTCCCATGTTGGCCCAAGCCTGGGTTTTATGATCTTGAGGTATGATCCTTCCATCCCTACTTTTTTGAGGGTTTTTATTAAGAAAGGATGTTGTATTTTGTCAAATGCTTTCTCTGCATCTATGGAGAGGATCATGTTGTTCTTGTTCTTTCTTTTACCGATGTGATGTATCACATGAATTGTTTTGTGGATATGGAACCAGCCCTGCATCCCAGGTATAAATCCCACTTGGTTGTGGGGAATAAATTTTTAATGTATTGCTGGATTCAGTTGGCTAGTATCTTGTTGAGGATTTTTGCACCCATGTTCATCAGGGAAATTGGTCTATAGTTGTCGTTTTTAGTGGGGTCTTTGGTTTTGGAATCAAGGTAATGCTGCCTATGCTGGCTTCATAGAATGAATTTGGAGATTTTTCCTTCCATTCCTATTCTTTGGAACAGCTTCAAAAGAATAGGTGTTAACTCTTCTTTAAATGTTTGGTAGAATTCCCCTTGAAATCCATCTGGCCCTGGACTCTTGTTTTTTGAGAGATTTTTGATTACTAATTCGATTTCTTTACTGGTTATGGGTCTGTTCAAATTTTCTATTTCTTCCTGTTTCAGTTTTGATAGTTTATATTTCCAGGAATTTGTCCATTTCTTCCAGATTTCCCATTTTATTGGCATATAATTGCTCATAATATTCTCTTATTATTGTTTGTATTTCTGCTGTGTTGGTTGTGATCTCTCCTCTTTTATTCTTGATTTTATTTATTTTGGTCCTTTCCTTTTTCTTTTTGATCAAACTGGCTAGGGGTTTATCAATTTTGTTAATTCTTTCAAAGAACCAACTTCTGGTTTCATTGATCTGTTCTGTTTTCTTGTTGTTTTTGTTTTTGTTATTTTTTTATTTTTTTTGGTTTCAATATCATTGATTTCTGCTCTAATCATTATTATTTCCTGTCTTCTGCTGGTTTGGGGTTTTATTTGCTGTTCCTTTTCCAGCTCTTTAAGGTTTAAGGTTAGTTTGTATATCTGAAACCTTTCTTCATTCTTTAGGAAGGCCTGGATTGCTATATACTTCCCTCCTATGACCACCTTTGCTGCATCCCAGAGGTTTGGGTTTGTGGTGTTATCATTTTCATTGGCTTCTATGTACTTTTTAATTTCCTTTTTAACTTCTTGGTTAGCCCATTCATTCTTTAGTAGGATGCTCTTTAGTCTCCAATATTTGTTATCTTTATAAATTTTTTCTTGTGATTGAGTTCGAATTTCCTAGCGTTGTGTTCTGAAAATATGTTTGGTATGATCTCAATCTTTTTGTACTTGTTGAGGGCTGATTTGTGTCCTAGTATGTGATCTATTCTGGACATTGTTTCATGTGCACTAGAGAAGAATGTGTATTCTGCTGCTTTAGGATGAAATGTTCTGAATATATCTGTTAAGTCCATCTGGTCCAGTGTGTCATTCAAAGCCATTGTTTCCTTGTTGGTTTTCTGTTTAGATGATCTGTCCATTGCTATAGGTGGGGTATTGAAGTCCCCTACTATTATGGTATTATCATCAATGAGTTTCTTTATGTTTGTGATTAATTGGTTTATATAATTGGGTCCGCCACATTTGGAGCATAAATGTTTACGATTGTTAGATCTTCTTGGTGGATAGACCCCTTAATTATGATATAATGCCCTTCATCATCTCTTGTTACAGTCTATTTTAAAGTCTAGATTGTCTGATATAAGCATGGCTACTCTGGCTTTCTTTTGTTGACCATTAGCATGATGGATTGTTTTCCATTCCTTACTTTCAATGTGAAGGTGTCTTTAGGTCTAAAGTAGGTCCCTTGTAAACAGCATATAGATGGATCTTGTTTTCTTATCCATTCTGTTACCCTATGTATTTTGATTAGAACATTTAGTCCATTGATGTTTAGAGTGATTACTGAAAGATATGAATTTATTGCCATTGTGTTGCCTGTAGAGTGGAGTTTCTGGTGGTATTCTGTGGTCCTTTGTGGTCTTCGTTGCTTTTGGTCTTTTTTTCCCCCATCTTTTCTCCCCTTGGAGTCCCCCTTAAAATTTCTTGCAGGTATGGTTTAGTGGTCATGAACTCCTTTAATTTTTGTTTGTTTGGAAAACTTTTTATCTTTCTTTTTATTTTGAGTGACAGCCTTGCTGGATAAAGAATTCTTGGCTACATATTTTTCTGATTCAGCACATTGAATATATCTTGCCACTCCTTTCTGGCCTGCCAAGTTTCTGTGGATAGGTCTGCTGCAAACCTAATCTCTCTTCTCTTGTAGGTTATGGATTCATTTTCCCTTGCTACTTTCATGATTATTTCCTTGCTTGAGTGTTTCATGAATTTGATGATGATATGCCTTGTTGATGGCCAGGTTTCTTTTTAATCTAATGGGAGTCCTCTTTGCTTCCTGGATTTTGATATCGGTGTCTTTCCCCAGGTTAGGAAAATTTTCTGCTATGATTTACTCACTCCACCACCACCGCCTACTTCAGAAGCCAATTGCAAGCCCCAAGCTGTTACTTGTGCTTCTAACTGACTTTCTAAAGATTGAAATTCTGATGACCTCATTCTTGGGTATTTTTAGTTTGCTAGAGTAACTCACAAGGCTCAGAGAAACATTTACTTCCATTATATTTATGCCCAGCTTATGAAAGGATATGATGAAGGATATAAACTAACAGCCAGATGAAGAGATACATGGGGCAACTTATGGGGTAAGGACATGTATCTTCCATGCCCCTTCCAGATGTGGTACTCTCTCTGCATCCCCATGTGTTCACCAACCCAGAAGATCTCTGAACCCAGTCCTCTAGGGCTTTTATAGAGGCTTCATTATATATCATGATTGACTAAGACACTGGCCATTGGCGGATTCAACCTCCAGCTCCTTTCCCCTCCCCAGAGGTTGGGTAGTAGAACTGAAATTTCCAATCCTATAATCATATGACTGGTCTTCCTGACAACCAGCCCCCACTCGTGGGTGGGGTCCAAAAGTCACCTTCATCAATAACAGACACTTGTTTCACTTTTATGGCTCTGAAGCATTTTCAGAAACTGTGGATGAAAACCAAATATATATAAGAAAAATATTTTGGTCAATTGAATGACCAAATATATATTTCTTATTAGTCATTATATTATAATTTTTAATTCTAGTTCTTTTGGTATTTCTACCATATGTGTGGTAACTTCCTCCACTGAAGTCTTAAAGCTCCAATCTGTAAAAAATACAATATTTGCAAAGTGCAATACAGTAAATCACAATAAAGTGAGGTATGCCTGTACTCATGGTGACACATGTGAGGACTGGGACTTTCAGTCCTGTGATCTGTACTGATGGTGATATGTGTGAGGACAGGGACTTTTGCTGCTGTGATCTGTCCCAGAGGCTAAGAGGACAGGACCCAACCTCTTGTTAGTCTGAATGGTTTGATTGCTCTTTCACACTCTTTGCTATACTAGTCTGGGGGCATTCTTTTAATCATTGCTTTCACTGAGTAGCAATTATCTAATTTATAATTCAGCACACTCTCATGAATGAGAGTGAGATGAATAACCCCACTGGCTCTTTTAGTTCCTGCTATGTGCCAGACAGTGCTGTGACCTTGGTATTTAACTAGTTATTTTAAAATGTGTCTGATGTTGCTGTCTGAATGGTGTTTGGGGAGACCAACATGCAAATCTGCTATGACCTCAAAAGTCTGTGTTGAGCAGGTAGCAGAAGATTCAGTGCATGATGGATGCAAAGAAGTGTCTTGCTTCTCCAAGGTAGTTCATAAAGGTAATAATCTTGATCTGAATTTTGATTGTGGCTAGGGACTTACACATAAACAAGGAAGGTATTTTTTCCCAGGCAACAGGAGAAGCATGTGTCAAGGTATGGAGGTGGGACAAACTGTAGATTTTATATGGCAGTGTAGGATTGGTTTTATAAGGCAGTGATGTTGAGAATTAGTGCAGGCAATATTAGAAAAGGTGGACAAGATCCAGATCCTGGAGGAGTTGGGAGGCCCTGGGGTCAAGAAAAGGTTTAAGTATTTAGGTGGCTTGATTGATTTTTTTTTGTCATATGCTCACCAATCTATATGCAAATGGTCAAATATTATAGGTAACCACCACAGGAATGAAGACCCATTGCTGGGCCATTGCACTGGTCCTGATGAAAGATGAAGTGGGTGTAAAGCAGGAGTAGAAAGCACATGGGGGGTGTTAAGTCTCCTCAAAACCTGGTTCCTGATTGGTCAGGGAGAGGGAGAGAGAGGGAAGGGTGTATGGGACTACCAGAATGCAGGGGCTGGGAGTCCTGCAGACCTCAGTGATCTGGCTGGCTCTTCAATTCCCTGATACATTTTGAATTCATGAAACTGGTCCCATGTCTTCTTATCTGAAACATCTTTTGCCTGTGGGTGAGAGGCAAGAGGACATTTTCCTCAATAAATAAAAATAATATTAAGAATAACTTTTGGGGCCCTTGGGTGGCTCAGTTGGTTAAGTGTGTGACTTTGGCTCAGCTCATGATCTTATGGTTTGTGAGTTTGAGCCCCATGTCAGGTTCTGTGCTGACAGCTCAGAGCCGGGAGCCTGCTTCAGATTCTGTGTCTCTGTCTCTGTGTCCCTTCCCCACTTGCACTCTGTCTCTCTCTCAAAAAGAAATAAACATTACAAAAATAAAAAGAAAAAAAAGAATAGCTTTTTCACCGCTTGTCCTAAAGGCTACCATTAGATTGTAGTATGTCAGTCTAAAACTCATAATCTCATTAACTTGGACATATAGCTATATGAACAGAATGCAGTGTTAAGCCATTTATATGATTTCATTGTTTAACATTAATGAATGTGTTTGGGAAACATTTACTTAGCAACATGGCCAGGCCATCTTACAGAGGAAGTGTTAAGGAAAGAGACATGCCAGTGGGTATCAAGAGTATAAACAAGTGGGAGAGATATATTTGAAAACCTAGAGGTGCCTTGGTTTAATGGGTCCCTTTCAAGCTGTGATGTTTGGATTATAATTGAGAGGGGAATAAATATGATCCAGAGTCAGGCCTTGCCTCCCTAGGTATTATGGAAGGAGCAGAAATGCTCTGGGCCTTTTCAGCGTTGGATGCCCAAAATTTTCACTATGCCCTGTTCCTTGGGGTCCCTATAAAACCCTATTCCTCATTAGAGAATGCTCACCTCAGAGAAATGCTGGATGCCCAGGGACACCATGATGCGCTATCCTAATAAGGGAAGAAATGCTGTCAAAATCCCAGCTACAAACACATGCAGGGGATTTTGGCTGCTATGCTTTTAGTGATCAGCAGAACAGCCCTGGAAAAGTCATTAAGAAATTACAGGCTAAGGATTAGCTGAGAAAAGGCAGGAAATTGAATGAAGTCAGTATAAGGGCACAGTGAGGCATTTTCTGGCTGTCTGTTCAGAAAGGTCTTTGAAGGGTGGCTCATCAGCACATCAGAGATAAAATTGGACCCTGTGAGCATCACCTGCAAACAACCCGTGAAAAGGAGGCAGCTTTCCAAATATGCACTCTTCCTGGAGACCTCTCCTCTCTCCTGCAATATTTGCAGCTGGCTTGGAATCCAAGTGTGCCACCCAGATAATTTAATGTTCAGAAAAGGTAGGCAAGACTTCATTTAAGGGATTGCAGACCCAAGGATGCAAATCAACCAAATCACCAATACTGCCGTGTGCCCCCATCCTGGAGCCCACGATAGGAAAACCTGTTGTCAGGTTCACTGTGCCTGATGCTAGACTCCCAGAGGGAGCTAGGTCACTGCACCTCATGGCATATGACTCTTACCAGAGGGCACATGCATAACCATCTCTGTTCAGGGAACTATACACACATCTACCAAAAGAAAAATTTCGTTGCCAGTATAGCAACTGGAAATGAGAAGGTTTAAGGTGAGCCCAGGATCATAGAAAAGCAAGGCTTTGAAGTTGTTTCCCAGGCCTTGTGGGAGGGGTCTTGTAAATATCTGTGTCCAACGGTGGAGGTGGTCTCTCTAGCTGCCCATTGCTACCGACTCCAACTTGCTTTACCATATGTTCCATGCACTTTCCTATGTGCTCACAGCAGCTTCCTTTTGACTGGGAACCCTCCTCTGTTAAAATTTATCAAAGCTGTGGGCCACCAAGGTATCCAAGCTTTTTGGTGAATCTGGAAAGTGCCTGCTCACTCCCCCATGGTGTGAGCTTCACTGCAGCCTCTGAAACAGTTCTGAAGCACTTTAGTCACCTATGTCCAGTGCTTTCAGCCCCATATTTGTTCTTCTTGTTGAGCACTCTTCCAAGTGTTGACAAAGAGTCAAGAATGGCCAGACTAGATCCCAGAAAGTTGTGTGGCCCCAGCTCTACATAACAATCACCCTAGACAACATTCCTTCTCTGGAGAAGGTGTGTAAAATAAAGACATTTTGTGCCAAGCCTAATAGTTGAAGAACTCTGTAAAGCTGTTTGGAAAAAAGTTGGGTATGTGCATATGTGAACATGTGGGTATGTGTGTTGTGTTCGTGGGGCTGAAGAGGCAAATGAAAGCTTGAGACAAGTGTTCTTTTGTTCTTCTGATTACCTAATAAAGATAGTAAAGAGGATTATAGGGGATCAGGGGTGGGGTCCTCAAGCTCATACCCCTGATTTTACCGAAGAGGACAGGGACACTAAAAATCCAGCTGAGGTACAGCTGTAATCAACTGAAAAGGTAATAGGACTCACCTTCCAGCCTCCTGAATCATACTGTGAGCTCTGGGGATGCAGATTCCCACAGCGCTACATCAGTTGCTTTGTGAAGTTTGAAGTTTGTTCCCTCTGCCACTTTCCCCTAGATGAGTTCTGCACAGGCTACTGAGCAGGGTTTTCAGGGCTCCACCGACTTCACATTCCTTCCAGCCTGCCAACGCAAGCCGAACTGATTCCAATGTTGTTAAGGAAGCTGAATATAGCTTGAAGTTCTATTGAATTGAGTCCTTTTCTGAAGTAAAGAACATTTAAGTGGATTACAAGTTGATATTCTTGGCCATTTTCTGTTGGCTGATGGAAGCACGGGAGGAAGTGAATGGTACAGTTGCTTCATTGGGTAGAAAATGGCTTGTTTCCGGCTCATATGAAGTTCCATGGCTTTTGAAATATGATTAAGCAAGGTGTAAATAAAGCATTGGCACATGTTCAATGCAGCAATGGCCCTTTGCAAATCTATTATATACTCAGAGCTGAGCTGTGTTCTTGGAATATAATACTAAGGGAGACATGAGCATCAAGACACTAACTATCTTTGTGTCACCACAATTAAAGGATACATTTGCATGTAGATGCATTGTAAAGTAGAGAGCAGTAACTACTTCCAGGAGGTGGATGGATTTGAGGAAGTCAGTAGGAAAGAGGCAACCTTTGACTGAAGTTTGAGGCAAACCAGGTAGGGCATGGAGAAGTGCCAGAGGCCATGGAAGGCAGGTTGTCTAGTGGAAGTGGCTGGGAAATGAAGGTGGACAGACGGAGGGCCTCAAGGGTTGCAGTGTTTTGAAGATGGGTATAGGATAGAAGAGGAAGAATATGGTCTGTATTTAAAAAAGAGAACTCCAGCAGCAGGAGGAGGTGGGGGGGGCAGGGCTGCTATCATTGCAAGGGTATCAAGGATTTTGTGTAAGCAATGCAGGACTGAGCTTGAACCTGGATGTGCAGAAGAGAGAAGAGACAGGAATGAAGGAAATCCCTGGAGCAGAACAGACGGGACTGAGAGCAGTGATGAAAGGAAGAGTTCAGGACACACATGAAGTCCCAGCTTGGAGGCAAGGAGAAGGATGGCACCTCTCAGTGAGACTGGACAGTTGGCAGAGGCAATGTTTGGGCAGAAAAAGAATATTTTCACTCTTTTTTCTCCTTTTTATTTTAGAAGAGTTAGACATACAGAAAAGTTGCAAAGATTGTACAGTAGATTCCCATAAACGCTTCATCCAATTTCTCTTAATTGCTAATTGCACCAGAACATTGACACAACATTATTAATTGAACTACAGACTTTATAACAATTTTGTCATCCAATGTGACTAGTTTTTAGTTTTCTGAGCTGAGGTGCTACCAGACGAAGTCTGGATCTCAGGGGAATAAAATTTATGATGAAAACTTTGCTTTCTCTTTTCACTGTTATTTTTAATGCATGCATTGTTTGTTTATTATTTATAAAATAAATGTATTAAATAAATAAAATAATATATATTACATATAAAATATTTATATATACATATTTTAACTTGCTTATATAAATATAAATTTTAAATAAATATTTTATATGTTTATGAATATTTTATACATTTAAAATATATTATTTAATTATTATATATAAGTACACATATATTTTAAAAATATATTTATATTAAAATATTAAAATTTAAAAGTATATAAAATGAATGGTATCTCCCCTACCTTCCTCTGTCTCAGAATTTTCTTTTAATTGCAAGAGTTAAATACAGCTACTTTTATTGTAAGAATTGTCTTACTAGTGTCAGCTAATATCACTGAGCACTTCCTATGCATCCACACAGCACTGTTTTTCTCCATCCCATGTCTATTCTGCAGGCAAGGGCACCACTTTTGTGAGGCCCAAAGAGGCCCAGACTGAGCATGCCCACCCAGGGTGAGCCAGACATGAACTCTAAGCCCTGCTCCTAACCACAATGTACGCAAACATTTTATTACACTATACTTTTGGCCTCCTGGCTGTCTCTTTGGGTTCCTCTATTTTTCTTTTTTCCCCCTGATTCTAAATAGCTTTATATATTCTATATTTAAATCAAACATATTATCATATTTCTTTTCTTCCTGATTATAAGTAGTTTATTTATTCTATATTTGAGTTAAATGTCATCATATTTCTTTGTTTTTCCTTTTTTTAAAAAAATTAAATTCGAGTTAGTTAACATACAGTGTAGTCTTGGGTTCAAGAGTAGAACCCAGTGATTCATCTCTTATATATGACACCCAGTGCTCATCCCAAGTGCCCTCCTTAATGCCCATTGGCCATTTAACCCATCCCCCTACCCACCTCCGCTCCAGCAGCCCTCAGTTTATTCTCTGTATTTAAGAGTCTCTTATGGTTTGCCTCCCTCTCTGTTTTCAATCTTATTTTTTCTTCCCTTCCCCTTGTTCATCTTTTGAGTTTCTCAAATTCCACATATATGACCCACCAATTGCACTACTAGTAATTTATCCGAAGGATACAAAACGCTGATTCAAAGGGGCACATGGTACCCCTATGATTATAGTAATGCTAACGGAACTAGAGGGTATTGCGCTAAGTGAAATAAGACAGAGAAAGACAGATATCATACAGTTTCCCTATTTTTCTATAGAAAGAGGTCTTGTGCTTCTTTTCTTCTTCCAATGATCTTGAAGGAAACATTTCCTTTATGTGATTAGTGGTTTCCTTTAAGTTAATGGAACTCTCCCACAAGTTCTTTTCACAGGTCTCCATACCATCCTATCTAGCAACTTCTGTGGTCCTCATCTCACTCAGCCCCTTAGCAGCTTTGGGGAGAATGGACAACACCTTCCTCCCAACAAACTTTTCTGTGGCCCTTCCCATGACACCATATGTGCATTGCTCTGCTCACTGGCTCCCCTGTTCTGCTCCACTCTACAAGCTGATTTACCTTGAGCCTTGGGCCTGGGATGTTTCTTTGTCTCTCTATGCACCCTTCCTAAGTGACATACTTCATCCTTATTACTCTAATTTCCATCCTCAGTCTTCATTTCCAGTTGAGATTTCTTTTCTGAGCTTCCAACTTGTATATATGACTGAACCTGGAAAGCATAGCTTGGATATGCCACAGGGGACCCGAACCTAACAGATTCATAACTGCATTGAGGATCTTCACTGGTCTCCTGGCCCACACCCCATGTAGCCATTTTTTTTTTACTTCTTTTCTTCATCCCCATAACCAACCATCAGCAAATTCTGTAGATTCAAACAAAATGTATAATCTTCTCCCTGATTCCCCTGTCATCCACCAATAGCTCTTCAAACAATTGCAGAAGCTGAAGTGATCTCATCTACTTCACAAAGCACCCTTAATTCAGAGGGTGAAGTGACTTTTATAATTGTAAGTCAAATTATGTCACTTCTTTGCTTCAGAAAACAGATGCTTCAGCCATTGCCAATGGGAGTGCAAAATGTTACAGAACATAATGCAAAGCAAATGGGAATTTCCATGAAAATATTAAATGCACCTATCCTTTAACACATTGATGTCTCTGGGGGTTTGCCTTCTGCATGTGTTTTTACACATACAAAATTATGTATGTACATGCTGATTCTCAGCAGCCTTGGAAACACAGAATATTGTGAACAATTCAAAAGCCAGCCAAGAGGAAACCAGATAAAGAAGCTATGGTATATCATACAACAGAATACTTTGAAGTAGAAAAGCAAATTGAAGAAGATTCTCATATCCTGATATGAAAATATCTCCAGAAAATACTGTTCATAAAAAAAAGCAAGTTGAAAATATTTCATAACTTGTCATCTTTTATATAGGAAAGAGAAAGAAATAAGAATTTACATTTGCTTGAAAATGAGAGTGGTGAGATAGACAAGAACAGTGGTAAAAGTGGAACTTCTCATTGTGAAATTTATTAAAGTGTTATGATGTGATTTTTGAACCTTGTTGAATATATTATTCACACACACACACACACACACACACACACACACACACTTCAATGACTTTCTCTTAATCTATTGGGAATTCGCAGCCCTTAGCATAGGCTGGGGAAGCTGTGAAATCAGCTTCTCCACCATCCTATTGGATGGGCCTCCCCTTAACTGCTCAGAAACTTCAGCAGTGTTCAGTTTCTTGCCAACCTCACACCCTTCCAGGAAATCAGGCCCTGCCTGAAATGCACGTTGCCCCTATCCTTGCACAGCTGGGTCTTCTCAAGTTTCAGGGTGCCACATACATGCCACTCACAAAGAACCTTGCTGACCAAGCCATGCACAGGAGATTGTCTGCTATGTTTCTCTGTCCTAACCATCCCATGTGCTACATATATGCAGTACTCTGTATACTTTATAATTTCCCCATTTATTGTTATTGTCTTGTTTATTTATCTACCTACCAGTTTCAGTCCAAGAAAGCAGACATTATTTATTCTCACTCAAAATTTTAGACACTCAATATATTTCTTGAACAGATGACAGAGTATGCTTAAATCTATATTTCATCAAAATTTTTTAGCAAAGTCATGAAGAAAATGCTTGATTTTTCCCATATTCCTTGAAGAATTTTTCTTTGCTTCTTTTGCTCTTTCAACCCTCTTTTTAACATTATATAATTGACGGTAAATATTTAAATGTTCCTTAAAAAAAGAATGTTAAATTTTTCATGCAGCTTTGTTACCATATTTATGGCACTATTTTATACCCAAATACATATGTCCAAAACATTTCAATGTTTAAATTCCAATTATTTTATTATTTTTTAACTCTATATTTTCATATTTCTCTCACTGTGCTGGAGTATACTTTCTAAGATTTTTTTCACCCCTTGTGAAGTATATGCAAGTGGTGTATTTTCTGGGAAGTTGTAATGTTACCATTCTTTGTGATCCATAGCTTGTTTGAATTTTATGTTCTCTAATCCCTACCTCATCCTCCCAAAGCTCTGCAGACGCCTCAGGTGCCCTCTGAGATCAGCTAGCACTTAGGTCAGTCTGAATTTCATTCCTGTGTAGAAAACTTGATTTTCTACCTGGTTCCTTATGAGTTTTTAGATTCTTTCTTGTTAACATTCAAAAATGTTTAAGGTAAGGAAAATTCAAGAAAATAACACTCAGAAGACAAAAAGAAATGTTTAAAACTAAAGTAAGCTATGGCAAAGATATTGGAACTATCTGATAGATAATTTAGGATAATTATGGTTAATATATAAAGAGGTGGACAATGTGCAAGATCACATGGGTTATTCAATCAGGAATATTGACACTATTAAAAAGAATTAATGGACATGCTTAAAATGAATAGCCAATTAACAGGATAAGGAATGCCTTTAATCCATAGATGAAGCTGAGGAAAATAATCATGAGCTTCTAGATAGGTTAACAGAAATTACAAAAATGAGAAAGACACAGAGACAGACAAACAGAGAGACAGAGACAGAGAGAAAATAAAATAGTAGGAAAAAGAAGAGACTATCCATGAGGCATGGGACAAATATAATGAAATATGTATAATTGGAATCTCAGAAAAAGAGAGATAAAATGGAGAAGAACATATAAGTATTTAAATATTAAACAATTTTTTCCTAAAATTAGACACAAAAACATTGACACAAGAAGCTCAGAGAACCGCAAGACAAACACCAATGTACATGCACACATATACACACTCAAAAATGCATAAATGTATCCCTATGCACATCACACTCAAACTGCTAAAAACAAAACAAAAAGAGAAGTTTTAAAATGTAGACTACAAAAAATAAACATTAAATATAAGGAACAAAGTAGAGAATTGGAACAAAAATAAGAATTACAGTAAACTTCTCATTAGAAACAATGCAAACTAAAAGGTTATAGAATGGCATTATTAAACTGCTGGGAAAAAGTACTGCCAACTCAGAATTCTATACAGTGAAAATGTTTCATAAATGAAGGAAAATAAATACTTTCTCAAACAAAGTAAAATTTAGAGATTTTATTACAGCATAATTACACTACAAAATTACTAAGGAGAACTCTCCTTCATAAGAATGTGGTATTATACTTAAACATGAATTTATAAAAAGAAATTAAGAATTATAGAAATGTAATAATGAAGATATGTTTAAAAATACACTTTTGCAAGATTTAATTCTTTTTTATGGCTGAATAACATTTCATTGTATATATATATACAACTTTTAAAAAAATATGACATTTATTGTCAAATTGGTTTCCATACAACACCCAGTGCTCATCCCCACAGGTGCTCTCCTCAATGCCCATCACCCACTTTCCCCTACCTCCCAACTCCCATCAACCCTCAGTTTATTCTCAGTTTTTAAAAGTCTCTTATGGTTTGCCTCCCTCCCTCTCTTTTTTTTTTTTCACTTCCCCTCCCCCATGGTCTTCTGTTAAGTTTCTCTGGATTCACATATGAGTGAACACATATGATATTTGTCTTTCTCTGCCTGGCTTATTTCACTTAACATAATATCCACCAGTTCCATCCACATTACTGCAAATGACATGATTTCATTCCTCCTCATTGCCAAGTAGTATTACATTGTATATGTAACCACATCTTCTTTATCCATTTGTCAGTTGATGGACATTTAGGCTCTTTTCATAGTTTGGCTATTGTTTAAAGTTCTGCTGTAAACATTGGGGTACAAGTGCCCCTATGCATCAGCACTTCTGTCTCCCTTTGGTAAATTCCTAGCACTGCTATTGCTGGGTCATAGGGTAGATCTATTTTTAATTTTTTGAGGAACCTCCACACTGTTTTCCAGAGTGGCTGCACCATTTTGCATTCCCACCAACAGTACAAGAGGATTCCTGTTTCTCGACATCCTATAAAGCATCTATAGTCCCCTGATTTGTTCATTTTTACCACTCTGACCGGCGTGAGGTGATATCTCATTGTGGTTTTGATTTGTATTTCCCTGATGATGAGTAACGTTGAGCATCTTTTCATGTGTCTGTTGGCCATCTGGATGTCTTCTTTGAAAAAGTGTCTATTAATTTCTTCTGTCCATTTGTTTTGTTTTTCAGGTGTGGAGTTTGGTGAGTTCTTTATAGATTTTGGATAATAGCCCTTTCTCCGATATTTCATTTGCAAATATCTTTTCCCATTCCGTCAGTTGCCTTTTAGTTTTGCTGATTGTTTCCTTTGCAGTGCAGAAGCTTTTTATCTTGATGAGGTCCCAATAGTGCATTTTTGCTTTTAATTCCCTTGCCTTTGGAGATGTGTCAAGTAAGAAATTGCTGCAGATGAGGTCAGAGAGGTTTTTTTCTGCTTTCTCCTCTAGGATTTTGATGGTTTCCTGTCTCACAGTCAGGTCCTTCATCCACTTTGAGTTTATTTTTGTGAGTGGTGTAAGAAAGTGGTCTAATTTCATTCTTCTGCATGTTGCTGTCCATTCTCCAAGCACCATTTGTTAAAGAGACTGTCTTTTTTCCATTGGGTATCCTTTCCTGCTTTGTCAAAGATTAGTTGGCCATACTTTTGTGGGTCCAATTCTGGAGTCTCTATTCTATTCCATTGGTCTATGTGTCTGTTTCTGTGCCAATGCCACGCTGTCTCTATGTTTACAGCTTTGTAGTAGAGGCTAACGTCTGGGATTGTGATGCCTCCCGCTTTGGTCTTCTTCTTCAAAATTACTTTGGCTATTCGGGGCCTTTTGTGGTTCCATACAAATTTTAGGATTGCTTGTTCCAGCTTCGAGAAGAATGCTGGTGCAATTTTGATTGGGGTTGCATTGAATGTGTAGCTTGCTTTGGGTAGTATTGACATTTTAACAATATTTATTCTTCCAATCCATGAGCACGGAATGTTTTTCCATTTCTTTTTATCTTCTTCAATTTCCTTCATAAGCTTTCTATAGTTTTCACCATACAGATCCTTTACATTTTTGGTTAGGTTTATTCCTAGGTATTTTATGCTTCTTGGTGCAATTGTGAATGGGGTCAGTTTCTTTATTTGTCTTTCTGTTGCTTCATTATTAGTGTATAAGAATGCAACTGATTTCTGTACATTAATTTTGTATCCTGCGACTTTGCTGAATTCATGTATCAGTTCTAGCAGACTTTTGGTGGAGTCTATCGGATTTTCCATGTATAATATCATGTCATCTGCAAAAAGTGAAAGCTTGACTTCATCTTTGCCAATTTGGATGCCTTTCATTTCCTTTTACTGTCTTATTGCTGATGCTAGAACTTCCAACACTACGTTAAACAACAGCGGTGAGACTGGACATCCCTGTTGTGTCCCTGATATCAGGAGGAGAGGTCTCAGTTTTTCCCCATTGAGGATGATATTAGCTGTGGGCTTTTCATAAATGGCTTTTATGATGTTGAAGTATGTTCCTTCTATCCCGACTTTCTTGAGGGTTTTGATTAAGAAAGGATGCTGATTTTGTCAAATGCTTTTTCTGCACCGATTGACAGGATCATCTGGTTCTTATCTTTTCTTTTATTAATGTAATGTATCATATTGATTGCTTTGCAAAAGTTGAACCAGCCCTGCAGCCCAGGAATGAATCCCACTTGATCATGGTGAAAAATTCTTTATACGCTGTTGAATTCAATTTGCTAATATCTTGAGAATTTTTGCATCCACTTAAATCAGGGATATTGGCCTGTAGTTCTCTTTTTTTTTTTTTTTTTTTGCTGGGTCTGTGTCTGGTTTGGGAATCAAAGTAATGCTGGTTTTATAGAATGAGTCTGGAAGTCTTCCCTCCCTTTTTATTTTTTGGAACAGCTTGAGAATGATAGGTATTATCTCTGCTTTAAATGTCTGGTAGACTTATTCCTAGGTATTTTATGCTTCTTGGTGCAATTGTGAATGGGATCAGTTTCTTTATTTGTCTTTCTGTTGCTTCATTGTTAGTGTATAAGAATGCAACTGATTTCTGTACATTGATTTTGTATCCTGCAACTTTGCTGAATTCATGTATCAGTTCTAGCAGACTTTTGGTGGAGTCTATCGGATTTTCCATGTAAAATATCATGTCATCTGCAAAAAGCGAAAGCTTGACTTCATCTTTGCCAATTTTGATGCCTTTGATTTCCTTTTGTTGTCTGATTGCTGATGCTAGAACTTCCAGCACTATGTTAAACAACAGCGGTGAGAGTGGGCATCCCTGTCGTGTTCCTGATCTCAGGGAAAAAAGCTCTCAGTTTTTCCCCATTGAGGATGATGTTAGCTGTGGGCTTTTCATAAATGGCTTTTATGATCTTTAAGTATGTTCCTTCTATCCCGACTTTCTCAAGGGTTTTTATTAAGAAAGGGTGCTGGATTTTATCAAAGGCCTTTTCTGCATCGATTGACAGGATCATATGGTTCTTCTCTTTTTTTTTGTTAATGTGATGTATCACGTTGATTGATTTGCGAATGTTGAACCAGCCCTGCATCCCAGGAATGAATCCCACTTGATCATGGTGAATCATTCTTTTTATATGCTGTTGAATTCGATTTGCTAGTATCTTATTGAGAATTTTGGCATCCATATTCATCAGGGATATTGGCCTGTAGTTCTCTTTTTTTACTGGGTCTCTGTCTGGTTTAGGAATCAAAGTAATACTGGCTTCATAGAATGAGTCTGGAAGTTTTCCTTCCCTTTCTATTTCTTGGAATAGCTTGAGAAGGATAGGTATTATCTCTGCTTTATACGTCTGGTAGAACTCCCCTGGGAAGCCATCTGGTCCTGGACTCTTATTTGTTGGGAGATTTTTGATAACCGATTCAATTTCTTCGCTGGTTATGGGTCTGTTCAAGCTTTCTATTTCCTCCTGATTGAGTTTTGGAAGAGTGTGGGTGTTCAGGAATTTGTCCATTTCTTCCAGGTTGTCCAATTTGTTGGCATATAATTTTTCATAGTATTCCCTGATAATTGTTTGTATCTCTGAGGGATTGGTTGTAATAATTCCATTTTCATTCATGATTTTATCTATTTGGGTCATCTCCCTTTTCTTTTTGAGAAGCCTGGCTAGAGGTTTGTCAATTTTGTTTATTTTTTCAAAAAACCAACTCTTGGTTTCGTTGATCTGCTCTACAGTTTTTTTAGATTCTATATTGTTTATTTCTGCTCTGATCTTTATTATTTCTCTTCTTCTGCTGGGTTTAGGCTGCCTTTGCTGTTCTGCTTCTATTTCCTTTAGGTGTGCTGTTAGATTTTGTATTTGGGATTTTTCTTGTTTCCTGAGAGAGCACTGGATTGCAATGATTTTTTCCTCTCAGGACTGCCTTCGCTGCATCCCAAAGAGTTTGGATTGTTGAATTTTCATTTAATTTGTTTCCATATATTTTTAATGTCTTCTCTAATTGTCTGGTTGACCCATTCATTCTTTAGAAGGGTGTTTTTTAACCTCCATGCTTTTGGAGGTTTTCTAGACTTTTTCCTGTGGTTGATTTCAAGTTTCATAGCATTGTGGTCTGAAAGTGTGCATGGTATGATCTCAATTATTTTATAGTTATTAAGGGCTATTTTGTGACCCAGTATGTGGCCTATCTTGGAGAATGTTCTATGTGCACTTGAGAGGAAAGTATATTCTGTTGCTTTGGGATGCAGAGTTCTAAATATATCTGTCAAGTCCGTCTGATCCAATGTATCATTCAGGGCCCTTGTTTCTTTATTGATCCTGTGTCTAGATGATCTATCCATTGTTGTAAGTGGGATATTAAAGTCCCCTGCAATTACCATATTCTTATCAATAAGGTTGCTTATGTTTGTGATTAATTGTTTTATATATTTGGGGGCTCCTGTATTTGGCGCATAGACATTTATAATTGTTAGCTCTTCCTGATGGATAGACCCTGTAATTATTATATAATGCCCTTCTTCATCTCTTGTTACAGACTTCAATTTAAAGTCTAGTTTGTCTGATATAAGTATGGCCACTCCAGCTTTCTTTTGACTTCCAGTAGCATGATAGATAGTTTTCCATCCCCTCACTTTCAGTCTGAAGGTCTAAAATGAGTCTCTTTTAGACAACAAATGGATGGGTCTTGTTTTTTTTTTTATCCATTCTAGTACCCTGTGTCTTCTTGTTGGAGCATTTAGTCCATTTACATTCAGTGTTATTATTGAAAGATATGGATTTAGAGTCATTGTGATATCTGTAGGTTTCATGATTGTAGTGGAGTCTCTGGTACTTTGTGGTTCTTGCAACATTTCACTCACAGAATCCCCCTTAGGATGTCTTGTAGGGCTGGTTTAGAGGTGATGAATTCCTTCATTTTTTTTTGTTTGGGAAAACCTTTATCTTTCCTTCTATTCTGAATGACAGACTTGCTGGGAAAAGGATTCTCAGCTGCATATTTTTTCTGTTCATCACATTAAAGATTTCCTGCCATTCCTTTCTGGCCTGCCAAGTTTCAGTAGATAGGTCTGCTACTACTCTTCTGTGTCTACTTGTGTAAGTTAGGGCCTGTTATCCCTAGCTGCTTTCAGAATTCTCTCTTTATATTTGTATTTTGCCAGTTTCACTATGATATGTCATGCAGAAGGTCAATTCAAATTACATCTGAAGGGAGTTCTCTGTGCCTCATGGATTTCAATGCCTTTTTCCTTCCCAATGAGGGAAGTTCTCAGCTATGATTTGTTCAATTACACCTTCAGCCTCTTTCTCTTCTTCTTCTGGAATTCCTATGATAGGGATTTTGTTCCGTTTGATTGTGTCACTGAGTTCCCTAATTCTCCTCTCATATTCCTGGATTTTTTTTTATCTCTTTTTTTCTCAGCTTCCTGTTTTTCCATAATTTTATCTTCTATTTCACCTATTCTCTCATCAGCCTCTTCAATCCATGCTGTGGTCACCTCCATTTTATTTTGCACCTCATTTATAGCATTTTTAGCTCCTCATGACTATTTCTTAGTCCCTTGATCTCTGTAGCAATAGATTCTCTGTTGTCCTTTATGCTTTTTTCAAGCCCAGCGATAAATTTTATGACTTTTATTCTAAATTCTTGTTCCGTTTTATTGCTTAAATCGGTTTTGATCAATTCGTTAGATGTCGCTACTTCCTGGAGTTTCTTTTGAGGAGATTTCTTCAGTTTCGTCATTTTGGGTAGCCCCTGCTGTAGCTCCAAACTGCAGAGCACTTCCCCTGTGCTGTCTGGTATAACTTGTGTTGGTGGGCGGGGCTGCAGTCACTCTGGATGTCTGCCCCCAACTCACTGCTGGGGCCACAGTCAGACTAGTGTGTACCTTATCTTCCCCTCTCCCAGGTGCAGGACTCACTGTGGAGTGCTGTGGCCCCTGTCTGGGCTACTTGCACACTGCCAGGCTTGTGGTGCTGCTTCCATGGGATCTGGCCAAGGGTGTGTTAGCAGGGGTGGATCCACAGGGTGCACAGGGGCGGGAGGGGCAGGCTTAGCTAGCTTTGCTGTGGGTGGTCCCCTCCAGGAGTGGCCCTGCAGCACTGGGAGGGAGGCAGGCTTGTCAGAGGGATGGATCCACAGAAGAACAGCGTTAGGCATTTGCATGGTGCAAGCAAGTTCGGTGAAGGGAACTGGTTCCCTTTGGAATTTTGGCTCAGGGATGGGAGAGGGAAATGGCACTTGCTAGTGCTTTTGTTCCCATGCTGAGCTGAGCTCTGTCTTCTGGGGCTCAATAATTCTCCCTCCTGGTGTCCTCTCACCCTCCCTGCTCTCCGAGAGCAGAGCTGTTGACTTTTAACATTCCAGATGGTAAGTCCTGCTGGCTGTCAGAACTCACGGAGTCTGGCCCCTCCACTTTTGCAAGCTAGACTTTGGGGGCTCTGCCTTGCTTGGTGGGCTGCCCCTCCACTACCCTGGAGTGGTGTGGCCCCTGTCCATGTAGCACACACCGCCTCTCCGCCCTTCCTACCCTCTTCGGTGGGCCTCTTGTCTATGCTTGGCTCCAGAGAGTCCCTTTTGCTAGTCTTCTGGCATTTTTCTGGATTATTAAGGCAGATGTGGGTGGAATCTAAGTGATCAGCAGGACGAGGTGACCCCAGCATCCTCCTATGCCACCATCCTCCTCTATATCACATCTTTTTTGTCCATTTATCTATCGATGAACACATGGGTGGCTTCCATAATTTGGCTACTGTAAATAATGCTGCAAAAAATAGGAATGCATATATCTTTTCTGATTAATGTTTTTGTAGTGTTTGGATAAATCCTCAGTAGTAAAATTGCTGGGTCATATGGTAATTCTATTTTTAATTTTTTGAGGAAGCTTCATACTGTTTTCCATGGTGATGGTACCAGTTTGCATTTCCACCAACAATGCACAAGAGTTACTTTTTCTCCACATCCTCACTATCATTTATTGTTTTTGACTTTAGCTATTCTGACAGGTGTGAGGTGATATCTCATTGAGGCCTAGATTTGCAACTCCCTGATGATGAATGGTGTTGAGCGTCTTTCATGTGCCTGTTAGTCATCTGTATGCCTTATTCTGGATGAATGTTTGTTCATGAATTCTGCCTATTTTTAAAGATGCGTTGTTTTTTGGTGTTCAGTAGCAAAAAAGTTCATTTCTTTTGGACACTAACCATTTATCAGATATGTCATTTGCAAATATCTTCTTCCATTCAATAGGTTGTCTTTTTGTTTTGTTGATTATTTCTATTGCTGTGCAGAAGCTTTTTATTTTGATGTAGTGCCAGTTATTTATTTTTGCTTTTACTTCCCTTGCCTCAGGCCATATATCTAGAAAAAATGTTGCTATAGCTGATGTTAGAGAAATTGCTGCCTGTGCTTTCTTTTAGGACTTTTATGATTTCAGGTCTCACATTTAGGTCTTCAATCCATTTGAGTTTATTTTGGTATATGGTGAAAGAAAGTGGTCCAGTTTCATTTTTTTGTATTTTGCTGTCCACTTTTCCCAAAACCATCTGTTAAAGGGACAGTCTTTTTCCTATTTCATATTCTTGCCTCTTCTGTCAAAGATTAATTAACCTGTATTATATTAACCCATATAATTGTGAGTTTATTATATATTATATTAACCCATATAATTGTAGGTTTATTTCCTGTCTTTCTATTCTGTTCTATTGATCTATGTATCTATTTTTGTGCCAGTACCATACTGCTTTAATTACTACAGCTTTGTAATATACCTTGAAATCTTGAATTGTGATACCTCCAATTTTGTTTTTTTTTTTAATATTGCTTAGGTTTTACAGAGTTTTTGTGGCTGTATACAAATTTAAGGATTATTTGTTCTTGTTCTGTAAAAAATGGTATTGATATTTTGATAGATATTGCATTAAATCTGTGATTACTTTAGGTAGTATGGACATTTTAACAATATTTTTCTGATCCATGAACATGGAGTATCTTCCCATTTGTTTGTATTGTCTTCAACTTCTTTCATCATTGTTTTACAGTTTTCAGAGTATAGGTCTTTCACCTCCTTTGTTAAGTTTATTACTAGGTATATTTATTGTAAAAGAGACTGTTTTCTTAATTTCTCTTTCTGCTGCTTAATGATTAGTGTATAGAAATGCAACAAGTCTGTATATATATATTTTTAATCTGGCAACCTTACTGAATTCATTAATCAGTTCTAGTACCTTTTGGTGGTCTTTAGGGTTATCTGTATATATACTATCATGTCATCTGTAAATACTGAAAGTATTACTTCTTCCTTAACAACTTCTGTGACTTTTATTCCTTTTGCTTGTCTGATTGTTATGGCTAATACTTCCAGTACTAGATTGAATTAAAGTGGTAAGAGTGGACATCCCTGTCTGGTTCCCGACTTAAGGAGAAAAGCTCTCAGTTTTGAAGTATGTTCTCTGTAAACCTGCTTTTTGAGGGCTTTTATCATGAATGGATGTTGTACTTTATCAAATGCTCTTTCTGTATCTATTGAAATGATCATGTAGTTCTTATCCTTTTTCTTATTAATGTGATATATCACATTGATTGATTTGAGAATATTGAAACATACTTGCATCTCTGGAATGAATCCCACTTAATCCTGGTGAATGGTCTTTTTAATGTATTCTTGGATTCGGTTTGCTAGAATTTTGTTGAGGAATTTTTTCATCTGTTTATTACAGATATTGGTCTGTAGTTCTCTTTTTTCTTTTGTAGTGCCTCTATATAGTTTTGGTATCTGGGTAATACTGGCCTCATAGAATGAATTTGGAAGTTTTGTTTCCTCTTTTATTTTTTGAATAGTTTGAGAAGAATATGTATTAACTCTTCTTTAAATGTTGGCACCTGTGAATCTTTGTCTTGGACTTTTGTTTGCTGCGAGTTTTGGATTATTGATTCAATTTCATTGCTGGTTGTTTGTTCAAATATTTTATTTCTTCCAGATTCAGTTTTAGGAAGTTATATTTTTCTAGGAATTTATCCATTTCTTCTAGTTGTCCACTTTGTAGGCATACAATTTTTCATAATATTCTCTTATATCCCTTTGTGTTTCTGTGTCAGTTTTTATCTCTCCTTTTTCATTTTTGATTTTCTTTGATTCCTCTCTTTCTCTCTGTCTCTCTGTCTCTTTTTGATGAGTGTGGCTAAAGGTTTATCAACTTTGTTAATCTTTTCAAAAAACCAGCTCCTGGTTTAATTACTCTGTTATATTGGTGCTTGAGTTTCTATTTTATTTATTTCTGCTCTATCGTCATTACTTCCTTCCTTCTACTGGTTTTGGGTTTTGTTTGTTGTTCTTCTAGCTCTTCTACGTGTAAGGTTATTTAGCTTATTTGAGATTTTCTTGCTTCTTGAGGTAGGCCTGTATGGTTTTAAACTTCCCTCTTAGAACCACTTTTGCTGCATCCCAAAGACTATGAATTGTTGTGTTTTCATTTCCATTTGTATCTATGTATTTGTTGATTTCCTGTTTGATTTGTTGGTTGATGCATTCATTGTTAGTAGCATATTATTTAACATCCATGGATTTGTACTCTTTGTAGGATTTTTCTTGTGATTGATTTCTAGTTTCTAGTGGTCATAAAAGATGGATGGTACGACTTTCATATTTTTTAATTTGTTGAGATTTGTTTTGTGGCCTATTGTGATCTAAGTTTCCTTATTGATTTTCTGTTTTGATCATCTGCTCATTAATGTAAATGGAGTGCTAAAGTCCCCTACTATTATTGTATTACTGTCAATTATTTCTTTTATGCTTGATATTAGCTGCTTTATGCATTAACTGCTTTATGCAAACATGGTGCTCCATGTTTGATGCATGAATATTTATAATTATTATATCTTCTTGTTGGATTGTCCCTTTTATGACTATATATTGTCCTTCTTTGTCTCTTATTACAGTCTTTGTTTAAAAGTGTACTTTGATACATTTATTGCTATCCTGACTTTCTTTTCACATCCATTTGCATGATAAATGCTTTTCCATCCCTTCACTTTCAATCTGCAGGTATCTTTCATTCTAAAATGAGTAGACAGCCCACATAGATGGGTATTGTTCTTCTTTTTTTTTTTTTACATTGCCGTCATCCTGTGACTTTTGATTGGAGTATTTAATACATTTACATTAAAAGTAATTATTGATAGATATGTATTTATCACCATTTTATTACTTTTTCTGGTAGTTCTTTTCTGTTCCTTTCTTCTATTGCTATCTTCTCTTCTGGTTTGCTGACTTTCTTTGGTGGTATACTTGGATTTGTTTCTTTCTATTTTTTTGCACATCTATTACCAGTTTTTGATTTGAGGTTGCCATTAGGTTTATATTTAACATCTTATGCATTAGCAGTCTATATGACATTGATGGTTGCTTAATTTTGAACCCATTCTTTTTTTTTAGAGTTTATTTATGTATTTCAAGAAAAAGAGACAGAGAGTGAGAAAGAGAGAGAGAGAGAGGAAAGAGAGAGAATCCCAAGCAAATACCATGCTGTCAATGCAGAGCCTGAAGTGGGGCTCGAACTCATGAACCAAGAGATCATGACCTGAGCCAAAATCAAGAGTTAGATGCTTAACCAACTGAGCCACCCAGTCACCTGAAACCCATTCTTTACTCTTCTTCCCCTAACCACACATTTTAGGTACATGTTGTCATATTTTACATATTTTTATTTTGTAAGTCTCTTGAATGAATTTTACAGATATACTTATTTTTACTGCTTTTGGGCTTCCTACTTTTCTTACTCCTACTTATGATTTTTCCTTTCCACTCAAAGAGTCCCCTTTAACATTTCTTCTAGGGTTCGTTTAGTGGTAATGAATTCCTTTAACTATTGTTTGTCTAAGAAACTACTTATCTCTCCTATTTTGAATGATAGTCTTGCTGGGTAGGGTATTTCTTGGCTGCAATTTTTTCCATTTAGCACATTAAATATATCATGCCACTCTCTTCTGGATCGTAAAGTTTCTGCTGAAAATCTGCTAAATGTCTTATGGTATTCCTATTGTATTTAATGGTTTCGTTTCTTTTGCTGCTTTTAAAATTCTCTCTTTATCACTACTTTTTATAATTTTAATTACTATGTGTCTCCGTGTGGACCTTTTTGGGTTGATTTTGTTAGGGGCTCTCTGTGTCCCCTGGATATAGATTTCTGTTTCCTTTCCCAGATTTGGGAAGTTCTCAGCTATTGTTTCTTCAGTTAAATTTTCTGCCCCCTTTTCTCTCTCTTTTCCTTCTGGGATTGCTATAATGTGAATATTATTGTGCTTGATAGTGACACTGAATCTCTTAGTCTATTTTCATTTTGTATTATATTTTTTTCTCTCACCTGTGCAGCTTGATTGCTTTCTTTTACTTTGTCCTCCAGGTCATTGATCCAGTGTTCTGTTTCCTCTAGTCTGTTATTTATTCCATCTAATATATTTTAAATTTCATGTATTGAGTTCTTCATCTGATTGGTTCGTTTTTAAGTTTTCTATCTCTTTGTTGAGGGTCTCACTGAGGTCCTCCACTCTTCTCAAGTTCAATATCTTTATGCTTATTACATTAAATTCTCTATCAAGCATGTTAGTTAACTCCATTTCATTTATCTCTCTTGCTATGATTTTGTCCTGTTCTTTCATTTGGGGCATATTTCTCTGTCCCCTCATTTTGTTTAATACTCTGTGTCTGTTTCTGTGTGCTAGGGAAGTCAGCTATGTTTTCTGCTTTTGAAAGTAGTAGCCTTATGGAGAATAGATCCTGTAGAACCCTACAGTGCGTATCCCCTGTTCACCAGGGGTGTCTGCTATGTGTGATGTGTGTGCCTTACTGTTGTGGCTCAGTATTTTTTCCTTCAGTCCATTCATCTGCAATGACTCTCTTTGCCTGTTGTGGGCAGATTTTGTCCCTGTGGTTTATCAGGCCAGTATGGAGAGACTCCTTGGGCTTGAGTCAAATCATACAAGCATTTGCCAGAAATTCAGTAGTGCCATACTCCAGAATGCTTTCTATGTGTTGACCCCTGAGAAGATTTTGTTGATTGTGAGGCCTGCAGTTAGGCCAGCAGTCTGCTCCCAGCCCATTGCTGGGGACATGGTCTGATTGGCATGTGTGGTTATCTTTCCTTCTCCCTGGGGCAGGAGTCACTTTGGAGTGGTGCTGGACACTGTTGGGGCGGCTTGCACACTGTGAGGTTTGTGGCAGTACTTTGAATGGTCTCCAGCCATGAGTGTATTGGAAGGGACAAATTTGCTATGTGTTCAGGGGCAGGACCATGGTGTTAGCAAGGTTTGTGTGCCTCTCCTCTGCAGGAGTGGACCTGCTGCTGCTGAGAATGAGGTAGCCCTGGCTGGAGGGGGTGGATCTGCTAAGGCATGGGGAGTTTTGGGGTGAGTGTGTGCAATGTTAACAAGTTAAATAGTGAGTGTCAGTGCTGCACTAATTTCCATAGGTGACTATGTGTTTATGCTGGGGGTGCAGGGGAGGGAAATGGCACCTGCTAGCTCCTTTGTTCCTGGACAAATCTTTCAATGATCTCTGTCCCTCCAGCACACACCCTGAGATGAATAGGTAGATCTTTCTTTCATATGCCCCAGGTAGTTTTCAAACTGCTGCTTCTAACCATGTATATATCCATGCTGTATATCCATTGGCTGTTGTTTGTTTGTTTGTTTGTTTTGGTGATGCCTTTTTAAGGGCAGGGACTCAGTTTCCTCTTGCCCTCCTGGCTCTCCCAGAGCTGAGTCCACTGATTTTTAAAGTTCCAGGTTTTAAGTCCCACTGTAAGAACTCAAAAATTTGGCCCTTCTGATTGTCAAAGCCAAATGTTATGGGAATTTCTCTTTACAGTGTTGGCTCCCTGGTGTGAGGCTGTATTTCTCTGTCCTCTCTGCTCCCTTGGTATCCCTCCACCCTGTGGACAGTTCTGGGAGTCCCTCTTACTTTCTTACCACATCTCTGCCCTCCCTACACTCTTCAATATAGGCTCTTCTCTACATTTAATTGTGGAGTTTGTTCTGTTGGTGTTCAGATCATTTTCTGGGTTATTTACACTGATGTCAGTGTTATCCAGTTGTATCCATGGGATGAGGTGAGCTTACGGTCCTCCTAATCAGCTATCTTCTCCAGCATGTTGTTGCTGTTGTTTTTTAAAAAAATGAAAAGGCAAATTAATATAGAAAAGATTGTCATCCATACATGATTTTTAGAAAATTATTTTGTCCTATGCAGAAAAATGCATCTTGACTGTTATCTATCATCTTAAACAAAAATTAACCATAGATCTAAATATAAATCATAAAAGTACAAATCTTCCAGAATAAAATAAAAGAAACAATCTGTAGATGCAGCAAAAGATTTTATTTTTGTAATTTTTTAAAATATGAAATTTATTGTCAATTTGGTTTCCATACAACACCAAGTGCTCATCCCAACAGGTGCCCTCCTCAATGAAAGATTTTAGATCTCAGCATTGCTTTAACTGCATCCTGCATATTTTGATATGATGTATTTTTTAACATTTACTTATTTATTGAGAAAGAGACAGTGAGAGAGAGAGAATGAGTAGAGGAGGGGCAGAGAGAGAGGAGAGAGAGAATCTCAAGGAGACTCTGTGCTGTTAATGGACATGGGGCTCTATCTCACCAATTGTGAAATCATGACCTTAGCCAAAATCAACAGTCAGATGCTCAACTGACTGAACCACCAAGACATCCCAGATAATATGTGTTTTGATTTCCTTCAATTATGTGTATCTTCAAATGTTTTTGAGACCTCCTCTTTGATTCATGGATTATTTAGTGTGTTGTTTACCTTCCATGTGTATAGAGATTTTTCTTGTTGTCTTTCTATTATTGACTTCTAGTCTGAGTCTATTATGGTTGTAGAATACACACTCTGTATCATTTTAATTATTTCATATTTGTTATGGTTAAGTTTTTGATCCAGGATATCATTCTTCTTGTTGAAACCCTTTTCTTCCAAAGGCTGTTGGAAAAAAAATAATAATAAAAAAAGAACAAACGTATTGTAGTGTTGTTTGGTGGAGTGTTCTATGTGTCAATTACATCTTGTTGGTTAACTGTGTTGTTCAGATCTTGTATATTCTCACTGTTTTATGTCTAGTTATAACAGTTGTTAAAGTATGGGTTTTGAAATCTCCACCTGTTATTTTGGCTTTGTCTATCTCTTCTGTCAGCTCTGTCAGTTTTGCTTCATGTATTGGAAGGCTCTGTGGTGTGGTATGGACACATTTAAAATCATTATGTCTTCCTTGTGAATTGATCCTTTGATCATTGTGTAGTATCCTTCTCTATGGCAATTTTCTTTGCTTTGAAGTTTACTTTATTAGATATTAATAACCTAATACTGATTTTCTTTTAAAAGAATACTAATGCTTACATGTTATATTTTTTCTCTCCTTTCATTTGCAATTTCTCTGTCATTGAATTTGAAGTAAGTTTATTGTATTAAGTTTATAGTTGGATACTTTTTTAAAACTTCACTGAAAATTTCTGTCTTTTTTTGGAATATTCATATCATTCGCAAGGTAATTATTGGATCAAGTCCTCCATTTAAAAAATTTGTTTTCTGTTTATTTCTTCTGGTTCCCATTGCTTTCTGTCTTTCCTTGCTTTCCTGTGGATTATTTGAATCCTTTTTAGGATTCTTTCTTAATTTACTTATAGTGCTTTTGAGTGTATCCTTTTGTATATTTTTCATTCTAGTTGCTCTGGGTGGTATAATATGTATACATGACTTATCACAGTCTACTGGTTTTCAACATATTACCACTTAGTGTTAGGTTTGGAAACCTCAATTGCATTTAGGTCCTTTTATATGCTCCACTTTTAAATATCATTGTATGGAGAGTCTGATGATGCTGTCATTTTTGTTTTCATCATTAAATTAAGTGTATAAAACACACCAGCAAAAGAATAGTCTAATCTACATACGTATATTTTTGCTTTTTTCCCTTGTTATTTCTTCTTTACTGATGCTCCAAAATACCTTCATTTATCACTCCCTTCTGTTTGAAGAACTGTAGTTACTCTTTATGGGTAGGTCTGAAAGTACCAGTTTCTTATTTTTTCCCCTCATCTGAAGGTTTTTTCTCTTCACTCCTGTAAGTTTCATCAGATATAGACTTCTTGGTGGACAATTCTTTTAGCACTTGAAAAATATTTTGCTGCTTCCTTTGCCTCTATGGTCTGGGTTCTGATGAGAATTCCATTGATCAGTGTTTTCCTATTGGTAATATATTGTTTTTCTTTGCCTGCTTTCAAAATTTGTACCTTTCTCTTTAATTTTTTTTTCAACGTTTTTTATTTATTTTTGGGACAGAGAGACAGAGCGTGAACAGGGGAGGGGCAGAGAGAGAGGGAGACACAGAATCGGAAACAGGCTCCAGGCTCCGAGCCATCAGCCCAGAGCCTGACGCGGGGCTCGAACTCACGGACCGCGAGATCGTGACCTGGCTGAAGTCGGACGCTTAACCGACTGTGCCACCCAGGCGCCCCGCTTTCTCTTTAATTTTTGAAGCTTCATTAAAATGTGTCTTGGATGTAAATTATATTCATAAAAATAAAAAATAAATAAAATGTGTCTTGGGTTTATTTATTTATACACTTTTTGGAACTGTAAGTTTATATTACTTTTGCCAAGTTGGAGAAATTTTCAGTCATTTTTTTTTTTCAAATGCTCTTTCTGCCCCACTATCTTTCTCCTCTCCTCTGGGACCTTGATGGTACGATTGTTGTATCCTTTTTAGTTTTCCTATAGATCTCTGTGGCTCTGTTTATTTCCTTTCAGCATATTTTTCTCTCTGTTATTCAGATTTGGTGAATTTTATTGATATGTTTTCAAGTTCACTTATTCTATTCTCTGTTTTACTACTGAGTTTATACAGTGAGGTTTTTTCCCCCTTAACTGTATTTTTCAGTTCTATAATTTCCATTTGGTTATTTTTATAGCTTTGGTTTCTTTGTTGAAAATTTCTTTTTCTTTCATTTGCTTCAATAGAAACTGGGATTAATTGTTGAAGTGTTTTTATAACTACTTTAAAAATTCTTGTCAAATAATTCCAACATCTGATTCATTTTACTGTTATAGTCAGTTGATTGTCTTTTTTCATTCAAGGTGGTTCTTGGTATGATAGGTGACCTTCAACTGTATTCTGGCTATTTTGTCTATTAGATTAGGAGGCACTGAGTTCTATTTAAATCTTTTATTTTAGTGTGCCATCACCCTATGTAGGTTTAGCATGTGAGGATGAGTCTACTTTTATGGGTTGTAGTTCCAATGGCAGTTTAATGTTCAGGGACTTCACAGTGTTATTTTCTTCTGCTTGCTTTATCTAGTGTTCTGAGGTTCCACTGTTGTCTTGTCGTGGTGTCTCAGGGGTAGAAGATATTTCTCCAGGTAGGGAAGTCAGGTGTCTATGGCAAGGGAAGGAAAGTCCTTTTTCAGATGGTCCCTTCCCTTCCCTGGTATCTCTGGGGTAAGACACTCTTGGCCCCACAGAGACAAAGAGGCTGCCAAGGCCAGATAGCTTCTGTGACTGGGCTCTATTTACTTATCCTACCTGTCTATCCCTGTGCTTGAATTGGAGAGGCTAATTGGGCAATTTTATATAAAATTAATCATACATGTACTCCATGACCCAAAGTCTTACTCTCATGTATTCAAGAGAAATGAAAGTTTCTCTTCACACAAAAGCTTGTACATGATTGTCCTTGAAATGGTGAATGCATAATTAATCTATGATAAATCCTTCTAGTGTAATACTTTTAGCAACAAAAAGAAACAAACCATTCATGCATACAGAATTGTGGCTGATTCTTAAATGGATTTTGCTAAGTGAAGTAAGAAAGATCCAAGAAATGACCTATTGTGTAATTCAATTTATATAATGTTGGAAAAAGCAAAACTATAGAAAACTATAGAAACTATATAAAACTATAGAAAATTAAAGCATATCAGAAATTGTCTTGTATTGGAAGAGGGATTGTATACATGAGGGTAGCACAGGAGAGCTTTTGAGATGAGGAAATTTATATGAAACAAATGTTAGGAAACTCTGGTGGTTGGAACAAGACTATTCATTTGTCAAAATCCATAGAACTATTTACCATAAAAAGTGAATTTTATTTTATGTAATATTTAAAAATCATCCAGGATGTATGTTACCCAAATTGACAATAAATTACATTTAAAAAAATCAACCAGGATGTAGGGGAAAAGTTGACTCCAGACTGTGATGAATGAATTAAACTATATTATCAATGAAGTACATAAGCACACTGAGGGGTAAAGGAAGAAAAGAGCATACCTAAGTAAGTTAAAAAAAAAAAAGACGCAGTGTTTTGACTGAGTATTGTATGGCTAAAGACAGAAAGAATGCATAAAAACCCCACTGTACTCTTGTTGGTATATTTGTTTTCCAGAAGGACTGGATTAAATATTCTGAAACTACTTTGTTTACTAATGTTGAACAAATGAGTAAATATACAGAATGACAGCCAACTTTCTCACTGTGAGGGAAAGAGGTCATAAATAAGGCAAGAAGGAAGTCTAGAATGAATTCTATGATGCTGCATTGAAGTTGGAGTCTCAATATGGGCATATAAATATAAATATATATAAATATGAATACATATAAAATATAAATGTGTTTATATATATTTATATTATATACTATATTATTTATAAATATATTTATATTTATATATATTTATATTTATATAGGTAAATATATACCTATGTTATATTTAAATATACTATATACATGTCACATTTATATACACATATATAGGTAAATAAATTTAATAATAAATATAGATATATAGGTGTACATATATATGAGTTAGTATACATCCATTTATTTTTTTATCCACTGAAATGAATTAGATGCTATGTCACACCAATAGCATTAACATACTTTGTGTCCACGTTTGGTTTCTAGATAACTTTCATTCTACAACAATAGGGTAATGTAGCTCTTTGGAGATGCAGTTGACTCCAAGCATGGTAAATACATAATGAACCTGGAACATTTTGTAGTGCCAATAACTAAGGAGGTGCTAAAATAAAGCAAAACGAGAAGACAAAAACAACAAAAGATGAGGGCATATCAAAAAAGTACAAAAGTTAATGTAAAAGAGCTCTCAATGTCCAAAGAACAATGGCCAAAGAACTCTCAATTAACAACTTTAGCTAAAAAATAAATAATGATACTATATATACTATCATATATACTGAAATATAACCCCCAAAATTAAGCAAATACTTATGAGTCCATATTGATGTAAATGTATAATTGAATGAATAAATAAATAAGGGAGAAGAGATAACTCTTACCTACATAAGAATTTCAATTAGTAAATGCAGAAGTGAAAAAAAAGAAATGAGAAAAATCACCATTATAATACTAGAGGTATAATTACCACAGGCAGGATCCATTGATAAATGCTAAATAATGCACAAATTTTAAACAGAAAGTAAATAATTTTCTAAATATCTATCTCCAAATATCTAGTAACTACAATGAAGAAAATGGTAAGTTTGCACTGGACGTCCTTCATGCCATCTTAGCCATGTGATAAAGGTTAACACAACCAGTAATAAATAATTGACATCATGTATCCACTGACTCCGTGTATTAGAAAAACACACCAGGTGGTGGTATCCTTCCCAATAATTAACAAGCTCAATATAATTATGAGAAGACATAAGAAAAGTAAAAATTGAGGTACACTCTACAAAATATATGTTCAGTACTTTTTTTTAAAGATATTATTTTTAAGTAATATCTACACCCAACTTGGGGTTCAAACTGACAACTCTGAGATCAAGAATCTCACACTCCACTGAGCCAGCCAGATGCCCCTGCTCAGTACTTTTAAAAACAGTGTCAATGTTCTAGGTTCTAAAGGGCAAGGAAAAAAGGGACAAATTATCGCAAATTAGAGAAGACTAAAGAGGCATAACAACTAAATGCGATATGATATCGTGGGTACATCTGGAACAGAAAAAGACAGTGGAAAAACCAGTGAAATCCAATCAAATTTACTTCAATTACTAGTTTTTGCCAATATTAATTTCTGTTTTGATAAATTTTTATGGTTATGTAACTTGTTAACACAAAAGGAAACTGGATGATGGCTGTATGGTAACTTTCTACTAATTTTGCCACACTTCTCTGAGTCTTAAATTATCTCAATACTACCACTATTAGGTCACTTTTTGTGGGTGATAGGGAAACAACTAATTACCTGGAAACCTAAGTAAAAATTTAAAAAATTAGTTTGTTTATTCTATCTTTCTTATACTAACTATACTCCTTGAGTAACTAAATAAGCATATGGATGAAATGTCTCCTTATAGAAGTTTTGTAATGAATGAAAACAACACTCCTAGTTTCTGGTCAATGTGGCATGAAAGGAGTTTGGAAGTCATCACTTCCATCTTCACAAGAAAAAATACTGAACAAACTGAAAATCAATAGCTCTTGTTAGATTCACTAGAGGATAAGGACACAAGGAGAACTGTTACCCCCAACACTGCAGAGACAGGCCAATATATAGAATCACACTATGACAGAGCAGAAACCCAGGGGCAGAAACTGCCACTGGAGCTAAAGCCAGGGTAGAAATAAATAAATGGTAATTGATGAATTGTTGGAAGCTCAGTATAGACAGGGTTGGGGGTCTACACTGTCTGGTGGGGAGGACTTCTACAAGATGGTAGTGTAGAAGGATCCTGGACTCACTTCTCACAGAAACATCAAATCTACAGCTACATAGAAATCATTTCTGCCTGAAAAACATCGTGAAACTAGATGAACTGCTTCTCCACATCAAAGGATAAAATGACCACCTTAAGAAGGCTAGGAGAAGCAGAAATACAGCTCCTCAAAGCTCCACTCCTGACATGGGGACACACAATAAGGAGAGATCTCACCAATTCAGCATTTTTACCATGGGAGCAAAGGTTGGTGCCCCACATCAAATGCCAACTCTGGGGAACTATACTGGAGAGATGAGCCCCCAAAACATCTACCTTAGAAAACCTATGAGGCTGATGTGCAAGGGACCCAAAGTGTTCTAGAAAACAGATATCTTTTTTTTAGCGTTATTATTGAGAGACAGAGAGAGAGCATGAGCAGGGGAGGGGCAGAGAGAGAGGGAGACACAGAATCCGAAGCAGGCTTCAGGCTCTGAGCTGTCAGCACAGAGCCCAATGCGGGACTCGAACTCACAACTGGTGAGATCATGACCTGAGCCAAAGTCGGACACTTAACCAACTGAGGCACCCAGGCGCCCCTGAGATTCCTTTTTAACTCAGCTTAAAACCCATAAAAGAAACAGACATTTGGAAAGTGCCTAGACTACATGTGAAGGGGATTCATTTGCTAATCTAAAAGCATATGATGGAGGAGCAGGAAATAGTTGAAACTTTCCCCAGAGAGGGGAATGCTGGCATATACTATTTTTGCACTCCTAACCTACCCTGCTAGCCCTGGCAGGTGAGTTTGGTTGTAGCACCCCCTGCCCTGCTGCCTTGTTAAGACCGATAGGGGCAAGTAGTCATAGCACTATCCTACTGCCTTCCTGAAGCCATGAATCATGATGGTTGCTATAGCCTCTTGCTCCCTGGCTGAGGCAGGTGAGCACAAACCATCATGGCACTGTCCTGCTCCCTAAAGGCAGTGAGCACATGTTTTTCTGACATTTCACTACTCCCTGGCTGGAGCTGACAAACATGAGCAATGTGGTATTCTCCCACTCCCCACCTATGACCGGCTTATGCACACAGACAACTTACTCTCCTGTTCAGCATTTCCAAAGCCTGTGAGCATGCACTGTCAAGACATTTCCTTGCTGCCTTTCTGCCGCAGCCAGTGAGTGTGCCCTGCTCCATACACTCTCCAGCTGCCTCGCTAAAGCCAGTGAGCATGTGCAATTCACACAGAGCACACCCCTTAATTGCCTGGCCATAATGACCAAGGGGCTTGGCATTCCTTAGCTCTACAGTTATGTATTAATCATAAAGACAGTTGTTGGAAGGCCACCACCACCAGGGCATTGCACAAACAGCAGATTGAAACACAACCCGAGTCTACCTGTGAAAAAGGCTTATTTACTTAGCCTGGAGCTTCAGCCTGAGGACAGGGGCTTCAAGTTTCCCACACATCTAGAGGCTAGAGTAGGCACTCCCAAGGAATGTAAGTGCACCATACTTGTGCACCACCTTGGCCTTGCTACAACTCAATGAAACGTCCCAGAAATGAACTTATACACTCATCTGGGGCCTCAGTTTTTGCAACTATCACCCAGGGGACACCTCCAGAATTCTTTGGAGGTCAGCAGGGATTATGGCCCTATAGGACTGTATACATTTGCATACCTTAAAAGCTCCTTATTAAAATGAGGTGTCAATGAGATTGCTCCCTTTGGAACATGTACAGGTCTTGGCACAACCTTAGTAATAGGGACATATCAGGAATAAATCTGAGGGTTTACACAATCATAAAGTTTCAAGAGACAACAAAGAACTAGAGTAAGTTTGAACAAGAAGTTTCATCACCTACACAAAGCCAAAACTCCTTCAAGACTAAAAAAAAAAAAAATAGCTATTTACCTAATACATAGAAACAAACACAGAAAGTCAAACAAATGAAGAAATGGAGAAATATGTTCCAAATTAGAGAACAGGAAAGGATTTCAGAAAAAAAAAATCCTTAATGATGGATAAATAATGTACCTGGTAAAGAATTCAAAGTAATCATCATAGAGATGTTTGTCAAACTCAGAGGAATAATGTATGAACACAGTGAGAACTTCAACAGAAATAGAAAATGTAAGCAAGTACCAAATAGAAGTCACAGAGCTGAATAATATAACTAATCTGAAAAATAAACTAGAGGGGTTCAACAGCAAACTGGATGAAGCAGATCTGATCAGCTAGTTGGAAGACAAAGCAATGGTCAATTTATAACAAAGGAGCTATGAATATATGGTGGGGGAAAGGACAGTGTATTTAATAAATATTGGTGGGTAGCAACATGCAAAAGAATGAAACTGGACAACTACCTTAAATCATATACAAAAATAACTCCAAATGAATTTAATTCTTAAAGGTAAGACATGAAACCATAAAATTTCTAGAAGAAAACATACATGATAATCTTCCTGACATAAGTCTTAGCATCTTTTTTTGCGGGGGAGGCATATGACTCCAAAAGCAAGGTAAACAAAAGCACACATAAACAAACAAGACTACATTGAACTAACAACTTCTACACAGAGAAGGAACCCATCAACAAAATGAAGAGGCAACCTACTAAATGCAGAAGATATTTGCAAATTATACATCTAACAAGATGTTAATATCCAAAATATATAAAGAACTAATTCAACTCAATAACATACAAATAGGAAACATTCCAATTACAAAATGGGCAAAGACACTTGGAACAGACATTTTTCCAAAGAAGACATACAGAAGGCCAACTGTCACGTGAAAAGATGCTCAACCTCATTGATTATCAGGAAAATGCAAATAAAAACCACAATGAGATATTACCTTACACCTATCAGAATAGTGACTACTAAAAAGGTAAGAAATAACAATGTTGTTGAGGATGTGAAGAAAAGGGAACCCTTGTTTAATGATGACAGGAATTTAAATTGGTGCAGCCACTATGGAAAATAGTATGGATGCTCCTCAACAAAGTAAAAATAAAACTACCCTATGATTCAGCAATACCACTACTGGATATCTCTCCAAAGGAAACAAAACCACTAATTTTAAAAGATATGTTCCATGAAGCATTATTTACAATACCCAAAATAAGGAAACAACCTATGTGTTCATTGATGGATAAATGAAAAAAAGAAGATGTTGTATATATTTAAAATGGAATATTACTCAGCCATAAGAAAGAATGAAATCTTCCCATTTGTGATAACATGAATGGACCTTGAGGGTATAATGCTAAGAGAAATAAGTTGGACAAAGAAAGGTAAATGTCACATGGACTCACTCATGTGGAATCTAAAAAGCAAAGTAAATAAACAAAATAAACAAAACCTAGTCTCACAAAGAATAGATTGGTGGTTCCCAGAAGGAAGGGGATATTTGGGGGTGTAAAATCGATGAAGGAGATCAAGAAGTACAAACTCACAGTTATGAAATAAATCATGACCATGTAATATACAACATTAACATAATAAATAATGTTTTATTAATTTTATATAATGACAAATGTTAGCTAAACTTAGGTGATCATTTTGCAATGCATAAAAATGTCAAATCACTGTGTTGTACATCTGAAACTAACATAATACTATGTCAATTATACCTCATGAAAAAAACTCTTCAGAAAGGCCTAGTTTTATGATGGAGAGGATATACCTTCATGAGTGTGACTTCCAAGAGACATACCAGGTTCTAACAGTGAGAATTGAAAGAAAAAAAATCCCCTTGTAGTTCCAGCAGAGGGAAGGGAAGGTAGGAACTTTTAAATATGACCAGAGCATTCTGTTCTTCTTACAAGACTTTCCCTTAAGAGAAACTATTTTACCAGAACCTAACTGATTTGAGGGAAAGGAAATAATCAATCCAGTGTACTCTATCTTTCCTGTCTCACATAATATTGGAATGATGGAGAAGCACTTATGAAGATCACAGTTCAGGGGCACAAGCTCACCAAAAGACTAAGATGTAATTGTAGGATTTTGGAATGCTTACTTCATACCTTGTCACTGCATCAATAGAGTTCTTGTATAATAACAGAGGATTGCAAGTGTAAGAACAGTCTATCACAGGGCTTACTTAAGAAGTCTCTAGGGATACCAAAAAACAACAGGAAAGGCAAAAACAAGGAGACTGGAGGAAATTATAGCCTCTGAATCTTACAGCAGACAACAAACAAAGCTAACTCATAGCTTAGTGAACATAAAACCCCCCACAAAAGCTTACTTACTTCAGTTCATTTTACCTAATACATCATGTCTGGCTTTCAACAACAACAACAACAACAAATGAAAAGACACGCTGAAAGACAAAACAAACTGAAGAGACAGAGCAAGCATTAGAACCAGATTCAAATATGGCACAAATTTTGGAAAAAAGAGACCCAAAATGTAAAACACCTATGATTAATATACTAAGGCCTCTAATGAAAAAAGTAAACAATATAAAAGAATAGACAGGTAATATCTTTTATTTATTATTATTATTTTTTTATTTTTTAGAGAGAGAGAATGTGATAGCAGGGAAGAGAGGCAGATGGAGAGAGAGAGAATCTTTAGTAGGCTCCACGCTCAGTGCAGAGCCTGACACAGGACGTGATCCCATGATCCTGGGATCATGACTTTAGACAAAATCAAGAGTCGGGTGCTCAACTGACTGAGCCACCCAGGTGCCCCAGAACAGATGAGTAATATAGTCAGAAAAATGGAAATTCTAAGAGAGATTTGAAAGTAAATACAAAAAATAAAAAGGACCTCATAGAAATGAAGAAGACTTTGGGCTCATCAATAAAATGGACATGATTGAGGAAAGAATCAGTAAGTTTAAAAAATATGTCAATAGAAACTTCCAAAACTGAAATTCAAAGAGAAAAAAAGGAATTTTAAAAAGCACAACAGATTGTCTAGGAACAACAGTTTGTATAACAATGTTATACAAAAAGTATAACATACGCATTGCAAGAATGTCAGGAGGAAGGAAAGAACAAAGAAACACAAGATACAAGTAATAATGGCTAAGAAGTCTCCAAAATTAATGATAGACACTAAAACACAGATCCAGAATGCTAAGCAGATGAATACCAAAAAATTTACACCTAGGCATATCATAATCAAACTTCAGAAATTCAAAGACAAAGAGAAATTTTGAAAGAAGCCTAAGATAAAAGCAAGCAAGCAAACAAAAACACCCTTAGCTATGGAAGAGCTGGGATAAGAATTACATCCAACTTCTCTTTAGAAAATATGCAAACAAGAAGAGAGTGGAATAAAATATTTAAAGTGTTGAGGAAAAAAAATGCATCAAATTAGAATTCTGTACCCAGGGTTGGAGGAAGATGGCAGCGTAGGAGGACGCTGGGCTCACCGCGAGTCCTGCTAATCACTTAGATTCCACCTACACCTGCCTAAATAACCCAGAAAACCACCAGAAGACTAGCAGAACGGAGTCTCCGGAGCCAAGCGCAGACGAGAGGCCCACGGAAGAAGGTAAGAAGGGCGGAGAGGCGGTGTGCACTGCACGGACTGGCAGGAGGGAGCCGGTGTGGAGGGGCGGCCCGCTGGCCAAGCAGAGCCCCCAAGTCTGGCTTGCAAAAGCTGAGGGGCCAGACGGAGTGTGTTCCGACAGCAAGCGCGACTTAGCATCTGAGAGGTCATAAATTAACAGCTCTGCTGGGAAAGCGGGAAGGCTGGAGGACAAAGGGAGGGAGAGTTGCTGAGCCCCAGGACAACAGAGCTCAGTTTGGCAGGGAACAAAGGCGCTAGCCAGCGCCATCTCCCTCGCCCATCACCCAGCCAAAATCCCAAAGGGAACCAGTTCCTGCCAGGGAACATGCTTGCTCCTGCAAACACCCAACGCTGTGCTTCTGCAGAGCCACCCCTCCGGCAGCGGGTCTGACTCCCTCCCACGGCCACAGGGCCCCTCCTGAAGTGGATCACCTAAGGAGAAGTGAGCTAAGCCTACCCCTCCTGCCCACCCCCTGCCCCGTGCACCTTGCCTACCCACCCCAGCTAATATGCCAGATCCCCAGTACCAAAAGCCTGGCAGTGTGCAAGTAGCCCAGATGGGCCATGCCACCCCACAGTGAATCCCGCCCCTAGGAGAGGGGAAGAGAAGGCACACACCAGTCTGACTGTGACCCCAGTGGTGGGCTGGGGGCAGACGGCAGGTCTGACTGTGGCGCACCCCCCCCCACCAACTCCAGTTATACACCACAGCACAGGGGAAGTGCCCTGCAGGTCCCCACCACTCCAGGGACTATCAAAAATGACCAAACGGAAGAATTTCCCTCAAAAGAATCTCCAGGAAATAACAACAGCCAATGAACTGATCAAAAAGGATTTAACTAATATAACAGAAAGTGAATTTAGAATAATAGTCATAAAATTAATCGCTGGGCTTGAAAACAGTATAGAGGACAGCAGAGAATCTCTTGCTACAGAGATCAAGGGACTAAGGAACAGTCAGGAGGAGCTGAAAAACGCTTTAAACGAGATGCAAAATAAAATGGAAACGACCACGGCTCAGATTGAAGAGGCAGAAGAGAGAATAGGTGAACTAGAAGATAAAATTATGGAAAAAGAGGAAGCTGAGAAAAAGAGAGATAAAAAAATCCAGGAGTATGAGGGGAAAATTAGAGAACTAAGTGATACACTAAAAAGAAATAATATACGCATAATTGGTATGCCAGAGGAGGAAGAGAGAGGGAAAGGTGCTGAAGGGGTACTTGAAGAAATAATAGCTGAGAACTTCCCTGAACTGGGGAAGGAAAAAGGCATTGAAATCCAAGAGGCACAGAGAACTCCCTTCAGACGTAACTTGAATCGATCTTCTGCACGGCATATCATAGTGAAACTGGCAAAATACAAGGGTAAAGAGAAAATTCTGAAAGTAGCAAGGGATAAACGTACCCTAACATATAAAGGGAGACCTATAAGACTCATGACTGATCTCTCTTTTGAAACTTGGCAGGCCAGGAAGGATTGGCAGGAGATCTTCAATGTGTTGAACAGAAAAAAATATGCAGCCAAGAATCCTTTATCCAGCAAGTCTGTCATTTAGAATAGAAGGAGAGATAAAGGTCTTCCCAAACAAACAAAAACTGAAGGAATTTGTCACCACTAAACCAGCCCTACAAGAGATCCTAAGGGGGATCCTGTGAGACAAGGTACCAGAGACATCGCTACAAACATAAAACATACAGACATCACAATGACTCTAAACCCGTATCTTTCTATAATAACACTGAATGCAAATGGATTAAATGTGCCAACCAAAAGACATAGGGTATCAGAATGGATAAAAAAACAAGACCATCTGTTTGCTGTCTACAAGAGACTCATTTTAGACCTGAGGACACCTTTAGAGCCCCCAAATATATAAAACAATTAATCATAAACATAAGCAACCTTATTGATAAGAATGTGGTAATTGCATGAGACTTTAACACTCCACTTACAGAAATGGATAGATCATCTAGACACACGGTCAATAAAGAAACAAGGGCCCTGAATGAGACATTGGATCAGATGGACTTGACAGATATATTTAGAACTCTGTATCCCAAAGCAACAGAATATACTTTCTTCTCGAGTGCACATGGAACATTCTCCAAAATAGATCATACACTGGGTCACAAAACAGCCCTTCATAAGTATACACGAATTGAAATTATACCATGCATACTTTCAGACCACAATGCTATGAAGCTTGAAATCAACCACAGGAAAAAGTCTGGAAAACCTCCAAAAGCATGGAGGTTAAAGAACACCCTACTAAAGAATGAGTGGGTCATTAGGCAATTAGAGAAGAAATTAAAAAATATATGGAAACAAACGAAAATGAAAATACAACAATCCAAATGCTTTGGGATGCAGTGAAGGCAGTCCTGAGAGGAAAATACATTGCAATCCAGGCCTATCTCAAGAAACAGGAAAAATCCCGAATACAAAATCTAACAGCACACCTAAAGGAAATAGAAGCAGAACAGCAAAAGCAGCTAAATCCAGCAGAAGAAGAGAAATAATAAAGATCAGAGCAGAAATAAACAATATAGAATCTAAAAAAACTGTAGAGCAGATCAACGAAACCAAGAGTTGGTTTTTGAAAAAATAAAATCGACAAACCTCTAGCCAGGCTTCTCAAAAAGAAAAGGGAGATGACCAAATAGATAAAATCATGAATGAAAATGGAATTATTACAACCAATCCCTCAGAGATACAGACAATTATCAGGGAATACTATGAAAAATTATATGCGATCAAATTGGACAACCTGGAAAAAATGGACAAATTCCTAAACACCCACACTCTTCCAAAATTCAATCAGGAGGAAATAGAAAGCTTGAACAGACCCATAACCAGGGAAGAAATTGAATTGGTTATCAAAAAACTCCCAACAAATAAGAGTTCAGGACCAAATGGCTTCCCAGGGGAGTTCTACCAGACGTTTAAAGCAGAAATAGTACCTATCCTTCTCAAGCTATTCCAAGAAATAGAAAGGGAAGGAAAACTTCCAGACTCATTCTATGAAGCCAGTATTACTTTGATTCCTAAACCAGACAGAGACCCAGTAAAAAAAGAGAACTATAGGCCAATATCCCTGATGAATATGGATGCAAAAATTCTCAATAAGATACTAGCAAATCGAATTCAACAGCATATAAAAAGAATTATTCACCATGATCAAGTGGGATTCATTCCTGGGATGCAGGGCTGGTTCAACATTTGCAAATCAATCAATGTGATACATCACATTGATAAAAGAAAAGAGAAGAACCATATGATCCTGTCAATCGATGCAGAAAAGGCCTTTGACAAAATTCAGCACGCTTTCTTAATAAAAACCTAGAGAATGTCAGGATAGAAGGAACGTACTTAAACATCATAAAAGCCATTTATGAAAAGCCCACAGCTAACATCATCCTCAATGGGGAAAAACTGAGAGCTTTTTCCCTGAGATCAGGAACACGACAGGGATGCCCACTCTCACCGCTGTTGTTTAACATAGTGTTGGAAGTTCTAGCATCAGTAATCAGACAACAAAAGGAAATCAAAGGCATCCAAATTGGCAAAAATGAAGTCAAGCTTTTGCTTTTTGCAGATGACATGATACTATACATGGAAAATCCGATAGACTCCACCAAAAGTCTGCTAGAACTGATACATGAATTCAGCAAAGTTGCAGGATACAAAATCAATGTACAGAAATCAGTTACACTAACAATGAAGCAACAGAAAGACAAACAAAGAAACTGATCCCATTCACAATTGCACCAAGAAGCATAAAATACCTAGGAATAAATCTAACCAAAGATGTAAAAGATCTGTATGCTGAAAACTATAAAAAGCTTATGAAGGAAATTGAAGAAGATATAGAGAAATGGAAAGACATTCCCTGCTCATGGATTGGAAGAATAAATATTGTCAAAATGTCAATACTACCCAAAGCTATCTACACATTCAGTGCAATCCCAATCAAAATTGCACCAGCATTCTTCTCAAAACTAGAACAAGCAATCCCAAAATTTGTATGGAACCACAAAAGGCCCCGAATAGCCAAAGTAATTTTGAGGAAGAAGACCAAAGCAGGAGGCATCACAATCCCAGACTTTAGCCTCTACTACAAAGCTGTCATCATCAAGACAGCATGGTATTGGCACAAAAACAGACCCATAGACCAATGGAATAGAATAGAAACCCCAGAACTAGACCCACAAACGTATGGCCAACTAATTTTTGACAAAGCAGGAAAGAACATCCAATGGAAAAAAGACAGTCTCTTTAACAAATGGTGCTGGGAGAACTGGACAGCAACATGCAGAAGGTTGAAACTAGACCACTTTCTCACACCATTCACAAAAATAAACTCAAAATGGATAAAGGACCTGAATGTGAGACAGGAAACCATCAAAACCCTAGAGGAGAAAGCAGGAAAAGACCTCTCTGACCTCAGCTGTAGCAATCTCTTACTCGACACATCCCCAAAGGCAAGGGAATTAAAAGCAAAAATGAATTACTGGGACCTTATGAAGATAAAAAGCTTCTGCACAGCAAAGGAAACAACCAACAAAACTAAAAGGCAACCAGCGGAATGGGAAAAGATATTTGCAAATGACATATCGAACAAAGGGCTAGTATCCAAAATCTATAAAGAGCTCACTAAACTCCACACCCGAAAAACAAATAACCCAGTGAAGAAATGGGCAGAAAACATGAATAGACACTTCTCTAAAGAAGACATCCGGATGGCCAACAGGCACATGAAAAGATGTTCAGCGTCGCTCCTTATCAGGGAAATACAAATCAAAACCACACTCAGATATCACCTCATGCCAGTCAGAGTGGCCAAAATGAACCAATAAGGAGACTATAGATGCTGGCGAGGATGTGGAGAAACGGGAACCCTCTTGCACTGTTGGTGGGAATGCAAATTGGTACAGCCACTCTGGAAAACAGTGTGGAGGTTCCTCAGAAAATTAAAAATAGACCTACCCTATGACCCAGCAATAGCACTGCTAGGAATTTACCCAAGGGATACAGGAGTACTGATGCCTCGGGGCACTTGTACCCCAATGTTTATAGCAGCACTCTCAACAATAGCCAAATTATGGAAAGAGCCTAAATGCCCATCCACTGATGAATGGATAAAGAAATTGTGGTTTATATACACAATGGAGTACTACATGGCAATGAGAAAGAACGAAATATGGCCCTTTGTAGCAACGTGGATGGAACTGGAGAGTGTGATGCTAAGTGAAATAAGCCATACAGAGAAAGACAGATACCATATGTTTTCACTCTTATGTGGGTCCCGAGAAACTTAACAGAAACCCATGGGGGAGGGGAAGGAAAAAAAAAGAGGTTAGAGTGGGAGGGAGCCAAAGCATAAGAGACTCTTAAAAACTGAGAACAAACTGAGGGTTGATGGGGGGTGGGAGGGAGGGGAGGGTGGGTGATGGGTATTGAGGAGGGCACCTTTTGGGATGAGCACTGGGTGTTGTATGGAAACCAATTTGACAATAAATTTCATATATTGAAAAAAAAAGAATTCTGTTCCCAGAATAATTATCTTTCAAAAGTAAGGAGAAATAAAGGCTTTTTCAGAAAAATAAACATTGAGGGAATCTGTCTTGCAAGAAATGTTAAAAGAGGTTCTTTAGAGAGAAGAAAAATGATATAGATCAGAAACTTGGATCTACATAAAGAAAGAAAGAACATTAGGGAAGGAAAAAATAAGGGTAAAATAAAACATTTTATTTTTCTTGTTATTAATAACAGTTTTTCTCAAAGTAGTTATAGTAACAATCGTCTTATTATAGAGATAAGTAAATTAATAACAGAAATTTATAAGCGATGGGAGGGAGGGATGTGAATGCTTTAAAATCCTTGAAGAGGTATAGTGTATTAGAAGGTAGACTTGGATTAATTGTAAATGTTAACTACAAATTTTAGGACAGCCAGAAAATATTTAAAAAATATAATTAATATGCTAAGGAAGGAGAATTGAATTCTATAAAATTCTCAGTTAAAACCAGAGAAGCCAGAAAAAGTGGCAGACAAGAACAAAAATAAAAACAAGAGCAATAAATAGAAAACAAAACATATTAATTCAACTGTATTAATGATCACCTTATTTCATTTATTTATTTAAAAATTTTTAAATGTTAATTTTTGAGAGACAGAGAGAGACAGAGAGAGAGGGAGACAGAGAATCTGAAGCAAGTTCCAGACTCTGAACTGTCAGCACAGAGCCCAATGAGGGGCTTGAACCCATGAACCTGAGCCGAAGTTGGATACTTAACCAAATGAGCCACCAAGGCACCCCTATTAATGATCACTTTAAACTTAGTGTTGTATGTAAGCCAATTTGACATTAATTATATTCATAAAAAATAAAATACTATAAACGAATAAAATGTACTTAGTACTAAAAGAAAGAAAGAAAGAAAGAAAGAAAGAAAGAAAGAAAGAAAAAGAAAGAAAGAAAGAAACTTCAGTGGTCAAAATACTCTGTCCAAAGACAGAGTATCAGAGTGGGTCTAAAAACAAGATCCAATTATATGCTGTTTACAAGCAACCCATTTTGAATATAAAGACATAGGATAAATATAAAGGGGTAGAGGAAGATATATCATAGTATACTGCTAATCAGAAGGAAGCTGGAGTAGCTATATTAATTTCAGACAAATCAGATTTCAGAGAAAGGACAATTACTAGGAATAAAAGAGGCATTACATCATGATAAAGTGATTAATTCACCTAGAAGACATTGCAATCCTTAGGATGTGTCTAACAACAGTGTCAAAATACATGAGGCAAAAACCGATAGAGCTCCAAGAAGAAATAGATGAATCCACTTGGAGATTAAACATCCCTCTTTAGGTAATTGGAGATCCATCAGGCAGAACATCAGTAAGGACATAGTTAAACTGAATAGCAGCATCAATCAACTGGGTCTAATTGACATTTTTAGAATACTTCATCTAACTATGGCAGAATATACAGTCTCCATAAGCTTACATAGGACATACATCAAGATAAACCATATTTTGAGCCATAAAAAACACCTTAATAAATTTAAAAGAATAAATGAAAACAAATTGACAAAATAAGTATATTAGCTTTTTATAACACTCAAGCAATTCAGGGATCTTGGCGCTTAGTATCATTACTTGGTGAGATCAAAAAAGTGAAAGCCAGCCACAATGCACTTCTTGGTGAAAGGTCACAACACAACCTATAGTTTTGTCAAAAGGATTGAACCTGAGTCTAAGTCTGTGGATCCAGCTGCTAGTTTGCAGAAAATAGGGCAGGGAAACATGCTGAGCTGCACAATGAGTTTGAAATCCAGGTAATAAGAAACTCTACAGGTAAAAGAACTCAGATTCTTCAGTAAACAAATTGTAAAGAAAAGGAAAGGAAAGCAAAGCAAAGGAAAAGAAAGGAAAGACAGACAGACAGACGGACATGGATAGAAAAGTCATCTCCAGGTTGAAAGAGAGTTAAATAACATAACAAGTTGGCAAAATAGACATGGTGATACTTCACTAAGAATACACATTTGGATAGTAAAATCATGAAGAAACACAAGGAGAGTCCTACTACAAAAACCAGCATAGTTACAATTAGAGGAAAGGAGGGGCTGTGGTTTGTTTGAGGCATGAGGAATGAATTTTGGGGTTACTGTAAAAGTTTATTTCTTGACCTGGGTGGTTGTTACAAGGATATTTCCTTTATGATAATAATTCATTAACCTCTACATGTGCTTTTGGTCTGGTTTCCTGTTTTGCCTTAAAATAAAAACACATTCTTAAAATAGTTTTTAAAATATTTAAATCAATATAATTGAATGAATTAAGCAATTGATTAAATAATTGAATTAAAGTTATACATTATAATATATTATACAATAATAATTAAATATTAAATAAGTAATCAACTTAATTTAATGATTAATTAAATTATTTTTAAAACATTGCATCTTGAAATGAAGGATATTAATGAAAGAAATTGAAGGAGGCACACATAAATGGAGGTATTCCATGCTCATGGACTGGATGTACTAATATTTTTAAAATGTCCATACTGTCCAAAGCAATCTAGAAATTCAATGCAATCCCTATAAAGAATCCAATGGTATTTTTCACAGAAATAGAATAAATGATCTAAAAATTTGTATCAATTATTTGTGCATAAGAATTGCCAAGTCAAGCAGTCTTAAAAACCATCAAATCATAAAATCTAAAGATCCCTAAGTCAATCTGAGAAACACTTTGATCTTGTTTTATTCTGTGTTAACTGTCCAAATACTTGGCTATACCAATGATTACCTAAGCAGTATCTTTCTCTTTAAAAAGGGCAAGGAAAAATTAATCTCAATTTGAAATTTCAACTGTTCTGGTAGTTGTCATTTCTTCAATGAGTTGGCATTCCAGAGTTGAATCCTCTGCAAAAGATCCATCTGTGGAAGTCTCAACTATAGGAGTCTTACAGCCGTGAAACAGCTCCATTCTTTTGTGGCCAAACTTTTATTTTTTTATTTCAAGTTTTTATTTAAATTCTAGTTAGTTAACATACAGTGTAATATTAATTTCGGGAGTAGAGTTTAGTGATTCATCACTTATCTATTACACCCAGTACTCATCACAACAAATGCCCTTCTTAATACCCATTACCCATTTAGCTCATCCACCCACCCACCTCCTCTTAAGCAACCCTCACCTTGTTCTCCATAGTTGAGTCTATTTTATAGTTTGCTTCTCTCTCTTTCTTCCTTTTTTTCTTTCCCCTATGTTCATCTTTTTTGTTTTTTATATTCCACATATGAGTGAAATCATATGGCATGTATCTTTCTCTGACTTATTTTGCTTAGCATAATACACTCTAGCTCGATACATGTCATTGCAAATGGCTAGATTTTATTCTTTTAATGGCTGAGTAATGTTACATTATGTATATGTATGTAACATATTATTTATTCATTGATCAGTCTATGAGCTCTTTCCATCACTTGGCTATTGTTGATAATGCTGCTATAAACATCAAGATGCATGTGCCACCTCGAATCAGCAAATCGGTATTTTTGTATCTTGTGGGTAAATACCTAATAGTGCAATGGCTAGATCATAGGGTAGTTCTATTTCTAACTTTGAGGAAACTCCATACTGTTTTCCAGAGTGGCTACACCAGTTTATTTTCCCATCAACAGTGTAAGAGGATCCCCTTCCTTTGCATTCTCACCAACATCTGTTGCTTCCTGTGTTGTTAATTTTAGCCATTCTGACAAGTGTGAGGTGACACCTCATTGTAGCGTTGATTTGTATTTCTCTGATAATGAGTGATGCTGACCATCTTTTCATGTGTCTGTTAGCCATCAGGATGTCTTGGAAAAAATATCTGTTCATGTCTTCTGCTTAAGTCTTAACTGGATTTTTTTTTTTGGGTTGAGTTTCATAACTTCTTTATAGATTTTGGATACTAATCCTTTATCAGATATGTCATTTGCAAATATTTTCTCCCATTCTGAAGGCTGCCTTTAGTTTTGTTGATTGTTTCCTTTGCTGTGCAGAAGGTTTTTTTTTTTTTTTAATGAAGTCCCAACAGTTTATTTTTGCTTTTGTTTCCTTGCCTCAGAGACATGCTTAGTAAGAACTTGCTATGGCCAAGGTCAAAGAATTTGCTGTCTATGTTATCCTCTAGGATTCTGATGGTTTCCTGTCTTACATTTAGTTCTTTCATCCATTTTGAATTTATTTTTGTGTATGGTATAAGAAAGTGGCCCAGTCTCATTTTTTTGCTTGTTACAGTTCGGTTTTCTCAACATCATTTGTTGAAAAAACTGTCTTTTTTCCATTGGATATTCTTTTCTACTTTGTTGAAGATAAGTTGACCATAGCATTGGGGGTCTATTACTGGGTTTTCTATTGTGTTTCATTGATCTATACGTCTGTTTTTATGCCAGTGCCATACTATCTTGATGACTATAGTTTTGTAATATAGCTTGAAGTCAGGAATTGTGATGTCTCCAGCTTTGCTTTTCTTTTTCAAGATGGCTTTGGCTATTTGGGGTCTTTTGTGGTTCCATACAAATTTTAGGACTGTTTGTTCTAGCTCTGGGGAAAATGTTGGTATTTTGATAGGAGTTCCTTTAAATGTGCAAATCGCTTTGGGTAGTATAGACATTTTCACAATATTTGTACTTCTAATCCATGAACATGGAACATTTTTCCATTTCTTTGTGTCATCTTTACTTTCTTGCATAAGTATTCTGTAGTTTCCAGAGTACTCTTTGGTTAGGTTTATTCCTAGATATCTTATGATTTTTGGTGCAATTGTAAATGGGATTGATTCCTTGATTTTTCTTTCTCCTGCTTCATTATTGGCATTTAGAAATCAACGGATTTCTACATGCTGATTTCATATCCTGCAACTTTACTGAATTAATGTATCAGTTCTAGAAATTTTTTTGTCTTTTGGGTTTTCTACCTAGTATACCGTGTCATCTGTGAATAGTGAAAGTTTGACTTATTCCTTGCCGATTTGAATGCCTTTTATTTCTTTTTGTTGTATGATTGCTGAGGCTAGGACTGGTCCAGTACTATGTTAAATAACAATGGTGAGAGTGGACATCCTGTCTTGTTCCTGACTATGAGGAGAAGCTCTGTTTTATCCCATTGAGGATGGTATTAGCTGTGGGTCTTTCTTATATGGCCTTTATGATGTTGAAGTATGTTTCCTCTTTCCCTACTTTGTTGGGGGATAAAATATCAATATTTTATCAATAATGAATGCTGTGTTCTGTCAAATGCTTTTTCTTCATCTATTGAGAGGATCAAATGGTTCTTATTGTTTCTTTTATTAATGTGGTGTATCATGTTGGTTGATTTGTGAATAGTGAACTGCCCCTGAAGTACAGCAATAAATTCCACTTGGTTGTGGTGAATAATTGTTTTAATGTATTGTTGGATTCAATTTGCTAGGATCTTGTTGAGAATTTTTGCATCCACTTTCATCAAATATATTCGCCTGTAATTCTTGTTTTTAGTGGGGTCTTTGTCTGGTTTTGGAATTATACTAATACTAGCTTCATTGAATGAGTTTGAAAGTTTTCCTTCTATTTCTAATTGTTGTAACAGTTTGAGGAGAATAGGTATTAACTCTTCTAAAATGTTTGGTAGACTTCCCCTGGGAAACCATCTGGCCCTGGACTTCTGTTTTCTGGGAGATTTTTGATTACTGATTCAATTCCTTTGTTGGTTATTGGTCTGTTCAAATTTTGTATATATTCCTGTTTCCATTCGGGTAGTTTGTATGTTTCTAGGAATTTATCCATTTCTTCCAGATTGTCCAATTTGTTGGCATATAATTTTTCATAATATTCCAATATAATTGTTCATATTTATGTGGTGTTGGTTGTGATTTCTCCTCTCTCATCCATAATTTTATTTATTTGGGTCCTTCCTATTTTCTTTTTGATAAGCCAATTTGAGACTCACTTTAGGATGAATATTCTTCACATAGTTGCTATAGATTTAGATTTACGTTTTCTGTGTATGGATCACTGAAATAGAAAAATCAGTGTCATAATATCAGAGAATCAGTGAGCCATGGGTTTTGAACATCTGTGAATCATGGAATCTGAAGTCTGCTGAGTCATGATACTTAAAAACTGCATTTGAATGCAGTTTGGATTTGCAGTAATAGAATATTAGAATCACAACTGTGGAATCGCACATTTGTTCTCTTTGAAAACCTCAGCTTTTGTTCAAACACTCTGTTATGGCAAATTCACAAATCTTGAGAAATTGAGTCATGGAGAGTCATAATGCATCGAAGATGCATCTGGGAATACTGGTGCAGTGCTCATGCAAGCTGTGAATGAGCTTGCAGATTGAGAACATTTGTCTGCAACAGCAGAAATACCATTATGAAAGGAAGTCTCTGGTGCAACCCAAATATTCAATACTGTGAGAGGGAGGGAAATACAAATGCTTTATTGTGCATTTACTACACATCAGTTGCTTTATACAGGTCACTGTCTAAAGTGTGTGAGGAAACCAAAGCTGAAGATAATTTCATGTCAAAGATCAGCTGATACATGCCAGAGCCAAGACTTTCATGGTGTATCAGTCTGAAGCCTTGGGCAGGACAGCATGGAGGAAGTTTGAGGATCCCTGAGCAGTCAGCCTCTATCTGGTCAGAGTCCCCTCCCAGCTGTGGGCAAAAACTCTTTATCACTTGCACCTTCTTAATTTCCCTCTCTATCCTAGCAGAGAAACAAGAGCAGATGTTCAACAAACTCACAGGGTTTGTAAAAGTTCCCATGTTGATTTATCTAAGACTAATGTACCTACATATCCTTACTTTTCTCTTGCTCAAATCCCAGGGCTGTCCTGGGAAAAGATATACGAATGGATCCCAAATTTGTCTGCATATTATAACCACCCGCTGATCTTTAAGATGTCCTAAAGCCCTGGCCACTCCCAAACCAGTTAAACCACTGTCTCTGAGGGGTGGAACACTGGCGTTGGCTTTTTGTTTTTAACTTTCCAGATGATTGCAATGGGAAGTGAATTTGGAAACCATGGGTTTATTCTGTTATTTATGAACAGCAGTGGTTTCAAATAAGAAATAAATAATCCCATTTTTAAAAATTACTGAAGCCAAATCTCAAATCCAGACCAATGAGATCTCTGGGAGATCCTCATAAAAATATCTGGGAGAAGCCTAGCCTGGGTGATTTATAAGAGCTTCTCATGCTGATAGAGGGGGCATGCCTGGAAACTTAAGGGATGAGCTTCTCATGAACTCCCGGAACTGCATAATCCTTTTCTGCAACTTTTCATACTGGGTGGTAGTGTTTTCCTCTCCATGGTTTCACCTATCAGCAAACAAATCACCGATTTTTGCTAAAGTTGTGAATTTCGGTCACTTGCAAGTTCTAGAGTTGACCAAGCATCCCTATTTGCCCAGGACTCTTCTAGTTTTAGCACTGAAAATCCCACATCCTAGGAAATCTTGCAATCATAGGCAAACCAGTATGCCTGGTCACTCCACTTGCAACCGAAGTAATTATTTTAAGTTTATTTCTTTATTTTTGAGAGATAAGAGAGTGAGCACAGGTGGGGGAGGGGCAGAAAGAGAGGGAGAGAATCCCAAGCAGGCTCCATGCTGTCAGCACAGAGCCTGACTAGGGGCTTGAACTCACAAACTAGGAGATCATGACCTGAGTCAAAATCAAGAGTCTGACACTTAACCAACTGAGCCACCCAGGCGCCCCATAATCAAAGCATTCTAATTCATTTTCCTTCTGAATGTTGCCTGGAATGACTTCTCTTCATCCTCTTAACCAGGGCCCATAAACAAACCACCACCATGATTTATGGCAACCACATGGATCTCTGCATACATTTCCCACATATATCCTGAGATGTCATCTCAGCCTTCAGTACCTCCCATTCAAAACTGAAATGTGAAGTGTACTCTCTAGCTCTCTCTTCTTACACTTGGATCTCTTTATTCAAAGTTTAATGTCATGTTCTATAAGGTTAAGAAAGCAAAATAATAATTCATTTGGGCTGTTTCTCTTCATGGAACTGATTTTCTCACATCACCTCATGTAAATGATAGTACATCTTAAGAATTCCTTTAAGAAAATAGAAAACAGGAATCTTAGCTATAGGGTGGGTTCTATAAAAGAACACAGAGAACACCAAACAACCATGTCTCACCTCAAGATCAGGAACTCCAACTTGCCCACCAGGAAGAATTGAATGGAAAGGCATCCTGACTCTAAGACAGCTCCAACCCTCAGCAGCAGGAATCTAGAGGTCACCACCCCAGGGTTCCACTGATGACCACTCAGCTAGATGCTATTTGTACACTCCTCTCCATGTGGATCAGCTTTCCTTTGTCTACCAAGGCAAACCTCCTACTATCATTGTCAAATCACTTCAAATTACAAAGAAGAAGACGCTACCTTCTTCAATTGATTTTTATAATACCTGACAAGGAAAATCTTTTCACTTTAGGTCACTGACTTTCCGAGCGGTTACCTCAGGTCTTCACAGGTCCATAGTCCATCGGCTATGCACTGAGAATGGGGATCATGACATACTACCTAAGCTGTTCTTTCATTAGGGACTATGGATGCAGTTAGTTTATCATGGAAGCAATGATATGATGCATGCCTAAAAATTGATAAAATCTTAGCGTTGGATGAGTCCAATGTGGAAAATGAAATGCAACTCTAGCCTTTTAGAGATGAAACTAAAATGTTATATATTGAAGTCAGAAATAGTTGTGTTTGAACCACAGCTTGTTTTTTACCAGTTGACCTTATGTAATTTACATTATCTCTCTTTATCTAATCTGTAATATGTGAGAAAAGAATATTTGACTATTGTATTTGTCATGAAGGTTAATTGACATAGCTTACTTAAGCCCCTGGCATACAGCAGGACCTTCATAACTATTTGTTTCCAACATCAACTCAGGAACTTCACTCTCCTGTTTCTTTGTCCTTAGCCATCACACTGTAACGTGACACAGCAAAATAAGGGCTGTTCAGTCAACAATAGGTTCTGTTTTAGATGGAGTGCAAGCTGTTTGGATTTGGGCACCTAGCAGTCCTCCATCAATCTCAAGTCTCTTATGTAACACAAGCACATGATCAAAGATCTTGGACCTTAAACCTGAATCATCAATCTCAGTGGTAATGGGATTTAGAAAAACGTTCTTCCCTGGAAGATCACTAAAAGGTCATAGTCTTGTTTGCCTCTAATAGATTTTCTGTCATTTTGTATAGTAATGTTCAGTTGGGTGGCAAGATTACTGTCCTCCTGAGAATAACAGTCATCTCTGTAGGTATTTTACCCAATTCTCCAACTGGGCTCTGAGTTTCTCTAGAAATGGCCTTTTAATTACTAGCCTCTAATTTTTAACTGGTTTTACTTTTTAGGAGCACAGAAGAAAAAAACAAACCTGACCACAGTGCTCAGTCTTTGTTTGGTACATGCTCCATCAGTCTTCTCTGCAAAGCCCCGTTTGTGTTATTCCATTCATTCATTTATTCATTCTATTTATATGAGCCATTAATATCCCCCTTCATCCATCATCCTCATTCCAATTCCACTCCCTACCCTGAGCATCACAATGTATACACATTGTACCTAAAGAAAATCCTTTCAAACCATTTTTATACATTCACTTACATATATGTATGAAATTGAGTTATTTTGTGTGCATGTCATGAATACAAATATTGCTTTGTTTTGTTAGCCATATAGATAGATAGATAGATAGATAGATATGCATAAACCTAATTCATTACTATGTTACTGCTTCCAAGATCTGTACCGTGCACAAGCACATCATTACCCATTTCTAAAAAGGAAGGCTACCCATGTTATTTATAGCTCCTCACTCACATAGCCAAAGCTGAATGTCTTGATAGTGGTCTCTGTGTATATCATTGACACTTTCTTCAGGGTATAAGCCCCAGTGGAAAATGGTCATGACAGAAGATACACCATATATAATTTTACATAATGGGTCAACCAGTTTTCAGTTTCCAAAGTAAACAAAGGTTCCCATTTCCCTAAATGCTCATTAGCATTTAACATTAGCAAATTTTCTAATTTTCACCCATCTGATGTCAATATGGTAATATGATGTTTAAATTTGTATGTCTCTGATTACTAGTGAGGTTAAACATATACTCATTCAGTTAGTCTGTATTCTGTCTAGGTGTCCATCTGAAAAGCTTTTTCATGTCTCTTGCTTATTATTATTATTATTTTTTGTACTGGATTGCTGGTCTTTATCTTGATTTTCAGGAGGTCTTTGTATATTCTAGATATTGGGAAGAGTAGAGCTTAATCTGCTATTAATATGTTAATTTTATTTTTGCTAAACAGAAATTACAAATTCTGAATGGGTCAACTCCATAAATCTTTCCCTTTAGTGTGTGTGACTTTTGGATCTTAGTTAAAAAAGACGTCTCCACTTGAGTCCACAAAGGCATTCTGAATCTACTATTCACTTAATAGGCTTACTTTCTGTATAGAACTTTAACCTATTCATTGCTATATTTATGAATATATAAAAATATAATTAATATTATATTATACATTTAGTTTATATTTAATGATATATTTATATAATTATAATTATAATAATATATAATATAAAATATATTTATATATGTTTATATATAAATGTATTTTATATATAATATACAAATAATAGATTTTTATAAATTTATATTTTAATAATAGTAAATTTATATTATATAAATATATGATATATAAATACATAATTTATATTATTTTATATATTTAATTGTATATTTAATAATATATTTACATTTATAATATGTATGATTATAATAGATAATTATTATATATAATAATTATATAATAAAATTGTTATAGTAGATATAAATAATATATTTATGTATGCTTATAATTTAATATTAAATGCATATTATATATTTATATATTATATTTATATATTTATGTATTATATAAATATATATTCACATTTATTTTTTACCATATATATAAGATAGCTTACACCAGGCAAATATATATATATATTTGGTGCCTGGTGTAACATAGTAATACATCTTTATTTCTCTCTGTTGGTAGTCATGCTCTTTCCCCAACACAATTTATTGAGTAATAAATACATTCATTTCCACTGATGGCTATTTTAACCACTACCAAATACAATATCCCCAAACACATACATGGCTCCGTCTGGACTGTCTATGTTATACTACTGCTCTTGTGTCAGAGGGGTTTTATATAATGTGTTATTTTATGGTATAATTACCCCTTCTTGCATTTAATTTTCAGGATTTGCTTAGTAATTTATGGATTCCTAGAATTACTTTTTCAGTTTTCCCCTACAAGAAGATAATTACAAAAATGAAGCCTGGTTATTAGAAAGAAGCTGATTATGTAGACTAATATATAGCAAAGATATTTGCCCAAAATAAACATGCAAATAAATAAAATATCAAATGAAGGGAAATTAACATGAAATTATTGGAGGTTTTCTTTTTAATTTATTTTTTAACGTTTATTTATTATTGAGAAACAGAGAGAGACAGAACATGAGTGTGGGAGGGGCAGAGAGAGGAGGAGACACAGAATCTGAAGCAGGCTCCAGGCTCTGAGCTGTTAGCACAGAGCCCAATGCTGGGATTGACTTCACGAGAACCGCGAGATCATGACCTGAGCCGAAGTTGGAGGCTTAACTGACTGAGCCACCTAGGCACCCCATGAGGTTTTTATAATTAAAGGATTTATCTTTTATCTTGGTGTGGTCCTAATAGTTTAATTTCTCCTTTGTTTCTCTTGCCAAAGAGACACATCTAGAGAAATGTTTCTATGGCTAATGTCAAAGAGATTATTGCTTATGTTTTCTAGGCATTTTATGGTTTCAGACCTCACATTTAGGTCTCTATTTTGAGTTCATTTTTGTGTATAGTGTAAGAAAGTGGTCCACTTTTATTCTTTTTGCATGTAGCTGTTCAGTTTTCCCAACACCTTTTGTTGAAGATACTTTTTTCCCATTGCATATTGTCTACTTCATCATAGATTAATTGACCATATAATCATAGGTTTATTTCTGGGCTTTCTCTTCTGTTATACTTACCTATGTATCTATTTTTGTGCCAGTACCAAACTGTTTTTATTAATGCAGCTTTGTAGTATATCTTGAAATCTGGGATTGTGATACTTCCAGTTTTGTTCTTTTTCAAGATTACTTTGGCTGTCTGGGGTCTTTGTGGTTCCATGCAAATTTTATTATTATTTGCTTTAGTTCTGTGAAAAATGCTGTTGGTATTTTGATAGGGATTGCATTAAATATGTAGATTATACCAAAATTAAATGCTTTTGCACAGTGAAGGAAACCGATTACAAAGCAAGAAAACAACCAGGCACCCACTAAATGGGAGAGGATATTTGCAAGTGACATATCTGATAAGGAATTAATATCCAAAATGTATAAAGATCTCACAACTCACCACCAAAAAAATCAAATAGTCTAATTAAAAATGGGCAGAAGACATGAACATACATTTCTCCAAAGAAGACATAGAGATGGTCAACAGACACAAGAAAAGATTCCCAACCTCACTCATCATCAGGGAAATGCAAATTAAAACCACAGCAAGATATCACCTTGTACCTGTCAGAATGGATACAATCAAAAACATAAGAAACATAAGAAAGAGAATATATGACACACACACACACACACACTGGATTACTAAGCCAGAAAAAAATGAAACCTTGCCATGTTCAACCACATGGGTGGAACTAGAGGGTATTATGCTAAGCAGAGTAAGTCACTTGAAGAAAGACAAATACCATATGATTTCACTCGTGTGGAATTTTAAAAACAAAACAAACAAACAAGGAAAAAAGAGACAAACAAAAAACCAAACTGTTAAATATATACAACAAATTTTTGGTTGTCAGAGGACAGGTTGGTGGAGGGGATGGCTGAAATAGGTGAAGGGTATTAAGAGCATATTTACCTAGATGAGGACTGAGTAATGTATAGAATTGTTGAATCACTACATTGTACACCTGAAACTAATATAACACTGTATGTTAACTAACTGGAATTAAAATAAGAATGTAAAACAAATTTTAAAAAGTAAATAAACCACAATTTCTTTATCCATTCATCAGTTGATGGACAATTAGGCTCTTTCCATAATTTGGCTATTGTTGAGAGCCTAAATGTCCATCAACTGATGAATGGATAAAGAAATTGTGGTTTATATACACAATGGAATACTACGTGGCAATGAGAAAAAATGAAATATGGCCTTTTGTAGCAACGTGGATGGAACTGGAGAGTGTGATGCTAAGTGAAATAAGCCATACAGAGAAAGACAGATACCATATGGTTTCACTCTTATGTGGATCCTGAGAAACTTAACAGGAACCCATGGGGGAGGGGAAGGAAAAAAAAAAAAAAAAGGACGTTAGAGTGGGAGAGAGCCAAAGCATAAGAGACTGTTAAAAACTGAGAACAAACTGAGGGTTGATGGGGGGTGGGAGGGAGGGGCGGGTGGGTGATGGGTATTGAGGAGGGCACCTTTTGGGATGAGCACTGGGTGTTGTATGGAAACCAATTTGTCAATAAACTTCATATAAAAAAAAAAGTAAATAAATAGAATGTAAAACAAATTTTAAAAAGTCAATAAAGGATTTTTCTTTTGAACATGAAAGACGGAGCCTATGTTCAGAATCCCACTGAAATAAGAATAAAGAAGAAAAACAGCATCAGTGCAGAATGACAAAGCAACTAAGATGACATCAATTAAGAACCATTAAAAGATATTAAAAAGTGATAAAGTAGATTGACAAGTGGTGTCTGAATTGTCAGTTCAGAGAAAGCTAAGTGTATATGGAGAGTAAGGCCAATAAATATAATAGAGGATATTGCTTCCATGGAATGAAAACAGGATGCATTTAAAGAACATTCAGAGAACAAAAGTGCTTAAAAATTAAAAATATAATGGAAAAAATAATATATGCAATAGAAGGCGTGGAAGATAAAATGACATTACTCTTCAAGAAAGTAGAGCAAAATAGCAAATGAGGTGTAAGAAACAATCTGGGAGGGCCAACATCCAAATAATTTTTTTTTAATGAGGACAGATAGAAAAATAACGATGAAATAATACTAGAAAGTTTCTCAGAATTTCAGGGCATAAGTCTCCAGATTGAAAGGTCCCACTGAGCACTTGATACAATGTTGGAAATGGAATCACAAGAAATCAGCCCTTGACATTTCAGAGCACTGTGGCAAGGGGGAATCAACATGGACAAAAAAAAAAAAAAGAAAGAAAAATGATGACTACAAAATGACAAAATGACCAAATGACCTCATGACCTCATTTACTACAAAACTAAAATGATTCACAAATAAACAATACCTTCATATTTCTGAAGAAAAATTATTTCCAATCCAGACTTCTCTATAAACTAGTCAATCGGTCTCATATAAAAACCTAGGTGAAATGGAAATTTTTTTTGAGAAAAACTTAAAATACTAAATTTTATGCCAGAGAAAGAAAAAAAAATGTAGAGATCAATAACTAATAAACACATTGAAATGGTGTTCACATTCACCCCTTGTCAACTGAGACAGTATTACATAAGTAAATTCTACAAAACTCTCAAAGAATACATAACCCTTATTTTACACAATTTATGGAACGAAATAGAATTTGAAGATAAGCTTCCAAACTCATTATATGAAGTCAAGTTAATAGCCTTGGTACCAAAACAGAGCAAGTAAATTACAAGGAAAGAAAATGACAGACCGATTTCACGGGTGAACATACATTCAGAAATGAGAAATGGAATGCTAGCTAATTAAACTCAACAGTGTATTTTTAAATTAACAAAACAAAATGGTATGTAGAATTTATACCAAGAAAGCAAGGTGACTATCAAAACAGATTCAACATCTGATTATTTCGGTATCAGTAAATCTACCAGTGCAATTTACTGTGTGGATGCAATAAGAAGAAAATCACATAGCTTTCTCAATACATTATTAAAAAGCATTTTTAAAAGTTCAATGTCTATTTACATTGGAAACTCATAGAAAAAGAGACTCAATAGATGGAATATAAGAATAAATAAAAGAATATAGTAAAATTGCCAGATAGATCAGCACATAAAAATGAATTTCAGAGACACCTGAGTGGCACAGTTAGTGAAGGTTCCAGCTCTTGATTTCGGTTCCGGTCATGATTTCATGGCTGTGGGACCAGGCCTCATGTCAGGCTCCATGCTGACAGTGGGGAACCTACTTGGGATTTCTCTCTCTCTCTCTCTCTCTCTCTCCCCTCCTCTCTCTCTCTCTCTCTCTGTCTCTCTCTGTCTCTCAAAATAAACATTAAAAATGAATTTAATTCCTCTAATCAGTAATAACTATTAAGAAAATGTCATGGTAAGATTCAATTTACAACAGAAACAAAATCTGTAAAATATTTAGGATAACTCAACCAAAAAAAAAAATCATTAGATTTGTATTGAGAAAAAGAATCACTCTTTTAAGGACTGGCTTTTAAAAAACTAAACCTTTAATTTTGAGATCATTGCATATTCATATGCAATTGTAAGAAATAATAGACTCTATGTATCCTTTGCCCAGCTCCCCCCAATGGCAACACGTTGAAAGGTTATTACATCACAACTGGGAGTCATTGATACAATCCACCTATCTGGGGTTCAGATTTCCCCAATTTTACATGGATGTACTCATTTATATGTGTGTGTGTGTGTGTGTGTGTGTGTGTGTGTGTGTGTACTTAGTCCTATGCAATTTTATGATGTGTAGTATAATGTATCCACCACCACAGTCAAGACACAAAACAGTGCCCTCACCACAGAGGTCATTTGAGTTCCCTTTTTAGAGCCATACCCACCACCTCCCACACTATTTCCTGATCCCTAACTCCTGGCACCCACCAATATGTTCTTCATTTCTACAAATTTGTCATGTAAAGGATGAGACATAAATGGAATAATAATTCTGTATCCTTTTGGGATTTTTTTTAAACTCAGCATAATTCCTTTGTGATCTATCCAGTTTGCTGCATATTTATCAATAGGTTGTTCATCGCCCATGGTATGGTTTACCACAGTTTATTTGACCATTTATCCACTAAAAGATATCTGGGTCACTTCCCATTTGAGGCTATTAAAAATAGAGTTACATATGAGTGAAAACATATGTTATCCATCTTTCTCTATATGACTTATTTCACTTAGCACAACACTCTCCAGTTCCATCCATGTTGCTACAAAAGGCCATATTTCACTCTTTCTCATTGCCAAGTAGTATTCCATTGTGTATATAAACCACAATTTCTTTATCCATTCATCAGTTGATGGGGGGTGGGAGGGAGGGGAAGTGGGTGATGGGCATTGAGGAGGGCACCTGTTGGGATGAGCACTGAGTGTTGTATGGAAACCAATTTGAAAATAAATTTAATATTAAAAAAATAGTTACTATGAACATACATGTACAGATTTTTGTGTAATTATGAGTTTTAATTTCTCTGGGATAAATGCCCAAAAGTGCAATTGCTGGATCATATCGTAGTCATATGTTTACTTTTATAAGGAACTGCCAAACCACTTTCCAGGGTAGCTGTACCATTTTACATGTCTACTAGAAATAAGGGCAAATTTTTTAAATAAAAAGAAGCACAAGTAAGGGTATGTTAACAAAACTATAAGTGGTATGAAAGGAGACAAATGTGAAAGTCTCTTTTATTTCATCTCTAATGACTACAACTAATGTCTGCTGACAGTTACTTGACTGGCTTCCAGAACTGTCTTACCGAAATGAGGTTATATCACATCTGCTAGTAGCTTTTATCATGTATCTTATCATACATATTTTCTTACCTGCAAGCACATGTTGATCCTATTCTTTTAAATTTTTTTTTCAACGTTTATTTATTTTTGGGACAGAGAGAGACAGAGCATGAACGGGGGAGGGGCAGAGAGAGAGGGAGACACAGAATCGGAAACAGGCTCCAGGCTCTGAGCCATCAGCCCAGAGCCTGACGCGGGGCTCGAACTCACGGACCGCGAGATCGTGACCTGGCTGAAGTCGGATGCTTAACCGACTGCGCCACCCAGGCGCCCCTGATCCTATTCTTTTAAGGATGTCTCATAGTTTATGGATATGCCATCCTTTGTTCAACTTGTCCCTTAATGATGGGTTTTATGGAGTTTGTTGTTCTTTTTGTTAATATAAGCTATAGTAATAAACATTCTAAGCATAAATGTTAAGTGTATATATTGTGTGCTGTATCCTGGGATAAATTATGAATTATCACATTAAATAGGATGCTAATTAAAACTTGGGTAGATATCCCCAAATTTCTTTCCTAGCAGATGTACTCATGTATACTCCCAACAACAGTGATGGCAGTACATCTTTTCTTAAACCTCCTCAGGCTTTGGAATTTATAAGAATTCTTGATCTTCACAGATTTGACAGGCTAAATGTGGAATCTCAACTTCAATTCATCAGTGAAAGATCATGTTTTGAAGTCTTTCTCTTATCCAATCATATAGATAAAATATACTAGGGAATAAAAACCTAAAAATGTGCAGCTATGCTTCAAGACAGAAAAATTGTATCTGTGGCTGAGAAACCCAGAAAAGCAGAAGCTGGGCTGCTGATGGAAGCCTCTGCCTCTCAGGGAAAGCAGGAAGTGATCTATCTCAGTGCTTAAAATGAGAATCTTCTTCCAGCTTCTTTGCTCATGAAGGATGTGGGGAGAAGGTGCTACCAAGGATAGTGGGGGGCATAGGCCCAGCTGGAGGATGCTGACCTAGGTCTAGCTTGGAGCACTGCAAAAAGCTCTGTGCAATATTCTCAGTTTCACTGAGAAACATGAACTGAGACTCAGTAAGAAAATGACACTTGGAATCGAGGGTTCCAAGGAGATAGGTATTTTCAATAGCAAAATTGTTATACACAGCAGGATAAGGAGAGACAGACAGAAACAGAGAGAGACAAAAGAGCCTGTGTAACAAAATTCCAAAACACATAAGGAATTCTAAAGCTAAGAAAATCAACCCTCCTCCCACAAAATATCATCAAGTATTTTGAACATATATTCACTGAAGAAAATAATTAAAATAATAGCATCATAAAAATAATCAGGAGAAACAACTAATTAGTTCAGGACAAAAATGGAATAGATACACTTCTCCCTCTTCCTGCAGGTAAGTACAGCTAAAACCCTAAACATTATATAAGCAAAATAAGATTCTGAAAAGTGGAGGGAAAAAAGATAAACCAGCCAGGGAAATAAGTAAGTTAGGGAAAGACAAATACCATATGATTTCACTCATATGTGGAATTTAAGATATAAAACAAACGAGTAAAGGAAAGAAAAAAAAACAGAGGCAAACGAAGAAATAGACTCTTAACTATAGAGAACAAACTGATGAATACCAGAGGGAGTTGGAGGGGGGATGGGTGAAATAGGTGATGGGGATTAAGGAGTACCCTTGTCGTGATGAGCACCGGCAATTGTACAGAAGTGTTGAATCATTATATTGTACATCTGAAACTAATATAGCACTATATATTAACCAACTGGAATTTAAATAAAAATTAAAAAAAACAAAAACCAGCTAGGGACCTGGGGACAGAGGAAGAACAGAGCAGTGAGTTCCCTAGTTTTCTTTTTGCCTCACAGATCCCAGACTGGATACTGGAGAAGTCAGCATCAGAGAATACCAAATGAGAGCAGACAAAAATAAATCTTAACAAAAGCTTGCTCTCTCTAGCCAATGAACCAGGAAAGAAGCAAACCAGCAAGACAGAAAACATTTAGAAAGTACACACACACCCACCTTCATCAGCAAAGGCCCAGTGGGGAGCCTAGACCTCCATTGCCCCTGACTGTAAGTGGGCATGGTTGGAGTCTATTGCCCCTTCTCCCCATCCCATCAGAGAAGGGGTAGGCAGTGGGAACTTTTGCTTCCACACACAGAACTAATAACTCCCCTTTTCACAGTGTTACTGGGGGCATATAGGGGCCCTCAACTTCTACCACCACCCAGTGGTAAGGAGGATCCCACACACATACTCCACCGTGCCAGAAATGTCTCTGCTCCAAGCCAGGATGGGGCCTGCATCCCACCTCTGTTCAACAAAAGTAAGGCAAACCTCCCAAGAAGGCCCATTGGGGAACCTGGGTTTTTATTCCCACTTGGCAATTCAGTAGCCCCTTGAATTGAATCTGGTTCCTAGGGTATTTACAATAACTTTGTACAATTGTGTGTCATGCATTTTTCAATATGTATGCTTTATTCATAATGAAAAAGTTTAAAATATTTTAAATATAATAAGTATGTTTAGTATCCTCAGAGATAAAGAAAGGAATAGGATTAAAAAATAACAAGAAATTATGAAACAAATTCAAGTGAACACAATGAAAAATAATGAAATGAGCTTCCTGAAGGCTCTCTGTCTCCCTGGGATGGGTTCTCAGCAGTCTATTCCCCACCAATGTCCAAATAACAATGACATTTACAGAGCCCCAACAGACGAAACACATCTAGACAAAGAATGAATTAGAAGTTAAAACCAAGGATCACAGGATTTACCATTCAAAAAGAGGCACTTTGGAAAGTGAAAGGGGACAACACATATGAGACGTTTTAAAGCTAAGAGTCAATCCTTTGCCCCAGCGGTCTCAAGCAAATTAAGGAATACAGTCCACCTACCCATAATTCACCTTGGAGTCATAGAGGGAAGAAAAGTTAATGAAAGAACAAGCTGTAGAAGAGAGGAGATAATGAAAATCTCCAACATAAATCTGGTTGGAGTTTCTGAAAAAAGACCAGAGAAAAATGGTAGAAAAGCAATTTTTAAATTTTTAAAAAATGTTTATTTATTTTTGACAGAGAGAGAGAGAGACAGAGCATGAGCGGGGGAGGGGCAGGGAGAGGGGGAGACACAGAATCTGAAGCAGGCTCCAGGCTCTGAGCTGTCAGCACAGAGTCCAACGTGGGGCTTGAACTCACAGACCACTAGATCGTGACCAGAGCCGAAGTAGGACGCTCAACAAAGTGAGCCACCCAGGCGCCCCAGAAAAGCAATTTTAGAAGAGGTAATGTTACGGGTGCCTGGGTGGCTCAGTCGGTTAAGTGTCTGACTTTGGTTCAAGTCATGATCTTGTTGTTCAGGAGTTTAAGCCCTGTGTCAGGCTCTGAGCTATCAGCACAGAGCCTGAAGCCTGCTTCAGATTGTGTGTCTCCCTCTCTCTCTGCCTCTTCCCTGCTTATGCTGTCTCCCTCTCTCTCAAAAATAAATAAACATTTTTGGGGCGCCTGGGTGGCGCAGTCGGTTGAGCGTCCGACTTCAGCTCAGGTCACGATCTCGCGGTCCGTGAGTTCGAGCCCCGCGTCGGGCTCTGGGCTGATGGCTCAGAGCCTGGAGCCTGTTTCCGATTCTGTGTCTCCCTCTCTCTCTGCCCCGCCCCCGTTCATGCTCTGTCTCTCTCTGTCCCAAAAATAAATAAACGTTGAAAAAAAAATTAAAAAAAAATAAATAAACATTTTTTAAAAATTAAAAAAAAAAGAAGAGGTAATATCAGAGAATGTTTTCTAAGGCAAAGAGCTCTCGAATTAAAATTTGCTCAGAATATTATGCAGAATAAATGAAAATACACAAGGCATCTTCTAGTGAAACTGAAGATTATATCTAAAAATCCTAAAACCTTCTGAAGAGAAAAGATAAAAGTAAGTAACTACCTAAAATGAGAGAGAATAGTGGTGGATTTTGTGAAAACAATTGCCAGAACCCTTTGGAATAATATCTCCAAAATAGCAGAATGTAAATAACAATTAAAAATAAAAAAAGTAGGCAATTAAGATATTTTTTAAAGGACTCTGGGAAGATGGTATAAGCAGCACTATTTGTTTTTAATCTCTCCAAACCCCTGTAAACACACATAAGTGAGCATAGCCAAACCCAAATTCTGTAAACAACCTCTGCAATAGAGCTAGACAGCCATGTATTCCACAGAATCCCAGAACACAAGAGTATGAAGTGAACCATTGCCTTCCAAAAGGCAAGCATAGCATCAGCTGAGGGAAATAGTTTGATGGATCTGAGACCTTCAATATTACCACCAAGCAGGGCAACTTGACCAGTGCAGTTGCACAGGACATCACAGTTAGAAGGTTGCCAGCTTGGAGGCTGATGATCTGCAGTTGCTGTCTTAATACTCTTTGGATTTATCTAATGGGACAATGGAGCACACACGGTGGAGGGGGGGGGGGTTGGAGTCTTAGCTCACATGTGGTCCTGCTTCCTGAAGGCTCTCTCTCTCCCTGGGATGGGTTCTCAGCAGTCTATTCGCCACCAATGCCCAAAGATCACAGCCACCCTCCACCTCAGCTGGGACCTGGTACAGGATGCCTGCAGTCTGTGAGGTGAATTATAGACTAGGGGTCCAGGTGCCTGTGAGGGTTTCACTCACCCTACAAGTATCCCTGTGCTCAAGCAAATACTACATGAACTAGCAAATAAAAACCACCATTACAAGGTGGGAGAGAGAGCACAGGAAAAAAGAAAAAGCCTTTTTGTTTGGTCTTTGAATAAGTGGCATTACATAAATTATATGGCAAGCCTTGCCAATGATTACTTTCTAGAAATCCCAGCAGGCCAGCTTTTGAAAGCAGCTGAATTAGGAGGGGTTTGCTCACTCTTAAAGTAAGTGAGGGCACAAGAATTTCAGTAAGGTCTGAAAGGACCAGCATGGACTAGGTCTTACAAACTCTCAATAATAATAAGCACATCTCCCTTCCACGACAAAGCCCCACACAGAAAGGAAACTGTTAAGAAAAGAGTCCAAAATGAGCTGGACAAAGATGATAAAAACAAAGAAAAAAGAGCCTACAGATTATGAATAGGGTAGAAAAACAGATTCTTTCAGAAAGCAAGATGCCACATTTTCCAACACTTCTCGAAAGCAACCAAAGAGGTTACTTGTATCAGAACTTAAGATTCAATCAGAGAAGCAGAACCATTGATGTGTGTGTGTGTGTGGGGGGGGGACTTGCATAAGGACAGATTCTCGGAGCTAGTTAAGCAGACATTATAAGGCTGGTGTTCTTGCACCTGATGCTGGAATCTGAAGTTCTCAGGGCAGGTGGTCAGGACTGGAAGATGCATGTATAGAAGGAGAAAGCAAGAACTAGCCGAACTTAACAAGCATGTGCTGGAACCTCATAAGAATGGACTGAACCCTGTGTTAGATTTAGTTGCCTTTGAAACCGGAGGTATGGGCATCCTGCAAAACCTCTTTATCATGGAGCTAAACGTATACCTGTCCCAGGAGTTGGAGAAGCTGAAGGACGATCCAGCAAAAGTAGAGACAGGTCTGTGCTTCATACTGACAAGGTGAGCTCAGCAGATCACCAACAATGTATGTGAGCTACAAATGGGTTGCTGTTTTACTTCTTCCTTCCAAATCACCTATGAGAATCTCTCTGCCCTAACAAGAAAAATGCAATGAAGAGAATTCTAGGAAATACAATTTGGTTTTGTCAAGTAGACACACCAAAAGCCACCACAGTATTTGAGAGCTATGATGTGAGAAACCATTCTAAATCATGCCTCCATTGTGTAAGTTTAGATGAACCAAATTTCATGTAAAGAACCACATTTCAGTTACAGGAAAAGATTGAAGTCATACAAAGCTTTTTATAGAAAACAGAAATTAAAAGCCTGTCAGAAAGACATTTTGATAAAATGATTTAAAATATACAAAGACTTGTATTACTCTAATGATGAGTGACATTGAACATCTTTCCATGTATCTGTTGGCCATCTGGATGTCTTCTTTGGAAAAGTGTCTATTCATGTCTTCTGCCCATTTCTTCACTGGATTATTTGTTTTCTTGGGTGTTGAGTTTGGTAAGGTCTTTATAGATTTTTGATACTAACCCTTTATTCAATATGTCATTTTCAAATATCTTCTACCATTCTGTTGGTTGCCTTTTAGTTTTGTTGATTGATTCCTTTATAGTGTGGAAGCTTTTTATCTGATGAAGTCCTAGTAGCTCATTTTTGTTTTTATTTCCCTTGACTTCAGAGACGTATTGAGTAAGAAGTTGCTGCAATGGAGGACAAAGAGGTTGTTGCCTGTTTTCTCCTCCAGGGTTTTGATGGTTTCCTGTCTCACATTTAGATCTTTCATCGATTTTGAGTTTATTTTTGGGTATGCTGTAAGACAGTGGTCCAGTTTCATTCTTCTGCATGTTGCTGTCCAGTTCCCCCAGCACTATTTGCTAAAGAAACTGTCTTTTTTCCATTGGATACTCTTTCCTGCTTTTCAAAGATTAAATGGCCATATATTTGTCAGAGTGGCTAAAATTAACAACTCAGGCAACAACAGATGTTCGTGAAGATGTAGAGAAATGGGAACCCTCTTGCACTGTTGGTGGGAATGGAAACTGGTGCAGCCACTCTGGAAAACAGTGTGGAGTTTCCTCAAAAAATTAAAAATAGAATTACCCTATGACCCAGCAATAACACTACTAGGAATTTATCCAAAGGACACAGGAGTGCTGATTCATAAGGGCATATGTACCCCAATGTTTTTAACAGTGCTATCAACAATAGCCAAATTATGGAAAGAGCCCAAATGTCCATCAACTGATGAATGGGTAAAGAAGATGTGGTGTATACATACAATGGAATACTACTTGGCAATGAGAAAGAATGAAATCTTGCCATATACAAAAACGTAGGTGGAACTGGAGGGTATTATGCTAAGTGAAATAAATCAGTCAGATACAGACAGATATATGTTTTCACTCATATGTGGAATTTGAGAAACTTAACAGAAGACCATGGGGGAAGGGAAGGGGAAAAAGTTTCAAACAGAGAGGGAGATAAACCATGAGAGACTCTTAAATACAGAGAACAAACTGAGGGCTGTTGGGGAGTGTGGGGGAGAGGGGAAGAGGGGTGATGGGCATTGAGGAGGGCACTTGTTGGGATGAACACTGAGTACTGTATGTAAGCAATGAATCATGGGAATCTACTCCCAAAGGCAAAAGCACACTGTATACACTGTATGTTAGCTAACTTGACAATAAATTATATTTAAAACAAACAAATAAATAATAAAATAAACATTAAAATAAAATAAAATTAAAAATATACAAAGAGATGAAATGTATATCCTGATATTTTAAAATACTTGATTAAGAAAATTATCACTTATAGTGATGAGAGAACATTAATTAATAGAACTAAGGGGAAAATATTTTTTGAATCATTATTTAAAAATTTTTAAGTTTATTTATTTTGAGAGAGAGAGAGAGAGAAACAAGGGAGAGACAGAGAGAGAAGGAGAGAGAGAGAATTCCAAGCAGGCTCTGTATTGTCAGCACAGAGCCAGACTCGGGGCTCAAACTCAGGAACTGTCAGATCACAACCTGAGCTGAAAGCAAGAGCTGGACGCTTAACCAACTGAGCCACCCGGGTGCACCAGGGGAAATATTTTTAAAAGAACTCCACTTAATAAATAAACACAGCACAAATAATTACAACAGGTTATGTCTTAAGAGAAATGGAGGAAGGAAAGGATAGCTATTTTTTTAAGATATGGAAAGTATTAGAATGAAAAGAATAACATAGAAAATTATCACTACCACCATCACCACCATACACATACACACAAACACAAAACAATATACAGATCAAAGAATAAAAAACAAAATGAGAATAAGATAAAAACTAGGGGCTGTTTTATTAAAGTTTGTTTGTTTGTTTATTTTTTAGAGAAAGGGGAAGGGGCAAAGAGAGAAGACAGAATCCCAAGCAGGCAAGCAGGCTTTCCTGTGTCAGTGCAGAGCCCAAGGAGGGGCTCAAACCCACAAACTGTGAGATCATGACCTGAGTGGAAATCAAGAATTGGATACTTAACTGACTGAGCTGAAGTCTGGAGGCTGAATTTTTTTAAAAAGTCTTTTAAATTTTTTTTAACGTTTATTTATTTTTGAGACAGAGAGAGACAGAGTATGAATGGGGGAGGGTCAGAGAGAGAGGGAGACACAGAATCTGAAACAGGCTCCAGGCTCTGAGCTGTCAGCACAGAGCCTGACGCGGGGCTCAAACTCACGGACCGCGAGATCATGATCTGAGCTGAAGTCAGACCGCTTAACTGACTAACCCACCCAGGCGCCCCTTAAAAAGTCTTTTAAAAACAAGTATTTAAAACTATGGAATGAAAGCATACAGTGCATATCTGGGAAAGTCAACCCAGAGCAACCAATACGAAGTTATAAAGTATTGAACTTTGAATAAAAAGATAAATGTTCTCTGGATATCCAGGGGGAAAAAAGAACAGATAAAAGTCACATAAAACAGAAAGAAAATTAGACTACCTTCAGACTTTTCAAGAGTAGCACCTTATGCCAGAGGGAAAAAATCATATATTTAAAGATACTTTTCAAAAATTTAAAAATTGAGCCAAGGATTTTACATATAAGCAAATAGACTTTCGATTACAGGGAAGAAACAGTCATTAATATGCAAAAATATAAGCAATATTTTCCATGAGTCCTTTCTTAAAACTGTAAAGGAGAATGAATTTTAGATATTTAGAATTAGATATTTAGATATTTAGAATTTAGATATTTAGATATTCTAAATTTAGAATTTAGAATTTTAGATATTCTAAATTAGATATTTAGAATTTAGAATTTTAGATAATAAAAGTGGGATAAAGACCACTGGTGACCATTAGTATTATTATATGTAGAACCAAGATTAAATATGAGATACAAGGGAGAGTATAGCATTTCATAGCTGTAGGCTTTGACAATGTACATACAGTAGTGAACTTTTTAAAAAGAGGGAAAAAATGGGGAAAATATACACACAAGAAAACAATTTTTTAAAATGTTTTTTTTTAGTCATAATGTTGGTGACAATGTTGGTATTGCTGTTTTGAATTTGCTTTGTTTGTACTGTGAGATAAAACAAATGAATATGTGGTGTTATTCTAATCTGATTATCCCCAGCACTTTTGAGAACCAGAATTTTTAGGAGATGCAAATGTAAGATAGAAGACCTTAAGTAAGCACTCTGTAATCCTGAATTTGACCTTATTAGGCATTTTATTACAGATGATAGAAATAAATGATAGATAGAAAGGTAGATAGATGATAGATAGATAGATAGATAATGATAGATAAGATAAAAAATAGAGTTGATGGATGATAGACAGATCATAGACAAATAGATAATAGATAGATAATAGATAGATAGATAGATAGATAGATAGATATCCTAAATTTGTCCATTTGAGAGGCCTAAAAATAACACTTACAACTAAAAAAATACCCAGGACTTAGAGACACAGTTGACATAGCTGATTTCTTGTCTTGGGGAAACGTACAAGATGAGAAGACAAGCTCAGAATATCTTGTAACAGATTGCAAGGCCATTATCAAAGACTAGTAGGGTTGTGTTAAAAGAATTTGGGGGTCAACCTGAAGAACCTCCCACTCACCAAAGAGAGGACAATTTGAGCCATACGGATAATGGCTGTAATAGGTTGAAACACACTGAAGAAGTATCAATCTGTGAGCTCATAATGATGTAGGGCATTCATCCAGCTCCTCCAAGAAGCAGATGCCAAGGTGGGAGGAAATGTGCAAGGATTGCATTGGAGAAAATAACAGTGTGAGAGAAAATGGGGAGTGAAACAGAGTTGTTGACTATCAAACTTCAGTGTTAAGTTTGACCCCAAGTGAAGGGAGGAGAGGGGAGAGTTTGGGTAGAAAGCCTACACTGTCATTCAGGAAGGTTCAGCAAGGGATACCTCCAAACAAAGGTGGTTATCAGAGGAGTTCAGTGTCTCCCAGGTACAAGGAACAACTTATTAAAGGTGTGTCCTCAGCACAGGCAAGGAGATGGATTTCATAGCTCTTATAACTGGGACCCTTGGTGTTACCTGAAGTTGGAGGTCTGCATGGGGACACACACACACACACACACACACACACACACGTTTAATTACATTTATAGGATACTAAGGGACCAGTTGTTTGTTTTGCAAACTCATAAATAAAAGGGAAGTCTCAAACATCTATCTTGCTTTACTTATGAAAACTACCACTGGGTAACAAATGGCAGATGTGGAGATATATTTAAATGAAGAAGGAAAGAGCTGGAGCATCGCTATTGTGCAACATGTATAAATTAAAGATCTAAGCACTGCCAACTAAGAATATATGGCTGCTAACCACAGAAAAGTGATAATTAGACCCTTATATGCCCCTTGACAATGAAATCAACAACACCGTTGAAGTAATTTTCCTCCAAAAATAAAATGTGAATCGGATTAAGTTTATAGACTCAATCACTACTTTGTAGGAAAAATTGCAGAATTGTTTTTTTTAAACAAAAATTTTCAAGGTAAGAAGATACAGACAGGTAACAGATATATTTTAAAAAATCAGGCTAAGGTAAATTATAGTGGTTGGGGCTGTTCAGCTAGATAATAAAACTATAAATAAAAGTGATAAGGGGATTTCCATAAAATCTAGAACAGCATATTTCATGCTATGGGAGAAAGGTGTTTGTCTTGAGGTAGGAGCATGAGGCTTCAGGGGTTGCTGCCAATCTCTTGAATGGGGTTAAAAGGATATTCATTGTATAATAGCTCTGTAAGTGATACATTTGCTTTAGGCAGTTTTCTGTACTTGTAGCTTTTGTCATTAAAAAAATTCAAAATTTGATGGGAGAACAGAGACATACATAGACATATAACAAAAAGAACTTACCCTATAAAGACGCTCACTGAAATAAATATTAAAGGTGTATAGCTAGGGGTACTTGATTGGCTCAGTTGGTTAAGTGTCCGGCTCTTGATTTAGGCTCAAGTCATGATCTCATGGTTTGTGAATTCAAGCCCCACACCTGGCTCTGTACTAACAGTGCAGAGCCTGCTTGGGATTCTCGCTCTTTCTCTCTCTCTCTCTGCCCTTCTCCTTCTTGTACTCTCTCTCTCTCAAAAATAAATAAACTTGTAAACACAATTATAAAAAAAAAGATGCATAGTCATATGAATACTTAACCTAGAGGGAAGTGAATGAAGAAACAATACATTGGTAAATTAACTAAATATCACCTATATAAATTATACTGCTATCCTTAACTTTAGTTAATAGTTTGGTAGGTGCAAAAAGTAACTTTCTAGATCCAGTTCCAGGAAGATGGAACAAACACATGCTAATCTTCCTATCTCACTGAACTCCAATTATACAGGCTGAACTGAATGCATAGACAGCAATCTGAAAACTCTGAAAAGTAAATATCAGCTGTCAGATCAAAGGAAACCATCAGAATTCAAAATATCAATGAATTGGCAGTGCATTTGCCTTACTTTCCTTGTATATTCCCCAGCCTAAAATCAATGAAGCTGGAAAACCAGAATGGAGCACTGTGGTGCAGACAGAAAGAGCTCCAGCTGAAGCCCTCTAGCTGGGCTAAAAGGCTAGGGAAGAGAAATGAGAAAGAGTGAGGGAAATCCCCCATGCTTTTCTTATGCCCAGAATTCGTGATCCCCAAAGACCACCAGGGAGCCAAGTCCGATGTAAAAGCAAAAGAGCCTTTATTCGAGCTAGCTCGAGCTCAATCCCCTACCTGCACCGACGCAGCGGTGAGATACCAGGGAGAGAGAGCGAGTTTCAAAAGGACAAAGGTTTTATTGGGGCCTAGGGGCAGTTGGTGAGGTAATGGCTATGGCCTCAGCCGATTGGCTGGGGAAGGGTCCGAGTCCTGTTAAGCAGGTGAGGGGGAGGGGGTTATTCAAGGGGAGGAGGTGTGGTCAAGGTGAAGGACACAGAACAAGATGGAGTCTGCCGGTGTAGGCCCGCCCTTTCACTTTCTTTCCAACTTCTCAGTTTTTGCACCCTAGTGCCCAGATAGTTGTGTGATAAGGGAGCAGTAGCAACAAAAGTAGCCAAGAACAGAAAACTGTGGGAACTAAATCTCTGGGGGGAAGGAAGATTCCTTTAGCATTTGTTGTAGCTACAGATCCAAGAAGGCAGGCTCAATCTCAGGTGGTTTTTTTTTTTTCTCTCTGTCGTCCATAGGATTGGTCTTTACATATGGTACGATGATGGAACTGGGCAGTTCCTGGCCAGGAACCTGAAAAGGGGAATGGCAGGAAACACAAAATACTCTCTAACCTGTACCTTCATAGATCTGATTTTAATTAGTATCTTAAAGACTTTAAAAGTTGAGATAACCAATTCACCTGTGCCCAGGTCCTTGACTGACAGCTGGATGGCACAGATACAGATACTGCTTGAACCACAATGAAAGGCATGGAAAACAACGGGTACTGGAAGCACAGCCTACAGAAGGCTAAAATGTAAATATCATCATTCTTCATAGGATTTAAACAAGTCCCAGGATCTCATAATATTCACAATATGCAGGATAAAATCCAAAATTACTCAGCATATGAAGAACCAAAAAACCAAAACAAAACATAACAAAACAAAAAACTTCAACTTGCATTAAGAAAAACAATCTCCAGACATCAGTGATGAGATGTTAACATTCTATGATAAATCTCTGAAGTAGGTATTAAAAAATGCTCAGATAAGCAATGGTGGGCCCTCTTGAAACAAGTTAAAATAGAAAGTTTCAGCAAATAAATAGAAGATAAAAAGAAGAGTCAAATGAAAATTTTATAACAAAAAATCTAACAACTGAAATAAACTTACTGTAATGACTCCATAGCAGAATGGAGATGATAGAGGTGCCTGGGCGGCTCAGTCGTTTAAGTGTCCAACTCTTAATTTTGGTTCAGGTCATGATCTCATATTCATGATCTCACAGTCTTGAGATCCAGCCTAGCACTGGGCTCCATGCTAGGCCCTGAGCCTGCTTAAGATTCTCTCTCTCTTTCTCTCTCCCTCCACCCCTTCCCAGCTTCTGTGCATGCACACACACTTTCTTTCTCACTCTATCTCTAAAACAAACAAACAAAAAAGAATGGAGATGATAAAGGAAATAATCAAGGCACATGATCAATAGAAATTATCTAATTTGAATAACACACAGTAAAAAAAAAAAAAATGAACAGAGCCTAAGGGAACAGTAGGGCAACAACAATAGGCCCAAATTTATATCCTCAGAGACTAAAAATGGAAGGAGGAGAAAAGGTGTGATGCCTAAAAAAATATTTGAAGAAATCATGGCTGAAAACAATCTCAGCTTGGCAAAAACAAAAAGCAAAGCAAAGCAAAATAAAACAAAACTATAAACCTAAGATTCAAGAAGTTCAAGAAATCCCAAACAGGATAAACTCAAGGAAATTCATACCCAGACACATTATAATCATACTTCTGAAAACTAAAGAAAAAGAAAATAATCTTGAAAGCAGCCGTAGAAAAGTGACATATCCCTGTAAAGGAACATTGATTTGAATGACAGCAGTTTTCTCATCAGAGGCCAGGAAGTGGCACAATGTTTTCATAGTACTGAAAGGAAAGAATTGTTAACCTAGAATTCTGTATCTAATGAAAATATCTTTTGAAAATAAATACATGACACGACAAATGGCTTCCTTTTATCCTGAAGGTGAGTTATGTCTTTGCTGTATACAGGATTCCTAGATTATAGTTACTATATTTCAGGAGACTGCAGTTGAGTCCTCTCTTATAGTTTCCGTTTAAGACGTGTATAGTTTGCCATATGCAACTTCTTTCTTAATTTAAAATACAAGAAATAGAACAAAATAATAGACAAGTAGATTTAGGGGGGAATACACAGCTGATTTTAAAATTTATATATAAAGGCAAGGATAGCCAAGATGGAGGTGCAAGGGCAGGTAGAACCTCAGAAAAGAATATGTAGTTGTTTCAAGACAACTACATATCCATACAGAATAAAAAGAAATCTTGAATCCTACCTTACCTCAGAGTGTAGACAAACATTAATTACAGATGAAATGCAGCTCTAAATGTGAAAGATAAAGTAATAAACCTTTTGGAATAAAACATAGAGAAATATCTTTCTGACTTTAGAGCAGGAAAATATTTCTTGAACAGGACACAAAAAAACGCTGACCATAAATAACAATATAAATTGAACTATACTAAGGTTAATAAATTTTATGTGTCAAAATATGTCTTCCAAGAGTGAAAGAGAAGCCACAAAGTGGAACAAAATAATTATAGCACATTTTTCTGACAAAGGACTCATATCTAGACTAGAATTCCTACAAATGAATAGGAAAAAGAAAGTGTATCCAATAAAAAAAATAGGCAAAAAAAAAAAATAGGCAAAAAGCTCTGAAAAAGGACTTCACAAAAGAGGATATTTAAATAGTGAAGAAATATATGAAATGTCCTGAGATTAAAAAATTAACAAGGAAACTGATAACTAATACCATTAATACCATCCAAAATGCTTATAATAAAAGGGAAAATGATCAAGTATTCATAAGAATGTGGAGTAACCATATTCATCAGAGATACACCCATGTATTAAAAGAACATTTATAAGAAATGATCATAGCAGCACTACATTTAATAGCTCCAAACTGGAAAATACCCAGATGCCCATCAACAACAGAAAGGGTTGTGGTCTATTTATATGATAAAATGCTATTTAGTGAAAAGAATCAATGGACTACAAGTTAAAAATATGGATAAATATTACAAATACAAATTTGATCAAAAAGAGTTGGATAAAAGAGAATGCATTGTTCAACTCATTAGTAGGTAAAACTATCTATAATGTTAGAAGTCAAGATAATACCACCCTTTGAAGGATAAAAACTGTAATGTAGGAGAAGAATGGAGTGCTGGCAATATTCCTTTTTTTTTTTTTCATCTCAATGCAAGTTTCACTAACTTGTGACTTTTTCTGTGTGTATGTTATGATTCCATAAAAAATGACAAAATTAAACTTTCTCTGTGTATGTACTGATTCCATAACAAATGACAAAATGAGAAAGGTGACTTCACCAGCTAATTGTTCTAATGATGTGGGGAGGAAATAACACAAAGTTTACACAAACTCTTTTAGAATATAGGAAATTAGGAATAATTCCCAACTCATTTTATGAGGCCAGCATAATCTAGATACCAAAACATTACAGGCTTATTACTTAAAAAAGAAAATCTCAGGTATGTTTCACTGAGAAGCACAGATGCACAGTTCTAAAGAAAATATTCACAAAATAAATTCAACAGTATTTTAATAAATAATAATAACTAAGATCGAATGGTTATTTTTCAGGACTAGAAGGTAGGTAGGAGCAGGACAACATTGCATCTCCTACTTCTGAGGCAGTTTTAATCCTGACTCAAAACTCCTAGCAAAGAATGGTTGCTATGATAGAATCTATGAGCTATAAAACAAATAAGGATTCAGCAGGGGTTGCTCGATAGTGATTACCCCTCCAGGATCACTTTTAGTATGACATGCCTGGATTTTCTATAATATTTATTGTAAATAAATCTGTGATTTATGGGCTGCATCTATATTAAACAATAAGTTAGTCACACAAACAGGGCTACCTGAGTTGCCAGAATATAAGAACTAAGAGACAATCAAATGCCATTGCACTTCAGACTCATAGCTTCCAGAACTGAAGACAATAAATTCCTCTGCTTAAAATCACTTAAGTTTTGATGTTTTGTTATGGAAGACCCAGGTGAATTATTGAATGTCTTCTGCCTGAGATCAGTAGTGCAACTAAACAGTATAATATCACTTCTATTAAATATTGAACGGGGCGCCTGGGTGGCGCAGTCGGTTAAGCGTCCGACTTCGGCCAGGTCACGATCTCGCGGTCCGGGAGTTCGAGCCCCGGGTCAGGCTCTGGGCTGATGGCTCGGAGCCTGGAGCCTGTTTCCGATTCTGTGTCTCCCTCTCTCTCTGCCCCTCCCCCGTTCATGCTCTGTCTCTCTCTGTCCCAAAAATAAATAAACGTTGAAAAAAAGAAATTTAAAAAATATTGAACTTGATGCTCCTAGCTAGTCAAGTAAGTCAAGAAAAAGAAACAAAAGAATAAGAATTGGAAAAAAAGTTTAAAACTATTGGGTTTGGCAGTTGTTATGACTGTGAACTTAAAAAAATATCTATAGAAAAACTTTTAGAATTAATAAATGAGTTTAAAATTTCAGAATGTAAGACCAATATGCAAATGTCAAATATATTTCTATATCTGCAACAGTTATAAAATGAAAAAAATTTACATATTATTTTAACAGCATAAACATATCAAATGTCTATGAATAATTCTTATGGAAGTTTCTCAAAATATCTACACTGAAAATTGCAAAATATGATTGAGAGAAATTAGAGAAGATCTAAATAAACAGAAGAAATATGATGCTCATCATATTCATAGATTAGAAAATTCAATATGGTAAAGATGTCAATTCTTCCCAAATTGATCTAAAAATTCTACAGAATCCCCCCCAAATTATAAAATGAATAATAATTATTTTAAGATAAAAAGGGTCAAGAATACCCAGGGCAAGATTGAAGAAATAGAAAAAAGAATATTCACACTACCAGGCATATGAAGACTTATTAAAATCCTATAGTAGTTCAAAGAGTCTGATGTTGCTATAAGGATAAACAAACATGACAGACCTGCATAGGTATTGTCATCCGATGCACAAAGGTGATATGGTAATAGAGGGAGAAAAAGATTACCTTTTCATTAAATGGTATTGGGTCAATTGAATATCCATATAAAATAATAAATCTCTCTTCTTACCATACTTCATAGCACACACAAGGTTTTAATTCCAGATGGATGAAGTCTCAGTGTGAAAGGTAAAAACAATGCTCTTAGGAAAAAACATAAGGTGATATCTTCATGACTGGGATAGGCAAAGAAATCTAAAGCAAGATACAAAAAAATGCAAATTGTGATTGGAAATGTTGAGAAATTAGACTATGCTAAGAGTAAAAACATCTGTTACTCAAAAGATACCATTAAAAAAGTAAAAAAAAAAATGTCTGCAATATATATGTCTTACAAAGGACTCACATCCTGAAGAAATAATGAATTCCTACAAATAACAAGAAAAAGGCAGATAACCTAATAGAAAAATGGGCAAAAATCTTAAAAAGTCACTTCACAAAAGAGGATATTAAAAGTATCAATAAACATATGAAAAGCTGCTCAACAAGGAAATGCAAATTAAAAGCCACAATGAGATCAAATTATCCATAAACCAGAATGTCTGAAATTAAATCAAAGACAAGTGGATAAGTATGCAAAGCAACTAGATCACTCATACACTGTGGTAGGAGTGTAATTAGAGCAAGTACTTTGGGAAATTGACTATCTTCTAAACCTGAACATTTGCAAGTTCTAAGAACAGCAGGGCTCTCCTGAGAAATGTATATATATGTACATATATATGTATATGTATATGCACAGAGAGAAAGAGAGAGAGAGAGAGATGGATTGTAAGAAATTGGCTCACATAATTATGAAGGCCAACAAGTCCCAAGATCTGCAGGGTGAGCCAGCAAGATGGAAATTAAGGAGAGCCAATGATGTAGTTCCATTTCAAAGGTAGGAAAAAGCCAGTGTCTCAGTTTGAAAGTACACAGACAGGAGGAATTCTCTCTCACTTGAGAGAAGGTCAACCTTTTGGTTCTGTTAAAGCTTTCACCTGATTAAATGATGGTCACTCACATTATGGCAGGCGATCTGCTTCACTCGGTTTACCAATTTAAATGTCACCCTCACCCTCATAGAAACAACCTCAAAATGTATCAAAACTCTTAGTTCCCATGGCCCTGGTCAAGTTAACACATAATTATGCACAATATCACAGTATCCAATGGAAATATGTACACATGTTCCCTAAAAGACATGTTCAAGGATGTTCACTGCAACATTATTTGTAATAGCTTTACACTAGACACAACAGATTTCCATCAATAGTAGATACTGGGGTATATTACTATCATCAGATACTATATGACAATTAGGATGAAGAAACTAGGGGAGTCTGGGTGGCTCAGTCGATTAAATGTCTGACTCTTGATTTCTGCTCAGGTCATGATCTCATAGTCTGTGAGTTCAAGCTCCACATCAGGCTCTGTGCTGATGGTCTGGAACCTGCTTGAGATTTTCTCTCTCTCCCCATCTCTCTGCCCCTCCCTGCTTGTGCATTCTCTTTCTCTTAAAAATAAATAAACATTAAAAAAACTTAAAAAGGATGAAGAAATTAAACTATATCCCACAACATGGATGGATCTCAAAAACAATGTTGAGTAAAAGAAACCAGACCCAAAAGAATGCAAACTGTAAGATTCAATTTATATGAATACAAAACATTCAAATCCATGCTCTAGTATTAGAAATCAGGTTAATCATTACTTTGCAGGGAAGGCTAGAAACTGAAAAGGACTTTTCCGGTTTTGCAGCTAATATCTTGTGTCTTTATCTAGGCACTTATTACAAGGTATTGTAGTTTTGTGAATTCATTGAGCTGTACTTTTAAGATTTGTGCCGTTCTCTATTATGTGTCCCTTCAACAAAAAGTTTATCTTAAAGTAGAGCCAAAATAAAGCACATTTAGAAAACAAAACTTGAATGATTTTATTTTTTTATTTTTTAAAGTTTTTAAATTTTTATTTGTTTTTGAGAGAGTGTGAGTGAGGGAGGGCAGAGAGAGAAGGAGACACAGAATCTGAAGCAGGCTGAGGGCTCGGAGATGTCAGTACAGAGCCTGACATGGGGCTTAAACTCGGGAACTGCAAGAATATAACCTAGGCCGAAGTTGGATGCTTAATCGACTGAGCCACCCAGGTGCCCCAAAACTGGAATGATTTTAAAATCATTAGATTTTAAGTGTGGTAATATCACAAGGAAGTGTTTCTGAAAAAGTAAAACAATCATAGCTGAGATGTAAAAAGAAATGGCATGGTTAAAATACAAGGTAAACATGGGAGAAATATAGGCAAATATTTACTGATTAAAATAATAACAATAAAAACAATAACTAAACAACAACAACCATGCATATATTCATGGGTAAAAAGCAAGAAAGAAATGAAACTTCTAGTGATAATTGCATATAATACTCAAATGGTTGCAATAACATTTAAAGTGCTCTAAGTCCCAGGGTGCCTTGGTGGCTCAGTTGGTTAAGTGTCCAACTTCAGCTGAGGTCATGATCTCATGGTTCATGGGTTCAAGCCCTGAGTCAGGCTCTGAGTCAGGAACCTGCTCCAGATTCTGTGTCTTTCTCTGTCTCTGCCTCTCCCCACTTCTGCTCTCTCTCTCTCTCTCTCTCTCTCTTTCTCTCTCAAATAATAAACATTAAAAAAAATTAAGTGTTCTAAGTTCCTTGTGTTGGAGGAAGGCAAATAATGCTGATTTAAACTGTAGAAAACTAGATATTTACTTTTAAATATTATGAGTAGAGAGGCTATCTGCTTCAAGCCATGAAGGAGTAACTGCCACCATAAAAAACTACAAAATTATCTGACAATGGTTTTTTGATGTTGGATAATAGGCAGTACAGGACTGTGATTTCAGAGTGGAAAGAAAAAAGCAAGCCCTGCTTTCTGCCTGGGAGAACTTTTGGGACCCTGACATGGAGAGGTGGAATCTAAGCAGAACACAGTGGTGTTACTGAGCTGAGGAAGCAAAGATGGGATTTCTAAGCTGCAGAAAGTGGCTGGCATTTGTATGTTAGCATACCTAAAGAAAAAGGCATAATGCAGACAGTGGTGGTTCAGAAACTTGTGAATGAGCTAACCATGAGTATTTGGCCAAGAACATGGCTGCACATGCCATACACAGAAGGAACTCCATAAAACCTAGGAGAGATTTCCTGTTACAGGGACGAAACCCGAACAGACATGGCAGATATCTGCTGAGTGATATTGGCGTTTTGTACTGGTCATAAGTAGAGACATATTGCTGAATACCTTGGCCATTCAAGTTGTGATCCCCCAAAAAAGCCAAGGCCTAGGATTAAGAACCACACCTTAGAGTAAGGGCTAGGCTCTGGACTAAGTTTATAACTTAGGTGGAATAATACACCTAAACAAAGAATGAAACCAATAAAAACTGGAATAGAAGAATACCCTATTAATAACTTCCAGCCAGAACAAAACACAATACTCTTTAAAGCACTCCCTATAATCATCTATAATCTCTGGCATAATTAAAACATGACTAGACACAGGAAGAATCAGATAAAAATGTGGCCCATAATCAAGAAGAAAGAAGACAGTCAATACAAACAAAACATAAGGTGACCCAAATGTTGGAAATAACAGACAATGACATTAAACCAACTCTTTTAAGTTTCTTCTAAAACATAAATAAAAATATATTCATAAAGAATGATCATATTGGGAAACTGGTATCCTGTCAACCCAGAATTCTGTAACCACTAAAAGTGTTCTTAAAAATGAAGATGAGGGCTGCCTGGGTGGCTCAGTCGGTTAAGTATCTGACTTCAGCTCAGGTCATAATCTCACGGTTCGTGGGTTCAAGCCCCGCATCAGGTTCTGTGCTGACAGCTAGGAGCCTGGAGCCTGCTTCTGATTCTATGTCTCCCTCTCTCTCTCTGACCCCTCCCCTGATCATACTCTGTCTCTCTCTGTCTCTAAAAAATAAACAAATGTAAAAAAAAAATTAAGATGAAATCAAGGTAAATAATAGCAGTGCATATATGTTTCCAGCAGACCTATACTACAAGAAATACCAAAAGGAAATTCCACAGGAAAATGAGATGGAAAACAAGAAAAATTCCACAAATAGTTATTATTAATAATTATGAAGGATTATTTCTTTTTCTTTAGTTTGTGAAAACTCAACTTACTATTTTTTTAAAGATTATATTACTAGGTAATCTCTACACCCAATGTATAGCTCAAACGTGCAACTCCAAGATCAAGAGTCACATGTTCTGCTGACTGAGCCAGCCACGCACGCCTCAACTCACTATTTAAATAAAAAAGTAATAACATTGTAATGAGAGTTTTATTGCCCATGTAGTTGTAAAATATATGATAATGGTTGTACAAAAGACAAAAGAGATAAATAGAATTTTACTAATGTTAGATTTTACACTTTATAGGAAGTAGTACAATAATAACCATAATAGACAGTCATAAGTTAATGATGCATATTGAAATTCCTAGAGCAAATGGTAAATGCAAAATGGTATAATTAAGAAATGCAACAAAGAAATTAAAATGCAATAGTACATAAAAATTTGGTTATCAAAAATAAGGCAGGAAAGTGGGAAGAGAGGTGCAAATGGTAGATTGGTTAACTCGAAAACATATATAAAAATGATAGACTTAACCTAACCAAAGCAATAATTGTATTGAATATAGATGGACCAACACTTTAAGTAATATCTGAGGTATTTATACTGTAAGAAAGCATCACACAACTCTATGTTATCTTCAAGACATATTTTATATATGAAGACAGAAACTGAAATAAGAGATAATTTGAAATGCAAACAGTAAGCACAGAAAGCTGGCATAACCATATTTATATCAAAATACACCAAAAGAATTATCAGAATTAAAGAGCAATATTTCATAATGCTAAAAGATTCAATCTATCAACCTAATAGTTATTAATGCCTATATGCATAGTAAAAAATGCAAAATACATGAAGCAGAACTGGCAAAACTAAAGGGAGATTAGAATAATCATCAAATATAGTCTCTTAAAAATTAAAAAAATCAGTAAGGATACAGAATATATGAACAACTGTATAAACTCACTTGTCTAATTGACATTTATAGGCAACTTCAGAAAATATATTCTTTTCGAGTACACATGCGAAGTTCACCATGGAGGAACATTTATCATATGCTGGGCCAATAGTAAGTCTTAATATAGTTTAAAGGGTTGAAATCATAAAACATTTATTCTCACCACAAGTGAATTAAATAAAAATTATGTATCTAGAAAAGACATGAATATTGGGAAATAAAATAGCACACTCTGAAATGAACTATTGCTCAAAGAAGAAATTACCAAAAAAAATTGGAAAATGTATTGAACTGCAGGTAGTGGGTATAGAACACATCAATGTTAGTAGGAGCGACTAAGGCAGTACTCAAATGGGAATTTATGTCTTCAAATTTTTACATTTGAGAGGAAGTCTAAAATCAATGATCTCAGTTTATACCTTAAGAAATGTTTAAAGATCAGTAAGTTAACCCCCAAACTGGTAGAAGTAAACAACCAACCTAAGAGTAGAAATCAATGAAATTTTTTAAGAAATTAAAGTTGAGAAAATTAACAAAACAAAAAAGTCGTTTCTCTAGAGAAATTAATAATATTGATAAACCCTGGCAAAATTAATCAAGAACAAAAAAGGAGAAAACACAAATTATTGAAAACAGGAATGAAGAGAAGGTATCACTTCCTGCTTTACAGACATAAATATGGTAATGCAGGAATATAATAACCTTATGCCAATTTATCCAATAACAAAGAAAATAGACATTTTTTGAAAAATGCAACTTAGTAAAATTTTCACAAGAAGAAATTCTGAATTGCATGATATCTATGACAACTTGAGTTTATATTTAAAAAAATAAAACTATCCACAAAGAAAATTCCAAGCAGATAGCTTTACTAGTTAGTCTTATTAAACACTTCAAGAAGAAATAAAATCTTGCACAAACTCTTGCAGAAAATAGAGGAGGAAAAACATTTCCCAATTTATTTTGAGGCCATAGTAGTTCTTCTACCAAAATTGGACAATGGCATTACAAGAAATGAAAATTACAGAGGAATATGTCTTCTGGATATAGATAGAAATTTCTTTTAAAACTTATTAATTAATAAAATTCAGTATTAATCAAATTCATGATCAAGTGAGTCTGTGGTTTGATATCTTTTATCTATATTGAAAAGTTCTCACAATTTACTCTTTTAATATTATTTTTGTCCCATGTCTATCAAAAAAGCTAGATCTTGAATCTTTGTTTCTTTTTTTTCTCTTTGGTATTTTCCATCCTTTTGTCCTTCCATAGGCTTCAGCCTATTTTTGCCCTATCTTTCAGATCACTAATTCATTCTTTAACCATGCCTAATCTGCTGTTAAATCCATCCATTGAATATTTTCTTTAAAATCTTCAAAATTTTCTTTGTCTTTAGTTTTCTGCAGTTTGAATACAATTTGCTTAGTTGTTGTTATTTATTTATTGTATTTGTCTTGCTTGGGCTCTCAGAGATATTACTCAATCTGTGGTTTGTCATCTGTCATTAATTTTGGAAAGATCCCAGATATATCCTTCAAGTATTTTTTCCATCTTTGGAGTGTGGCCTCCACAAGTGTTCCTATCCCTCCTTTAGGGGTGTAGATTTTCCCTCCATGCCCCCTACTTCTTTCCATGGCTGCAGCATTTCCAGTCTATTTTCATGAAGTTGTGTCACATGTTGAGTGGTTTTTTTTTTGTTTTTTTTTGTTTTTTTTTTTATAGATGAGAAAGAAATCCTGGAGTAGACTAGAGTGAATTGGATTCTTCCTGCTGTAGCTGGAATGAGGTTTTAGCATTACCCTCTGGTGAAGACCTTTCCCCTGGGAAGTAAGTCTTTGTCAGGAAGAAGGGTCTGGAAGGGATTATCAATGGCTGCTCTTCGATTCCTTTTGCCATGACCACAAAGGAATCTTTCTCATATCCTCACTTGGAGAACCTGATGTGATTGCTGGAGGGAAAGAGGGTCCCTCTTAATTTAGGGTCTCCAGCAGTTTCTGTTCTACGCAAACAAGTTTCAGGGGTTGTATCTCTCTGGCTGTACATGACTCCAGATTTTGGTGTGGCAGTTTGCCTGCATTTTCTTGCTGTAAGGACGGAAGTGTGACTACCAAGCTCTTTACATGTCAGATATTTAAAAAAAAATTCCCATCCATTGAAATTATAATTTTAAGTTTTGAGTTCAAGTGTTTAAATTTTTTTATATATAGATTTTTGTCTGTTTAAAAAAAATAGTGCTTACTTTCTGCCAACATCCAGTTTTTTTTTAATCTCCTTTGAACATATTGAGTATAGTAATTTTAAAGTCTATTACTGTTCATTTCAATTTTCTGAGCCTGTTAGTCTATTTCTATTGAGTAATCATTGCTCCTATTTCTTTCTAACTGGTCTTGTCTCCTTGTGTGACTGGTTTCCTTTTTTTTCCATAAACTTTTTAGTTTAGTTTTAGATTTACAGAAAAATTGCTAAATTAGTATATAAAGTTCCCTTATATCTATCTGTCACTGTTTTTCTATTGCTATTGTCTTATATTACTATGGTACTTTTGTGACAAAATGAACCGACATTGGTACCTAACCATTAGCTAAACTCCACATTCAATTTCTGTATCAACAGTTTTACCATAGTATTTGTTTTCTGTTTCAGGATCTTACCCAGAATGCCAAATTGCATATAGTTACTATGTTTCCTTAGCTTCTTCTGGTGTGTGGTAGTCTCTTAGACTTTCCATTTTTGATGACTTTGAGAATTTTAGAAGTTTGCTTGATTACTATTTATTGTGTGTTGGTCATGGCATTTGCAAACTTCTTACTAAAAATAGCTTGAGGTTTACAATGATATCTCCCACCATAGAAGATTCACATTCACCCCAAGTACCTGGAAGTGCAATCTGGGCTCACCTCAGAGTAATTCCCAGGACTAATATGGTTCAAAGTTGGGCTGCATCCACAGAAAGGTCTTGTCTACTTCTGATTCATACTTATGTATATGATATAACCAATACAGGTACTAACACCAAGCAAAAGAGGTTTACTAGATCTCTTCTCCTTTTGGGTCTTCTATCAGTTCTTGTCTTAGAAAGAAGGCTAAGCTTCATGAGGCTGTCAGTTCATCTTCTGGTTTCATCATCTGGAAATGGCAATTGCCATTTTATTTTTTATAATTTTTTTTAATGTTTATTCATTTTTGAGAGACAGAGAGAGACAGAGTATGAGCAGGGAAGGGGCAGAGAGAGAGAGGGAGACACAGAATCTGAAGCAGGCTCCAGGCTCTGAGCTGTCAGCACACAGCCCAATGTGGGGCTCAAACTCATGAACTGCGAGGTCATGACCTGAGCCGAAGTCCGACGCTCAACTGACTGAGCCACCCAGGCGCCCCTGCAATTGCCATTTTAGAAGAAGTTTCTCCAAATGCAGCGTTAACTTCCTGTGTCTCTGCCTTTCTCAAGACCCTTGTCTTTAGTGGACATTGTCTTGTTGCTCACTGACTTGTTAGCCCTCTGATATCTTCAGGTAGATTTTTAAAAACCAGCTTTAGTGAGGGATAATTTATAAATAATAAGATGCTGTCTAGTTGGATTAGTTATAACAAATATATATACTTACTTGTATATAAACCATCATAATCAAGCTATGAAACATTATCATCATAACAAAAACTTCCCACATGTTCCTCTGTACTCATCAACCTCTTGCCTCTGGCCCCAAGCAATACTAATCTGTCTTATCACCATAGTTTAGCTTTGCCTTTTCTAGAACTTCATAAAAATGGAATCATATGGTATACCTACTCTGGTTCCTGGCTTCTTCCTTTAAGCATAATGCCAAACAGATTTTTAAAGTACATTTGGACCAATACTTCTAATTGTTCTAAGTTTTTTTTTTCTGAATTATCAAATCTGCCATTACAGAAATTGGAAGTTCCTTGTTCCTTTACTCTTGGAATATGAGTTTTAGGATTAGCTAATAAATCTTCACAAAATAACATTTCAGGATTTTGACTTATGACATTAAACTTATAGTCTAATTTGGAGACCATTGACATCTTTAATATACTGAATCTTCCTAGCTATAAAACCATCATCTTTCCATTTATTAAACTAAGTTGAAACTAAACAACGTCTTAAAACATTCTCAAAATAAAAGTCAGGCAATCTTTTGCTTGATTGACTTCTAGGTCGTAGGCTGTTGGTATTATGAATAAGCTACTTTAAAAAATTTGTACATAGTTGTTGAAATGTATAAAATAACTTCAATTAATATTGAATAGAAATTATAATAGTGAGCAATTTTATACTGTTCCTTATTTTAAATGGAATACCTTCAATGTTTGAATGGTAAATAAAAATTTAATTTTTAAAAATATATCATACAAGTAGATGCATTAAAAGTGTTTGATGAAATTATATGCCAATTCATAGCACAGTTCTCAAAAACATAAACACAACCAAACAGCAACAACTAGGAGGGAAAGAGAATGGCTTTACTCACTCAAGTGAATATATGGAAAACAACCTACAAAATATTTGATGCTAAGAGCTAAACTGTTTCCCTCTAAGATTGGGAAAATGGCAAGGAAGTCCTCTGTCACCACTTCTATTCATTATCATCCTGGAAGACAAGAAAAATAAATAAATTGTGGAAAGGATAAAATAAAACTATTCTTATTCTCAGACAATATGATTATGTGAAAAACACCAAAGAATCTACCCCCCCCCACACACACACAAACCTGTGGAACTAATTTGATGAGTGTAGCGAGCATGCAGGATATAAAGTCAATATACCGAAGTAAACTGCCTTCCTATATACCAGAAACTGGAATTTAAAATTCAGAGTGGTACCATTTATGATACCACCAAAAAAAAAAAAAATGAGGTGCTTTAAAATAAACCTTACAAAATATGTACAAGATATACAGAAAACTACAAAATATCAGTGAGAGAAACCAAAGAAGATATAAATAAATGGATAAATATTCCTTGCTTGTGAATTAGAAGAATTACTATTTTTAAGATACCAGTTCTTCCCAATTGAATTGCTGAATCTATAGATTCAACAAAATTCAGAGTAAATTCTCAGGAAGGCATAGGAGAAAATTATAAAACTATAAAACTGTAGGAAAAAATCCATGTGACCTTGGGTTTGTTGAGAAGTTTTTATATACAACACCAAAAGCATAACCCATAAACAAAACAAAACAAAATATTCGAATTTGTTAAAATTAAACTTTAAAACTTGTTCTGCAAATACATTGTTAAGGCAATGAAAAGACAATTCATAAGTGGAAAACACTTACTAATCACATATCTGATAAAGGACTTCTAAAATATACAAAGACTACTTAAAACTCAACAATAAGAAAACAAACAACATAATTTAAAAATGGGCAAAAGACGTAAACAGCTACCTCATCAGATACGACATATAGATAGCAAATAAGTATATGAAAAGAGGCTCATGATCATTTTTCACTAGAGAAAGACAAATTAAAACAATAAGTTACCACTACACACCTATTATAATGGGAAAATTACCAAAAAAAAAAATGGTAATACTAATTACTGGCAAGAATATAATGCAACTAGGACTTTTCTAATTCCTGATGGGAATGCAAAGTAATATGGCCACTTGGGAAGATAATTTGACAATTTCTTGAAAAACTAAATATTATGGATTGAATTGTACCCCTCCCCCCCATATGCTGAAATCCTAAATTCCAATACCTCAGAATATGTTTGGAAATAGAGTCATTGCAGACTTAATTAGCTATACTAGAGTAGAGTAGGTCCTTAATCTAATGTGACCAGTATCCTTTTTTTTAATGAAATTTATTGTCAAATTGGTTTCCATACAACACCCAGTGACCATCCCAACAGGTGCGCTCCTCAATGCCCACCACTATCCTTATAAAAAGGAAATTTGGAGACATATACAGCACATTGCGAGCACCAGGCAGAGATGGAGAAAAAGATCAGATCATGCTTCTAAATGCCAAAGATTGCCAACAAACCACCAGCAGATATGAGAGAAATATGCAATAGACTCCCCCTCATAGCTCTCAGAAAAAAACAACCCAAGCAACACCTTAATAATCAGACTTTTAGATTCATAATTATGACACAAAAAATGTTCGTTGTTTAAGCCCCTCAGTTTGTGCTTTTTTATTATGGTGGTGTTAAGAAACTATTACAGTGAACATAGACTGATCATATAATACTCAATTACATTTATAATTATTTATCTAATGATTTGAAACCTTATGTCCACACATACTAAAAATCTGGACTTGACTGGTAATTATGGCTTTATTCATAATTGCCCCAAACTGGAAGCAACCAAGATGTTCTTCAGTAGGTGAATGAGTAAACAAACTATGTTACACTCACATAATGGAACAGTATTCAGCAATAAAAAGAATTAAGCTACTAAGCCCTGCAAAAATATGGATGAATCTTAAATGTACATTGCTAAATGAAAGAAATCAGTCTTTTTTTTTTAACATTTATTTATTTTTGAGACAGAGACAGAGCATGAACGGGGGAGGGGCAGAGAGAGAGGGAGACACAGAATCGGAAGCAGGCTCCAGGCTCTGAGCCATCAGCCCAGAGCCCGACGCGGGGCTCGAACCCACGGACCGCGAGATCGTGACCTGAGCCGAAGTCGGACGCTCAACCGACTGAGCCACCCAGGCGCCCCGAAAGAAATCAGTCTTAAAAGGCTACATATGGTATGATTCCATTTATATGACATTGTGGAAAAGGCAAAACTATAAGGATGATAAATGGATCAGTGGTTGCCAGGCATTTGGAAAGAGGTAAGATATTAACAAAGGAGTCATGGAAAATTTTATAGGACAGTGAAATTATTTGGTATAACACTTTAATGTTAAAGACATGATGCTATGAATTTTTTCAAAATCCATAGGACTTTATGCAAAATGAATGAACCTAAATTGATGCAAACTGAAAAAAAAAAAACCGTTTAGGAATTCAGGGATCCCATGATGGAATGGTGACTATGACAAAAATATCTAATGGTATTAAGAATATTTGAAATAACCTCAGTGAAAAGGTTGGGGGGAAAGTACTGACATAGGTAACATTGGAAATGAGTGAATACTTTAAGACAAAAGGCAAAAATGACTACATATGCACTGTACTCCAGTTAATAATGCACACATCTGAAACCTTTGTATACATGTACTGGAATTCAACCAGTAAGTAAGCAGATGACAATGGTTGGAGTCATTTCTCACTATTAGAGTTGGAGGTTGTCCATAGACAATGCGGGATAAGGTTAGAATGATCCATGTGGTATTAGGTTAGAGTTGGAGATGTTAGTGTGAACTTATGTGTGGTTTGCAATAGATACAGATAGGTATGTGTGTATACATGGGTTAGATAAACACCTATCTCCTTCCTCTGACAGTTTCACGAGGCCTAGAAGCAACCTCACCCAGTAGCAACAAGCATGTCCAGTCCTCAGATCTTCAATTCTAATACCATTTTCAATCAAAAGAATCAAGGGATCCTTGGAGAAATGGCTGATTCTAGGACTGGGGCCAGAAATATTATGAGTCTGGAGCATCTTGTAGTGTTAGAAAATATGGGAATGTATGAAAGACTCCACAAGGGAATGTATGAAAGAGTCACAGGAATCAACTGTAAGAACTCCTATTGATCAAAGCTTAAACACTTTGAGCAAGAATATAAATAAAGTCATACTGGATTATAACTCAAGGTATAAAATAAATATCATTGAGTACACTGATATAAATAAGTGGTTGAATAAATAAATGAGGGAGGAAAGATAAATCATGCAGAAGGATTTAAAATATTTATGTAAATACTTTAAGGAGTACTTAAAATTTATGAGAACACTTTAAGGAGGTTGATCATAACTCCTCATTCCTTACATGTGGGCTGTGAATACTGACATTCTTCAGTTAAAGAGCACAGTATAGAGAGGGAGGTAAAAAAGAGTAACTTTACAGTAGAGAAATCTGACAGTGTGTCAACCCAGGTGATCAAGGTCAACATCAACATTGGTAGGTCATGTTGATAGTATGTATCCTTGATATGATCTGATGAGAATGGCACTTTATCTTTGTAGTCTTCCTCTCCAAACCCACAACCTCAGTTTAATCACAATAAAAACATTAACAAACCCCAACTGAAGGGCAGTCTGCAAAATAGCGGAACGGTACTCCTCAAAACTATCAAGCTCAGTGAAAACCAGACATGACTGAAAAACTATCCTGACCAAAAGAAGCTCAAGAAGACATGATATCTCAATGTGATGCTGTGTCTCACATAAAGTCTTGGAACATAAAGACAGGAGGTAAAAACTAAGAAAATCTTAATCTTTAAAGTATGGTCTTGGGGTGCCTGGGTGGCTCAGTTGGTTAAGTGCCCAACTCTTAGTTTTACTTCAGGTCATGATCTCATGATTCATGGGATCAAGCCCTGCATCAGGCTCCATGCTGACAGTGTGGAGCCTGCTTGGGATTCTCTCTCTCCCTCTCTCTATCCCCCTCCCCCTCCCCCTCCTCCTTCTTCTTCTTCTTCTTCTTCTTCTTCTTCTTCTTCTTCTTCTTCTTCTCTCTTTCCCTCTCTCTCTCTTTCTCTCTCTCTGTCTCACTCAAAATAATTTAATAAACTTAAAAAATAAAGTATGGTCTTTAGTTAATAATAATGTGTCAGTATTCTTTCATTAGTTGGAAAAACATTTACTAATGTTGGATGTTAACAATAGTGGATACTGGGTATTGAGTATGAGAATTCTCTGTACTATCTCCACAATCTTCTTAAAAGCTAAAATTTTTCTAAATTTAGAAGTTTACTGAAACACAAAAACAAAAACACAATATTTGCTATAGGCTTTTAGAAGATGAACTTAGATTTAGAAGATGAAATTAGATTAAAGTAGCTTCCTTTAATCCTAGGTTGGTTATTTTTCAATTATAAATAAGAATTGAATTTTATTCAATATATGTTGACATGATGATATTTTTGTTGGCCTGTTAACATAGTAATGAGTACAGGAATACCTCATTTTATTGTGCTTTGCACATTTTTTTTTCTTATACACTGAAGGTTTGTGGCAACCCTACATTGTGCAGTGCAAGTCTGTTGGAACCATTTTTCCAAAAGCATTTCCTCACTTTGTGTTACAGTGTTACATTTTGGTAATTCTCACAACATTTTAAACTTTTTTTATTGCTATTTTATTTTAATTGCTGCAATCTCATGATAAAACTTTAATGGATGAGGAGTTGCTGCTTATGGATGAGCAAAGAAAGTGATTTCTTGAGATGGAATCTACTCCTGGTGAAGATGTTGTGAAGATTATTGAAATGACAACAAAGGATTTAGAATATCACATAAAGTTAATTGATAAAGCAGCAGCAGTGTTTGAGATGACTGACTCCAAGTTTGAAAGTTCTACTGTGGGTAAAGTGCTATCAAATAGCACCACATGTTATGGAAAAATTGTTCGTGAAATGAGAGTCAATGTGTCAAACTTCATTGTTATTTTAGGAAATTACCAGTCACCCCAACTTCAATAACCACCACCATGATCAATCAGTAGCCACAAACATTGAAGCAAAATCCTTCACCAGAAAAATGATTACATTTGCTGAAAGGTCAGATGATGGTTAGCAATTTTTAGCAATCATATTTTTCTTAAATTAAGATATGAGGGGTGCCTGGTTGGCTGAGTCAGTTGAACATCCAACTTTGGCTCAGGTCATGATCTTGCGGTTGATGAGTTTGAGCCCTGCATCAGGTTCTGTGCTGACAGCTCAGAGCCTGGAGCCTGATTCGGATTCTGTGTCTCTCTCTCTGCCCCTCCCTGGATCATGCTCTGTCTCTCTCTGTCTCAAAAATAAAATAAACATTAAACAATTTTTAAACTAAGGTGTGTACACTAGTTTCTTTTTCTTTCTTTTTTTTTTTTTTGAATAGTGCTACTGCATACTTAATATACTACAGTATATTGTAAACATAACTTTTACATGCACTGGGAAACCAAGATTCATTTGTCTTGCTTTATTGTAATATCTGCTTTATTGGGATATTCACTTTACTGTTGTAGTCTGGAATCAAATACGATATATCTCCTAAGTCTGCCTATATCTCGCTTTCCAGGGATACGCCCTTCTTACGAACTTTATTGTGTTCTCCCAGATTCATGTGTTTAAGTCATAACTCCCTACTATGACTGTATTCAGATATAGGGCCTATAAGATGATAATTAAGGTTAAATGGGGTCATAAAGGCAGGACCCTAATCCAATAGGACTGCGTCCTTAGAAGAAGAGAAAGAAACATCAGACCTGTTTCACTTTCTCTCTGTGTGTGCACAGGGGAAAGGCAGCCATCTACAAGCCAGGAAGAGGCCTAACCAGAAACTCACCCTAATACCTCCTTGATCTTAGACTCCAGCCCCTAGAACTATGAGAAAATATATTTGTTGGTTAAGCCATCAATACTGGAGTGTTTTGTTATGGTAGCCTGAGCTGACTAATACAATCCTATTTGATGATTATTAATTTTTATGTTTTTTTAATTTGGTTTGCTATTTGCAATGTGGTTTCTATTTCTAATTCTATAAGCTGTACTGTCCAAAATTTCTTTCTTTTCATAGTACTTAACTAGCTTTAGTAGTTTGGTTTGTTTTTCTATTAGACAAGAAAAAATTAAACATTAATGATGTGATCATTTAACTAAGAAGTTATAATAGAAATAAACTAGAAACATATAGGCATGAAGGAATTTAAAAAGATGTGAATTAATGAAAAAATAATCAAGTGCATAATAGTTATTTTAAAAACTAAAAGACTAAAATAGAGTAGTTAAGAAAAAAAAATAATATACCAAACTAATATCAAGAATGAAGAGTAGGAACCATATATATATATGTACATATATATATACGTGTATATTTATTTAAGAAGAATGTGTTTTCACTAATTGTTGGGTGTGCATGCTTTTATAAATGCCCACCAGACCAAATTTCTTAATTTCTTAATGTTTGTCAATCTCCAATATACTTTGTCATTTTGGCTGGTTGGATTTTTTTTTTTCAGCAGATTTTGCCTGTTACCTGAATTTGCTGTCTTACAAGGGCCAGAAATGTCCTCTTCAATTATACCCTTTCGCTTCCAAAGTGTTCTTACTACTTAACAGTCATTGATTATTTAGATTTGCATTTAAGTTAATGTTCTTTGTCTCCTTTAAAATCTGTGTTTTATTTTTTTGCTGTTTAATAGTTTCACCAGCTTCACTATCTAATGATGAATCTTTTGTTTACTTAACATGATCGCCACTTTTTTTTTTTTAGATTTTATTTTTAAATAATCTCTACTCCCAACATGATGTCTGAACTCATGACCCCAAGATCAAGAGTCACGTGTTCTACCAACAAAGCCAGCCTGGTGCCAGATCATTGCTTATTGTACTTCCTCAATTTGATATTTATATTTTTTTCAGAACTGAAACTTCTTAGTCATTTTATCTTTAAATTTGTTTTTAATGTTTATTCATTTTTGAAAGAGAGAGAGAGAGAGAACGAGAGAGAGACAGCATGAGGGAGGAGGGGCAGAGAGAGACGGGGACAGAGAATCCAAAGCAGACTCCAGGATCCCAGCTGTCAGCACAGAGCCCAATGCGGGGCTCAAAACTGTGAACTGAGAGATCACGACCTGAGACAAAGTTGGACGCTTACCCGGCTGAGCCACCGAGGCATCTCTTAGTCATTTTTTCTTTAAATAATTTCTCACCTATTCTTTTTATTAATATTTTTTAGGAGTCCTAGTAGATGAGTTCTTATTCTATCCTTCTTATCCCTTAACCTTTCTTATCCAGGTGATTTTCTGGGTACATTTTTCAGCTCTTGCTCCCAGAGTACCAATGCTTTCTTCATCATTAGTCAGTTTCCTCTTTAACACATTTGCTAGATTTTCAATTTTAATTGTTATGGGTTTTTTCCTAGATGCTCATGTTTTATTTTCTGTTTGTTTCTTTTCCTCTGTGGTTTGTTCTCTCCTTATGCTATTAATTCCTACTTTATCCCCTGTATACCATATTATTGATACTGCTTACCTTTGTCCTCTCTGCCCAGGCACAGATAAAAAGATTGCTTTCCAGCTTCTCTTGCTTGAAGTTGTGATCAAGAGACTTGGCTCTGGCCAGAAAATGTGGGCAGAAATGATACAAGCAACTTCAGTCCTGGTCCAGGTACGCCTCTACTTGTTTGCAGGCTGTGTAAAGCAGCAGACTTCAATTAGCACATTCCTCTGGTCCCCAGAATACAGTCAATCCAGTTGTTGAAAGGATCTTGTATCTTTAAAAGACTTGAGGAGCTTAGCCACCTAGGGAAGTCACTGGAACTTTTTGATTATAGTATGAGAGAGAAATAAACTTTATAGTGTTATGCCAACAGGATTTGTGGATTATTATTGCAGCTGATATTACTCAATAACTTTGGCATTTTAAACATACTTATTTTATAGTTTTTTTTCCCCAAATCATCCTCTTATTTCAAATTATGGGGTACTAACTTTTTTTGTCTGTGGTCTGTGTACTTTCACTTACTACTGGCTATTGCCTCATAGGGGATGTAGTTTATTTCGGAGTGGGTTTTATATTTTTTAGTTGGAATTCATTTTCATGAAAGTCATAGTTTTTTTGAGCTCCATGTGTGTAAATTTATAGAAGCTGTTCCCAGAGGGATTCTTGAATTCTAAACCATGTAAGTTGTATACATTTGGGCACACACCTAAGAACTATGCATTTTTTTCAAAGTTTGTATTTACTTATTTTGAGAGAGACAAAAAGAGAGAGAGAGAGAGAGAGAGAGAGAGAGAGAGCGCAGGGGAGGGGCAGAGAGAGAGGAAGACAGAGAATCCCAAGCAGGCTCTGCGCTGACAGCACAGATGAACCCAATGTGGGTCTCGAAACCATGAATCACGAGATCATGACCTGAGCCGAAATAAAGTGTCAGATGTTCAACTGACTGAGCCACCCAGGTGCCCCTGCAATTTTGGGTTTATAAATGTATAGTTACCTTTTCCGCCTATCCAGACTCAAAGCAGAAAACATGTTTCCTCCCATTACCCTTGGTCATATTTAGGGTTTGCTGGTCTATTTTTACATGAAAGGGGAGATTTTTGCAGGCTCTAGATTTATCTGGATATTTTTGTTCCAGTCCCCCACCTCTCATAGACTCAAGACCAGTTTGCTTCATTGAGGTTTGTTAAAATTTAAGACTCTTATCCTTGGAGCCCACGTCTAGATATGCCTCTCTCCTGGACTATGATAATAGCACCAGCTTGTGAGTAACTATTCTGGGTTTGTTTCTGGTCCCTGCTTTCTAAGCTCAAGTATGTATTAATTTTCTCTTACATTTTACTTACCATTCATGTTGGGAATGGGAGTGAAAGGGGTACCTGCAGCTCTGTCAGCTCAACTCCCAGAAAGTCCCACTCCTTTCTTTATTTTACAAATGAAAAAACTGAGTCTTATATGGGGATGAACACAGCCACACTCACAGACCTATTTACTGGCACAGCACAGACTGAAATTTATTTATCCACACTCATGTTAGCTCTAAATTGTAAACTGAGTGAGTGGATTGTGCTGGTAGGTCCTACAGGCATCTAGCAGAACATAGGACATACATAAAAACTCATTGACTGGTTGTCCCACTAGAAAATAGTTTAATTCTAGGTTTCTGATATTATGGGTACAAGGGACAAAAGAAGTTTTTATGCTTTTAGGAAGGTGATCCCAATGGCCAAACTCAAGGTATATGAATTCCCTTGGCCCCTCTAGGCTCATGTCCCTCTAGAATGGAAGGCTGGGCTTTTAGACACTTTCAGGAAATGTGTTTGAGAGCTAGTGTTGCATTCAGATGACCAGTGGGGATGGCATGCCGGTGAGAATCTCCCTGTTGTGTCCTATGCCCCCTCTATTCTGATATTTTATTTTCTTTCTCTGACTCTTTGCCAGCAGCTGAAACCCTTTAGTTCATTTCTTCACCAGTGCCAGCTCTGTGGGTATCCAGACTGCCAGATTGCAGAACTCAGGAGCTCGATTAAAGCTAAGAGCATACCTGTCTGCTCACCAGGAAATTCTATTCTGGTGTTCCCTTCTCCTGGCTGGACCCTTCCTTTATGGCAAGCACAGGTTGGCTGTCATGTCTATGAACTCTTTCCCAGAAAGAATCAATCTTTCTTTCCTCTAGGACCTTCTCTTAGTTCAAAGCTTACACTCATTATTTGCTTATACATGCATCAGTTAACAGGTGTGAATTTGGTATCAGACACTTCGTTGCAAGGCTGTCACATTTCTTTGTTTTTTTCCAAATCAAATAACTGGCTCAGTCACCCACTCCTGCCGCTCCGGTAAATTCAAAGGCAGTCACGTTTTGGTGAGCTTTTCTGGTGTTTTGTTTGTTTGTTTGTTTTTAATGTCATCCAAAAATCCCGTGTCTTATGCAGTGCCCAAATGTGGGCTTTGCCTCTGCCGGTCCAACCTGCCTGAGCTCTTGGTGTAGATCACTTTGGGGCAGCGCCCCCTACGTGGGCGCAGGGAACCTGCTGCACTCAGCTTTCTGCAACCTTCTTGCAGAGAGCTAGTGGGACAGAGCTTTCCGCCTCCCTATCCTCACCCCCTTCCTCTTCCAAATCCAAGCCCCCTCCTTAACGTCTAGGACTCGACTTAGCCTCTGACCATTTGACTGATGTTTACTCTGAGCCTCCCCATGTCAATTAACTCTCTCCCGAGTTAAAAAGGAGAAGGAGAAGGAAAAGGAGAAAAGCCTAAATCACACCACCAAGTTTTGGTTGTCCTTCCAGAAAGGGGTGGGAAGTAACTTTTCAATTTTAAATCTCCTTTAAAAGAGAACGAGACATAAAAAGGGTGTCCACTGGGATTGCCATCACACACTTCTGCGGCGTTTCTCCTCCCCTATAGAATGTCTTCCAGGCAGAGATTTCCCCTCTTCTCCCAGCACCTAGATGAGAACCTAGATGAGAATCGGACTGGTGATGCCCAGCAAATGGTTGCTGACAGAACACCCTGGCGGGAGGTAGGAGGGGGGCTTCCTCTCATGTCTGTTTTGTCTGGTTGGAGAGACGTCCCAACCTGTGGGCGCCTGGTTCCTAGTCGCTGTCACCCAGCCACTGTCGTAAGGGAGGGGAGGACCCTGGAAGACTGGACCCCAGAATTGTCCCGCTCTCTCTCAAGGACCCGTGCAGCTTCTGTCTGAGAGCAGGAGGGAGCGGAGTGGGGACCAAGGACAAAAGGGAGAGACAGAACCTGGCCTCGGACAGCCCCTGGCTCGGCCGGAGGTGTGATGCGGAGGGACCGGGACAACGGTGGAGACGGAGGCGGGGCGGGGTGCCCTGGCTGTAACCAGTACTCACTTCCCACTTATACCAGCGGGCTGCAGTTCCCTGGGCGGCCGCCGAGCCGCCAAGGGCCCCGCGGGCTGGCTGGGGTGGGGGCGGGGGCGGGGGCGGGGCTCGTCACGTGGAGAAGCGCGCGGAGGCGGGCGGGGCGGGGGCGCGCGCTCGGCTCTTTAAAGGCGCGCGAGCCGAACCCGGAGAGGCGGCTCCGCGGCCGCAGGCGCAGGCCCGGGCCGACTAGCGAGACGCTGGGCGCGCCGGCCGCGGCAGCTCAGAGTCCCAACATGCGCCGGTCGGTGTGGCTGGCGCTGGCCGCGTCGCTCTTGCACGGTAAAGCCGCCGAATCTCCCAGTCCTCTACTCCTCCTCCGCGGGATCCCGGGCGCATCCTGGCTGCTCCGTGCGCCCCGCGCCCGGGCCAGGTTTGGGGGCTCGCGCCAGCGAGGGACAGTGGGCGGCGCTGCCGGGGGCTGTCCTGGGAATGAGAGCCCCTTTCGTTTGGGTTGCTTGCTTTGGGCGGTGGGGGTCCGCGGGCAGGGGGTGTGGGGTGCACCCCCGGTGGCCTTCCCTGAACAGCCCGTTGGGCTCTCCTTAAGTGTCCCTGCAAGGCGAGTTCCAGAGGAAGCTCTACAAGGAGCTGGTCAAGAACTACAACCCCTTGGAGAGGCCCGTGGCCAACGACTCTCAGCCGCTCACCGTCTACTTCTCCCTGAGCCTCCTGCAGATCATGGACGTGGTGAGTCCTGGCCCCGGCCACAGGGCTGCCCTCTCCCCGCCTTGGGCTCTGAGGAGTCGCGGAAGCATCAGGCGGGGTGGCTTGGCTTGGACGCGCTAGTTGGCTCAGGGTGAGGCGGGCCCGCGCTCAGTCCCTGACCTGGGCCTGCCCTCTGCTTCCTACCTCAGTTTCCCCATATACTGCGTGCCTCAGTTTCCCCACCAATCGAGGAGGAACCCCGTGAAGCATGTTTCACTGCCCCAGCTACTTGTGCATGGGTACTTCAGTCCCACCTTTCCCTCAGCTTAGAAACTCAGGATGAAAGTATCCCCATCCTGAGCCAGAATCAGCAAGAATAAGGTCCAAATGATCACATTTTAGTGCTCCTTATGTGCTAAGCGTTAGCATGCAGTCTGTGCCAATTTAGCCATCTCTAGACTTTGCTGGTGCCTGAGGTATGTAATTTCTTTGGGTAGGGGCTTGGCCTTGGGCTTTTTAGTTGGTTAATGTGTCCAGGCAGTTGGCCAGCTGTGAGCATTTACACGCCCCTCACCACAATACCAGTAATGGACTTTCCCTGGCCCCTTACTGGTGAGAGTAGTGCTGGTAGTCCAGCTTTGGGTCCACACCCGAGATGCACTTGTCTGTTCCTTCAGGCACCTGCTCTCAGCCCCATGGGGTTTTTTCTTTGTGGACTTGCTAGTGCTCATTTCAGTGGACAAATCTGTATCATATGTATGACAAGTTCTTTTTTGCTCTTCTAGACTGCTCTGAAGGTTCAGTTTTCATTGTTATATCCTTCATACAATACAAATATTTTACAAAAGCGTTTCATTGTTAAAAATGGGTTTCTGTGCGGTGTCTGTACAAGGCATCAGATTCTGTTCTGGGGCACATGAGGATAAGAGTGGGACACAGGGATGGTGGTGTTCAGGGAGGAAAGAGGTGTGCGAATGGCCTAAGTTCCACACAGAAAGTGCTAAGAGCCACCAGAGAGGTTCAGATAAGTGGTGTAAGAAGACATGTGATATTTCATAATTTTACAAAGAGTACCCACACTACCACACTGATGCGTGTTGCATCACTTAACCTAGTTAGAATTGCCACAATGAATGTGTTCCTCTCCCATACTACACCTGTGTTAAATGTGTACTTTCTCCTACAGACAGAACTATGCTTTAAAATATTCAATGCATATGTGATGACATGGTCAACTTATCATGAAAGGAGGGCTGTAAAGAAAGACAAGTGCCATCATACAGTTTGCAAAAATTGCTGTTTACAGAGCTTGGATTATAGGAGAGGGGAAAGGATGAAGAGTTGGAGTTAGGGGAAGAGAGACTGAAAAAGAAGCTCTAGCATTGAATGAAGCCAGGTCAGAGAAATGCAAGTACAGAGGCCTTGGGAGGGGCACAAGTCTCTGGGTGTTTGGAGAGGCAAGTACTTTACAGAGCAACTTCTCTTTTACTTCAAGAGGTTCAGGATTTGTACTTGGGAGCCTTGATGGGTTCTGGCTTTGACAGTTTGTGGATGATTGCTATTAGGTAAGTTTTATAAGTGATCGGAGTCTGTACTGTGCATGATAGCATTTCATTGGTCACTGATGAGCTAAATATGTGAATGCACTTTGAGAGACCACAAAGTTAGCACATGACTGTGGTCATTTTCAGTAAAACATACCAAACCAAACAGCACTCCCCACCCCATCCCCTACACACATGATAAAGGACCAGTCAACACACTCCACAGTTGGTGCATGATAGGCTGGGAAGGTGAAACCCACCTCCCACTGTCCCATTTGCCTAGGATTGGCTCCAGCCAGCAAGACAGCCTTACCATGGGTATGCTACACAGTTGCCTCTCTTGAGTGGTCCTTGTGCTGGCTGGGTGGTATGTGAAGTTACAGTGGCTACTTAGCCAAGGAGTAGGAACAGTGAGCAAGTGAAGCTGTCCTCCTAAGGCTGGCCATCTCTTTTGGAGAGGAGACCACTCACTGAGCAGCTGCAAGCCTTTCTGAGTGCTTTTGACTCTTTAAGAGACCCTTAAGGAATCAGGTTATATAAGGGATTTGGGGGTCTTATGAGAAGTTTAGGCATAAACTTGAGTTACACAATGTGACAAATAATAAAACACAAACTTGTGTCAAGTTAGGAAGTTTTAAAAAAAACAAAAATCATGAATACTGGATATCATCATCATTACAGTATTAGAGAAACACGTGAAGACAGCCATTAGCAGCGTGAGGTAATGGGAAGGTGGGAGGGGAAAAAGCCTTGATCTCACCTTGGCTGTCCAGCCATGACCCCATTGAACTTCCTAGGCAGGCAATGCTGCTAGCTCATGGTGTGGCCTTGAACAGATTTCTTTACCTCTTTAATCCCTGTTTCTTCATGTGTATAATGAGAATGGTAATACCCACTTCACCAGGTTTCAAGAGGATTAAATAAGAAAAAGTACTTGACATACACTAGTGATTCACTGAAGGTTTGCTCAATCTTAATTATGTAGCTACTCAACTCAGAGATTGGGAAGTTGATGCCTAGAAAGCTGTGGTCACTTGCCCAAAGTTGCTCATTGGTTAGAGGCAGGGCTGCAAGGAAAACCCACATCTGACTTGCAAGTTCTTTGCATCTCTTGCCTCCTTTAGAATTGATAACTACTTTTGCAGAATAGTTAGCTTGATTTATTTAAACTGGCTGAACTGTAACTGATTGAGTGTGACTGTCCTGAGATCCTAGGTGAAAAGGAAGTCTCTGTATCAGAATTAATGAAATATGCAAACATTTGTATTCCAGTTGGAATTGACTCTGCCTGGTTTTGAAGCAGGGCTCTCCAGCTGGAATCTTAGCACCGTGGACAGAGACACAGTGGCTCTCATAAGGGATTCATGTGACAGTCTTGACTGGTGCAAAATTCTCTTTATAAATCTGGTAACAGGGGTCATTTATGCACTCTGACTGAGCTGTTCTAGAGACCATTATCCCTCCCCCTAAGTCTTGTTATTGTTCCCCTTTTTGCCAGCAGAGGTTTCCTGGATGGAATGATGGAGAGTTGGCATATGATGTTGCATATCTTATTTTCATGAAAGATCATTTCTCTTTCACCAATTTATTCCACACATATTTACTGAACTTGTTTTTGTGAACATTGCTTGATTCAGAGGATTCATAAATGAATAAGGGATGGTTTCTACTTTTAAAACTCCTCACAATCTGGCTGGGGAGACTGACATGGAGATCCAAGACTACGACGTGTGTAATTTAACATACATGCCTATACAAAGTGCTACAAATACACATAGGAGAAAACATTTATTTCCAGCTAGCATGGCTGGGAATGGTTTCAAAGCGGAGGTAGTTAGATTTCTAAAAATGAGTAGGAATTTGACAGTTGGAGAAAGTAGGAGAGACTTTCCAGGTGATGGGGGCAGGGTGAGGAAAGACAGAGATTTTGGTGGAGGGCAGCATACCTTCAGCAAGATGGGTTCTATGAAGCACTGTCTCCTGGTTAACCTTCACTACAAGTTTTACTGCAAGACTTCTTAGAATATTGAATGTCCTTATATTTATTGAGAATTTCTAAAAGAGGGATATAGCATTGACCAAACTACTAATTTTTCTTTACAGACTCTTTTGTAAGAATTATGTTCTAGAAACACACCTTGCAGGGTGAAGGATTGGATTATTTTTTTGGTAGGATTATGAGTTGAGTTCAGAGACAGGAGGGGAATAGAGTGTAATGTGTCGTGTATGCTTTTGCAGAGTTGAGCTTTTGCCCTCGTCTGGGTATCTCAGAGGGCATGAGGAGGCAGTGGTGCCAGGGGATTTGTGAAGCTGCAAGATCAGCTTGCCATAGCATATTTTCCTAGAAATGGAAACAATCCAAACTGTGATATTTGTATTAAATCCAACAAGTATAAATTATAGATTAGAATGAAAAAAAAAGATGCACACATTTTAAAGACAAAGCATGTGTTTTCAAAGGGATTGTTTTACCTGCTGTGGTCTGTTCTAGCTATTTAATAGGCTCCTTGGTGAAGTGCTAGGTGTAGAGTGGGAAGGTCTGGTGGATTTTTAAGGAGAGGAGGGATGTAACCAGATCTGTGTTTATTTAGATAGAGGATGTTGAGGGCAGTATGTGTGTGGAATTGTTTGGAGAGGAGGTGAAGTGTATGTAGGCAAGGGATGAAGAGGTCGAAACTTCCCACATTGTGGGAAAGTGAAAAGTGGACAGATTCCAAAGACACTTTGCATAGCCAATCTGTGATGTATAACTGTTTATGTAAACTTCATGTAGCTACATAGATAAATTTGTTATGTAAAAGTGCCTGAGTTATTCCTAAATGCATACTCTGACTCACAGAGTTTATTAATTTACTTCGTGGGTTTGTAACTGGGCTACGAATGAGATAAGACACAAGAAATCATTTTGAAGTGTTGCAAATGCAGGGTTCTAAACTGCCAACAGTTTCCATAATATTTCTCCTTTATTTGTGCCATTTAGTCATTCACCTGTATGCATACATCTTAAGGCCATTCTAAGTGTTGATTTGCATAAAATAAATGTGCACAGTTATGAAAGCCTGTCCAGAAGGCAAAGTATTTAAAATGAGTAATGTGAATCAACACATAATTATTATACAATGTAAAACACATAATTATGCACAAATGATTTTTGGTATTTTATAGATTTTACTTTTAGATTCAGCCTTTTAGAAGCGTTAGTCACAAGACAGTTGAACTAAGTGGTCATGCATTTGGGGTTTGCTGCTACCAGTGGCGGGCATGGTTGTGGAGCCTGATATCCTAAGGGCTTGTGTGTTACCTGACACATCCTCACGGGGCCTTTGCTTTTTCCAGGCTTAGAATTTTTCATCTACCAGCCACTATTTAAAATGCTATAACTCTAACTTAATGTTATCAAATATTAACTGTAAAAATTGTACATCTTGAACATCATGTGTGAAGAAAACCCAATGTTCAATTAAGTATCCTAATGTTTGTATACATATTTCTTAAAACTACAAAGGTAATATATATTTTGTGTAGGAAACAAACAAACAAAAAGGCCCGAGGGGAAAATCATCACCCAATTACCATTATTCAAGCCATTCTGGTGTAGTTCATGGTCTCTTTTCTCTATAGAGTGTGTAGAGAAATATTTAAAAATTAAAAGTTTAGGGGTTCCTAGGTAACTCATTTGGTGAAACATCAGACTCTCAATTTCAGCTTATGTCATGATCTCATCATTCATGAGTATGAGCCCCACATCAGGCTTAGTGCTGGGGATAGAATCTGCTTAAGGTAACCTCTCTCCCCCTGTCCCTCTGCCCCTCCCCTGCTTGTGCATGCACTGCACACATGCTTTCTCTCTCTCTACCAAAAAAAAAGTGGGGGCTCCTGGGTGGCTCAGTTGGTTAATCATCTAACTCTTCTCCTCCCCCCTCTCAAAAATAAACTTAAAAAAAGTGTATAACCCCATTACAACACCTTAAACCATATTAACAGGCATTAATTTTAAAGTGATGCAAAGAAAGCCCAGGGTCCCCCAACTTCTCCGCCATATTAACTCCTCCCCCCAATATGCCATGTAGTAAACAAATACGAGTTTTAAAATAAAATCAAATTCATTTTCCACTATCCTGCATTTCTCACATTAGTGCATGTTCAATCTCTGTCCCTCTTTTTATTTTAGAAATCGTTTAAAAAGTGTATATTGAAATGATTCATGATGTGACTTTTAAGTTACATGAAATGATTCATGATGTTGTTTCTAAACCTGGTTGCCTTTTTATTTTGTCCCAGTGCATATGAAGAATTGTAGGTATAATTTGAGGGTCTTGAGGATACTATATTTATCAACTTTCATGTTTGTTTCTGGCCGACATCTGGGTCATGGCACCAGCACAAGCACAAACTGCCTTAATCCAGTTAATCATTGAGATGATGAGGGCCTGGACTTCCATCCCTGTAAGGGCTGCTCTGCTGTTGATTTTTGCTTATACATACCTAGATATAAATATAAAGAATTTGCTAGAGTCTTCTTTCTTTTCAGTGGAACTTGAACTCCTGTTTGGTTCCCCTAGCTCTCAAGTCTGTCAAGATGTGCTTAATTTTTTGGTCTCTTAGGCATTGTTTCAGGAATCATCAAATGGTTCCCAAAAGGTGCCCCAAACTCTGTTATCTACCCAGGGCTTCCCTCTCCTTCTGGATCTTGGTGCTGCAATTTCTCATTGCTCTATTAATTTCTCTGGTGTTTTTATGCATGTGATCATTGCATTTTCCATCCTAATTGTTCTAACTGGAGGATTCGTGAGAACCACTTTGTTCATCATTGATGGTAGCAGAATTGAAATTCTAAATTAAGGCATGTTTATAATGCATCCTTATAATTGATCCAGATTTATTATGGTGGAGATTTTATCCCTCTCAAACCTCTTTATGGCTTTGGGACATAAATAAACATACAAATTTTTTAGCTTTATAAACTGAGAAGTATGGACACTTTTACTAAAGGAATCTTTCTTGTAAATGTTGCTTTTCAGGTCTACCACTGAAGGTATTCCCCAAAGGGTTCAGTTTTCTCAGAGTTCCTGATTCATCCTTGACATGCTGTTAAAGGAAGAGAAATAGTCTTGTTATGGAGGGATGCCAACCAAAATCTCTGTTCTCTTATTGATTTATTAGGATTAGGTAGTGTTTTACTCCTCAGAGAAAAGGAGAGTCATTTGGAACCTTCTAATAGCAATTCCCATGGTATTTATTTCAGTAATTTATTGACAGTCAACATCAGCTATAAATCATTTTAGCAAAAACCAAAAACAAACAACTCCCCTAAACCAAAACTATTATAAAAATAATGGGTCTGTGTACTTATTTATGTGTATATAAACACACACACACACACACACACACACACACACACACGTTCTTATCTCTCCTTGTTGAATATTTTCTTTGGGTACCTCTAAATGAGATATCATACAGTATGCTTAAGTTTCCATGAAAAAAAGCTGGAAGTTACAGAAAAAGCTAAGGAATTACAGCTCCCAGATTTCCAAAATAATTGGATAAAACTAACATGATATTAAATAAGGAATTGTACAAAAACCCACATTCTGGGTTAAAAGTCACTGAAGGAGAATGGGCTGTGGGAGAGTGTTGGACATGTGCTGACTCCAGGCCCCAAGTCAGGTAGTAGATGAAGGAGCTGATCTGTCCCAGTGACAGGTAGAAGTTGGTAAAGGGGGAGGGAATTGTAACTGTCATAGTTAACAAATGCCATTTGTGTGAGATGATTCTCAAAGTGGGGAATTCACTCCCAGATCATTGTAAAGATTCCTGACTTGGGGTAAAAGAGTTAGTGTCTATATTCCAGGGAGAAGGCATATCGATAAAGTAAGAAAATTGCATTTATTTCTCACTGAAAAACCATTAGTATGACACTGAGCACCACGATTTAGTTTTTCCCTTCTCTGGAAGTTTGTGCAGGTGGAATAATGCAAGCACATGGTGTGTATTCTTTTGGGTCTGGTTATTTTTGCTCAATTTTATTTTTGTGAGAGTGCATTCAAGTTGTTGCCTATTGTAATTTATTCATCTTTATTGCTATTCTGTTGATGGATATTCGGATTCCAGCTTTTGTCTATTAATAAGAACTCTGCCATGAATATTCCTATTGTACATATATTTTGATGCACATGTGTATGCATTTCTGCCTATCACATGCATATATGTATAGAAATGGACTAAGTCATAAAGTGGCAATATCTTTAAGTTTTCCAAATGAAGCCAAATTGTTTTATTTATTTATTTGTAAGTGTTTATTTTATTTATTTTGAGAGAGAGACGTAGAGAGAGAGAGAGAGCGAGCAGAGAGGGGCAGAGAGAGAGAGAGAGAGAGAGAGAGAGAGAGAGAATCCCAAGCAGGGTCCACGCTGTTAAGTGCAGAGCCCGATATAGGGCTTGAACTCATGAACCGTGACATCATGACCAGAGCTGAAATCAAGAGCTGGCTGCTTAGCCCACTGGGCCACCCAAGTGCCCCCAAATGTTTTAAAAAATGGTTATATACCAATTAATATTCTCACCAGAAGCGTATGAAAAATTCTTATTGCTCTTCATACTCACCAACTCTTAGTATTTTCAATCTTTTTTATTCACCATTCTGGTGGGTGGGGCTTTTATTATTTATTTATTTATTTATTTATTTATTTATTTATTTACATGTTTATTCTGAGAGAGAGAGAAGGAGACAGCATGAGCAGGGGAGAGAGAGAGAGAGAGAGAGAGAGAGAGAGAGAGAGAGAATCCCAAGCAGGCTCAGTGGGGCTCAACACCATGAAACTTGAGATAATGACTGGAGCTGAGATCAAGAGTCAATCCTTAACCAGCTGAACCACTCAGGCCCCCTTCTTTGTGATTTTAGTTTGTTTATTTTTGAGAGAGAGAGAGAGAGAGAGAGAAAGACAGAGACAGAGCAGGGGAGGGTTTGAGAGAGAGGGAGAGAATCCCAAGCAGGCTCCACAATGTCAGTGCAGAGCCCAATGTAGGGCTCGAACTCATAAACCGAGAGGTCATGACCTGAGCTGAAATCAAGAGTCAGGTGCTTAACAGACTGAGTCACCTTGGCAGACCTTCTTCTTTGTGATTTTAATTAGCAGTTTCTAGATTACCAGTGAAGTCAAGGACATTTTTATTTCCTAATTTTCAGCTTGATTATTTTCTTTTGAAAAGTGTCTGTTCATGTCTCTTGCCTGTTTTTATCATTTCTATTTTTTTTGTTTTGTGTTGTTTTTCCTTTTTGATTTGTATGAGTTATTCTGTATTATGGATATGAGTCCTTAGGCACTTAAATGCTTTTGCAAATATTCCCTCAGACTCTTGGCTTGTCTTTTTGCTCTTTTAATGTTCTTTCTGTCTTTTGTAAATCTTTAATCAAAGTATAATATACTTCTAGAGAGATGCTGTCTTGATGAACAGCAATTCATTATAATGTGGCCCAACTCATGAAACCCTATTTTCTATGTTTAATGCTTATTGTGTCCTATTTAAAAACTCTTTCTTTGTCTCAACATCATGAAAATATTTTCCCATAGAGGCGTTTTGTTGTTCTTGTTTTACCTTTCATATTTTATGTACCATCTACCTAGAATTGATTTTTAGTTGAGCATAGTTTATTTTTTTAATGTTTATTTTATTTTGAGAGAGAGAGCGAGAGTGAGAGAGAGAAAGAGAGAGAGAGAGAGAGAAAGAGAGAGAGCAGGGGACTAGCAGAGAGAGGGAGAGAGAATCCTAAGCGGGCTCTACACTGTCAGCACAGAGCCCGATGTGGAACTCCATCCCATGATCCATGAGATCATGACCTGAGCTGAAATCAAGAGTCAGATGCTGCCCAGGTGTCTCTTAATTTAGTATAGTTTAAAGTAGTTTTGTGGAAATCTTGACTGATGATTAATTTATTTTGTCTTTTAAAAGATAATTAAAGGATTGTAGTGTATTTGCTGTGTGAATGTTGAACTATATTACACTTGGACATTGTGTATCCACTGTGTCTGCCTTCAGATAGATGTTTCAGTTATTTAATGTGTGTATAATATGGATAAAATGTATAGGCTGTGACATTTTTAAGTATTTAAACATGTCGATATGACATACAGCAGTTACAGAGCCAACAGTAAAGGATTTATAAGAAGCCCTAACCCCTAACCCCACATTTCCCATTGCTGTTCATTCCTCAGAGACCTCCAGTGGTCTGTTTCTGGTTATGACTCCTGTTTTAATACTCCATTTATTATTCCTTGATTGATCAACTGTATCCACTTGCTATTGACTTCTTGTTATGACAGGATATGAACTTGGCTCACTCACCATAGCTCCCCACTTCTACTCTCATACCACTGTTGTCATTTTCACTGATCGCTTTTATACCTTCAAAAGACAGTTCTTAAGGCTTTTTTTCATTTCTGTTATCCATAATTGGGTTTCTCTCTCTGTAAGCCCTCTAGTTCTGTCCCTACTTTTCTTTAACTCCTTCTGTCTCCATGTTGGTAACCTTTACATTCTCTCTTTTAATCATATTTAATTTCTCTGCAATTTGATTCTGTTTTTTTTTAAAGCAGTCTTTATGATTTTGTGACAATGTAAACTGTATTGTCTGCAAAGCTATTTTTCTGAGCCTATACTTCCTTCTGTATGGGTCCAATGCTGTGGCTTCTGTGCCATTCATTGGGGTGGAGTGTATCTGTTGTCTACTGATCCTGGTGTCTGTCAAATTCAAGTGTTCTTCTCTTTTTAAATGTTTTATTTATTTTTATTTTTGAGAGAGAGAGAGAGAGAGTGAGAGAGAGCGCACACGCGTAAGAGAGCGCGCATGAGCAGGGGAGGGGCAGAGAGAGAGACACACAGAATCCAAAGCAGGCTCCAGGCTCTGACCTGTCAGCTCAGAGTCTGATGTGGGGCTCAAACTCCTGAACCACGAAATCATGACCTGAGTCAAAGTCAGACGCTCAACTGACTGAGCCACCCAGGCGTCCCTATTTGTCTTTTTTTATACTCTTTACCAAATCATATCATACCTTTCTTTTTCTAAATCTTTAGTCATGCAGTTTATTCTGTGGATCCTCCTTTTATTATTCTCTCTGTTCATTATACAGTTGATCACCTTTCTCAAATGATATCAGTTGAAGATTATTGTTCATTTCTTTAGTTAGTTTATGTGTTTTAAACTGGATTATATTATTTCTTCTAAGGTAATTTATTCCTTTTCTTTTAATTTTGCTATTTATTTATTTGTCTTTCTGTTTATTTTTACGGTTTGTTTGGCAAGCTTTCCTAAAATGACTTCTGATTCTTAGAATTCTTTTTGTATTTTATTTTTTATTTTTATTTTTTAAATTTTTTTAACTTTTTTTAAATTTATTTTTGAGACAGAGACAGAGCATGAATGGGGGAGGGTCAGACAGAGGGGGAGACACAGAATCTGAAACAGGCTCCAGGCTCTGAGCAGTCAGCACAGAGCCCGATGTGGGGCTTGAACCCACGGACCGCGAGATCATGACCTGAGCTGAAGTCGGCCGCTTAACCGACTGAGCCACCCAGACACCCCATCTTTTTGTATTTTAAAATTAGGGAAGAGAAGCATTGGTGGAAGTGCTATATTTGAGAGTAGGATTTAGTGTCTTTCAGCTCTGGTTTTAGGGCCTGAGTGAGGACTGTTAAAATTTTTGAGGCCCCTAAATGCCAAAGAGCTGGATGGTTTGCCTCAGGGGCATCTCTTATCACATTAACTTCTTTATTCTCTAATTCATTACTATCCAATAGAAGTATAATGTCGGCTACAGATGTAATTTTAGATTTCCTAGTGGCCACACTTAAAAACATATAGGTGAAATTAATTTTAATAATATATTTTACTTAACCTAATATATCTAAATTATTAACATTCCAACACATAGCAAATGCAGAAACATTGTTAATAAGATGGTTTACACTTCTGGGGGAGGGCAGAGCTGAGTCTTAGAAATCACATGTGTATGTTGCACTCAGCACATTTCAGCAGCGGTCACTTATCAAGGACTCACCTTTTCCTAGTGGCTACCATATTAGACTCCACAGCTCTAACCAATCCACTTTTTTGGGTTTTGACTGTATTGAGAAGAAACCCTGGCTAATGGTTATTCTTAGAAGGGAGCTGGTAGCTCTCTTTTCCAGAGCTCTCTGTCATTCACCTGTGTCAGCTCCACTCCATCCACCTTGCCTCCTTCTGTTCACTTCTGAACTCAGTGAGGTTCCACTCAGCAAACCTGCTCCTCCCACCCTGCAGTCAGTCCCCTCTCCAGTATTTAGCAGTGGCTACCTTCACTCTACCTTTGCAGTCACCAAGCCTCCATGCACATGCTGTTTTCCTGTAATGTATTGAAATATTTTTATTTATGATTCCATTTATGATTTAATTCCCATTCTCTTTGGGGGTTTTTATACCACTTCCCTCCTTTATTTTAATTTCAGTGGTCTTAGAGGGAAAATGGAAATAAATGGGTATGTTTAGGCTGACATCTCAAACTGGAAACTTACAGGATATTCTTATCAGCAACTTAGCCAATGGCATTAATATGTTGTTTTGTATTTTTAATCCATTGTTTGATTCACATGTCCATGTTGATACTTCTGTAATTCATTTTGATATTTAAAGGGATCCTTTAAACTGATTGGGCAGTGAACACTTGGGCACAGTTGTTTCTGTCATTTTCTTATATTAGTGTAGTTCCTTAGAATGCTGTATGACCATGTCCTTCAGATGGCATTCTGTGACCTGTTGAATATATGCTTAATAGGTATTGTCTAAAAAATACAGGTAGAAGTTATAATTTCCTCGTCCTTGGCAACACCCTTGAATTTACCAAGAATGAGATAATAAGCATTTTCACATATGTCTTACATATACAGTTTATTTAAATGTAAATAAATGTTTTCTTTTAAAGTAGCCACTGTAGAAAGTGATACATTTACTCTAACGAACTACTATATTATCGAATACTTTTGGACTCCTGTTAGGGTTAAAGCACTATTATTTGAAAATTTTCAGTAGGGTATTTTTAGTTTCAGGATAAGTTTGTTTATGATGAATGACAGGGTGTTCCTTAAAGTGGGGTCTCATGATGAAGATTCATGGCTCCTAAATGAGATGGAAATGGATTTTCTGTTCTCTTTCTTTTGGATGCTTATAATCTGATACTGAAGAAAAATCAAAATAAAGTTCTCCAAAGTGTCCTAAGCAACTTAAAATCTTTCTATACTATTTTCAAAGAGAGCCTGTAATGAGATAATGAACTTACTGGTACGTAAGCTTAAAAAATCTTTAGTTTATATTCATATCTTATATATTAAATGAAACGTTTTGTGGGTTTTAAAAATTAAATTAATTAATTTAAAAATTAAATGGTTAAAGCTTTTTTTAAAAAAAGTTTTTATTTGTATTCCAGTTAGTTAACATATAGTGTTAATATTACTTTCAGGTATACAATATAGTGATTCAACAATTCCATATAACACCCAGTGCTCATCACTACAAGTGTACTCCTTAATCCTCATCACCTACTTAACCCATCCCCAACCCAACTCCCCTCTGGTAACCCTTAGTTTGTTCTCTATAGTTAAGAGTTTGCTTCTTGGTTTTCCTCTCTCTCTTTTTTCCCTTTGCTCATTTGTTTTGTGTCTTAAATTCCACATATGAATGGAATCATATGGTATTTGACTTTCTCTGACTGATTTTGCTCAGCATAATAATCTCTAGTTTCATCCATGTCATTGCAAATGGCAAGATTTCATTATTTTTATGGCTGAATAACATTCCATTGCATATATACACCACTTTTCTTTATCCATTCATCATTTGATGGACACTTGAGCTGTTTCCATAAAATGACTATTGTAAATAGTGCTGCTATAAATATTAGGGTGCCTGTATCCCTTTGAATTAGTACTTTTGTATCCTTTGGATAAATACCTAGTAGTGCAATTGCTGGATTGAGGGTAGTTCTATTTTTAACATTTTGAGGAGCCTCTATACTGTTTTTCAGAGTGGCTGCATCAGTTTTTTCAGTTTGCATTCCCACCAACAGGGCAAGAAGGTTCCCCTTTCTCTCATCCTTTATAATACCTGATGCTTCTTGATGTTTCTTTCTTGTATTCTAGAGTTTAGCCATTCTGACTGATAATGAGGTGATATCTCATTGTAGTTTTGATTTGCATTTCCCTGACGATCAGTAATGTTGAACATCTTTTCATATGTCTGTTGGCCATCTGGATGTCTTCTTTGTAAAAGTGTCTATTCATGTCTTCTGTCCATTTTTTAATTGGATTATGTTTTTTTGGGAGGGGGGTTTGAGTTCTTTATATATTTTGGATACTAACCCTTTACCAGGTATGCCATTTGCAAATATCTTCTTCCATTCTTTTGGTTGCCTTTTAGTTTTGTTGATTCCTTCATTGTGCAAAACCTTTTTATTTTGATGAAGTCCCAATAATTTATTTTTTCTTTTCTTTCTCTTGCCTCTGAAGACATATCTAGTAAGATGTTGCTCCAACTAAGGTCAAAGAGATTGCTGCCTGTGTTCTCCCCTAGGATTTTGACGGTTTCCTGTCTCACATTTAGGTTTTTCATCCATTTTGAATTTATTTTTGTGTATGGTATAAGAAAGTGGTCCAATTTCATCTTCTGTGTGTCACTATCCAGTTTTCCCAACAGCATTTGTTGAAGAGACTGTCTTTTTCCCATTGGATGTTTTTTCCTATTTTGTCGAAGATTAATTGACCATATAATCATGGGTTTATTTCTGGGTTTTCTATTCTGTTCCAATGATCTATGTGTGTGTTTCTATGAATTGGCAAAACCTTTACAAATACTTAGTAAAATCCTCAACATTTAAAAACTTCTTTAAAAGGTTTTCTTTTTAAAACTAAAATGTAACTCTTAGATTTTTCATTAAATGTTATAGTTATACTCAGCAAATTATTCCTGAATCACTTACAACAGTATTTTATATTTGCCTCAAATATCTGTAGATTGAGGATCAATACAATTCTGAGTGATGAAAACTAAAGAATAATAGGTATGTTGATTAAAAATGGGCAAAGTCCATAGAATCTTGGTATTTGTGAACATTCAGATATTTCTGGTTATTTTTCAGGGGCATATCCTAGAGGCAGTTGGAAGTCAAGAGATAGGTTTTTGGTTTTTTTTGTTTTTTTGTTTTTTGTTTTGTTTTGTTTTGTTTGTTTCTTTTAAGTGACACAAAGAGCCGGCCGTGTAGATAGTTAAAGCAGGAGAATTTATCTAAATTTGTCTTTGAGGCTTCCCTGTTCTTTATATTAGTAGTCATGTGTTTTATTGTTCCAGAATATTGCATCAAGGGCTTTTTTTCTCAAAGTCATTAGGCCAAGGAGTTGTATTTTCTGACTTAGGGTCCCAGGAATGAGAGAGGATTTTAAAGCAGCTCTCTGGAAGCTGGAACAGAACTGGAATACAGTCCATAGCCACAGGGAGTTTCTCCTTATTTTATTTCCCTCAGAGGGAGTCAGGACAGTTGGACCCTTCATCTTCTTCCCACGTATGGAGCAATTAATGTAACAGGCATGGCCTTGGATGATCCTTTGTCAGTAACCATTGGGTGTGTATTAAAACAGCAACATACAGATGGCACCTTCATTGCTTATGACAGAGAAAATTAGGGGCAGTGGATTACATGAAAAACTGAAAGGGAACATTCATGATAGGAAATGCGTTTCCTTTCCAGTAGTGGTTTGCACCAGCAGGGAGCAGCTCGTCACAGAAGTCTCTTCACAAACAATCTTTCCACTGGCTTCCTGCATTTTTCCAAATAGCATACCAGATTAGAGAGAAATGCTTATAAAGTGCTTGAAACTTAATCTCAAACAGAGGAAATGAATAGCAAGATGGAATACATGGTGTAGCATTGTGTAGATGGGAAAGATTGCACTGATTTCAGAAATCTATTTTTTTGAAAATGAGTGTCCTTCTGACATTATCATTGTATCTGCCAGGAAATCTGGAAAAGGCTGTGGGTAGGTGGGTAAGACCTGAGGTGGGTAGGATTCAGGGTCTGGTTCCCCTACCTATAAGTAGCTTTGATGGTTTGACTTTGGGTGTATAGCTCAATGTCTGTATTTGAAAAGAGCTTTAAAATGTCATCATCTGTATGTATATAACTTTAAAGTTTCAAACACTGTCACACACCTTATTTTTGTCTCTTCAGTAATCATGTGAACTACATATTATATTATTATGGTCATTCTTGTTTAGGCAGAGAAACTTTGGGGTTCGAGCCCAGGTCTTCTCCTTTTTTTTTTTTTTTTTAATTTGGGGATTTTTAAATAATATATTATGCAATATTGAAGATTTTAAATGGGTGACCAATGAGATTTTATTATCATTTTGAATTATTCTGGGGGATATTTGGTATGTTTTATTGCATTGCAGTAAATATTTCTAAATGCTCAAAATGTCAGGTTACCTTCTGTGTCTTTTTGGCATGGTTTCTGTGACCATGGATATTTTCTCTGTTTCTAGCACAAAATAAAATGAGGTGTCACAAGTTCATTGTGTATCTCCCACTCTAGACCTAGATCCCCTTTTATCAAGAAGCCTGTCAGTGGGAAATTGTGTTTGGAAATCACTGATTGACAGTAGGTAATAGAATAAATTCTGACTTGAGTCTACTATATATCTCAGAAAGAGATAACTGAGAAAATGGGAAGTAAGAATAATAAAGAAATGATTAAAAAAAAAACCTTCTGGAGTTCAAGGAAAACATGAAAACTTAGATGAAAAAGTCACACTGAATACTTCAATTTTAACATGCCAAGTAAAGGAAAAGAAAATCTTTAATTCGTGCATAACAGGCAAAAATCATTTTGCCAGAGGATGATTGCCAAAATGACATCTGTCATATAGGAGGAAACCTTGGATTTGAGAAGACAATGGGCTATAATGCCAAAGCTTAGATGAGAAACTGATTATTATTATCCCCCAAATCTCTACAAAGTAAAGTAGAAAAGAAAAAAAAAAGTTTCAAATATGTAAGGATTCAAGGTTTACCACCCACAAATTATTTAAAAGAATTGCTATCCAATGCATTCTAGTTATGCAAAAACAAAAAGCAAACCCTAACCAAACCTTTATAGGTGGGGTATAAGAAATACAAGTAGTCAGAGATAAGAAAAAAAATCTCATTAAGCCTAATTAAAGTGTCAGGCAACAACAATCCCTGCAATTTTAATAGCAGTCTATAACCCAGATCTCTCTTTTGCTCTCTCAACGTATATATGAATGAAAATATTTTTTTCAAAAATTTAAATAAGCACTATAAGAAAATTATAAAATTTTCAACCTTGAATGGGAAAAATGAAGCAAAGAAACTTGAATATTCCAGTAATATATACAGATGGTTTCATCCAGTAATATACACAGATGGTTTCAAGAAACACACCAGAAACACTGTGGGGAAAATAGCAACCCATTTTGATGACAGAAACAAGGCCAGTCTTAATCCTTAATCACTACTGTGAAATGGGTAGATGCACCTTTAAAAACAGGAAGCCCAGATTCATTTTTCAAAGTTCCAGCTAAATGCCACTTCCAAATTAATTTCAAATTAATCAAATTATGCCACTTTTAAATTAAAACTACTCAGGTACTAATAGATAAAAAGACATAGATAAATATTAGATGGGAAAATGCTGCAACAGGGAGATATAACAGTGGACTCACTATTGTATCTTCCTCTATTGGAGGCTCACTGTGATGGTTAATTTTATGTCAACTTGACTGGGTAAGGGATGCTTAGATAGCTGGTAAAACATTATTTATAGGGATGTATGTGAGGGTGTTTCTGGAAGAGATTAGCATTTGAATCTACAGACTGAGTAAAGAATATCACTTTCATCCGTGCTGCTGGGCATCAACCAATTCATTGAGGGCCCTAATGGAACAAAAAGGCAGATGAAGGGTGAATTTGTTCTCCATATTTAAACTGGGACATCCACTTTCTGCCCATGGACATCAGTGCTCCTGGTTCATGGGTTTTCCAACTTCACAGTTCTGGAAGGACTTATACCGTTGGCCCCTAGTTCTTGGGCTTTTGGACTCAGACTCAGACTGAATTACACCAAGATCTTTCCTTGTTCTCCAGCTTGCAGACAGCAGGTCATGGGACTTTTTGGCCTTTGTAATTGTGTAAGCCAATTCCTATAATAAATTTCGTGTGTGTGTGTGTGTGTGTGTGTGTGTGTGTGTGTCCTATAGTTACTGTTTTTTAGGGGAATGCTGACTAATGCACTCATCAAGGGAGGCCATCTGCAATTGGCCTGGGAGGGAAGGTGGCTTCAGTGAGGTGGGAAGGCATTGAAGCAAGTATTCAAAGTCCACTGGGAGGACAGAGCATACATGTCAAGGTGTGATGGCAGAGCTGTGTACCCTGAGGAGCATTGTGGGCCTTGAGGGCTCTGGATGCTCACTGTGAATTATAAGATCAGAGGGATGACAGCAGTAACAGGTGTCAGTACCTGGCTCTGCATTTAGTCCTTGCTGCAGCCCTGCAAATGAACTGCTATTCACTGTATTTTGTTAATTGGACACCAAAGTTGGTGTGAGTTCATGGTAATTGTAAAAGTGGAGCTGCCATGTGTTGAGAAACTACAAATGGCTTAAAAACCATTGAGAGCTCAGCAGCCCTTGCATCAGGAGTCATGAAGTGGACTGTACTTACTGCATCCTTCACCCAGCCCAGACCAGAAGCCAAGTCAAGGCAAGAGAGAAGGGAGGAAAATTGTCTAGGCACTTACTCTGCCTGTAAAGAGCAGTCTGAAATGGTTCCTGGCCTAGTTCAAATGACATTTCTACAAAGAGATTTCCTGGTCTCTTCTAGTCAGAATTAATCTTTTTCCCTTTGGTGATATCAAAACACTTCACTTATTTATAAGTTGCTGCTAGGTAGATTCAGACAGATACACAAGATTTGACATCATAAGAAGAGAGTTTAAAACTGAGCTCAGGGGTGCCTGGGTGGCTCAGTCACTTAAGTGTCCACCTCTTGATTTTGGCTCAGGTCATGACCTCACAGTTGTGAGATGGAGTCACCTTCAGCTCCACGCTGGGACTGGAGCCTGACTGAGATTCTTTTTCCCTCAGGCCTTCCTCCCCTCCCTGAAAATCAGTCAATCTGAGCTCAAACCCTCCTAAGTTGTGTGAGCTCGGGAATGCTGCCACACCTCTTGGATACTGTCCCTTAAAATAATAATACTTACTGTGATAATGTCACAGTACTCTTGTAGGTGGTGATACTTTTAAAAATTTGTATTTTTGTTAATATAATTCTTGCACATAAATTAAGAACTGAAATAGATCTCTATGGCTTATTTATATATCTGCCTCCATTTACATTTCCCAGAAGCAACTACTTTCATTTCTTAGCTGTTTCTTTGAGATTCACATCTATATCTTTAAATGAAATGCTTGCAATAACCACTACCTTTTGGTTTAGAGTTATGTTCACTATCTAAGTACTTCCCAATGCTGAAGTGAAGATTTATTTCTCCATTCACTCCCCACCCCCAAACAAGTAATACACTTCCCCCTTTCTTCCCATTTTCTCTCAATGGAATTATATCATCATTTTTGGTTAAGTTAATATACAGTATGAAATATAATTACGAAATTACTATTCACATCTGAGCCATGTAGTAGACTGTGATTGTATTTATTTTCTAGCATAATTTTTTATTTTCCTCAAAGCTAATGTTATTATCTTTTTCCAGTCATTGAATTTCTTGTGTAAAAATCACTGTTTCATCCCTAAACGTTTTAGTAGAAGTATAAATTGTACTTCTTATGTTCAGACACATGTTGTTTTTTATTTTTCAGGTTCTTAGAGACATATCTTTTGAAGCATTTTGTCCTCCTGTTTGAAACTAAATTGGTTGTTCCCTAGGTCTGCTGCATAGCTGTCACACTGGTATTTTCTTTAACTATTGGGTTCTGTCAACAAATCTCAAATACCAATGGGGTGTCCTACAATTCAATTCAATTCTCATCCCAACTACCCAGAGTTCGCATCAGATCTGACAAGATAAGGGCATAGAACCCAGCCAGACTGCTCTTCCTTCAGATACCAGCCACAAGTGGGGTCTCCAGGCTATCAGCACTTCTGCCAGGGCTTTCCAAAACCCCTCAGGTTTGATAATTTCCTAGAACAATGCACACAACTCAGGAAAATGCTATGCTTGCAATTATTGTTTTATTGTAAAGAATATAAAGGAGTAGCCAAATAAAGCACTATGTAGGGCAAGGTCTAGGAGGGTCCCAAACACAGAAACCAGATCATGTCACCCTCCCTGTACACCAACCAGGAAATTCTTCCAACCTCTGTTGTCTAGAATTTTTAATGAAATTCCATTTTGTAGGCACCCTTAATTAAATTATTGGCCGCATTATTGAACTCGATTTCCAGCATCTCATCCTCCTCCTCCTCGAAAGCTGAGCTGAAAGTTCCAGCCCTTTACTCTCATCTAGGGTTTTTCTGATGATCACCCTCCATCCTGAATCCTTTTAGGGAATCCCCTGCTTTTGCCTTAAGTGCTTCATTAGCGTAATGAAATCATTATTATCATTCAGGAAATTCTAAGAAGTTTTAAAACTAATTTCAGGAACATGGAACAAAGATTGTGTGTGTGTATGTGTGTGTGTGTGTGTGTGTGTGTGTGTGTGTGTGTTATTTTTTACTATGCCACAACTATCAAGTACAGAATTTCTGTTGCTCATTCTCTAGTTATGTCCTTTTCAGGAACCCATGATGTCTTTCTATGTTTCTGTTCTCATTCTGATGGATGGTGACCATCAGTAGCCGTTCGAGAAAGGGAGCATAGAGGAATATGCTTATATGAAGCAAGGTCTTTTTGTGACTTTATTTTTTGTTGTACTTGATGGATAGTTTAGCTGGAAATAAGCTAAATAATGTTTCCTCAGAATTTTGTTGTTTCTTTGTCCTCTAACTTCCAGTGTTCCAGCTTTCAAGACCTCTGTTTTGCATTCTGAATGTTTCTTGTTGGTAGTGTCTGCTTCTTGTTGAAACTTGTTCTTCTTGCATTGATGCCATAGCTTCTCTTCCATCTCTGAAGTTATTTTTTTAAAGTTTTGAAAGTTTTCATCTGCTCCTCATATTGTCTGTTTCTTCAGAGTCTCCTTATTCCTTGCTTATTTTGGTCTCTGTTTTTCATGTTAGAGGCTTTCTCATAGTGAGGTGATCTTTGGTAAGAGTGGTGTTGTATGTATCCATGAATGTCTTGGTGATGGTGGGGGAGCGGATTTCACTATAGCATGGTCTGGCTGGGAAGATATTTTGTGGACCTTAGTACTTTTAGATCTTTTCTTTGGGGCTTTTCAGTTTGCCACGAGAAAATATTTCTATTATGCAACCTGGACAGTATGAGCCTGACAGAGTTCTGGGAGCCAGGAAGGGACAGGGGCTAGGGAAGTCAAGTACTCTTAACCCCACATCTATTTTCAGTGTGTTATCTCTGTTGAACCTGTGTGTCTCATACAGAGCCCAGAGAGTAAAGTTCTAAATTCTACCAGGACAGGGAGGAGCAATTGCCAGATGTGAATGTGAGTATATTGGGGCATTTAAATTATTCTTATAAATACTTTGCTCCAGTCTTCCTGTTTTAACCCCATCTACACTTTTAGTGTCACAGTTAGCTGCTCCCTTTAATTTGTGATCTGTACTGGGTCCTGTCTCAGCTTCCTCTATGTTGACTTCGATTTGTACTTTGCAGACTCTGACAAGTCATCATCATTTCTTGTCCACTTAGGTTTCAGATTCCAAGCTGTTTATGTTGTGTCTCCTTTCACCTTTCATATTTGTCTTTTATTGTAAATGTGAATTTATGTCTTGACACATTTTGTTAACATTTTTTTTTAATTTGGGAAGAAGAGAATGCATGCTTATATCCCAATTTCAGTTTTAATAGGAATTTTCTGAATGGTGGTGTTGAACCAGGACTATGTGCCAGAGCCCTATGAAGAACTTGGTCAAATATGAGTGCCTTAAGGGTATAAGTGAAAATGTAGAGTAAGGAACCCCTGAGAATTCTCTCCTCTAGAAAATCAAGAAGAAAAGTGAAATTTTTTTTATAAAAACAACTTCTTGGGGCACCTAGGTAGTTCAGTCATTTGGATGTCTGACTTCGGCTCAGGTCATGATCTCCCAGTTCACAAGTCTGGGCCCCACATCAGGCTCTGTGCTGACAGCTCGGAGCCTGGAGCCTGCTTCAGATTGTATCTCCCTCTTTCTCTCTATTCCTCCCCTGCTTGTGCTCTTTCTCTGTATCTCAAAAATAAATAAAAAAAAAAACATTAAAAAAAATTAAAAAAGAAACTTCTTAAAAGCTTTGGAAATTAACCAAAGGCTTATAGAAGTCTGGGGGAGCATTAAAGAAAGTCAACTGAATCTTGGTAAGAAGAGTGAGCTTTGTAACTTGCCCTGTTTCCCTCCCCATATTTCCAGCTGTCCAGGAGCCTTGAAACCTACAGTCTGCAATCATGCTCAAAGCCATCAGCTTACCAGCACTGAAGGCAGCAGAACAGCATTAGGGTTCCTTGAAAGTCTCATTGTCAGAGAATGGCCATTATTTGATCCGTCTGGTGATTCTTTAGTAAACACTACTTGCAGGGCTATCTTTAACAGACCTAATCCAGATCTTTACGGAAAAAGGTCCATAAGGCTTTTTCCATGGGAGCATTTGTTGAAAAAAAATTTTTTTTCCTCTGACTTTCATTTCTGTATTCCTTCGGTACCATCATAATTTCTTTGTTTTTGTATTTTTTTTCTTTTTACCTATTGACTCCTTTTGACCATTTCTCCCCCCACTCCAACCCCACATATTCTCTGTATTCATGAGCTTGTTTTTTGTTTTCCTTTTAGATTCCACATATAAGAGAGATCATATGGTATTTGTTTTTCTGTGTCTGACTTGTTTCACTTTGTATAATATCCTCTAAGTCTATCCATGTTGACACAAATGGCAAGATCTCACTTTTTTTATGGCTGAATAATATACCATTGTATATATGTATCCCACAATTTCCCTACCCATTCATATATTGATGGACAGTTAATTAGGATGCTATTGGCTATTGTAAACATATCTTGGCTATTGTAAACAATGCTGCCATGAACATGGAAATGCAGATACCTTTTTGAGTTAGGTTTTTCATTTTCTTTGGATACTCAAACATTGAATTGCTAGATCATATGGCAGTGCTATTTTTAATTTTTTGAGGAATCTCCAGACTATTTTCCATAGTGGCCGCACCAAATTATGTTCCCACCAAAAGTGAATAAAGGTTTCCTTTTCTCCACATCCTTGCTACCATTTCTTATTTCTTGTGGTTTTTTTGTTTGTTTGTTTGTTTGATTGATTTGGTAAGAGTTATTCCCACAGGTATGAGGTGATATTGTGGTTTTGATTTACATTTCCCTATGGTTGACCATTTTGAGCATCTTATAATGTACGTGTTGTCCATCTATATGTCTTTGAAAAATGTCTGTTCAAATCTTCTCATTTTTTAAGTTGGATTTTTTTTTTTTTGCTATTGAGTTGTGTTTTCCAGTTTGAAAATTTTAGAAGCATTTGCTTAAGCTTAGAATTGCCTGAGTCAATGGATGGCATGTGAGGGAAAATACCAATCTAACCAAAAGACTAATAGTAAAAGCTAGGGAATTAGATGCCGATAGGGTCTTTGAAAATCTCCAAAAAGCATATGTAAGGCTATGCACATGCTAAGCAAAGACCTGAGAAGCCCTAACTTTTCACCTTTGATTGACCTTGAGGCTGTGTGCAAGCAGGAAGTAAATGTCAAAGAAAAGTAGTCAGCTGCCTGGCTGACTGTTGAAAATTTACTTCAACACATACACAGAGCCTGTTGACAAAGATTAGGAGACTTACTTGTTACAGGTGTTTAAGGAAATCTCTATTCCATTATTAACTAGAACAGATACTTCAGTGGCCACACACAAGGATACAGACTAAACAAATAAATAAACAACAACAAGATCAAACCTGGGGGAGGGAAAAATGATTTCCAGAGTTGTGACATTATATTATATAAAGTGTCCACTTTTCAACAAAAATATACAAGATGTGCAGCAAAAGAAGAGAGTGTGGCCCATATACAGAAACAAAGCAATCAATAGAAACTTCTCTGGGGAAGCCCACTTATTGGATATGCTAAAGAAAGACTTTAAATCAGCTGTTTTACATATGTCCAATGAACTAAAGAGAATTATGTCTAAAGAACTTAAGGAAAGTATAAGAATGATGTCTCACCACATACAGGATAAAGAGATATAAATTATTAAAAGGAGCCAAATATAAATTCTGGAATTGAAAATTACAGTAACTGAAATGATAAACTCACCAGGGAGTTTCAACAGCAGATTTGAGCAAGTGGTAGAATATAACTAGGCATCTGAATATAAACTAATGAGATTATCCAATCTGAAGAATTTAAAAAGAAAAAACAAATGAAGATAAATGAACTAAACTTCAAAGACCTGTGAGACACCAACAAATGTATCAATGTATGTAAAATGGGAGTCCTATAAGGGAAGATAAAGGGAAAGAGATAACATTCAAAAATATAATGGATGAAAATGCTCCAAATTTGATGAAAAACATGAATCTATACATCCATAAAGCTCATTGAACTACAAGATCAACACTTCATAACTGATAAATGAATGGATACAGAATATGTGATATATGCAATGGAATTATATTTAGCCATAAAAAAGAATGAAATCTTGCCATTTGGAACAACATGGATGGAGCTAGAGAGTATAATGCTAAGTGAATTAAATCAGAGAAAGACAAATACCATGTGATTTCACTCATATATGGAATTTAAGAAACAAAACAAATGAACAGAAGAGAGGGAGGGAGGGAGGGAGGGAGAGAGAGAGAAAGAGAGAGAGAGAGAGAGAGACCAAGAAACTAACTTGTAATTATAGAGAACAAACTGATGATTACCAGAGGGGAGGTGGGTGAGGGGGATGAGTTAATTAGGTGATGGAGATTAAGGAGTGCACTTGTCATGATGAACACCAGTATGGAATTGTTGGATCACTATATAGTACACCTGAAACTAACTAACACTGTATGTTAACTAACTTGAATTAAAATAAAAACTTAAAAAAAAAAAACCTTCATAATCAAACTATTGAATGCCAAATTCAGAAAGAATCTTGAAAACAGTAGAATGCAAAGTATCTTCAGATTAACAGCTGATTTATCTATACAAATCATGAAGGCTAGAAGGCAGTAGGATGAAATAGTCAAAATGCTGAAAGAAAAAAGACTCAACTAAGAATTGTATATCTCTCTAAATTATCTTTCAAAAATGAAGAAGAAATTAACATATTTTCAGATTTCAAAATTGCACATCATTTTGTAACTATATATGGCGATGGATGTTAACTAGACTTATTGTGGTGATCATTTTACAATATATGCAAATATTGAATCATTATGTCGTATACCTGAAACTAATATATGCAATTATACCTCAATAAAAAAATGAAGAATAACTGAGTAATTGGAAAGATATCCCATATCTGTGGATTTAGTATTGTTAAAATGGGACTACTCTTCAAATTAATCTGCAGATTCAATGCAATTTGTATCAAATTCCTAGCTGACTCTTTTTGGACAAAAGAATCTTGAAAAAAATGTTGGAGGACTTGCTCCAGTAATCAAGACTGTATGATACTTATATAAAATTAGACATGAAGATCCAAGGATTAGAGTTGAGGATCTTGAAATCTATAAATTGTTGGCTAATTGCTTTTTGATGAGTGTGCCAAGATAATATGAGTAAGAATTTTTTAATAGGGGTTTCTAGGTGGCTCAGTCCTTTGGGTGTCCAACTCTTGATTTTAGCTCAGGTCATAATCTCATAGTTTATGAGATCAAACTCAGTGTTGGGCTCTGGGCTGTCAGCCCTCTCTCTCTCACTCCCCTGTTCATGCTCGCTCTCTCTCTCTCAAAATCAAATAATAATAAAAAATATGTAGCTTTAAAAAAGAATACTTTTCCATAAACAATTCTGAGACAATTGGATATCATGTTAAAAAAATAAAATTGGACCTCTACCTCATACCATATACCAATATTAGCTCAAAATGTATCAAAAAACTGAATGTAATTGCTAAAAACTATGTAGCTCTGGAAAAAAAATGGGGTGTATCTTCGTGACCTTGGATTAGGCAGTAGTTTCTCTTCATGACCTTGGATTAGGCAATGGTTTCTTAACATCTAAAGCACAAGTAATAAAACCAAAAATACATTGCATATTGTCAAAATTAAAAACATGAGAATTACTATAAGAAAGTGAAAAGGCAAGCCCAAGGTCCTAAAGATTTTCTCCTATGTTTTCTTTAAAAGTTTAAAGTTTTACATTTTACATTTAAATCTGTGATCCAATTTACTTTTTTTATAAGTTATGATATTTAGGTTTACTTTCTAAAATATGATATCTAATTGCTACAGCCCTACTTGTCAAGAAGATTATCCTTTATCTCTTGAATTTTTGCATTCTTGTAAAAATCAATTGACCACACTACTGTGGGTCTACAAATAGGTTCTTTATTTTATTCCATTGATCTGTGTGGTAAACCCTCTGCTAATACCACACAGTCTTTATTAATGAATCTGTTTAATAAGAACTGAAATATAGTAGAGTATATTCTTCACATTTTTTCAAAGTTGTTTTAGTTATTCTTGTTTCTTATTATCTTTCCATATATATTTTATTTTATTTTTTTTTTCAACGTTTATTTATTTTTGGGACAGAGAGAGACAGAGCATGAACAGGGGAGGGGCAGAGAGAGAGGGAGACACAGAATCAGAAACAGGCTCCAGGCTCTGAGCCATCAGCCCAGAGCCTGATGCGGGGCTCGAACTCACGGACCGCGAGATCGTGACCGGGCTGAAGTCGGACGCTTAACCGACTGCGCCACCCAGGCGCCCCTCCATATATATTTTAAATAATATTGTGAATATCTACAACTATCGTTCAGAGATTTTGATATAAGTTGCATCAAATCTATGTATAAATTTAGAGCATTGAGTCTTCTAATTCATGAATATGTTATGACTACATATTTATTTATATCTTTGACTTTTATCACCCATATTTGTAGTTTATAGAATATATGTCCAGCAGATATTTTATAAGATTTACTTCCTCCCTCCTACCTCCCTCCCTTCCTTCCTTCTTCCTTTCCCTTCCTTTCATTTATTCTTTCCTTTCTTTTTGTAAACAAATATAAATAGTAATGTATTTTTTTTTTAATTTTGTTCATGTTTTGTTCACTGTAGTGTGTATAAATAGAATTGATTTTGGTGTATTCATTTTGTATCACCACATTGCTAAACTCATTTATTATTGGAGCTATTATTGTAGATTCCTTGGAGTTTTCTATGCAGACAGTCATGTTTTCTGCAAATAGTAACACTTTATTTCACCCTTCTCCATATGTATGCCTTTCATTTTTTTTTTTTTTTTATCTTGAACTTACTGTCCTGGCTAGAACTTCCAGCACTATGTTGAATAAGAGTATTGAGAGCAGACTTCTTTGCCTTATTTCTGATCTTGAGGAAAAATTGTTTTTTTTGCCACTAAATATAATGTTAGCTGTAGATTTCTTGTAGATGTTCCTTAAGAAGTTGAAGGCCATTCCCCTCTACTCCTTTTATTTCTAAATTTATTATCATTTTTTTAGAGTTTAGTGCTTATTTTGATGCAGTAGATATGATTGGATGATTTTTCTTGTTTGCCTGTTAATATTTTGATTTTTATATTGACTGATCTTTAAATGTTAAACAAGCATCAAATCCTTGGAAAAAACTGTGCTTGGTCAGGACACATCATTCTTTTTTTATATTGCTGAATTCCATTTGTTCACATTCTGTTACTGATTTTTCTATCAATGTTCATGAGAGATATTGTCATATGTTTTATCTTTTGTACTTTTTTGTTTTCAGGGTAATACTAGTTTCATAAATATGTTGGTATGTCTTCCTCTTCTAATTCTGGAAGCAGTAGCATATAATTGCTGTTAATTCTTCTTCAAATGTTTGGTATAATTTAGTGAAATAATCTCAGCTTTGAGATTTCATTTTTGACAGTTCTAAAATTACAAATTCAGTTTATTTATTAGTTATTGGGCTTTTTATGTTATTTTGTATTGGATGCATTGTGATAGTTTCTTTTTCTTTTTTGAGGGAGGTGGGGGGAAGAATTGGTCTATTTCTTCTAAACTTTCAAACTTACATGAATTGAGTTCTTTGTAATATATTATCTTATTATCTATTGGTTGTCTGAAGGATCTTTTCATATCCTGTTTTATTCTTTATGTTTGTTTTCTTTCATTTCTTTGTTGGTCTTGCTAAGTGTACATTACTTTTATTGATCTTTAAAAAAATTATCTCTTTGTTTCATTGATTTTCTCTATTTGTTTTAAAATTTATTGGTTTCTGCTCTTTATTTTTTTTATTATCTTTGCTTTGGGTGTTTTTCTCTTCTTTTGATAGATTCTTCAGGTGGTAATATAGATTATTAATTTGAGACTTCTCTTTTCTCATATGCATTCAAATGCTATAAGTTTCTCTCTCAGCACTGCTTCATTTCTCATCTACAAATTTTGATGTTATATTTTCATTTTCAATGTATTTTTTTAAAATTTCTCTCGTATCTTCCTCTTTGACCCACTCATTATTTAGAAATATGTTTTGCAGGGGGTGCCTGGGTGGCTCAGTCGGTTGAGTGTCTGACTTCAGCTCAGGTCATGATCTCACAGTCTGTGGGTTTGAGCCCTGTGTCAGGCCCTGTGCTGGTAGCTCTGTGCCGGCAGCTTGGGGCCTGGAGGCTGCTTTGGATTCTGTCTCTCTCTCTCTCTCTCTCTCTCTCTCTCTCTCTGTCCCACCCAACACTCACACTCTCTTTCTGTCTCTCTCAAAAATAAATAAACATTAAAAAAATTGAAAAAAAAGAAATATGTTTTTCAGCATTTTAGCCTTTGAATAATTTCTTATTGTCCTACTATTATAGATTTCTAGTTTAATTTCATTGTTGTTGGAGAACACACACTTTGTATGATTTCAATTATATTAAAATTTTTAAGGTTTGTTTATGGACCAGAATATGATCTATCTTGGTATACATTCAATGGACACTTGAAAAGAGAGTGTTCTGCTATTGTTGGTTGAAGTGTTATATAAATGTTGATTAAAGCCTGTTCATAGGTATTGTTGTTAAGTTCTTCTGTAAGCTTGCTGATTTTTTTTCTGCTTGTTCTTTCAAGTACTGAGAGAAGTATGGAGAGCTCCAACTATAATAGTGGGTGTTTCTGTTTCTCCTCTGATTTTTTTTTTTCAGTTTTTTTCTTCTATGTGTTTTGCAGTTCTGTTGTTTTGTGCACACACATATAGAATTGCTATGTCTTCTTGGTGAATTGACTCTTTTATCATTATGTAATGCCCTTATCTGTCTCTAATAACTTTTTTTGCCCTGAAGGCTATTTTATCTGACACTAATATAGCCAGTTCTGATATATCTGGATAAGGTTTACATGCTATTTATTTTTCTTTCTTTTTACTTTCAACTTTCCTGTATTGTTATTTTGATGTAAGTTTCTTGTAGACAGCATAGTTAGGTCACTTTTTTTAAATCTACTTTGCCAGTCTTTGTCTTTAAATTGCTGTATTTAGGCTGTTTACATTTAATATAATTGATGATATGTTAGTGCCTAAGTCTGTCACTTTGTTTTTGTTTTCTGATTGTTTCTCTCTTTTTTTCATTTTTCTATTTTGTTTTACCGACTTTCTATAGGTTATTTAAACGTTTTCTTGGAATTTCATCTTGATTTATCAAAAGTGTTTTTTTGTTGTTGTTTGTTTTGTTTTGTTTTGATAGAGATAGCACAAGAGCAGGGAGAGGGGCGGGGGGGGGGGGGTGGAGGGAGAATCCCAAGCAGGCTCCCTGCTCATTATGGAGACTGTTGCAGGACTTGATGCCATGACCCTGGGATCATGACCTGAGCCAAAATGAAGAGTCAGGTGCTCAACTGATAGAGCCACCCAGGCACCCCATATCAAGAGTGTTTTTGAGCAAAATTATTTGTATAAATTTCTAGTGGGTGTCTAGGATTATGTTATGTAGAAATAGCTTATTGGTTACTGATTTGGTCATTTTACCTGCTTCAGTACAGCATAGAAGTCTTACCTCTGTTTGCATTCTTTACCATCCCTTGTTTATAATATAATCATCTCTACTATTTCTTCTTCATACATTGAGAGCCATCTCAGACAGTTGTATAATTTTTGTTTCAACCATCAAACACAATGCAGAAAACTTAACAGGAGAAATAAAGCTGTATTGTATTACTTGCTCTGTTTTTTTCTCCTTTATGTCCAAGTTTTCTTCTTTCACTGTCTCCTTTGTTTAATGAACTTTATTTATCCATTCTTTTAAGGTAGGATAATAGGCAACAAATTCTTTTAGTTGCTTTCATCTGAAAATGCCTTGAGTTCTCCTTTATTCCTGACCAATCTTTCACTTGATATGGGATTCTGAATTGACCTTTATTTTAACATATCAAAGTGTTATGCCACTTCTTCTCGTCAGTATGGTTTAGGATAAATAATACAGCATCATTTAAATTAGTTTTGCCCTATAGGTAAGTTATTGTTTTTATCTTGCTGTTTTTAAAGTTTTTTCATTGTCTTTAGTTTTTGACTATGATGTATCTTGGTGGAGATTTCTTTAGATTTACCTTGTTTGGAGTTTACTCACTTCTTCAATCTATAGATTTGTTTCTTTTGTCAAATTTAGGAAGTGTCAGACATTATTTCTTCATGTGCTTTTTCAGTTACACCTTCTTTTTGATTCACGACTCCAGTAGTACAATTATTATATCTTTGTTGTAGTCCCATAGGTCCCTGAGGCTTTATGTTTTCTTTTTCTTAGTTTAATTTTTCTCTTTTTTTTTTTTCAAATTGGGTAATTTCCATTGGTTTATCCTCCAGTTCATTCATTCTTCAATCATTCTGGTGTTGAGCCTATCCACTTATTTAGGTTATTTTATTTTTAAGCTCTGAAGTTTTTATGATTCTTACTTAAATCTTCCATCTCTTTGCCGAGAATATCTTTTCATTTATTACTGTCATGTTTGTAATTGATCATTGAAGTACTTTTATGATGTTTGCTTTAAAATTTTTAGCAGATAATTCTGACATATTTTGCTTGTCATCTTGTTGTTGGCAACATTTGATTGCCTTTTTAAATTCACTTTGAGATCTTCCTGGTCCTTTGTATGATGAGCTGTTTTCAATTGGAACCTAGACAATTTATTATGTTGTGAGACTCTGGGTCTTATTTAAACTTTCTAGCTACCTGGCTTTCTCTGACACCATTCTAGCAGAGGAAGAAGGGGTATTGTCTAACTGCTAGGTGAGGGTGGAAGTTGAGATTTCCTGCTTGGCTTCTGTTGACATGAGGGGAGGCAAAAAGGATAAACTCCTCCTTACTCCTGGACAGATACGGAGTTCCTACTCTGCCCCCCCACCCCCACCCCAGCTTACTGACTAGTGGAAATGAAACTCACGGCTTCCAAATTATCTTTATGGGATGTAAGAATCAAAAATAAAACCCAGGAAAGTCACTGCAGTATTGTTCCATGGGTACTAAGGCATACAGGCAGTCTACTTTCTCCTGTATACTTTTCAGAGTCTTCTTGTGTTTACTTTACATGTAATATCCACAATTTTTAGTTGCTTTTAGTTGTATTTAGTGGTAATAATGGGAACAAGTATATCTATTCCATCTTTCTGGAACTTAGGCATTTTTATTGCTCTTGCTATAAGCATTTAAAAATTCTATAATAAGTCAAAATATCAAAAAATCAGATAAAAATCATAACTCCTGTAGTTTTGTATATGTAAGGTCAGTATCACATCCTGCATATATTTTATTTGGAGAGGTCAAGTAATTCTTAGTAAAGCAGGTTGGATGTAAAGAAAGATTTAAGAGATCAGTTCAATATTGAAATGATCAGATCATGACTAAACAGGGAGTGAGAAATATGAGGATCACAGAATAGAATTTAAACAATGGAAAATGTTATAAGTACAATTTATGGGATGCTTTTCTCCCATTTTATATTTTAATGTGTTTTTCATATGATTACATTCTTTTTTTTTAACTTTTTAAAAATTTATTTATTTTGAGAGAGAGAGCACGCCCACATGTGTGTGAGCAGGAAAGGGTCAGAGAGAGAAGAGAGAATTCCAAGCAGCTCTGCACTAACAGTGGGGAGCCCTGAAGTGGGGCTCAATCCCAGGAACCATGAGATCATGACCTAAACCAAGATCAAGAGTCCAGTGCTCAACTGACTGAGCCACCCAGGCACCCTGATTACATTCTTTTAAAAACATTTTAATAATTAATTACATAGTATTCCCTTTTATGGATGTGCTGCAATTGATTATGGCCATTTAACTTGTTTATAATATTGTTGGCACTATCCATTACATAATCAATACCTTTGGACTTACTTGTTTATTCTGACTCCCAGCTATTTCTTTAAGGTTATTTCTTAGATGTGGAATTAGCCCAAAAAGTTAATAGTTTTGTTTTTTAAATCTTTTGACATAAAGGCAAATTTAAAGGTTTCTTTGAAGAAAGTACATAACAGTTTACAAACTGACTCACAGTGCTGGAAACTGCCAGTTTCACTATACTGTCATCAGCTTTTACATCTCATCATTTTAAAATACTTAAAAGGAGATTTGGTTTATTTTATATACATACACCTTTGCATTAGTACATATTTAAGAAAATGGTCTACAGTTGTGGAAACCAATAATTCTTTCTTTCTCAGGATCATATCTTACTATCTACAGTGAAAAATCCATGAGCCCACACCCAGAGGAGGACGAGTCCAGGATGTGAACATGTAGCAATATTTCAAAGTTTTGTGCACCATTTATAAATTTGATGTTAGAATTAATCCAATACAATGGGAGAAGACAAGCATATTCAATGGCAACCTGCCACTTGTTTCCCCATTTGTATATTTTGGGAAGCCTCATTTTACCCCTCAGCCAAAACAGCAATATATATTCATAATGTTTGTGATTTTATTCTTTCCCTCTTTATTTGTGAGTTTATTGGGCAAGATTTTCTGTCTTATTAGTGTGTTTATTCAGTTTTCAAAAGCAGAAAGAGAAGGTGTGTACTAATTATCTTAACCATCATTCCCCTAGGCCTTTCTGATGGAGATGACCACCATCAGAGACTGTAGAAACACAGGAGAACAGAGGAGTGCCTTTAAACTCCTGGTAAAACAACTCCGGTTGCATCTTGGGAAGGTCCTTCTGGGGGCAGAGGAGGAAGTGAGTGTTGAGTCATGTGGTTGGTCAGGGGAGGGTAAGATGTGTCTTTGTGAACTGGGAAGACTATAGAGAACTTTCAGAAGTTACTGAAAGTTCGTAAGAAATGTCAAAGGGGCACTTCCCTGGGGATCTCTTCTTATTTTATAACCTAATCCTTTTTAATAATTTGTCTATGAAATCCAAGTTAGGGTAAATGCATCCCCTTGTTATATTGAAGAGAAACCAATTGTTGTTCTAGATTACAATGAGTATAAAATAGGTGCAAGTTTATTCTGATCTACAGGTTAAGGCATGATTGTAGATAGAGGTGAGGAGGTGGGAAATTGTGGAATAGAGATTCAGCTATAATTGTTGTAGATTCAAACTCAAGCATCCCCTGCACTGAGCATTTTCTACCTAGCTAATTCAGGGTTTATAATGAAAAAACTTTCCCTGACATATTAAGTGGCTTATACATAACAAAAGGTCATTTATTAAGGAAGGGCATACTTTGGAACTTCATGCAAACTATTTAATCACTGGAATTACAAAAAAGTTCCAAAGTCATTCTGTTCCTGATTTTGTGATAGGAACATTTTTCTTGGTAATTGGTATAGTGTGCTTTATGGCATGAATCACTTCATTGTACTTCCCAGAAGAAGAAATGAGGTCTGTGAATAGTCTGAATTTGGCTTATTTAGCTCCTCATTGTTCCTTATAGAATAGGACATCTGAATATGCTGTGTATTAGGAGAAATGGACTTTTGGGCTGGGGAAGAGGTATAGAATTTCCTTTCTTAGTGTTAGAACTCTGCAGTGATTAGTTAGAATGAATTGCCAAGTTATTTCTGGGCACTGGTAATTTATTAGCTTTCTACATACAAGTCTGTAAGAAAAGGATTCGAGCCTAAAGATCTGTAGAGGACTCATTATTTATAGATTGTATAGGATCCTATAGTTCCATTGTAAACCACAAGTTCTTCGAGACTTCTCAAAATCCTTGTGGTAACAGTGTGAACCAGGAATCTGTGAGAGAGCACTGTAGTGCTTTCTCTTCATTGATGTACATCTTTTGAGTAGTACTCTTTAGCCCTCAGGTTTCCACAGTGACCCTGATGAAATTTAAAGTGTGGCTCATGAGCAAATGGCTAAGAAAGAATTCTTGAGACATTTTTGGTGCTAAAAGATGGTTTTATCATAGCACAGGGACAGGACCTGTGGGCAGAAAGAGCTGCACTGGAATTGTGAGGAGTGACTGATTATATACTTTTAAGTTTGTGGAGGGAGAGCCAATAGAGATAAAGTAAGTTTCCAAGGAATTTTGAAGCAAGGCTTTGAAGACCTTATGGGGTAGCTGCTGTTAAGATAAAGACTTTTAGTCTTTAATAAAACAAAATCATTAAGGCACTAAGGCAGCCATGAGTTCCTTAAGGAAGGTCATGCTCTGTATGCCTCAGGTATTTATCAGTGGGCTGCAAGCTGTACGGAGATTTAATTTAAGCTACATTTCTCTTGCCTTTGTTTCCCTCATCAACTCCAGCCCAGTTTCCTTAAAGGGTGGAACCTCAAATGGAAAGTCCTCTGCTAATGTGTTCCTAGGCTCAGAGTTGGCACTGGGGGCTGCCTCGGTAGCAACATTAATGAGAACATTAAAAACTCAGAACAGGTGGGTTGGGCCACCTTTAGGTCAGGGTGGGGCCTGTGGAGCCTCTGTAGAGGGTAAAGTGTTGCCATATAATGCTCAGTGCTCCTGCTACTCCCCCAGGTGTCTATATGGCAGAGAGTAGGAACTTAATAAAAGCGCATCACCAGGACTGGGCATTTAGTCCCATAATTAGCTTGAAGAGGAAGACCTTTTGAGTCAACTGCTGTGGGAGGGACCTGCTACTTCAATGGTGTTCACTTCCCCATGCTCATGTGTCAGGGACCCACTGTACAGACTGTACCCACCCCTGCTCTCAGATACCACCTGACCTCTGACTCCTCTGAAGGGGTCTCAGAGTAGATATTGGCTTCTCTTTTTACAGAAGCCCCCACTATCTTGCCTCTCTCTTACTAGATCTTTGCTTGCTTTAAATGTCCATCTTTTCTGTTCCTGTTGTATTTTGTTGAAATCTTTAGAAGAGGGAAGTATTCCCATTTTGCTTCTTATAATCCTTTTTTATTTAAAACATTTTTTAATGTTTATTTTTGAGAGAGAGAGAGAGAGACACAGAGCATGAGCAGGGGAGGGGTAGAGAAAGAGGGAGACACAGAATCTGAAGCACACTCCAGGATCTGAGCTGTCAGCACAGAGACTGACGTGGGGCTCGAACTCCTAAACAATGAGATCATGACCTGAGCTGAAGTCAGACGCCTAACCAAGCCACACAGGCATGACTTTATAATCCTTGATTGAGGTGTGCAGGGTAACATGCTACTGGGGAATGGGTGACAAGGATTCTCAACTTCTTTTCCGGAGTTGCAGTTGTTTATTTCTCTGACATCACCACAATGAAATTCATTGTTTCTGTAATTCCCATAGTTTAGCGACATATTCCTATAGGTTATTCCCAATTAGCCTTCTCTGCTTGAATGAGTTTAAGAATATCTGCAAACTTAGAAATTTCTCTGCCTTTCAGATAATGTATAAAAATCTCCATGTTGATTCTGGAAGGAACTCCCATGTAGGCTCTTTGCCCCCACTTGTTTTTCGAACATTGGAGTGAATGATGTTGAGATGGATTAGAGAAGTCTCTGCTACTTTTCATTCTTTATCTTTCATTATCTGTAAAAATAACTTTACACCATAGTCCATCAGTTCTGAGATGTTTATTTTTTTCACATTTTAACATTTTTGGAAAATATATATGTCTTACAGTTGAGTGGCATTTGAAATTTGATGTCAGAGCCTTGTTCTGATGCTTGCTTTGTCTCTTTTGGATTATTTTTTTCTTGTCTTTTAGTTGCCTTTCGGTTTTTCTGTCACAAGCTAGAAATGACCTTTAAGGTAATAGGAATTGAAGTAAATACACCTTTAGCATGAGAATTTATGTTTGACTATGGTTACACTTTATTGTTTGCTGTAGCTGTACATTCTTCTAGTGTCCATATTTTTGTCTCCCCTCCCTGAACCTTGGCCTTCCCTTGGCACTCCTGGGCAGAGAGTCTGTAACTCTTTCAGTTGTACCCACTGGTGTCCTACTGGAGCCTTGTGGTGTGGTGAAAAGGTGGGGAGAAGAAGCATTCTGTAATCTTACGATAAAATCTCACTCTTTTGGTAGGCCTGTGCTCCTGGGCTTGAACTTCTCAGGTATTTCCTGGTGATACAGCTCTTCCCTCTCCCATTCTGGTGAGACAGAAAGACTACAGGGTACTGATGTGGGCAGGATGTCCTCTTCCCAGCAGGAATAAACCTCTCATGAAGTCTGGAGGATAGGCTTGTGCTGAGGAGAAGGTGCTGGATGGCTTATTTCCCTAGAGTTGCTCCTTCCCTCCCCATGTCAGAGTTTCAAGATGATTTTTCTTGCATAGTTTTCATGAGAACTTGGTTGAGGCGGGGGGCTCCTGGAGATAAAATCCATGAAAGTGTAGGGGTGTCCATAGGATTGTGGCCTGTGTCACGTGGATGAATGAGGTGTGGGGGTTTGGTTCAGCTCCCCTCTACCTGTGGAATCAAAGTTTGTCCTCAGTACCAACAAGGCACTGTTCAAACTCTCTGTGAACATAAGTAGTCACCATTCACATTCACTCTGTGACTGTAAGTAGTCACAGAGCTCTGCCAGCATCAACTTGTGCACTCACAATGTGCTTTTTACGTTCCTCTTGAATTTTTTGTTTTGGGGGATTTCTTGTGCTTTTTTTTTTATGAGCTTAGATTTGTATTTTAATAGATTTCAGAATTTCTAGGTGTTTTATGGCACAATGGTGTTAAGGTTATGGAGTCTACCATTTCACCAGGACCAGGAGTATGTCTTCTGTGCATTATCCCAGAACGCTTACTATTTCTCATGTGTCTGTTCTCCATTTCAGCTCTAGTCCTGTCTTCCTGTGTCACCTCCATCTTCGACCTCTTCTTTAATTGACTTAATCTCTTTGTGTTTTTCCTCTGCACAAACTGTGATTATCTCATGCCTTGCTTTCATGCCAATAACTCAATTTTTAGCTGGATCTGTTTTGTCCCTTTCTGTGTCTAATTTACTAGCTATGTAATCATGTTGTTTTGGTTCTAAGTTTATTTATTTAACTCTGCAGTTTCCCTTTCACTTCATTTGGTTATTTAATGATCTTGTCTTTGAAATCATGTTTAATTTGATTCAAGGCTTTATTAAGTTATATTGTATAAAGAACTCATGGGAAGCATGTCCTTGTTTGGGCTTTTTTTCCAGACTATATTTTATATTTTATTTGTGCCTATCTGCTTGCCTTCCTTTCTTCCTTGTATTTGCTATTTTAAAAAAGTGTATCCATCCATTCATTCATATACTGCTATATTTTGTTTATGCAGCTGTCATTCCAGATTTTTTTTCAACTTGCCCAGGACTTACCCTCATGATATGTATACCCATAATTTTTAATAATCTGTATTATAATGGTGGCGAGCTATTTTTTATATCATTTTTCCTTATTTTTGGTCTTATTTATTTGTCCTTAATTCATTAAACCAATTAATCTACATTACTTGTAGAAATATTAGAAATGCCAAATAACTGGGCACTGGATGACTTGGTTAAGCGTCCAACTTAAAATTTTTTTTTTAATATTTATTTTTGAGAGAGAGAGAGAGAGCATGAGTGGAGGAGGAGCAGAGAGAGAGAGACACAGAATCCAAAGTAGGCTCCAGCCTCTGTGCTGTCAGCACAGAGCCCGACACGGGGCTTGAACCTACGAACTGTGAGATCATGACCTGAGCTGAAGTTGGATGCTTAACCAACTGAGCCACCCAGGTGCCCTAAGTGTCCAACTCTTGATTTCAACTCAGGTTATGATCTCACAGTTTGTGAGTTCGAGCCCTGCGTCAGGCTGTATACAGACAGTGTGGAGCCTGCTACAGATTCTCTGTCTACCTTTCTCTCTGCCTCTCCCCTGCTGGCACTTTCTTTCTCTCTCTCTCTCTCTCTCTCTCTCTCTCTCTCTCTCTCTCTCTCTTTCCTTCAAAAATAAATAAAAATTAAAAAGTTTAATAAAGGGGCGCCTGGGTGGCTCAGTCGGTTAAGCGGCCGACCTCAGCTCAGGTCATGATCTCGCGGTCCGTGAGTTCGAGCCCCGCGTCGGGCTCTGTGCTGACAGCTCAGAGCCTGGAGCCTGTTTCGGATTCTGTGTCTCCCTCTCTCTGACCCTCCCCCGTTCATGCTCTGTCTCTCTCTGTCTCAAAAATAAATAAACGTTAAAAAAAATTTTTTTTTGAAAAAAATGTTTAATAAAAATTGCACCTGGGTGGCTCAGTTGGCTGAGTGTCCAACTTTGGCTCAGGTCTTGATCTTGTGGTCTGTGAGTTCAAGCCCTGCATCAGGCTCTGTGCTGACATCTCAGAGCCTGGAGCCTGCTTCGGATTCTGTGTCTCCCTCTCTCTCTGCCCCTCCCCTACTCATATTCTGTCTCTCTCTCTCTCTCTCTCTCTCTCTCTCTGTCAAAAATAAATAAACATTAAAAAAATGTAATAAAAATGTCAAATAACAACAAAGAAAAATGTTACTGTTTTTACATCCTGCTCCTTCCTTTCACGTACATCATCCCATTCCCTTCGGCCTTTTAAACACACCTTTGCACCAGTTCCACATGGAGTGTTATGTTGGGATCCCTGTATCTATAGTTCATGTCTTTAGAGGACCCTAATTGTGATAAGATGTGCCAGGACCAGTTCCTGCTTTTCATTGGAAAAGCCTGGTGTTGAAGCTGCACACATTTCTGTAATTTCTCAGGCATTTGTGGGGTCTGGCGGTGGGTGCAGTTGTTTACTCTTAGCCCTGTAGGAGATAATGTGTTATGTGTGTTGCATTTGTTGTAAACAGTGAAGGCAATGCTTGGACACTAATTCAGTTACAATGATGGTTTAAGTGTAAAAGGGGAATTTATTGTGTCTGTTCAAGGAGAGTTGAGATAAATCTTCATTCTGGGGTCACTGAGTGCATCTGGAGCCCTTCTGCCTCTCCTGCACTCCATAATCTTCTTCCCACGCTCCTGCTTCCTCCTTCCACCACCCCCTCCACCTCTCAGCTCTTCTAAGTCAAGGTGCTGTGTCTTTGTTAGGTTCCACTCTCACAATCCCCTTTCACAGCTTTGTTCCTCCAGATTTGGGTCTTCTGGGGGAGATAAGGAGGCCCTTCCTTTTACAGAAGTGGAAAGAAGACCTTTTAGTCCCAGTTAAAAGTACACTCTTGAAACTCCATGCCTCCCTTGGGGAACCTGGGCAGTGCTGGGTATGGGGTCCACCCAGCGGGAACCAAATGGCTACACCGTCAGGGTGGGTCACTTCCCTAGAATATCCCTCTCATACCTTCACACACAGACAGCTGGAGTGGCTCAGTGATGGGCCCTAGTCCCTTCAATATTGCACTGGGCAGTGGGTTTTATGGGGGAAAGAAAATCAGTTACCATAGGTGCAAGGACCTAAGTGCCTGAGACACGCTTGTCACTACTTCACCTGGCATGCATACTTCCCAAAGGAGTCAGCCTGATGGGGTCAGTTTTGTACCCTTCATTATGATGTGTCTTACCTGGGATTAAGTCAGTAAAGAATTACACACTGACCTATTGGGAGGAAAAAAATGTGTATCTGTTATATACTCTGGCATGATTTTAGAGATTTCCTCAAGTCTTTTTCTGAATTGCTCCTGAAAACAGTGTTCTAGAGATATGTAGGATTAACTTTGGTAGCTAAAAATAGAATAAAAGGGTCCTAAATCACATTGGGGAGTTCTAGAGACAATTTTCCAAGGACTATAGCCTGTCTCTGTGGAGTTCTTTGGAGCAGTATCTACAGTATCACGCTCTTCAGAGTGCTGTGTTTTAAAGGGACAGAGCACACACGTTTCCTTTATTAGTACTTAAAAATACTGCTAGAAATAAGTGTATATCTCTAAACAGGTAAGTGATGATTAAGGGGTTCCAGAACCTGGGTAGGAAAATAGTGAGATTCCTTGGCCAAGCCTGCTGTGAGTCTGGGTAGCTGGTGGAGGGACGTTAGATCCAATGCTTGAAGGAAACTGTGTTGCATACATTCTTTTTGAAAAGATTCATATCTGAACATGCATACATCACAGAATAACCCTCAACCCATTAAGAAAATTAATTGTTGAGAGGTGCCTGGGTGGCTTAGTCGGTTGAATGTCCTACTCTTGATTTTTGGCTCAGGTCATGATCTGACAGTTTGTGAGATCAAGCCCCGAATTGGGCTCTGCACTGACAGTGTGGAGCCTGCTTAGGATTCTCACTCTCCCTCATTTTCTGCCTCTCTCTCTCAAAATAAATAAACTTACAAAAATTAAATGCTGACATTGAGACATTAATCTCATAGGCCCAGATTTCAGTGAGAATAAAACTAATGTAATGATACACCACACTGAAAGGTAGGCAGTTGGAGGTAGAGAGATGTTACCTATTTGGGCCAAACTTTCTAAGCCTCTCCAGTACCTTTGTGTTGGAAGAACTTATTTCTGATAATTGAAAGTTGGAAAGTTTTCCTATGTTTTAGTCACTTTTGGTGTGGTACTCATTTAATCCTTGCAACTTGCTGGTGATGTGGCAATCAGTTTCCTATTTTTTGTTTTTATTTATTTATTTATTTATTCATTTATTTATTTAGAGAGACAGAGAGAGAGAGCCAACACAAACTGGGGAGGGGCAGAGAGAGGGAATCTGCCAGCACAGAGCCCAGTGCAGGGCTCAGTCTTGTGAACTGCAACATCATGACCTGAGCCGAAACCAAGAGTTCTATGTTTAAGCCAACTGAGCTACCCAGGTGCCCCTCAGTTTCCTATTTTTACATATAGGAAACCGAGTCTCAGAAAAGCTCAATGACTACTCCAAGTCTACACAGCTTGATGGTGACCCAACCAGGTCTGCTTGTGATAGATACCTAGATTTTTCATTTGCACTCCCAAGACAAAGATCATGAGCAACCCCAAATGAAAACAAAGATGGAATAGGGGTCTGCACCCTGAGAGGGCCAGGTCTTTAGGTACAAGAAACAGGGTGTCTTATGAATGCCTAGCCCTATACCAGTGGCTCTCAAACTTTTGAGCTTCAGAATCCCTTTGCTCTCACAAAAGCTATTGAGAATTCCCCCCATTTTTATGTGGATTATATCTATCAATATTTACCATGTTAGAAATGAAAACTAAGAAAATGTTTCAAGTTCATTAATTCATTTTTAAATTGTAATAAACAATTACAAATTGTTAACATAACTAATATTTTGTGGAAATTAACCATTTTTCCCAAGCAAAACAATTTTACTGAGAATGGTGGCATTGTTTTATATTTTGTAAATCTCCTAAATACCAAGATTAATAGAAGACAGCTGGATTCTCTTATCTGCCTCTGCATTCAGTCTGCTGCTGACATCATGTGCCATATGGTCTCTGCAAAGCTGTCCCCTCTGCTCATGAGGAAATGAGGGGGAAACAGCCTAAAGACTTCTAATGATTATGGAAAAAGTTTTGACTTCACTGATCCTCTAAAGCATCTCAGAACCTCAGAGGTTTCTATACAGTAATTGAGAATTTCTCTGCTATACAGATACCAAAGGGGACCATTTTTTTATTAGCATCACCAAGGTGCTCACTGTTGTGATATTCGGAGGAGTCTCATGGTGCCTCAAACACAGGTGTTGAGATAAACAGATAAAGATAAGGGGTTGGATCTCAGATTCTACACTGAGCTGTGTGACCTAGGGCTAGGAACTTACTTTGTTTACAGATGCTATCTTTATTCACCCCTTCTCTCTTGATTATAAAGGTTATATATGCTCACTGCAAAACATTGGAGCAGAACAGAGACATATTAGGTTAAATTTGGGAGCATTCCCATTATCTCAATTGGTAAATGAGAATAATAATAGTACTGATTTTCCTGGGTTGTTGTCACAAGACTGATATAGTTTAAAAAAAGTGTGTGTGTGTGTGTGCGAACGCACACATCCACGCATGACATTTGCAAGAATCCAAATGTCTACTGAAGGTTTAGCTATGATTTTTTTTTTCAAAAAAAAATTAATGTTTATTTTTGAGAAAGAGAGAAAGAACGAGCACTAGCTGGGGAAGGGCAGAGAGAGAGGGAGACACAGAATCTGAAGCAGATTCCAGGCTCCAAGCTGTCAGTACAGAGCCTGACGTGGGGCTTAAACTCATGAACTGCAAGATCATGACCTGAGGCAAAGTCAGATGCTGAACTGACTGAGCCACCCAGGTACCCTAGCTATGTTATTACTGATATTCTTTGTGGTGAAAATCATGTGCTTGTTCATCTTTTGCCCATTTTTCTCTTGGATTGTCTGCCTTTTTCTTATTGATATGTAGGAGTTTATTTCTTATTCTGGGTATGAGTTTTTTGTCAGACCTACGATCTCGCTGACTTAGGGGAAGTCACGGACTCTCAGTTTATTATTCTGTAAAACTAGGGCAAAAATATGGTTGGTGTAAAATTAAATTTGATAAAAGAAGTAATCCTTGCTATAAACTACAAAGACTACACGAATAGGAATTTATGTTATCCAGCAATTTTCTCTGCAAACAAGAACTTAGACAAAGTGAGATGTATTGTTATCTCCTTTTCTCAGTGTCTACACAAAAGCAAAAAGAAAGTGTTGGGAACTATGAAAAATAATTTTGAATAATGTTGCTGTATAACTTCCAGAAGAATAATTGCTATATGAAATGGAAGGTAGCACATTACACATTATCAGAACCATTGTACTCAAAACAGATACATGATTGTTCTGGGAGATTGATTCAAAAAAGCATAGCTACTTAAATCAAAGTGTACTTTAAAAAAAAAAACACTAACTTTATTGAAGTATGATTGACGTACAAAAACTGTACATATTTGATGTACACAATTTGACAAGTTTGGAGACAAGCATATACCTGTGAAACCCTCCCTAAAATCTGTATCATAAACATAGCCATCACTTCAAAAATTCCCTCCAGCCCTCTTTATTTATTTATTATCATTATTAATTTCTGTGATAAAGTTTAACATTAGATCTACCCTTTTAGAAATTTTTTAAATATGTAATATGGCATTGTTAAGTATAGGCTCCATGCTGCACAGATCTCTAGGAATTATTTATCTTACAGAGCTGAACATTTGTCCCCATGGACTAAGACCTTCCATCTCCCCCTCCCCTAGCCTCTGGTAGCCACCTTTCTACACTGTGCTTCTGTGAGTTCAACTAATTTAGATTCCTCATGTAAGTGTAATCAGGTAGTACCTGTTTTTTTATGTCTGGCTTATTTCACTTAGGATAGTGTCCTCCAGGCTCATCTATGCTATCACAAATAGCAGAATTTCCATCTTTCTTTAAGGCTGAATTATATTCTGAAGTGCTCAGATTTTTTTTTTTAAATGAGGCATTAGACTAGTTGGCTATGGGGGTGCTTTGTCACAAGGGCATCCTGTGATTCCATGGCAACCGTCAGTCGTGTCTCCTCTTGTGTGGTCCCAGGGTTAGGAAGAAGTGTGGGTCTTGCAAGAGAATTGTGTGTGTGAGGGCAGCCCCACAGGAACAGCCACTGGCACTGAGTCACATGTCACAGCTTGTATGAGGCTGCCCTCGCCTCTCCCACTCTGGGCGGTGGTCAGGAAAGCTGTTGTCTCCTTATTTTCTGGGAGATAAAATTGAAACCCACGGAAACTGAGTGCCTGAAATTAGAGGGCTGAGATTGAAGTCTGGAGGGTCTTCCTCCGCGTGGGGTCTGCTCCACCATGCTGTCCTACCAGGCAGGGTATTCACTGAAACCATATTCAGATTCTGTTCTGCTTGCTGGTTATTTATTCAGAGGCCCTTGGGCTGGGGTTTGGATTCCTTCCCACAGGAATCCCAGTGTTTGACCAGTGTGACATCCAACTCATGAGGAAAGAGACTACTGAATGCAGTTTCATCAGCTGATTCAGGATTTAAACAAGCTCAAGCGCAGTACAGGAGGCTGGCTGGTGGCTTTGCTGTCAGTGGAGGATGTTTAGATGAGAGGGAAGGAAGTTTCCCTCCTGGGTAGAATAAGTAGATTTTGGGAGAGGGAATGGAGCCCCTGTATGTTCTTCCAGGAACATCCTAATGCCTGAAGCCAGAGAGACATCTGGGAACTGCAGATCCATCTGCCAACTTTCTAAACCAAAGGCTCAGTCTCCATGCCCAGTTCTCCACATCACCTCAGCATGCACAGCGATGTGTAAACCCTGAGGCATGGCAGTTGAATGCAGGCTGAAGTTGTGCCCTGGGCCCTCTTGCAGAAGGCTCAGGAAGCAGGACACTGGCTATCCTCAGGGTGGCAGGAAGGAAGGCCAAGTGGCTGGTGTAGGGGGTGTAAGTGTGGGCACTGGGGTGTGTAGGAGACCTGGCCACTGTAGACTGCACAGGCCCTAGGTCACCAGGACTACACCTTCAGAGGGCCACCGAAGGATGAAAGTGTCCTTTCCAGGTAGGTGGCTGTCCTCTGTGTTTATAACTCCAGGAGCTGGTTGCCACATCCTTTCTGAAGTAGGCTGAACTGTTCTAGGCCAGGGAGGTTCTTCCTCATGTTGAACTGAAATCTGCCTCTCCTCACTGACTTTCATTCTCCTATGCAAAGCCAAGGTCTGTCTGGGTTGCTGGCTCTGTGCTGGAATCCCTGGTGATCGAGGAGGCAACTTCAGTCCAGGGCTGCCTGTTGGGGGGGCCTGGCTTGGAGCAGGAGAAAGGAGGAAGGTGTGGGACAGGGAAGGCCCTGGGAGGTGAGGAGGAGTGAGTTCTTAAAGGGCAAGTGGTACAGGTGATGGCATGAGGGATCTGTGTCTTTCAGTATTCCAATATCATAGGGTGTAAAAGTGAAGGCTCATCCTTGGGACTCTACCCTGTCATCCTCTCTGAAGGTGTCTCATTCCTTTACTATCACCTTTTGAAATTATATCATTGTTGAGTTGTGTAATCCCACCCCCCACTCACATTTTGTATTCCATGAGCTCAAGAACAATGTTCAATTCCTACTCTACATGTCTGAATAGCATAATGCGTGAGACAGGAAGTACTCTGCAAACATTTGTTGAATGAGTGAATAAATGAATAAATGAATGAATGAATGAGCACATGGCTGGACTATGGCTTGTAGAAAAGGCTGTGTGCTACGCTGAGAACCTTGGTTTTGATTCTTTGATCAGTGCAGCTGAAGGAGGGCAGAGAGCTCCATCTGGAGCTTAGTGGAGGTCAGACTGTGTGTGGTCTTCATCAGCTTGGGCTACCATAACTTAAATACCACAGACTGGGTGGCTTAAACAACATGCATTTCTTCCTTACAGTTGTGATGCTGTTTGTAAATCCAAGATCCGTGCACTGGTAGATCTGGTATCTAGTGAGAACCTGCTTCTTGGTTCATAGAGAGCCATCTTCTCCCTATGTCCTCACGTGGTAGAAGGGACGAGGGAGCTTTCTGGAGTCTCTTTTATAAGGCACTAATCCTATTCCTGGGGGCTCTGCTCTCATGACCTAATCTCCTTCCAAAGGTCACCTCTAGATACTGTCCCAGTAGAGTTGAGTTTGAACATGTGAATTTCAGGGGAATGCAAACATTCAATGTGTAGTGTGGAGAGGACGCTGCATCTCAGGGGTGGTGAAGAGGTAGGACACCTTGTCTCTGTGCGGACTGAGAGAGCTGAGAGCCTCAGCCAGCCGGTGGCCCTGGGATGGAAGCTGGGAGGAAAGAGACCTACTCTGGGAATGCCAACAGCAGCCTCCTTGCTGATCTGCAGGCTGGTTCTCTCAAATCTCCACGGAAGGCTCCCTTACCTGGCATCGTTGTGCTCTCCAGCAGTGGCTGGCTGCTGCTCAGTGTTGATTACAGTTTGAAATGCTGGCACTTTAGTCCTATGCTGCTACACACCACAGAAATTCCGTTTCACTCTAATGAGGTTTCAGTTCAAATGTTGGAAAGAAGAAAGCCTTTTAATTAGATTGGTAGTAATTGAGCTCCCAAACCACAGAAGCCTTTTTCTCAGAAGCTGAAGACACAGATGCAATTAAAAGAAGGAAAGCCACCCAAGTGGAACACCGGCTAATTTTAAGTCCATTAAAAACAACAACTCCTTAATAAGTTGACACAACGGATGTATGTCCTAAAAGAGTTCACTGATGCTTTCAAATAATATTGGAGATTGAACCGGAACTAGAGTACTCATGCAGTTCAAATATATGGCTCCGTTGGGAACCATTTGCTTAGTACAGAGTACAGAGAAATGTTAGCTCCATAACTTTTTCCACCCAGAAGACTCTGCCATGTTTTATTTTGGAAAATAGAATGTATTTTTCCTGTAACCAAACTGACATCTACTTCTGGATTCAGCTGTGTCCTGAGACCCTACTAGGACATTCTTCCCTGTCCCTCCTCAAGTAGCCCTGTTCTTTCTTCAGGATTCAGATACCTCCCTACCTCCTAGTTTCACCTCTCAAAGGTGCTCAGAGTGTGAGTTGCTGGGCCAGGGCCATTGATGCATCAAGTAATCTTTGCCAACTCCTTACATGTTCAATACATTTTTATTTTAATGAGAAGCAGCATTTGTTTCTTGTTTGCATCCCTCCCTATGACCACGCCCCAGCAGATGCCATGTTCTCTCTGCCATTGGGATTGTTTTTGTGTATGCCATAACTGGACCAGGTAATTCCTGCTGGAGGAGCTCACAGTCTCAGCTTCTAGGCACTCTGCTTGGGGGCATTAATAAATACTTTCTCTTAGAGAGAATGGCAGTTGTCAATTTGTAGAGTCCTTTGGGTGGGAATTGAGTGCTAAGTAGTGAATACCACTATCTCAGTATAAGTATTGCATGGAACTTGGTCATTGGTGTGTGCACACTGGTTTTTGCTAGGCCATGTTGGGCTCAACCAGCTGTGGTAAAACACTGCTTGCATCCCAGTTGGAAAGGCTGTTGTTGACTAGAATTTTCTTTAGGTGTCCTGTGCTGGGACAAAGCCATGGTTAGTACACTATCCCAAGCTCTGATTAAAGCACAGACTTGGCACTCTTCTGGATGCCACCTGTAGGTGGTTCAGAACTGTGGAAAAAGGGGCTTTGGGTCAGAAAGATCCAAGTTTGAATAGCTCCTTCATAAAGTCACCTCACCTTTCTGAAACTTGGTTTGCTCATTAGGACAGAATTTACCTTGCAAGTGTGTGTCAAGGGCCAGGAATACTTCCTGGTAGATAAAAGATGAGAGAAAAGGTAAGCAGATCCACAGGGACCAGGGAGAAATGTGGCCCACACACTACCATTGGCATATGGTACAATAGCTGTCATAGGTCATGCTCCCTTTCCTAGGGGAGGGAAACGTGAGATATTTATATTTGTTTAAAACTCTATACTTTCTGGTAATAAACTTGACTTTAAAAAATTGGAATTTGTACCCAACTTTATTTTTTAAGCGTATAAATTATTTTAAAGAGTACAAAGGAAAGTAAGCTAAATCATTAGGAAGTGTCATCTCTGGATGGTGGGGCTGTGGGTTTTAATTTTCTTCTTTATACTTTGCATTTTGTAAGTGCTCTGTAATAAATGTCTGTTACTTCAGAATAAAGAGAACAAGCTTAACTCTGGGGAAATGCGGCTTGAGTGTGTTTGGAACTGCTTGGTTCCTCCTAGTTTCCACGCATTCCCACAGCCCCAGTAGTATGATTCCTGCATGAATAATGGCATCAGTCCCTCTTTTGTAAACCATATAAGCAATATTTATGGTTCTTTCTTTTTCTTTGAAGGATGAGAAGAACCAAGTTCTAACTACCAACATTTGGCTGCAAATGGTAAGTTGAGACAAGGGCAGTCCTCTCCCATGGGTCTTCCTGCTGTGGTTTCTCAGATGCTCCTGCTTGAAATGCAGTGGAGGAAGAGAGCCCCTGAGAAGAGTCAGGATTGTCCTCCCTAACTCCACACATGCCAACTTATGTGAAGTAGAACATCCACTTTTGGGTATTTCTCACTTCGTCCTGCAGGGCTCAGTGAATGCGTGTATTTCCTACAGGGTGATTTGGGGAAATTTTAAAAGCACTCATGCAAAACAAGTAATAAGATGAAGATCTACATTGTTGGTAACCTGTTTGTAACATGCACCTTAACTGGTCCCCAGGGTTTAGGGGCACCCGCCTCACTCTCTATGCCCTCTAGATGCGCATAATGGGAATCCTAGAGAGTTGCCTAAGCCAGAGGCTGTCACAGTCATGCTTAGTGCTCTGGGGACCCCTGCAAGAATTCTGAAATGCTGTATTCCATTCATGCATTTTTAGCTTGACATGTAAAATTCTCACCTAAATTTAATGAATTGCAAATGATGTCTCTTCCAGCAAATTGTAAATATTGGCATTTAAAAGTAAAACTGTTAGTCTCTATTTTAAGTGGAAACTAAATACCATAATGATTTGATGCCCATATCATTCATTTAGGAAATATATAAAGAAGGCCTTCTCGCTGCAGATGTCTTGCACAGTCCCTTCCTTTTATTATTGCACTTGTATTGCTATGCCACTTTTCACACAGAACTTATCCTAATGTTCTGTAATTTCATGTTTGCAGGTTATCAATCACTCTGTCTTGGTTCTCTCAAGTGTAGATATTAACATAAAGTCATTCTTTTAGACAATAAGTGTTAATTTTTTTTTTCTTCTGGATTGATTTAGGATTACAATGATTATTGGTTCTTAATTCATCACGGTGGCATTCATGTCTCTACCAAAGATGGGGCTTTGTTTTAAATTAATTCATATGTTTGTAGATGATGATTTTTTTTATTACGAAATGAGACACTAATGCAGATTTCACCATCAATTCTATGACTTTTTAAAATAGATGTAGTAGTGTATCGTTCATTAATAAAGGCATTTTGTTAAAACGTTAGTCAATTCCTTGAACTTCTTCCAGATTACATGACAAAAATAATATAGTTTCATTGGAATGTATTAGCTGACAGCTTGCTTAGTTTCTCATTCAATTTTGTTGAAAACAAGGAATTAAAACCTGCCTGATCTTTGAAAGTTTTTGTCACCTGATTTTTAGCACAATTTACACAGACACTGGTATTTTGAATCTGCCTTTTGTTGTTTGCTTCTTGGGTCAATGTCCCAAGATAGGAGTTGAGGTGAGGGAAATTCCCTTTCTTTGTAAGGCAGAAATCAGAGTAGTAAATGTGGGGAAAGGGATATTCCCAGGTGGTTATTGGGCAGGTGAGTTTTGGTGGGAATGCAAGTGGAAGTTGGGGAATAGAAAACAGATTCACTTAAAGCCATCTGCTGTATGTCCCCAGAGCAGGCTTTGCTATATAAGAGATGCCTCACAGAACCTGCCTGTAATGAATAAAGTAGAACCTTTGCAGAATTTCCCTGCAGGATTTAAAGCAACATTTTTTTTTTTAAGTTTTCCTTTGAAATTTATATACTACTTTCCCTTTTTTAAAAGACTTGATCTTTTTAGAGCCATTTTAGGTTCATAACAAAATAGAAGGAAAGGTGTGGAGAATTCCCATTTACCCCCTGCCCCCACATCCCCTTTCTCTCTCTTTTTTTTTAATATGAAATTTATTGTCAAATTGGTTTCCATACAACACCCAGTGCTCATCCCAACAGGTGCCCTCCTCAGTACCCATCACCCACCCTCCCTGCCCTCCCATCCCCCATCAACCGTCAGTTTGTTCTCAGTTTTTAAGAGTCTCTTATGTTTTGGCTCCCTCCCTGTCTAACCTTTCTTTCTTTTTTTTTTTTTCCTTCCCCTCCCCCATGGTCCTCTGGTAAGTTTCTCAGGATCCACAAAGAGTGAAAACATATGGTATCTGTCTTTCTCTGTATGACTTATTTCACTTAGCATAACATTCTCCAGTAAAGCAACATTCTTTAGTAAGCACATCCTATCTTCAGCCTGTGCACATCTGCTCTAGCTTCCCTCCTTTTGTCTGGGCACGTGGGCTTGGGTCTGTGCTCCCCTTGGAGATGGCGCCTCCCTCCTGGGAAGAGGTTCCCTCTTCTGGGGCCTGCTGAGAGCCTTACTGTCACAGTTGTCCCTGTTGCTTCTAAAGTCATGTCCTAATAGTGTCTAGAGGTTGGCCTCATTAGCATACAAACTGCAGTTTGTTTGTCTCCATTAACTTTCCCCAGTGACTCTCCTTTCCTTCTCACCTTTACAGCAATGTTCCTTCAAGCAGCATCCTCCCCAGACATCCCCACTCTCTTCCCATGAATTCTCAGTTAAACTCACCCTTAGCTGACTTGGGGTGAGCAAACCACTAACCCCCAGGTTGTGAATGCTATACTCTAATGTTTTTCCCCGTTTTTCTTTTTTTCTTTTCTTTCCTTTTCTCTTCTTCTTCTTCTTCTTCTTCTTCTTCTTCTTCTTCTTCTTCTTTTTTGAGAGAATGAGAGAGTTCATACATGAGTGGGAGATGGACAGAGGAAGAGGTAGAGAGAATCTTAAGCAGGCTCCATGCCCAGCACAGAGCCCAAACTCTTAACTCTGAGATCATTGACCTAAGCCAAAATCAAGAGTCAGACACTTAACTGATTGAGCCACCCAGGTGCCCCTTCCCTAATTTTTTGATGAAAATTTTCAAATATACCTAACATTTGAATTTATGGGGAGTCTATAGCCTCACCTCTTAGATTCTGTAATTAGCATTTTTTTTTAAATTCTTACTTTATCCCATTTGGCTATTTATCCATCTTTCTATCAGCCTAGCTTATTTTTTTAGTTCATTTCAAAGAGGAATAGCAGACAGTGGTGCATTTTCACCTACATGTTTCAGGCAGCTCTTTGACCAGGGTTTCTTTCAAGGTAAAAATTTTGCATACAATGTGATGTATAGATCCTAAGTGTATCAGTCAATGAATAGCCAGGAATGCTTTCAGCTCCTCAGTCCCACCCCCATCAGGAAGCAGAACTTCGCCATCACCCCAGGTGATACCTGATGTCCCTTACCTGTCAATACCTGTCCTATCTTTCCACTCTCCACCAAGGATAGAACACCTTTATTCTGGTTTTTCCAGGGATCGATTTCTTCCCTCTTACCTTGGGTCTCTCAGGAACATTTGGTAGAGTGGATTGGTCCCTCTTACTGGAAATCCTTCTACATTTAGTGTTTGGCTACCTGTCCTTAGGTTTTCCTCCTAATTCTCTAGTGACTCCTGAGTTCCCCCTGCTAGTCTCTTCATCTCTGTGCAGTCATTCCTTGTCCCAAGAGTTGGAGAACCCAGTATCCTGGCTTAAAGCACCAACCCAACTGCCTTCCTGGTGCCCCTACATGGGCACCCAGTAGGCTCTTAAATCCAGTGTGTCCTTTCTTTCTCTTTCTCACTTGCTCCCTCTATAGTGAAGGGAAGGAAAAATTCTTCTCTACCCTTTGGGGTCTTCCACTTGGACTAAGATTGAATTTACATGAGACTGATTAACAGGAGAAAAAAAAAAAACAAAACAGAGTTTTATTATGTGCACACGGAGGCCAAATAATGACTTTGACAACTTTGACACCTAAGGAAATGACAAAGGCAGATAGTTTTTAAACTTTTCAGACAAAGACACGATAAATCTGTGAGGAGTTAACAGGACAAAAAGCCTTAACTTTGGGAGCTTTAATTAGTAAGGAATTCTAAAATGAACTTGGGCTGGGGTGGTAAATTAGTAAAAAGTCACAGGGGTTGTTTATGTAGTCTTCTTGGCTCTAAATTCCCTATCTCTGGTGATAAGGATGTCTCTACATCCTAATTGAGGGAGGACACCTCTCACATGGTAGATTTATTTCCTGCTTTCAGGGGGACAGTGGAGGGTCTGAGTGTCCCTCTTGAACAAGCTGTATCGTAATTAACTTTTATTTAAAGTAATCAGTATGACAAAGTGGCACGTTTTGGGCAGCCTCCCCTTGGCCCCTACAATTGCTTTCTCCATTTGGATAAATGGTAACTCCGTGTATTCATTTGCTCAGATCTGAAGCCTCAGAGTCACCCTTAACTCTAGTCTCTCACACCTACCTCTGATCTCAACCTTCAAAACAGAGCCAAGGTCTAACTACTGCACATCAACCCCAATGCTTCCACCTTGGTCTAAACCAGCATCATTTCTCACCTATGTTACTATGGAGATTCATAGCTGGGCCTTGTGTTTCAGCCCTTACCTCCACTAGCGATGTCTGTTCTCAATATAGCAGTCAGCGTGATCCCAGTAAGAGAAGAAGGCTTAGCCACAAGCCTCATTGACCCAGATCCTTCCAGGGGCTCCTGTCTCACCCAGTAGCAAGCTGAGGTCCTTGAGGTGGTCTTTGACTTTGCATGCCAGGCCCTTGCTTTTTCTACATCCTCCCCAGCCCTCTTCTTCTTGCTGTGTTCCCTGCCCTGCTTGTTGCCCTACACACATCATTTACCTCAGGGCCTTTGCATTTGCTTCCCCTGCCTAGAAGGCTCTTTCCCCAAGAACCACTTGCTTTTCTTTCTCACTTCTTAGTAGTATCTACCTGAAGATCACCTTTTCAGTGAGGTCTTCTCTGAGTTCCTCTCAAACCCTACTATCTCAAACCCTCATTGCCTACCCCCAGCCCATACCATTCTCTTCACCTCGGTATCTTAGTCTTTCTGGCTGCTATAACAAAATACCATAAACAGGGTGACTTATCAACAACAGATATTTATTTCTCACAGTTTTGAAGGCTGGAAGTCCAAGGTGCCACCATGGTTGCATTCTATTCAGAGCTCTTTTTTGAGTTGCATTTTTGTTGTGTCCTCACTAGGTGAAATGGGAGTGCTAATCTCTTAGGGAGGGATCTGTCCCATTGTATAAGGGTGCTAATCTCATTTGGGAGGGCTCTCTCCTCATGATCTGATTACCTACTAAAGGCCCCACCTCTGATATCCCTCACACTGAGATTAGAGTTCAACATAGGAATTTGGGGGAACACAACATGTATTCCCTAAGTCTACTTCATTTTGTTTTTAAAGCCCTTGTCCCATACTTTGTATTGTTTATTTGTTCTCTGGCTCTGAGTTCTCATCCCCCACTTGGAATGTGTCCTCTGGGAGGGCAGGACTCCAGTTGTGTTCACTACTCTACCCCCAGTAGGCATGAGTAAGTTTTGTAGAATGAATGAATGAAACAAAAAACTCAAGGTGAACCTAGGAAGGGCTAAGATATGATGATACAAAATAAAGCCAACTCCATCTCACATTTAAACACTGTAGTGTAAGCTCTGGGAATTCTGGGAGATAATACAAATGTTTCCTTTTTTATATAAAACCAGGCATTTCCCATGTTTTCTATGGTACAGAGCTGCTGTTGACATTTTTTTTATAAAGAGAGAAACACCTAATATGCTCACTACATATTAGATCAGAGACAGGTCTGTCTTCCTGGTGCCTATATCCTTATCCCTCAGTAAGCAAATGATCGTTAATAACATATATGATTTGGCATTTTTTTTTTCAAAGAGTGTTGTTTTCTAGGAAAAAAGTAACTAGATTATTAATGATTGCATTGAGTTCAGGTGCTCCATAAATAAGCATGCTTGCTTTGGAGGATGTCACTGGAGACCTCTAAATTTCTTTCAAGCACCGCTTATTTCTAATTCATTATTGCACTTGCAAAAATGTCCACAGCTTCATATGTTTTAAAAATCACCTTTTTATCTCACTTACCTATTCACCTTATCTTTTTGAATGCCTGCTACAGGGAAGACATTGAAGTAGGTCACATGAGGGGGAACCCAGAAATGGATGAGACCCAATTTCTTCTCTTAAGCCATTTACAATCAGACTGTGCAATTTACAGCCCAACAAAAAGGTTAAAATATTGTGAACAAGTGACTCCCTTGAAGTATGGCAGGAGGCCAGCTGGTGGTGTGGACAGTGGAGTTCAGAGGTGGGAAAAATCTGTGCTTTACAGAAATGGAAGGGAGAGAAGGAAAGGCATAGACCCTTCTAAATGTGAAGATCAGGAAGCATTGGTGTGTGTAGGTGTTGCATCATTAATTAATACTTGTTTCCACATGCCCACCACCTGGAAACATGCTGGGTGCCTTTTTAGCATGTGTCCTTACAAAGCAGGGGTGACATATTTATCTGGAAGGTGGTATCTGTAGCTCATGTAGCAGCTTTAACACTGGCTTCTGAATGAATTTTAAGGAATCATAGGTATCTTGGGTTTAGAACAGGCCTTAACAGGTACCTAATCGAAGCTCTTTCCCCCTGGAAAGCCTTGGAATTCCTTTGAGGCCACAGCATGGAAATAAGGAACTTGAATGTCACCATGGCAGGCCTTGGAAGTTGCACTGGGGCCATTTATAAAGCCACCATCACCTAGATTCCTGCTTGTTATGTTCTCTAGCTGGTGACCAGCCTGACCTGACCTAGCCTGAATAAAGGGTATGAATAAGAAGTGAAGCTCCATATTGAAGACCAAGAGGTCAGAAGACCCAAGGGAGGCAGAAATATGGACAGGAGAGGACAGAAAATCAAGGAAATTGCCTTCAGCCACTTTTCTTCCCCAGAGCTTCATGTTGCTGAATTGCTGTTCTGAAAATCTGAATCTGAATAATCTTTTTCCCAGGGTATTTAAACTCTGAGGTCAATATTCTGCAAATTAGAGATTTTCTATACAGTCAGAATAGAAGGGCAAAAAAGTAAAATAAATTAAATTCTCTTTTGACTTACAGTTTGTTATTTTGTTTTCCTTTCTTTCACTTCCCCTTGATTTTGTAGGACTATCTGGTTATTTAAATAACCCGAAGGAAGAGAAAGTTGCTGTTCTATATACCTCTTCTTATTCCTAGCAGGAAGCAATTGGGGTAGTTTCTCTGTAGATTAGTTTTATCATTTTGGGAGGCCTGTCAGATATGATCTGATTTAATCTATAAGAAGAAGTGGCAGCAGCATTTCAGTTTCTGAAGAGACAGTTGAGCCATCCAAAGACTTGCCTGTGCTTTTCTTCTATGGAATTTTAACCATTCTTCTGACTCTACATTTTCCATCCTTCTTATGTTTATTCCCTATTTTTTATTTCCTGATTATGGATTATAATTATGGAATGAATAGCATTCACACTGTAGAATGCTAGGTTGCAAACCATGTTTATTTCTAAAATACTTAATTGCTGCATTTTCTACCACTTCATCTCTGAGAATGCCACACCTTATGTTCACACACAGGCTAGCCAGTGGCTTGTTTAGGGCCCTCATGATGACCCATAGTTAATGGTGATTTCAATCATTCTGTCACAATGAGAGAAAAAGTGTTGGGAGCAGGAGGAAGAAGGAGGCCCACTCTCTTCATCTGAGATCAAAATGGTTGACTGGAAGAATTTCCAAAACATGTTTATATGGAGTTTTCCAACACCAAGTACATGCTGTCTTTCACACCAGCAACTGATTCTCTGATTCTTAGGATACCAACTGGGTAGATCCTCTCTATTTGGAGTTAGCATCAGATCCTACAAGTTAAGGACTCAATCCCACAAGACTACCCCATCAGATGCCAGGTGCAAAGGGGGTGTCCAGGCTGCCCACACTTCTATCCAGCTGAGTTTGAATGCTGAACAGCTCATGGAATTCAAGAAAACACTTACATTTACCAATTTATTATAAAGAATCCTGGTCAGGAACAGCTGAATGGAAGAGATGCATAGGGCAAGGTGTGAGGGAGGCCCAGAACTTTCATGCCTTCTGTGGGCTAGTTACTATCCTGGCACTTGGATGTATTCACCAATCTGGAAACTTTCCGAATCTTGTGGTTCAAGAGTTTTTATAACCCAGTCCCCATTCTCTCTCTTCTCCCTGGAGACTGAGGTTGGGTGGGGCTGAAGGTTGCCACCCTGTAATCAAAGCTTGATCTTTCTGATGACCGGCTGCATGCTGGCAACCTGAGATGATCTCAGGCACCCGCCCTAAGTCACCTCACCTCAATAGAATAACCTCTGGTGGGCTCAGAAGGTGCTCTATATGAATAATAAGAGACACTTCTATCCTCAGGAAATTCCCAAGGTTTTAGAAACCATGTGCCAAGAACCTGGGACATAGACCAAATATGTTTCTTATTATACCATAATGTCCTTTTTTTTTAAACAAAGAAAATGTTCCCTTTCTTCTCTCTCATTATCCTGCTATAAATATTTTCATGCATGTACATGCACACAAACTTAAAGTTTCCTATGGCCTCAAGGTAGATGTTAATGGGTGCCAGTTCTGAGACCCATGGAAGAATTAGGATTCTTATGGTACATCTCAGATCAAGGGCCCCTTCCTCCCTTGTATGTCCCCTTAAAACCCCACATAGTCATATCTTGAAGATTAAATGAGAAGGGATCCCACAGAAACAGGGAGAAAAGGAAAAGCACAGACTCTTCCAGATGGTCTGGGAGTATTGGCGTTTCTAGACTGACACTATCAGCTGCCCAACATGCCACACACTGTCTGTAGGAAGATTTTGTGCAGGGCCTCTTGCCCTCCAGGGATCTGAGTGGGGAGTAAGTGCTTTAAGAGGATAGAAAAGCTCCTTCTGGAACATTATTATTCACAAGCCCCTTTACACATCCATTCTTCAGAAATGCTCATGGAAACCTGTGGCGTCCTGGGCTCTCCCGCTCCCAGGGCACACAGCCCCAACATTCCCACTCCGGCTCCCAGTGCCCAGTTGATGGAGCTTCTGCACCTTTAGCTGTAGCTTGGTTGTTACAGCTCTCCTGTCCTGTAGTATCTTATGAAATGGAGGAATCCCTCTTTTTTTTTTTTAAGACATCATTTGTCATGGGCCTACCAGGGCTACATGACTTACCTGCTGCTGCACACATTTCATCCTTCCAGTGCCGTCCTGCCCTGTGAGGCAGGCACCTGTGAGGAAGCTGCAGCTCCCAGAGCGGGTATTTACCTTGTTAAAAAACAAAATGCAACCAAGTAAACCTGAAGATCTAATTGGCTTAATTAAAGGATTTGTGAGTTGGGCAGCACCCTATCTAGCAAGTAGAGAGAGCTCCCACAAGTTGTACAAAATGGAAAGTTTTTATAGAAAGGAGGGTGGGGCAAGAAAGTTATAAGCAAGGGAAAAGAAAGGATTGTTTCAGGCAAGGTAACCTTATCTTTGGGGGAGGGGCAGGGGGTTTTATCAAGCAGATTATATCTCATCTTCCATTGAGGGATGGAGAGGACCCTGTGGCAATGGATGACTTCACAGAGGCTGATCAGAAAATTCCTGATTGGCCCTTTAAGACTTAGGTTTCTGTGGGAGGTTGAAAATACAGTTAAGTATTAAGCCTCAGTTTGGTTACTTGGCCTAAGTAATTTTGGGCCCATGTTTTTGTTGTTGTTGTTTGTTTGTTTTTAATGTTTGTTTATTTTTGAGAGAGATGGGCGAGGGAGAGCATGAGCTGGGGAGGGACAGAGAGAGAGGGAGACAGAGGATCCGAAGCAGTCTCTACACTGACAACAGAAGGCTTGATGTGAGGCTTGAACTCCTGAACCCTGAGATCATGACCTTAGCAGAAGTCTGACACTTGACCAACTGAGCCACCCAGGTGCCCTGGGTTGTTTGTTTTTAACAATCTGCTTGAGGGGCGCCTGGGTGGCTCAGTCGGTTAAGTGTCCGACTTCGTCTCAGGTCATGATCTCGCAGTCCGTGAGTTCAAGTCCCGCATCAGGCTCTGTGCTGATGGCTCAGAGCCTGGAGCCTGTTTCAGATTCTGTGTCTCCCTCTCTCTCTGACCCTCCCCCGTTCATGCGCTGTCTCTCTCTGTCTCAAAAATAAATAAACGTTAAAAAAAAATTAACAATCTGCTTGAGCTCACACAGCTGGTCTCTGCCACAGCCTTGGTGTAAACCCAGATGTGCCTGAGTTCCACAGCTCTCTGCAGCCCCCCTTTTCTTTCCTGAGGGTGGGGGAGACTCAGGTTGGCTTTTGAGTGAGCAGATGGGGGGCTCCTTCAGAGAGGATGAACAGCCCCCAACTGCCAGTGTAGAGAGATTGGGTTGGAAGAAACATTAATGGTAGAGCCTACTGATCACTCTTCTTAAAGTCAAATAATGCAGTTCTGAGTCCTGACCCAGTGTCTGACTGAAAGGATGTTGCTTCTCTGTGCCCTGGTCTCCTCTTATAAATAGGAATAGTAATCATGCTGGCATCCCTGGATCATGGCAAGCAAGGTGTACACGTGACTCTGAACAAACCAAATGGTCAGGATACATACCCATGGGACACGTGCAGCTAAGATGATGGGTTGGGTTGAGGAGATGTGAAATTGCTGGAGAAGTATTGTGCAGCTCACACGTGCCATCTGAAGAGGTTGCGGTTTGACCAACCAAGGGCTTCTACTTCCCTGCCTTCCCTCCCTGCTCTGCCCATCATTTCAGCAGGTGTGGGAGATGGGCATTTGCCTGCCATGCCCACCTTCGCTCTGGGAGCCCTATGACCATGATTAGCATGGTGGCAATAGTGACAGTGACAGGCATCCCAGGGTGAGATATGAGATCCTGGTAAGGAAGGCACAGGTGTTGAGTGTGGAAGGGCTTATCCCCCTGACAAGGGAGAGAAAAGAAGGGAGCACTGGGCAAATGGTACAGAGACAGAGCAGGCCGGAGCAAACACAGTTTAGTTCATGCCTAGGCATTCCTGCAAACCAGCTTCAACCAGACTGGCCCTTCTGGGTACTGTCCTTCTCCTCCCCTTGCGTATCCTTCCTGCTCTTCTCCCCTCCTCCCTTCCCCACTACTAACTACCCACATCAATTAGAAACATCAGTAGGGTGGCTCTATCCTAAATGTTCCAAGTGATTTTTCACCATGTTATACATTGACGGATCTTCATTCTCAGAGGCCCATGGCTATAAAGTCACATTACTCACCTGGCTATTCCCTCTCATCTGACTTCGTATGGTCCCAGAACTGGAACAGCCTTTTTGGATGCTTGCCTGTCCTCTCCAGAGGATGGTGGGATCTCTGGGACGTGCTCTGTGATCCACAACCCCTTGGCTACAATTCCCAAATCTCAATAGCTTTGAAAATTAAAGGGTTTTTGTCCCCCTTGATGTTGTTTTTGTAACTTTGCATCAAATTCACTGAGTCTAAAATCAAACCGAAATAGATGTGCAGTGGAGGCATTTATTTTTCTTACTTAGTATCAGTATGCACGTTTTGCTGCAGAAATAATGATATGTTTGATTATGGGGAGTTGCCTAGATCCCAGCTGGAAGTGTTGCATCACATACCTTTCTAAATCTGAGGTCTGAGCTCCAGATCATGGGTGGCCCCAGGGAGACTGGGTACAGGATGGGGCCTTTACTGGGGGTCTGCCCTGATTATGGCACATTTGTAGGAGGTGCTGAGTCCAAACGGGCCAGCCCTGCAACCCTGGCTTGGTGGACCTGTTTGTATAGAAGCTGTAGGTGGGATCTTACCTGAGCAGTCTTTACAGAGCTAGTGGACCCTAGGTAGGGCTGAGCTATGTGGTCCTTGGACAAGGGACCCCAGGCATGGGCCTTCCTCTGGCAAAGGTCACTCAAGAACCAATTTTGGACCTGACGTCAAGCAGATGCACCTGTGTTGGTGTGTTTATGACTATTTCCTGAGTCCCCATCTTCACCCTTGTCCTGATTCAGTATTTTACCACCAAGGCCATGTGTTTGCATTTTGGGGTTGTGGCATCAGAAGCACTGTTCCTGCATGAAAATAAGAACTCCAGTCCAAAAACACATCCTCCTTAGAAGCTTCTGAGAGGTTCCCCAGCAGCTGCAAAAAGTTGTTTCATGGAAATAAATATTCTTAATTTTTCTAGCTTAGTTCATATTCCAATTGAAATAAGTGAATTTATTTGTCCAAAGTGTCCTTTCAGTGGAGAACTTTGAAAGCAAAACAGTTACTCATTTGGCTAGGAAAAAAAAACATCTGCTGTGGGAGGGGAAGCCTTCGGGGCATGCAGTGGACTGGAATTAACTTTAATGCTACTGTTTGAATGTGGTCATGGTGACAGCAGGATCTTAAATGTGATTTTTATGCTGTTCATGGTCATTTTGCAAGAGATTACTTAATTCTCAGTTTCCTTATATTTTATAGATAACAATTCAATTATGTAAATAGTATCTGGAACTCTTTTTGGCTTTGAATGTATCTAATAATCCCTTATAAGAAATATTAGTAGGCAAGGAAGCAAAGTGCTGCTAATGTCATTGTCTGTGTGTGTTAGTCTTGGACAGATCACTATTTACAATGGAATATGTCAGAATATCCGGGCGTGAAGACTGTTCGTTTCCCAGATGGCCTGATTTGGAAGCCAGACATTCTTCTCTATAACAGGTAAGCACACTGGACAAAAGGAGAAATGATTTTAGTTTTGCATATATGTAACAACCAAGCATATTTGAATATTTCATCGAAATGCCAGACCCATGATCTGTAATTTGGGACCATTGCTGCCCATGATGCTTTGTAAATGGCCAGGCCTTTGAGAAACATTCTGTCCCCCTCTCCCATGTTCTCTGCCTTGGCATGCAGACTTGCATTACCCAGCACTCTGCCTGAGCACATGTCTATAGGGCTGTGCATTATAGGTACATATATACTTTTGTGCATATTGGCACTGAGGCATTTTTTACATGTGGAATTACCTTTGCACCTGAATGGCAGCAATTATGGTCACAGAATAAGTTGCTGGCCCTTGACATGCATGACTGGAGTCCACTGTTTGGACCCAGGTCCTCATCTGATGTATTCCCATTGTGCATTGGGAGAGTCCTGCTGCCTATAGCTGAGTGCATGAAGACCATCACCTTAGCTGTGCTCAGAAGCTTGTGATGCAGGTGAAGTACTTGATAGAAAAAAGACAGATAATAGTCATATTCTAATATGGATTAAGAACAGGAATCCTGCTCCTGAGGTCAAGAAACGAGGGATTCATTGTGAACCAGGACAGTCTGATTTGTAAACCAGATGCCTAAAAGGTATTCAGGCAAGGTAAATTTCTAGAAGCACTGAATCTTTTTTTGCTAAGCTACATAATCAAAATAAGGGGATCCAGAGCATCTCTTCCCAGTAATGTTTAGAATGTGATAACAAGCTTAATATTAAAGAAAGATACTTCCTAATTACAACTGCTGCATTTGGTCCTACCGGGAAGAGAAGGAAGTCCCATGCCTTCCTGACTTAGAAAACAGTGTGACCATTGGCTACTGTCCTTGGTTGTCACCAGCTGATGTGTTTGTCCTACACTGACTGCTTCTAGGAGGCTGGGTGATTTCATTTCTTGTGTCAACTTTTAATTCTTTCTTGCTGGCAGTTACATTTCATTTGAATAATTGGGCTTGTTTCTAGAAGAATAGTATTCCCTTCTGATTTGCTGCCACTCTTCAGTTTCTTAAATTAGTTCAGACACCTGAGCTTTGAAACATGTCTAAAGTTAGAGTAAGTGGTCCCCAACTGAGTAGGTGAAGCACATGGAAACCCCATGGCTCATCTTTGGATCATTAGTTTCCCAGCCACTGACATCAAAAGACCACAGAAATACATTTTATTTTGGAGGCTGGAAATACAAGATTAAGGTGTCTGCAGGTTTTGTTTCTTCTGAGTCTCCTCTCTTACAACTTGTAGATGTCCGTCTTCTCTCTGTGTCTTCACATGGTCTTCCCTCTGCACATGTCTGTGTTCTCTGATCTACTCTTGTGCCGACTACCATCACATTGGATTAGGGACCACTCTAACAACCTCATTTTAACTTAGCTACCTCTTTAAAACCTCCAAATACAGTCACATACTGTGGAACTTCAACATACGAACTAGGACTTCAGCATGTGAATTTGGCGGGAGTGGGGGGGTGGGGAACAAAATTCAGCCCATAACAGGGGCATTGCAGTTGACTTCTTAAGGACAAAGAGTCAGCATTGGAGAAGTCTGGGTATAAATTGTAGCTGTAATATTTAGTATGTTATAAACATTAAGTCTCAGATTCCTCCTTTGAAAAATGGGGGAGATGCCAGCTTCAGAGTTTGGAAGGGATAACTCTGTGGATGCACCTAGCATACTTAGTGTGGTACTTGGCAAAGATTGAATGCTCAGTGATGGTGGTTGTGCATTTATAGACATGGTGATGAGGATTTCTGCTCAGAGTAATTCAAAAATAAATGTCAATAATGTTTTTACATTGTGCCTAATTTAGTTCTTTTTCATTTGAAATCAAGAATAGATATTACAATGTGGTAGAAACTTCATGAGGTGCTTCTTATCACTTATATGTAGCACCTCAAAACCTAATAAATAAAATGTTTGATGCTTTTAATGTTCTGGCTAAGGAAGAGTTACCACGTATTCTATGCAAACTGAATTTCAAGGAGCAAAGATGCAGTCTCCACCTGCTGTCACCAGGGAGCAGGATCTCAGAAATAATGGTACCCACCCCCCCCCACATCTGACCCAGCTGATGGTCCCAGAGCCCCTTTCCTCTCATGTTTCCCCTTGAGCTCTAAATAACTATTTTTCTCTTTTCTCTTTTCCTCATCTCCCCATTGACCACATCCACCAGCTTCTATCATGGAATCTGTAGAGGCTGCCTCCTCTTCTGCTTTAGTTTTTCTGAAAAATGGGATATAGAACTTCCTTTCTGAAGTAACTGTTAAATATATGGCTTGCATGTCCACACAGACATGATGTAGGATAAGCAGGTTACAGAATACATGTAAGCCAGTCATAGACACAGTGTCAGTTATTTTTTGCTGCTTGAGAGACTATCCTGAACTTAGTGTCTTAAAAAAAATGTATGCATATGACTTCTCACCACACTGTGGGCTGACTGACCCATGTGGTGGCCTGTCTGTTTAAATCAGTTGTTGGCAAAAAGCAAGGGGCTGAGGCTCTGATGGGCTGGAATGTGGAGAGCCACACCCCCCAGCTGTTGGTGGGAGCACAGCTGGGACAGTTACCTGTGCCACCTTAGCTTCCTCCATGAGCCTTTTCCATAGGATGCAGGCAACCCCCAGTGTGTGGCAAGAAGTGTTCAGAGAGGAAGGAAGTGGCAGCCACCAGGCTCCTTATGAACTGAGCATATGAATCCTAGAACAGCCCCTTCACTGCACTCTGTTGGGCAGAGTAGGCAGGAGCTCAGCCTGGATCAGGGAAGCAGAAGTCAGCCTCACGTCTCTAGGGCACACAGGTTGGGGGGGGGGAGGAAGGAAGATGAAGGGAAGAGGTGAAACAGGAAGGCCAGATTAGAGTTGAGGGGGGAATGAAGGACCAAAACAAACATTTGTAATGAAGGAGCACTCAGTTAAGTGCATGCTGGAGGGACTGGTAGGAAGGAGACAGAAGGTAGGTAGGCAAGCAGACAGAGTCTCCAAACACAGAGTGATCTCCTTATCCCTTGCCTCTATTCGCTGGCTTCCCTCTACTGTCTGGACACAAGTCATGTGGCCTGGCTGGCAGGGATGAGTGGTCCAGCCCACCCCTGCAGCTGCCTCTTACACCTCCTGCTTCCTGGCTAGATGTTTGTCTTTCACCTCCTTGGTGTGTCTGGACTCTTTTCCACTACAGGACATTTCTGTGAGCTCCCCTCTTGGTGTGGAATGCTTACCCTTCTTTCATCCCTCAGACCTCAGCTTGACTCCCTGTTCCACTGAGTCCCTGTTGTGTCTTTTTGTCATGCCTTACAGAAAGGCATTCCTGTCCCCTATGGCACATGGGCTCTGCCACCCCCCTGGGGGTCTAGAGAGTGCTTAATAAATATTTGTGCACAGACAGGATGGAAGGAGGAAGCAGGGATGCAGGAATTAAGAGAAAGGGGGAAGGGGATGGGTCTCTGTGACATGAGCACTGCTAAGAACAACAAGAGAAGGAAGGAAGGAAATCATATTGGCAAGCTGGAAAATATGAACCTGGGCCTGAGCCAAAAAATTGACAGAGGAAGTAGCAAAAACAGGCTTGAATTTAATAGGATCCTGACCTTCTGATATTCTGTTATTGGAGATTTTGAGAGATGTTGAGCTTAATACTTTCTGCCAGCTTCCAGGCACTCCAAATAGTATGTTCTCTCAGTAGGCTTGTGTGATGGTTCATTAAATTGTTGTGTTTGCAGGGGGAGCTTTTCCTTAAGGAGGGGAGCATACCATCATTCTGCATAAGCCATGCTTTTGAAGGGAGCATTGATTCAGGTTAGGGGAAGCATCACAAACACGTCCATCACGTTTCTTGCTCTATTCTGGTTTGATATTGGAGTCCAAGCTTGAGCCACTAATGGTTTTGGGGATATAATACATTTTTCTGTGCTTTGAAGAGGTTGGGTCATTGCAAAGCAGCCATCTCGGCATCATTTCTGGGATGGGCTGCTTTATTTCCCTGATGGATGGTGAACAAGTTACAGTGCTGCCAGCCAGCTGGCCGGGTTGCTCTGAGGAGAGGACAGGCGCTGATAAAAGCATCCCTGCCGGATGCTGATCCCAGTACTTTCTTGGTTGCTTTATTCTGCTTTACTTTAAGCCTGCAGTTCAAGGATTTTTCTGAACACAGTCTTGCTCAAAGTGAGTAGCAGTTGTGGATAGTTTTTCATGATTTTCCCATTTGGACGGAATGAAAGGCCTCACTCTTATCAGCAGTCGGCTTGCAGAAGAAAGCCTGAACTGCAGTGACACCTTGGCCACCCCTGCCTGCCCTGTGCAACTGCAGGCAGCTACCTCAGCCTCTCTGGTCTTCTCCACTCTTAAGCTGCTCAGTCAGAAAATCCCGTAATAATAGTGGAATCTTTGTTGATGAGTGTATTTGAAGATGTTTTTGTTGGCTCTGTATTGGTAGGGCATGAGGTATCAACCACCCCTTTCTTATACCCTGTGCAAAGCTGCATTTGCACATCTGCGGACTCATGTTTGCCTCTGAGATTAGAGTCCTCTGGCTATAACCCTCTTTCTGTCACAGATTCCCATGACCCTGTGGCTGACAGCAGAGCCTGGAGAGGGGGTGATGTAGGCAGGACACACCTGGGTGGAACTTGGTGATCCAGCCGATAAGGGTTAATGATTGTGTGCTGATCAGTGAGTCACTGATTTGGTTCACCCAGAAGTCAGCCTACAACAAGTACTTCAGCATATGGTTTATGGATTTTATTTTTTATTTGAGAGAGAGAGAGAGAGAGAGAGAGAGAGAGAGAGAGAGAGAGCACTGTGAGTGCTGGAGGGGCAGAGAAAGAGAGGGAGAGAGAACCCCAAGCAGGTTCCACGCTGTCAGCACAGAGCTCGACGCGGGGCTTGAACTCACAAACGATGAGATCATGACTTGAGCTGATACCAAGAGTCTGATGCTTAACTGAGCCACCCAGGTGCCCCTCAGTGCATGGTTTATTTGGGAGAGGAAGTGACTCAGAGAAGGGAGGGAAGATAATATATGCATTAAAAATGCGCTAAAAAGCAAGCTGCTGCTCTGGGCAGTGGGGACCCATTCCTGCTGGAGACCTCTGTGGTGTTGGTCTGTCAATTGCCTTCTGTCATAGATTGACAGTTGCTTCCAGGAATGGCAGCTCCCTGACACCGGCTCTGCTTGCCTGCCCCATGCATGGACTGAATGTGTGCTGGTGGCCAGAACCTCAAGCCTCAAGCTGGGCTGGTGATGGTTGGAAAAGGCAGCTGTCAGGGCCTTGGGTCTGATAAGGACAGCTGTTGATGTGGTTAGCTACAGCACACATGGGTTTCACACTCAAGTTTCAGTTGTTGTCACCTTTGCCTGATTGAAGTTCCAATCCTGACTCCTGATGGGGAGGACAGCAATGAAGTGAGTAGGAAGGAGAACATCATAAGGACTTAGGGGGTTTCTCAGCCAAAGCAGAGAGGAGACAGACAGGTAGCAAAGATAATGGAGAAGACCCGGGACCTGCATCCTTGTGAGTGGCTGTAGCCCTATTGTGGGCTTCATGTCTTATCATGGTATCACATCAGCCCACATAAAGAATGGGATCTTAGGGAGCAAGTCTCTTATTCAATTTAATGCCTCTTGAAGAAGGTTAACCAGTTGGTGTTCAAGGGCCCAAAGTTCAATCATGGCTGGTCTGGGGCTGGGGATGGGAACAGAAGGCCATTACCAAAAGAATATGAGTTAGCAGCTCTTGGATGTGGCATGAATCTTCAGTTAAGCAAAGATAATTTTTCAGCTTTGGACCTCCCAGAGAATGAGGTTTTATGATGTGCTGTTATAGCATGATATGCATTATCAAATATTCAGACCTAATCTGGAGGGAGGCTGTATCTAACAAGGTGTGGGGGGAAAAGAGTAGAGCAATTACCTGTTTTTAAGTAGTGAGTGGAAGCGGCCAACCTATGTGTGCATCTCCAAAATCATCCTCTGAACTGTCTGTTCAACCCTCCCCTTTCTCACCCCTGCCCCTTTGATGTTTGTTTTTAATTTGTTAGTTCACTGAACCAATATTTAGTGAAGGCTTACGTGCTGTTATCACACACTGTCCTAGGATCTGAGGACACAGAAGTGACGAAGCCAGACAAAAATCCCTGTGCTGTAGACAAATAGAAGAGGGGAGCACACATGCCAGATATCAGGGGCTCCAAGAAAAAGAAAGCATGGAGAGCATGTAGGGAGTGGTAGAGCCTAGGGTAGGACGTGAGGCCAACAGAAGAGCCAGAAGGAGGTGGAGGAACAAGTCATAGAGCATCAACGAGGTAAACGTTCTTGATGGAAAGAATAACAAGGGCACAGGCCTTTCAGGGAAGGTTTTGAAAAGCCTTGAAATGTGAGAACAAAACAGAGAAGAGAAAGATGACCCAGTAGCCTATGGCATGTTATGTGTGGTTTCACACACCTTCCAGGTTATCAGAAACTATCTCGGACTATGTCATGGTCTTTGAACTACTTTCCAACTCTGTAAGTTCTAGGAAACCAATAGTAATGCAAAGGACTCCAGTCCATAGAGAAGCAAATGGATTTTGTCTGGTGGACTGATTCCTGTTAACATATCTGATCCATGTTTCTGGTTGCCTTTGTATGTGTCAGCTTTTTGGATGCTTCTGGGAATTGGTTTTTGACACCTTGCTTGTTCCTTCATTAATTAATGACTTAAGTAAAAACTTTGACACATGTTCATTTTATATTTGTGCGTCATGCTTTTATCTTTGAAACAAATTGATCTTTTTTGACCACCCTGAGATGGAAACATGCCATCTGGGTCTGCCGAGGAACACAAGGGGGTGATGTGGCTGGAGTGCGAGGGTGGAGAAGGTCAGAGAAACAACAGGGTGTGGCCCAAGTGTTGGGGGTCTTGGCTTTTACTGTGAATGACATGGGAGAGGCTCTCATCCTTTGGTAGAATTCCTTTCTTTTTTTGCTCTGAATAATTGTCAAAATACTTATTCATATTCTTCATCTGACTTCTTCTGCTATCAACTGATTCACATTCCATGGTTATTTTGTTCAGAAGTTACCTGTTCTTCTCTGCTTGTACACTTCTCCAAGATGATGGTGGTAGATGTGTTTTGTTTTTGTTATTTCCTCTAGCTTCTTGGAAATGTTGATGGAGGGTGGGCACACGAACACATGTCGTCATTCAGCCACTGTCAGCCCAGATACTTGTCTGCCCCAGGCTGACTCAGGGCCCAGCCTGTCTACACTGGACAGCATGGACTGTCCCTAGTGAACCTTTAGCACCTCTGCCTGGTTCCACTCTTTCTGCAAAGGGCTGGATGGCTCCAGAGTTCGTCTTTACATCCACATTTCTCAGGGCTGGAAACTGGTGCTCAGAGAGGTCCAGCCACTTGCCCAAGGTCACCCAGCAGGGTGTGCCTGACTCCAGAGTCTCATGTCCCTAGGCTGGCCTGACTGTGGTCATACTTTTTAGAGCTCTTTTATTTTTCTGTAACTTAGAAAAAGCAAAATAATTCCTCTCTCACTCCCTCTGAGTTGACTCTGCTTTTAGACCTTCTCTGGGCATCTCTTTTGTCTTTCATTCTGGAAAGGTGAGTCTGTCTCTTCCCGGTTTCAGAGCATCTGACATCCAACTTTTCTTTCACCAAATCCTTTGCCAGCCAGAGTGGGATGACAAAATGCAAACCACTGTGCAAGGGTTTGAGCAGAATTTCAAACAGAGGGCCAGGTGCTGCAGCAAGCAGAGTTTTCTATGGACGGCTTTGCATCCAGATGGCCCAGGCAAACTGTCTTTCTGCCTATGGCACGGGGCCAGTCCACTGAGTGCCCGCTCCCTCCCTGCACCCTGAGGGCCTTGTGAGACTGATTGAGTCCAAGAGCGTGGCTTTTGGAGATGAGCTTATTGATCTTAGTGGCATCGGACACAGAGCCAACATGATTGTAAGGGTCTGTGTAATAAATATGTGAGACAGGAATTCAATGGAAAGTTCAGTCATCATCATGAGCTGCCTGAGAGACGACTGGACAGGTAGCACAGTGGTGGGGGCCAAGATCAACCCTTGCCTGCACTTCTCAGACTGCTGTGGGGGTCCCTGCAAATTTCCACTGCCCACCCAGGGCTGTATTCAAAGCCACCTGCATGGAGGAGCACATAGGAGTTTGTTATTCACAGGAAGAGATGCAAGAAAGAGAAACTGGCCCTCCCCAGCAAGCCCTGGGAGGCTGACCTACAGAATGCACTGCCCAAGCAGAACATGCCCCATAGAGAGTATGAAAGCCTGGAGAAATGGGTACTTTAACTTGCAGGGCAGTGCCACAGGTGTGATGTGGTTGATGCTGTCAGTTCAGTTCAGGAGAATTTTCTGAGGACCTACTATGTGTGAGATGCTGTGCTTCTAAGAGGACACATATTCAGTGTCCTGGAGGCACTTGTAATCATTAAAAAATCACTTTACCCTGGGTGGTCTCATATGATTTGATTTCATGGCTGGGAATTAAGATCCCCAGTTCATCTGTTTCTGAGACTAAATGACCTGCACGCAGAACCACAGCCTTGACTCCAGGCCTTTTCACTTTTCCCAGTGCTTAACACCTTCTTCGTGGATATTGACAAAGGCTCAGAAGATCATTTTACAGGGGAGAAATGATGTGTGTCAGTGATCTGGCATCTTAGAAAGATCTGGAAGAGGGAGATCCTCATCCAGAAGGCAGAGGGGAGTAGTTGTTTATGGGATGGTGGTCGGGACTGTCTTCCTGAGACAGTTGTGGGTTTTTAGTCTGCTGTCCTGGCACAGCTGTGAATAGTGCCCCTTTAACTTCTAGGAGTGACTCAGTTTAGACAATAATATATGTGGTCTCCTCATTTTGGGACAGTGGCTATCTAGAGAGAACAGTTAGATTAAGACATGGGTGCCAAGAGAGGGCATTTTCGTGAGAAAAAATATGAAGTTAGGCCATAACACATACCTCTTTAAAAGAAGTGGTGGGGAAGAATCCTAAAGAGATCAAATGTTGCAGATATGTGCTTTGAATGCAAGGAAGGGGATGAAGAATAGGATAAGGTCAGGATGAACTATAATCAGGAATTCAGTTCAGTCTGGCCAGGCTTCTCTTCTGGGGCTGTCCCTACCTGGGCCACTGTGTGCCATGGGGACTTGGTGTTTCTAAGTAGCATGCCACATGGAAAAATCCGGTTTAACATTCTCCTCCCTCCCTGCTGGGTAGTGATCTCTGTCAGAGAGACCATGTGCTGTATGCATGCTTTATCCCCCAAAGTTAGTGTGGCAAATAGCACATGGAGAACATCAAATTACAGTGAACAGGTGCACTATTGGGGACATTACCTGGGTCCCCAGTAGGGAATTTCTGGAGGTCAGAACTCGGGTAATAGCGCTAGGAACTCACACTGGATTGATTATTCTTCCCAACACCAAGTACATACATACATTACACATACATACATACATACATAAATTCTGGTTGTTTGGGGTGGGAATGTTGGGTATGAGTCATTAAGATATACATGGATTTTAGCCTGAGAAACAAATTAGCCTAGAGATTATCATTCTTCTTTGTCCTTCACTTTCCATACCAAAATTTCATGAAGGATTATTCAATGATAATTGCTTAAGTTGTCTTTTAGTATGGTTCATGGTCTTTTATTTAAAACAAATTTTGCATTCTTAGTGAAGGAAACCTATTTCGTTATTTTATTTATGTATCCTCTATGGCTTTGGGATCCCATACTAGAAGATTATATATGCATCCATTTAATACTTTAAAAAGTTTATATGAAACTAAACTACTAAGGTAAACCAAAGAGGTTGCTTTGTATTTTGTGGGTTTTTTTTCTTTAAATTTTCATAAATGGTATGAGGTAAGAGTCTCCCTTTATTTCACTTTCAAGACTAGGAAATGATTGAACATGATTTAATGAGCATTTCGTCTTTTCCTCAGTGAATTAAAATAGGATGGTTGTATTTGTCTCTTCATGTGCCAATAGCATACTGAATACTAAGCAGGGTAAACAAAAAAAGAAACATATATCTTGAATATCACACTGAAATTTAAAAACATTGAGGATGAGAGAAAAATCAAAGCTCTCAAAGTGAAAAATCATTGTAACAAGAAACAAATTTGCCCAAGTTAATAGAGCATTACTTTCTAGTATTAGAGGGAAATTCTTTTCAAAAGAAAATATTTTACTGAACTGAACTACCCAGGCAAAAACTAACGTAGTTTCAAATTTGTGAATACTTGAGTGATTTACGTACTCAAGGATATACTTAGCAAAATGGGATGAAACCCAAAAAAAGGGGCAAGCATGGAACATATTCATGAATTGTTATCAAGGAAAACACTAAAAGTCATAGTTAAGTTTAAATATTTGATAATATGTTTAAATAAAATAATAACTAAGAGGTTTGGGTCAGTAGGAGATTGAGATACAGAGGAGTGTGGCATGGAAATTTGCTGTTCTGTGGTTTGTATATGGTAAAGATACCCCTGTTAAATGTACAAAATGGCAAAAAAAAAGTACAAGTAAATTTATATGTTGCATATTTGAGTAGATATATTAGAGGAGAAGAAGTGGTATTATAACTTCCAAACCACTAGACATAAAACAAATAATGAGAAGAAATTGACTAGTACACCAAAATTCAGGAATAGAAAAATAAGAAATAATATAAGAAAGTATGGTAAAATGACAATAGAAAAGCAGAAATAAGTTAATGTAGTCACTAATCACAAAAATGCAAATAGGTTTAAATCCCATAACAATCCCCAAAGTAAAATAGACCCTCTGATTGAGTTGGCATACAGGGGTGCTGGGGTGGCTCAGTCAGTTGAGCATCCAATTCTTGATTTTGACTCAGGTCATGATCCCAGGATCGTAGGATCAAGCCCAGGGTTAGCCTCTGTGCTGAGCTTGAAGCCTGCTTAAGATTCTCTCTCCCTTGCCCTCTGTCCCTCTCCCCCACTCATGCTCTCTCTCTTTCTAAAATAAATAAAATTAAAAAAAGAAAAAAAAAACAAAAACCCAATGGTGTGCTATATACAAAAGACAGATTTTAATAAAAATGATCTAGCAGAATTAAAGGGATTGAAAAAGGTTTGTATTAAAAATGCCAAAAAAAGACACCTGGTTTAGCAGTGTTCTTATTCAACAAATAAAAAATAAAACATAAAAGGCATGAAAAGAACAACATAACTAAAATTTAAATTAAAAAAAAGGCATGAACAGGGACAAAATTAATCTTTTTATATTGATTAAAGGAAAATTTACTGAGTAAACAAAGTGGTTATGAACAATTACATGGCAAACAATCTAGCTTCAAGATATTTGCAACTAATACTGATAAAATATATAAGAGAAATGGAGAAAACCAGAATTTTAGGAAATAAATATGGTTAATAGGATTAAATAAAATAATTGATAAGACTGAACCAAGAAATAGATTTGTACCCAATAAACAAAAAATATTAAAAAAAAAATTTTTACCTTTATTTATTTTGAGAGAGAGACAGAGTGTGAGCAGGGGAGGAGCTGAGGGGAGGGAGACACAGAATCAGAAGCAGGCTCCAGGCCCTGAGCTGTCAGCACAGATCCCAACGCGGGGCTCGAGCTCACAAACCATGAGATCATGACCTGAGCCGAAGTCGGACGCCTAACCGACTGAGCCACCCAGGCGCCCCTAAACAAAAATCATTTTTAAATACCCTTGAAATATTTATAAAAAATTATTTTTGAGTTATAAATAATATCTAGTGTATATTCTAAAACAGATCTCCTACAGCTCATATTCTCTGATCAAATGCCATAAAAGTAGAAATAACAACAAGGGGATTATGATATAGTATTATTTTTGTATATGTATCTATAATTTGTAGCTAATTTTTTTTAAAGAAACTCTCAGATTAGTCTCAGTATATAGAACCTTTCAAGAAATATCTTTTAAGGAATGAATGACAATGAGAGCAAACATAGCAAGACCAGGGAGATATGTAAAAGTAATGCCTACAAAATAGGAAACAAGGAAGTTTGAAATTTGGTTAGTAAGCCTGTACCTCAAAAAGTTAGAAAATGCATACCAAAATAAACCTGAAGAAAGCAGAAGGAAGGAATTAATGAAGAGATAAGCAGAAAAAAATTTAAAGACACAAAACAAACACACATTTAGAAACAAGAAAGTCAGAGCTAAAATCTAGTTCTTTAAAAACATAAAAAAACCTAAATGACTAAATGAAAGAACACACACACACACACACACACACACAATATCTCATTTAAATGGGTGATTTTCTAGGGGAATACAAATTACTGAGTATACCTAAAAAGTAGAAAATCAGAATAGATTTAAAAATACATTTTAAAAATGTAAAAGATAGGCAAATATTTACATTTTAAAAAATACATTTTTACATTTGAATTTTAAATATTCAAAGAATAGATAAATCTACATTATAAATTATTCTAGAACATGGATAAAAGATGGAAAATTTATACCACTGTTATAAATTAACATGGCAAAGACATCTCAATAGAAGAGAACTATCAACAAATCTTGCATGTGAATATGGAATGCAGATATTCTAAATGAAACACTGGCAGATAAAATCAAGCAGTGCATTAAGTGAAAAAGACCAAATAAATTTTATCCCAGGTATGCAAAGATGGATTAACGTGATAGGCTTGCTAATGGAATTCACTACATACCCATGTTAAACAAGGAAACAAAGAAAAAATCTCAACTGACAGAAAAATATATTAAGTTCAGCTAAATTCTTGATCCAAACACATTATAAACTAAGACTAGAAGAAAACTTTTATAATTGGATAAATATTATCCACAAGAAAACTCCAACAAACATAAAGTTAACTGTTGAAAAGTTAGATCCACATCCGAGTCAGAGATAAAGCAAACATGCCAGATATTCCTGCTGCCAGCGGTCTGTTGGAAGGCCCTAGCCAGAGCAAATTAAAAATAAGAGATCTAGATATTACAGAGCAAGACATAACAGTCATTGCTACTAGTTGATTATTTGTCTAAATATAGAATTAGCTGACAAACTTTGAGCTAATAAGAGAATTCAACAAGTAAGAGAGATAGCAGCTGAGTTACATATCAGCAGATAGTAACGTGGAATAAAAGACCTCATTTACAATAGTAAAGATAACTGTGAGATACTGAGGGAAAAAACCTGGTACAAATGTGCCATACCATTGTGAGGAAAACTATAAAATTCACCAAAGCATCTCAAAGAGAGTGAAATGGCATGTGTGTTCTTCCCAACCCTCTTTCCAATGTGGCCACCCAGACATTGAAAGCAGGATGCAGTAGCAGAACTGCTATGGGAGGTTCCTAGGTCAGGCTCTAGAACCATGTCTGCAGTCTTTTTGCACCCGGTCAAAGGGTCCATGAGGAGACAGTAGATTAGCTTTGAAACTTCTCAGATTCTTCAGTGGTTCCTTTGGTGGCCCTCTGAATCCTAAGAGCATTCTACATTCTGCTGCCCACTTTGACTCTTCTGTTTTGATTCTCTGACTTCTGCTCTGACTTAAGAAGCTCCTTGAGTACTTGTTAACAATGGAGACATCATCTCTACCTCCTCAGGGTCAAATATAGCAATGTGAAGTACAGCTCAGGAATCTGCCACATATGGTCCCCAGGCCAAACTTTGGAAGACCCTGCCTGCTGAGCACTAATACCAGCTTGCATTCCTTTAATTAGATGGAAGCCAGCAGGGATTTGGTGGCTGGAAGTTATGAATTTCAGCCCATACACTAACCTCAATTTTATTCTTGTCTCCCTATTGCCGTTGAGAAATAGACCAACTAAATGCTAAATTGTGCTCATGCCATTGGAGACTATGGCAAAAGAACCAATGAGAACTTGATTTTAACCATCTGAATGTTTCTTTCTGGTACTTACTTACTTAGTGCTTCTTATTTTTCCCAGGGATGCGTTAATGCTAGACAATTTTAGTGACTCATTACAGGATTCCTTACTCATTTTTGTAATCAACAGGTAAGATGTGTTATGATTATAACATAGTCCTTTGATGTTCTTGGTAAGCAGAACATAGTGTGGATTCCATTTTATGGTGTTCCAGATGGTTCCTCTAAGAAGTTTACTGAAGGGACTCCTGGGTGGCTCAGTCAGTTGAGCATCCAACTCTTGATTTTGGCTCAGGTCATGACTCCAGGGTCATGGGATTGAGTCCGTGTCCAAGCCCAGCTCCACACCTAGCACAGATCTTCCTTAAGATTCTCATTCTCTCTCTCTCTCTCTCTCTCTCTCTCTCTCCCCCTCTGCCACTCTCCCCTTAATGCTCACTTGCTCTCTCTCTCTCTCTCTTAAAGAAAAAATAAATAAATAAATAAATAAAAGGCTTATGGAAGACCTGTGGCAGTAGCATCTAGGTGTGAAGGTTGCAGTTCTCTCTCAACTTCCAATACATGTTGTCACTTTTTATCTTGTCTTTGTTGACCCTTATTTATTATGAAAACTAACTTCATATTGAAGGCAAATTAAAGACAGACATCTTCATATTTCAAAAGACTATCATTAATGGCCATGACAAAGTCAAAATGCTTAATTTCTGTCCCCCCTTCCCTAAACAGCTAAATTTCATTTTATATGTCTTCCTTCGGTCCATCCACTTAATACATTTTTAGGTGATTGTAATGACTTCATCTTTCAGTCATCATAAACATTTTCCATGTTTCCATGGATTTTTCATAATCATCATTTTAATGGTGACATAATAGTCCATTGAGAAGATGTATTTTAATTGACCATTGTTGGATATTTGGTAAAGTTTCTAATTTTTTTAAAAAATAATCCTACCTTGGGGCGCCTGGGTGGCTCAGTTGGTTAAGTGTCTGACTTCAGCTCGGGTTATGATGTCCCGGTTCGTGGGTTCAAGCCCTACATCGGGCTCTGTGCTGATAGCTTGGAGCCTGGAGCCTGCTTCAGATTCTGTGTCTCCCTCTCTCTCTCTGCCCCTCACTCACTCATGCTCTGTCTCTCTCTTTCTCTCAAAAATAAATAAACATTAGAAAAAAAATAATCCTACCTTGGGGCACCCGGGTGACTGTCGGTTAAGTGTCCAACTTTGGCTTAGGTCATGATCTTATGTTTTGTGAGTTCAAGCCCCCCATTGGGTTCCATGTGCACAGCTCAGGGCCTGGAGCCTGCTTCAGATTCTGTGTCTCCCTCTCTCTCTGTCCTCCTCCACTCACAGTGTCTCTCTGACTCTCTCTCTCTCTCTCAAAAATATACATTATCCATTCATCCATCGATGGACATTTGGGCTCTTTCCATACTTTGGCTATTGTTGATAGTGCTGCTGTAAACATGGGGGTGCATGTGTCCCTTTGAAACAGCACACCTGTATCCTGTGGATAAATGCCTAGTAGTGCAATTGCTGGGTCTTAGGGTAGTTCTATTTTTAGTTTTTTGAGGAACCTCCATACTGTTTTCCAGAGTGGCTGCACCAGCTTGCATTGCCACCAACAATGCAAAAGAGATCCTCTTTCTCCGCATCCTCGCCAACATCTGTTGTTGCCTGAGTTGTTAATGTTAGCCATTCTGACAGGTGTAAGGTGGTATCTCATTGTGGTTTTGATTTATATTTCCCTGATGATAGTGATGTTGAGCATTTTTTCATGTGTCTGTTGGCCATCTGGATGTTTTCCTTGGAGAAGTGTCTAAGATGTGGTATATATATATATATATATATACCACACACACACATATACACAATATCTTTATGCCTTTTATTTCCTTTATTTTCCTTGTGAGGACATACAGTATTATGTTGACTAAGAGTGTCGAAAAAGGTATCTTTGCCTTGTCCCTCATCTTAGAGGAAAAGCATTCAGTCCTTTTACCATTAAGTATAATGCTAGCTTAGTTTTTTCTGTAAATGTTCTTTATCAGACTGAGGAAGTTCCTTTCTATTCCAGTTTTCTGAACTTTTTTTTTTTAATGGATGAGTATTGAATATTACCACTCTCTTTTCCATATCAATTGAGATAGTCATGTTCTTTTTCTTCTTTAGGCTCTTAAATATGGTTGATGCCACTGATCAGTTTTAAAATACTAAACCAGCTTTGTACCCATAGACTAAACCCCTCTTGGTTATATATGTGTGATTACTTATACATGCTGCTGAATTATATTTCCTAACATTTTGTTAAGGGTTTTTATGTCTATTTATGAGGGAATGTAGTTTGTAGCTTTCTTCCCACCCCCCCCCCCGCTTCTCTTTCTTTTTTCTTCTTTTTTTGTTTTGCTTTTTTGTTTTTTTGATACTATCTTTGTGGTTTTCATTTCAGAATAATTTTAGCCTCTTAATATTAGTTGATAGACATTCTCTCATCCTCTACTTCCTGGGAGAGAGTTATAGAGTTAGTATTAATTCTTCTTTAATCATAGGATAAAATACTCTAGTAAAACAATCAGGATCTAGAGAACTAATTAAAGAGTTTTTGGTGTTTATTAATTTAATTTGTTTTAATAGTTTTAGGACTATTCATCTTACTTGTTTACTCTTGGTTAAATTTTAGCAGTTGTGCTTTCTGAGGAATTTCTGTATTTCACCTAGCCAGTCAAATTTATGTATAAGGAGTTGTTTATAGCATTCCCTTATCACTCTTTTGATGTCTACAGGGCATATAGTGCTATACTCAGATTCATTCCTAATACTGGTTTGTCAATTTTATTGATCTTTTCACAGAAGTAAATTTTTGTTTCATTGATTTTCCCTACTTTTTTTCTCTTCTCACTTTGTTTGACTTTTGTTCCTATCTTTATTATTTCCTTCCATCTACTTACTATAGATTTATTTTTCTCTTCTTTTTCCAGTTCCTTGGGGGGTGATCACAGATTATAGAATTGAGACTTTTTTCTAATGTAAGCATTTGCTACCATAAATTTCCTTGTGGGCACCTTACCTACATCTTATAGGTTTTGATATGCATTTTTTATTTTCATTCAAGTCAGTGTATGTCTTGAATTCCCTCTAGACTTCCTCTTTGACTCAGAGATTATTTAGAAATTTGGTGTTTTGACTCCAAGTGTTTTGAGACTTTGCTGTTAACTTCCTGTTATTTGTTTCTAATTTGATTTTCTTGTGGGCACATGTCACACTCTGTATAGTTTCAGTTCTAACAAATGTTGTCAAGATTTGTCTTATGGCTCAGGATATGGTCTTATTATATGTCCCATGGGGTCTTGAAAAGAATGTGTTTTTGCTGTTGTTAGGGAAAGGATTTTCTGTCCATTAGGTCCTATTGGTTGAGGATGTGTTAAGTTCTTTTGTATCCTTGCAGATTTTCTGTTTGTCCTGTTGTCAGTTGTTGAGGGAGGAGTGTTGAAGTCTCCAACTGTAACTGTGGATTTGTCTGTTCCTTTTTTTCACTTCCATATGGTTTTGGTTCACATATTCTGCAGCTTCTTTGTGGAAAGAATGTATGATTACTATGTCTTTTTGGTAGAGTGAGACTTTATCAATGTGTAAATTTATGCCTACCCTTTGTAATGGTCTTTCCTCTAATATCTACTTTATCTGATGATAATGTAGTTGTTCTTGCTTTTTTGGATAATATTTTCTTGGTATATATAATTTGGTTGGAAGTCTAGAGTCCTCACTTGGCTGTTGTTGATGGGGTTAGTAGTGGAACGTGATTTTCTTTGGTGTTTAGCTGAGACATGAATATTGTCTAAAAGTTTTCTGTGTGACTGGCTGCCCTTCTGATCACTGGGCTACACAGAGAAGGCTTTTTCTCAGGGCTTTTTTGTTTTGTTTTGGTTTGGTTTTGGTCTATGCCCATTTGTGCTTCTCAAGTACCCAGTTTGGAATATAGGACGCAAATGGAACACATAGGGACCTCATGTCATTCCTTCTGCCTTCTTCTATGCACTTTTCGTGTCTCCTTATATTTATTTATTATATTCAGAGTTTTTAGTCATAAATCATGGAAGGAATAGTGGATTAGTCAACTTGAGCTGCCATAACAACGTACTATATATCGGGTGGGTTTTTTTTTTCTTTTTTGTACTAAAGTAGATATTTTAGACTGAATCCTGAAGCCATTAAATTTTATTTCTTATTTATTTATATACAGTGCTGCTCCCAAGAATAATTCAAAGTCATCTTAATGGATACATAAAAATGGAGACACTTATTTCTCACAGTTCTGGAGGCTGGAAGTCCAAGATCAAGGAGCAAGCCAATTCCTTTCCTGTTGATAGCTTTCTTCCTGGCTTGTAGATTGCTGCCTTCTCACTGTGTCCTCATATGGCATATAAATAGGAGTCGGGGGTGGGGGGAGGAAGATGGAAAGAGAGATATCTTCTTATAAGGTTACCAGTCCTATTGGATTAGAGCCTCATCCTTATGCCTTCATTTAACCTTAATTACCCCCTTTCAACCTTTAAGCCCTATCTTCAAGTACAGTCACATTGGGAGTTAGGGATTCAATATGTGGATTGGTGAGGGGTGGAGGGGGACAAAAATCAGTCAATAGAAAATAGTTAAAAGTATGTCTTTCTATAACTGAAAGTCTGAGCTCTATTTTTTATTCTATCAAAATGGTAATAAATGCATTTGTGACTATAATTGTTTTAATCTTAGATAACTTTCCAGACCAAACATGGAATTTTTAAGGCTCTTAAATGCTCTTATTGTATTTTGTGAAATTTTTTTCCAAGCATGTTATACCAACTTGGTTTACTCCTAAAGAAAATTAGGTTCACTTCATTCCCAACAGCTGTTTTTATTTTACCTCTTTGGCCTAAACTTTGCACACTTTCAAAAAAAAGAAAGGAAAGGAAAGGGGAAAATAAAGGAAAAGGAAAAGGAAAAAGAAAAGAAATTAGGCCCCAGTATTATATTCCACTTAATGTAAACCAAGTTTGGTTTTTATAATTCATTATAAACCTTTTTGCTTCACTATTTTGGTAGAAATAGTATCATTATGGGCAGGAAATTTTTAGATTGACTTCTTGAAGACAAAAATAATGTTTTTTATCTTTTGTTTTTAATATGTCATAGCAAGTGGCAGTTTTTGAAAACATATGCTTAGTTTATTTAGGCATCTTAATCATTCAGATTAATGTTGATCAGTTTCTTTACTATCTTCAATCTGAAGAGAAAAGCTCCCTTAAAAAATTAATGTGGTCACTTTTTAGCCAGTTACGTTAGTAAGGACTCAGGCCCCCTTTTATTTAGGGGGTTCCCAAGCTCATAGAGATCTCTGGAGTACAGGTGGGCAGAGTTGGATATTGTTACCTTTACCATCGTGTTTTCTAGTCACCCTGCACACACACATATGTGAATTTCTGCATATAATTTATAGTCTTTTAATACATGGTCATACCAATGGCAGAATACTTTGTCTTCCACTGACAAGGGTGATTAATTTTTTCCAATTTTCTCTTTGTTTCATGTATCTAGAGTCAGAAAAGGTGTCATGGGCTACATAGTTCAGGAATGAAAAATTACTTCTTCTTTCATTGACTTCTTCACATCAATTTATATAGGCTACCTAAAACACTGTGTTAGAAGGAATGCCCAGGCCACAAGCAGACCTTGGAAAACGGAGATCATCTCTCTCTTTCCCACATGGGGCCCTGGAGAGTTCAACGAGCTGTTCTGTGTCACAAAACTAATCACCCACCAAGGCAGGAGTAATACATGTGCTTCCTCTCGCTTGCCCCCTAAGAGGTGGGGTGAAACTGAGAAAGCTGGCATGGTGTGGAAATGCTGCTGTCAGTGAGAAGTGGACTAAGAAAGCACTTACTTTTCAGTGCAGGAAAATGAAAAAGAAGTTTGCCTGTTTCAGGCTGTGCTGGGGGAAGCTGCCTTCTGGGTCTAGTGGGCTGAAGGTTCATTCCATTCTGTCCCATTAGGAAGCTTCTTTGTGCCCTGTTCAAGCTCCACAGGTGGTAAATCTGTGTTTGAGCCATGTGATTTCTGCAGCCTGACAAATAGTACAAGGCAGGACAAGGAGAAGTGTCCATGGACAAGGGCTGTACAGCTGTGACAGGAAAGCCACAGGACTCTGTTCTTTCTTCCCACTGTCCCCTCACTTCCCTGCCCTCCTCTCCCACCAATGCTGTTTCTGCATCAACACCAACATGAGCTTTTGTTCTTACAGAAAATGGTACAAAGACTCTATAAGGAATGAAACAGCAGAGAAAGTAAGATGGAACTCACTTAAAAAGTATATACATACACAAAAACAAAAACCCTGCTAAAGAGGAGTTGAAAATTAAAATTATAAAACAAAGAAACCACTCACTTGGAACAAATGGAAAACACAGCAAATAGATTTAGATCTAAACTTTAGATAATTGAAACTAACAAATATTTTTAAGAGAATTAAACATGATTAAGAATTGAAGGGGCGCCTGGGTGGCGCAGTCGGTTAAGCGTCCGACTTCAGCCAGGTCACGATCTCGCGGTCCGTGAGTTCGAGCCCCGCGTCGGGCTCTGGGCTGATGGCTCAGAGCCTGGAGCCTGTTTCCGATTCTGTGTCTCCCTCTCTCTCTGCCCCTCCCCCGTTCATGCTCTGTCTCTCTCTGTCCCAAAAATAAATAAACGTTGAAAAAAAAAATTAAAAAAAAAAAAAAAAAGAATTGAAAACACAAGAAAAGAGGAATGTACCATTTAAAAAGCAGCTTTAAGGGGCACCTGGATGGCTCAGTCAGTTAAGCGTCTGACTTTGGCTCAGGTCATGATATCACGGTCCGCAAGTTCGAGCCCTGTGTCGGGCTCTGTGCTGACAGCTCAGAGCCTGGAGCCTGCTTCAGATTCTGTGTCTCCCTCTCTCTCTGACCCTCCCCTGTTCATGTTCTGTCTCTCTGTCTCAAAAATAAATAAACATTAAAGAATTTTTTTTTTTTTTTAAAGCAGCTTTAAAAAGTCAAGCAAGGGGCACCTGGGTGGCTCAGTCGGTTAAGCGTCCGACTTCGGCTCAGGTCATGATCTCACGGTCCGTGAGTTCAAGCCCCGCGTTGGGCTCTGTGCTGACAGCTCAGAGCCTGGAGCCTGCTTCAGATTCTGTGTCTCCCTCTCTCTCTGACCCTCCCTCGTTCATGCTCTGTCTCTGTCTCAAAAATAAATAAACATTAAAAAAAATTTTTAAAAGGTCAAGCAGGATTAACAGGGGTGAGAAATTTAACCATCAAAATTAAAAACTCAGTGGAGGCATTGGGTATCATGAGACATAGTCGAAGAAGAGGCTATTTCCTGAATGAATTACAGCAAGCTAAATAGATGGAAAATATGAAAAGAATAGTGAATAATTGCAAAAAAATCTAACACTTCTGTGATGTTTCTGTGTGCCAGGTCCTGGTCCAGTTGTCTTACATATATTAACAACCTTATGAGAAAGGTACTATTATTATTCCTATTTTGCAAATAGGGTAAAATAGGAATAAATAATCATGATCATAATCATATTAAAGCACAGTGTGTCTGAGGTCATGCAGAAAGCAGATATGCAAGCATGAACCTAAGGGATACCATGTACTTAATTCTGCAAGACATGGAGTATGGGTTCCTCTCATATGTAGGATTAGTGTTCCCACACATGTTTGCTAGTAAAATAGAAGGAAATAATGGTATGTGGGAGAAGTTTCACGAGATTATTCTGAAAATAATCAGAAGAAAGGTAAAATTGTGACTTGTATATAGATATAAAAAATGAACACATGTTAAAGAATTTATTTTACTTATATAACTGACAGATGTTAGAGCCAGTTCAAAGGAGAAGTTAAATCAGGAAGATTTATATGGAGGAGGGGAATATTGAGATAAATTGTAGGCGGACACAAAACTTGTTTATCTACAACGCACAGAAAGTAAAATCACCACCAGTTAAGTCACTACCAGACAGCATATAATTTATACATCTATCAATTGCTTGGAGCTTACAAAGAACTGCTAAATAGCTCAAACACAATGACAGGGTAACTCAGAACTGTGTGTTAGCAAGGATACAGTTTTTCACTGAAACAACACTTTTTTTCAACATAAGCCGTGTTCCAAAAGAGTGGCTGAAAATTTAATAATATTGATGAAAAACATAAATCCTCAGATTCAGGACATACAAGTCTGAGGAAAGGTAGATAGTAGGAAATGAGCCCCTAGACATACCATTTCTAAAAGCTGCAGATCATTCAAAGCTAAGGAGATCCTGAGAACAATGAAAGAAAAAAGGGCAGCTTACTAACAAAGATGTGACAATTAGACTGCAGACCTTTTAGAAGCCACAGTAGAATCCATTAATAAAAACAAGAGAGAGAGAATATTGTCTAAGTACTGAGAGAGGATAATTATCAACCTAGAAGTCTTTCCCCAGCCAAATCATTTTTTACATGAGGGGCAAAATCAGACATTTTCAGGAAAACAAAGACTAAAAAAGTTTCCCATGCAGTGGGAAACTGCCAGAAATACTACTATTAAGGAAACCACCAGAATAAACATTTAGGAACAAGGTTTGAAAAGGAATGGTAAGCAAAGAAGTTGGTTAAAAAGTCAGGTAAATACAAACAAATTAGAATATATAAAATAATAGTGATGAACTTGGAGGTATTAAAAGCAAAGAGATTAAAATGCTGGAAATAATTATGTGGAAGGCAGTACTTGGAGAGCAAGTGCAGGTGAAACACTGTTGTACTTAAGTTGCTCTGGCAGGGCATAGAGTTATCATTTTTGAGTGAGACACATTAAAAATATAAGAATAACCATCAGAAGCGTAAGAATATAGTGAACTTTCAAACAGGTAGAGAGCAAGTAGGGAGAAAAATAAGGAAAATACAAGAAACCCAAAGAAAGGAGACAATCAAAGGAGAGAGAAACTGAAAGCACAAAATTAAGTAGTAGAAATAAAACCAAGCATTAGCAACATAGGAGATAAAAGTAAATGGATTAGGTAGCTAAGTAAAAGTACCGAGGTTTCCCAACTATATATACTTTTAAATATCCAGCTATTGGCTGTTTGGATGGAACTAAAGCACTTAAGTACATGAGACAAAAATAAACACACTAATTAAAATAAAAAGTAAAAAATGAAAAGATGATACCTGACAAACAGGAACCAGGAATGAGAATGGCTGTATTTACAACAGGAAAACAACAGCAACAAACAAAACAACTCCCCCCCCACAAAAAAAAAGAAAACAAAAAAACACAACACACACTGTAAGAAAAAAGAACAACTAAAATTCAAGGTAAAGTCAGTGATAAAAGAGAAACAGTTTCTAACAAATCATGAGGCACCTGGGTGGCTTAATTAGTTGAGTGTCTGACTCTTGATTTTGGCTCATGGTTCATGGGATTGAGCCTCACATCAGGCTCTATGCAGACAGTGAAGAGCCTGATTAAGATTCTCTCTTCCCCTCCTCCCACTCACACACACACTCTCTCTCTCTCTATCTCAAAATAAATAAATAAACATTTAAAAAAGGACTGTATAACAAATCTCACATGTATGTATGCAATAAACACAAAATATCTTTGAAACAAATAAAGACAATTGACAGACAAATCCATAATTATGGCAGAAGATTTTGATGTACTTCTTTCAGTAATTGATAGTTTAAGAAGAGAAAAAAAAAAAAACCAAGGATATCTAAGTTTTTAACTACACAGTTAACAATACTTATCCAATATATAAATATGATAGTTAATAGAGATATACATAGACACAGATATAGGAATAGATTTATCCTTGTTTTACTAAAAGTAAATATCTGGAGAACTAAATATCTTTAGTGTGAGAGTGTATGTGTGTGTCTATGTGTCTTTGTTTCTGTGTGTATGTAGGGGGAATATGTAACCTTAAATATTTACATTAGAAAAGGTTTTATGGAGTATTGCTTGGCAATCAAAAATAATGAAATCTTGCCATTTGCAACTAAGTGAATGGAACTGGAGGGTATTATGCCAAGTGAAATTAGTCACAGAAAGACAAAAATCATATGACTTCACTCATATGAAGACTTTAAGGGACAAAACAGATTGACATAAGGGAAGGGGAACAAAAATAATATAAAAACAGGGAGGGGAACAAAACAGAAGAGACTTATAAATATGGGGAACAAACTGAGGGTTACTGGAGGGGTTGTGGGAGGCGGGATGGGCTAAATGGGTAAGGGGCACTAAGGAATCTACTCCTGAAATCATTGTTGCACTGTATGCTAACTAACTTGGATGTAAATTTTAAAAAATAAAAAATAAAAATAAAAAACAAAAACAAAGAAAACATTTTAAAAGGAAATTTGTGAGTTAATCACCAATCTCAAGAAGTTAGAAAAATATTAATATTAAGTAAATAGAAGGGACAACAAAGAGTAGAAATACATTAAACAAGTAAGATAGAAATCAAGAAATAAACTGTTTTTAAAAAGAACTAATAGGGATGCCTGGGTGGCTCAGTCAGTTGAGCGTCTGACCCTTGAATTCAGCTCAGGTCATGATGCTAGGGTTGTGGGATCGAGCCTCAAGTTGTGCTCCATGTTGAGTGTGGAACTTGCTTAAGATTCACTCTCTGTCCCTCTGTCCCCCTCACCTGCTCATGCTCGCTGTCTCTCTCTAAAATAAAAAAAATAAAATAAAAAAATAAAGATAATTAAGAACTAATACAATGAACACACCTCAGAGTAATTATTTAGGAAATAAAGAAGATACAAACAAATGTTTATTAGGTATGTAAAGGGTTTATAACCACCAACAGGCATTTTAAAACAAGTGAGACTTTACAGAAGACCATGGGGGAGGGGAAGGAGAAAAAAAAGAGAGGGAGGGAGCCAAACCATAAGAGACTCTTAAAGACTGAGAATAAACTGAGGGTTGATGGGGGTTGGGAGGGAGGGGAAAGTGGATAATGGGCCTTAAGGAGGGCACCTGTTGGGATGAGCACTGGGTGTTGTATGGAAACCAATTTGACAATAAATTTCATATATATTAAAAACAAAAACAAGTGAGATTAATATAGACAACTTTATGCCAATAAATTTGGAAATTTAGCCAGAATTAACTTTTTTCTAGAAAAATAGAAACTGGTTCTAGACAAAATAGAAAAAATAGACAAGAAAATTGAATCAATATATATTTCTTAAAAATAGACTTTATTGGGGTTCCTGGGTGGCTCAGTAGGTTAAGCGTCAGACTTAAGCTCAGGTCATGATTTCACAGCTTGTGGGTTTGAGTCCTCTGTCAGACTCTGTGCTGACAGCTCAGGGACTGCAGCCTGTTTCAGATTCTGTTTCCCTCTCTCTTTCTGCCCCTCCCCTGCTTGTGCTCTCTCTCTGTCAAAAATAAATCAACTTTTAAAAATAATTAGACTTAATTTTTTAGAGCAGTTTTAGGTTCACAGGATAATTGAATGGAAAATACGAAGATTTCCCCTATATCCTCTGCCCCCACATTTGCATAACCTCCTCCATTATCAGTGTCTCACATCAGAGTGGTACATTTGATACAATTGATGAACTTACATTAACACATCATTATTACCTAAGTATAGTTTCATTTAGGGTTCACTCTTCATATACATTCTCTGGGTTTGGACAAATGTATAATGACATATATCCACCATTGTGATATCACACAGAGTAGTTTCACTGCCCTAAACATTTTCTACCCCACCTATTTATCCCTCCCTCACCACAACCCCTGGCAGTTTTGCCTTTTCTGGAATGTCTTATAGTTGGAATCCTACATATGTAGCCTTTTCAAATTGGCCTAGTAATAAGCATTTAAGGTTCCTACATGTCTTTTCATGGCTTGTTAGCTCATTTCTTTTTATTGCTGAATAATTTCCCATTGTCTGGATGTATCACAGTTGATTTATCCAGTCACCTACTGAAAGACATCTTGGTTGCTTCCAAATTTTAGGAATTATGGATAAAGCTACTACAAACATCCATGTGCAGATTTTTGTGTATTACATACATAAGCTTTCAGCTCCTTTGGGTAAATACCAAGGAGTATGATTGTTGGATTGTGTGGTAAGAGTATGTTTAGTTTTGTAAAAAACTGCCAAACTATAGCCCCAAGTGACTGTACCATTTTGTATTCCCACCATTAATGAATCAGAGTTTTTCTTGCTCCATATCCTTGTCAGCGTTTGGTGTCAGTGTTCTGGATTTTGGCCATCTAAGAAATGTTTCTCATTTTAATTTGCATTTCCCTAATGACATATGATGTGGAGAATCTTTTATTATGCTTATTTGACATCTGTATATCTTTGTTGATGTGTCTGTTCAGGTTTCTGGCTCATTTTTTAATTAGGTTGTTTTTTTTTTCCCCTTATTGTTGAGTTTCAAGAGTTCTTTGTGTATTTTAGATTATATTCTTTATCAGGTATGTCTTTTTCAAACATTTTCTCCACATCTGAAGCCTGCAATTTCATTTTCTTGGTTAATATGTTTTGAAAAAGAAAGGAAAAGGTGGGTTTTATAGGCAAGTTCCATCTAGTGTATAATGTCAATTATGAATATACATGTATAAATCTTAACTACAATATTAGCTCACTAAATCTAGCAATAATTAAAAATAAATCCTATCAAATTTAGTTTTCTGTTAGAAATATGAGTTTTGTTTAACTTTAGAAAAATCCATTTATATGACTCATCCTGTTTACAGAATGGAGAAAAATTATGTGATCATCTTGGTAAGTACAGAAAAATCAACTGACAGTGTTTAATACCCACTTGTGAAATAGAATAAAACTTTTGTTTTAAGTTTATTTTTTTGAGAGAGAGAGCACACATGGGCAAGCTGGCTATTGGCAGAGAGAGAGGGAGAGAGAGAGAATCCAAAGCAGACTCCTCACTATCAGCGAGGAGCTCAAACACACAAACCATGAGATCATGACCTGAGCTGAGATCAAAAGTCAGACACTTAATCAACTGAGCCACCAGGCACCCTGAAATAGAATAAAACTTAATTTCACTTGATGTAAGGTCTTTACCCATTTAAAGTTCAAACATTTAGAAGTTTCTGTATGTGGAACAAATAAGGATAATCATTGCCATCACATATCTTAACAATGGTATGAATTTAAGTAGTAATGAAAACAAAGGAATAAAACATCAAGTATTAGAAAGGAATAAACTAAATTATCATCATTCATAGAATATGCAATTTCTTTACATAAAAAAAAAAAACTTTTAGAGACTACCTAGACAAAATATATTGGATATAAGACAAGTGTAAAAATATTGAATGTATTTCTTTACCCATGTGACAATTAGAAAATGTAATTTAACAAATTTTATTTCCAATATCTGCAAGTGTTTATAAGTACCAATAAAAATAAATATAAGAAAGACCAAAATAAATGATGAGTTATATCATATTTATATGAAAATTGAATATTGCAAAGATGCCCAATTTTCCCAAACTATTCTATAAATTTAATGTGATTGCAACTGAAGTCTCAGCAAGGTCTTAGTGGGAGTGGACAAGTGGATCCTGTAATTTACAATGATGAGTAAAGGGTAGGTGATGCAACATTTAAAATTTTTTTTTAAGTTTATTTATTTTGAGGAAGAGAGATAGTGAGTTGTGGAGGGGCAGGGAGGAAGGGAGAGAGAATCCCAAGCAGGCAGTACAGAGCCTGATGCAGGGCTCAAACCCAATAACCATGAGATCATGACCTGAGCTGAAGTCAGATACTTAATGGACTGAGCCACCCAGGTGCCCCAGTGATACAATGTTTAAACAAAAGAACAAAGTTGGGGGACTTACTCTGCCAAATACCAACATTTCATTATGTTGTAGTAATTAAGATGATATTGTACTAGGTCAGAGATAGTCATATAATTCAAGGAACAAAATAGGGAGCTCAGAAACTTGATACATACTGTAATAACATTTTCTTATTTATAACATGGTTATAATCCATCCAATGTTACATTCAATTATTATAATAACATCCATGTTACATGCCACTTAACATGTAAATTGGCGGATAAAGAACAGATTGAATATATTGCTCTGGAAGCTTCCAGCTGATGCCCAGATATCTGTCCCTTGGGATCTCTGACAGGTAGAAATGGCCATAAAATTTCAGTTCTGTTCAAGACTTTTTGTTCACAGACTGTGACTGGCCACATTGCTGGCAGTAGACCTTTAACATTTTAGAGTAAAATACAGAACTAAAAGTATCCCGAAAAAGGACTTACTACTCTTTTTTTTTTTAATATAATTTATTGTCAAGTTGGCTAACATACAGTGTATGCAGTGTGCTCTTGGTTTTGGGGGTAGATTCCAATGATTCATCGCTTACATACAACACCCAGTGTTCATCCCAACAAGTGCCCTCCTCAATGCCCATCACCCATTTTTCCCTCTCTCCTACCTCCCCATCACCCCTCAGTTTGTTTCCTGTATTTAAGAGTCTCATATTACTCTTTTGAAAAAAAATTCATCTATTCTAAACAGACTGTTTTCCCCTCTGAAATCTAAACATACTTTATATCAGAGATGTCTTAACATGTAATTGATAGCTTTTTTAAAAAAGAGATTTAAAATAAATGATACCTTGATCCACTGTCTTTTGAGATAGATTGGCTCTCTATTTCTTCCCCCTTTACTTTTTTTCCTTCCAATGTTTTAATTTTATTTTTTAAAAAATTTTATTGAGATATAATTGACCTATAACCGTATGTAAGTTTACTGTGTGCAATGTATTGATACAAATATATATTGCAATTTAATTACCACTGTAACATTAGCTAATACTTCTATCACATCACATAATCATTATTTCATTTTGTGGTAAGAACAGTTGAGATCATTTTTCATCTCTTCTGCTTTTCCGTCCTTCTTTCAAGGACAATGTGAGCTCAGAGGGAATGGGGCGGATTGTACATGAATCCTTATTCATTAGAGTCTTCATGAACCCACATACCTAGTGCCTACCCTCTTTGGTACAGCAGGGTGACCCTGGATTTTTTTTTTTCCTCTTTCTTTCAGAATTACCTACATGTAGAATCATAGTTTAGTGAGTATGTGGCCTGTTGGGAGTTGACTTTCTGGGCTTTCTTGATGGCTGGTCACCCTGTTCTTCTCTCTCAGGGCACTGACAGCCAGACTCCAGGACCAAAGGATTCTGGGGGTGGTATGTTCAGTTTCTTTTCCCTGGCTTGAGGCTGAGCTCCTCCATGCTCCTCAGTGGGGGTCACTGCTGTAGGGCAGGCTAAGCAGGAGGCTGCACTGAGCTGGGTTCAGAGGCTCTGCTTCCCAGGCCAGGAGTCAGGGGTGGAACTAGGCACAGAGCAAGCCCTAGGGAATGGAAAACAGGAAGAAATCTAATCCCAGACCTCCAGGGTTCACCTCTGCTGGCCGTGCCTTCAATGGCTTCTGAAAGCACAGCTTGTAATTAATTCCATAAGCATTGATTGACTCCTGGATCCTGCAGTCATAGCCACCCACAGTTTGCTCTCAAGCCTCCATGCTAGCCTTTGCTGCTGAGGCAAGTGCTAAGATAAGGTGTTGGGGCAATACCTCACTCACCTCAGGGTCCAGACAAACCACACCTTCATGAAGTTTCCCTCTGTCTAGTTAACCTCCAGATATGTGATCAGATCATGCCTTCTGTTGGGGATATAGCAACTTTCCTTTCCACCTGCTGGAGTTCTGCCCATCTTTAGAGCATATCCAGATGCCCTTTCTTTCCTGACCACCCCACTAAGGACATAGGACCTGAACCGTGAATATTTAGGCTAAATATCCCTCCTGTCCATGGTCACTTTTCAATGACCAAGGCCCATTGCCCTTGTTGCCCCATCAGTGGTGGGGGTGGGAGCCTGTCTGCCCTTCGCTGGCTGGACAAGGACCCAGGCAGCTAGAGAGAGGAGCCCTCGAAGGTAATGAAGGGGCCATGTGCCTAAGTTGTCAAGAACTCTGTGAGCACATCGTGTTCTAATATATATTAGTATATATATTCAAACTGTTTAATACAGAAAGGTTCACATGCACAACAGAGCAGAAAGAGGAATGAACTGAGTCCTTGGACCCATCCCAACCCATGGTTATCAGTTTCTGCTGGCTGCAAGACTGTGTTACCACATGGCCTCATGGTCACTATCTGCTGCACCCCCATTGTACATCACTGAATGCACATAGTGCTGGGCCGGAAGCCAAACAGCACTGACACTGTCACCTCCTGTGTCACTGCAGTGGTTTCGGCTACTCATGTTTCATAGGGACTTCATTACCTGCCTTGGAGAGCTGTTTTCAGACTCAGTTTTTAGCAATAGGGCCCTTTTTCAAACTTTATCTCCAGTTATCATGGCCAAAACAGATAAAATGGTATTAACATACAATTATTACAGGAGTTTACTTTTATATCATTTATGTATAAAATGGACAAGAATTCTAAAACTGCCAAAAAATATTAAGATTTGAATTTTGATAATGATGACAGAGTTACAATTCTGTTTGTCTTCAATATTCTATTTTGGTTGGACCGCATTTAAAAATCAGTGAGTCACATAGGTAAACTGTTGGCTAATGGAAACAGATTTTTATCTTGATTTTACTCATTTGTCTTGTGATCTCAAGAGTCTTCAATTAAAATTGATCCAAATGGAATAGAATAGAAACCCCAGAACTAGACCCACAAACGTATGGCCAGCTCATCTTTGACAAAGCAGGAAAGAACATCCAATGGAAAAAAGACAGCCTCTTTAACAAATGGTGCTGGGAGAACTGGACAGCAACATGCAGAAGGTTGAAACTAGACCACTTTCTCACACCATTTACAAAAATAAACTCAAAATGGATAAAGGACCTAAATGTGAGACAGGAAACCATCAAAACCTTAGAGGAGAAAGCAGGAAAAGACCTCTCTGACCTCAGCCGTAGCAATCTCTTACTCGACACATCCCCAAAGGCAAGGGAATTAAAAGCAAAAATGAATTACTGGGACCTTATGAAGATAAAAAGCTTCTGCACAGCAAAGGAAACAACCAACAAAACTAAAAGGCAACCAACGGAATGGGAAAAGATATTTGCAAATGACATATCGGACAAAGGGCTAGTATCTAAAATCTATAAAGAGCTCACCAAACTCCACACCCGAAAAACAAATAACCCAGTGAAGAAATGGGCAGAAAACATGAATAGACACTTCTCTAAAGAAGACATCCAGATGGCCAACAGGCACATGAAAAGATGTTCAGCGTCGCTCCTTATCAGGGAAATACAAATCAAAACCACACTCAGGTATCACCTCACGCCAGTCAGAGTGGCCAAAATGAACAAATCAGGAGACTACAGATGCTGGAGAGGATGTGGAGAAACGGGAACCCTATTGCACTGTTGGTGGGAATGCAAATTGGTGCAGCCGCTCTGGAAAGCAGTGTGGAGGTTCCTCAGAAAATTAAAAATAGACCTACCCTATGACCCAGCAATAGCACTGCTAGGAATTTACCCAAGGGATACAGGAGTACTGATGCATAGGGGCACTTGTACCCCAATGTTCATAGCAGCACTCTCAACAATAGCCAAATTATGGAAAGAGCCTAAATGTCCATCAACTGATGAATGGATAAAGAAATTGTGGTTTATATACACAATGGAATACTACGTGGCAATGAGAAAAAATGAAATATGGCCTTTTGTAGCAACGTGGATGGAACTGGAGAGTGTGATGCTAAGTGAAATAAGCCATACAGAGAAAGACAGATACCATATGGTTTCACTCTTATGTGGATCCTGAGAAACTTAACAGGAACCCATGGGGGAGGGGAAGGAAAAAAAAAAAAAGAGAGGTTAGAGTGGGAGAGAGCCAAAGCATAAGAGACTTAAAAACTGAGAACAAACTGAGGGTTGATGGGGGGTGGGAGGGAGGGGAGGGTGGGTGATGGGTATTGAGGAGGGCACCTTTTGGGATGAGCACTGGGTGTTGTATGGAAACCAATTTGTCAATAAATTTCATATATAAAAAAAAATAAAAATAAAATTGATCCAAATGTATGGAGGAAGAGCTTGGAGGAATTTTTTTTTTTCCTTCTAGAATTGAGTCACTGATCTAACAGATGCTCACAGTCTTTGTTATAAATGTAAAAATCAGAGAAGAAACCCAAGCTTAAAATAAGCAAAACTATGTATCCTCTGTCATGAATCGCACGGTGCTCTCAGTTGTAGCTACAGAGGTGGAAACATGTGCTGGTTCTGAGCTGGAATTGTAGGCTCAAATGTGAAGTTTTAAAAAGAGCAGTGCAAAACTGAAGTCTTACTGGGTAACTCATTCACAAGAGGTTTATAAATACAGCATAACCATGCCAAGAGAAGTTTTAGCTTAAACTTCCACCAAAAAAGGAGTTAAATGGGCCACATGCATTAATCCACTGGTAGGTAGTCTATTCTGAAGAGTTAAAATTTTGTAAAAATTTGAGTGGGTTTGGACTTTTATTAGCATTTTAAAATACAAGGAAATGAGATGTTGGAATAAACATTTACAGAAACTCCAAAGCACATCCACAGAATCTCATGGTTCCTGAGAACTCAGTTTGAAAATCATGATATGGTATAAAGTGATTTTGTGAAGGTCCACATTTTCAGCTATTTTGTGCCTAGTCCCTGTTTATCATGTGATTCATTGAGACAGTCGGGTACAGACCACAGTCAAGCAAAGAATATTTGCACCTTGAGCCTGCCCCCTCCTCCTTCTCCCTTGGTGTGTGCTCAGAGTTAAGGAGGTGGGTGTGTCCTTCATCTCAAAGGATTATCCTTTTGTGGTGGCTTAGTCTCTCTCTCTTCCTTCTTCCTCTGCACATCATCACATTTTTGTTTCATATTCACACCCTGACTTTTTTTGTACAGTGTTTTCCGCAGAGTTTGTGGTTGACATTTCTTTTTCTTATTACAGTGATTTTTTTTAATGTGTCTTTAACAGAATCTGTGGTGTTTTCCAGCTTATTTCTTCTCTCTATTGCTCTGAATCTACTTGAGTCTCTTCAGAGACACCTCGTATCTTGCTGTAATGTGTAAACACACCCCCTCTGTGCCTTTTCTAGGTCCACTGCACAGCTCATCATGGAAATCCATTTTCTTGATCCCTAGTTTTATTTATTTATTTATTTATTTTATAATTTTTTATTTAGAAAAAATTTAATGTTTATTTTTGAGAGAGGGAAGGGGCAGAGAGAGGGGGAGACACCGAAACTGAAGCAGGGTCCAGGCTCTGAGCTGTCAGCACAGAGACTGATGTGGGGTTCGAACTCACAAACCGTGAGATCATGACCTGAGCTGAAGTCAGACACTCAACCAACTGAGCCACCCAGGCACCCCAATTTATTTATTTATTTAAATGTTTATTTATTTATTTTGAGAGAGAGAGCGTATACACGAGCAGGGGAGGGGCAGAGAGAGGGTGAGAGAATCCCAAGCAGGCTCCACTCCGTCGGCGCAGAGCCCCATGCAGGTGCTAGATCTTGAGCCATGATATCAGGACCTGAGCTGAAATCCAGAATCGGACACTTAACCCTCTGAACCACCCACCTGCCCTCATACTTAGTTTTAGTTCAAAAGTTTATTTCTTCTTTTTCAGTATTCACTCTCATTTTCCTAGAGCTCATCCTCAAGTCTAGCACGTGGGACACAAGCTCTGTAAGGCCTTTAATGTTCTTGAAGGTGCCTCTCTTTGCCTTCATGCTTGACTGGTTTCTTTCAGCCCTAGAATTTCTCTGTGTGATTTCTTTGGCCCTTCCCTCCCACCCATTGCCCCTGTTGTTTCTCCAGCAGCTGTTGAGTGAGTTCTCCTGGCCTTGTACTCTGAAGGCCCTCTTCATCAATGTCTCACATTTCATCTTTGTGATTCTTATCAGCCAGACCTCCTACCTGTCTATAAACATTTATTTCATAAGTCAAAATTTAATTTTCGTATTGCTGTGTTTTACTAAATGCAATATCCTCTTGAATTTCTGTGAGGATATTACTTTTTTAAGGAGCAATTTTTTTTTGTTCCTTTCGTTCACTTCTTCTTCTTGGATCTTTTCTGTGTCTTTAATTGTGTCTCTCATGCTGAGTGCTGTCCTCAAATATCTTGTGCCTCTGAGTTTCCCTTTCAGAGGACCTCAGGATTAGGAAAGGCTGCCCCAGCCTCTGCAGAAGTATGCAGACTTACTACAGGTCCCCAGTTGCTAAAAGGAGAGGAACTTAACTCCTTGGTGCTAGCATTTTGACCCACTGCCTGTATTTTCTTGAGGGAGTTCTGTTTCTTTTTATTTAAGGATAGCCAGGATTTGTTTTAATGAGGTATGCTAACAGATACAGACACAGAAGTAGCTGTCATGGAGGAAGCAGTTTTTATTCACAGTTCCCTAGAAACAGGAAGCATAGCACACCATGCAGACCCACACAAGAAAACACCGGGGTGGGTCAGGAGGCAGAGGGAGTGAAGGGGGAACATGGGCAAGAGCCTTTGTTGTGGTTTCCGTGGAATGGAACTGGTGAGGCAGGATGAGCCGAGTTCAGATTGGCCAGTGTGAATAATTTCAGTGGGCTCTGGGTGATAGGGGCTGTCCCTAGCTGTCTGGTACCTGGCCCTCTGGTTATTAGGGCAGAGGGACAGAGGCCTAGAATATGAAACCCTGATAAAGGAGGTGGCTGGGGCGTGGGCTCTGGATTTGATGGTTTGCATTTGAGAGATACACTGGTGAACAAGTTGTCTGCTATCTCTGGGAACTGGCTAACCTGGGAGCGGAAGGGGGGCACACTTCATCCAGGGTCAGCAAAGCATCAGAATACAGAAAATAAAAGACATGGATAATAAGGGCTGTTGGCTTTAATTGTTGTTCTTTCTTCCTATTTTGTGTCTTCTTCCCATCCCCTTTATAGAATTTGTTAAGTGCTGGCTGCAGGAGTTTCTGAACATGTGCAGGGAGGGGGCTGGGGAGGATCTATCTAAAACTTATACCTAATTCTTCTCTCTTCACCTGCCCACATTCCCGTCATTGCTATTCATGGTACCCAGTATGCCTCTGGGCTCTGCCTATGCCTGGCAACCTCCTGCGCTTGCAGCTTCAGTCATTCAAGATGTATTGGATAAGCATCAACCAAGCATTGGGCACATTCAGGAGACTGGAACTGGAGCTTTGAGGACAGTGGATCAAAATCCATGCCTGCATGGGGCTGTCAATGGCAGAGAGCTTCTACCCTACAGATAGATAGAAATTTCTCATCTGCTCCTGTCCTATGAAATTGTCTTCAGGATTGACTTTTGCTGAGAACTTTGTTTTATATGCATATGAAAATAACAGTTCATATGAAATGAGGGGGTGATGGTGGACATTGGCCTCTACCAACCTCTGCTCTGAGATCTCCCAGGCAGGCTGTGAATGGTGGCATGACCCAAGCGCGAAGAGTAGCACCTGCCAGAGCTATTCCAGCACAGTCACGACAGACCTAAGGGCATGGGAAACCCACTGCCTGGCAGTGCTGACTCATGAAATCCTTTTTGTGTTTCTAGTGCTGATGAGCGATTTGATGCCACATTCCACACCAACGTGTTAGTTAATTCTTCTGGACATTGCCAGTACCTCCCTCCAGGTAAGATCCACTTCCTTTGTCCTCCTGTAGTTAGACAATTTCGGCATGTTTGGGGTGCTAATCCCCCAATGGTTGCTCACACTAGTGGTGGGCCTCCTTTGCCTCATTCACAACCACCCCTTCCTGTTTTCTTCCCTGTGTGCTTGCATGTATTTCCTGAACTTGATGATGCCATCTTTCCCTTTTTTTTTTTTGTCTTGGGGTCATGGCTCAAACTGTCTTTGGTGGCATGTGTCATATGTTCTTATTGTGTGCCTCATGTTCTTTAAATTGAATCCACAGTGAATGCAAGTCCCCCTTGTCAGGTCATTTTCAGTTCTCCTTAAAACCTGCAAGCTGGGCAACCCTGGCCATTCTCTCCACCCATTTCAGCTCACCATTTCCCCTCCCACCAGACTGCGTATCTTGGCAGGTGCTGCTCTTCAGGTGTTGGGGCGAGATGGTGGACTTGCTGGCTTCTTGAGTGTGTGTGTTACAGAGGACTTGGGTGTTGGGTATAAGAGCAAGTGATTTCAAAGCGGGGCTCATCAATGACTTATTCCTAACTGAGCTTCTCTTCTCCTTCCCAACCAGTTGATGGTTAACTGCTTCCTGGGATTGATTTTTTTTTCCCAAAAGCCCATCATTTCTGTCAATTCACTGGGCCCTGGGCTGTTCACTGAATAATATAGAGCATGAGGAACCTGGGTTTTAATGCTTTGAGGCATGTAGGTATTAACAGAGTTTTAGAAATCTTTGAGATGATTTTTTGCATGTTCTTTCCAGGATTATTTCCCCACTGCAACCATTTAACTTCCTGCTCCCAGGCAATCTGCAACCACCCCCCACCTCACCACCAACACACACACACACACACACACACACACACACACCATACCCACACACCTACCACCCCCTGCACAACACATACATGCATACACATTACACACCACCTACCAGAAAATGTCCAGGGTTGCCCAGATTGCAGGTTTTAAGGAGAACGGGAAATGACCTGACAAGGGGGACTTGCATTCACTGTGGATTAAATTTTTAGAACATGAGGCACACAAAACACCCCACATATATACCTCCCCCATACACATACATGCACCACACCACCCCCCGCACACACACACACACCTACACCACACACACACACATTATACACCATACACATACCACAAACCCCACATATACACCCCACACACATACCTCCCTCACACATACCCACACACCAACAACACACCCCCCCACATACACACACTGTACACCACACGTATACCTTCTTATTCATTTCACAGCACAGCAAAGCTGGCCTTGCCTCCTGAGTTGTTGCTTAAATGCTCTTCCTCCTTAGTGGAGGATAAGCATCCCATGGGAAGATTCCATGTTTATACACCTTAGAACCACCACTAATCAACCAGGTACCTGTCCATAAATGAATGTGTAAGTGATTAAATCCATCAAAGGCAGGTAACTCTCAATAATGTTTGTACAGACTGAAGAGCTATAGATTTTCAGGTTTTCTGTTTTAAAGCACGTGCTTCCATTTTACTTTCCCCAGTTCCTTCACCCCTCCCCCAGCACAAGCAGGCTTTCCACCTAACAGTGGAGACCGTTGGAGACTGAAGCTATGGGATGAGCCTTCCATCACATGCACAGACATTCTTTTTCACCAGGCTGTGAGTTGCAGCTTTTATTATGAGGGCTATTTTAAAAAACTATCTCCAGTAGTCATCAGTATACAAGAATATGGTGTTACAGATTGTTTTGAAGGCTGAAGCTATTTTCAGCTACAAGAAGCAGTACTCCTGAGCCCCAAGCTGCCTGTGTGCAATAGCCCCCTCTGGGGCTTCATTCCTGTGTCCCAGCCTCCATGGCCCCAGGAGCCTGGTAAGGACAGGCATGTTGTGCTGTGAGTGTGGGAGTCTTCCATACATTGGCAGGAGAAGTTTGGAACTTTCTGGTCTGGGGCAGCAAGACTGTGCCCTGGGGGTCATGTAGAACAGATCTGGGATGATGTTCTGTTCATGTAATGAAGCACAGGCAAAAAAAAAAAAAATGTTTTGGGTACAAGATTTGAAATAGAGACTTGGTTATGAAATTACCTTCTTTTCTATTTCATATTTTTATAACAGCTTTATTGAAGTATAATTTACATATCATACAATTCACTGCTTTTAACTGTATAATTCAATGATTTTTAGTGAATTCACAGAGTTGTACAGCTATTACCACAATCTAGTGTTAGGACATTATTTTTTTAAGGTTATTTATTTTGAGAGTGAAAGTGCAAGCAAGGGAGGGGCAGAGAGAGAGGGAGAGAGACACTCCCACACAGACCCTGAGCTATCAGCCTGTAGAGCCAATATGAGGGTCCATCTTACGAACCATGAGATCATGACCTGAGCTGCAACCAAGAGTCAGACGCTTAACTGACTAACCCACCCAGGCGCTCCTAGAACATTTTTTATCACCCTGAAAAGATCCTTTGTGCTGGTCTGCAGTTAATCCCCATACTCACTGCCAGCCTCAGGCCACCATTGATCTGCTTTCTGTCACTAGAGATTTTCTTTCTCTGGCCATTTCATAGAAATGGAATAATTCAGTTATAGAGTTACATTTTCTACAGGCAATGTAGGTTTGAAGGGATCTAGCCCATTAATGGGAGGGCAGTGTCTGTATTGACTTCCAGATGCCCATGAACATTGGGTGTAACACTGAACATCATATTTAAAGGGACTTGAGGGGACAGGAAGTTATTACCCTCTCCTAACTTGGTTGTGGGGTGAGGGTTGTGTTTGCAAGGCTGTTACATCCCTTCCTCCATTCATTCTTTTTTAAATTTAGTAGCAGAAATGTACAGAGCTGACTCTGTCCGCAGGAATAGAGGCACCCTTAGTTAGCTCTTTGTGCCTTCTCTTGCCTTCTGGCCTTTCTCTGGGCAGGGAGGAGTACATGGGCATAAATTGCTAGAAGGGTTTATCTGGTCTCCTCTCTGACCTGGAAGAAATTCACTCCCAACTTGTCTTAGCTTGGACTTACTCTTTTTCTTTGTTTTTTTTTTAATTTTTTTTACATTTATTTATTTTTGATAGAGATTGACAGAACACAAGTAGGGAAGGGGCAGAGAGAGAAGGAGACACAGAATCTGAACCAGGCTCCAGGCTCTGAGCTGTCAGCCCAGAGCCTGACGTGGGGCTCAAACTCACAAACAGTGAGATCATGACCTGAGCCGAAGTCAGACGCCCAACGGACTGAGCCACCCAGGTGCCCCTGGAATCACTCGTTTCAATGGAAACTGTCACTTGTGCCCAAGCGCTATGCCTTCAATTTAAACTTACCAGTCTTTGTTCTGTTCGTAATCTAGAATTTAAACTAGTTAAAATTATTCCCTACATAGATTTCTAGATAACCAAGTATTTTCTCAATTTTTAACATAAGGAAAATGCCCACGCTGCGCCCCCCCCACCAAACAGAGACACACAAACACACACAGACACAGACACAGACACACATATTCTTTCATATTCATATCCCTTTCATATTCTGCTTCTAAATAAACGCTTTGTCATTTTTATCAATTTCTCTGGGATTTTTTTCTATTCTTCTTTCTTATTATTTAGAGATTGAAGATACACAGGCATGGCAAGTTTACAGAACTTCTAATTCTTTGCACAGAAATCCCTCAGAACAGTCTTCGATGGAGCATAAAGGTGTTGTCTTTGAATTTAAAAAAAAAAAAAAAACAAGAAAGCTTCACCCAAGTTTTCTTTCTAGACATCTCCCAAAAATGTCCAAGCTTATTCTGGACAGGTCTAGCTGTAGTTTGGAGGAGCAGGGGCTGAATGCTTCTCTACTCACCCCTAGTCTAGATGCCCAGAAGCCTACGTCACCTCCTCTCGAAGGGAACACAGGTGGGTCAGAACAATGTGTGCATGAGGCCCTCCTTAAAAAGACGTGCTGAAATCATAAGTAATGTGTTGTATAACTCGTCAGCCCTTTCCTAGGCCATGAAGAATAGGCACTGCATATTATGAACAGCATATTGAGGATCGAAATCAAAGGATTGCTCTGTATGTATGTATTTATTTATTTGAATTATTTATATTTTAAATTTAAAAATATATTTTTTATATTTAAAAATTTTTAAACATTAATATATTTATTTTTGAAGGAGAGAGAGAGCATTGTGGGGGAGGGGCAGAGAGAGAGGGAGACACAGAATCTGAAGCAAGCTCCAGACTCTGAACTGTCAGCACAGAGCTCAATGCAAGGGTTTGAACTCATGAACCGCGAGTTCATGACCTGAGTTGAAGTCAGACACTTAACTGACTGAGCAACCCAGGCGCCCCTGTATTTTTTTGTATTTTAAAATATATTATTTATATTTTAATTTTTTTCCGGCTTCATTGAAGTACAGTTGGCAAATGAAAATGTAATGAGGTGTACAACATGATGACAATGTACATATACATTGTAAAATGATTTCCACAATCAAGTTAACATATCTATCCCCTCACATGGCTGAGTTTGGTTTTGCTTTCCATGAGAATGTTTAAGATCCACTCTCTTAGCAAATTTCAAGTATACGATATTTTTAACTAGAGTCAGCATGTAGTACATTTGAGCCTTAGAACTTACTCATCTTGTAACTGAAAGATTGTCCCCTTTGACCAACTCCTCTCCGTTTCCCCACCACCCCCAGCTCCTGGCATTTCAACACTTCTGTGAGTTCAGTTGTTTCCTTTTTTTTTTTTTTTTTTTTTTCAAAATCTACATATGAGATCACATAGTATTTGTCTTTGGTTTATTTCACTTGGCACAGTGCTCTCCAGCTTCACACATGTTATTGCAAATGACAGGATTTCCATCTTATTTTAAGGCTGAATAGTATTATCCATTGTGTGTGTGTGTGTGTGCGTGAGAGAGAGAGAGAGAGAGAGAGAGATTTGATAATCTTTGCCTTTATTTATTTGTCCATCAATGAATACTTAGGTTGATTCTGTGTCTTGGCTATTGCAAATGATGCTGTAATGAACACGATGAACATGGGAGTGAAGATATCTCTTCCAAGTAATGATTTTGTTTCCTTCAGATATATACCCAAAAGTGGGGTCACTGGATCATATAGTAGTTCTATTTTTAATTTTTTTTAGGAATCTCCATACAGTTTTCTTAATGACTGCACCAGTTTACATTCCCACCAACAGTGTGAGATGCTGTGTATTTAAAGCAGTCACCTTCCATTTTAGTCACCTTCCATTTCAGTTTTTCTGGCCGTTTTCATTGTCCACGTAGGCATATTCAAGAGCTCCTGTTACATTGATGTGCGCTGGTTCCCCTTTGATGTGCAGCAGTGCAAACTCAAGTTTGGGTCCTGGTCCTACGGAGGGTGGTCCTTGGATCTACAGATGCAAGAGGCAGATATCAGCGGCTATATCCCAAACGGAGAATGGGACCTTGTGGGTAAGTCTAGCAAAGACATGAGACCAGTGGCCTTGTAGAAAGCCACTTTATTCCTGTGCTGGCTTTAAAAGTTTGGGATTTTCCACTCTGCTTTTCAGTGTGAACATTTATTGAACCCTGCAGCAATCTCTGTAATTTACTGAGAGCTATACAATGAGAACAACAACCAAAAAAAAAAAAAAAACAATTAGAAAATTCAATGCTTTCCATGAAAAGTATGTAGTTAAACAAGTCAGTGCTAGTATAGGCATCTTTATATTAGAATCTGCTCCATTCCTAAAATCAGGCTGGACAGTAAATTGCAATTCGTGGGAAACTATATTTGATGATTTTAAATAGAAAAACAATAATTACATTTATAATGGTGTAAAGCTTATAATGTATTATTTATAATCCTGGTGTCTTAGTCCTTTCAGGCTGCTATAATGGAATACCATAGACTGGGTGGCTTATAAACAATAGAAATTTATTTCTCACAGTTCTGAAGGCTAGAAGTTTAAGATCAAGGCACTGGCAGATCTGGTGTCTGCTGAGGGCCTGCTTCCTGATTCATAGATGGCTGTCTTCTGGCTGTGTTCTTACATAGAAAAGACTAGGGAGTTTTCTGGGCCTCTTTGAATAAACAAATAGTTTATTCAAACACTGATTATCCAGGTTTTTAGCACTCAACAAACCCCATGGTCATTTGTGTGATATGCTCATTAAAATAAACAAGCAGGGTAATTTTATTCAGACAATGGTTCCTTCCCACCCCCTGCTAATGGAGGAATCCCAGGCAAGCGGAGTGAGAAGTTCTATGAGTGCTGCAAAGAGCCGTACCCAGATGTCACCTTCACAGTGACCATTCGCCGCAGGACCCTCTACTATGGCCTCAACCTGCTCATCCCCTGTGTGCTCATCTCTGCGCTGGCCCTCCTCGTCTTCTTGCTCCCTGCAGATTCTGGGGAGAAAATATCCCTGGGTAAGTGTCCTGATCTTGGGTGGGAGTCTGCAACAGGACAGGAGGCCTGGCCTCCAGGTCAGTGCTGTAGGGATCACTGTGGACAGTGCAGGACTTGTCACGGCTCTGGGTGCAGAGATGTTGCAGAGCCTTCTTGGTGCATCACACGCTGACCTGCCAGCCCAGGGCATCTTCCTGACACCACAGGCTCCTGATCTAGGCTCCATGCTGGATGTCCATGCCCTCCTGAGAACCTGAAGGATCCTGTGATCCTGCATAGAATATAAAAATGCCCAGCGAGAGACTACTGAGTTCTGTCCTGAGGGGCCTTGCTTTCTCCTCTCCTGCCACCCAATCCTGTTCCTTGGTAGCAACTGACCAGCATTTGTTATGGACAGGGAACAGTTTAGTCTAGTACCAGTTTGCATCTGTATATTGCTGTCCACAGGGTGATTCCTTAAGATCCAATACAAAGATAAGAAAACTAAGATTTGGAATGGTGAGATGAATTTCTCAACATCTTAAAGAGTTACCAAGGCCATATTTAGTACATGTAGAAATCATCCTCAAACCCGTATCTTAAGTGCAAGGCTCAGACACGTTAAGTGACTTATCGAAGTAAATAGCAAAGTCAAGACCAAAAGCCAGGTCTTTGGATAGCATGTTTTTTTGTTTTTGTTTTGTTTTGTCATGCTATATGAAACTACCTCTAGATCCTAGTGTAGTAAAGAAAACGAGACATACTTGTGTTGAGTTCCGTAATTCATTTTGTATTGTTGTTCTAAAATTCTGGCTCCTAAACTTATCTCTATCTAGGACTCTGGTAAATGATGAGAAGTCCCCAGAAAAAATGGCCATGCCTATATGTACAGAGGATTCTGCATCTAGTTTCAGGATGTCACTGACCCCTCCCCCATACCTCTGTAGTTATTTGAATGTCAGGTTAGGCACAGTTAAGTGGAATTGAGTCCCTATAATCTGTTCTATCTCAGGCACCTTTGTGTTTATGTTTCAGGGATAACAGTTTTACTCTCTCTTACTGTCTTCATGTTGCTGGTGGCTGAGATCATGCCTGCGACATCTGACTCAGTGCCCTTGATAGGTAAGCAAGTGTTGGACCTCTCTTGAAGACACAGACTTAGAGAGTACCCAGGATTTCCTAGCATGGAAACAGAGCATAAATCTGTCCTCCGTGCCCTGAAGAGCCCCCAATCCTCTCTTTGCCATAAGGAGTGACCATACCTATAGTGACTATATACCTATAGTGACTATAACTATATCTGAGTCATTGTTTTTCCACAAATTCTTTGCCAAAATGTAAGGATCTCACATTTTAACTCTTAGCCGTTGTTTCCTGAGATACCTCAATGTCTCTGTATAAAGTTAAAGCTTGTGAGGAAATGTAAACAGGACAAATATATTTATATTTTGGCCAAGACAGATGTAAGGCATGACTTTCTGCCCAGGGCAGGATGGCAGAAATAGAAGACAGCATCACTTGTTGCTACACCCCTCTCTGGATTGGAATAAGCAGGAACATGCAAAGGGGTGCTCAGTGGTCTAGTGGTTAGGATTGGTACTCTCACCAAAAGCCAGGGTTCCATTCCTGGTTAGGGAATCAGACCTCCAGCCAGTTTTGAGAATGGGAAGCAAACGTTCTGACAGTGGATATTAGGTTTAATATAAGAATCCCTACTCTAGTTTGGTGATGGAGATCAGAAACAGGAAAGGAGTCTATGATTATTCCTGTTGACCCATGCCACCTAAGGGCTGCCATATGTGGTTAATTAGGGAGGACAGGAGTAGGGGAGCTTATATGGATACTCCCAGGCTTCACAAACTAAGAAGCCAAGGCTCATCTTTGTGGAGTTCCCTTAATGTGTAATAGTTTGGCCAGAGAGAATAATTGTTGGTATGAAAAGCCTTTGTGGGTGTTCCTAGTTCTCTCAGTACCATCCAGAGAGCAAGGAACCATGTTTCAACTTGAGGGTCTGACCCCATTATTTCTACCTTCGAACACAATACTTTCAATAGAGACTTTCAGCAGAAAGCACTCCCTGTGGGGCAGTTGGCAGAAACTGCCTTGACTGATGAACCAATGGGGAAAAAGCATGGTTGATACATAGCCTATTTCTAGAAAGATGTGATGCTGTTGGCCTCTGACCTCTGTTGTTGAGACTTCAGCTGTGGGATCCTTTGACCATGGACACCTCCACAAGTCATTGTATTAGTCTTCTAGGGAGACCACAATAAAATTTCACAGACTGGGTGGCCTACACAACATAAATATATTTGCTTACAGTTCTGGGGGTTTGGAAGTTCAAGATCAAGATGCCAGAAGGTTTGAGATCTTCTGAAGCCTCTCTGCTTTACTTGCAGATGACCCCCTTCTTGCTGTGTCCTCACATTGGTCTTGCTGGGTGCATCCTTGGTACCCCTTTGTATGTCCAAATTTCCCATTCTTATAAGGACACCAGTCATAATGAATCAGATCCCACTCTAAGGACCCCATTTTAACTTAATCACCTCTTTAAAAGGACGGTCTTCAAATACAGTCACAATCTGAGGTACCACGGGTTAGAGCTTCCACATATAAATTTAAGGAGGCCACAGTTCAGCCCATACCAATAAGAGTTTTGTTTACTACCCTTCCCTTTCTTAGAAATCCCTGATGCTAACTTTAAGCCTCAAATGTCCATCTCTGGCAACTCCTCACCAAGGTACCTCTTGGTCTCCACAGTGGGTCAGTGAGTTCCTTCCTGCCTGGAGAGAAGGAAGTGTTCTTAACCAGGTGTGTGGTCACACACTTAGCCTCTGCAACAGAATGTCTTCTGCTTAGACCTCACCCCCCTTGAGCTGAAAGCCACACCAAAGTTCTAATAATCAGAGTTGCTGATCAAGGAATGTCTTCCTTGTGTCAGACTTTCTCCTAGATCCTGTGCTCATATAATTGCTAATTCTTGCACCAACCCTGCAAAGAATGCACTGCTTGCTATCCCTGTTATACTGGTGAATAACCTAAAGCCCAAACAGGCTGAGTAGCCTGTGTAAACTCACAGATGGCAGCCACTGGATGGGGGCAGGGGGTTGGGGGAGGACTGTTTTGGATGCCCCATGCTGCTTCTCCTTGGGGCCAAGATGGAGAAACCCATTCTTGCCCATCAGAGCTGAAGCTAATGTTCTCCTGGAAAGTCACTGCCTTCCACATCTTCCTCACACAACTGGCACCTCCTCCTATCTCTCATTAGATGGGGCCAGACTCATTTTCTTAACTTTTTTGTTTTTAAATGTTTGTTTATTTATTTTGAGAGAGAGAGATAATGAGCAGGGGAGGGGCAGAGACAGAGGGAGAGACAGAATCCCAAGCAGGCTCCCCACTGTCAGTGCAGAGCCTGATGCGGGTCTTGAAGTCACGAATCATGAACTGAGCCGAAATCAAGAGTCAGATGCTTAACCAACTGAGCTACCAGGTGCCCCAGCCTCGTTTTCTCCACTAATACTAGCTATCCAGGCCTCATAAGACAGCCGGTGATGCCCAGGTTTGCCCTTGTTCCATCCCCACCCCCAGCACGTTCACAGCCTGTAGTCATCCCTGTGGTGACCACACCCTCACCACCCAAGTGTTTTCAGTTCTGTGACAGTCCACATCCTTTATCCTGGGAACGATCATTTCAGCATCTGGTGAGGCTCTGTTAACCCTCAATGAAGGAGGCAATGGATGGAGTTCAAAACAGTGTAGTTAGGTAGGCCAGGCTGCTTTCGTGGACAGGAAACCAGGTCTCTGTGCTCTGGGCTGGCCTCTGCCTGCCAGGAATGTGGACAGGAGTCTGCAGGCCTGGAGGTGGCCCTGCCCTGCTCTTGGCTTCACCATCCAGCCCCAGGCAATCAGTCACCGCCGTCTGGGTCTGCCTGCCACCCTGTGATAATTGTGCCATGGAGGCCCTGGGTCTCACCCTGTGTCTCTTGTCTCTGCAGCCCAGTACTTTGCCAGCACCATGATCATCGTGGGCCTCTCTGTGGTCGTGACAGTGATTGTGCTGCAGTATCACCACCACGACCCCGATGGCGGCAAGATGCCCAAGTGGGTGCGTTCCTCCTGTGCTTCACCACAGGGAGTCAGGGCTCCTCCCCAAGGGAGGCTCTAGGAATGATTTATTTATCTGAAAAATCCCACACACAGCCCAGCATTCCTAAACAGAACCATATTTCTCATAGCACCCCACCCATCTACATTATTGCATGGTCTATATGTAGAGGACAGTTCTGGTGAGCATGCTCTTAGGCTCCCATGGCATTGTTCTTACAATTGGACATTCCGGAAGAGGGCTCACACACAGACTGCTCTGTACATTTTGCTACCATAGTGTTTGTGAAACTACTTTTTGCATGTACACCACAGAGAACTGTGCAGTGGTTGGAAGCAACAGACAAGATAAGCACAGAGCCATGTGGTTGGATCTTCCAAACAGAATGAGGAGTAAAAGGGTAAGAAAGAGTGAGCCATGTAATAACCTGCGTAGTCAATATATGTAGGAATGTAAACTTACCACAGGCCTATAAAATAAAGGTTAGTAGTTACCAGTGGGGAAGGGAGTATAGGATGAAAGCTAAAGGATGAAAACCAAATGATTGAATACAACAGCCTGTTGTGTCAGCCCAGAGCATGCCACACCTTACCAGCACCTGCTTAGCACCGGCATGCAGGCTGATGCTTACCTAGTCACATGCTGTGCTCCTTAGGAGTCCAGTATCTGACGCTCACCTGACACTCAGGAAACCTTGATTAAGGCCACATGGGTCCTGGGCTTTCCTCACCTCACACCCAAGGCAGGGGAGGGATGCCCCCCACCCAAGATACTTACTTGGGCCCTGCAATCCTTCCAGTCTTCTTGCCCAGAGAGCATAGCCTGAGGGCAGTAGGAGCTAAAGGAGCCTCTTATGTGAAAACAAGATTGTTTTTCTTTGGAGATCTGTAACCTTGCATCCAAGTTCAGAAAGGAGTCTAGGACTCACCAACTTGCTAAAATGCAGCTGCAAGAAGCAAGATGCATTTTGTGAACCTCCAGCAACAGGGAGTTTCCAGGCCTTCTAAAAATATTCATTGTGCAATAATTTACAGTTACTCAAAAGTGAACTTAAGAAAAACTACTTAAAAAAATGGCTTTACCAAGTTAATGTGTCCTCTTAGATTCTCTTCCATAGGAAATTCTTACACTTAACAAAAACTTTCTCTCATAGCTCATTGCATCAGCAGTAGAGTGAGCTCCCAGAAATGGTGTTATCTCCCACACATGTCTAATCACTGCAGTCCATTGGCTTGTTTTCAGAAGGTGCCCTCATTAAAAGCTGGAACACATCTGTCCACATTCACCTGCGTTCTCATCTGACTTTTATAACCCTGACACACTTTCTGTCTACCCATCCTTCCATTTGAAATAAGTAATACAGTTACGTGTTCCCAAAGTCGAAATAAAAGTAAAATTGTAAGGAAGGATATCAGCTCTCATCCCTGCCCGTCACTCTGCTTCCACCACCAATATTGATGGCCATTTCAATTAATTCCTCCATTATCCTTCAAGTGTTTATTTATGCAGATATAAAGCTAAAAATATATATTATTATTTCTTATGTTTAAGACATGAAGAAAAAACAATTTTACCAACCTGGTAGTACTTTAGTATCCAGGAAAAAATCTTTTTTTAAAATTGTTTTTAATTTTAAATTTAAATTTTGAGAGACAGAGAGAGAGCACAAGCAGGGGAAGGGCAGAGAGAGGAGACACAGAATCTGAAGCAAGCTCCAGGCTCCAAGCTGTCAGCACAGAGCCCAACATGGGGCTTGAACTCATGAACAACAAGATCATGACCTGAGCTGAAGTTGGACGCCTAACCAACTGAGCCACCCAGGCGCCCCCAGAAAGAAAATCTTAATTAAGACGATATGCTAATTATTCACCTCTCAGCACAAATGTGTCCAAACCAATGGCTGCAAATGAAACATGAAGCTTGTATGTCTCGCTTTCAATTTATATACCCTACTGCATTTTTCTTTCTTTCTGTGTGTATTTGAAACATAAACAGCCTCCAAGGAACTTTTATTATGATGTGTTGCTATGAAGAAGATACTGCCAGTGCAGCGGCATTATGTGACATTTGCACAGCCAGACACAAAACCATAACCTAATAGAAGAGGTCATGAGCACAGTTTGATAAGTGCCAAGAGGATAATTTCATCTTTTGAGATGCTTTAGCCTTGAAAGCTAATGATTCAGGCCATGGAATTCAAAATAGACCTGGCAGCGTGGATAATATTAGTTTGAGATGTGCCCCAGGGTATGCACAAACACCCCCTGTCCCCCCCCCCCCCACCACCACCACCACCACAGACACGCCTGGCCTTAGCTCTCCGTGTGCACAGTTGCCTCTGGGTTTGGACGCATTTATTGCCTACTGCACTCCCTTGAGCTCTGGTTCAGTCTTCCCTGTGCCTTCAAAGTGCGGGTAGGGGGTGGGCTGAAGTCACAGGTGTTTTGAGGAAGACATGGTAGACCCTTTTACAGATGAGGCTGTGGAAGTCTAAACACATAAGTAACTTGCTTACTATGTGGCCTTGAGCCAATTTATTAGCCTCTTTGAAGCCTCTGTTTCTTTGTCTGTAAAGTGGGGAGATTATACTCACTTCACAGAACCTCTGAGAGGCCCAAGTGAAATGGCATGCCTTAGGAGCCTCCTGTGGAGGGACACATGTGGGGCCATGTGGCCCTGCCCCTTAATGATCACAGAAAACCCTCCAGGGTCTGCAAAAAGCCCTTTCCAGGCTCTGGAGGTTTGTCCATAGAGTGTGGGCAGGATATATAGACTGCCATCTGCTATGAACAAAAGGTTATCTTTACAGCTTAAGTGAACCTGCTCTTATGCCTTCTTGTTCTTTCATTACCTTTCTCCAGACCGGTCTATTGCAGTTATCTCTGATAAGATGTTATAAAAACGATTACCAAGAAAGTGCTGCAGGCATGAACTTCACAACTTACTGCCTAAACTTATAGATGTGAAACATACCTGCTATGTTGCTGATGGAGTTCGCCCACAATCATAAACCAAAGTTAAAATCAATATCTGGATAATTTCAGGGAAAGAGCCTACTTTTCACACACTTGTCTAAATAGGCTTCCAAGAATTTTTTTTTTTTTTAATCTGGATTGAGTCTTCACATGGCTCCCTTCTTTTCATTAAAGGGAAAAACAAGAACGATCAGTGATTTCTCTCAAGCATCTTGTATGCATGTGGGCGATATATGTTGATAAAACACTTTAAACCAGAGATTGACAAACTATGGCCTTGATGGTCAAATCTGGCCCACCAATTGTTTTTGCAAATAAAATGTTATTAGAAAAAAGCCACGTTTGCTTCTTTACATGCTTTCTATGACTATTTTGTACTTTATTAGCAAAGCTGAGTAGTTGCAATGGAGACCTTATGGACTTTATTGTGTGGCCCTTTAAAGATAAAGTCTGCCAACCCCTGCTTTAGATTTTTCCAAGTACTTTCCCACATATCATGTTACTCAGTCTTCACTGTGTCCTGATGAATTAGGTTAGAGATTCCTAAACTTCCCTGGTTCACAGCACCTTTAGTGTCTCGGGGATTTTTTCACAGCCCCCGGGGCAAAACAAACAAACAAACAAACAAACAACCTAATGACTCTCTCTATTACATTGGTCAAAACAACTTAATAAGTATTTATGTCCTGACCACTTAGCACCTGTTGGTACAGCACAACCTCTCAAATCTTAGGAGCACACTACCCTAATTTCCTGTCCCATGTTGACTTTCTTGGCACTTGCTTTTCATCAGGACAACAAAAACTGCTTTGTAATGATATGTCATCACCGCAAGGGATCTGGTGTCTCAGTCTGGACTGCTTCAAGTTAGGCGTTCATGCAGCATCTGATAGGTGTCACAGGGTCACCCTTGAAAATCTTTAAATCTCCAGGGGTGTGCCATGGGACACTGGGGTGCCTTACAGGCAGTTAGGTATGATGGCTGTTAGTTACAGTTGAGGAAAGATTGGAGAGGGAAAATGACTGGTCTTATTCATACAGCTCAGGCAGGACTCTCCTAAGATAACCCTCGCCTCCCACCTGCTTATCTGTCCAGAGATTGCTGTGTGTCTGCCACTGAGAATTCACTCAATCCTGGGGGGCCTTTCTGCATTGCCTTCATCTGCGTAGCTCACATTTGACTCAACCATTGTAAGGTGTTGGCACTGCCTGCCTGTGGAAACTCACCCCGGAAGGAGCAGGGGCATGTCACCCTTCGGGTCCACTAAGTAGGGCTGAGGTCCTAGGATCACCTTGCTGTTAGGATCAGCTGAGGCTCACCACCCACCCTGCTAACTGCCCCGTTGTCTCCCCAGACCAGAGTCATCCTTCTGAACTGGTGCGCATGGTTCCTGCGCATGAAGAGGCCCGGGGAGGACAAGGTGCGGCCGGCCTGCCAGCACAAGCCACGCCGCTGCAGCCTGGCCAGCGTGGAGATGAGCGCGGTGGCAGGGCCACCGACCACCAACGGCAACCTGCTCTACATCGGCTTCCGCGGCCTGGACGGTGTGCACTGTGCCCCCACCCCCGACTCGGGCGTCGTGTGTGGCCGCATGGCCTGCTCCCCCACGCACGACGAGCAGCTCCTACATGGCGGGCAGCCCCCCGAGGGGGATCCCGACCTGGCCAAGATCCTGGAGGAGGTCCGCTACATTGCCAATCGCTTCCGCTGCCAGGACGAGAGCGAGGCCATCTGCAGTGAGTGGAAGTTTGCCGCCTGCGTGGTGGACCGCCTGTGTCTCATGGCCTTCTCCGTCTTCACCATCATCTGCACCATCGGCATCCTGATGTCCGCCCCAAACTTCGTGGAGGCTGTGTCCAAAGACTTTGCTTAATCTGGTTCTGGTCCCCAGCATGTAGGAAAATGCACAGACAGGTGATGTCATTAGCTTGGGGATAATTTGGGGTGCTAATCCCATAGCCACACTAAACGTGAGGACACTGATGTACCCGTAGCTGTCAGTCATGTCGTTACAGTCTCCTTGTTCCTTTCAGTAATAGGATCTCAGCACGTTTTTGTTTCATCCTCTCAGAGGGGCTCCTCGATATCCTTGGAACATCCTTAGGGTCCCCAGAACCACTGAGAGGTCATTTTGCCCATTCCCCAGTGCCTGGTGAGCCCTTTAGAGAGGTCAGAGTGGCTCAGGACTGCCAAGGGAAGCCTGTACACCTGGTTTGCATGCCTGCATGTCACTTGCCAAGAAGGCCTACATGAAAATTCAACATATGCTTTTGCCTGTTTACAAACCTAGATTGAAAATAATAATAATAATAATAATAATAAGCTGCAGTCACTAGATCCATTCAAATTATTGGTCAAAGGAAACAAAACTAAAACTAAAAACCTAACTGCTGGTGTTTTCTGCAATTCAGGTTTTATTTTTCTCTACCATAGACAGTTGGTAGAGAGAAACAGTTTTATGCTGTTCCTACATTTTAAAACACACACACACACACACACACACACACAGTTGATCTTATAAATTATGCTTTTACCAGCCTGAGTCCTGCCAGTCTACCCTGTGGAGGGAATTAGGACAGACACAGATGTGTGTTGATTCTGAACTAGAACTAGACCCAGGCAAGTCAGAGGGATTGCTATAGCTCCTAGTGACTCACATTTCCTGTGCTGCCCCCAGACACTGGGGACTTGAGTCTGCTCTATTCTGAAACACCCAAAGGACAAATAGAGTTCTATTAGAATTACCAGCCCAGTGTAATAGCTAGAGGTTAAATTAAACCAGCTATGTATTTCTTTTTTTTTAAAATAATATATTAGATATTTCACATGTACTAGAGTTGATTAGTGTTAGAAACTTGTGGGTCCATACAAATGCACAACATAAAGTGAAAATATGCCAAGCTTTTCTTTATGTGTCAAGGCCAGGGGCAAGGTCTGGGACATCTTCTCATTCCCTGTATGGCAGGAACTGGGAAGGGAATGATGTGGCCACTGGCTTTCCTGGATGAAAGGCCAATGGAAGTCAACAGAAGGGGCTGGCAGGCTAAAAATGGCTATACAACCAGTAACTCCAGTCTCTGATTTTTAGGGATCTGCTTACCCACAGCTCATCTACCCCAATGTTAGCCCAGAAAGGTGGCTTGAGCAGGTAGATTCCCTGGAGATAAGTGTTTTGAAAGCCAGGAAACTTTAATTTTAAACCTACATGGTGACATGGTTCACCATTTAACATAATCCAGCTGACAAAAGTCACTTTGCCTTTTCCCATTCTCCTTATTTTTTAATGACAGGAGAGGGAAACACAACAGAACCTCTCCTGTTCTATTGTTTCATATAGTAACTGCTCAGAGCTCAAAACTACAGAAGGCTTTGAGCTCCTGGGGATCTTTAATTTGCTTCTAACCCCTGAGATGGGTATATATTATGAGGGAAGATTAGATTTTCAGAGGAAAAGAAATTGCATACCTTTCTCCAGCCATTTATTTCACTCATTTCTGGGTAATGAGCATGGATTGGTTTGCACTGAGGAATATGGAGGCTTGGTGCATGCTCTGTGGGCACGTAAGCTCTGTGGAGGCTTGTGCATGTGGGCGCGTGAGCACTGATTGCAGCTGCAGAGAGGATACCTTGTTTATAAGGCGGTTGATAAATAAAAGCATTCCAGCATCACACCATTGGGAGTATGGCTGTTCTCAGAGTTTACCCATTCTACATGGGATAGATGAACAATGCACAATCTTTTCTTTTTGTGTTTATTTTTTTTCTATTTTAGAAATCAGTAGAGGTGTTTTGATATCTAAGAGAATGTTTCATTTGTTACTGCTATCTGAAAATTAATGTCTGTAACATTTTTCCTTGGAAAAAACCTTTTTTGGTTTTGTATTTTATACAGAAAAACATAAAAAAGCAAATAAAAGTATGTTGACCACTAAAATAATGCTCTGCCATTTTAAAAAGTAATAATAAGGAAAAGATGCACATGTAGTAAAAAAAAAAAAAGAGAGAGAGAGAAAGAAAGAAAGAGCAAGCAAGAAAAAGAAAAGAAAAGCATGAATGGCCACAGGGACCACCTATGAGTGAGCTTCTGAGGACTAGGAGGCATTTCCAGAAGGGAAGAAAAAGAAAGGGAAGGAGGCCAGGAGAGGGAGAAATGGGGTGTGGAAAGAGACTCCTTTTTTTTTTTTTTTTTTTAACCACTCATGCTATGCACACAGCACTCTGCACTTCGCTTTCTGCACTTAGTGTTTTATCTTTACATAACAACATATAAAGATCTACCTCATTCTTCTTAATAGCTGTTTGGCATACCATTGTCTCAGTGGATATAATTTCTTTGGTTAGTCTATTAGTGAACATATAGAATATTTCCAGTTTTTACTTTTATACACAAATCTGTAATTAGCATCCTTGATTTATATTTTAGCATACTTTTGTGACTATACTTTGGTGTAAATTCTAAGTTGGAAATGGAATTGCTGGATTTAAGGACATGTGCATTTAACATTTTGGTAGGTATTGCCAAATTACCCCCCAAAGACTGATCAATGGATACACCTACCAAGAGTGTAATGAAAAGACCGATTTCTCAGCTTTCTCAACACTATTATCAAACTTAATATTTTTTTTCTAATCTGGTGACAGATTACATTGCAATGTTATTCTGATTAAGTTAATTTTATTATAAATGGAGTATCTTTTCAGATGTTTTTTGTAAATTTCAGTTTTTGTAAATTTATGTCCTTTATACAATTTACAGTTGGGTTATTTGGCTTTTTCTTAATTTGCCTGTGTACTTTGGAACTTTTCTGTCTTATGTCTTGAAAATATTTTTATTTGTTTAGAAACATTTTTGTTTATTATTTGTGTTTTGGTGTTATTTATTTTGTAGCATATATAAAGTTTTAAGTTTTATGTTGTCAGTTTATCCATATTTGCCTCGGTAGATCCTGGGATTTGTTTCCAGTTTTAAAAGGCCTTCCCCATTCTGATTATAAATAAATTTACTCATATTTTCTTCTAAATTCTTATGGTTTCATTTGTTTACCTTTACATCTTCTTACTCTCTGGAATTCATTTATTACAGGAAATTAAGGTAAAAATGCATTTGTTTTTTGGTTGGTCACTTGTGCCAACAAAATATATAATGGGGTATCCCTGTAAGGCAGTTAGTGTTTTCCCCATTTTGATCAAAATGCCACCTCATTTGTAAACTAAGTTTCTCTAAGTGTTTGGGGCTATTTTTACTCATGATCTGTCTAAGAATGCCTTTCAAATCTGAAGCTTTATCCATGTTAATATCAAATATTCAAATATCAATATTTTCAAAACAACCATGCCCTCCACCCATTCTTCCCTCTCCCTTCTGCTCTCTTTCTATCCCCCTCCCTCTGTATTCTCTAACTCCCTCTCTCCTACACACACACATTTTTTTTTTAATTGAGGTCACAATGAATTTATAGATTGAGTCTTCCTACTTAAGACTGCTACGGGGGCGCCTGGGTGGCACAGTCGGTTAAGCGTCCGACCTCAGCCAGGTCACGATCTCGCAGTCTGTGAGTTCGAGCCCCGCGTCGGGCTCTGGGCTGATGGCTCAGAGCCTGGAGCCTGTTTCCGATTCTGTGTCTCCCTCTCTCTCTGCCCCTCCCCCGTTCATGCTCTGTCTCTCTCTGTCCCAAAAATAAATAAACGTTGAAAAAGACTGCTACAGTCTAGGCTTGTATTCAGTCTAAGTTTATACCACTTGGTAAATTTTTATGGTTTTGTTCATACAGGCCTATGAATTTCTTGTTTATTTCTAGATATTTTATCATTTGGGTACCATTTTCAGTGGAATGATTTCTTCCTTTTTATTTACTAACTGGATGTGTAGGAATGTAGTTGATTTTGTATATTAATGTCATAATCAAGCACTTTAATGGTAATTTCTTACTGTTTCTAAGATTTTCTTGTGCCTTGTCCTTTCCAATAATTTCCCTTATTTCTTTCTTTTAGGCAATTGCATTTGGGAACAGTGTCAAATAATAGTGATTCAGGTGGCATACCTATTTTGTTCTTGACATTAATGGGATGGTTCAGTGTCTCACCATTCAACTTGTATGAAGACATGTATTTTCCTTGTCATAATAAAAAAGTATCCTTGTATTCTCAAACTATTAAGGCTTTCTGGGGAAGTTAGATTTTTGTCATAGCCTCTCAGTATCCATGGAGATGATCAGAAGGTTTTCCTCCTTTGCTCTAGTAGTTGTATTATATTTATAGATTTAAGACCAAACCACTATAATGTTCCTGAGATGATCCCTACCTGTGATTTTTCCTACTAATATTGATAATTGAGATTAATCATTCTGCTGCTTGCTTTTGTGTGCTAAACAAAAATCTCTACATTCTGCAACCAGATACTTGGTTTTAGAATCATTTTTGTAAGTGAAAAAGAAAGCACCTGGTGGCTGTCTGGGCATCCAGTGGTATGTTTCTGAATTCCTCCCATGGGGTCAGTTAGGTCCTCAAGCACTTCTGAAGTCACCTTTAGTTACATATTTTTTTAAAGAAAAAAATTTTTAATGTTTTTTTAATTTTGAGAGAGAGACAGAGTGTGAGTGGGGTAGGAGCAGAGGGAGAGGGAGACACAGAATCTGAAGCTCCAGGCTCTGAGCCGTCAGCACAGAGCCCGATGTGGGGCTTGAACCCATGAACCGTGAGATCATGATCTGAGCCGAAATCAGACTCTTAACCAACTGAGTCACCCAGGGGCCCCTAGTTACATATTGTTTTAAGAAAACTAGTTACAATCAATTTTTTTAAACATATTTGCATAGATTTACAATACAGGCACTTAGAATTTTTTAATTTCCTCTGTATTGGTGGCTATTCCTTAGTTTTTTATTTCTAACTGTGTACATTTCTCCTTTCTTCTGATTTTATTGAATTGACTCACCAAGGATTTTGTGTTTGTATTTTCAAGCACCGAACCCTTAGATTTATTCATCAGTTTGGGGGAACTGGCCGCAGCCCCTGTTGGATTTGTGCTGACCTGACCTGTTCTGGAACAGCTTACACACTGTGCAAGGAGGAGCCACAGGTGGGAGAAACTGCCACCCTCGCTGGCTTCCAGGCCCAGGACAGGAGCTTCACTTGGCAGAGGGAGCCAGAGGGTCAAACAGACCAGGCATCACAGATATGTCAGATATGATTAGCCATTGTATTGATATGATGGCCACAGTTACTTGGAGAACAGACCAACCTAAAGCTTTAATTAACCAGAAGCCATCTTGAGGCACATGCTTTTGGAGGTAACTCTTTCTACATAATTTAATATTCTCTCATTACTACATTCTTTCTGACCCAAACCCTCCTGAAATTCTCCCTACACTTGACTTCACTGCTCTTGGCTCCATTTCTAATTACCACTTACTTCATTTGCTTAAGGGTTTGATTTTCTGATATCAGAACTTACCATAATATGGTTAGGAGGTCCTGATGTCTCACACCTGGGAGGAGGGAGGTACTGTCCACAATTTCAGCCTTTTTGAACTCTTGGGGTCAAATATCATTGTATTTTCAGCACACCCCATTTAGGAATCACAGGATTGCAAAATATTCCACAATTCTGCCCAGTTCTTCAGACTTTCTTGTCTGACTTTCTTGTCTGACTCTTCAATATCTCATTTAAAATTGTACACTCTCGTAACTTTTTTTCTCCGAAAACCTTGTTATCAGTCCCACTTCTGGTTGTGTTGGATTTTTATGAATTTGCCTTCTAACAAATATTGCCCATCAACAAATTCTGCTGTTTTATAATTTTTAGATTTCTGCTTTTATTTTAATATTTCAGTCCTTTTCTTCTATTTATTTATTTATTTATTATGTAAGATTTATTTTTAGAGCAGTTTTAAGTATAGAAAAATTGGGGAAGGTTCAGAGAGTTCCCATATACCCCCACCTACTCGCATGCATAGCCTCTCCCAGTATCAACATGCTCTACCAGATTGGTACGTTTGTTATAACCAGTGAAGATACATTGGCACAACATAACCACCAGAAGTTCATTGTTTACTTTAAAGTTCACTCTTGATATTACACTTTCTATGGGCTTGGACAAATGTGTAATGACCTGTACCCACCATTACAGTAACACACTGACTAGTTTCACTGTCCTAAAAATCTGTGCTCTGTTTATTCCCTCATCCCCACCAATCTCTGGCAACCACTGATCTTTTCCTCCATAATTCTGTTCCTTTTTTTACCCCAAAATGCCATATAGTTGGAATCATACTGTATATAGCCTTTTTAGATTGGCTTCTTAGTAATAATGAATTTAGGGTCTCTCCATGTCGTTTCATGGCTTGATAGCTCATTTCTTTCTACAGGTGAATAATATTCCATTGTCTGGATGTATCACAGTTTATTTATCCATTCACTTACTAAAGGAGATCTTGGTTACTTCCAAGTTTTAGCAATTATGTGTAAAGATGCTATAAACATCCATGTGCAGATTTTTGTTTGAAAATAACTTTTCAACACCTTTGAGTAAATTCCAAGGAGTACAATTGGTGGATCATATGGTGAGAATATATTTAGTTTTGCATAGAATACGTGGAATGCATTTTGCATTCCCACCAGCAATGAATGAGAGTTTCTGTTCCTTCCCTTCCTTTCCAGAATTTGGTGTTGTCAGTCTTCCAGATTTTGGCCATCTAATAAGAAAGTGGTGCTATCTCAGGGCACCTGGGTGGCTCAGTCAGTTAAGTGTCTGACTTTGGCTCAGGTCATGATCTTGTGGTTCATGGGTTCGAGCCCCGCATCAGGCTCTCTGCTGACAGCTCAAAGCCTGGAGCCTACTTCAGATTCTGTATCTTCCTCTCTCTCTGTCCCTCCCATACTCACACTCTATCTCTCTCTGTCTCTCAAAAATGAATAAACATTAAAAAAAAAAAAGGAAAGTAGGGGTATCTCATTGTTGCTTTCATTTTCATTTCCCTGGTGACAAATGATGTGGAGCATCTATCCATATGCTTCTTTGCATTATGTCTTATGTCATAAGTCATATGTCTTTGTCATATGGCTATATGTCATATGGCTAAGGACTTTGGGCCAATTGTTATTTAAATGTTTATTTATTTTTTTTTAATTTTTTTCCACGTTTTTATTTATTTTTGGGACAGAGAGAGACAGAGCATGAATGGGGGAGGGGCAGAGAGAGAGGGAGACACAGAATCGGAAACAGGCTCCAGGCTCTGAGCCATCAGCCCAGAGCCTGACGCGGGGCTCGAACTCGCGGACCGCGAGATCGTGACCTGGCTGAAGTCGGACGCTTAACTGACTGCGCCACCCAGGCGCCCCATGTTTATTTATTTTTTAGAGAAAGAAAGCACAGGAGCAGGGGAGGGGCAAAGAGAGAGGGAGACAGAGGATCCAAAGTGGGCTCTGGGCTGACAGCAGAGAGCCCAATGCAGGATTCCAACTCATGAACTGCAAGATCATAACCTGAGCTAAGTTGGACACTTAACCATCTGAGCCACCCAAGCACCCTGGCCCATTTTTAAATCAGGTTATTTGCTTCCTTACTGTTGAATTTTAAGAGTTCTTTGTGTATATATATTGGATAACAGACCTTTATCAAATGTTTTTTTCAAAATATTTTCTCCAATCTATGATTTGTCTTTCTTTCTCTTAACATTGTTTTTTACAGAGCAGAAGTTTTGCATTTAAATGAAATCTAGGAGCACCTGGGTGGCTCAGTGGGTTAAGTGACCCACTTCATCTCAGGTCATGATCTCACGGTTGGTTTGTGAGTTTGAGCCCAGTGTTGGGCTCTGTGCAGACAGCTCAGAACCTGGAGCCTGCTTCAAATTCTGTGTCTCCCTCTCTCTCTGCTCTCCTCACTTGCACTCTGTCTCTGTCTCTCTCTCTCAAAAATAAATAAACATTAAAAAAAATTAAAAGTAAATATATAAATGAAATCTAGCTTATCAATTATTTCTTTCAAGGATCATGCCTTTGCTATTGTATATAAAAAGTCATTTCCATACCCAAGGTCATCTAGGTTTTCTCCTACATTATCTTCTAGGAGTTTTGTAATACTGTGTTTTACATTTAGGCCTGTAGTTCATCTTGAGCTAATTTTTTGAGCAGTGTAAAGTCTGTATCTTTTTCTCTTTTTTTTGCATGTGCATATCCAGTACCATTTATTGAAAAAACTGTTTGCTCCATTGTATTGCATACGTACATTCAGTTGCTCTGGCATCCATTGTTTAAAAAAAAAAAAAGACAACTGTCCTTTCAAACTGAATTACCTTTGCTCCTTTGTCAAAAATTAATTGACTATATTTATGTGTGTCTTCTGCTGGGCTCTCTATTCTGTTCCACTGGCTACCATCTGAGTTCTCTATTCTGTCCTGTTCTTTTTTTTTATATGAAATTTATTGTCAAATTGGTTTCCATACAACACCAGTGCTCATCCCAACAGGTGCCCTCCTCAATGTCCATCACCCACTTTCTCCTTGCCCCCATCAACCCTCAGTTTATTCTCAGTATTTAAGAGTCTCTTATGGTTTGCCTCCTTCCCTGTCTGTAAGTTTTTTTTTTTTTTTCCCCTTCTCCTCTCCCCTGGTCTTCTGTTGAGTTTCTCAGGATCCACATATGAGTGAAAACATATGGTATCTGTCTTTCTCTGCCAGACTTATTTCACTTAGCATAACACTCTCCAGTTCCATCCATGTTGCTACAAAAGGCCATATTTCATTCTTTCTTATTGCCACGTAGTATTCTATTGTGTATATAAACCACAATTTCTTTACCATTCATCAGTTGATGGACATTTAGGCTCTTTTCATAATTTGGCTATTGTTGAAAGCACTGCTATAAACATTGGGGTACAAGTGCCCCTATGCATCAGCACTCCTGAATCCCTTGGGTAAATTCCTAGCAGTGCTTTTGCTGGGTCATAGGGTAAATCTATTTTTAATTTTTTGAGGAACCTCCACACTGTTTTCCAGAGTGGCCACACCAGTTTGTATTCCCACCAATAGTGCAAGAGGGTTCTCGTTTCTCCACATCCTTTCCAGCATCTATAGTCTCCTGATTTGTTCATTTTAGTCACTCTGACTGGCATGAGGTGATATCTCAGTGTGGTTTTGATTTGTATTTCCCTGATGAGGATTGATGTTCAGTATCTCTTCATGTGTTTGTTGGCCATCTGGATGTCTTCTTTAGAGAAGTGTCTATTCATGTTTTCTGCCCATTTCTTCACTGGATTATATATTTTTCGGGTGTGGAGTTTGGTGAGTTCTTTAAAATTTTTTTTTTTTACATTTATTTATTTTTGAGAAACAGAGTGAGACAAAGCGTGAGCAGGGGAGGGGCAGAGAGAGAAGGAGACACAGAATCTGAAGCAAGCTCCAGACTCTGATCGAGTCTGGTCAGCACAGAGCCTGATGCGGGGCTCGAACCCACAAACTGTGAGATCATGAGCTGAGCCAAAGTTGGATGCTCAATGTACTGAGCCACCCAGGTGCCCCTGGTGAGTTCTTTATAAATTTTGGATACTAGCCCTTTCTCTGATATGTCATTTGCAAATATCTTTTCCCATTCCATCCGTTGCCTTTTAGTTTTGTTGATTATTTCCTTTGCAGTGCAGATTTTTATCTTGATGAGGTCCCAATAGTTCAGTTTTGCTTTTAATTCCCTTGCCTTTGGAGATGAGGCAAGTAAGAAATTGCTGTGGCTGAGGTCAGAGAGGATTTTCCTGCTTTCTCCTCTAGGGTTTTGATGGTTTCCTGTCTCACATTCAGGTCTTCATCCATTTTGAGTATGTTTTTGTGAATGGTGTAAGAAAGTGGTTTAGTTTCATTCTTCTGCATGTTGCTGACCAGTTTTCCCAGCACTTTAAAGAGACTTTTTTTCCATTGGATATTCTTTCCTGCTTTGTCAAAGATTAGTTGGCCATACTTTTGTGGGTCCAATTCTGGAGTCTCTATCCTATTCCATTGGTCTATGTGTCTGTTTTTGTGCCAATACCATGCTGTCTTGATGATTACAGCTTTGTAGTAGAGGCTAAAGTCTGGGATTGTGATGCCCTCCTGCTTTGGTCTTCTTCTTCTTCTTCAATATTACTTTGGCTATTTGGGGTCTTTTGTGGTTCCATACAAACTTTAGGATTGCTTGTTCTAGTTTCGAGAAGAATATTGGTGCAATTTTGATTGGGATTGCATTGAATGTGTAGATTGCTTTGGGTAAGTATTGACATTTTAACAATATTCCCTGCTCATGGGTTGGAAGAATAAATATTGTTAAAATGTCAATACTACCCAAAGCAATATGTCCTGTTCTTTTGTTAATACCATACTGTCTTGATTACTATAGCTTTATAGTAAGTCTTGAAGTTGATCCTATTTATTTATTTATTTATTTATTTTAATGTTTATTTATTTTTGAGAGAGAGAGAGAGAGAGAGAGAGACAGAGTGTGAGTTGGGGAGGGGCAGAGAGAGCGAGACACAGAATCTGAAGCAGGCTCCAGACTCTGAGCTGTCAGCGCAGAGCCCAACACTGGGCTTGAGCGCACAAACCACGAGATCATGACCCAAGCCAAAGTTAGTTGCTTACCACTGAGCCACCGTGGAGCCCCATGATCCTCTTTTTTTAGAGAATTATATAGGATATATAAAATTTAGGATTTTAACCATTTTTAAATGTACAGTTCAGTGGCATTAAGTACATTCACATTGTCGTGCAACCATCTCCACCATCCATCTCCAGAATTCCTTTCATCTTGCAAAATTGAAACTCTGCACCCAACTCTGTGCTAACTCCCCATCTCCCATCTCCCCAGATCCTGGCAGTCACCATTCTACTGTCTGTCTCTACAAATGTGATTATTCTAGGTACCTTATACAAGTGAAATAATACAGTATTTGTCATACTCTGACTGACTTATTTTACTTATCATGATGTCCTCAAGGTTCATCCAAGTTACAGCTTATCTTCTATTTTTATTGCTTACTTTGTTGTTCTAACTTATTCAGTAGATATATAGTTCATTGATTTTCATTAGTTCTGTTTTAATTATTTAAGTACCTTTAGCTCTGAATATTCTCACCAAAGCTTTCACAGCAATCCATGTTTTAATATGTAGTTTTTTTTTAACCTTCATTTTCTAGATATTCTATAATTTCAGTTTTGATATCTTCTTTGAACTGAACTTTTTTGAGCATTTTAAAAATGCCCAGATTTTTTTAAAAGTTAAAATTTAATTTATAATTGTAGCACACTGTTCTTTGAGCACCATGCATTCTGTACTATTTGTAATAATTATAACTTATTGAGGTATGGTTTGAGTTTTTCTTAATATAATCAGTTTGTACAAATGGGTCCTTCCCAGAGTACGACCTTGGAGTTCTACCCTTAGACACTGACCTGTTAGAGTCAGGCAGGAGCAGTCGCTCTCCCCATTTACAGTACTTCTCAGTTTTCCATTCTGTCCCTATCTGCTATTGAACAATTAATATATCATATTTAGATTCTATCCTAAATGTCTAGTTTGAATACACACAATTGTCTGATCTTAAAATCAGATCCCCAGATTTCCTTTCCTGAGCTAATGCCTCATATATCCTCACTCATAACTTTATTTTTAACTGTTTTTGAGTCACTTTTTTGTAGGTCTATCTTGAATGTTCATTTACATTTTAATACAACTGATATGTTTGTTTCTAATATTAATTTTCCTCAAATGATTTCTGTAGTTAATATTTCTTTTGCATCCTATGTTTTAGGTTTTCTTTCCCCTCTTTTGGGCATATGGGTATTCCTTTTGTTAAAATTGAAGATTTATTCTTTCTATCTGTTTAAAGTGGCTACGTATATACTTTTGCATACCATAACTAAATCTATATTTCATGATTTATCCATCTGAACCTGTTTCCAGTCTTCTCATGTGTTCTGAAATGGTGGGTTTGATTCTCAATTTGTCTCCCAAGCTCTGCAATTTGCCTTTCATTTTATTCACTGATATCTTTTAGATCTTGTTTTATTGAAATCAATTTTTCATTAACTTCTTATATTCAATTTTGGAGCATTTCCTTCTGTTCATTTGGCTCTCTGTCCCTACAGAGTGGAATCTTTGCCTCTCCCACATGCCATGGCCACACTTTCCTTTCTGTTCTCCAACAGCATGTTTGCATGGATGCCTTCCATTTATTTTCATCTTGCTTCTGCTTAGTTTGGGCAGCTCTGGGTGGGCTTTCTATTTCCTCTAATTGAGAAGGTCTCAGACCCTCTTTCCCAAATCTCTAATTATTCTCCCATTCAAGCTTGAAGTGAAGGCCCACTCCGCCGCCTTTTTCTGCTATTCTGCCCTGAGGTTCTGAGAGGAAGGATAGAGGATCTAGGGTTTATGTTTCCTTGTTGCTGCAGTTGTTGGTCTGTTAAGTGCCAGTAACATTTGAGGTACAAGTCTGAGAGAAGACTTCATTTATTTCTTAAATTCAGCATGAACTCCTGGGGCCTCCCACCAGCTCATCTCTGCAGCAGCTTTGCCCAAACCTTATCCTTACACCCACTCTGCTCAGGACAGAGAGAAGAAAAGATACTCATGGATGGAGCTGCTAGTCCCACCAGTGGGTGGGACATGGGAACATTCCCTTTTTATCTGATTGTGCCTTGTAGGTGGTTAATATCACATTCCTTTTTTTTTTTTTTTTTTTCCTGTCCATCTGGGAAAGACAATGTGAAGATCCCTGGTGGTTTTTCTGCTTCTGCTGAGATCCGCAAGGGGTCAACAGGACATTCTGCATTCATGGGACTTCTAGACGTGTTTCCCTCTGGATTACATTTTCCCTTCTCAGTCAGCCTCACTCAAGATTGGTGTGGCGGGGTCAGGGAAAGTGGAGTGAGGTGTTTCAATAGGACGTGTATGTGGAAGCGTCTCACTGAGGCAAGGTCTGTGCCTTGCAGACCCACACCGCTCTTGTCTCTCTTGTCTTGGCTGCAGTATTTTGAAGAGTGTGGCATGCAGCTTTGTCACTTCACTTACCTCCCTGCTGCTGTTTAGTATTCTTGCTGTTTCAGCAGGGAGCATATCTGGTCCTGCTTTCCTCCACTCACAACACCTTTTTAAGGCGCTTGACCTATATTCAGAAAAATGAGTGTGGAGAGTAAGTGTTCTACTTAAATTCCAAAGCTAGTGGAAAATTATATTCTCAATATTTTGAGAGTATCCTGACAGGTGTTTTTATTTTTTTTATTTATTTTTTTTTTAATTTTTTTTTCAACATTTATTTATTTTTGGGACAGAGAGAGACAGAGCATGAATGGGGGAGGGGCAGAGAGAGAGGGAGACACAGAATCGGAAACAGGCTCCAGGCTCTGAGCCATCAGCCCAGAGCCCGACGCGGGGCTCGAACTCACGGACCGCGAGATCGTGACCTGGCTGAAGTCGGACGCTTAACCGACTGCGCCACCCAGGCGCCCCTGACAGGTGTTTTTAACTTTACGTTGAAGCTGTTGATCTTTATGTTGAAGGAGCATCTACAGTTGTGGAGCTTAGTATTCCTCCACTGTGTTTGCCCATTTTTCTCCCCATGGTAAATGAAAGTAACCAAGAACTGGCCATGTATTGTCATATATCTTTCTATTAATACTAACTACATAGCTGTTTTTTAAGACATGCAATATTGACCTATCTTTTAAGATACAGACAGTCTTGCAGGAATGAATATTTCAGAGATAAAATGAGTCTTATGGGTCCTCCTGTGCATTTTGGTAATTACTATACAGTAGAGACTGTTGTTACACTCTTTAAACATAATAAAGGCTCAGAAAATGACCGCCCACTGTTCATGCCTCAGCCTGCTCCCTATACCCTGTCATCCTTGGCCTTCTGGTTCCTCTGTGACAACTTCAGGCATCTGCATTTGCCAAGATCCACATGCTTTCCAAGTAGAGGGAAGAATGGTTGTGCATTTGAGAAAGGAGTGTCTTAAATCCTTTGTAGAACGAGGTTAAGTTTGTCATCAGCTAGACCCCAGACCTGACCTTCACTGCCTACCTGCTTGTACTCATTGACTTTTGTCCCACATTTTTCCTTAAGCTCTCCTTTCCAGCTTATCTCTTAACTCAGGCAAATGGACAGTGAAACTTCCCCTTAAGCGATAGCAACTGCCCAGACCAGACCTCCTACCAGCCCAGACCACCCAGACCAGTTTGAGTGTCACCCATGACCCTTACCTGTGCAGATGGACCACAGAGTGATGTCTAGAATGACCAAAAACTACTTACTAAAATCTCCACCCAGGGAACCTCAGCCTCATTTACATAACATGCAATATATGTATAGGCATGTTTCCTTAAGGTGCATGTGTCACCTTAAGCCCACGTCTACATATGATGACAAGCCTTTTATATCTAAATATTCATCCCAACCCTAAATAAAAGGAACCCATCCACCTTTGCTCGAGGAGTCAAGGCTTTGGAACTTATTCCCCATGATATCCTTATTTGCTGCAAATAAAGTTTTCTTTGTGTGACAGCTCAGCCTGGTTCAGTTTCTGACTCACCAGAGAGCAAACTCACATTGGTTAGATTACAATATAGGTGGGCCCTAATCCAATCTGACTGGTCTCCTAATAACAGATGATTAGAACACAGACACCCACAGAGGGAAGACCATGTGGGACACGTGGAGAAGAGGGTCATTTGCAAACCAACTGGAGAGGCCTCATAAGACACCAACTCTGCTGGCACCTTGATCTCAGACTTCTAGCCTCCAGAAGTGTGAGATAATAAGCTTCTGATGTGTAAGCCCTAGTCCATGGCATTTTGTTACAGCAACCCCAGCAGACTAATAAAGACAGCTTGGTATGACATGATGTCCCCTCTTCCAGGCTCTGAGGAGCAAAGTAGATACAGTCATGTGAAAAAACAGTCCCTTAGCTGGAACAAGAGCTCTTTCTCAGTAAGAGACTTAGATATAAGAGAAAAGAAGTAAGGTATCCCGGCCTTGGGAAATCATGGAAGACTTCCTAGAGAAGGTGGCTCCTTGGCTACAGACAGCAAGACTGAGGCCAAAACTGGTCATTTTCTCAGTCTCTCACAAATGCTTGTTTTTGAATTAGGACTAGAGACTCAATGTCCCAACATTGTACTCGTTAACCCCAAACATGTCTGCCTGCCTTGGAAACGGCAGCAAAGAATGGTATCCTGTCTTTCAATATCTGGAATTATAGGAAACGTGAAGATGCTATGGCTGCTTTGTCAACTCAACTTTATTTCCATTCAAAGTATTTATTGTTTTTGTTACTGGTGAGTGCTGTCTTCAATAGCTGTGAATGAAATTTGGTGCTGAAACCATTTTTCTTCGAAAGATATATCTTCAATACCATGATTTTTGAGGCACTGGTCGTTCCTAAAAGTGCTTTCAGTTGGAGCCTGGGCAGCAGGGGTGGCTGAGAATAATGCCCTGAGGCCATGTAGTTAGAGCTTTCCAGGAGTATTCTAAGGCTGTGTTAAGGCACCGCTAATCTAATAAGTTTGGGTTGGCAATGATTAAGAAAACCCCTCCAAGGTACTTTGTGGCTTGTAAATCCATTCCCTTCAAACCCTCTGTCATTTCTCTAGTGAAGTGCTTAGAAATGGCCACCCCAGGTCAGCCCATCTCACCCGCAAACCCAACTCTGCCTCCCACTGACTGACTTCCAGCACACTCTATATAGGCACCTAATTGAAACCTCAGTGTCCCCATCTGTAAAGAGTAAATGACTAATAGCAGAGCCTGCTGAGACAGGTGTCTCGATACAGTCCAGGACAGAGGAAACACTCAGAAATGTCAGCTAAATTTATTTTCACCAGGATCAAACGTCATCTCACACAGGGAACACTCCATTCTTGTTTTCAAAGGCTTATAACAGGGGCTCCTGTGGCTCAGTCAGTTGAGCATCTGACTTCGGCTTAGGTCATGATCTCACAGTTCATGAGTTCGAACCCTGCATTGGGCTCTGTGCTGACAGTGTGGAGTCTGCTTGGGATTCTCGGTCTCTCCCCCTCTCGCTGCTCCTCCCCCACTCGTGCTGTCTCTGTTTCTATCAAAATAAATAAATAAACTTTAAAATAAATATATAAAGGCTTATAACAAACAGCTTCCCAGCTGTTCTGTCACAGGTGTCCCTTTCAAGTTTAACAAACTACTCTTGACCCCATGGGCAAGGACCTCTAGCCACATGTTTTCTGGTGAGAAAAAACAAAGTTTAGAGAGACAGTGTCAGTCGTCTCTTCCAAGTGGTATTTTCCAAGACCCCAATACTGCACAGCACAAATCAAAAATAAAGAAAAGGGCTTTGGCAGTGAACCCCACGAGAAGCTGGCAGGTCAGCAGGGAGAGATCATTACACATGAAAAGCGGCAGAGCCCCTCATAGAATAAGTACTTGAATACTACATGTTCTGCACATCCCCACATGGAAAGGGGGAGAAGCAAATCTATGTGGAGCTGGGAGGCTTTCAGGGAGGGTGGGAAACTCCTAAATGGACACGGACATGATTAAGACAGGATATGTGTGACAGGGTGAAGACCTGGGAGTGGAAAGAAGGGGCCAGGGAAGTGTCTCTGGAGGCAACCTTGTGCAGCACATGGAGAATGAGCAGAGTTACCCAGAAGGACAGATAGGAGTGGCAGTAGCTCAGCAGAGGCCCCTGACCATGTGCAGCACCAGACAGACAAGCAATCAAGTAAGGTTAAGAGCTGGGAGGTGTGACATTGGGGTGTCACCGCTTTTCCTCAGAGCAATGTGGGGGGCATTGAAAGTTATCAGCAGGGGCGCCTGGGTGGCTCAGTTGGCTGAGCGACCGACTTCGGCTCAGGTCATGATCTCATGGTTCATGAGTTCGAGCCCCGTGTCAGGCTCTGTGCTGACAGCTCAGAACCTGGAGCCTGCTTTGGATTCTGTGTCTTCCTCTCTCTCTGCCCCTCCCCCACTCATTCTCTGTCTCTCTCTGTCTCAGAAATAAGTAAACATTAAAAAAAAATTAAAAAAAAGAAAGTTGTCAGCAGTGCAGTGGTATAATCCAATTTGTCTTCAGATTCTTGAAGACAGAATCAAGGGAGACAGCATATCCGCCTCATTTCCACCTCAGAGGGCAGGTGTTGAGGACTATGCTGAAAATCTGAGCAAGTTTGAAGGCAGGAGCTGAAGTCCCTCCAGTTTTTAAGGTGAGATACTGTGTGAGGTTTGCAGGATGTGGGATGGAAGATCACAGCCAACTTGGTTGATGAATTAGTAACCTACAATCAAAGACAGGACAGAAGGACCCAGATGAAAAACAAAAACAAAAACAAAAACAAAAAAACAAAGTGAAAAGAGGATTGTGAGGCATTTTCTGGATAAGTATGATATAAACTCTCTTCTCCACCTCACTAAATGGTATTTTCTAAACTTTGCAAAGCTCCCTGTGCCAGTCAGTGCAGACAGGAGGCAGAAATGTGAGCATGGAAGATTTCATAGGAAGAACCATCAAACAGACAAAAGCAGGCAGCTGAGACTGAAGGAGTGATCAAGGACTCTAAGGTGTAGAGAGGCGGGAATCACAGAAAGCAGCTGCCAGCCTGGAGCTGAGGGGAAGGACAGATTTTCCAGTGTTTATTTCAGGAAAATGTATCATTGTAGAAGCATTTTTTGTAATGGCTACTTTAAAGTTCTTGTCAGACAGTTCCAATATCTGATTCACTCTGTGTTGGCTGCACTGTCTTTTCTCATTCAAGTTGTGATTTTCTTGCTTTGTGGTGTGGTGAGTGATTTTTTTCCCTTGTGTCGTAGACATTTTGTCTGTCATGTAGGGGACTCTGGGTCCTTTTCAAATCTTTTACTTTAGCAGACAGTCTCCTGTTTAGGCATGCATGCCCTGATATTTTGTGGGCTGTGGTTTCAGTGACAGTGTCATAGTCTCTGCCGTGTTATTTTCCCCTGCTGGGTTTATCTGGTGTCCCTGGAGCTCCCGTAGTCCCTGCTGATGCTGCCTGAGGGGCAGAGGGGTTTTCCCAGGCCCAGCACTGGGTGTCTCTCAGTGAGGCAGGGTGTCCTGTGCTGCACAAAGAGGCTTCCCAGGCAGGGTCCTTCTACAGGTGCTATTTATCCACCAGGTATTTCTAGGTGGGGAGGAAGTTCTCAGCTTGTGAGAAAGAAGAGTGCAGGCTGTTCACACTGGCAGGTCTCAGGATCCATCCACCTTGTTAGTGGTGTTGAGCTGGTATTGTCAAAAGGACTCTGTTGAATCAGAGGAAAAGCAAACTCATCTGGCCACCTTCAGACACTGTGCTGGGATCTTCTGTTGGATGGGAGAGACACCAATTTTCCTGCCAGTGTTCCTTCCTTCATAGGGTCCCAAACCAGCCCTCCACCCTCTGATCACCTTTCACAGTTCTTGGATTGCCTCTTGTGTTATTCTAGGCTTCTGGTTGTACTTGGAGCAGCAGGGAGGGGTCTACCCATCTTTCCCAGATAGTAGATGGGAGGAGTGAAATGGACATCTTATGTCTTTATCATACACTGTCCTTGAGGTGGGAGGCTGCACTGCCAAGGACTGTTGGGGAACATTCCATGGAGTCCAGGAAGTGTGAAGGTGTTGGATAGATATCCCTGGGGCTGTGGGCAGAGAGGCAGCCCAAGTGAGGGAACCACAGTGAGAGAGGCACACTCAGGAGAAGGGGGTGCCTGCACTGATAGGGACAGACGTACCCTCTCTGTAGTCTCCTGGGGTTTCGTTCAGTGGCTGCATCACAATGGAATCTTTGGATATTGCATTGTCTTTAGCCCAAGAATTTTAAATTACTTTTCCTTTATGTATCCCATAATTTCAAATATCATACTACCCACTTAATAACATTCCAGTGTTTCTAAAGAAAAGAACACTGATATCTTATTCATCAATAATAATAATCCTGCAGTGAACAAAAACAAAAGAGTGCTAATGTAGTCATATTTTGCATTATTATTGCTTGGATTTGAGAAAGAGAAAAGCAGCCCCAGTTGATGGGCAGGAGCCTGCCTGGCACTCACAGCTGGGCCTTCGTGCTCTCCCAATGAATGCAAACAACTATACCACACACAAAGTCAGGCAAGGCCATTCCAAGCATGTGATGGATCAGGATGAGAGCAAAAGCAGTACATCATCATGTCTGAATACCAACAAAACAGGAACACTGTCCAAACCACAAAACTGGCCAAATATCCGCTTCTCCCAGATAGAGTGAGAGAGTGCCGCTTCTTTATAAGTAGAACAATGCCACCTCGCTCTAGTCTGCCCTCCTTCTAGATGTAATTTATTAGGATACCTGAGTGCAACATTATGCTTCCTGACAACATCCGATCCAGAGGAAAGCCCCACTTCTTTGAACTCCTCCATAGTCATTCAACACAAACCCTAGTCCTGTAATGAGTCCTTTCTGACACCCTCTTACCCAGATGCCCCATGACTCCCCATGGGGTGCACTATGTGTGGTTTCTCTAGCTCCAAGGGACAATAAGCCTACCTTGTTCACCTGCAAGCATGTTCCTGGGGGTCTCCGGTTGGAGGACATTTTCATTTACAATATATTCAGGTAGCATTCATGGGCTAATTTCCATGAGGTCTTTGACATATATAAAACAGTTTATACATTCCACCCTCACCCGGCCACCAACACCATGATAGTATAACTTTTGTTAAACCCTAGGATTCTGGAACACTCAGGATTTTAACTTCTGAACTAAGAATATCCTTGCATATTTTTGTGGTGTCTGGATAATAACAGGGGTAACTTTGTGAGAGAGGAGATCATATCTTCTTCACTTATCAATCTGCTGATTGTATTAATGACTAATGAGAACCACCTGGGGTCTTTAAACTCTCCTTCCCACCTCTCCTGCTATTTGTCCCTAAGACACACACTCCATTAGTTTTTAATTACTGTGTATCTGCTTTCAAAGAACATTTTTTTCGGAAAACAAAACAAAACAAAAGGCACAAAAATGGATGTTCACCACCAGTTTTCTCACTGAACTGCACAAAAATTGTTAATTTTAAATGTTAGCAAAAAGAAACAAAAAACAAATAAAATTTACTTAAAGTTTCTGGCTACAGACTTTTAGCAAAATGGCTCAAAGGAAGATATCCAAAGTCAGGGAGACTTTGTACATCATATGGAGCCTTTGACACACATGCCTGAGCCCCCTACATGTCCTCTGTGTCTGGAGTTGATGATGGAGTTAGGGAAGCTTCCAGAAGACATCTCCAGCTGTGCATACTAATTCTTTTCACCCCTCCCAGGAGTATAAGACATGGAAGAGATCTGAACACGCACGGTTTATACTACTGGATGGCCCCTCCCTCATGGAACTCACTGTGTGGGCATGAAATAGTTACCACTGTATCCCTCTTCACACACCAATCTAAACAAACAAGCAAATAAAGCTTTTAAACATGAATTTTTGATATTATACAACCATGATATGATTTTGGAAAATATCTCCTTGACTTTGGGGGAGGGTAATGAGGGAAGGTAGGGTTAGTAGATTTAGAAAATAAAAATACATGATGAGATAAATACTGCATGAGACATCTTTACACTAAAAAAATGTTATTCAACTGAAATTAAAATCTCACTGGGTATTCTGTGTTTTCTCTGCCCACACAAGGGGGAAGGAGTTCATCACACACACACAAAATATTAAAAACCTGACAAGTGGAAGTGATGTTCTTTTTTTTTAATGTTTATTCATTTTTGAGAGACAAAGCATGAGTGGGGGAGGGGCAGAGAGAGAGGGAGGCACAGAATATGCGACAGGTTCTAGGCTCTGAGCTGTCAGCATAGAGTCTGACATGGGGCTCAAACCCACAAACTGTGAGCTCATGACCTGAGCCGAGGTCGAATGCTTAACCAGCTGAGTCCCCCGGGCATCCTGGGGTGTTCTAAATTAAGAATGGTCTGGTCTGTGATGGCATTCCAGATGTGTGATTCTGGACTGTTCTGCAAATGAGCCAGAGGCTTTTGCTGGCTCTTTTAGGAAGTAGGAAACCAATGTTGGCCAAAAGAGAACTTGGGAGCAGTGTGTGTGGCACAGGATTACCTGTTGATGGGTTCCAGAGAACCCTGATCTCTACGAAGTTCTAGTTGCCCATCGGAGCCTAGAATGGTAGAATGGGATGCTGGGGTACGTGCTGCTAAGTTGAGACAAATTTCTTGACTGTCTGGTTCTAATCAGATGGTGTTCTTGGTTAAAGGGCATGAAGAGGACAGTGTCCTGCTTCTCCACCCCAGACCCTTGGGGGTCTAAGGCTCTCCTGGAAGCCTAAGACAGCCACAGGTCTGTAGTGTTCAGTGTGAATGAGAGAACACAGAAGCCTGACAGAAGGACCACCTGTTTTTATTTTCCTTGTCCCAGCTGCAGTCCCACTCTGGACTGGTCATGCCACTGTCTGGTTGAAGCTTGCCAATTCCAGCAGATACATTGTCTCAGGTTGGCAATGCTGCTTTTAATGCAGAAGTATCCTGCTGTGAATGATAAATTACACCATCATCCTATTCTTAGCCCAGGGGCCTCTGTGCATTGAATGGATTGAATCAGCTTTGTTTTAACCACAGAACCAACCTTTTCTATAGGCAGGCAATATGATTCTGGCAGACAGAGCAAGGATGAGGAAAAACAGGACAAAAAGGAAACAAGGTAAAGATAGCCAGTATAGAAAATGGTAGGAATGGGGAGAAAATATCCTACTCTTCCCTCCTGGGTCTCCTTACCTACAGAGGCCTCAAAGAACAGGGTCACGGGAGCTGACCTGAGAAACTCCAAAAAAGCTTCCAAAAAGCTGATTCTGGAGATACTGAGGCCCAGCTCTGGCATAAACTGTGCCAGCTCATAAATAGAGCTCTGGCTCTATCCTAGATCTGAATTTTGAAGAGGTAGTTAGCATTTTTTCCAGAGATGCTTCATTCAGGTGGGGCAAATGGACTGGGGAAATGGACAATTGCAGATCATGTCAGGCTGATATTGAACTGCAGTGTGCTAGGCACTTAGTGAGTGTCTTGTCAATGTTGGTGGAGTAAATATATATGAGTTCAAACTGCCTTATTAGCGTTTCAGGTACTTCTCTGTAAATTATTAAAATATTTCCCTTACTTTCTTAGAAATAATTTTATTTAAAAACCCACCTGTGTTAGTTTCCTATGGCTGGTGTAACAAATGACTATAAACTTGGTGTCTCAAAATAATATAAATATATTCCCCTACTGTTCTGATGGTCAGAAATCTGAAATGAGTCTCATGAAGATAGCACACTGAGATATCCGTAGCACTGGCTCCTTCTGGAACATCTCAGGGAAGATCCATTTCCTTGCCTTCTCCAGCTTCTGAAAACCACTTACATTCTTTGGATTTTACACTTTCCTTGCAGAACCCAGCCCTTTCTTCCCCTACTTCTCTGTCATATTGCTTTTCCTTTCTATTGTCAAATCTCCCTCTGCTTTTCTCTTTAGAAGGCCACCTATGATTGCATTTATGACCCACTTGGATAATCCTGGATAATCTCCCCATCTCAAAGTCCTTAATTTCATCACATTGCAAAGTCATTTTGCCATGTAAGACATTTACAGATTCCAGGGATTAGGACAGGGACATCTGGAGGGCTTATTCATCTGACCACACAGCCCTCAGATTGAACTGGTGTGGTGGTCTTGTCACTCTTTCAAGACAAGGGAAGGAATTCAGGGTTCTCTGCTCCTGTGGAGCTATCTTATCTGTAGAGAGTATCCTTCACATACACCCAATGTGATCTTCAAAACTACCCACCAACCAGGAGTCACTTCCATGATCAGTTTGCAAATGAAAAATTGAGAGGAAAACTAATACTGAATTAAATCAGATATCATTATATACAAAGTCCTGTCCTTTCATTGCTTCAGTCAATCACTTTACAATCTGGAAAGGAGTTTTGTTCTTTAGTGTGTTTGTTCCCATTTTATAGGTAGAGAACCTAACAATGGAAAGGTTAAGCACAATAACTCATGACTGCAGAGCCAGACATTAGGTTCAGACATGAAGATTCATAATTTCCAGCCCTCACATATTCCACAACCCCATTTCAACTCTCCAAGCATTCCTTAGCACAGTCCTGCAATGGTCTGAGGATGGGGTGGTTGATGGCTGCAGGGAATTTTGTGGCTGCTCCTCTGTGGTATGCAGTAACATCTTTGGATGTGTCCAGAACTACAGAACATTAAGACAAAAATGTGTCTTGATGAAAACTCTCCCCAAGTGCTGTGAAACTACAGCATATACAGAACTATCTGGGGGGCTTATAAAACATAAAAGTTTCTGAGCCCAATTCTTAGATATTTTTAACCTAGAAGGTCAGGAGTAAAGACCAGAAATCCAATTTTTAACATGCCCATAATATGCCCTGATACAACTGGATGGAAAAGAAAGACACCAAGATGAGAGGATAATGCATGTTTTCTAGAATGTAGCATTAACTTTTCTTCTGAGAGCATGGATTTGTTTGTTACCAAAGCTAATCATGGTAGGCCATATAATTAGAAAATGGCAAAAAATTCTTAACACCTTTCAGATTGTTTAGCAGAATTAGTCAGGTAAAGAATTTTGGCAGTCTGGGGTCTTATTTGAGTAAGAGAAGCAAGTTAAATGTGGATTCCTAGTTGTGGAACAGGACATTTGGGGATGCCTCCAGTCTAACTTGTGCATTTGCTGTAAGTAAATCTGGAATGGCCACTAGAATTTCTACACTACAATCTTTCCAACTGTGCTTTCCAGAATATGGGATCAACAGACTGCTGAGGAATATTCCAAATCAGGGAGTAGATGGGCAGTATCCAGATGCTATGAATTCACCAGAGATGTTAGCAAAGACTTGAGGTTTGTTACTGCTTAGAATATTGAGAAATGGAGCATCAGAACTTAATGTTTAGGGCTGGGAGAGTATGCCCTAGACCAAATTCCTGGACATCTGGTTGTCTTAGGCAAATTTGCCCTATAGGCATCTGTTTTCTTTGTATTTATAAACTTACCAAGTCACCTGTTCTTTATGTTGCATTTCCGTAGCTGAATTACCAGGAACATATATACAGTGAATCTGCTCGACTGGCATATTTGTTGTCATACAAATGAGACACATGAATGATGATTCATGGCCTATAATGAATGATATAACTTCTCACACTGGGATCTGACTTTGCAGTTCACTTGGGCTTACTACAAGCTGATTTCTTGAAAGAGCTCAGATTCCTGGCTCTAGCGGGCCTTTGCTAGAAGAGTGTGCTCTGAATGGAAGAGAAGCAATAGTTCCATTTTTTTCTCAGTGGACCACTTCTAAAGCGAAGTCAGAGTTTTAAACAATGTTCAATGTCTCTTTTTAAAATCCCCACCTCTCCATTTCCCATATGAAAATATCCAGGCCAGAGTTTATGCAGACATTATTTTTTTGATGTCAAGGTCAGCAAATTGTGCTATGTGTCCTACGATCTCCATAAAAGGGAATCATTGAATTTTCTGTCCACTTAGTGGTGTCTTTTGTTAATGATGGGCAAGAGGCTTGCATTATTTATAGAACACTTTGACAACTCAGCAGTTTATAGAGTATATATGAAGAAAGGGAGCTCTTTATCATCTAATAAAATGCTGCATAACAACTTCAGTATTGAACTGAAAGAATCCTGTATTATCATGCAGCCAAGTATAAAGGACTTACTTTGGTCTCACATTCAAACTAACCTTCCAACTTTTATGACTATGTCCCTGTATGTCTGCTGGCAAAAATGAAGTACTACTTCAAAGATAAGAAGATTTATTTTATCCATTATAAATACTTCCCAAAGCAAAAAACCATCTTGTTAAAATGCTGTAAGTCCGTCCACATGGGACTTAGGTGAAAGCAATTTTGGACAAGTCACTGTGTACCAGTAATGAAAACAGAAATGAATTCAACCCTCTAATGGGAAAGTGACAAGCAAATAAATTAGTCTTCAGGTTATCCAATGTTAGAAAATTATCTAAGACAAAAATATGACCACAAATTGAAATACAAAGTTAAAAGAGTCTCCAGGTTTCTATATGGATAATTGGTAATTTAAAATAGTTGGGGGCGGGAAGGGCAAATTTGGATATCAGGATTTGCCCCCAGTTTCTCTGCTGCTTCTTAAACTTTTACTGCACCTCTACCTTCTCCACTTCTGCATAAGTGTTGGCAAAATTCACATGTAACTATCACCAGTCTGAAGTACACGTAGTCTGCCTGCTGCCTGAGACTGGCCAGAGACCCCCCCCCTTAGTTTTGTCTTTTACATAAACAAGTTATGACCTCTGCTTAATTATAACATAGGTAGAAGCTGCATGTTGCAAGTCCAGGACATATGACTAGCATTAAGTTACACCTTGATATTTAGGAAACAGAGTGGTTAAGGACCTATCCTGGACATGTGTTGCTCTTTTTCCCTAGAATTCTAACACACTTATGTCACACTTTAGTCCTAAAAACCCACCCTCAAAGTCTTGCTTTCCTCAAAGTACACCATGCCCCAGAAGTAGCACTTGATCCTCCTCCCTCTACTTTGTCCTACCTCCTCATATAAGGCACTATGCCAGGAATGTGGGCTTCTATAAGCAGAGTCATTGTACTGGCCTCCAAGATAGTGTGGCAAACTCTCAATTAGAAAGTAAATAAGTCATTATGGAGATGCAAAGTATAGCTTGGGGAATATAGTCAATAATATGGTAATGGTTTGGATGGTGACAGATAGTGAGTACACTTATTGTAGTAAACATTGAGTAATGTATAGAAATATTGAATCTCTGTGTTATAAAGGTGAAATTAATATAACATTATATGGTAGTTATATATCAATTAAAAAAAAATACTGTTGAGACAGTTGCATAGAAAGGAGGCGGATGTAGGGCTCCTGTAGTTCCCTCAGCTCTTGTTCTGGAATAGTGGAACAGAAGACATGAGAGGTCTTATTTTTTAACCCAGGGGTTCAGCCTGAAACTCCTTGCCTGAAGCCAAACAGCTGAGATGTTAAGGAGCCTGGACTGATCCCAGTTTTAAGATACTTAAAGATTCTTCTTCCTGTGTCCAGGTATTTATGAAACCCACCCCATTCAGGTAGGCAGAAAAATCAATGATGTGTCCGGTCACAAAGAAAATCCTATAAATTTCTGAAAGTAAAAATGATACACGCCTTATCTCCTTTCATAAAACAATGAAATTAGAAATTACATATAAAGGGATAGCAAAAAAGAATATGATCTATCCCCCTTTAACAAGCCCAGCCTTCTTAATAATTCTTCTTAATAATTCTTAATAATAGGAGGAAATCATGACAAAATTTTAGATTACTCAGAAATATACAGCTGTGATAACACCAAATCCAAATCCATGGAACATGGCCCAGGCATCAGCTAGAACAAATCTATTGTCTTCAAGATATACACTGAAAAGGACAAAAATATGAACAGCATATGAATTATGTATGCCAGTTAAAAAAAAACTCGAGAGATGCTTGTTTGTATAATAAATGGAGCTGATGTGGATGAAGTTCACTTTCAGTTCAAACTTTGAAATTCTAGATAAAATATCCAAAGAGAAATATATATATATATATATGTGTGTGTGTGTGTATACATGTACATATATATATATTTATTTCTTGGTTCTGGCTGTACTTGGAATCAAACTGATTATTGTTGTCATGCTCAAAACAACTTGGCTTTGGAGAGGTGGGCCTTAGATTTTCAGCCTAACAATGTCTCATTGCACATGCTCTTTGAAGTATTTAAGTGTTTAAAGTTGAATAAATGAAGACCAAGAATGTTGTTGGAACTTCAAAGTCTCAAAAGGAAATGATAAGGCCATGTAACCACTGTTAGTGCATGTCAGAGGGCCCCTGTTTGGTCACATCAGCTCCTCACAGTTTGGAATGATCAGAACAAGAAGGCCACTCTTTGATGAGTCTTTTTCTTGGCTAGGAATCTTTCCTGTTTTTGTTGGCTATCATGCACTGGTTTTGGGGTGCAGGCAAGGGGGTTAGAGGTATCTTTGATGGAGGATAATTGTGTAGGGAAGGGAAAGAGAAAGTGGGAGAATGGCTTGCAGAATTAACAGCCTGCCTCCAAAATTGTGACCACAGGTATGATTTAGGTTGGGCCCAGAGGGAATAAAAGATGTTTTCTCTTGTGACTCTCATGTTAAAAAAATAAATAAATAAGGTTTTATATATATATATATATATATATATATATATATATAATATGTATATAGTCAATTAGTTTCTCTAAGCTGAGGTCCCCCAGATGGCAGAAATTTATACACATTTTTCAAATACAGTTGACCTTTGAACAACACATTGCTTTCAATGCCCCCTGGGGATTTCCATCCCAGGTGGGAAGGAGGGGGACGGACCTTAGAAGAAAGTGCGGGCATATATTAAGGGTCTGGCTTGGAAATAACACCCATAACTTGTATTTACATTCCAATGACTAAGATACCAGTTGCATGACCCTACCTAATTGCAAAGGATGCTGGGCAGTAAGTCTAGCTGCTTGCCCAAGAAAAGCCAACTAGATTTTGAATGGCCAGCAAATTCTGCCACAAATGTAAGAAAGAATCTACAAGGCGTATGTGAATAAAATTTCAAAGTCTGCTGAAGGACATTAAAAAGCAAATAAGAAGAGAGATAGATATATTATGTTCTTATATGAAAGATATAGTTGTATAAAATGAAATTGTCCCAATATTAATCTAGCATTCACATGAAATCTCAGTCAATATCTTAACTGAATTCTATGGAAGCTGATAAAATGATTCTAAATTTCATATGGTAGAGAATATCTAAGTTTTTAAACAGGACACTATAGGGGCACCTGGATGGCTCAGTCAAGCATCCAGCTCTTGATTTTGGCTCAGGTCATGATCCCAGTATAATGGGATTGAGCCCCACATTGGTCTCTGCACTGAGCCTGGAGCCTGCTTGAGATTTTCTCTCTCTCTCTCTCTCTCCCTCTCTCTGTTCCTCTCCCCTGCTTGCACTCTCTCTTTCTAAAATAAAATAAAATAAAATAAAATAAAATAATAAAAAAAAGAGGACACTGTAGTGTCATTATCACTATAGGTCTATTATAATTAAAACATAGTGGTATTGGTAAAAAAAAAAATAGATACATAGAACAGATAAACAAATTAGAGGACCCAGAAATATATTTTTAGTATTATTCAACTTAAAAGGAAGGAAATCCTATCACATATTACAACATGGATGAAATCTGATGACTTATGTTAAGTGAAATAAGCCAGTCACAAAAAGAAAACAAAACAAATACTGTATGATTCCACTTATATGAGGTTCGTAGAGTAGTCAAATTCATGGAGACAGAAAGTAGAATGGTGGTTGCCTGGGGCTGCAGTGAGGGAGGATGGGAGGTGGTGTTCAATGGGTGCAGAGTTTCAGTTTTGCAAGATGAAGAAGTTCTGAAGATCTGTTGCACAACAACTGTTGTTAACCTGCTGATCCACACACTTAAAAATGGAAAATTATGTTTTTTTCACGCCATTAAAAAATTATTAAATTATTTTAAAAACAAATATCTTGATAGGATAGTGGCTTATGATAATAAAAAGGGGTGTTTCAAGTTAGTGGTAAGTGGATAGCACATTCAAGAAATAATTGGTTGTTAATTCCATACCCATATGGAAGAAAAATGTCCCCATACATTATAAAAACAACAAAGTTCAAGATAAAAGGAAGAATTGTAAACTTAGAAAAAAATATTAAGAGTTTTCATAACATGGAAGTGTTACGATGGCTAGATAAAAATCAAAAGTGTGCACTTGATAAACAAAATACAGGGAGTTGTTGCATTATGTTAGAGTGTTGTAAAAATATTTCTAAGCGAAGTGTAAAACTCAGAATTCATAAATAAGTCTAATGAAATATTTGCCCTCATAAAACCTTAAATCTTTTTTAGAGGAAAAAAAAAGCCACCATAAGGCTAAAAGTAAGTGATAGACTGGTAAGAGATATTTGCAACATATTTACTCAATAAAAGGTTAATATCCAGAATGTACACAGATCTAAAAATCAATAAGATAGGAAAATATTTTAATAGAAATACTTAGAATATGAACATGACTCCCACAGAAGACTGAAACAGCCAGTAAGCATATGAAAAGATGTTAAGTCTTACTCAACATCAAGAAATAGCCAATTATAACCATAATAAAAATATTTCCTCATCTATTAGATTGGAATTAATTAAAAATATTCAGAGTAGTGGTTGTTCTTATTCATCTTTGGTGAAAAACTAAAAGTTTCATCTTTCAGAAAAACTGGATCTATTTCTCAAAGTATAAAATGTGTGTATTTGATTCATGAACCTTACATTAGGCATCTATCTTAAATATTCCTATATGTGAATGCAGATAAATATATTAAAATGTTCATTGAAGCATCTTTTATTTAAGGAAACATCAGAATTTAAATATTTCATCAACAGGGGTTTTGTTAGGTGGTATTCCACAATATGAATGTAGTACAATTATTTATATAATTAAAACAGATTAGATATATGTAATTATATACATATACATACATATATACATATATATATACACATGCACACACAATAAAAATGTTCTGGATGTAATAGCTTTTTCTCAGTCTTTTAAGTATCAAAAAACTGGGTGTCAGTAGGGAGTTCTTCTACAAGACAAAATATTTTTCCATTGCATTTAAATGGTAGTGCATTTTACCTAATTCCTATAATTACCATTGATGTAGTAGATGGAGAAATCTATTAAGTCCTTGAATTTTAATAACCTCATTGGTACAAGCCACATTAACAATATTAAGATTGCTCCTTCTAAATAAACAAGTCAACCAGGTTTGCCCTTTCGGACCTCACAAAGACCACAGACTGCATCCAGCCAATGCTGTTGAGTAAGGGTACTGGAGTCTGGCTGTAGGCAGGTTCCCAATATACAGCTACAAGCCAGGGGGTGATGTGGTACACGGTGTAGCCAGCCCTCCAGATATTACCAAGCAGATGTTTACTGACCTATAATACAGCTCATACTATTCAAAGACACTGAGGTGGAGATGAAGTCAAAAGGGCACTTTTAAGTACTTAAAGATGAGTCTTCATGGTAGTATAGCTAATAGTAATAGCCAGGAAATCTACAATAACTAAAACATACCCCTACATTTATACAGTAAATAGTGTTTAAACCTTTATTTTTAAAGCTTAAAAATAATCATGAACTCCAAAAGCAATGGGCCTCCTACCCTAGAGCTGTCCCCACCTGCTTTGCCTTTTTTTAAACTATTTTTTTTTAATTTCAGTGTAGTTAACACACAATGTTATAAATGTAAAATACAGATAGTGTGAGCCTGTTATTAACGTCTGATATAGGATTTCAGGATTTTGATTTGCCTATGTCCTTTACCTTGAATGGAATGCCGAGTGGAAAATGGAATTCCAATCACCCACAGTGTGCAGTGACATTAGGATTCAATAGTCACCTGAGGTTGCTGGGGAAGAAATGCATATTGAAGTAAGTGCCTTGGGTGCTTTACTTGACATTCACAGTGGTGACAACGATGACAAGTCCTGCAGGGAGAGATGGGAAAGCCACATGTAACTGCATAGGAAAGCAGTCCCAGACAACATGACTGACTTTAAGCCCTCAGCACTGGTCATGATCAGAAAATCAGACAGCTTCTGCAATGATACTCAAAACAAAACAGGACAAAACATCTGTTTTGGCATCTTCTGGCAGCAAGGACTGCAAAATGGACTCAGACTTTAATTGAGTAGATTGCATGATTACAATGAAAGTTGAATTCTCACACTTGCCTATACCCTTGTGTACAGTGAGGCCCTGTGGTACAGGTAGCACTCTGAGACCTGGAATTGAGATATGTATGTGGATACAAAGAAATCTGTGAATTTTAAGCTGAATGGCTTAATTGAGCACCTTAGAATAGTTCTCAGTTCACTGATTGGTGGGGGAAAACCAGACTCAACAAAGGCCCACATCTGATGAGGCCAAACTGTCCTGCTCCTTGTGACCATACCTTGTGCAGAAATATTCATTCTTTTTTTTAAATTTTTTTTTAAAAGTTTATTTTTGAGACAGAGAGAGACAGAGCATGAATGGGGGAGGGTCAGAGAGAGAGGGAGACACAGAATCTGAAACAGGCTCCGGGCTCTCAGCACAGAGCCCGACACGGGGCTCGAACTCACGGACCATGAGATCATGACCTGAGCCGAAGTCGAACGCTTAACTGACTGAGCCACACAGGCGCCCCCAGAAACATTCATTCTATAGAAGAGCACACTCATCCACTGGTATGATGAATCTGATGAGCAGGAAAAGCAAGAATCTTAAATGTCTTAATGAGACACATGTGTAGCAGATGATGAGCTATAAACCCCATGAAACCTCAAGGGCTCAGGCAGTGGGAAGTTTTCTAGTGGCCAGGTGTTCTAAAATATTTTGGAACATTCCCTCCAAAGTGAAAGAAAAGTTGCTACTTCTATGGCCTTCCACTCAAAAATGGACAGTTTGGGATGGGTCTCTTTGGAGACAACATATACCATATTTGAAAGTGCTGCTCGAACGAATGTGTTGAATAATCTTCAAAATTCCAGATTTTGAATAGGACCTGGAGCAGGTGTCCTGGAACTAATGGACCAGCATAATGGTAATTGAAATGTCTGTTTCCAACAGGGATGCTGTATGGAGTTTCTGGCAAGCTCAAGTGAGAGAATTACAGTGTAAATATCCAGGTTGGGGAGCAATGCCATGTCCTATGTTTATTATATTAAGAATCAGGTCTTAGCTTGCTATGCTACTAAATTTTGATAGTATGGCACCCAGTGACATGTGACCTAAGCTACTCATCATGAAAGGCTATGTTCTGACATACCAGGCCACAAGGTGGAAGTTGTTTGTAAGAGAATAGGTTTGAGCAAGTCCAGAGGGTACAGTAGATTTCATGGTCTGGTACTCCAACTCCTACTGAATCTTGTGTGCCTTCTCTATCTTTCTCACAATTTACATTTATGACTTCATGGGGATTCCCATGACAGTCAGGTTTACAGATGGTTCTGCCTGTTATGTTGGCACCAACCATAAGTAGACTACTCAGCCTCACTCAAGAGTAACCCTAAATAACAAGGGAGAGGAATATTCTCTAAGTGAACAAAATTTTGAACAGCACATTTAGTTTTTCATTTTGACTATCCAGTCAAAGAAATGGCCAAAAGTAGAGATCTACACAAACTCATGCACAGCACTTTTACTAGATGGGCAAAGATGGGAAAAGAACAGAACTGGATGATAAGTGATGAATAGACTAGAGAAGAGGTATGCAAATGACTTCTTAGAATGGAAACTGGGTGCCATATTTGTGTCCTATGTGAAGGTTCACCAAAGATTCAACTTCTCTGTAGAGGGAAGTTTCAATAATCAGGTGGGCAAGTTGACACATTCTATGGCTGTCATGGAAGGCTCCATGAGGCCATGTACAAAGTGGCTAATGCAGCAGTGACAGAGGCCATGCATGGGCTCAACAACACTTACTTCCTAAGGGGAACCATTTAGTTGCATGGTAGCAAGCATATTACAATATTGATTTCTCCCAAATTACTGCCTTGTTCTTGTTGGAGAAAATACTCATTCCAGATATGAATTATGATTTTTCCCCACATTGATAATGTTTCTCCCAAACCTATCATTTCTGGATCTAGAATGCCACATTCACCATCAGTTATTTCATATAACACTGCTTCTGATCAAGGAACCCACTTCATAATCAAAGGAGTGTGGCAATAGCCTCATTCCCAATTTACCTACTTTATTCCCTGTCACTCAGAAGCAGTTGGCTGGATATAATGTCAGAATGGCCTGTGTTATGCCACCAATTGGAAGACAGCACCCTGAAAGTGGTATACCACTTGCTTTGAGATAGCAACCAATAATCAGAATATGCACATCTGGAAATTAAAGAGGCATAATTGGAAATGGTTCTTCTCACTATTATGCCTAATATTCTTTCTGCAGAATTTTGGCTTCCCACCCCTATAACTTTGTGCTTTGCTGGTTTGGAAGTTTTAGTTCCAAATGGAGAAATGCTTCTGCCAGAGAACACAATGATATATCCATTGAATTTGAAGTTGAAGCTGTATCCTGTTATTTGAGTTTCTTTATCCCACTATAAAGAAGAGAATTACTGTCATGGCCAGGGTGATTGATTATGATTACTAGGGAGGAACTGCTATACAAAGGAGGTAGGGAGGATTCTATCTGGAACACATAGGATGCTCTGTAATGTCTCTGCCATGTCCAATAGTAGATATTAGTGGATAATTTTGTGAATTAAATTGTGTCCCTCACAAAGATAAGCTGAAATCCTAAACCCTGGTACCTGTGAATGTGATCTTATTTGAAAATAGGATCTTTGCAGATATAATCAAGTTAAGGTCATACTGGCTTAGGGTGAGCCCTGATCCAATGTGACTTGTATGCTTATAAGAGGTGTAAAAGAGGGGCGCCTGGGTGGCTAACTTGGTTGAGCATCCAACTCTTGATTTCAGCTCAGGTCATGATCCCAAGGTCATAGTATTGTGCCCCATGACAGGCTCTGTGCCGTGTGTGGAGCCTGCTTGGGATTTTGTCTCTCTCCCTCTGGCCCTCTTTTCTGCTCTCATTCTCTCTCTCTCTCCCTCTCTCAGTGTAGAAGAGGCACAGACACACACATGGGAAGAATGCCATGTGCCAATGGAGGCAGAGGTTGGAGTTATGTAGAAACAAGCCAAGGAATAACAAGGATTGCCAGCCACCACCAGAAACTAGGAGAGAGGCATGAGATAGTTTCTTGCTTAGAAACAACAGAAAGAATTGCCCCTGCTGACACATTGATTTGGGGCTTTTGGCCTCCAGATTTATTCTGTGACAGAATAAATTTCTATTGTTTTAAGCCTCCCAGTTTATGATAATTGTCTGGCCTCCCTTGGAAACTAATGCAAACAACAACGGCAATTTTATGGGACAGCTAAGGACTCAGACCCTTCAGGAATTAGCTATTTGACTATTTGACCCTGTGATCAGTTACCGAAATGGGGGCTGTAGCAACTAGGGGTATTTTCTTTCTGTGTGTGTGTGTGTGTGTGTGTGTGTGTGTGTGTGAAAGAAAGAAAGAGAGAGAGAGAGAGAGAGAGAGAGAGGAGACAGAGACAGAGAGAGAACCCATTTGACCCTTTTGATGGGAATATGTGAATATTTAGCATGGAAATGTAGTATAAGTTCAGGCACACTTTAAAGTAAAAGTGACACAAATTATCATCAATTTTGCTAGAAGGTGCCCACCCAATGGGGAACTAGGGGGTCATCATTGTTTCTTTTGAGCCACTTATTTGCTCAAGTCTGGGTGAGATTTGCAAATCTGGGTGAGACCACTGCCCTCACTCACTCAGTCCTAAACCCAGCCTAACAGAATTCTTGCCCTACTCAGAGGTCAGGCTCTACCTTCTGTCTGCCCCTTACAGGCCTCCAGACAACCAACAATGAAGCTCTCACAAACATCTCTCATCTTGTCATTGATCTGACTACAAACTATCCCTTTCATAGTGCAAACTCCTCAAGTCCCGTGAATTCTGTGATAATCAGGAGCTTTGATTTTAATCACGATTTTCCTCCTCCAATACTACCTTCCACTTACCAAAAAGCCCCCTCAGTTTCTAAATGCTCTGCTCACATACCATACCTCCCCTGAGATCTTCACATGGCTCCAAGCTATTAGTATCACATACTGAAGGCTTAGTGCCTCTTCACTCATTTGATGAGCTTTTATTCCATCACTTTATGCTTCTGTATCCCTTAAGATGTCTTCCATCTGGCTTGAAAGGCTTCCTTCTTTCTCTTTTTCCCAATAAAGTTGATAGGTCACTAACTCATATTTACTCTCCTTCAAAAATGTTTTTATTATTGTTGCCAGCTGCTCTCTTACCAGTGCTGCTAGCACTAGTTCTTTTACCATAGCAGGAACAGTAATCTGTAAAGATGAGAACATCCAGTAAGTGTTTACTATGTTCTACACACTGTGCTAAGTCTTCTCCATGCATCAGCTCTACAATCCTCACCAAAATGTCATGAGATAGGTGCTCTCATTATTCTCATTTTACTTCTAAGGAAACTGAGGCTTATGGAAGTTAAGCAATTTGCCTAAAAGCACAAGGAATAGAAAACTACACTTTATTTGTGACAAAAAGTGCTTGAGATATATACCATCCACGCCAAAGATATTTTGGGAGGTCTAAAGACCCTAAAGGTATGGGGTGTCCAAGGCCCACAGTCACTGAACTCTCTAGGTTCTTAAAGGAAGTTTGTTTTTTGCCAAATGTAATTCCTCAAAATAGAAGAATTGTCCCTTTTCCTTCAAGAGATTTTGGCTCAGGCAGCACTGATTCATGTGAAGGTCCACATTTTCAGATTCACTGGCAAGCTGGTTTGTGGGGACAGGTCTTTGGCTTTGAATTGTAAAGCTTGGCAGTTTTGGACCAGAGTTAGGTGGAGCCCAAGAATTTTGTGATAGTGCCTAGGGTCACCATGAAGACTAGCCTAGGAGGCAAGGAAGGCAGAAACTGAGTCTCACCCAAAACAGCTGTGCTTTTATATATCCATGTGTCTATGTATATGTACTTATGTGTACATATGTGCTCTTATGATATGGTATTCTTATATATATACATATATATATACACATATATATATATATATACACACACACGCATATGATATATATGTATATGTGCATGTGTGCATGCCTATGTAAGTTGAGTACATATGCATATTCTGGGTTAATTTTCATTTGGAAATGGAACTCTGATGCTTTAGAAACTGTTTAAGATCCATTCTTTGCAGTGAAAGACAAGGATAAATAAACAACTGAGGGTCAGGGAGATTAAACCTATAGCCAAAGACAACATGAAACAACTACTCAAATTCAAGTTTCCTCATTGTGATAAGGTGATGATTGTGCCCTTGGACCTTCTCTCTCAAAGACCACGTGGGGCCCCCAAAGGATAAGGATGAGTAATTGGTACATTTTGGGCCCAGGGCTGGGCTGTAAACTGTAGGTCTGGGGTCCAAGAACTCCTCAGTGAGTGGCCTCATGATGTGGACCATGCCAAAGCATGCTGCCTGAGGCAATGACATCTCAAACCTCTCTGTCTAGATGAGTTGGGGAGGGGGGTCATGCTGCCTTCATTGTTGTTCTATAGCTGGCCTGGGGATCATGGTATCTTGGGGCTTGGTCATCTGTATGATGTACCTTTTATTGCCTGGAGAGTTTTTATTATTTTGCTTGTTACTTGCAGACAGATTTGAGTGGCCCCTGTGAATACAGCCAGGATCTGCAACTTTACTCTTAAATTATGACCTTTTTAAGAAAACAGGTCCCACAGAATGAGCATAAGGATGATAGAAGCCAATATTTCAAATTATAAAATGTTTAAATTTTTTACACAAAATTTGCCTCTCATAGCCTCCATGAGGAGAAGAAGAAAATAACCCCAAAACATGTAACCAGAAGTGGAGATGAGTCTCCTACCTCAATTATGTCTACATAGCCTGAACTTTAGCTAGAAATGGCCAGTCACTTCTGGATACATTAGCAGAGAACCGAAAGACAGGGGTTTCATGTAGAGGAGACAGTGGGGAGCCCTGCCAAGGCATGCCTTCCCATCATTCTAAGGCCAAAGGAGTTCTATCCTGCTTTACAAATTAGCACACTGAGCTCCTGAAATCAAGTGTTCCTTTCTAGATTGCAGCCTGCTTGGTGCTGTTCATCAGGTGGCTCTAAACCTTTTAAATGTTTGCTTGGGCAATATGACTTCCTCCAGACTCAGAGCCAAATACAAACTAAAAGCTTGGTGCAGACTTTTTCTTTTCAGCAGGTTACTAACAGAGCCTTAGATACTTGGCAAACATTTATAAAAGAAGGCTTATTCCAGTACTGATCTGGAACAGAACTTTTTGTATGATGTAATGCATAAACCTTGTCCCAGGAATAAATTAGCATTCTGGATAAATGCTTTAGCATTTTAATAAAGAATTTTGATGGACTAAAAATTGTTCTAGATGCCAGCTTCACATTCATTCTGCTGACTGTCAGCCTTGAGAAGGGCCAACAACCCTAACCAAATTCCCCTTCTGCCTTCAGAAGCTGTGCTGTTCCTTGCATCCATGCCTATAACCATTTAACCTTCGTTTTCTGTAAAATTTCCTACCTGCAGTCACTCTTGAATCGATTTGTTGGAAGTCTTGTCTCTTGTAGCATGCATAACTAAATTTATAAGAAATGTAAAATATAGTGCAGAGGGAATGGAAGGCATAGTAGATGTAGATTATGTTTTCCCTCTTGTCTACAATTATTTGCAAATACCCATTCTCTCCTTTGATTACACCCATGTTTGGTGTAAGTGTCACTATTCCCACTTCATGGGTGAGAAAATATAGGGTAAGAAGGTGAAGTGGTCTGCCTGTCCCCAAACTCACAACTAAGAAGGAAAGGCTCAGGTCTTACTTTGGCCTCCATTTGTTTTTTAAACTCAATGGTCCCATGTCTTTTCCCAACACCAAAAATGCATTTGGAAAGATGCTTATAAATCATTGACTCCTGGAATGGAAAGAAGCAAGTGTGCAGACCAACATATAGATTTGCAGGGAATCCAAACTGCCTGGAGTATACAAACCTGCCCTAGAACTCTCCTCCTGCCCCCTCGTCAAGGACAACAGAAAGAGGACAGATGCCTAGGTGGCAGTATGAGGCATCTCTGTGCCTGGGAACACACAACACCTGAAAAACACATGATGCTGCAGGAGTTTGAAAGTGGAGAGTCAGGGTGCTTTCTCCAATGTGTGATTCATGTTCCCACCTGCAGTTGCTCTGAGGGTGCGATTAGGTTTGTGTTTATCCTACTTTCCCAACAATACGTCCAATCTGCACCCTCATGCCTCACTCTGGAAGGAAACATGAAAAGGGTTGTTAACTTTTTTACTCTTGGTGTTAGTAGACATATTGAAAGCACACAACTAGCACGGGCTTCCTAGATAAGCCGTTTTTGAAGAATTGGCTCTGGAAATTCCAGAATAAGAACACTGATACAATTATGAAACCAAGTATTCCAAATATAATACTCTAGGAGATTGTTAACAGAAGGAAAGTCTTTGAGTCAGCCTTTTAAAGCTTCTTAATTTGTGCTTTTGAACTTTATGGTAGGAGTAGAGAGAAGCAAAATCTGCTGGTCAGAGAGAGAGAGCATATCTGATTTCCTTCCACAGACTTGGAAACTGAGTAGAAATGAACCAGCCTTTAGAGACTCTATACAATTGCAGTTCTCTGAGAACCAGGCTTATATCATCATGATTTGAGTGCTGAGAAAGGGTGATAGCAGTAAGAAGAACCTTGAAGGACGTTGTTATTCAGGCAGGCAGACTGTATAGTAAGAATGCTGAATGAGGCAGAACTTCCTTGGAAAAGGGTTGAATCAGTGAATTTCAATGAAACAGCCCTCAGAGGCATAATATTTAGTGATTTCAGCTTGCATTATTTATTGACTAGTGGGGAGTTTGTGGGTTTAACATTTTATTAATATGGCACCAGGTCATCTGAGAAAGTTGTAGCCACTGGGAAAGCTCCCCAGAAACACATTTTCATATTATCAACAATGCACTTTAAGGATTGAAGAGATTCTCCAGGGTGTCTCTGGGGACAGATAGAAAGGGCCACGTCTTACACAAGCCATTTCTTCTCCAAGGAAGTCAAATGCTAGTGAGAAAACTCCACAACTACTTTATTTCTTTCTTGATGATCTTGTGTTTCTTACTTTGTGCCTTCAAACCCATGAAAGGCTGGGAAAGCAATCTCTATGACCTAACATAGCTTTGAACAGCTAAATGAGTCCCTCCTGTTATCATTCATTAAGTGACCCCGGGATATTGGCATCAAATAAAACTTATATGCAATTGCTCATGGCCTTCTGTCTCACTTAAAAATGTGATGGTTAAGGGGCGCCTGGGTGGCTCAGTCTGTTAAGCGTCTGACTTCAGCTCAGGTCATGATCTTGCGGCTTGTGGGTTCAAGTCCTGCGTAGTGCTCTGTGCTGACAGCTTGAAGCCTGGAGCCTGCTTCTGATTCTATCTCCCTATCTCTCTGCTCCTCCCCTGTTCATGCTCTCTCTCAAAAATTAATAAACATTAAAAATTTTTAAAAATGTGATGATTAATGCCTAAGAACTCAGATCCACTACGAAACCTGACATCTAATCATATGGTTATGGAACACTTTCCCTCCTCCACTTCATGTCATTACATTAATAGGGCTACAATATGTTAACAGTGAGTTACAGCTAAAAGTACTAAAATTGCTGCAAGGATCAGACCCTATTTAAAAAGGTCTTAGGAAAACTCAAACAGTAAGAGAAACAGAAACAAGAAAACTAGGCAAATTTAAAACCATTGACATCTACAGCTACAGCAAACCTTAAACATTTCTAACCAGATTAATTTAAAACCTTATACTAAAGGCAAATCTGAACAAAACTCACACCTGACACAGACTTTGGACTTATCAGAGAGGGAATTAAAAATAACTATAAATAGTTAAAACATAATAATGGAAAAAAGTAAACAATATTCAAGAACATATGAATAATGTTAAAAGAGATATGGAAGCTTTAAGAGAGAATCAAAAGAAAATGCTAGAAAAAATAAAAGTTGTAGAAATAAAGAATGCCTTTAATGGGCTCATGTGTAGACTGGAAACAGTCAAAGAAAGAACTGGTGAGCCTGAAAATGTGTCAATAAAAACTTCCCAAATTAAAATGCAAGGAGAAAAAAAAGAATAAAAAAAAAACCCAGAACAGAATATCTGAGAACTTTGGGATAATTTCAAAAGATGTAATATGCTTAATGAAATAATAGAAGGAGAAGAGAGAAGGAATGGAGTAGAATAAATATTAGAAGTAATAACTGACAAGAGCTTTCCAGAACTAATGGCAGGCATCAAACCACAAATTTAGGAAGCTCAGAGAAAACAAAGCAGGATAAGTAACCAAGAATCTGCACCCAGGCATATCATACTCAATGTATTGAAAGAAGAAAACTCCTGCAAATCTAGAATCTATATCCAGAAAAATAATTTTTCAAAAGAGAAGAAGAAATGCAGACTTTTTCAGAACAAAAGTGAAAGGAATTCATCATCAATAGAATGCCCAGCAAGAAATTATGAAGTTCTTCACAGGGAAGGAAAATGGTAGACTGGAAACTTGGATCTACTTTTTGAAAATACCAGAAAATATATTAAAGAAGGAATAAATGAAAGTAAAGTGAATTTTTTAATTCTTAATTGATATAAGAGAAATGTTTAAAGTCATAACAGTACTAGAACAGTATGTTATGAGATTATATAATATGGACAAGGGAAATAAATGACAGCAGTTCTATAAAGGAGGCAGGAAGGAATTAGGAATATTCTGTTATAAGTTACCTGTACTACCCATGAAGAGGTATCTATCATGTTATGTAGATCTATATTAGTTGTAATTAATGTATATTGCAAACTGTATGGCAATCACTAAATTAAAAAAAATAATTTGAGAGTGTGAAAGCAGGGGAGAGGGGGAGAGGGGAAGAGGAAGAGAGAGTATCTGAAGCAGGCTCCATGCTCAGCATGGAGCCCAATGTGGGGCTCAATACCATGAACCATGAGTTCATGACCTGAGCCAAAATGAAGAGTCAGATGCTCAACTGACTGAGCAACCTAGGTGCCCCCCCCTTACATTTTTTTAAGTTTTAAAGTATAACTTACATGCAAAGAGAGAAGGAAAATATAATTGAATGAATGCTAAATCAAAATCAGAGAAGAGGAAAAAAAATAGAGAAAGAACTGTAATAAACAGAAAACTGTTGTAAACATGGTAGATATTAAATCCAACTATATCAATAATCACATGTAAAATATCTTAATAAGCAGGTTAAAGGACAAAGATTGTCCAACTGGATTAAAAAATAGCCAATTATATATTTTATACATCATACTCCTTTTAAATATGAAGAAAAAGAAAATGGGTGGAGAATGATGGCAGAATATGGAACACTAAGAATCTGTCTCCCACCCTAGACAACATTTGCACTCCAGAAATTGTCTGATGTATCTATTTTGGAACAAAATGACAACAAAACAAAATGAAGTTGGAGGTTTTCAACTTCCAGGAGAATATTTGGTTGGTAAATTGCAGTTAATTTCAGTCCATTTCAGCTCATAGTACAGCCCTACTCTCATGTAGGCAGCTGTGCATGTGTTTGTAGAGTAACTTGCATACAGCTTATGGGAGGCAGGATAGGCAAAAGAAATATTCCGAATACCAGGAATCAGTGCTCTTATTGCTGCTTCTGCTCACAGAAGTGCAGACAAAAAAGTGGTGGCCATTGTTGTTGCATCTAACCCATCTGTTTCAAGCCCCTCTCTTTCTGGCTGAAGTGAGCTCCATGGCACTTACAAGTCTGGCACTCTTTTCTCTCTCCTTTATTTTTTTTCTTTTTCCCCTTGGGAGAGTGAGATGTTAAAGACGAGAACTTCAAAAGCACCTGCATGTACAGGGAAAATGAGAAAGTGATTGAAAATGCCCAGGGAAAAGACCTGAGACTGCTCAGGCTCAGGAAAGACCTGAGAATACCTTGAGTTTATATCTTGAGCTGATCTTTGGCACAGAGAGGCCACAATTAAAAACAAAATGAACAAAGGAATAACAAAAAATCAACTAGCGAACTCTAGAAAGGAGGGTTCTAGCAAACTCTAGAAAGGAGGGTATTTGATTTGCAGTGTTACCATGTTATTAGATTTAAATATCTAGTTTTCAACATCCCCCACCCAAATTCACAAGGCAAAGAAACAGGAACATATAGACCATTCAAAGGAAGACAAAATAAGTCAGCAGGAACTGTTCCTGGGAAAGACCCAATGGCAACTCTACTAGACATAGACTTTAAAACAACTGTTTCAATGATATTCAAAGAACTGAAGGAAGATGTGATGAAAGTCAACAAAATGTTGTATAAACAAAATGGAAATATTAATAAAAAGATACAAAACTGAAAAAGAAATTGCATTGTAAAGTACAATAACTGAAATGAAAAAGTCACTAGAGGAGTTCAAAGGCACATTTGAGCAGGCAGGAAAAGAGAAACAGTGAATTTGAAGATAGGACAATGGAGATTATCTATTCTGGAAAAAAAAAAATTGAAGAAAAGTGAACAGAGCCGAAGGGACCTGTGGGGGTCCATCAAGCAGATCAATATACATGGCGAGGCAGTCTCAAGAGAAGAGAGAGAAAGGTGCAAAGATAATACTTGAAGAAGAAAGTGTTACCAAGAGTTATATGGAAAAGAAAAGAAGTCTTTGTCTTTTCACTGCCATAGTAAAGAATTACATGACAACAAAACAAAAGTAAAGCAGAGAAAAGATTTTATTAAAGTATACTCCAAGGGATGGGGCACCTGGGTGGCTCAGTCAGTTAAGCTGCCTACTTCAACTCACAGGGCATGATTTCATGATTCACAAGTTCAACCCCTGTGTTGGCCTCTGTGCTGACAGCTTGGAGACTGGAGCCTGTTTCAGATTCTGTGTCTTCTTCTCTCTCTGCCTCTCCCCTGCTGGTACTCTATCTCTCTCATTCAAAAATAAATTTAAAAACATTAAAAAAAAAAAAAAAAGTACACTCCAAGAGTAGCCAGCCAGTCAAGAGAGACAAAAGCCCAGAAGTTCCGAGGTGTGGGGTTATATCATTTTTTTTTCTTCTGGGTGGGTCCTTTGAATGACAGGCCTGGATTATATAATAGTTAGCCAGAACCACGTATGCTTCACCGATGGTGTTCTATCAGATGTTTAAGAAAGAAAGAAGACACCAACTCCTACATTATCTTCCAAAAAATAAGCAGAGATAACACTTTCTAACTCATTCTATGAAGCCAATATTATCCTTATATCAAAACCCGGTGTATTATTTCAGCAATAAAAAGAAATGAGCTATCAAACCAAAAAAAGACATGGATGGACTTGAAATGAATATTGCTATATTTTTAAAAAAGCCAAATTGAGGGGCGCCTGGGTAGCTCAGTCAGTTAAGCATCTGACTTTGGCTCGGGTCATGATCTCATGGTTCGTGAGTTCGAGCCACGTGTTGGGCTCTGTGCTGACAGCTCAGAGCCTGGAGTCTTCTTCAGATTCTGTGTCTCCCTCTCTCTGTTCCTCCCCCATTCACATTCTGTCTCTCTCTCTCTCTCTCTCAAAAATAAATAAAAACATTAAAAAACATTTAAAGCCAAATTGAGAAGATTTCATATTGTATGATGCCATCTGTGTAACATTCTGTAAAATGAAAAATTATAGAGTTAATAAAAAGATCTGTGATTGTCAGGGGCTCAGGAGTGTGAAGTTTAATAGTTGAATCAGAGGGAATTTTTAGAGTGGAGAAACTATTCTGGTGTGCTTAAATCCCTACTCCTTAAGTGTGAGCTAGTTACAGTGACTTCATTCCAAATACCCAAGTGGGAGAGAGAATGCAACTTGACAATGGAGAAACCTGACAAACTACCCCAGCCAGGTCATCAAGGTCAACATTGACAGTGATAGGTAATATTGACTGTATGTACACATGATATCAAGTGATGAATACGGCAGTTTACCTCTGTGGTTTTCCTCTTAATAATCTACAACCCCAGTAAAATCATGAGAAAAAATTCAGACAAATTCCACTTGAGGGACATCCTATAACATGCTTGACAAATGCTCCTCATATCTTTCAAGATCATAAAACCAAGGAAAGTCTGGGGCACCTGGGTGGCTCAGTCAGTTGAGTGCTAACATTGGCTCAGGTCAGGATCTCGAGGTTTATGAGTTTGAGCCCCACATCAGGCTCTGTGCTGACAGCTCAGAACTTGGAGCCTTCTTTGGATCCTGCGTCTCCCTCTCTCTCTGCCCCTTCCCTACTCATGCTCTGTCTCTCTCCCTCTCAAAAATGAAATAAACATTAAACAAATTAAAAAAAATAAAACAAGGAAAGGCTGAGAACATGCCAAAAAATAAAAAAGCCCAAGGAAATATGATAAGTAAATGTAATGTGGGATCCTGAATAAAATTCTAAAACAGAAAAAGACATTCTGGAAAAACTAAGGAAATTTGAGCAAACTATGGACTTTAGTAATAATAATAATAATAATAATAATAATAAATATTGGTTCATTAATTGTAACAAATGTAATAAACTGGGTCTCAGGGTATTGTGGGAGCTTTGTAATATGTTGTCAATTGTTTTTATAAATCTAACACTGTTCTAAAAATTGATTATTTTTTAATGGTTCTTCATGCTGCCTCTATCTCACTTAACATAGATACAAAGTCAAACCACACATGAGTACATTTAATTGGCAGACCTAAGTTATACTTGTAACCAAAGGAGCTTAGTAAATATGGTTTTGATCTTTCTAGCCTCTGTAGTACAGGGAAACATACAAGAAGTTTGGAAATGATGATGACTGAGCCTGTCCACAAGAATTAAATACAGGTGGTTGTATAAAAATTCAACTGACTATTGCCTTGTTGATGCACCTCTAAACCCTATCCAGTTTTTCTCTGTTATCAAGGTTTTAACAAGTTAAATAGAAGGCAAATGAGAGGTCACAATATATACATACATATATTAATAGATACCACCAGAAAAAAACATCAAATTCATATGTCCATCCAAAGTACTGCCAACACAGATTACTATCAATTGTTCATAAATTTGTGAATCTGTTGGGTAAAAAATTTCATGTTGTTTCATTTAATGTTCTTCTAATTACAAAGGTAATAATGCTTCTGATCACCTGCTATTCATTCCGTTGGTGAGGAAGTGATCATCTGTACTAAATAGGATGAGACTGAGGACACCTGACATTGGGCTGATGAGATTTACATCAGTTGATTATTCACATATGCTCATGGCCTTGGGGAGGAGGACACTGAGTACGACACAGGTCCACATGAGTTCTTGGGAAAAGAGTGAATATCAGGAGTGAATATCAGGACTGTTGGAGACAGGATTTTTGGAGGATGCAATTGACTTGTTTGAATAATTGTCGTAGGCTGGCAGGGAAGTGAAGGCCAGTAGGGTGAGGACCAGGTGGAGTGCATCCTGTCCAGCTGAAACAGGAATTCGTTGGGTAAGGAATCTTTCCCACTAGGTGGGGGGCATGTCTAGTGAGAGTGGGAGAACCCACAGTTAGACATTTGGGGCCCTGTGAAGTTCAAAGATGTCAAGGTGGCACATGAAATATTAGGCTTTTCAATGTTTATTAGTGAGTTATATTTCCTTTTCTTTGAATTGCCCATTTATGTCTTCTGTCCAACTTAACTGTATTGTTTCTGGGATTTAATTTTTTTTTCTGGTTATCAGCTCTTTTTCTCATACTCATATTATAGATATTTTCCCCCAATCTGTTTTTTTTTCCATTAAGAACATTCTTTAAAAACTACTTTGTTGTGATGCTGCTTAGAACACTTCAGTGACTTTCAGAGCAAATACCAAAATTTTTGATGTGGCTGGCTACCCTGAATGAGCTGCCACACTCTCTTGTGCTCATGCTCCTGTCCTCATGTCTGTTTTCATTTCTTCCCATGCTCCTTTATCCCTTCATATACCTGATTCTCTCGAGGCTTCCTGCTGCAGATTTTCTTCTTTTCATGCATTACTATGACAGACTCATGTGTATTGAAAAACAAACAGTAGCAGGTACAGTAGATCTAATCAAAGATGGTCATAAACCACAAGCATTGTGGGTGCTTGTATTTTTCTCCACTGAGCTTTCCAATAGCCATTTTATTTGTTAATTTTAAACTGGAAACATGTTGCATGGTACAAAATTAAAACAAAATTCTGTGGTGAAAAGGTCATCCTCCCTACTTCCCAATGTTGTGTTTTTTTTTTTTTTGTTTTTTGTTTTTCCAGGAAGCAACATCTGAGATTGGTTTCTTGGGTCTTCAAACTTCTAAGCATGTGTGCTCACACCAGACGCATTGTTTTGTACCTTCTCACTATTTTTTTACTTGTTTCATTCCTTTGCAATATATGTAGATCTTTGTCCTTTTTATTTGCTTCATAATACTAAGTCACATGGATTCACTGCAGCTTAAGCCACAAGCTCACTATTGATGGATATATATGCATTAGTGATATATTTTTATTACAATGTTGCAAAGAGTAATCATGTTCATACCTCATTTAGTCAGGTGTGAGTTTATCAAAAGTAGATGTGTTAGTCAAGACTATGTGAATTTTTAAATTGTGATAAGACAGAATGTTATTGTTTCTTATGGTGGGTGTGCCAAATTGTACGTCCTACTGGTAGTGTATAAACCATAGCTTCTCCAATTGTTTATTGAGTCTGGTAAGCAAAAACTATATCATTGGTTTCAGTTTGCATCTTTAAATGTTAAAAGAAACACAGCAGTTGTATTCTTTTACTATGCACTTTGATGTTTTCTTATCTTTTGCTGACTTTTATTAGGCATTTGGTCTTTGTTCTCATTGATTTATAGTTATTCTTTATATATTATGGGACTGTAGAGCCACTCTTTTACAATCCTATAAGTTGCAAATATCATGCTCTGTTTTTCATTTCTGTTTTTAATTATCTATTTTTAAGGAGAATTTATCTACTCATATAATTAATTAATCAATATTTTTATAGGTTGGGTGTTGTGAAGTAGTTTAAGATGGCTTCCCTATTTTACTTCTTAATGGAAAATGTCATTGCTTTTCTAGTATTTTTATGTTTTTTCTCTGAGGATTTGAGACTTAAATCATTTACAATTTATTTGTGTGTCATGTCAAGTAGGGCTTTAGCTCTTTTTTTTTCCCCCAGATAGATCCAAATTGTCAACATCATATTTTGAAGAATATATTTTTTCTTACTTAAAATGTTACCATAATAACTGACTAATTGTCTTTACATATTGTGCTGTATTGTGGACTTTTCATTCTGTTCTGTGGATTTCTTGATTTATGTACCACTAGTGTACTTTTTATTAAGTGTGTATTTATAATACAGTTTAATACCTGAATGTGTTTTCCATCCTCATTATTTTTCATATTCAGAATTTTCCTAACTACTTTCCTTTTTTGTTTTTTTCTTTAAAATCTAGAATCAACCTGTCTGGTTCCAAAGGAAATATTCTATTGGTACTTTTATTGGATTTCAAATACAGCTTAATGTAATTAATGTCTAATTACTGTCTCAGTTCAACATAATTGTATGGTTTTCTATTTGTTTAAGACTTTTTTAAGTCCCTCAATAGCACTTTACAATTCTTTTTTCATAAAAGCCTTACAGATTTCTTATTTAAATCTTGGTTAATTCTATGTGTTGTTCTTGTTTTATTTTATTTTATTTTATTTGTTTTGTTTTGTTTTGTTTTGTTTTGTTTTATTTTATTATTTTCCCAGCCCCTTTGCCAGATTCTTTTATTTGTCTTATATCAGTTGATTTTCTTAGGTTATCCAGGTATATAATCACATTAATTGCAATCAAATATAACTTTATCTGTTCGTTTCCAGTTTCCAAATATCTTCTTTTTTCCTAAAATTTTCAGGTAATGCCACCATAGCAATGTTCAATAGCAGTGATACTGCTTGATATACTAATCTGATTTATGCCCTTAATGGGAAGGCTTCTAGTGTTCTCCCATTATAATAATAATGGATTTTAGCTTGATATATAGATATCATCAGTTATAATTTTTTTACAAGTTCATTTTTAAAACCAAGAATTAATGTCAAAATTTATTAACATATCTTTTTGGAATTTGTAGAGATGACTTTTTTCATTTTTCATTTAAAATAATACATCATTTGAATATATAATAAATTATATAAATGGGTTTTGCAGTATTAAACCATTCTGGTAATCCTGGAATAATGCTATACTTCTGGCTTCTGCTTCTAATATTTTATCTAGGACATTTACATTCAGTCATGATAAAGGTGGATATGTATCTTTTTGTTCTAACTGGTTGAGATTACTATAAATTTTGTTTGGTTCATTTAAAAAATTACCTTCTTAAACTCTGCACTGAATGACTTAAAAAGAGCATTTTATGCAGTTCTTAAAGATTTGGTAAACTTTTCTCTATGTAAGTATTTGGGGCTGGTATTTGAATAACTTACAAATTTTTCTAAATTTTCTATGAAAATTGTTCTGTTTGAATTTTCAATTCCCCCTGAGATCATTTTTGGTGTTTTTCTAAAAATTTCTTAGGAAATCATCCACCTAATTCATATTCTTTCAAATGTTTTCATAAAATTGAGCCAAATAGTCTTATTTATTAATGTTTTCTTTTTGGTATTAAAATAACTTTTTTTTTCCTCCCCTTGATTATGTTAGCTAATAGTTTTGAATTTTAGCTTTAAGAATATGATTCTGAAATTTTGGTTCTACAATTTTTCCTTTTTTTAATGTTTATTTACTTATTTTTGAGAGAGCGAGAGACAGGGAGAGAGCATGAGTAGCAGAGGGACAGAGAGAGAGAGATAGAGATAGAGATAGAGACAGAGGGAGACAGAGAATCCCAAGCAGGCCCTGAGCTGCCAGTGCAGAGCCTGATGTGGGGCTCAAACCCACAAGTTGTGAGATCATGACCTGAGCCGAAGCCAAGAGCTGGATGATTAACCAACTGAGGCACCCAGGCGCCCTGGTTCTACAATTTTTCTATTACTATTTTATTATTTTTAAAATCCTTTATTTAGGGGACCAGGGTGGCTCAGTCAGTTGAGCAACCCACTCTTGATTTTGGCTCAGGTTATGATCCTAAGGTCTTGGGATTGAGCCCCACGTCAGACTCCATGCTAAAGCATGGAGCCTGCTTGTGATTCTCTCTCTCTCTCTCTCTCTCTCTCTCCCTCCCTCTCTCTCACTCTCTCGCTCTCCACCCCCACTCCCCTGCTCCTCCCCTGCTCATGCTCTCTGGCACTCTCTCTAAAATAAAATTTAAAAAAATCCTTTATCCTTACTAAGGACTTCTTTCCACTCCAATTAATTTTGTTGCATTTTGTGAATTTTACCCTGAGCATTGTTCTAGCTGTATCCCATAGGACCTGATATGTATATTTCATTATCATTTTCTTTATATTATATATTATTGATTTTAATTTATTTTTTAATCCAAGAGATTTTATTTCCAGTTTCTGATATTTGTGTTTGATATTTTTGCATAAGATTTTAGTTTCACAGGAATGGTTCAGAAAATAATTTGTCTATGTTTCTTTTACTTCTTGGAACTTATTTAGTTTTACTTTGTGGCTTAATATGTAGTCAAATTTTGTGTATGTTTCTTAATCACCTGGAATAATGCTGATACATACTGTATATCTGAGTGTGGAAGGATGGTGGTACATTCTTTATAGTCTGAGTGTACATTATGTATACACACACATACACACACACCTTACTCACATAAGTATATATTTATATATGTAAGTATCAATTAATTATACATGTGTGTCTATATATATATGTACATATATATATGTACATGTGGTATAATTCACCAGATACTTATATGTGTAGTATATAGTGTCACTATGTATATAAATTCCAAAATCCACATTGATTAATTTATTGATTAATTTACCTCATCAATTGTGTGATTTAAATGTTTTCTAGTCTTTTTGGTGGCAACACTGCGCTCTCAAAGACCAAGTGCAAAGCATTCAGGTCTCCTACAACTCTTTCCTATATTTTCTATGCCTTTGTTTTCGAAATGTTGATATTATGTAATTAGGTACAGGTTTTCATGACTGGTAGATCTTCACTGAGAATTATACCCTTTTTCATCATAAGGAAACTTCCTTTGACTTAAATGAAATTGAACTTGTTTTCATTCTAGATCAGAGCCACAGTGGCCAGGGCACTGACCAGTGTGGAGAGAGACATGAAACATGTCAAGAGAATATCAGAACAGAAAATGCCAGCTTTCCTGGCAAATGACACTCTCTGCACTCAGGGTCAGTTAGGGGCAGCTGGGAAGTTAAAGGCAACTCTGCTGGTGGTCACTGAACTGAAGGATTTAAAGCTGGAAGGGAACTTTGAGATGAGCTATTTTCACTGCCCCTGCAGAGGGCATGGGGGTCAGAGTTGGCAGGGAAGATTTCAAGAGAAAATTATTCAAGAAAATATTTGGAAAGCAAAGGATATTATCTGGCAGAGAAAGCAGGGAGGCCAAGTCCAGTAAAACAGCTTCATCCAAAAAGGGATACACAGCAGTTAAGGTAGTCCTGGGCATTTGCTTGCCCCACCAAGGCCCGTGGTGTGGACCATGGGGTTGGGAAGCTTCGAACAATGAAGTGAGAGCTATGTCACCCTTGCATGTTTTGCTTCTCTGCCATGATTTTTCTAAAAGCATTTTCAAAATTCTCTAGTTCTCCAGACTTAGTTTATGAGATTTCTTCCAGGTCTATTTGTAGAGACCTGATTGTATCATCCACCTTGTATTTGTTTTTAAATCTTTTTTTGTTGCTTTGTACAGATTTTTCATTTCTGCAGTGTTCTTCCTCCTTTCTATTTCCTACTGGATTCTGAACCTTTGTTCACATCCTTTCCCATTGGCACCAGGCCTCTTATCCAAACATCCTAACTTTTACATGAGCTCTTATTTCAAGGACACTGCATGCTGTCTGCTACACATAATATTTTTGGCAGCAATGAATAACTATTGTTCATAATTCTTTCTGCTTCCTTGAATAACAGCTCTTGTGATATATGTTTTTTATATACCGCTGTCTTGTCTTTTCCCCCTTCATCAAAGGGTGCAGCTGATTGGCTGCTTGATGGCAGTTTTTATCCACAGGCTCAGGCTGCTTATCTCTGCCTGACTCATCTCTGGAGAGAGCAGTCAGTAGTATTTATTTGTTTATTTATTTATTTATTTATTTATACCCTGAGGATGTTTCTCTCCAACACCCACCACCAGATCTAGCCTCTCAAGTCCTTCCCAGGCTCTCCACCTTGACATTGGTAATTGTTGCTGCCCCTCCTTTGTGTCCTGTACATCTCTGGCTCTCTTCCAATGATGAAAGCATCTGAAGCCTGGAACTTAAAGATGGACCATGGACTCTCCCTTTTAGAAACATATCTAGGCTGGTCTGCGGTTTCAGATAGCAGAGGTCAACACCTTTATATTTACTCCAGTCAAGGTGCCAAAGCTTTTCCTTTAAAATTGTGACTATTTAGGAAATTGTTCTCTATTTAGGAAAGATATGTTTTTCTTTATTATTTTGTTGTTGTTTATGCATATTTTTGATGAGCATTGAAGGAGAGTGAGAGTAAGAAAAGTCATCTTCAAACAGAAGTCAGTTTATGTTTTGTAATGAATAAATTCTTATGCTCAGCCTCACGTTTCTCTGACGTGTAATGGAGGAGGAATAAGATTGGAAGAAATCAAGAATGCTAAACTAGTCTTACCCCTTTTTAAAGAAGATTTAAAGGTTATTTTTATAACCATAAAATAAGCATGAACTAAGTTTCTCCACTTACCTTGGTCCCTAAAGTTCACTGGTCATTTATAACTGTAACTGCACTTGTCCATCAGCTGCTGGGTTTGAGTCTCAGCTTCCTTGCCCATAAGATGAATTGACTGTACTAAATGCAGTGAGATAAAAATATAAACTCTATCATTTGTTTTTGGAATGATTCTCAAAATATGAAGGGAAAAAATAAAAATTTCTAGAGATACTTATTTGGCTTTCTTTTTTTCTAGAATAACTGAATTCTTAAAAAGCAAGCTCTCAGGGAGAAATAAAACCAGTCAGGTCCAGGACTATGAGACCTGATACCTCAATATAGAGGACAGTTGGTGGTTAATAATTGAGAGTCTGTTCTGGCAATTCCCAGGTGCATCCTTGTTCCAGAAGACCTTGAGAGCACCCAGTAAGTGGGTGAGCATGTGCTATTTTTTTATTAGGCTGTCAGCCTTGCATATCTCCTCCAAAAACATGTAGTCCATAGAAACACACTTCAGTTCTCTTCACCTGATTTGATGTAATTTTCTTCAGTGCTGTCTAGTTATATTTAATTCCTTTTTTATGTTTACATGCAAAAAGTAGGGGGGGAAATGCAAAGACCATATTTTCAAACGAGAAGAGGATGTAGTAATTGAGGTCTTGGGTCCCTCCAAAAAAGAGCAAAGCACAGCAGACCTTACCTTATGCAGCATCTATCAGAAGCACTTTTTCTAAACTTTGTAAAGCAATAGGAAACTCGTTAACTTTTATAGCCATACAAAAAGATAATAGCACTTGTGGCTATGGAGATATAATTGGGCTTTTATTTAAATATGGCAGGGAGTTTGTGCTTATTATAGGAAACAAATGAACAACAACAAATCATCCTTTGGATTAATCCCTCATGAGGTATTGGTGTTGGAGGACCAGAGAATTAACCTAATGCCACTTATTTATGTTTCAATCAAATGAGAGAGCCAAGGCTTGATAGAAACTAGCCTTCTGCATGTCTGAATAGTCAGTAATTATTGTCGTCATCATCATCACCATGAAAAAGAATTATCTTTTGCCATTGTTGAATTTAAATAGGAAAAGGAAAGATTGCAGAGCATAAATACAGTTGTTAATTTTGCCATGGGAAAATACTAAATTTGATCATCCTCTTGTCTCTGCTATACCTAAGCCCCTTCCCTGACTTATACTTCCTATTTGTGTCCCAATCTGGCAATTTACTTTTACCCTTATTATCTCCTTACCCAATTACATAGAGGAACATGGGATGAAACCTGTCTGAAAAGTCCCATGGAGGGTTCATTCAGATTCCTAATATATAATGAAGGTTATAAAGTCCTTGATGTGTCTGTGCACTGCACCACAGTAGTGCTTTGCAAAGATACCTGGAAGGATGGATTTGAGCCTGGCGCACAATGAAAAATCTACAGGGTTTTGTAATGGTTAAATGAGAGGCTAAAATACTCAGCACAATGTTTTTAACATTCACTGTTTACTGAATCCCATGAAGAGGCAGGAACCATGCCAGGGGCAGGAAGTTCAGAAACAAAGAAGTTGACCAGCCCTCAAGGGGCTCTCCTTCCAGAGCTCGGCAGTGGAGGTCATAACCAACCAGTGAACTTTGAGGACTAAGGTAAACAGAGAAATTTAACTGTGGCTGAGCTAAAGTCTGAGCTAAAAGTGACTGGTTGGAGAAAGGGGAGGAACCTGGGGTGCAGGCTGACAGAGCACCATTTGCTAGTGCTGCAGACTGCGAGTTGTACGTGAGTCTATGTCAGGGGGATGACTGGTAAGAGTTGAGGCTGAGTGAATGGGCAAGTACCAGAAACTTGACATGAATTCATTGGGTTTCAATCATGTCCCATAGCAAATTGGGAGATAGGGAGGAGTTTAAGAGGAGGATAGTATAATTCAATTTACATTTTATAATCATCACCCTAACTGCAATTTATAGAAGGACTGGAATGTTTTAAGACTGAATGGAGGAGAGTTGTGAAGAATAAGCTAGACAAAAATTTATAAGGGCCAAATTTTGGTGGCCATAGCAGAGGGACTCGGAGAGAAAGAGGTCATTGATGGGGACCCTTTTTCTAGGTGTGGCTAGGTCATCCCTCTGTGCCATTCTTGGTCAGGGAATGAACCTCTCAAGGATTAGCTATCTCCTTAATCTAAGCACCCTGTCATTTTGAAGTCAGGGCTGAATCAGTGGATGTTTTCTTGGCCATTTCCATTACCTATCACCACCTGCCTTGCTTAGACTCATCTGGGCAGAGGCTGGTAAAAAAAGAAAAATGAACTTAACTGTAGTGAGAAGTCCCAGAGCCCACACCTTAAAGCTGTTCTTCAGGAGTATGCACATTTGTGCCAAACCCACGTCAACCAATGGATCCTAAAACCATCCTTTAAGTGAAACATGGATTTGTTACCAAATGTTTACTGAAGATACATACAGAAACTCTGCTTTTGTGTTAAGGCTATTATCTTCTATACAAATTCTGAGTTTCCTGTAGATCTTCTGAGTGATCAATCAAAGGACCCTTTTATATCAGTGCAGGGAGATATAGATTCAAAACTATTTTAAGTGTTATGGGTTGGAATCAGTGCCCTTTTAAATTTTTTTTTTCAACGTTTATTTTTTATTTTTGGGACAGAGGGAGACAGAGCATGAACGGGGGAGGGGCAGAGAGAGAGGGAGACACAGAATCGGAAACAGGCTCCAGGCTCCGAGCCATCAGCCCAGAGCCCGACGCGGGGCTCGAACTCACGGACCGTGAGATCGTGACCTGGCTGAAGTCGGACGCTTAACCGACTGCGCCACCCAGGCGCCCCATCAGTGCCCTTTTAAAAAAATGTTTTTAATTGTGGTAAAATACATAAAATTTACCACCTTAACCATCTTTAAGTGTGCAATTCAGTGACATTAAGTACAATTACATTGTTTTGCAACCATCACCATCATATTTTTCATCTTCTCAAACTGAAACTCTGTACTCATTAAACAGTAGTTCCCCACTCCTCCTGTCCCCTGGAAACCATCATTCTACTTTCCATGTCCTATGAGCTTGATGACTCTAGGAACATCATATAAGTGGAATCATACAATATATGTCTTTTTGTGTCTGGCTTATTTCACTTGATACAATGTCCAGAAGTTACATTTATGTAGTAGCAGGTATCAGAACTTCCTTCCTGTTTAAGTTTGACTAATATTCCATTGTGCACATACCACATTTTGTTCATCCATTCATCCATTGTTGGGCACTTCAGTTGCTTCCTCCTTTGACTATTGTGAATAATTTTACTGTGAACATGAAATACTGTTTATTTTTAAACATAGGTGTTGGTCCTAATCTTGGAGACTCATGAAATTCCTCTCTAACTTCTCTCTTCTCTCAGCATTCCTCCTCTTCTATGTTCTGTGATATGTTGTCTCTACTAAATGAAAAGATATGATGGATATGATATTTCATTTAATGAAAGGCTAAACACAAACCTTGAACAAATCACTTAATTTCTTTATGATTTAGTGTTATCATCTATAAAACAGAAATATCATTACCTACTTCCTAGGCTTATAAGAAAGACTAAAGGAGAACATTTTCTGTAAGGAACACACAGTCTGCCACATGGTGTCTACTCAGAAAGTAGAGACTGGTACTTCATTCCCTATAGTTAAAGGCAGAGGGAAGGGTAGAATTCATTCATCCGGGGCATGAGGAATGTAAAGAAACACATACTTATAGTCAGAAATATTGTGAGGGCAGGCGACACTTACAGATCTTCATGAAAAAAGATTGGCCTTAGTCACTAGAAATTGGAATTGGAATTCAACTGGCAGCTGGTAGGGCTTCAGGGGAATTGCATTCAAGAGAGAAACCCAAGCCCAGCAAATAAGGACCCACAAATTCCTCGGCTCCCTGACCCTGGTACCCTTCCTGAGATAGTATAGGTAAAACATCTCCCAGAAGAGGAATCCACCCTGTTATAGATTGAATTTTGCACCCCCCTTCATATGCCAATGTCCTAAACTTTAGTACCTCAGAATGTGATCTTCTTCAGAGATAAAAGTGAAAACTGAGGTCATTGGAAGGATCCTAATCCAATATGACTCTTGTCCTTATACAATGAGGAAATTTGGACACAGATATGTGCACACATGGAGGGAAGACCATGTGAAGATACACAGAGGGAAGACAGTCAACGAGAGAGGCATTGAACAGATTCTCCCTCATAGCTCTCAGAAAGAGCCAACCTTGCTGACATCTTGAATTTGGACTTCTAGCCTCCAGAGCTGTGAGGCAATACATTTTTGTTGGTTAAAAGACTCAGTTTGTGATACTTTGTTACAAAAGACTTAGGAAACTAACACACACTCCTAAACCCTTTCAGGGGTGGCTATAGAAGACCCTGGTGGAAAAAAACCCTCAAAGTCAGCAGAACCTAAAGAAGCAAACTGGCTGACCAAGCAAACTTCTCTTCAAGGACAATTTAATGCCTGTTTGGCATACACATAAATACCCATCTGGCAGGGGTACTGGAGGGGGGTGGTGATCGAAGTATTTTATTAAACTAAGTATATAATTTGCAAATGGTTTTATAAGAAATTTAAAAAACAAATTATAAAAGAAATCAATAAATTGTACAGAGTTGACAGCAGGATTTTTTTTCTTTATAGTACAACTAAAAACATTTTGTTTCTCCTATACTGGCTAAAATTTTTATAATGTATTCCCCAACTGATAGCTTCAATATTACATTTTAATGAGTAGTCTCACAGTTAATACATTCATTTATTGAAAACAGTTTCACCATTTGGACCATAAGAATCAATTGCTCAGTGTTAAGGAAAATGTTAATAGAATTTGTCATATATAACATGAAGTCATAAAAGGCTCTTCAAGATGCAGATGTATTCTGCCCTTGTTTCTCTATTAAATCGTTTACATTTCTAAATCAAGAAAATTTCTTTTACTTGAGCATGACTTTCTAGCAGCATGGTCTAATTTTAGAGAGCCTGAAGTTGTGGCTGGGAGGAATTTACTGAAGACTGGCTCAATGCCAATGACTACTCACTGGCTATGCTTTTCTCTCCCTGTAATCACAGACAGGTAAGAATTACCACCATTGTGTCTGAATTCTTCAGTTTTTGGCTACAACGCTAACATGCAGTGGTCTCTTGGCTTTGTCCGCACACAGCCCGTGGATGTCTGAAACATTGTGTGGTAGCAGTGAGGCAGTGACTTTCTCAAAGAACTCTGCAGTAGCAGGCAAAAGACTCTACTCTTCTGCTCCTAGGGACTTCTGGTGGACATTAAATGTGCCAGCACTCCGGCCTCCCCCACGCTTTCCATTCAATGAGCTTCTTTTGCCTTGCTGTTCTACTGCCCCATCCTCTCTTTTCTGGGTGCTGGAGAGCCACTGCCCTGTGGCCATCCTCCTCAGGGATATCATCCAGTAGGTATAATTTCAGTTTCTTTCTCTTTCTTCTTTTCTCTTTAGACTCTATGCAGAAGTGACACATTTTAGTGAAAAACTCTTGTGCTGTAATGTTTTTTTATGAAGTCCCTTTCAAAAACACACTTTAAAAATTGCACTGTGTATCCTAAGAAATAGTTATGGTCCTTGAAAATGTCTACTAGAAAATTTTGGTTAATGGCTGGAAATATCTTAAAGAGCTGCTTCTTTTTAGTTTGGTGACACAATCCTTTATCAGCATAATTGGTTTCCTTTTCAAATCCTATTTTTCCTGTAAGGCAATTTCTTCTGACATTATTTCTGAATGACACTTTTTTAAATTGAAGTATAATTAATATACAGTGTTACTACATTAGCTTCAGGTGTACAACATATTTATTCAACAGTTCTATGCATTACTCAGTGCTCACCATGATAAGTGTAGTCACCATATAGCATTATTACAATATTATTGACTATATTCCCTATGCTGTACTTTTCATCTCCGTGACTTTTTCATTGTATAACTGGAGGTCTGTACCTTTTAACACTCTTTATTTGTTTTACTCATCCCCCCCTGTTTCACTTACCTTCTGGCAACTAGCAGTGTGTTCAAAGAAACGAACACATAAATAAAACAGACAGAAAACAAGCATGTAAACAACAAAAAAATACAAAAAACAATCTAAGTGACACTTCCTAGGTTTAAGTATTCCAATAACAGTAGCATATCAAGGGCTACTAAAATCTTCAGTAACTTTTTGTTCTCTTTTCTCTGAAATGGTGTTTGTTCAGAATTATCAAGATCAAAAAAAATTAACAAGATCAATATGCCCAACAAGAGGAGGATTTAGCATATACTTGTCAGAGGACACTTCTGTTGTTGCTCTAAACACAAGTACAGAGCAGGGAATTGGCAGAGCAAGGTAAATATTGGTAAATATCCATTGGTAAATATTTATATTATTTTTGTCTAGAAATCATTTCCCCTTGTGTAATTATAGACAAATCATTCTGAGTAAACCTAAGTAAATAAATAAAACTAAATAAATAAAATTATAAAGTATGGATACTGTTGTATTATCTTTCCACTTATAATAGTTCTCCTGATTTTTTTAAAAACTTCTAAAATAATAAATCAGCATTGTTGTCTTTAACATAGGGAGTGGAAAACTCACTGTTGCTGTTTTTATCCTCAAAACTATGAAAAATCATATTAAGTTCCATCATTAATCATATAATTTGGCCTGTCTGGAAATAATTTAAAAATCTGGAAGGGGGGGAATATCAGCACTCTGTTAACTGGTGAAAGTTAACTCACTTCCCCAATAAAAGTTCAACAGAATTGTGTCATATAATGTGGTAGATTTTCTTGGAGTGAAGGTGACAAAATGGACACAAAGGGAGTTCTTTAGAAAAAGAAGCCTGCAGGCCATTAAAGTCTTTTAATTTTTTATGAATCACTTTTTCTGGACTCAGATCTATGAGCCACGTTATCTTCAACTGTGAAAGAATCTGAATCAATACCTACAGGGGAAACTAATTCATTGTGCTGAAGAACCATTTCAGCAGGTAATGGCAATTCCAGACTCTCTGATAAGAAATTTGGCTGTCCCTGGCATGAGATTCAACATGATGGTTTTATTTTTATTATTTTTTTTTACTGACACCAAAGTATTCCAAACTATTAGAAATTAGAATTTCCCCCATTTCTTGTGTATCTTCATTCATAAATTATTCTGTTTGTTTGAAATCTCACACAATCCCCTGGAATATTTTTATTTTTACTTATTTCTTTTTTTTTTTAATTTTTTTTCAACGTTTATTTATTTTTGGGACAGAGAGAGACAGAGCATGAACGGGGGAGGGGCAGAGAGAGAGGGAGACACAGAATCGAAACAGGCTCCAGGCTCTGAGCCATCAGCCCAGAGCCCGACGCGGGGCTCGAACTCACGGACCGCGAGATCGTGACCTGGCTGAAGTCGGACGCTTAACCGACTGCGCCACCCAGGCGCCCCAATTTTTACTTATTTCAAAAGAGTCAGTAAAATTAATTTCCTCATTTAATTCAAGATTGTAAAGATTGTATTTCTCAGTACAGACTTTTTTTTTAAGTTTATTTATTTATTTTGAGAAAGAGAGAGAGAGAGAATCTCAAGCAGGCTGTCAGAGCTGAGCAGAGTGTGGGGCTCGATCCCAGGAACCAAGAGATCATGACCTGAGCCAAAATCAAGAGTCAGACACAACTGACTAAGCCACCCAGGCACCCCTTCATACAGACTTTAAAACATCAAACCTATTCAAAGAAGATTGTAGATTATCTCCAGTGTCTGTAGCCAATATATTTTCTCCATCTCATTCATGACTTTAGGGTTGTAACTTTTAGATACCTAGGGAAGATTGCTTGATGCTATATAAAACTGTTAAGATTGGCCTAACTTTTAGGAAGTGGCTCATTCACATTTAAAAAAAATTATGTTTATTTATTTGAGAGAGAGAGAGAGAGAGAACAAGTGGGGAAGGGGCAGAGGGAGAGGGAGACACAGAATTCGAAGCAGGCTCCAGGCTCTGAGCTGTCAGCACAGAGCCCGATGAAGGACTCAAATCCACAAACCATGAAATCATGACCTGAGCATAAATCAGACACTCAACCGACTGAGCCACCCATGGGCCTCTCACATTTTTTATCTATAATAGTATTCCAGACCTACAACAGCATTAGGAACAACATTAATTCAGCTTTTTAAGGAGTTATAGCTCTTATTTCTACCTGTCTGATTTTCCCCTTTCTGCATCACAGGTAGGCTATGCACATATTTGTATCACTCATTCAAAACCCAAATGTGAAGTTAAGGAACTCAAACTTAATGTAGAGGAGGAATTGTCTAAATTTTCATTGTTCAAGTTCATATTTTGGGTATAAAGAATGAGAGTCATAAAACTTACAAAATCACTAGGGTCACTTAAACTAAATATCTCTTAAAGGCAAAAATGAGTCTATATGGGCATCAGAAGGGTTCAATTTCAGAAAAGTCCTTCTGCATTAAGGACTAAGCCTCCAGTTAGTTATATGGCCCATAATGAATCAATTTTTGAATCTTCACTCTCTTTTTAAGAAAGACACTTTTCCATTATTTCATATAAAGATGATTCTTCTTTCAGATAATCTTAGTAGAAAACCCCCTGCATTTTCAACTCAGGATTGTTGTAAGGATTCAATGACGTAATCTATGAAAAAAAATGCTGTGTACAAGGCCTGGCACTTACTAAGCGCCCAACTCTGTTCCTTGTGAAATCACATTCACAAAGCACACTGCCAGTGCATCAAGTGCACGTCAATCAGGTCTGGCTCAGAAAGCATTCTGAGATTGCTGAAGAGTTTGAAGAGTTCTAGCCTCATTGACTTCTTAGCTGGAAACACCGGTCATGATAACCCCCCTGGAGTTTGCAGTGTTCTAGTAAGGACTGACCCCAAGATTTTTTTTTCTCCCTGTCATTCTGATTTCCAAAAACTGAAATTCTTCTTTCTTATTTATGATATTTGATATTAAAGTCATACCTGAATGAAAATGGTTACAGTTCCTTGTAACTCAGCAGTGTTAGGATTTTTTGAGAGGAAACACATTATATTGTATTTCTTTCTATCTTCTAGAAATGAACTGTCCAATATGGTAACTACTAGGCACATGTGCCTTTATGGAAAAACATTCAGGAAATAATAAAATCCTCCCTTCTGTGTGGTAATGATGCTATAGACATACTAAGAGCACAGTGGATATTCCTGTTACCCAGTATAATATCTTTCTGTACCTGGAAAGCTCAGATCCATTAATATAGGACATCTTTTTCCCACAAATAAAGTACCTATGCCAGACACAGACTATCGCATGTAATCTTCTCTTAAAACAAACTGGTTTATAGCAACATGATATATTATCCTGAAATTATAGACCCCTAGAGATGGACACAACCGTAGCAGCATTGTCAATTTTTATAGTCAGTGGAGAAATTCCCTCATGACTTCTCTGACAGGTATTTATCCCCTGCTTCAGTGACAAAGAGCTCACACCTCTCAAAGTGCATCTTTCATCTTTGTATGATTCTTCTGCTTTTTTAGCTTTAATATTATGAAACTTTTAAACATGCAAAGAAGTTGGAAGGATCGTACATTGATAAACCATGTACTAGATAAGCATTGGAATTAACATGTGTAAACATTTTTGTTGTATTTTCTTGTTGTGTTTTTATGTTGGTGAACTATTAGAAAATCTTATAATCACATAATGTCATAATCAAAGATATGCAAATTTAAGGTAATTCGCTAATGTTGTCTAATACATAGTCCATATTCAAATTTTTCAGTTGCTTCAAAAATGACTTTTACAACTTTTGTTAAAACCAGAAAACAATCTACATTCATACAATACATTTTGTTAATATATCTCTTTAATCTAGAAGTTTATATCCTTTTTTCTTTTTATATTTTCTTTTTTTAGTCTTTAATTTTTTGTAGTTTTATTGAGGTATAATTGACAAATGAAATTGTATATATTTAAAGTGTACACTGTCATACTGTGTCACATTATAAAATGATTACCACAATCAAATTAACACATCCGTCACCTCACTTCACGTGTGTGTGTGTGTGTGTGTGTGTGGTGAGAATGCTTAAAATCTACTTAGCAAATTTCAAGTGTATAATACAGTATCATTAACTACAGTCATCATGCTGTACATAGATCTTCAACTTATTCTGAAAGTTTTTATCCCTTGACCAACATCCCACCATCTCCTCTCCCCTGCCCAGTCTCTGGTAATCAACATTCAACACTCTGCTCCTGAGTTTGATATATACATATATGTATATGTATATACATGTATATATACATGTATATATATGATATATATATCATATATATGTATATATATGATATATATGATATATATATCATTTTGATATATACATATATATGATATATATTTTTATATATATCATATATATTATATATCATATATATGTATATATATGATATATATATGATATATATGATATATATATATCATTTTCATATATGTATATATGATATATATAGCATTTTGATATATATCATTTTCATATATACATATATATGATATATATCATATATATGTATATAAATATATAATAAAATATATATTCTACATATAACTGATAGCATTCAGTATTCATCTTCCTCTGGTTTATTTCACTTAGCATAATGCCCTCCAGTTTTATCTATGTTGTCAAATGGTAGGATTTCCTTCTTTCTTATGGCTGATTAATATTTCATTATATATATATTAGTATTATATATTTATACAGTATGATTATATAAAAATGTATAATAATATAATATTATGTTATACAATATATATGTTGCATGTATACTATATAATAGTATATTGTATAATATACAATTGTTATATTTTATATGCACATATCCCAATATATGTCACAATATTTATCTCATTTTCTTTATCCATTCATCCATCAACAGCCACTTAAGTTGTTTCCATATCCTGGTTATTGTGAATAATGCTGTAGTAAAAATGGGAGTAAAGATATCTTTTTGAGATACTGATTTTATTTCCTTAGGATATAGACCCAGAAGTAGAATGGTTCGGTCATTTAGTAGTTTTATTTTTAATTTTTGAGGAACCTCCATACTGTTTTCCATAATGGATGCACCAATGTATGTTTCTATCAATAGCACACAAAGGTTCCCATTTCTCCCCATTTTTACCAGCACTTGTTATTTTTTGCCCTTTTGATAATAGCCATTATAACAGGTGTGAAGTAATATCTCATTGTGATTTTGATTTGTATTTCCTTGATGATGAATGATGTTGAGCATCTTTTCATATGTTCATTAGCCATCTGGATGTCTTCTTTGGAAACGTGTCTATTCAGGTCCTTTCTCCATTTTTACTTGATTATTATTTTTTAATTACTAATTATTTTTGCTAAGATTTGTATGAGTTCCTTATATATTTTAGATATTGGTCCCTTATCAGATATATGGCTTGCAAATATTTTCTTCCATTTTGTAGGTTATTTTTTCATTTTGTTGATGATTTCCTTTGCTGTGAAGCTTTTCAGTTTGTTGTATTTCCTCTGTTGGTTTTGCTTTTATTGTCAGTGCTTTTGGTGTTGTATCCAAAAAATCATTCACAAGACCATTGTCAAATTACTTTTCTATTGTTTTCTTCTAGATGTGTTATGGTTTTAGGTCTAAAATAGGGGTCCAATGTCATTCATTTGCATATAGATATCCAGATTTTCCAATACTCTTTATTGAAAAGACTACCCCCATCGTGTGTTCTTGACACCTTTGTCAAAGATTATTTACTGTATGTGCATGAGTTCATTTCTGTACTCCTTAATCTGTTCCATTGATCTATGTGTCTCTTTTTTATGCCAGCACCATACTGTTTTTGATCAGTTTGACTTTATAATGTAGTTTTTAAAAGGAAGTTTGATGCATCCACTTTTGCTCTTCTTTTTCAAGTTTGCTTGGGCTATTTGGAGTCTTTTGTGGTTCCATATGAATTTCAGGTTTGTTTTTTCTATTTTTGTGAAAAATGCCATTGGAATCTTGATAGGGATTGCATTGAATTTGTAGATTACTTTTGGTATGATGGATATTTTAACAATATTAATTCTTCCAATCCATAAATATAGGATATCGTCCATTTATTTCTGTTTTCTTCAATTTCTTTTATAAATGTCTTACACTTTTCAGTGTACATATCTTTCACCTCTTTGTTTGAATATATTCCTAAGGATTTTATTATTTTTGATGCTATTGTAAATAAGATTGTTTTCTTAATTCGCTTTCAGATAGTTTGTTTTTAGTATATAGAAACACAACTTTACTGAATTCATTTATTAGTTCTAAAAGTTTTTTCTTGGAGTCTTTAGGATTTTCTGTAAATAATATTATATTATCTACAAAGACAATTATATTTCTTCCTTTCCAATTTGGATATTTGTATTTTTTCCCCTTGGTTAGTTGTTTTGGCTAGAGTTTCCAGTATTATGTAGATAGAAGTAGCAAGAGTGAGCATCCTATCTTCTTCCTAATTGGAGGGGATGTTTTCAGGGTTTTACCATTAAGTATTATGTTAGCTGCAAGTTTGTCATATATTGACTTTATTATTTTGAAGGACATTCCTTCTGTACCTAATATATTCAGAGTTTTTGTCACGAAAGGATGTTGAATTTTGTCACATGCTTCTTCTCCATCTATTGAGATGATAATATATTTTTACCTTTCAATCTCTTAATGTGGTGCATTTTTTTATTGATTTGCATATGTTGAAATCCTTGCAACCTAGGGTCATATCCAACTTGATCATATTATATAATTCTTTCAATGCACTGTTAAATTCTGTTTACTAGTATTTTTTTTTGATAATTTTTTCATATATGTTCATCAGGAATATTGACCTACAATTTTATTTTCTTGTCCTTGTCTGGCTTTGGTATCAGAGTAATATTGGCCTTGTAAAATGAGTTTGGTAATGTTTCTTACTCTTCAATTTTTTGAAGTGTTTGAGAAAGATCGGCAATAATTAGTCATTAAATGCTTGGTAGAATTAATCTACAATTAATTCTAGCCATCTAGTCCTTTGATGGAAGAATTCTGATTATTGATTCAGTCTTCTTATTTATTGTAGATCTATTCAGATTTGTATTTCTTCATGATTCAGTCTTGGTTATATGTTTCTAAGAATTGATCCATTTCTTCTAGGTTGTCCAGTTTATTGACATATCATTGTTCATGGTAGCCTTTTATATCTATCATGTGTTTGTGGTATCGATTGTAATGTCTCCTCTTTCATTTTTAATTTTGTTTATTAGAATCTTATCTCTTTTATTTATTAGTTTAATAAATGTTTGTTAACTGTATTTATCTGTTTAAAAAAACAGCACTTAGTTTCAATCATCTTTCTTTTTGTCTTTGGTCTCTACTTCATTTGTTTTCACTGTGATCTTTGTTATTTATTTCCTTCTACTAACTTTGGGCTTCACTCATCCTTCTTTTTCTAGTTTGTTGAAGTGTAAAGTTAGGTTGTTTACTTGAGATTGTTCTTATTTATCAATGTAGGCATTTATCACTATAAATATCCCTCCTGGAAGTGTTTTTGTTACATCCCATAAATTTTGGCACATTGCATTTTCATTTTTATTTGTCTCAAGGTATTATTTTTATTTCTCTTTTGATCCTTTTAATTTTTACCCATTGGTTGTTTAATTTGCATATATTTGTGGGTTCTTCAGCTTTCCTCCTGTTACTGATTTTTTTTGTTTTACACCATTGTGGTTGGAAAAAATACTTGATATAATTTATTTTTTTATGTTCATTTATTTTTGAAAGAGAGAGTGAGAGTGGGGGAGGGGAAGAGAAAGACAGAGACACAGAATCTGAAGCAAGCTCCAGGCTTTCAGCTGTCATGTCAGCACAGAGCCTGACATGGAGCTTGAACCCATGGAGCCAAAGTTGGACACTTAACTGACTGAGCCACCTAGGCACCCCAGACACTTGATATAATTTAAATCTTAAATTAGCTAAGACTGTTTTGTGGCTTACTATATGATGTGTCCTGGAGAGTATTCCATTAGGACTTGAGAAACATATGTATTCTACTACTATTGGATAGAATGTTCTGTATACATCTGATAGGGCCATTTGGTTTAAAGTGGTGTTCAAGGGGTGCTTGGGTGGCTCGGTCAGTTAAGCATCCGACTCTTGATTTTGACTCAGGTTATGATTTCACAGTTCATGGATTGAGTCCCGCATTGAGCTTCATGTGGATAGCATAGAGCCTGTTTGGGATTCTCTGTCTCTGTCTCTTTCTCTCTCTCTACACCTCCCCCAGTCTCTCTCTCTCTCTCTCTCTCATAGTAAATAAACAAAAAAAATAATGTTTATTTATTTTTGAGAGAGAGAGAGAGAGAGGAAGAGCAAGTGGAGCAGGGGCAGAGAGAAGAGGGACAGAGGATCCAAAGTAGGCTCTGCACAAGAGACAGAGCCCAATGTGGGGCTTGAATTTGCAAACTGTGAAATCATGACCTAAGCTGAAGTCAAATGCTCAACTGACTGAGCCACTCAGGTGCCCCATAAATAAACTTAAAAAAAAAAAAAAGAATTTAAAGTGTTACTTAAGTTCAACATTTCTGTGTTGATGCTGTAAGAATGCAGGGTATTAATGTCTCCTAATATTACTGCATTGCTATTTATTTCTTCAGATGTGTTATCTATCTATTATCTATATCTATCTATCTATCTATCTATCACCTTCTATATCTCTTCTTACAGTTTTTTACTTAAAATCTATTTTGTCTGATGTAAGATTAGCTACTTTGCTCTCTTATGGTTTCTATTTGCATGGAATATCTTTTTCCATCCCTTCACTTTCAGTCTGTGTTGTCCTTAGAGCTGAAATGTGTCTCTTGTAGGCAGTATAGATCATGTCATCCATTTATCCACTCCATCTGTTGATTGGGGATTTGATCCATTCCATTATTAATAGGTAAACACTTACTGTTGCTATTTTGTTCATTGATTTCTGGGTGATTTGTAGTTTTTTGTTCCTTTTTTTCCTCTCTTGCTATTGTCCTTCTGATATGCTGTAGTGATATGGTTGATTGAATCTTTTCTTTTATCTTTGTGTATCTACTAGAGATTTTTTCCATATATTATGGTTAAGTGATTTGTATATCATAATTATAGTAATCAAGTATTCTGAATTTGACCATATACTTGCCTTTATCAGTGAGTTTTATCCTTTCATATGTTTTCCTCTATTTAGCATCCTTTCATTTCAGCTTGAAGTACTTCCTTTAGATTTCTTGTATAGAAGATCAAGTGGTGATAAATCTCTCCACTTTTATTTATCTCAGGAAGTCTTTATCTCTCCTTCATTTCTGAAGGACAGCTTTGCCAAATAAGTATTCTTAGTTGGCATTTTTTTTCTTTCAACACCTTGAATATATCATTTCATTCTTTCTTGTCTTGCAAGATTTCTCCTGTGATATCCACTTATAGTCTTACTTTGGTTTTCTTTTCTTCTCTGCTGCTTCAAAAATTCTGTCTTTTCCTTTGGTTTTTGACAGTTTGACTATATGTGTCTCAGTGAAGTCCCTTTTGTGTTAAATTTGTATGGGTATCCATTAGCTTCATTAGCTTGTATGTCCATCTCTTTCCCAAGATTTAGGAAGTTTGGGAAATTCTTTATATTTTTAAAGTAAGCTTTCTGCCCCGTTTTCTTTCTCTTCTTCTGGGACCCCTAAAATTCAAATATAGTTTATTTTAATAGTGTCCTATATTTCACATAGGCTTTCCTCATTTTTTAAATTTGTTTTTCTTTTTTCTCTTCAATTGGATAATTTTAAATGACTTATCTTTAAGTCTACAAATTCTTTCTTCTGCTTGACCAAGTCTTATGCTGATGCTTTTTATGGCATTTTTCATTTTATTCATTGTATTTTTAGGTCCAGATTTTCTGTTTTCAACTTCTTTCTGTTTGACCTCTTGCTTTATTCATGTATTGTTTTTCTGATTTCACTGAGTTGCCTATGTTTTCTTGTGGATCATTGAGCTTTCTTTAAACAATTATTTTGAATTATTTTAGAAAATTCATAGATCTCCATTTCTTTGAAGTCAGTTACTGGAAAATTATTGGGTTCTTCTGATGATGTCACGCTGTATGTATGTATGTGTATATGTATGTATGTATGTATGTATGCATGTATTATGCTCTTTGAAGTCTTGCATTATTGTCTTTGTGTTCAGAGAAGCAGTCACCTCCTCCAGTCTTTCTTGACTGGCTTTGAGAGATAACTTCACAAATCAGTCCAGCTAAGGATTTTGGGGTGTTATCAGAACTTTTCTATGGATATTCCCACTCTAGACATCTTGTTCCTTCTTGGGAAATTCTTGACATGATATGCTTTCTCATATTACCACAAAGTTATGCTAGTTGCTGAGAGTGTTCCATTTTTTCCCCCTAGGATAGTGTCCTGAAATGCTCAAGTTTATAAGCCTTCCTCCAATTCCACGGAGTTGAGCTGGCTTTCTGGGTTTGATCACTAGCTGTCTGCAGTTGGCTTCCACTTGGCATCCACAATGAGTATGTGCTGGTTAGCTGGCCATGATGAGGAGAATGATGTGGCTGGGATGAGGTGTGCAAACTATTGGGGATTGGGAGGTTCTGCAAATGAGGTGTTCCCAGTGGCTCATGGGTGGCCTTCTTGATGGAGTCCACAAATTGGTTAGTAGGAAGAACCATGAAACAGTTAATAGCATTCTTCTGAGTTCCAAGCCTGACTCTTGTGCTCCCAGCCTCTGTCAACCCCTCAGACTTGTAGATCACCTCAATAATCTGAGCGAGGCAAGAAAAAATGGTCTTCTTGGGAAGCATCTTATATGGCTTTTCACTCATTCATATGCCCTTATTTTCTCTGTGGGAGAAATCACTGACTGAAGAGGCTTCTCTTAGCACTGAGTTGTCTGCCTTGGGGAAAGGGTGATGTGGGCAAAGCAAAACAGTTCCTCTTACCTTCCTTAGTGTGTCTATTCTCAGTGTTTTGTTTTTTTTTTTTTTCTCCATCAGTGTGCTAGAATTTCTCTGCTGGACAATCTCTCAGATTCTTGTCCATAGGTGTTATCAAAATTGATGATCTGTGGGGGAAATGAAAGCAGAGAACTACTACTATTCTGACATCTTGCTCATGTCATTTTCTCTCTCTTTCCTTTTTTTATGATACGATTTATTGAAGAAACAGTTTCTGGAATATTTCATATTCTGGATTTGTATGGTTGATTCTTCTCTTTTCCATATTTTGTGAAACTATAAAATTAAATTCAAAAACTTGTTTGGATTTAGACTAAAGATTTTTGGCATTAATACAGATTCCATGTATTTCATATCACATCACATCAGGAGGCAGATAAGTTAGGAAGTCTCTTTTAGTCATGCAAATTTGATCAAATAGCTAAGTGTAACAGCCTACATGCTCCATCATAAAAGTAGTTGTTTTTTTTTTCCTAATTAGCAAATACTTTATGGGGTGATTTTACGAAAGTAGAAATATGCTGTTCCTCACCACCTTTCCTCTAGTGCATTTTAGTATCTCTTCATGATCCTTGTCTGAAACATTTATTTTATTGAAGTTTACAAGATGGTGATTTTTCTAATTTGTTCATTTGTTCTGCCTGTCTGTCTGTCTGTCTTTCTCTCTCTCATTCTCTATCCCAATCTCCACCACCTAAAATGACTACTGAAATCTGTCTATTAAAATATCAACTCTTGGGGTGGCTCAGTCGGTTAAGCGTCCAACTTCAGCTCACATCATGATCTCGTGGTTGGTGAGTGTGAGCTCTGCATCAGGCTCTGTGCTGACAGCTCAGAGTCTAGAGCCTGCTTTGGATTCTGTGTCTCCCTCTCTCTCTGCGCCTTCCCCACTTGCACTCTTTCTCTCTCTCTCTCAAAAATAAACAAACATTAAATTTTAAAAAAATTGAAAAAATCAACTATCAAAATCTTTCAACTCTGCCCTTCCCTCATTCCCACGTTTGCTAAGCTGTACCCTAAACATGAATTTAGGAGGTAATTCATCCTCATGAATGAACCTAACTTTGTTAACAGACATCCTAGCTATGTTCTTAGATCTTGATTTCAGAGACAACTTCTGAGTCATCCTTAAATTTTAGTTGCAAACTTGGAACCAGGACATGTCAAGTTTATATATTTTCTAAATCTTCAGTTTGAAATAATTGTAGATTTACATGCAAGTCTAAAAAATGGTAAAGATCCCATTTGCTTTTCACCTCATTCCCCCCCCCCGATGATAACTCAGTGCTCAACTATAGTTACAATATTACAGGTAAAGAGACTGACATTGATGCAATTATTTGATCTTATTCATATTTCATCTATTTACATGCACCTACTGGTCTATGTGTAGATATTTAGTTCTGTGCAATTTTACCTTATTTATCTTACTTATAGATTCATGTGACTACTACCACAATCAAGATACAGAAGAAGTCCACTATAAGAATCCTTTACTAGTCTTTGTAGCCACAGCCTCCTCTCTCTGTCACTAACCCATGGCAACCACTAATCTGCCCTCAATCTCTATATTTTTGTCATTTTAGTAATGTTATATTAATATAATCACAGCATATGAAAATTTGGATACAGTATATAAAAACATAAAACCATACAGTATATAAGAGCTTTTGGCTCCTTTTTTTCACTCAGCCCAATATCCTTGAGAACCATCCAAATTGTTTACTTTAAGAATAGTTTGTTCCTATTTGTGGATCAGATAATTCCATGCTATGGATGTACCATAATTTAACCACTCAACTAGTAAGGGACATTTTAGTTATTTCTAGTTCTCAGTGATTACTAATTAAGCTTCTATGAACATTCATATACAAATTTTTGTGTGAATATAGTTTTTATTTCTCTGGAATAAATGTCCAAGAATATTATTGCTGGGTTGTATAATAAACATATTGTGTTTTACAAAAAAGCTACCACAGTCTTTCAAGAGTGACTGTGCCACTGTGTCATTTCACATCATGTATGAGTGATCCACTTGCTCTGCATTCTTGCCAGTGTTTGATGTTATCACCTTTTTTGTTTGTTTGTGTTGTTTCTGCTTTCAGCCATTCTGATAGGTGTGTGGTGATGTTTCATTGTGGTTTCACTTATGTTTTCCTAATGGTTAATGATAATAACATTTTTTAGGTGTTTATTTGTCATCTGGATACCCTCTTCAGTGAAATATCTTTTGCTCATTTTCTCATTGATTCTTTTTCTACTGTTGAGTATTGAGGTTTCTTTTTATATTATAGTTATGAGTCATTTGTTGGATATGTGGTTTGCAGACAGTGTCTCTTTGTTCTTATCCTCTTCACATGGGCTTTCACAGAGCAATAGTTTTGATAAAGACCATTTATCACTTTTTCTTTTTTTTATCATCCTTTTGATACAAGTCTAAAAAATTTTTTCCTAGCTGTATATCCAAATTTTCTGTCTTTTTTTAAAATTATATTTTGCATTTATGTCTGAAACCCATTTCACTTAATTTTTGTATAATCCATTAAGTTTAAGTCATTTTTTTTCCTATGGATGCCCAATTGCTGCAGTCCCTATTGTTGAAAAGGCTATCCTTCCTCCATTGAATTGCTTTAGCACCTTTGTCAAAACTCAGTCAGCTTATCTGTGTGAGTCTATTTTGGGGTATCTATTCTATTCCATTGATCTATGAGTCCATTCCTCTGTCAATAGCATAGTGTCTTTATTAATGTAGTTATGTAATACTTCCTATCATATTGTTGGATATATATATATTCCTAATATTCCTGGCACAAAGCTCCTAAAATACTTGCAATTTCCCAAATAATACAAAATTGATTAGAGGGCTAGAACAATTAGCATCATTCTTTGACCTCTAAGGAGGGAAGAGGGTCTGAGATTGAGCTCAATTCCGTGGCCAATTATTTCATCAATTATGTCTACATAATGAGGCTACAATAAACATTCTTTTTTAATTTACATTCGAGTTAGTTAACATACAGTGTAGTCTTGGCTTCAGGAATAGAATCCAGTGATCTATCTCTTATATAAGACACCCAGTGCTCATTTCAAAAAGTACCCTCCTTAATACCCATCATCCATTTAGCCCATCCCCCAGCCCCCTCCCCTCCAACAGCTCACAGTTTGTTGTCTGTATTTAAGAGTCTTCTATGGTTTGCCTCCCTCTCTGTTTTTATCTTATTTTTCCTTCCCTTCTGTGTTCATCTGTTGTGTTTCTCAAATTCCACATATGACTGAAATAAACATTCTTAAACAGCAAGATTTGAGGAGATTTTGGACTGGTGAACACATCAATATTCTGGGAGGGTGGTGCATCTGAGAGATCATGGAAGCTCTTTGCTAACCTCCACCTCTCCATACACTGCCCTATGCATTTCTTCCATTTGGCTATTTCTAAATTATATCCTTATAATTAAATATTCAAATACAAACGGATTTATGGAAAGTTTGAACAACTTAATAATTTTAGAGAATATTGGCTTTTCTGAAATACTTTTTTGAAAAAAATGCCATTTCATCAATAAATAGCAAATCCATTGTTCTATCATGTCTTAGTTATTTCTCATTAAAACCACCTTAAAATTTTAGTCACAAGAAATAAGAAACACACCTGTAAATATTATTTAGCTGAGATACTTGCCAAAAATATAGTCATTTTTGCAAAGCAAACAATAATCACATTGTTTTATATCATCTTTAATATGTCCAACAATTCCCTTTCCCAGGAACCTTCCAACAATAAAGCTTATGGTCAACTCAATCCTACTTGCCAAAAATAATCAAGGAACAGACACAATTAGAAACAACATACTCTTCAAATTATCTGTCACTTCCAAACATGAATTTTTTTCTCAAAACTTGTAGTAAATTGCAGGCCAAGGTCAGGTGAAAGAATGCTACCAGAAGCAGGCCTTCATGCTTACCAGACAGGCAATTTTCCTGTAAGTCCTGAGTTGTGTCATGGCATTTCAAGGGCTGACACCTTCTTTGCCACATGAAAACATTTCTCCATTCCCTAATAGAGGCTCAGTCTCATCATTGAAAGGAATCCACAATAACAGACAGGAAACCAATATATAAAGCAAAATAATTATTCATTTCATAATACAAAGGCATTAACTACCACAGAACTACATATAGACTTAAGAGAAGTCAAATGACAATTTGAAAGTTTTATGGTGAAAAGAGAAAATGCACACTGGACTCTTTCCTTCTAAATGATACATTATTCCTTCAGTGGATCAATACTATCAATTGGAATGCAATTGTGTCTTGTTCTTGCCTGAAGCCAGACTTTTCCTTTAGTGTAACTTTGCATACCCATTCTGTAAAACTGTAATTAATTAAGTTTGCAAAGTTCTTGGTTTCCTTGCTTTTATGCCTACTATACTTGCTTCAGGTGTACTAAAAACTCACAAAATAGTACATTTTCCCTCTATGTTCTTTTCTTCTTTATGCTCTAGAAGAACTAACGATGAAGAAATAAAAAGTGAGCAGTAAAAGAGTTGAAGAAGCAAGCGTTAAAGACTTGGCCATTCTCAACCAGAGTAACTGGTCTTTGGCCAACAGACTTTGCTATTTCAAAAAACCCAAATCAGGGGCACCTGAGTGGCTCAGTTGGTTAACTGTCCGAGTCTTGGTTTCAGCTCAGGTCATGATCTTATGTTTCATGACTTCAAGCCCCATGTCAGGCTCTGCACTGTTGCCCTGCAACCTGCTTGGGATTATCTGCCTCCCTCTCTCTCTGCTGTTCCTCTGCTTGTTCTCTCTCTCTCTCTCTTTCTCTCTCTCAAAAATAAATAAATAACATTAAAATTAAAAAAAAATCATTCTCAGAATGTGTTTTGTTACTTTTCCATTGGCATAATAAAAAACATATTTAAATTTTATTTATTTATTTTGAAAGAAAGAAAGAGAGAAAGAAAGAGAGAGAGAGGAGGGGCAAAGAGAAGGACAGAATCCCAAGCAGGCTCCATGCTGACAGTGCAGAGCTCAATGCAGGGTTTGATCTCATGAACCATGAGATCATGACCTGAGACAAATAAAATTAAGAGCTGGACACTTAACCAACAGAGCCACCCAGGCTCCCTTTTCTTTTAAATGTTTATTTATTTATTTTGAGGGAGAGAGAGAGAGAGGGAGAAAGAGATGAAAAACATATTTATATTGGGCTTCCCTTGACAACATTTGGCAAAGGGCCTATAATGTTAGCTCTCTCTTGGAAACACTGGAATGTATATTCAATCTTATTATTTTATGCATAATAACTTGCATTTGGACTCCCTGAGACCAAGTGGCAGTAATTTCTTTATATTGCCCCTGATTTCCAAATTCTTTGATGAACACGAATATATGTTTAATAACAATAGATTCAAGTTGTTTGACATACTTAGGATCTCCTCATGTCATAGGTATCTTATATCCAAGACCCTATCAGAATAACTTTTTGATCAGCTTATTTGTCCCACATTTACTCACATGGATTCCTACCTTGATATGGCTGTAACTCCAGCGTTGAAGAACTCCCTGTGGCTGTAAGTCTCTGATCCTTCCCTGTTTTATATAGGCTGAGGCTTTGTCCTGTCTCTTAGTTCTGGAATGCCCAATATCTGCCAAATTCTTGTCTTGGTTGTCATGTTGTCCCTTGGCCAGTTGGGTTAAAATCATATTTAAGCTGTCATAGGCTCTAACCATGGCTTGCTTTTTGCACCTAGTTTCTTTGGCTATTAGATTCTTTTTAATCCCATCTAGCTTCCCCAATCTGTTCTCCCTTTGTGTGTTAGCTCAGGCTACCATAAGAAGGTACCACAGATTGGGTGGTTTCAAGAACAGAAATTTATTTTCTCACAGTTCTGGAGGCTCAAGTCCAAGATCAGGTGTCAGCAAAGTTGATTTCTACTGAAGCCATTTTCTTGGCTAAAGATGTCCATCTTCTTCATGTATCTTCATATCATCTTCCTTCTGTGTGTGTTCCTGTGTCCTAATCTCCTCTTCTTCTATAGATACCAGTCATATTGGATTAGAGAACACCTTACTTAATTACCTCTTCAAGACTCCGCATCCAAATACAGTCACATTCTAAGTTACTAGGGGATAGAACTTCAACATAAATTTAGAAGGGATGCAATCCATCCCTTAACACCCAGGATTGCCTTTATATATTTCCTCAGCCATGAGAGGTCCCGGTTTCTTTTACTTGAGGTGCTACATATGAAATTTCTGATTGCCCATTAGGGGTACCCTCTGTTCAGTTTGCACCCACAGCCATGCTTTGGCTTCCAAGCCCATGTTGAATTCTTCCCCTGGCTCTAGATTAGGAGAAGGAAAACTTGGCAGTTTTCTGCAGTTTGTAGGTAAATGTCTAGTGCCTTCTGAAACAGGATTCCACTTGGACCTATCTTCTCACTTCCTTCTACATTATGAGCTTTGGTTCTTTTGGTCTTTTGGTGACTTTCCACCAATAACAGCACTGAAATATTGTTTTATAAAGTTTCACAGAATATTATTTTTGTTGTTTATAAATAGATTCTGTAAAGAAAACCAAGAACTTTTATGAAATGATGCAGTAAAATTTATTTAATGAAAAATTTCTTATAGCCTATGTCTCCAAAGGTTGGATGAGTGTGAAGATATACTTTATGTGGTTTTCCAAATGTTTTTATTGCAAGCCCTTTGGGGAGTGTGAACCATGAACTCCCATCTAGCACAAAGAACTTGTTTAATTACTGTGCTAAGAGGCTTAATCAGACTTTCCATCTGCGTTAGGCCATCTTCCAAGATGTGACCCCAGATCCTGTGCTGAGGTTTTGCTCAAGAAAATGCAACACTGTTTTCCCAAAACACATTGCCAAATAATTTTTAGTAATTCTACATACTTTGTGGCACATCCATTCTGCAGGCAAATGTCTGATGGGTGTCACTTGAGCATATACTGACTTTGGCATTCAGTGGCAGTCAATATATTCATCACTGAATAGACTGCAGGGAGGTGTTAGAGCTCTGTACATGATGATTGACTTGTACACATACATTCTTACATTTGCATTGGGCAGCAGTCTGTCATTCAAGGGTGAGGGAATAAACTTGTGGATCAGTAAAAAATACATGCCATGTTAAATAAACCTGATTGCAGTTGACCCTTGAACAACACAGGTTTGAACTGCATGGGCCAATTATATAAGGATTTTTTTTATAAATACAGTACAGAACTGTAAATATATTTTCTCTTATGATTTTCTCAATAATACTTTCATTTCACCATCTTTATTGTAAAAATACAATATATAATACATATAACATACAAATACTGTTTATTTATTGGTAAGGTTTCTAGTCAACGGTAAGATATCAGTAGTTAAGTTTCATGGAAATTAAGTTATGTGGGCATTTTAATATGTGTCAATACTCATAACTCTAGCATTGTTTGAAGGTAAACTCTACCTACAAAGGAAGGGCCTTAATAAAAAATATAGAAAAGGTGACACAGGAGGAAGAAGGTAAAAAAAATAATAAAATATAATATACTTAAAAAAAATCCTAACTTGTGTCCTTGGAGAAAATCAGGACAATATTGTATCCATAAAACAAGGTCATATAGCAACAAAAATGGAGAAATCAGACAAGAAAAGTTTCCTACACATTATAATTATGATTGTTATAGTAAAAAGAGATATGATGTCCAAATGAAAAAATTAAGGAAAACACTCAACCTGTAGATCAAAAAGAAAAAGTGAAGAGACATCTTAGAAGAAAAGTTTGATAGCCGAATTTGAATCCAAGATGTCCAAGGAGTTCCAGAAAGAAAACAGAGAAAATGTTGGGAAGGAAATGACCAAAGAGTGTCTGATTAGGAGAACATTTTCAGGAGCCTGGGGGAGGATTGTGAATACTTCTACACTTTCAAAGACACTGACAGTTGAACATAAGAAATTAAAAAAGAATCTACTATTAGATTTTTTTAAGTAATGTTTATACCCAACATGGGTATTGAACTCACCACCCCGAGATCAAGAGTCACATGCTCTACCAACTAAGCCAGTCAGGCACCTCTAATCCTAGCTGTTTTAGAACAGAGAGGACATAATACCAGACATCTGTAAAGAAAGAATCAGAGTCATCAGATTTGTCTCTAGGAACACTGGATGCTAGAATACAATAAGGCAATAACTTCAAAGCCTGGAGAATTCAATTTAGAATTCTATACCTGGTCAAAAATTTCTATTAACTAGAGTGCTAAAGTAATACATTTTCAGTCATTCTAAGTTTCAGTATACATCTCATGAATCTTCAGTGAAAAAGTTAATCCTTGGTGATGTGCTGTAGCAAAACCAACATAAATCCAGGACAGAAGGAAGAAGGCACAGAGCCTGAGTGAAAGTAGCACCTCCTAGAGACAATAAAGGACAGTTTCAGATTACTGCTAAGCAACAGACTCAGAGAGCAGCTGGTCTACCAAAGTGCATGATTAGGGGTACTGGGAGGAAACATTTTAAGAAAAAAAGTTTCATAAAATAACAAGTATGATGATGATGGAAAATCTTGGTGACAGGTTGCATTCAGGTGCCAAGTACAAAAAATAAAAAAGACTATCAGGAATGTCAGGAATATATGTACAGATGTGTACAAGAGGGTCATGCTCTAATCCAAAGCAACAAGCATGTGGTGTGAACCAGCATCACCAGCAATTCCCACTTGGGAACTTGCTAGAAATCCAAATATCCAGCCCAATCCCAGATCTGCTGAATCAGAAACTATGGAGGTGGCATCCAGCCATCTGATTTTAGGAAACCCCATAGAGGATTCTGATGTAAATTAAAGTTTGAAAAATACTGATTTAGATCAAGGGTTGGCTGTGACTGTTTTTGTTTATAGTTTTACTGGATGCAGCTAACTACAAAATAATGCAGTTTCTATGGTTCCTTCCATGCTGCACCACTGGAGGGTAATAGCTCTGACACATGGGCCTGCAAAGCCTAATATGTATTATTTGGTTCTTGACAGAAAATATTTGCTATCTTCTGCTTTAGAGTATTGGATAGGCTACTATTATGTTGAGACTTGATTTGACCTTTAATTATGGTACATACATCTCAGATTTATCAGTTCAGAAACCTAGTTCCTTCTCTCTGCATCTGATTACACTACTCATGTTTGCAAAGATAGTCATTAAGATCATGCTAACACTGTGAAAGCTGCTTCTTAGTTAATATCTAGAGTAAACACACACTAAGGATTAAGAAACAGGAGTGTAAGTGTTAAAGCATCATAAATGTGAAAGTCATGCACAGCAGCAGAAGCTAGAGGTGAGAGGGAGGTACAGGGATGAATATTTCCTCATCTCAGGTACGAGGTAGATGAGAGAGATTGTCAAATTGATGCAATAAGAGAAATAGGCTTATATGACTTATACAAAGTTATAAAGGTTACCAGTAGAACTAAAAATCACAATACAACTATGAAAAATTTGGAAATGAGTGAAGGGAGAGAATAGATGAGTAGTAACAGAAAGTGTCTAAATCAAGAATTGTGGGGTAACCAGATCCTTTAGAGGAATAAAATTTTTTAAAAAAGTAAATAATAGCTGCCTTTGAGCAGGTGTCCCAGAAGTTGGGCAGATGAGGGGTACACTTTAATTTTCACTTCATTTCTTTATGTTGTGTTTAATTTTCGCATATAAATGTGTATTTTACTTCAGTAATAATATATATTCAAAAAATTGAGGAAAAAAACATTTAAGAGACCTGGCCTGCTCAATTAGGAAAAATTTGATCAGCTCATTTAGCCACCTTCCCTCATTTGGTAATCTTCCTCCTGTGGGCCTTTCCCCTTCTCCTCTGCCCTGGACTTCGTGCTCCTGACTCCAGGGTTCAGCTGACAGCAGCTTCTATAATCTCAACCACCCCAGGCTCACTACAATCAGTCCACCTTCTAAGGCTACCTTTGTAGCTATGGCTCCCATGCAGCTCATATTTACTCTTTTCTCTCTTTCCTCAAAGGTTTCCTGGTACCTTTGCTATTCTCAAATTCACTCAATTTCACCAAAACAATGTGTGCCTACTCCAAAGCCTTAGCCCTGGCTTACAAGCAGCTACCTGCCCCCTTTGATGAGGAGAACAAAGGCAAGAGAAATGTAGATAAAATTAAATTTCCTTACAACTTGCAACCCATTGATAAATACCTGAAACAAGCAGAGTATGACATTCCTCAAGGAACTTACAGCTGCCTTGATGTTAATGTTTTGCTAGAGACTAAAAGCAACCTTAGCTTGACAATAGCCAGACCTCCAGGATCCTGTAAACCTTCTTTAACATACAGAAATCCCTTTGGAGACTTCTGTTATCTCTACCCACCCCCCACCCCCAACTTTAAAACATATAATCAGTCACACCTCAAAATCACAAGTGTTGCTCTTTCTGCCAAGGGTGCTGTCCCCTGTGCTATAACAAAAGCAACTTTTTGCATCATAAAATGTCTCAAGAATTCTTTCTTGAGCTCAACAACCTTATACCTTCATGGCCTCTATTCCTGCCACCCCAGCCCCCATTTCCCACAATGTTCTGGGTTTGATCCACTGCAGGGTCCAGTGTGGAGCACCTATAGTTTCTGGCTGGCATAGGTCCATTATCTCTGGATATTCTGAAATGTCACTTCCCCGAGAGATTCTTTCTGGACACCCCACCTCCACTCCACCCCAATCCAGGAAACCATCCTATCGTATATTTTATGACAACACACACTTCTTTTTTCTGGTGCTTATCACAAATCTAATTATTAATGATTCATGCAATTATTTATTGAATGTTCTTTACACATAGCTAGACTATAGAAAGACTATCTGACTGTAGGCCCCTGTACCTGCAATGACTTCTCCAATGCCTGCCATAAAGTACTTAATTAATGCTTGTTACAGGAAGTGGTGAAATTTGATGGCAGGTTTTCACAAAGGGCCTGCACTTTCCTCTGCTAGGCTGAGCATCTATACAGAGGCACAGGAAGACAGGTCATCAGGATGTTCACAGGAAGATGATCTTTCAATCTCAAGGGGAAAGTTTGTCCGGATTGCTAATGACTGTGGCAACAGGAAAGGGGAGGATGCAGGCTGGCCCAACAAGTTTGGGTCTGTCTGCCTTCCTAATGACATCTACAGATGTCTCCTGTCATATCCTTCATGTGGGCTGCTAAAACTGGTAGTTTCCAGGGACATGTCAGAGGCATTGCTTTGTAATTTAGTGAAAATTGCCTTTGAGATCCAACTTTGAGCTGGGAAATAATTTGACAAATATCAATGGGTACTTATGTGTCAGCACTTCAAAGAAAAGTCAGGTAGATCCCTGGGGCCTGCACAAAGAAGCAGCTGCAATGGGCTACCAGCCCCCTGCTGTGCTGCACGACTGCTGGGTTGGCCATAGTAAACCACCATAGTAGGCTCATTTTAGGGATCTACTGGGGTAAAGTTTTGAACAGAATGAACTAGAAAGAAAGAACTGCAAGGATACCTTTGAATTGTATGCAGAATTATTTACTGTTCTCATGCATAACACTCTGCAAGCAGAGAGTTCAAATAAGGTCATTGAAATAGCTTAGGAGAGACTAGTATAAAAAAGAACGATTGACTGGAGGGTCATTTTTGTAGAGAGAGGTGAGGTGCAAGCCAGGAGAGAGGAAAAACTCTCAGAGAAAAAGGAGAGACAAAATCTTGAAAATTCTACCTGTGAGAATAGCAGCATAGCATGCTTCCCAGATGGCTGAACACCAAACCTTGAACAAGAAAGATGTTTTTCAAACATCTCTGTGAATGTGAGGCTGTGGGTCCAGCCTTCCCCTTCTAAATGTAATGATTGCTCATCCCAGGAAAGAACTTGGCTCATCCTTTGGGACTTGTAATTTGACTGAAACAGTTTGTAAAGTCAGCAGCAATTTTCTTAAGCCTTTACAAACCTCTGGAAATTTTCACTCAATTCAGAAAAGAAAGGAATGAAAGTGTGATAATTTGTGATCAAGTTTAAATCTGCTCAATCAACGTCATGACAAATTAACCCAATTCATGGAAGAATAAAAAAGAGGGTTTTCACACACTAGTCACAAATACAGCTTATAAATATGACTTTTCAAAAAATCCACATAGTACTTCAAATGTTCTTTCTCACTTCTGTCAGTCACAGGTTTTTCAACATCAACCAACCAAATCCACTTGATTTTTATAATTCTGATATCACATTTTTGGGAAATCTTGTGCTTTTGGTGGGTTGCTAATAAATTTGCTATCCCTATGGTGACATGAAAACTAAGAAACTTATGGAATTTTAAAGGAATACCATGTGGAGGGTATTTTGGTTACCCAATACATTCTAATAGGAGAATGTACTGATTAAAAACAAACAAACAAACAAACAAACAAAACAAGAAGTCTTATCTCAGAGTGGTTAGAGCTCTTTATGGACCAAAAAAAAGGAGGTTGGAGACTGAGGCACCTCTGCCCAAGTTTAGCCTCTTAAAACAGGTGATGGGTTTTAAGGAGGGCACTTGTGATGAGCACTGGGTGTTATATGTAAATGACGAATCACTAAATTCTACATATGAAACCAATTTTCCCATACATGTTAAGTAGCTAGAATTTAAGTAAAAGCTTGAAAAAATCCTTTAAAAATGAAGTAAACATAATTAAATATTTGAGGTTTTTTTTTCAACAGATAGTAATGTTTAGGTAGAACAGACAACACAGTAAAGCTGCAGCAACTTTGCCCTTATTGAAATTTGTTCCTGTTGTGATGTTTTGCCCCATTGGTAGTTCTGAGAACCTCCTCCAGCCAGGGGGAAGACAACTACTCTCTGTGTTAGGTTAGAAAGAGTAGACAGAAGTCTCAGAGATAAAGAGCTTAGTTGGGGTTAGGCTTTACAGACTGATGCTGCAGTGGGACACCTCCTGATTGCAGTCACAGATGGTTCTGTGGTTGAGTGGACTGGGAAATTGAGTAAGGGAGCCTAGAGATTCCTTCCTGCAAACTTATCTTTTGAAGGACAAAAGTAGGGGAAGAGATAATAGCACTGATAAGCAGATCTGACACACAGCAGGTGCTACTGTGGCCTATTTGTTAAAAGAATGAGATTCCCCAGGACCTTCTGGTCAATCTGGCTTTCCTCAAAACCTGGCCTGACTCACCCCACACCAATGGTATGGAAGGAGCCCTGGGACCTGGTTGGTGTCCATTTTGCTCTGTTAGTGTTGCGGTTGGTGCTTGTTCCACATTGTTAAGAACTTGGAACATGAATCCTTGGGGGAGCTGGTGTTTGGATGGCTTGAAGAGGAGGAGGTGAAGAAGGGAGGGCAGGGACATTTACCTTCAGAAAGGGATGTGATAGAAATGTAAAAAAGGGTTGAGAGTTCCTCATGTTGAGTCATTTGAAATCTGGTGTATGTAGTGCCAGTCTTGACTTGCAGCAAATAGAGGAGAGTGATGAAGGAGAGCCTTATTCTCAATGTTTCCAAAGCCACAAGAAGAACCCAGAAACACCCAGATGTGCAGGAAAGTGGCTATTTGCTGGGCTGTATTGGATAAACCTACCAGTGTCTGTGTCCACAGCTCTCCATCTCCCATGGTGAGAAGCAAACTGCAAGAAGGGGTAGAGGAGATTAAAAAGAGGAATGAAGATAAAGAGCACTGACAGAAAAGGAAAACAGATTCTAGGCAAAGGGACCTGGGACATGTCCTTCTGTGATGAGGATGAGGATGAAGAGAACAAGTGCTTAAAAAGGGAAAGAAGGAAGGAAGTGGGATGATATAGAAATGATAAGTGGGCAGAGAGGTGAGAAAGGAAGGGGTTCTAGGCAGAAATCTTAAAACTAGAATGATGGGGGCACCTGGGTGGCTCAGTTGGTTAAGCATCTGACTTCAGCTCAGGTCATGATCTCACAGTCCGTGAGTTTGAGCCCCGCATCAGGCTCTGTGCTGACGGCTGGGAACCCAGAGCCTGCTTCAGATTCTGTGTCTCCCTCTCTCTCTGCCCCTCCCCTGCTCATGCTCTGTCTCTCTCTGTCTCAAAAATAAATCAAAACATTTTTAGAAGTTAAAAAAAAACTAGAATGATGATACTGACCACATGTTAAACTGTCCATCAGGTAGACAGCCTTAAGCTGGTCTCTAGGTCTGGGACACTGCAAGGGCAGCCAGAATTTTGACAGAACAATTTAAGTAAGGGAAATGAATCAAGTGCTGGGGAAAAAAGCATTGGGTTTAGGGTCTCATTTTCATCTCTGCCACTGACCAGATACATGAAGCTTTCCCTGCTCATGTCACATTACTGTTGGCAGGATCACACAAGAGAACATAGAGAAAAGGTACTTCAAAACAAAGTACTTTATCAATATAAGTTTGTAATATTTTCAAAGTAGATACTTTACACACATGTAAGTCATTTTTCCAAATATAAAGAAACTGTATTCCTTGATTTTTTTTCTTTTTTTGCAATTCTACCACCCTTCCCCAAACATGACTGTTTCCTCCTTGTCAGGTTGAATATCTTCATATGACAGCTGCTAGCAGAGTCCAGGCACCTTCAGGCTGTCACCTCCGGGTCCCAGTGCACCAAGATGAATGACCCCAAGAGTCATTCCAGCTCACAGCTGCCTTTGCAGCACCAGCCACTTCTCCCAGGACACTGTGTGAGAAGGTTGGAGGGTCTGTCATAGAAAAGATAATTCCATTTGTTGTAGCATTTCCAGAGCCTGGGGCTAGGACCCACAGGTCAAAATAACACGGAGGAAATATTTAGCTCCATACAAATGGAGCTCTGACTGTTGGAATTTTCTAAACCTGGACAAGGAGTTCTCTCTGCAGCTTATGAGCCCCATGTCAGGAGCAGGCATCACTTGGAGTCCACACAACTGTATAGCTTGAGCTTAGTGTTCACAGCACTGTCAAAGATTCACAATAACTAAAGTATAACCAATGAATCACGAAAGTGTACTTAGTAAAAATGTATTGCACACACACCAAGAAGACAGTTTGCAAACTGGGAGTACTCAAGCAAGAACGTAGAATGAGGCTCAGGGGTATACTGTTTTAAAACAGCTGAAATAGTGAGAAAGCAATGGCTGTTTATTCTTCATAATGATTGATTACAATATTACAGTTTTGAGCCAGTTATGAGTGGCTCCCTCATAACAACCTTGGGAAACAGTTCAAGTTTTACTCATCATTTCCAGATGTACAAGCAAGAAATGATCCAGGTCAAGTTAGTTTTGCAAAATTATCTCAGTTAAGCGTTTCCTGCATGACTACACCGGTTCTGTCTGTTCAGTGAAACTTCAAGGCTGGTCTCCATCTGTCCTTGATTGTAACAATTCCCCCCTTTCAGTCATTCTATTAGCAGGCTGAGAGCATGACCAACTATTACAGTGTTTTTCTCAGTTACCACTGTTGATGACATCAGGCTGAAAATTCATGTATTTGCTGTTTCTATTAGTTGAATCATCAGGCTGGAGGGCCATGCAGTCACCATCTTCATCATTCATGTGGTTATTGTTGGTTTCATCTAGTTGTCTGATCCTGATGGATACCATTTGCATGTGAGTAGCTGCTGACAGACATTTAATACATTTGAGACTACAGAACACAATATGGTGACTATAAAGAGAATACATAATAGCCAAGGATTGAACAATTCCCCAGAACAGAGATTCCCAGGAGCCAAGATTTAACCAATCAAATAAATCAAGTGGGTTATAACCAGATTCAGGTTTTGCCTTTCTAAGCCAATTTACAAATTGCTTTTCAAGTTATTTATATAGGCACAACATGATGTATTAGCAAAGACATACACTCATGATTACATAGGACAGAATGAATATCAGGGTGCTTCTTTTCAGGAGGCAATGTTGCAAGTGGGCTTTCACTGAAATTAGACCTTTTTATGATGGGAACAATCAGGTTATTTAATGAGAGGCATCTCTATGGAAACAGAAAACCAAAGGTTAATAGTTTGAGCAAATTGCAAATTGAGTTTTCTAAGTTTGGAGGGCAAGCCAGTTGAGAAACTTTTTAATGTTGGATTCTAGGGCAAGCAGTGGGCATCACACAGATCTTCCTGGTTAGGATTGTGAATGTCTCTGACAATTTTTCTGAGTGGCACATGGCAATCATCATAAAGATCATCCATATGTGTGCTGTTGTGACACCTCTGAGGAGTGTGTCAAAAGTCCGGCTTAACTTGCTTGGCTTTGGGAAAAGAGCAGTTTTAGTTGCATTGTGATTCCAAACCAAAATACTGGGAGAAAATTGGAAATGTTACTTATAAACTTCTAGCCACATATTGGAGAAAATTAGAAGAATTTAGGACTCAATCCAGTTTACAGGTAAAAAAAAAAAAAAATCTTTAAAGACAATGACCAGTACCAGAATCTGATATCTATAAAGGTGTATTACTGAATTATAATCTTTCCTCCATAATCATTTCTGTTTCCATCAAAGGCATAGCAAGACTAATCTGTCTGCAAATTTAGTTTTAATAAACTTGGCCTGATTGTTTATGTAAATGTAGCAAGAATAGTGATTGACTATATAGGCACTTTTAAAACTGGAAAACAAAATATTAACAAGTGAGCAATGCTTTAAATGAAATCATAAAAATTACAATCATCAGTATCCTGTAATTAATTCTTGTTGATCTTGATCTTTTGTTAGTAGCTTTATGCATTTGTCAGTTTTCCATCAAAGTTTTAGAAATTCTTACACAGCTCAATGTTATTATCTTAAAGTTATCATAAACTTTCATTCTAGAGTACTCACAAGGGTCTTTTCCATAAATTTATCTGAAGATGAAATATATTTACAAAAGCATCCAGAGGAAAACAATAATCATCTGTGAATGACAAAAAAAAAAAAAACTTAAAGTGGCAATAGCAAGATCAGATGAGAATTCATTATAATGCAGTTGATAGGGGAAATGAGTTATTTCTGTGATACATAATGTTTTAAGACAATAGCTGCAGTTATGAATGATAACGTTGTATGAGGACACATCAGGTTTCCAGGAACTTCATATAATTTCTGGAACATTTATATTAATAACTTCCATATAAATATTTCCTAAAGAACGTTTAGCATTATTTCTTATTTGACAATGTTTTTCATGAAATTTTACACATACAAATAGGTACATAGTTGTAAACAAACAAACAAACAAAAAAAGTAGTTCTCCTAAGAGAGAAGACTCAATTCCTTAAGTAATCAAAAACCTGACAAAGAAAAAACACAGAATCTTTGTTTACTAAGCAGATTACAGAAAAATATTAAAGATAAAGAAAAACCGTGGGGCGCCTGGGTGGTTCAGTCAGTTAAGCATCCAACTTCAGCTCAGGTCATGATCTCACAGTTTGTGAGTTGAGCCCTGCATCAGGTTCTCTGCTGTCAGCTCTGAACATGAAACTTGCTTTGGATTCTGTGTATCCTGCCCTCTCCCCGCACCCCCCCTTGCTCTTTGTCTCTCCCTCTCTCAAAAATAAACAAACATTAAAAAAAATTGAAAAAAGAAAAATCTTTATTTACGATTTCTTATTAAGAGCAGACCAATAACCTAAGAAACCTTTGTCCTTTTAACAGGGAGAAAATAAAATTCTAACTGCACCAGCGTAATTTTTATATTAAAAATTTTCTTTGTATTATTTTCCTTGTATTAATTTAAATACATCCATTCTAACCTTAGTCAGGTTGGCCATATATAAAATTCCTTTCTTAAGATTTCTTTTTCACAAACCAACTACAACTTTCTATATCCATTTAAGTTTTGTTCTATCTTTTTCTTTTCTCATTCTGAAATAATCATTTTAAGACACAATCACTTCATTTTTTTCCCTTATCAAAAATGCATTTTTTGGGGCACCTGGGTGGCTCAGTCAGTTAAGCGTCTCAGGTCATGATCTCAAGGTTCATGGGTTTGAGCCCTGCGTTGGTCTCTGTGGAGACAGCTCAGAGCCTGGAGCCTGCTTCGGATTCTGTGTCTCCCTCTCTCTCTGCCCTACCCTACTCAGACTCATACTCTCTTTCTCTCTATCTCAAAAATAAACATTAAATTTTTTTTAAAAATTCATTTTCATTTCTCATATCTTCTTTTATAGAAAACACAGATCCTTTTTATATACAGTTGTTTTCTGTTCTTTTCTATTATTTCTAGTAGTTTGTAAAAAAACTCTTTTGCTGACAGTCTCAAATTTATTAGTTCAAATGTTATCTTCTCAATTTCAAAATCTTAAAAACCTTTCCTAGAAAAGAAATGATGCATATCATAGAGGACAGAATAGTTGCTTCTATTAATTTTGGACATTAAATGGATATAAGCTCCTTAAATAGATATTTAAATGGATATAAGCTCCTTCCACATAATATAATTTTTTAAAAATGTACCTTTTGGAAATTACAGTATGAGATTCACGTATGTTTATAAGTTCATCCTGACATTGTTTTGCTAGGCTGGGATGATAGAACAGGCAGAGGCAACAGGATCCCTACATTTTTGCTGAATAAGTTCGCTCTATGTTGAGTAGGCAGAATAAAGATTTGAAAGATGGGATAACATCTTCTAAACTGATGGCACAGCTATAAATATCTGGGAAGCTGCCACCAGAATTTCTAGTCTTGCAGGTAGTTAGAAGAAATGGGGGAAGTTCTTTTAAACAAAGATTGTTGCCTGGTTGCAAATCTGAAAAGACAAGGCAATAAAGTATGAGTCTATTAAAAAGTGATTATAGCCTGGCCTTGAGGAGTTATCACTGTCTTGTGTTTATACAAGACAGAAATGGTGAATGTTCTTCTATTGGCCCTTTCAGCTGACCACACAGACCCTTTTGTCACTCAATTTACTGTGGTATAAGAGCACTACCTTTTTTTTTTTTTTTCAACGTTTATTTATTTTTGGGACAGAGAGAGACAGAGCATGAGCAAGGAAGGGGCAGAGAGAGAGGGAGACACAGAATCGGAAACAGGCTCCAGGCTCCGAGCCATCAGCCCAGAGCCTGACGCGGGGCTCGAACTCACGGACCGTGAGATCGTGACCTGGCTGAAGTCGGATGCTTAACCGACTGCGCCACCCAGGCGCCCCAAGAGCACTACCTTTTAAATGTGTTAGATCATTTGGGGTGCCTGGGTGGCTCAGTATGTTAAGGGACCAAATCTTTTTTTTTCTTTTTTAATGTTTATTTCTTTTTGAGAGAGAGCGAGAAAACAGGAGAGGGGCAGAGAGAGAGGGAGACACAGCATCTGAAGGAGGCTCCAGGCTCTGAGCTGTCAGCACAGTGCTCTATGCAGGGGCTCAAACTCATTAACCAAGAGATCATGACCTGGGTAGAAGTCGAATGCTTAAGGGGCTGAGTCACCCAGGCACTCCTTAAGTGACCAACTCTTGATCTCAGCTGTGGTCATGATCTTTCGGTTTGTGAATTTGAGCTCCACGTCAGGCTCGTCACTGAGAGTGTGGAGCCTGCTTGGGATTCTCTGTCTCTGCTTCTCCCCCATTCATGCTCTCTCTTTCTTTTTCTCGGTCTCTCTCAAAATAAATAAACTTAAAACAATATGTTAGATCATTCTATAGTATACTATACTATATTAAATAGTATATATTATGGCTTAGTACATACTACACATATAAAACCATGTAAGAAACCGAAATAAAGGCTTAATAAACTGACACATGTTTCTTATTTTCAGCGTATGCCATACATACAATTTATTTTGCACTTTCTGAAATTATTCTTTTATTTACATATAAATAGCAAATAATTCTTGGGGCGCCTGAGTAGCTCAATTGGTTAAACATCTGACTTGATTTCAGCTCATGTCAAAATCTCACAGTTTGTGAGTTGGAGCCCCACATCAGGCTCTACACTGACATTGTGGAGCCTGCTTGGGAGACTCTGGTCCCTCTGTTTCTTCCCCTACCTTGCTCACCTGCTTGCTCTCTCTCTCTCTCAAAATAAATCAATAAACATTAAAAATAACTCTATAATAAATCAATGTATAAAATATTGATAAAATTGAAGATATATACATGGGTATATAGGTAATACATATACTTTCTTTATTTAAATAGGTGTTAATCATAACTCACCAATGGCCTGTGACCACAGTTTGAAAAACAAGAAGTTACAGTAAATCCATTCACATTAAGAGGAAATTTTCATGGTAGCTTCACTTCTTCTCATTTTCCAAAAGGGTTCCTTCTGCTTTGCCTGCCTTCTTCCAGCCTCACTGCACAGTTTGTGTAGAGTTAATTTATGCTTATTACTTTAAGTGCTCTGACATTTTTTTCTTCAGTTTGTTTTGTATTTTCAGCCCTTCTTCCAACTTTTAAAAAACTATTTGTAATCTTGGCTTTCCAGTGAAAACCAGGAAATAGGCAATTGTGAACTATCGCATATTAATATACTGTAGATTAGCAAACTTAAATGCATTTCAAACTTCTAGAAGTAAATTTGATCCTTTGAATAACATGAGTTTGAATTGTGAGCCCACTTATATGTAGATTTTTTGGATAAATACAGCACAGTGCTGTAAATGCATTTTCCTTATGGTTGTCTCAATAATATTTTTTTCTCTAGATACTTTAAAATTACAACATAGAATACATAAAACATACAAAATATGTGTCAATTGATTATGTTATTGGTAAGGCTTCTGGTCAACAGTAGTCTATGAGTAGTTAAGTTTTGGGGGAGTCAAAAATGATATGTTGATTTTAAGCTGTGCAGGGATCAAGGGCCAACTGTATAATCTTCCTCATAATACATCTTTTCAAAGTGGCATAAATATATTTATTAATAGACTTAAATATGTTTTGTCTCTGTAAAAATTAAAAAGCACAAAGTAGATATGTTTAGCATTTAATATTTATCTTATTTGGAAATGATTTAGATATTCAACAAATATCCATCATTTAATTTAACTTAGTATAAACTCTGATCTTATCTACCTTTATTGAAATCACTTGTTTCTAAAAAAATATGCTTGGATTAGACATCAAAAATTATGCTTGTGTTAGATGATAAAACCATCATCAAGTAACTTTTCTTGTAAACAAGTTTTGAAGGCATGCCTGCTTTTACTAAACCAATAAACTTAAATTAGCTTTTATTTATCAAAGATTATGCTGGATCACATGAACTGAAAAACATTTGGGTTATTTTGTATGTTCCCAAAATTCTACTTAATTTATATAAATACTTAATTTTCTTTAAGTCAATTAAATAGAGTTCTTTACAAATTAATTTTGTCTATATTATCCAGAGGTAGAAAATATCATATATCTATAACATGTCTCTCAGAAAGAGACAGAGGGAGATACAGAGAAACAGAGAGAGAACATGCAGATAGATGCAAAGTTTTTATATATTTTACTTTTAAACTTTTAGCCATGTCTCAGGTACAAAAATTGAAAGAATAATTGGATCCAAACTGTGTTTCTGGTAGAGGGAATAAATTAAAAGTACTGGCTCATATGCTCAGATTGCCAAATTTTTTACTAAAGATTTTATTTTCTATTTGTATGGTATATGAATATTTTTAGAACTCTTTTTGAGGTCATGTTGTCTTTTAGAAGCTTCTGCATAACAATCAAAAAATGAATTTGGTTGTCTCCTGGAGATTTGGGATCCTCTCTTTTAAGGGTGCCATTAAGGGTGGACTTACCTAAAACAAAGCCTCTCCAGGGGCGCCTGGGTGGCGCAGTCGGTTAAGCGTCCGACTTCAGCCAGGTCACGATCTCGCGGTCCGTGAGTTCGAGCCCCGCGTCAGGCTCTGGGCTGATGGCTCGGAGCCTGGAGCCTGTTTCCGATTCTGTGTCTCCCTCTCTCTCTGCCCCTCCCTCGTTCATGCTCTGTCTCTCTCTGTCCCAAAAATAAATAAACGTTGAAAAAAAAATTTAAAAAAAAAAAAAAAAAAAAAAAAAACAAAGCCTCTCCAGAATGGCCATTGCGATTCCAAATTATAAGTAAGTTATTTTTCCAGAAAGGCACTACATCCTTTTCCAAGGATGAGGTGCAATCCAAGTTGCCTTTAGATTCCCTAAAATGTTTTAAGTATGAGGGACCGTTGTTTTCCAATGGTTGTCCTAAAACACTCGGAATCACAGTTTTCTCCATTTTGCACAGAATGGGTGACTTACCAAGGAGCTTCAATGAACAGAAACTGAAACCAGATGCAAAACAGAAATAGAAAGCAAGTGTGCACAGTACAGTTGGAAAGTTGAGAATGTAGACAGCATAGCTCAGATCTAGGAGAGACCTACCTTCAACCTCCAGGGTTGACAAGAAAGCAGTAAGTTCAGTGGGTCCTGTGAGTACTAACACCTGTTTACTCACCAGTCTTCAGTCCTCTTTGACACCATGACACCAGTCCACTTCTGACACCATGAAAAGTCAAAGGTTAAAAATAGCCAAAGTAAAAACAATTAGTAAAAGTTTATTGTGCAATCACACACACACACACACACACACACACACACACACACACGACAATATATAAACCAGGAGCACTCAAACCAGAACATGGAATGAGGCTCAGGGATATATTGCTATAAGGCAGCTTATAGAATGAGAAAGTAGTGACTATTAACTCTTCACAGGGATTGGTTACAACATTACAGTTTTCTGTGGGTCTCTCCTATCAACCTTGGGGAATAGTTTAAGTTTTACTTATCATTTCCAGATGCACTTCACTTTGTGAAGTAATCTCAATTAAGCTTACCCTACATGACTAAACTGGGTCTATCTGCTCAGGAAAACTTCAGGCTCAGGGTCTCCATCCTTGATTTTCACAGCATCAACAACAAAAGCTGATGGCAAGGTTAAACGTTGAGGTGATGAAAAAGTAAATTTCTGCACTTTCACCAATACTGTAAATTTTTTTTTTTCTATAGAAGAAAGAAGACCAACACTAATGCTTCAAGTCCAGGTAATAGGTTCTTAACCTCTGGTTAAGAACAGGACAAAGACAGGGGCGCCTGAGTGGCGCAGTTGGTTAAGCGTCCGACTTCAGCCAGGTCACGATCTCGCGGTCCTCACGATCTCGCGGTCCTCACGATCTCGCGGTCCTCACGATCTCGCGGTCCATGAGTTCGAGCCCCGCGTCAGGCTCTGGGCTGATGGCTCAGAGCTTGGAGCCTGTTTCTGATTCTGTGTCTCCCTCTCTCTCTGCCCCTCCCCCGTTCATGCTCTGTCTCTCTCTGTCCCAAAAAAAATAAATAAACGTTAAAAAAAAAAAAAAGAACAGGACAAAGACAGTAGTAGGTATGTAAGAATAAAGAACTGTATTTTACTCCCTGCCTATTGCTTACCATCTGTGGGGCAATGAGGAGGGCATTTTGCCATATTCACTCTTGGTTTTTCTTAACATGGTGTTTAAACAGCTTAACTCACAGTACTATTATATAGTTCAATTAAGATTATGCTTGTAAAAGTCCTAAGTAAATAGTGTAAAAGCTAACTCATTATCATTTATCACCCCAGCACCCCTGGGATACATGATATAAATGTTGCATACTGATTTAAAAAGATCTCTTGGTTAATTATTGATCTTCCCAAGAGAGGTGGAAATAATTCACTCCTGTTCCCTTCCTCTGCAAAGGTAAATTCACAAGACTTCTCTTAAGTATGTCACTTAAAAGTATATATTATTTTGGCTATTTAATTGAAAATTACATTACAGATTTTTATTTTGATGAAGTCCAGTAGTTCATTTTTGCTTTTTGCCTCCAGAGATGTATCTAGTATGAGGTTGCTACAGCTGATGTCAGAGGTTGCGGCTTGTGTTATCCTCTAAGATTTCAATAGTTTCCTGCCTCACATTTAGGCCTTCCATCCATTTTGAATTTATTTTTGTGTATGGTATGAGAAAGTGGTCAGTTTTGGTGAAGGAAACAATCAATAAAACTAAAAGGCAACCTTCAGAATGGGGAGAATATATTTGTAAATGACATATCTGATAAAGTGTTAGTAACCAAAATCTATAAAGAACTTCTCAAACTCAACACTCAAAAAACAAATAATTCAATTAAGAAATGAGCAGAAGACATGAACAGTTTTTTTTTTCAAAGAAGATATACAGATGGATAACAGACACATGAAAAGATGCTTAACATCACTCATTATTAAGGAAATACAAATCAAAACTACAATGAGATATCACTTCACACCTGTTAGAATGACTAAAATTAGCAAAATAGGAAATAACACATATTGGTGAGGATAAGAAGAAAAGGGAACCCTCTTACACTGTCAGTAGGAATACAAACTGGAGCAGTCACTCTGGAAAAAAGTATGAGACTCCTCAAAAAAGTTAATCCAGCAATTGCACTACTAGCTATTTGATCCAGCAATTGCACTACTAGCTATTTACCAAAAGGATACACAAATACTGATTGAAAGGGACACATGTGCCCCAGTGTTTATAGCACCATTATCAACAATAGCCAGATGACAAGAAGAGTCCAAACATTTGTTGACTGATAAATGGATAAAGAAGATTTGGTATATATATACAACAGAATATTACTCAGCCATCAAAAAAGAATGAAATCTTACCATTTGCAGTGACATGGAGCTAAAATGTAGTATGCTAAGTGAAATAAGTCCGTCAGAGAAAGACAAATACCATATAATTTCACTCATGTATGGAATTTAATAAATAAAGCAGGTGAACATAGTGGACGGGAAAAAGAGAGAGAGAGGGGCAAACCATAAAACAGACTCCTAACTATACAGAACCAACTGAAGGTTGCTGGAGGGGAGGTGTGGGGGAAATGGGTTAAATGGGTGACAGGTATTAAGGAGGGTACTTGTGATGAGCACTTGGTGTCGTCTGAAAGACCAAATTCTATCCAGAAAGTAATATTACACTATATGTTAACTAACTGGAATTTAAATAAAAACTTGAAACAAACACAAGAAAATTACATTACATTAATTGAATTTACATTGATACAATTCACCACTGATTTTATTCATATTTTCCCAGTGTAACTTTTATTTATTTGCATGTCTTTGTGTTTGTGTGCATTTAGTGCTTTGCAAATTTATCATCAGTGCAAATTTATGTATCCATCAGCACAGTTAAGATACTTCAGTCCCATCCACCACCACCAAAAGATCCCTCCTATTGCCATTTTATAAACACACCTTTCCCCAACCAACAATCACACCTCACCTCATCCCTAACTCCACATAACCACTAATGTGTACACTATTCTAAAATTTTGATATTTCAAAATTTTGTCTAAATGGAATTATACAGTATGTAACCTTTCGAGAGTGTTTTTTTTTTTCACTCAACATAATTCCCTGGAATTCACCTAAATTGTTGTGTGTATCAATAGTTCATTCTTTTTTGATTACTGGATAGTATTTCATGGTATGAATGTAGCAAATAGTGTTTAATCATTCACCCATTGAAAGATATCCAGGCTGATTCCTGCTTTTAGCTATTATAAATGGTTATAAATAAAATGTTTATATGTTTATAAATATGTTTACATGTTTATAAATAAAACTTCTATAAATATTCTTGTACAAGGTTTTTGTGAGTATAAATGATCACTTCTCTGGGATAATGCCCCAGAGTGCAATTGTTGGGTCATGTAATAATCATATGTTTGATTTTATAAGAAACTGCCAAATTGTTTTCCAGAATGACTATTCCATTTTACATTCCCACCAGCAATGTCTGAGTGATCCACTTTTTCTCTTTCTCACCAGCATTTGATCTCACAATTTTTTTAGCCACTTTGATAGGTGTGTAATAATGTACCACAGTGCCTTCAATTTGCATTTCTCTAATGGCTAGTCATGTTGAACATCTTTCATATGCATGTTACCTATTTATCTCTTTGGTAATATGCATGTTTATATGTCTTTTGTCTATTGTCTAATTGAATTGTGTGGTTTTTACTGTTGATGTGTGAGAGTTCTTCATATAGACTAGATACAACTTCTATGTTGGATATACAGTTTGTAAATATTTCTCTCACGTATGTAACTTTTTCTATGTTCTTCACAATGACTTTACACAGCTCTTGGTACCACGTTTGAGAACACTTTGTCTATCCACACATCCTAAAGATTCACTTCTATTTCTAAACGTTTTATAATGATACATCTTACATTTAAGTACATGATCCATTTTGAGTTAATTTTCTTAAAAAGTGTGAGGTTTACGTTGAGGTTAATTTTTTTTGTGTCTATAGATGCCCAGTTGCTCAAACAGCATTTGCTGTATTTCCTACATTGAATTATTTTTGCAGTAAAAACAAAGATAATTTGAGCAAATTTCTGTGGGTTTATTTGTGGCTTCTCTATTGGGTTCTCTATTCTTTTCCATTAATTTATGCAGTTATTCCTTAACTGTTACCATGCTGTCTTGATTACTGTAGCTACATAGTAAACCTGAATTGTGGATAGAGTGATTCCTTCCACTTTATTCTCTTTAGTCAAGATGTTAATCTTGTTCTACAGTGTTTCTTTCCAGGTAAACTTTAAAGTAAGTTTGTTTATGTCTTAAATAAGTCTCATATAAATTTTCATAATGATTTCATCAAACCTGTAGATCAATTTGGCTTGAATTGACATCTTTGCTATATTTGAGTCTTTTAATACACCATCATAGTATATCTGTTCATTTATTTAGGTCTTATTTTATTTCTTTGATAAGCAGTAATCCTGTGCATGTTTTGTTAATACATGTTTAAGTATTTTCTTTTTTGGAGCAATTGTAAAATGTATTGTGTTTTGTTTGTTTGCTTGTTTGTTTGTTTTAAGAGAGAGAGAATGCAAGTGAGGTAGAGAGGCAGAGGGAGAGAGAGAGAGAGAGAGACAGAGAGACAGAGAGAGAAAGAAAGAATACCAAGCAGGCTCCATGCTCAGCACAGAGCCTGACACAGGGCTTGATCCCATGACCCTGGGATCATGACCTGAGCTGAAATCAAGAGTCAGACACTCAACCAACTGAGCCATTCAGGCACCCCTATATTGTGTTTTTAATGTTGGTTTCTACATATTAATTTTTCATATATATAAATGGAATTGATTTGTGAGTGTTGACTTGCTATCCTGCACACAGTGGAACTCACTTATCAATTCTAGGAGTTTTTGGGGTTTTTTAAATAGATTTCTTAGGATGTTCTATGTAGACAATTATGTCATCTGGCAATAGGTAGCTCTATTTATTTCTTCCCAATCTATATGACTTTAATTTTTATTGCCTTATTGCTCTGGCTAGAAACTCTAGCACTATATTGAACAATAGTGATAAGGGCAAACATGCTTGCTTTGTTCTCAATCTTAGGAAAAAGCATTATATATTTCAGCATTAAGTATGATGTTAGTTGTATGAGTTTTTAGATGATTTTTTTATCAACTTGAGGTAATTTCTCCATACTCCTAACATTTAATATTTTTATCATAAATGAGTGTTGATTTTGTCAAATGCTTTTTTTGTATCAATTAATATAATCATATGAATTTTCTTCTTTAGCTTGATGATATAGTGAATCATAATAATTGATTTCCAATTGTTAAACCAGTCTTACACACCTGAAACTAAGTCCATGTGGTCATGGTGATTAATTTATTTTACTTACTGTTGAATTCAGTTGGCTAATATTTTGTTAAACATTTTTATGTCTAATTTCATGAGAATTACTGGTATTTAGTTTCTGTTTTTGATTTTTCCTCTCCTGATTTTGGTATTAGGGTAATATAGGTTACATAAAAGGTGTTAGAATGTAGCCCCATCCCTTGTATTTTCTGAAAGAGGTTGTAGAAAATTTGTGAATTCTTCTTGATATGTTGGTAGGATTCAGTAATGAAAATGCCTGAGCTTGGAGAATTTTTACTCACGAGCTTTTAAATTATGGAACCAATTTCTGTATAATTATTCAGATTTTCTATTTCTTCTTGGTTGACTTTTGGTACTTTTGACCTTTTAGGAATTAGTCTATTTTCTTGAAGTTGTTGAATTTATGAGCATAAAAATATGAATCGTATTTCTTTAGTATTCATTTATTATCCTTTTTATGGCCTTAAGATCTATGGTAATACCTCTATTTCATTTTTGATGCTGATGTTGTGTCTTTTCTCTTTTTATTTTTTTCCAATATTGCTAGAGGTCTGCCAATTTTTGAAGGACTAACTTTTTATTTTATTTTACCTATTTTTTTCTTACTTTAATTTTATTAGTTTCTTTACAGTTTTTTCTTATACTTGCTTTGGATGCATTTTGTCTTTCTTTTTCTAATTTCTTGAGGAAAAAATTAAAGACGTGAGAACTTGCCCTTTTTTTAAGTGTTTATTTATTTTTGACGGGGGGGGGGGGGTTGTGAGTGGGGGAGGGGCAGAAAGAGACAGAATCCCAAGCAGGCTCCACACTGTCAGCACAGAGCCGGACATAGGGCTCAGTCTCACAAACCATGAGATCACGACCTAAGCTGAAATCAAGAGTTGAATGCTTCACTGACTGAGCCACCCAGGCACTCCTGCCCTTTTCTAATGTAAGCATTTAGTACTGTAAGTCTCCCTTTCAGTAATTCTTTAGCTGAATCCCATATATTTTGATATGTTGCACTTTCATTTCCAGTAAGCTATATGTAATTTTTAATTTCATTTGAGACTTCTTTATTCCATGAATTCTATGAAAATGATTTCCATGTATTTAATTATATTCTATATTCTTGTGGTATATATTTTTTCATTTTGATCCCATCATGGTCAAAGAACATTTGTATTGATATAGAGGGGATTATATTATACATAACTTCAATTAATTTACTTTTTTCAGGTGTTTTTTATGGCCCAAGATATACTTCATCTTGATAGATATTCCATGCTAACTTATAAAAAAAAAGATATATTACTCTCTTTATTTGGTGGAATATTTTATACATGTCAATTAGATCTTGTTGATTGATTGTGTTATTTCAATACTTAATATCCTTGCTGATTTTATGTCAAGTAGTTCTGAGTTTCTGACACTGAGTTGCTAATGACTCCAATTACAATTATGGAATTCTTTCTTTTTTTTTTTTAAAGCTATATCAGTTCTTGCTTCTTTCATTTTGAGGTTCTGTTTTTTGGTGCATACACATTTAGGATCACTAGTCTTCCTGGTGGATTGATCTCTTTATTATTATGTAACATCGTTCTTTTTGACTCTAGCAATTCCTTTTGCTCTGATATCAGATATTATTTTTTTAAGTTTATTAATTTATTATGGGAGAGAGAGAGAAAGAACATGAGATAGGGAGGGGCAGAGAGAGAGCGACGAAGAGAGAGAATCTGAAGTAGGCTCTGCACTCTCAGAACAGAGCCCAACACAGGGCTCGATCTCAGGAACAGTGAGATCATTACTTAAATCAAAGTCAAGAGTCAGATGCTTAACTGTCTGAGCCACCCAATGCCCCCAAATCAGATATTATTTTTTTAAAGTTTTAATGTGTATTCATTTTTCAACATTCATTATTTTTTTGGGACAGACAGAGACAGAGCATGAACGGGGGAGGGGCAGAGAGAGAGGGAGACACAGAATCGGAAACAGGCTCCAGGCTCTGAGCCATCAGCCCAGAGCCCGACGCGGGGCTCGAACTCACGGAGCGCGAGATCGTGACCTGGCTGAAGTCGGACGCTTAACCGACTGCGCCACCCAGGCGCCCCTAATGTGTATTCATTTTTGAGAGAGAGAGAGAGAGAGAGAGAGAGAAAAGAAGAAGAAGAAGAAGAAGAAGAAGAAGAAGAAGAAGAAGAAGGATGAGGAGGGGGAGGAGGAAGAGAAGGAGGATGAGGAAGAGGAGGAGGAGGAAGAAGAGGAAGAAGAGGAGGAGGAGGAGGAGGAGGAGGAGGAACAGAAGGAGGAGGAGGAGTGTAGAGAGGCAGAGAGATAGGGAGACACAGAATCTGAAGCAGGCTCCAGGCTCTGAGCTGTCAGCACAGAGCCCTATGTGGGGCTTGAACTCACAAATCATGAAATCATCTCCTTACCCAAAGTTGATGCTCAACCGACTCAGCCACCCAGGAGCCCCCAAAATCAGATATTATTATTTCTACTGATACTTTTATTGATTTTGAAGTATATCTATTCCCAACTTTTTAACTTTTTTATTGTCTATGCAGTTTAATTTGAAGTGAGTTCCTTGTAAACAGCAGAGTTGGATTGCATGTATATTTTTAACCCAATCTGCTAATCTCTGACTTTTATAAACTTGAGATATAATTCACATACCATAAAATTAACCATGTTAAAAGAAATAATCTGTTTTTGTAAGTTCAGGAGGTTTTGCACTCATCACCACTGCATCATTCCAGAACACTGTTCAATTTTTGGTTTATACTTCTGAAAAGAAACTTCATACCTGTTAAGTAGTCTCTCCTCCTTTGGCCCTCTCCAATTGCCTGGCAAACACTAATCTATCTCTATAGATCTGGTTATTTTAGACATATCATGCCCAGACTACTATCTGGACTATTCATAGATGGATAAATAGAATGATGCAATATATTGTCTTTTATCATTATAAAATGACCTTGCATGTCTTCAGTCACAATTTCATCTATTTTTTTTTTCCATTATTGGCTTCTCCAATTTTTTTCTTTTTAGGTACTATTTTCCTGGTATATATTTTTACATGGGCTTACTTTCAAACAATTTCCTTGAGTTTTGAAATAAACTCTTGTTGACAGCATATAGTTGGATCCTGTTTGTTTTTTTTTAATTTATTCTATCAATCTCTGTTTTTTTAATTGAAGTGTTTAATCTATTTATACTCGTGTAATTCCTGACAAAACAGGATTTTATATTTGTAATTTTGCTATTTGTGTTCTATAGGTCTTATGTGATTTTTGTTCCTCTATTCTCTTATTACTGCCTTTTGGATCAAGTAGGTGTTTAGTGTACCATTTTAATTCCTTTGTTGTTTATTTAACTATATTTTTTGAGTTATAATCAGAATGATTATTCTGGGGAATTAAAATTAATATTTTAATTTACCAACATCTAGTATAGATTAGTACCAATAATTTCAATAGTAAACAAAAACTTCCTTTATAGTTCCTCTATAGCTCCATTCCTTCTCCCCTATTTTTTAATTGTGACAGCCATAAAGTTACATATGTATAGTATGCTCAACACCAACTTTAATTATTGTTTTGTGCAGTTGTCTTTCAAATTATATAGAAGAATAAATGTGTTATAAACACATTCATTCATTTATTTATTTTTAAATATAATTTATTGTCAAGTTAGCTAACATACAATGCATACAGTGTACTCTTGGCTTTGGGAGTAGATTCCCATGATGGATCGCTTACATAAACACCCAGCGCTCATCCCAGCAAGTGCCCTCCTCAATGCCCATCACCCCTTTTCCCCTCTCCCTACACTCCCCAACAACCCTCAGTTTGTTCTCTGTATTTAAGAGTCTCTTATGGTTTGCCTCCCTCTCTGTTTTAAACTATTTTTCCCTCTTCCCTTCCCCCCATGGTCTTCTGTTAAGTTTTTCAAATTCCACATATGAGGGAAAACATATGATATCTGTTTTTGACTGACTTATTTCACTTAGCATAATACCCTCCAGTTCCATCAATGTTGTTGCAAATGGCAAGATTTCATTCTTACTTGTTGCCAAACGGTATTCCATTGTATACATAAACCACATCTTTTTTGTATAAATATAATTTATTGCCAAATTGGCTTATGTACAACACCCAGTGCTCATCCCAACAAATGCCCTCCTCAATGCCCATCACCTATTTTCACTCTCCCCACACCCACCCCCACCCTTAGTTTGTTCTCTGTATTCAATTGTCTCTTGTAGTTTGCCTCTCTCCCTCTCTGTATCTATTTTTCCTCTTCCCCTCCCCCATGGTTTTCTTTTCAGTTTCTCAAGATCCACATATGCATGAACACATGATATCTGTCCTTCTCTGATTGACTTATTTCACTCAGCATAGTACTTTCCAGTTCCATCCACGTTGCTGCAAATGGCAGGATTTCATTATTTCTAATTGTCAAGTAGTATTCCATTGTATATATAAACCACATTTTCTTTATCCATTCATCAGTTGACGGGCATTTAGGCTTTTTCTGTAATTTGGCTATTGTTGAAAGTGCTGCTATAAACATTGGGGTACACATGTCCCTATGCATCAGCACTCCTGTATATCTTGGGTACATTCTGAGTATTGCTATTGCTGGGTCATAGGGTAGCTCTATGTTTAGTTTTTTGAGGAACCTCCACACTTTCCAGAATGGCTGCACCTGTTTCCATTCCCACCAAAAGTGCAAGAGGGTTCCCATTTCTTTGCATCCTTTCCAGTATCTGTAGTTTCCTGATTTGTTCATTTCAGCCACTCTGACCAGTGTGAGGTGGTATCTCAGTGTGGCATTGATATGTATTTCCCTGATGATGAGTGACATTGAGCATCTTTTCATGTGTCTGTTGGCCATCTGGATGTCTTCTTTAGAAAAGTGTCTATTCATGTCTTTTGCCCATTTATTCACTGGATTATTTGTTTTTCAGGTGTTGAGATTGGTAAATTCTCTATAGATTCTGGATACTAGCCCTTTATCTGAAATGTCATTTGCAAATGTCTTTTCCAATTCCATTGGTTGCCTTTTAGTTTTGTTGATTATTTCCCTTGCAGTGCAGAAGATTTTTGTCTTGATGAGGTCCCAATAGTTCATTTTTGCTTTTAATTCTCATGCCTTTGGAGATGTGTTGAGTAAGAAATTGCTGCAGCTGAGGTCAACAAGGCTGTTGCCTGCTTTCTCCTCTAGGGTTTTGATGGTTTCCTGTCTCACATTTAGATTTTTCATCCATTTTGTGTTTATTTTGATGTATGGTGTCAGAAGGTGGTCTAGTTTCATTCTTCTGCATGTTACTGTCCAGTTCTCCCAGAACCATTTGCTAAAGAGACTGTCTTTTTTCCATTGGATGTTCTTTCCTACTTTGTCAAGAGATTAGTTGGCCATACTTTTGTGGGTCCAATTCTGGGGTCTCCATTCTATTCCATTGGTCCGTGTGTCTGTTTTTGTGCCAATACCATACTGTCTTGATGATTACAGCTTTGTAGTAGAGGCTAAAGTCTGGGATTGTGATGCCTCCCGCTTTGGTTTTCTTCTTCAATATTATTTTGGCTATTCAAGGTCTTTTGTGGTTCCATACAAATTGTAGAATTGTTTGCTCTATCTCTGAGAAGAATACTGATGCAATTTTTATTGGTATTGCATTGAATGTGTAGATAGCTTTGCGTAGTATTGACATTTTAACAATATTTATTCCTCCAATCCATGAGCATGGAATGTTTTTCCATTTCTTTGTGTCTTCTTCAATTTCCTTCATAAGATTTCTCTAGTTTTCAGCATACAGGTCTTTTATATCTTTGGTTAGGTTTATTCCTAGGTATTTTATGGTTCCTGGTGCAATTGTAAATGGGATCAGTTTATTTCTCTACTTGTTGCTTCATTAATGGTGTATAAAAATGCAACCAATTTCTGTACATTGATATTGTACCCTAAAACTTTACTGAATTCATGTATCAGTTCTAGGAGTCTTTTGGTGGAGTCTTTAGGATTTTCCATGTAGAGTATCATGTCATCTGTGAAAAGTGAAAATTTGAATTCTTTGCCAAGTTTGATGCCTTTTATTTCATTTTGTTGTTTGATTTCTGATACTAGGACTTCCAACACCATGTTAAACAACAGTGGTGAGAGTGGACATCCCTGTCGTGTTCCTGATCTCAGGGGGAAAGCTCTGTTTTTCCTCACTGAGGATGATATTAGCTGTGGGCTTTCATGATGTTTAAGTATGTTCCTTAAATCAAGACTTTCTTGAGGTTTTTTAGTAAGACAGGATGTTGTATTTTGTCAAATTCTTTTTCTGAATCTATTGACAGAATCGTATGGTTCTTATCCTTTCTTCTATTAATGTTACATATCACATCGATTGATTTGCGACTATTGAACCAGTCCTGTAGCTTAGGAATGAATCCCACTTGGCCATGGTGAATAATTCCTTATATATGCTGCTGAATTCGATTTGCTAGTATATGATTGAGAATTTTTGCATTTATGCTCATCAGGGATTATTGGCCTGTAGTTCTCCTTTTTTGTGGGGTCTCTATCTGGTTTAAGAATCAAGGTAATGCTGGCTTCATAGAATGAGGCTGGAAGTTACTCTTCCATTTCTACTTTTTGGAACAGCTTGAGAAGAAGAGGTATTAACTCTGATTTAAATGTATGGTAGAATTCCCCTGGGAAGCCCTGTGGTCCAGGACTCTTATTTGTTGGAAGATTTTTGATAATTGATTCCAATTTCTTCACCAATTTTGGGTCTGTTAAAATTTTCTATTTCTTCCCATTTGAGTTTTGGTAGTGTGTGGTGTCTAGGAATTTGTCCATTTCTTCCAGGTTGTCCTGTTTGTTTGCATATAATTTTTCATAGTATTCCCTGATAATTGCTTATATTTCCAAGGGATTGGTTGTGAAATATCCATTCTCATTTGTGATTTTATCTATTTGGGTCTTCTCTCTTTTCTTTTTGAGAAGTCCGGCTAGGAGTTTATCAATTTTGTTTGTTTGTTTGTTTGTTTTTCAAAAAAAAAAAGCTCTTAGTTTCATTGATCTGTTCTACTGTTTTTTTTTTTTATTCTGTATTCTTTATTTATGCTCTGATCTTTATTATTTCTCTTCTTCTGCTGGGTTTGGGGTTTCTTTGTTGTTCGGCTTCTAGCTCCTTCAGATATGCTCTTAGATTTTTTATTTGGGATTTTTTTTCTTGTTTCTTGAAATGGCCTGGATCACAATTTATTTTCCTCTTAGGACTACATTTGCTGCCTTCCAAAGGGTTTGGATTGTTATGTTTTCATTTTCATTTGTTTCCATATATTTTTTAATTTCTTCTTTAATTGCCTGGGTTGACCCATTCTTTCTTTAGTAGGATGTTCTTTAACTTCCATGAATTTGGAGGTTTTCCAAACTTTTCCTGTGGTTGATTTCAAGTTTCATAGCATTGTGATCTGAAAGTGTGCATGTTATGATCTCAATTCTTCTGTATTTATTGAGGGCTGTTTTATGAAGCTGTATGTAATCTATCTTGGAGAATGTTCCATGAACACTCGAGAAGAATGTGTATTCTGCTGCTTTAGGATGAAAAGTTCTGAATATATCTGTCAAGTCCATCTGGTCCAGTGTATCATTCAGGGCCATTGTTTCCTTATTGATTTTCTGTCCATTGCTATAAGTGGAGTATTAAAGTCCCCTGCAATTACCACATTATTTTCAGTAAGATAGCTTAGGTGTGTGATTATTTGTTTTATATATTTGGGTGCCCCTGAATTCAGTGCATAAACATTTATAATTCTTAGCTCTTCTTGATGGATATACCCCATAGCTATTATATAATGCCCTTCTTCATCTCTTGGTACAGCCTTTAATTTAATATCTAGTTTGTCTGATATAAGTATGGCTACTCCAGCTTTCTTTTGAATTTCAGTAGCATGATAGATGGTTGTCCATCTGCTCACTTTAAATCTGAAGGTGTCCTCAGGTCTAAAATGGGTCTCTTGTAAGACTCTTAAAAACTGGGGAGGGTGGGTGATGGGTATTGAGGAGGGCACCTGTTGGGATGAGCACTGAGTGTTGTATGGAAACCAATTTGACAATAAATTTCATATTAAAAAATATTTAAAAAATAAATAAAAAATCAAAAATAAATGAAATGGGTCTCTTGTAGACAGCAAATAGATAAGTCTTGTTTTCTTTTTCTTTTTTTTTTTTTTATCCATTCTGATATCCTATGTCTTTTGATTGGAGCATTTAGTCCATTTACATTCAGTGTTATTATTGAAAGATATGGGTTTAGAGTCATTGTGTTATCTGTAGGTTTCATGTTTGTAGTGGTGTCTCTGGTCCTTTGTTGTCTTTGCAATACTCACAAAGTCCCCCTTAGGATTTTTTGTAGGGCTGGTTTAGTGGTGATGAATTCCTTCAGTGTTTGTTTGGGAAAATCTTTATCTCTCCTTCTATTCTGAATGACAGGCTTTCTGGATAAAGGATTATTTGGCTGCATATTTTTTCCTATTCATCACATTGAAAATTTCCTGCCACTCCTTTCTGGCCTGCCAACTTTCAGTAGATAGGTCTGCTACTACCCTCATGTGTCTACCCTGGTAGGTTAAGGCCTGTTTACCCCTGGCTACTTTCAGAATTCTCTCTTTATCTTTGTGTTTTCCGACTTCCACTATGATATATCATGCAGAAGATCGATTCAAGTTATGTCTGAAGGGAGTTCTCTGTGCCTCCTGGATTCCAATGTCTGTTTACTTCCCCAGATTGGAGAAGTCTCAGCTATGATTTGTTCAAGCACACCTTTGGCCCGTTTCTCTCTTTCTTCTTCATCTGGAACTCCTGTTATACCAATATTGTTCCATTTCATTGAGTCATTTAGTTCTCTAATTCTCCCCTCGTGATCCAGAATTTTTTTATGTCTCTTTTTCTCAGCTTCATCTTTTTCCATAATTTTATCTTCTATTTCACCTATTCTCCCCTTTGCCTCTTCAATTCTGGCTGTCACCACCTCTAGTTTATTTTGCACCTCATTTACAGCATTTTTCAATTCATCATGACTATTTTTTAGTTCCTTAATCTCTGTAGCAACAGATTGTCTGCTGTTTTCTATGTTTTTTAAAGTCCTGCAATTCATATTATGACTATTATGCTAAATTCTTCTTAAGTTATATTGTTTATATCTGTTTTGAGTAATTCTTTAGCTGTCATTTCTTCCTGGAATTTCTTTTGAGGGGAATTCTTCCGTTTCATCATTTTCACTAGCTTTCTGTCCCTTATGTGTTTTAAAAGCTTGTTATGTGTCCTGAACCTGCGAGCACTAATATATTAAAGAGAGGTCAAACACATCCAGGGCCTGGCCCTTCAGGAGGTATTTTTTGGATAGTGTTACTTGCTCTCTGTTGTTGTGAGTTTGGATACTTTATCTCCCTACTTGTAGTTATGTTTTGAACCCTCTACCAGGTGTGCTTTGATTTGTTCGTTGAAGTAGCCCTGGAAAGGAAAATAAATAAACAAAAAACAAACAGAAAGCAAAACCGTTCAAACACACAAACACACAAATGAACAAACAAAACCCCAAAACAAAAAACAGAAACTCCAGCTACAAGTAAACAACAGGGTGGAAGTGGCACTGATGGAAGAGGTCTTATCCCATACAAAGAGAGAAATGACAGGGGAAGGGAAAAAGAAAGAATAAAAATTGGCCAGAGAAACTATATGGCTTAATCCAGAGAGAGAGAAAGGAGAATAAAGAAGGATGTGTGACACATGTATGAAGAGAATGGATTAAGTATGTCTGCATAAACAAACCAACAACCAGAGTAACCAGACTAGAGGAGGGAAGAGATAAGAAGGAGAAAAGGAAGGAAGAAGGTATCTATACAATAAGAACTGTCTGAGAATTAAATCAGGCAATGGAACAGCTCTGGTCTGGAGGCGGGGCCTTCTGGTTCATCAGCATCAATACAGCTCCAGTAGATACACAGTTACCAGGTGCGGAGGGGTGTGGTATGGTGTAGATGGGTCCCACTGTGGGCCTCCACTGTCCATTTGCTGAAGTCCCCCTTTGTTGGTGATGGAGAGAAAAATGGCGACACCCAAGTCTCTCCTCCACGGATAAGTTTTCCCAAACCACTCTGTTCGAGCTGTCCTGTGTTGTGGGCACAAATGAGGCAGTTTGTCCTGCTCCACCAACTCTCATTCCCTGGAATTGGCCTGGGATTCAAACTCCCTTTCCATGTGCCCTCGTACTGGGGAAGTGCTACTCCACACCACCTGATATTTGGTCTCTGGCTGGCAGACACAGGCAAGCTTTGTCCTGCCCCACAGCACTCCAGGGAGGGGATTGCTTTCTCCTACTGTGGACTGTGCTCCTAACCTAGCCACCAAGCCTGGGGTTGACTCCCTTCCTCCCTAGGTGTGCAATTCAGGCAGCTGGCCCCCGTCTGGAGAAAGCCTCTCAGAGACTGGCTCTTTCCCCATTCCAGTCTGTGTTTTTTCTCTTGTCCAGATACAGTCCTATGCATCCCCAGCCCCTCTTTCTCTTCCCTTTGTCTCTCCGCAGAAGGGAATCCCTCCCCTCCATTCGTTTTATCTCTCCCAGTTTGCAATCACGCATCTATGGCCCGTCAAGTTGTCCTGGTAGGTCCCTGGAAGCGTGACTGTCTCTTTTCCACCCCTACTCTTGGAGTTCAAAGTCCTTTAGCTTCAATACTGCTTTGTTTGTCTAAACCACATCTTCTTTATCCAGTCATGAGTTTATGGACATTTGGACTCTTTCCGTAATTTGGCTATTGTTGAAAGCACTGCTATAAACATTGGGGTACACGTACCCCTATAAATTAGCACTCCTTTATCCTTTGGATAAATTCCTAGTAGTGCTATTGCTGGGTCATAAGGTAATTCTATTTTTAATTTTTTAAGGAACCTCTCCATTGTTTCCAGGGTTATTGCACCAGTTTGCATTCCCACCAACAGTGCAAGAGGGTTCCCCTTTCTCCACATCCTTGTCAACATATGTTGTTTCCTGAGCTGTTAATTTTAGCCACGCTGACCCATATGAGGTGATATCTCAATGTGAATTTGATTTGTATTTCTCTGATGTTGAGTGACGTTGAGCATCTTTTTATGTATCTGTTGGTCATCTGGATGCCTTCTTTGAGAAAATGTCTATGTGTGTCTTCGCCCATTTCTTCACTGGATTATTATTTTTTTTTCAGGTGTTGAGTTGGGTAAGTTTTTTTTTTTTTTGTTTTTTGTTTTTTTTTTTTTTTTATTTTTTAAATTTTTTTTTTTCAACGTTTATTTATTTTTGGGACAGAGAGAGACAGAGCATGAACGGGCGAGGGGCAGAGAGAGAGGGAGACACAGAATCAGAAACAGGCTCCAGGCTCTGAGCCATCAGCCCAGAGCCCGACGCGGGGCTCGAACTCACGGACCGCGAGATCGTGACCTGGCTGAAGTCGGACGCTTAACCGACTGCGCCACCCAGGCGCCCCCTAGTTGGGTAAGTTTTTTATAGATTTTAGATACTAACCCTTTATCTGATGTGTCATTTGCAAATATCTTCTCCCATTCTGTTTGTTGACTTTTAGTTTTGTTGATTATTTTCTTTGCAGTGCAGAAGCTTTTTATCTTGATGAGGTCATAATAGTTCATTTTTCCTTTTATTTCCCTTACCTTTAGATATGTGTGGAATGAGAAGTTGCTGTGGCTGAGGTCAAAGAGGTTGTTGCCTATTTTCTCCTCTAGGGTTTTGATGGTTTCCTGTCTCATATTTAGGTCTTTCATCCATTTTGAGTTTGTTTTTGTGTATGGTGTTTTAAAGTGTTTCAGTTTCATTCTTATGTATGCTACTATCCAGTTCTCCCAGCACCATTTACTAAAGACAGCCTTTTTTTCCACTGGATACTTTTTCCAGCTTCATCAAAGATTAGTTGACCATACATTTGTGGGTCCATTTCTAGGTTCTCTATTCTATTCCATTGGTCTATGTGTCTGTTTTTGTGCCAATACCATACTTTTTTGATGATTACAGCTTTTTAGTAGACACTAACATATGGGATTGTGATGCCTCCTGCTTTGGTTCATTTTTTCAACATTATTTTGGTTATTCAGGGTCTTTTGTGGTTCCATACAGGTTGTAAGATTGTTTACTCTAGTTCTGAGAAGAATATCAGTACAACTTTGATTGGTATTGCATTGAATGTGTAAATTGCTTTGGGCAGTGTCAACATTTTAACAATATTTGTTCTCACAATCCATGGAATGTTTTTCCATTTCTTTGTGTCTTCTTCATTTTTTTCATAAGTTTTCTATGGTTTTCAGCATACAGATCTTTTACATCTTTCTTTAGGTTTATTCGTAGGTATTTTCTTGGTGCAATTATAAATGGGATTGATTTCTCGATTTCTATTTCTGTGGCTTCCATTGTTGGTGTATAGAAGTGCAACTGATTTCTGTACATTGATATTATATCCTGAAACCTGCTGAATTCATGTATCAGTTCTGGCAGGTTCTTGGTGGAGGCTTTTAGGGTTTCCATGTAGAGTATCATGTCATCTGAGAAAAGTGAAAGTTTGACTTCTTCTTTGCCAATTTTGATGCCTTTTATTTCATTTTGTTGTCTGATTGCTGATGTTAGGAATTCCAACACCATGTTAAACCACAGTGGTGAGAGTGGGCATCCCTGTCGTGTTCCTGAATTCAGGAGGAAAGCTCTTAGTTTTTCTCCATTGAGGATGATATCAGCCATGGGCTTTTCATATATGGCTTTTATGACTTTCTGGAGAAAGTCCTTTCTGGAGGATTTTTATTAATAAAGTATGCTGTTTTTCATCAAATGCCTTTTTTGCATCTATTGACAGGATCATATGGTTCTTACCTTTCTTCTATTAATGTGATGTATCGTGTTGATTGATATGTGAATATTGAACCAGTCCTTCAGCGCAGGAATAAATCCCACTTGATCATGGTGAATAATTATTTTAATATACTGTTGAGTTCAATTTGATGGTATCTTGTTGAGAATTTTTGCATCCATATTCATCAGGGATATTGGCCTGTACATCTCCTTTTTAGTGGGGTATGTGTTTGGTTTGGGAATCAAGGTAATGCTGGCTTCAGAAAATGAGTCTGGAAGCTTTCCTTCCATTTCTACTTTTTGAAACAACTTGAGAAGGATAGGTATTAACTCTGCTTTAAATGTCCGGTAGAATTCCCCTGGGCAGCCATCTGGTCCAGGACTCTTATATGTTGGGAGATTTTTGATAACTGATTCAATTTCTTCATTCGTTATGGGTCTGTTCAAATTTTCTATTTCTTCCTGTTTGAGTTTTGGTAGTGTATGGTGTCTAGGAATTTTTTCATTTATTCTAGGTTGTCCAGTTTGTTGGCATATACTTTTTTTTAATGTTTTATTTATTTTTGAGACACAGAGAGACAGAGCATGAGCAGGGGAGGGGCAGAGAGAGAGGGAAACACAGAATGGGAAGCAGGCTCCAGGCTCTGAGCTATCAACACAGAGCCTGATGTGGGGCTCGAACTCACAAACTGTGAGATCATGACTTAATCCGAAGTCAGACGCTTAACTGACTGCTCCACCCAGGCGCCCCGGCATATACTTTTTTATAGTATTCTTCAATAATTGCTTGTGTTTCTGTGGTGTTGGTTGCTATATCTCCTCTTTCATTCATGATTTTATCTTTTTGGGTTCTCTCTCTTTTCTTTTTGAGAATTCTGGTTAGGGGTTTATCAGTTTGTTTATTTTTTCAAAAAAACAGCTCTTAGTTTCATTGATGTGTTATGCTTTTTGTTGTTGTTGTTTTGTTTTGTTTTGTTTGGATTCTATATTTTTTATTTCTGCTCTAATCTGTATTATTTTTCTTCTGCTGCTGGCTTTGGGTTTTCTTTGCTGTTCTGCTTCTATCTCCTTTAGGTGTGAGGTTAGGTTTTATATTTGTAATTCTTCTTGTTTCTTGAGATAGGCCTGGATTGCAATGTATTTTCCTCTTAGTACTGCCTTTGCTGCATCCTGAAGAGTTGGACTGTCATGTTTTCATTTTCATTTGCTTCCATATATTTTTTAATTTCTTCTGTAATTGTCTGGTTGACACATCCATTCTTTAGTTTGATGTTCTTTAACCTGTATGCATTTGGAGGCTTTCCAAATTTTTTCTTATGGTTGATTTCAGTTTTCAGTGTTGTGATGTGAAAATATGCATGGTATGATCTTGATTCTTTTATATTTATTGAGGGGTGTTTTGTGACCCAGTATGTGATCTATCTTGGAGAATTTTCCATGTGCACTTGAGAAGAATGTGTATTTTGCTGCTTTTGGATGAAGGGTTCTGAATATGTCTGTCAAAGTCATCTGGTCCAGTGAATCATTCAAGGCCATTGTTTCTTTGTTTATTTTTATGCCTGTCTATTGTTGTAAGTGGAGTATTAAAGTCCCCTGAAATTTCCTTATTTTTTTTATCAATAAGATTGCTTATGTTTGTGATATCATAGTATTATTATCTATACATTTATTTATGTTTGTGATTAATTTATTTATATATTTGAGTTCTCTCATGTTTGGGGCATAAACATTTACAATTGTTAGCTCTTCTTGATTGATAGACCCTGTAATTTTGATATAAGGCCCTTCTTCATCTTTTGTTACAGCCTTTAGTTTAAAATATAGTTTTTCTGATATAAATATGGTATTTCAGCTTTCTTTTGCCTTCCAGTAATGTGACAGATGGTTCTCCATCCCCTCACTTTCAATCTGAAGGTGTCCTCAGGTCTAAAATGAGTCTCTTGTAGACAGCATATAGATGGATCTAGGGTTTTTTTTTTCATTTATTTATTTTTGAGAGAACAGGGAGACGCAGAGTGCAAGCAGGGGAAGGGCAGAGAGAGAGGGAGATGCAAAATCTGAAGCAGGCTCCAGGCTCTGAACTGTCAACACAGAGCCTGATGCAACACTTGAGCTGCTGAACCGCAAGATCATGACCTGAGCCGAAGTCAGACATTTAACTGACTGAACCATCCAGGCACCCGGGATCTTGGTTTTTTGTTTTTTATTCATTTTGATATCCTATGTCTTTTGATCATGGCATATAGCCCATTTACATTCAGATTTATTATTGAAAGATATGGATTTGGTGTCATTGTGTTATCTGTAGGTTTCATGTTTGTGGTGATGCCTCTGGTCCTCTTTAGTCTTTAAAGAATTACACTCACGTAGGCCACTTTAAGATCTCTTGCAGGGCTGGTTTAGTGGTCATGAACTCCTTCAGTTTTTGTTTGAGAAATTCTTTATCTCTCCTTCTATTCTGAATGGTAGCCTTGCTGGATAAAAGATTATTGGCTGCATATTTTTCCTATTCAGCACATTGAATATTTCCTGCCACTCCCTTCTGGCCTGCCAAATTTCTGGCCTGCTACTACCTTATGTCTCTACCCTTGTAGGTTAAGTCCCATTTGTCCCTAGCTGCTTTCAGAATTCTCTCTTTATATTTGTATTTTGCCAGTTTCACTATGATATTCTGTGGTGAAGACCTATTAATTTTTCATCTGAAGAGAATTTCTGTGTCTCATGGATTTGGATGTCTGCTTCCTTCCCCAGATTAGGGATGTTCTCAGCTATAATTTGTTCAGGTAAACCTGCCCCTTTCTCTCTTCTTTTTTATTTTGAAACTCCTATGATACGGATATTATTATGTTTTACTGAATCATTTAGTTCTCTAATTCTCCCCCCATGGTCAAGTATTTTCTTATCTCTCTTTTTCTTGGCTCATCATTTTCCATAATTTTGTTTTCTATTTCACTTATTCTCCCCTCTGCCTCTTCCATTCTTGCTGTCACTGCATCTCGTTTATTTTGCACCTCATTTACAACATTTCTTAATTCATCATGACTATTTCTTAGTTTCTTGATCTCTGCAGCAGTAGATTCTCTGATGTCCTCTATGCTTTTTTTTTTCAAGCCAAGCTATTAATCTTATGACTGTTATGCTAAATTCTTGATCAGATACATTGTTTACATCTGTTTTGAGCAATTCTATAGCTGTCATTTCTTCCTGGAATTCCTTTTGAGGAGAATTCTTCCATTTCATGATTTTGGCTAGTTTTCTGTCCTTTAAGTGTTTTAATAGTTTGTTATGTGTCCTGCACCTGGAAGCACTACTATATTAAAAAGCATACTATATGCTGTCCAGGGCCTGGCCCTTCAGGAGGTGTTTTTGGAGTGTGTTGCATGGTTTCTGTTGTTGTGACTCTAATATCTTTATCTCCCTACTCATAATAGTGGTTTGGACCTTCCACTAGGTGTGCTTTGATTTGTTCACTGAAGTAACTCTGGAAAAAATTTTAAAGGAGGGTGGTGGACCAGGAAGCCTTATCTCATACAAAGAGAAATGACAGGGGAGGGGAAAAAGAAAAGAAAAATTGAATCAGAGAAACTATATGGCTTAATCCAGAGATAGAGAGAGAGAGAGAGAGAGGAAAATAAAGAAAAAGGAGATACAGAAGAGGTATAAAAAGAATAGATTAAAAATGCCTGTTTAAACAAACCAACAACCAGAATAAAGAAATAAGAGGAAAAAAAGAAAGAAAAAATATATGTATATGAAATATATGATATACGTATCATAAGAATTGACCAAGAATCAAATCAGAAAATGCAAAACCACTGGACCAATATCTGATGGTGCCTTAGAACCCGTGGCTGTGCTGGTCTGGAGGAGGGGCTGTCTGGTTCATCAGTGTCAATCTTGATGGGTAGATAAGCAGTTACCAGGCACAAAAGGACATGGTTTGGTGTGGGCAGGTCCCGCCTCCACTGTGGACCTGCTGTTCTATTCCCTAAAGCTCCACCTTGTTGGTGATCGAGAGAAAAATGGTGATACCCAGTCTCTACTACCCAGACCAGGTATCCCAGACCACCCCGTTCATGCCATCCTCACAGTGCCCCTCGGGCACCAGTGGGCCAGTTTCCATGCTACACAGTCTCTGGCACCTCCCAGGCACCCAGCTGGGATTCAAACCCTGATGTCTCAAAGGATCCTGTTCCACATGCCCTGTTCTGGGGTAGTGCCACTCCACCCAGCTGATAAAGGACCTCTGGCTTGTGGGCACCTGCAGGGTCTTTTGTCCTTGGAGTGGCTCTATATCTTCTTCTCACAGGACTTAAGGAAGGGGACTGCTCTCTTCAACTGCACCTCTGAGCTAGCTACTGAGCCCAGGGCTAGCTCCCCATCCCCCCCAGGCACGTGTACAGGGCAGGAAGCCCTGTATTGTGTTAGAATCCACAACCCTGGATTGTGTTAGAAACTGGTTCTTTCTCCTTTTTTTCATTCCACAGTCCATGGTCCAGAGAGGTTTTTCTTTTGTCCGAATACAATCCTACACTTCCACAGCCTCTCTTTCTCTTCATTTTGTTTCTCCACAGAAGGGAATTCTTCCCCTTCATGCCTACATCACCTGTTTTATCTCTCCTAATTTTGAATCATGCACCTATGACCCACCAAGTTAACCCCCTTGGGACCCTGGAGATGTTTCTGTCACTATGTAGCCCAGATTCCTGGAATTCCAGGCTTCTGACCTCAATACTGCTGTGTTTGAGGGACGAGGGAACTTTGGGTCCCCCTACTCCTCTACCATGTTGACTCCAGCCAACAAATATTTATTTATGCTGTCTCCTATATTTTACCAATGTATATACCTTTACCAGTGTTTTTATTTTATTTTATTTTATTTTATTTTGCTTATAGCTTACTGTCTACTGTGCTTTCATTTTAACACGGAGAACTCCTTTCAGTATTGTTTGCAGGGTAGTCCAGTTTTTAATAAATTCTCTAAATTTTTACCTGGAAATGTCTTTATTTCTTCTTATTTTATTAAAGATTAATTCTACTGGATATAGAATCCTTGATTTATAATCATTTTCATCTAGCACTTTGAATATGTCATCTGTCCATGATTTGCAAAAGCTATAAATTTTATTGAGGATCTCTTCTATGTGAAATCCACTTCTGTCTTGTTGTTTTTGAAAATTTTATTTTGATGTGTCTATTTGTAAATCCCTTTGACTTTATACTCCTTGGAGTTTGTTGTGTTTCTTGGATGTGTAGATAATTTCGTCATCAAATATCCCTTCAACTATTCTTTCTCTCCTTTCTTGTTTCTTTCTATTTCTAGGACTCTCATTATGTATATGATATGCTTATGACTTTCCACATGACTCTGAGGCTCAGTTCAATTTTCTTCATTCTTTTTTTTCTTCTTAGTTTCTCAAAATGGTAATTTCTATTGATTTATTTTCATATTTATTAATCATTTTTGTCTGCTCAAATCTGCTGTTGAGTTGAGGCACTCTAATAAATTTTACAATTTATAGCTTCTTAATTACAGTCTATACTGGAGGAGACATTATTCCCATATTTTCCTTATGTCTTAAGACATGGTTTTCTTTAGTTCTTTTTACATATTGAAAATAGTTGATGTACAGGGGCTCATGGATGTCTCAGATGGTTGTATCCAACTCTTGGTCTCAGCTCAGGTCTTGACGCCAGAGTCATGAGTTCCAGCTCCATGTTGGGCTCCATGCTGGGGTGAAGCCTACTTAAAAAAATAGTTGATGTGTAGTCATTGTCTAGGAAGTCAAACTTCTGGGCTTCCTCAGCACAGTTTTTATCAATTTAAATTTATTTACTTCATTTAGTTTTTATTTATTTACATTTTGTGTGAGTGCATAATATTTGTTTGGGTATCTCATATTTATTACTGAAGATTGGACATTTTAAACAATATAATGTGGAAATCCTGGAACTGATATTCTCTCTCCCTCAAATTTGTTATTCTGCTATTTGTTGTGTTTATGTTTGTTTAATATTTTTTCTGACATAATTCTGTAAGTTCTGGTTCTTTTCCCTGTTTTCTCACTGAAATTTGCTCAGTTTGCTTAGTGTTCTGCTAATGATTTGAATAGAGATTTCCTTAAATGTCTCCCATCAATAAGTTTCTTAGACTTACCGAGAGACTGTGTGTGAAGGTTGGGACAGGCCTTCAATACTCAGGCAGGCAGTTAGCAACCCATCTTTAGCTTTTACATTCTGCTTGCATACAGCCAGATATGAGAGCTTAGAATCTCTCAGGTCTTTACTAAGCATGTGCACAACTCCTGGGCATGCAAACAGTATACCTGTTTGTGCCCATGGTCATCTAGATTCTTAGGTATATGCCAGCACCACTGTGAAATCTTGCTCCTTAGCTTTTCCTTTCTTTTTCTTTAAAGTTTATTTACTTATTTTGAAAGAGAGAGAGGGAGAGTGGGAGAATCCCAGGCAGGCTCCACACTGACAGCAGAGAGCCCAATGTGGAACTCGAAACATGAGATAATGACCTGAGCTGAAGTCAGACGCTTGAGCAACTGAGCCACTCAGGTTCCCCAGCTTTTCTTTCAAGTATTTTGGTTAGCCTGTTATTTGCCCCATTATCCACTGCCTGATGAATTTATGAAGTTAAACTATTGCCCCTAATTGTTTTTGACAAGCATCCCTGGAGAAAATATTTTTAACGTTTACTGAAGTCCAAGTCAGGTTAAATAAAAACAGCTTTGTGAATTAAGTCTTACAGGAAACCACCAGACAAGTCCCATAATGACAAATTCTCCAAGTATGGGCTTTGAAAGACCCCCAATCACTTTATATCCCTCCTGGTGCTGCCAAGCTCCTGTTTTTCATTGTTATTGTGAGCATTTATCTTTAAGGCTACCACAAACTTAGTGAGGGTAGAGTGGGAATACTGCAAGCTTACTGTTCTTCCTGATATTCATCTGTTTGTCTTAACCACTCCCCAGATTGGCATAAGCCCTTGGTAAATTTACAGAATTCTGAGAAAGTTGATTCTGACAAATTTCATCATTTTTTTACTTATTATTTTTTTTTACTTTTATTTATTTTTGAGAGACAGAGAGAGACAGAGCACAAGCAAGGGAGGGACAGAGAGAGACACACAGAATCCGAAGCAGGCTCCAGGCTCCAAGCTGTCAGCACAGAGTCTGACATGGGACTCAAACCCACGAACCATGAGATCATGACCTGAGCTGAAGCCAGAGACTTAACCAACAGAGCCTCCCAGGCATCCCAGTTTTTTAACTTATTTTTATGGAGAAGAGAGTTTTCAGAAGTCCTTATTCCACCATTTTTATTTATGTTGTACTGCTTCCTTCTTGGTTTTCTGTGAGAAATCTGCTGTTTCACTATAGAAATTTGTGTTTCACTATAGGTAATGTATCATTTCTCTCTGGATGCTTTCAAGATTTTAAATTTTTTATTTAGTTTTTAAAAGTTTAATTATAATGTATTTTTGTGGATACTTTAGGTTTATCCCATTTGGATTTTATTAAGCTTCTTGGATTTATAGATTGTGTCTTTGGCCAAATTTGGGACATTTTCAGTCACTGATTTCTCTTTATTCTTTTTACCCTACTGTCTCTCCCTCTTTCCTCTCCCTTTGGGGGATACTCTTAAAACCCAGAGAAAGGAATTGCATTTAAATGTGCTCAGGCAGGTTATCTGGGTCCTGTCTCTGCCACCAGAATGAGAGGACTGTCCTCAGAAGTTGCTGCAGCAGATACTCTGAGGACCAATATCAGTGCCAACATCCCTGGGTGTCCCAAGGCTGCAGTTTTACCTGGTGAAGGTTTTCTTCTTACAGAGTTTCCTTTCCTAATACAACTCTTTCTGCTTAGCAACTTCAGCTTACTGTCTACAGAACACCTTTAACACCATTATTCTGACTACAATTGACAGTATTCTGATTGTGATTCTTTTTGCATTATTTCTTTGAATTGTTATTTATCTCCTTTATTTTAGTTTGATTTTTTAATGTACATTTTATTTCAGCAACTGGACCATGAGATCTCTGAGGAAAATGTAGACCTTTTGGTAAAACTCTCTGCAGAAAGATCTCATGGAGTCATTTTCCAGGAATCTCTTTAAATATATACCAAGAGTCCAGAGGGCACCAGAAATGCTAATTACTAGTAGAAATTAAAGGATTCCTATTTCTCTGCCTGATTGATGAGGGAGGGGGTTTTATGGAAGCAGAAGTCAGCAAAACTCCAGAAGGGGTGATGTATAAAAGAGAGTCAAGTTTCAATTATAGCCTCCCTCAGAGATTAATAGAAAATGAGGCAAGAGCTCTAGCTGGATCAGGGACTCTGTGCCCATCTTGCAATATCTTTCTGTATCCTGGGGTGGAAGATTGTTGACAGGGAGAGCAACAGAACCAGGGGTGTCTGGACTTGAGAAAGGTTGCATGACACACACCCTATGTAGAACCCTGGGGTGTTAATCACTGAATCCTCCAAGATGCATTCAGAGCCTCTTCAGTCCTCTTCAGTACCTCGTAGGGCCTCATGCACAGGTGCTTCCCACGACATTGCATGATCCAGATACTGAACATATTAATTTTCAACTGTTTATTTACAATGATTCCAACAGTTGAAATTATCAGGTCATATTTCTAGAATAATGGCTAAATGTGGGTTAAATATTTTTTTCACACTTGTCTCCTCCCTTTCTCACCTTTTTTTGGTTGTTTGTTGTTGTTGAGTTAAATGACTTTTACAAGTATGCAAAATAATCACTATTTAAGTCATTGGTGGCTCCTATATTTTCACTATATATGACTTTGGTATTCAAAATATGTGAAAGTGCTCCTCAAATGAGGGGGTCTTTGGAAGGACTTGAATATGAGATAATGGGATAATTTGGAAAAAAATATCTTGACTTATATCAGGGTGCATGTTCATTGTATCTTCCTTATAGATATTGTGCAGCAGTTATGTGCCAGGCATCATGCTAGTGGTGTGCCCTGAGGCCAGAGTTTTCTAAGTGAGCTTTTTTGGCCATAAGCCAATGTCCAACCTCTTCCACAATAACTATGTGCCATTGCAATCTGGAACTACTTTCTGTTGCTCTTTCTATGCCTTTGCAAATTTAGCTCTTTCCCTCTGAAATGTCTCCTCCTCTACTTAAAATGCACTACATAAAATGCACTATCCTTTGAGACCCAGATCAAAGTCTGCATTGGGTACACAGTTGCACAGACTCTGGGCCAGATATTTGGCTTCTTGAATTCTTTCCTCATCCTGATCTTTCCAACCATTGCCACCCATAATCTGTGGTCCAATTCTGAACCACTTACACAGACTGTAAGTGAATAGTATGGGAAGTTTATAATTACAGTCGTTACCTACCAACACTCTATAACTCAGCCTTCTTCCTCATAGGGACAGGCTGCTAAGAAAAAAAAAATAAAGAATAAAAAGATCCATTTTTTTGTTAGGAACAGATGACTGATTAACAAAGCATTTCTGAAGATGAGGATTACAAAATGAGATTTACATCACAGACAGTGGCAAACACAAAGCTACATTTATGGCAACAGATAGAAAAGCATAAAAAAGATCACACTTTGAAGATTTTCAGGCACAAACAAGCCATATTATTGGGAAGCAACATATAAAAGGCGTGAAGAGAATGGAAGAACTCTCTAATCATCAGAAAAAAATAAACTTGGGCATGATATCTCATGAAAATCAAGGCAGGGTCAATCTCTGGGTTGGCTCAAATCCTTACATTCACCTAGAAGAGATGCCCATGAAAGTAACATCAAAGTCTATGTCCTAGCCCTGTGGCATACTATCTGTGTGGCTCCAACTCTAAAGGAAGATACTTGGCCAGTGTCCAGGGCATCAACCACAAAGTGCTTTGCATCTGTTAAACAGACAGTTAATGGAGCTGTTCCTCTATGCACATCTCAGGAGAACATTCCGATTTTCACTCTTTGTTAAGCAATCATGACATCTTAAAGTGTTCTGGTTCCACTGAGGCTTTTTTGCCCTTTCTTCTAGGAGAGTTATGTCTTCCTGAATCCTGATGAAAAATGACAAACAACATAGGTGTGTAGTAAAAGGAAAATTTCTCTTAAGAGAGGTGTTCATCATCCCCCTCCTGTCCAGGAGTCTTATCTGTCAGCCCAGAATGCACTGACTGGAATAGGGTCAGGTGTTATGTGATCATGAACAGGACATTTAATCTCCATGGGCCTCAGTCTCCTCACCAGTAAGGAGATTTGGATCAACTGAACAAACTTCTGTTGAATGATTGCTATGAAGCGGCCCCTGACATGTGCTGGTGGGAAGGAGGATAGGAGCCCAGTGATGAAGAATTACATGACCCCATTCTCCAGGAGCACACAACCAGGAATTAGGATACCATTTCTTTAGTTTTGAATCAAAGTCTCCATTTCAGGCCAGTAGCTGACAGTTCACTTATAGGGACGACGCTACAGTGAAAAAGATATATACACCTAACCCTCTGGAAACTTACTGGACCCAAATTGCCACAGAATGAGTCAGATGTAAAATAACCCTAAATGGGTTGTTTTAAACCTTAACAACAAGGTTGTTAGCAAAGTCAGTTCAAGAAAGCAAACAATAATATTTGCATACATTATGTTTTTAAAAAAGACATTTTGATTATACAAGTAACCCATGTTAAGTGCAGAATAATTTTCAGATACAGGTAAACAATAAGAAGAAAATGAAAATCACCATATCACTGATATCTGGGAATCTGTGTTTCTGAGGATGACTCTGTCTCTCCACCTGCATTGAAGTTAAATGCATTTTCCATATTCATAAAAAAATGAATAGGGGCACCTGGGTGGCGCAGTCGGTTAAGCGTCCGACTTCAGCCAGGTCACGATCTCGCGGTCCAGGAGTTCGAGCCCCGCGTCAGGCTCTGGGCTGACAGGCTCAGAGCCTGGAGCCTGTTTCCGATTCTGTGTCTCCCTCTCTCTCTGCCCCTCCCCCATTCATGCTCTGTCTCTCTCTGTCCCAGAAATAAATAAACGTTGAAAAAAAAAATTAAAAAAAAAATGAATAAATCTCTATAGTGCCATTTTAATGAATGTAGAGTGATTCAGTCTGGATCATGATTTGATTTTTCTTTTTTTTTTAATTTTTTTTAACATTTATTTATTTTTGAGACAGAGAGAGACAGAGCATGAACGGGGGAAGGTCAGAGAGAGAGGGAGACACAGAATCTGAAACAGGCTTCAGGCTCTGAGCTGTCAGCACAGAGCCCGACGCAGGGCTCGAACTCACAGACCAAGAGATCATGACCTGAGCGGAAGTCAGACGCCCAACTGACTGAGCCACCCAGGCGCCCCCATGATTTGATTTTTCTAAAGAAACTATAATCAACTCTACGTCTAAATATCTATATAAATTCCTACTTATTTCAAATAAGTTTTTAGAAACTGAATTGCTAGGGGCGCCTGGGTGGCTCAGTGGGCTGAGTGTCTGACTTCAGCTCAGGTCATGACCGCAGCTCTGAGTTTGAGCCCTGCGTCAGGCTCTGTGCTGACAGCTCAGAACCTGGAGCTGCTTCAGATTCTGTGTCTCCCTCTCTCTCTGCCCCTCCCCCACTCATGCCATGTCTCTCTCTGTGTCTCAAAAATAAATGAACATTAAAAAAAAGAAGTTGAATTGCTAAATCAAGACACATATATACACTTTGACAAATGAAGTTTTTTGTAATCTACTTTGTTAATAATAAATGCCAGTGGGGCATCCTCAACCTTATTTCTTCACACCATTTCACCAATCTGCTCCCATGAGTTACCATTCCCACTTCAAATGACCGGCTTGCACACATTCACATTCATGACATTGACCCATCTATATTATTGCACCACAAAAGCTGTAAAGTGTATGTTTTCACACTAATTAGCATATAAATGTGGTAATCTTTAAAACAATACATTTTTACTACATCAAGTTTTCAATACCTTCCTTGCAATGTAACATGCATATGCCAACTTATGTGGACTACAATGGAGAGAAAAAACAGAGTGGAGGAGGATGAAGAAGAAAAATAATAATATACATTAACATATCTGCTACCATATCCTCTAAATTTTTTAAATCTTTGACAAAAAGCATTAGTGATTTTTAAAACCCTTAACATGAATCAGGGTCTATTTCTTCTCTGCTGGTCGCCAGAAAGGGCATGTGGCCCAGTGGTGAGAACCCAGATTCTGGGTGGAAAGGCAAGAGTCTGGTTCTTGTTTCACACCTTAAAGTTTTGTGAACAAATTTGAGCAGAGCAATTAAGTTTTTCATCTAGAACCTGATGAAAATCTTTCTAGGTCTACCTCACATAACAATATATTTATTTATTGAAATTACCATTAAATTAAAGAGTTATGGTTAAGATCAACTGGCATCACTGCTTCGGTTTGGTTTGCCTCCAGAAATAATTAAAGTTTTACAAGTTTAATTAGTTTTTCTTTCAGTTATTTGAAGAGGTACTTTCACTAAGATGTTGAAACACAATTACACTTAATGGTTGGCTGTAAGCAGAGAGGTCCAGGTCATGACTTGTCCGCCTTTGTGTGCCCAGAGCATCACTGATAAGATCTACCCAGAAAAAAAGCCAAGACAGTGGAAAAATTAACAACTGGTTTATTTAAATCTGAAAATGTTTCATTACGCATGGACAAACATGCTGAATGCATTAGGTTATTTTAAAGTTACAAATGATTCTAATTTTCCATTTGGTTCATAACTATCTCTGTGGACTAGGGCCAATGAAACTAACTAAAATCCATAGAATATTTTGGTGGCCTTCTTTCACTGGACACAATTTTTCCTCAAGTTGCCAATAGCAAAATTAACAAATCAGCTATCTTCTGTCCATCTCCTCATGGAGCAGCTAATGACAAGGAGGAGAGGTTTGTATAACTGGGGAGAGACCTAGCATGTGAAGGTTAAGAGGAACTGTAGTTGGTGGCTACAAAGTGGCAATCCCAGGCAGGAGGAAACAGAGGGCAGCAGGGGTTGTTAGGTTCTGACCTCACTCTAGCATTGCACTCCATGTCCACCTTGTCCCTTGTCCAACTCTGTCCACCATCACCATTCATTATCATTTTACAGATAAGGGAATTATGGCTCAGAGATGAGTCACTTTTAGATGCTTACATGGTCAGTCAGTGGGTGTTTGAAGTAGGGTTTTCTGTACTTTTCTTATGCCAAATACTAAACTCATTTCTGCACTAGAATATGGAAATCTTAAAATCATGAAGTCCATTACAAGCTTAGATATAGCTAGGCAGAGTGGGGGCTGTTTCACATATAAATATTACTACTACTAATAAACATTTACTGAACACTGATTATGTGCTAGGAACTAGTGCAGACACTCTATATGCTGCTTCAGATAAAATGGGGTAGGCTTGGAGTACCTGGCTTAGTTAAGCGAATGACTCTTGATTGTGGCTCAGGTCATGATCTCATGGTTCTCGAGTTTGAGTCCTGCATCAGCCTCTGTGCTGACAGCTGGAAGCCTGCTTGGGATTCTCTGTCTCCCTCTCTCTCTGCCCCTCTCCTGCTCTCTCTCTCTCTCTCTCTCACTCAGTCTTAAAAAAGTAAACATTTAAGATTGGGTAGGCATCATCAAACTTTTCAGCAATGGAAAGCAACAAAGGCTTATTTCTGACTCATACTCTGTGTACATTTTGTGTTGGCTGGGACTGAAATCTATGTTATTTTTACTGTTTGGCAGAGACAGAGGAAAGGCATATAAAATCATACACTGCCTCAAAGCATTCACCTAAAAGTGACACAAGATCAGATGTCATGGGCTGAAGCACAATCACACAGACATCCCTAATTTCAAGGGGAGCATACTCTGCCTGGAAGGCAGGATCAGAACCATTAGGCAGCAGCAGCAGTGACCTTTGTGCACTCATGTGCCCATTGACTCCCAAATAGCTATTCTACAGTTAACAGATGAGGCTCTGAGAGCTGTAGGGACTTGTCATAGGTCACACATGGCTAGGAGATGTAGAGCTTGGCCTCCATTCAGTGTGAACTCTTCACCATCACACATTTCTGTCTCTCTAGCTATAGCTGAGCACCAACCATGTACTAGACAGTGCACTCAACACTTGCATGATTTATACCCATTATTCTTCCCAGTCCTGCAGGTTTTATTCATTCCATTTCACTAATGAGGACCATGAAAACAGTAACATTCTATCTTGAAAGCAATAGTTGGAAATTAAACCTTAGCTTGTCTGACCATAAAGCCTACATTCTTTGGCTTTACTTTGTGAAATCCTTGGGATACTTAGTATGGCTCTGGATGTAATAAATATGAATTAAATGCCTACACAGCACAAAATACATGGAATTCAAAAATCTTTCATGTTGGCTTCTGGCAGGCAATGGTATTTGAGAGCAGTAGGCTCTGTAAAATGAACAAATAAAGAGAATGAAACGTGTAAAAGCTTTTAGGGGTCATCATATATACGGGCAAAGTTCTTTCTGGTTCTTTCCATTTGCCCTTGATGAGTTTCAAAGCATAATGGGCACTCCACTGATCTTTGTTTTTGTTTTAAATGAAAAAATAGATTCTTTTTTTTTAACTTTTTAGAGAGATTTTAAAAATGTTATTCACATCCTACTTTGAAGAAACAAAATAGAGTAATATCATATATTAGTAATAACCTAGAAAAAAAGCCATAAAAAACAAATTAATGTCTTGGATATACAACAATATCTCATATAGATATGTGCACAATATAGATAATATTTGATTTTTTTCTCATTTTTTTTGTGTATGTGCCATATACGGAGGTTTGTTATTGGTAACTGCAACTGCAATTTTTCCAAACTAAGATCTTAGACAATGACATTGGGGAAAAATTGAATAGCAGTGTGTAATTAACTTTGAGAAAGTTTGAGAAAATTTTAGAAACTAGAAATTTAGTAATATATATCTCATTTAAAAAAGAATATGTTGGGGCTCCTGGGTGACTCAGGGGATTAAGCAAAGGACTCTTAATCTTGGTTTAGGTCATGATCTCATGGTTTGTGAGATTGAGCCCCATGTGACAGTGCACAGTCAGTGTAGAACCTGCTTGGGATTTCTCTCCCTCTCTCTCTCTGCCCCTCCCCTACTCACATGTATGTGCTCTCTCTTTCTCTCTCTCTCTCTCTCAAAATAAATAAATAAACATAAAAAATTAAAAAATATATTATTTTAAAAGAATACTTGATAAAAAAGAGACTAGACACTAGATAATCATCAGCCCATAAAACACCCCCATGAGGATTAGAATAAGAAGTTATACTTTTCACAAAACACCTTACTTCTGTCTCTCAGAAGACTGACATAATGTACTGATCTTTTTAGAGTAATACCCTCTTGCCATCTAACACATAATTGGTATAAAATATATGCAAACCTATGATAGTTACTATGTGTATGGTGCCCCTAAGGATGTGCACTAAACTTTATACGCACTCTCACTGGGTGGCCTGACAGTGCTCACTGAGGAGTTCCTTGGCCTGATTCTCCATTTTGCCCAGGTGAGTCCTCTTTGCATCTTACAGTTCCTAGATTCTTACTAAAAATCTAAAAATATAGAGACTTCCTCTCTTTCTTCCATGTTGGAGAATTATTTAGAATTTTCAGATGATTTATATTCTGCAGATATGTCACCTTACCTCTGCCACTTTCTGCCAGGTGAATGTCTACAAGTCATTCTACCTCTGGGCATTCAGTATCCCCAGCCTGTACACCTCATACCAGAACCCTGATTCTGAGAACTTGGAAGAGCTTTGAGAGCTGGGATGCATCACACCTGTACTATACACATACATGCTAGTTGCCATGCAAACAAGCTCTCTTCTGATTGCTAATTTCCCATTCATCAGACTTATTTGAGCACCTGTTACTAAGCCAGGCTCTATGCCAGATGTTGAGGTACAAGAATGGAGAAAACTTTACCTGTATAGTTGACTTGTATTTATTTGCCAGGTCAAGAGTTATCTGAGAGTACAGACGTTATGTTAAGCTTTTTTCTGTTATATTCCCTTTGTACCTAGAATGGCTCCAAGATCATCATATGTGTAAAATGAGATATTTTTAGGTTAAGGAATTTTAAGAATAAATCTGTGCATGTGGCCCAGTGTATCCTTGGTGCTAGATTGTTTGTGGTACTAGACAGCTAAACTGAAGTCCATGTTAATTAACCTCTGGTTTCAGAAAATAAAGGCTTATTATCTTAACACAACAGTCTATCAAGCTTTAAAACAACGTGCTTAGGAGCATTTAGATAATAGGGTGTTGATTAATGTGAATGGACAACAATAATATCAGCTAAAATTTATTGACTAATTCTTGTATATTACAGGTCCAGGCTCACTATGACTAAGTCAGGCTCAATTGAACATATGATTATTACCCTTTAGACTAGAATGTATTGTATATGCTGATTTTAGCTGAGTACTTGACAAATGAATCTATCTTGATGGATCAATTAGTGCTGTTGGTATGAAAGTAAATCCTCAATTATATCTTTAATGAGTACTTACCAGATCTGTGTCAAATTGAAAGATCCTTTTTATTTTTTTATTTTTTTTTTTTAATTTTTTTTTTCAACGTTTATTTATTTTTGGGACAGAGAGAGACAGAGCATGAACGGGGGAGGGGCAGAGAGAGAGGGAGACACAGAATTGGAAACAGGCTCCAGGCTCTGAGCCATCAGCCCAGAGCCCGACGCGGGGCTCGAACTCACGGACCGTGAGATCGTGACCTGGCTGAAGTCGGACGCTTAACCGACTGCGCCACCCAGGCGCCCCAATCCTTTTTTTTTTTAAATGTATATCCATTTTTGACAGAGAGAATGCAAGTGGTGGAAGGCAGAGAGAGGGGGTAGAGAGAATCCCAAGCAGGCTCAAAGCCCAATGTGTTTGAACCCATGAACCATGAGATCATGACCTGAGCCAAATCAAGAGTCAGATGCTTAACTGACTGAGCCACCCAGGCACCCTGAAAGGTGATTCTTAATGGTGGGTCACCAGTACACATTGGTTGGTAGTTTTATCAGAAGCTCAAGTGAAGATATATTTGCTACTGTTTCCTCTGTAGAAGATAGAATCAAAGAAAAAACATAAACTAGCATCAAAAAACAAAAATGATGAGCTATATAAAAATAAAATGAAATTTATTTGAAAAAAAGTAATAGCTTGTATTACAAAAAGTCACTTGCAAGGTACAAAGGACTCCTGGTTTTGTGATGACTCATTTGAGGAAGGAATGGGATTTTAGACAAGTAAAACCTCACAGAAACAACTCCTGTGACAAGGTTGTCAAAATAGTGACAGTGATTGAAATAAAGGTTTTAATAGTTCTACTGTTTCCTCTGTAGACATTACTATAGCTAGAATTATTTTTTCATTCTTAATACATTTGTTAAATACATCTATTTAAAACATTCTCATCAAAATATACATTATAATATATCTTCAGTAGATTTGGAAAATTAGAAGTATCCTATTAATAACAAAATAATAAACTCTAGGGGCACCTGGGTGGCTCAGTCGATTAAGCAGCCAACTATATCTCAGGTCAAGATCTCGTGATTCATGAGTTCGAGCCCCATGTCCGGCTCTGTGCTGACAGCTCAGTCTGAAGCCTGCTTCTCTCTGCCCCTCCCCTACTCATACTCTTTCTCTGTCTCTCTCTCTGTGTCCCTTTCTCTCTCAAAAATAAATTTAAAAAACATTAGAAAATTAAAAAATAAAAATGATAAACTCTAGAGAATATTAGAATAATTTTTCTCCTCTTCATATTCATTGTTGAAAAGTTTATAGCACTTATTCATATACACACTTTAAAAATGATTTTTATTGGTTCTGTTATCTCTGACAAAATTGAGAAGGATCATAAATTCCTTTCATAAATCAAAAAATGGAATTGAAATATAGTCATGATAACTCATTTAGGAATCTCATATAAGCCTCCTTAGGTGAATCATTTTGGTGAGAGGGGGCAGCTTATTTCAAGAATGATATTGACAAAGAGAATATACAAAAGGTGACAGGGAATCTGAAAACTTATATGCAGAAATCTATAATATTTGTAGGAGTCATACATAATAAAGGTCTTCAACTATGTAAAATCATATTTTGTAATGAAATAATATCTCAAGTGCCAGAACTAGGATGAAGAAGGGGAAGCCTCAAGAAGAATAACCAAGACTAGTCATAAGAAATGAATGTATAACAAGGAAAACTGTTTTCAAAATGAGATAGGCTGCCTCTTATAGTAGCTTTCTCTACCAGATATGCTCTTCAGGAAATCTTTGTGTTTTAGGAGAATCTATGGGTTAATTCACAAGGTACTTTCCAACTATAAGGTTGTGGCCCCCATGGCCATGCTTTCTGATGCTGGATTGTTGTCTGGACTCACCTCTCACATGACAACTACTCTTTTTGTCTAAATTCCAAAATGTTTTTCTTTACAATATTAATTTGGCTAAGTATTGAAGTGTTTGAACTAATTCTGTATTCCTTTCTATAAAGGCAAGATGTGGAATGTATAAATGACTTGAGGCTACCAGTAATATTTTAGGTTCAGTTTCCCTTCATGTATATTGAAACTTATGTGGGTAATAGATTAACTTTGTTGGAATTAGCTACATTTGGTAGTTGTAGTTGCAAAAAGAGCAAAGTGCTTTCTAGAATTAGTGTACTTGTTTCTTCCCATGAGAAAATATATTTTCTATAAATATGAGGGAGGTCAAGTCACCATAACTTCTTTATTTGGTTTTGCAGAGTTTGTCTGTTTTTTAGTATAGTCGACACCCAATGCTACATTGGCTTCAGGTGTGCAACATTGTGATTCAACAAGTTTATATATTATGCTATGTTCACCATAAATGTAGCTACCATCTGTCACCATACATCACTTTCCCAAATAATTGATTATATTCCTTCTGCTGTCCCTTTTATTCCCATTATTTATTCATTCCTTAACTGGAAGCCTGTATCTCCCATTCTCCTTCACCCATTTAGCCCATTCTCCCATCTTCCTTTCCTCTGGCAGCCACCAGTTTGTTCATATTTATAGGTCTGATTCTACTTTATGTTTGTTTATTCACTTGTTTTATTATTTATATTCCACCTATAAATAAAATCATATAGTATTTGTCTTTGTCAGTCTTACTTATATCACTTAGTGTAATACCTTCTAGATCCATCCATGTTGTCTCAAATGGCATGATCTCATCCTTTTTATTGACTGTTTATCCCTATGAACATAGACTCAAAAACTCTCAAAAATATTAGCAAACCACATATGACAATATATTAAAAAGATTATTCACTATGATCATATGGGATTTATCTCAGGGAGGTAAGAATGGTTCAATATTTGCACATCACTTAACATGATACAGCACATCGACAAAATGAAGGATAAAAGTTATATTATTATCTCCATCGATGCATAAAAAGCATTTGATAAAATTCAACATCTATTCATGATAAAAATTCTCAACAAAATGGGTTTAGAGGGAACATACCTTAACATAATAAAGGCCATATATGAAAAACCCACACCTAATATCATACTCTATCATAAAAAACTGAAAGCGTTTCCTCTAAGATCATGAAAAATACAAAGATGTCCACTCTTGAAACTTTTATTCAACACAGTACTGGAAGTTATAACCGTAGGAATCAGACAAGAAAAAGAAATAAGAGTCATCCGCATTGGTAAAGAAGTTAAACTGTCACTATGTGCAGATGATATAATACTATACATAGAAAACTCTAAAGACTCTACCAAAAAAAAAAAAAAACAAACTATTAGAAGTAATAAATGAATTCACTGAAGCAGGATACAAAATCAATAGCCAGAAATTGGTAGTATTTCTATACACTAATAATAAAGTAGCAGAAAGAGAACGATCTCACAATTGCACAAAAAAAGAATAAAATACCTAGAAATAAACTTAACCGAAAAAATGAAAGACTTGTGCTCTGAAAACTATAATATATTGATGAAACAAATTGTAGATGACACAAACAAATGGAAAGATAGTCCATGTTCATGGATTGGAAGAATTAATATTGTTAAAATGTCCATAATGTCCAAAGCAATCTAAAGATTCAATGCAATACCTATGAAAATAACAACAGCATTTTTTTTCCACAAAACTAGAACAAATAATACAAAAATTTGTGTGGAATTACAAAAGATCCCAAATAGTCAAAGCAATCTTGGTAAAGAAGAACAGATCTGAACATATCACAATTCTGGACTTCAAGATATACTACAAATTTGTGTAACCAAAATAGTATGGCACTAGCACAAACACAGACACACGGATCAATAGAAAAGAATAGAGAGCCTAGAAATAAACACATGGTTACATGATCCATTAGTCTATGATAAATGAGGCAAGAGTACACAATAGGGAAAATACAGAATCTTCAATAAATAGTGCTGGGAAAAACTGGACAGCTACATGTAAAAGTATAAATTGGACTACTTGTTTTTCGGGATTTTAATACTCAGTTTTTGACCATCATTTTTATGTGAGCAAAAATAATTTCAAGAAAGACTTTAAATTCTTGAAGATAGCTCAAGAATTATGCTTTATTTAGAGTCAAGTTCATGCGACAGGCTCAGAGAACAATAGTGTCCTAGTGGTCAAACAGAATTTGACAACAGAGTTGAGAGAATTTTCCCTGAAATTATATTTTATAGGACCTGAAAATTATAAACATATAGTTATTAAATTATTAGTACAGAAATCACAACATGATGCTGGCTCATCAGTGGCATAATAAGTCATATCTATCCCTGAAAATCTTATGGCCTAAATCTATATAACAAGGCTCCCAAGCAAGGAGGAAATTAGTACCCCTAAACCTCACAGGAGGGAGAATTCCTTCTTTTAACCAGGGAGATAAGAAGAGGCTTTATCAAAGATGAGATATTGGATCTGGTCCTAAAAGCATGGAAGAAATTTTGAATATAAAAGATAAACTACAAACATTGGCAGATAATCTACCAAATATAAAGAAGATATGGAAGTAGAGTATTCTTAAGTATATGGAAAGAGCTACCTCAGGAAAACATTACATGATAAAAACCAATGGTAATATACTAAATTGCATTTGACAACTGGTTAAAAAAGAAGTTGGGTAGTAAGAATTACTAGTGGTCTTTTTTGCTATACCTATTTGGATCTGGGATAATTTGCCAGATTTTTATGACCCATGTGAAATATACTTTAAGAGTTTGGAGTTCCTTTTGGACCAGGTCTTGCTGCATCCAGGCCTCTCTGTGCCTTTTCTCTGTGGTCGCTTGCCCTCTGCTTGCGTTCTCTAGGCTTCTTTGCATTTTCAGGGCAGTTCTGTTCCAGACAGAGTTATTAATCACCACTACCCACTTATTCATGAATTCTGTGTTGTGCTAGTCAGTTTTCCTATGGGAACAGAAAACCATAAAATCTCAGTGGCTTACACTGAAAAATAGTTATTCCCTATTTGTGCTATATTGTGTCTGATTGTTGGCTGTAGGTCTGAGTCACATATGTCCTTTCCTCCAGGATCCAGACTTAAGGACATGCCCCCTCCTAGGAAATGCCATGCTCATAGGAGTGGGAAAGCTCTGTTTGGACCTGACACACTGCCACTTCTCTTCTTATTTTATTAGCCCAAGCTAACCACCACAAGGCAGGCAAGTGCTTCCCACTTGTAAGGGGATGTTGACCTTGACATGCTGATAGGGAAGAGAGTAGCAAATGGGAGTGACATCACAGGATACCATGACTTAAGCCACTTTCCCTGCTTAACACAGTGGTACCATTTTGAAAAATGTGGCAGGATTTCTTGGAATTCTAATTCTTGTCTGACAGATCTTGCCATTCTCTTGCCAGGTTCATGTTAAGGGAATTGACTCTCTGAAACAGTGGCTATAGCACATCCTCCACAGTGTTTCTCTTCCAGAAAACATCCCTAGTGCAGACTTCTTACATGGAATACTGCGCCTTTCAAACATCTTAATTGCTAATCCTATGACCCAGCTGCTTTTGGAGAAATACTGTTTTGAGTTGCCAGATGCTCTCCCATATCAGCATTCTATAACAGCACTGGTGTGTCATGTATTGACATATCTCGATACAGGATGTACTACTCAGCAGATTGGACTTCCTCCAGCAGTGACAGCTGGGCCACTGCTCTTGCTCCCTCATACCTGCCCCCTCTCAGCTACTGGCCAACCTGCCTCATCCTCCAGAGGCAACTGGGTCATGACAACTGAGTGATGAAAAATAACACTCCACTCTGCTTCTACACATACCAAGAAACTTTATGACTACTAATTTTTTGTAGTAGGTTTGAATTTTAATCCACATTCATAGGTGTCTTCCAAACAAAATAGTCTTCCAAAGTGACGGTGCCAATTTATATTTACACCAGAAATTTTCTGACATTCTTTAAATTTTAGTCATCATGATAGGTATGTAGTATTATGTCCTGGTGGTTTCAATTTGCATTTCTCTGATGACTAATGATGTTGAGCAACTTTTGATATAAACATTGATCATTTGAATGTGTTCCTTTTGTCAATTATTTGTTCAAGTGTTTTTTTCAATTTTTTAATTGAGTCTTTTTCTTAAAGATCTGTGGGAGCATATTGTATAATCAGATAAGAACTTTTGTCTATTGCATGTCCTTGAAATATTCTCTCCCACTCTCTGACCCACATTTTAATTATTTTAATATTATATTTCAGTAAATATATATTCACAAAATTTTATTTATTTTTTTTAAATATGAAATTTATTGTCAAATTGGTTTCCATACAACACCCAGTGCTCATCCCAACAGGTGCTCTCTTCAATACCCATCACCCACCCTCCCCTCCCTCCCACCCCCCATCAACCCTCAGTTTGTTCTCAGTTTTTAAGAGTCTCTTGTGCTTTGGCTCACTCCCTCTCTAACCTCTTTTTTTTTCTTCCCCTCCCCCATGGTCTTCTGTTAAGTTTCTCAGGATCCACACAAGAGTGAAAACATATGGTATCTTTCTCTGCCTGACTTATTTCACTTAGCATAACACTCTCCAGTTCCATCCATGTTGCTACAAAAGGCCATATTTCATTCTTCCTCATTGCCACGTAGTATTCCATTGTGTATATAAACCACATTTTCTTTATCCATTCATCAGTTGATGGATATTTAGGCTCTTTCCATAATTTGGCTATTGTTGAACGCACTGCTACAAACATTGGGGTACAAATGTCCTGAGGCATCAGCACTCCTAAATCCCTTGGGTAAATTCCTAGCAGTACTATTGCTGGGTCATAGGGTAAATCTATTTTTAATTTTTTGAGGAACCTCCACACTGTTTTCCAGAGCGGCTGCACCAGTTTGCATTCCCAATAGTGCAAGAGGGTTCCCGTTTCTCCACATCCTTGCCAGCATCTATAGTCTCGTGATTTGTTCATTTTAGCCACTCTGAGTGGTGTGAGATGATATCTGAGTGTGGTTTTGATTTGTATTTCCCTGATGAGGAGTGACATTGAGCATTTTTTCATGTGTCTGTTGGCAATCTGGATGTCTTCTTTAGAGAAGTGTCTATTCATGTTTTCTGCCCATTTCTTCACTGAATTATTTGTTTTTTGGGTGTGAACCTTGGTGAGCTCTTTATAGGTTTTGGATACTAGCCTTTTGTCCGATATGTCATTTGCAAATATCTTTTCCCATTCCGTTGGTTGCCTCTTAGTTTTGTTGGTTGTTTCCTTTGCTGTGCAGAAGCTTTTTATCTTCATGAGTTCCTAATAGTTCATTGTTGCTTTTAATTCCCTTGCCTTTGGGGATGCGTCAAGTAAGAAATTGCTGCGGCTGAGGTCAGAGAGGTTTTTTCCTGCTTTCTCCTCTAGGGTTTTGATGGTTTCCTGTCTCACATTCAGGTCCTTTATCCATTTTGAGTTTATTTTTGTGAATGGTGTAAGAAAGTGGTTTAGTTTCATCCTTGTGCATGTTGCTGTCCACTTCTCCCAGCATCATTTGTTAAAGAGACTGTCATTTTTCCATTGGATATTCTTTCCTGCTTTGTCAAAGATTAGTTGGCCATACATTTGTGGGTCCAATTCGGGAATCTCTATTCTATTCCATTGGTCTATGTGTTGGTTTTTATGCCAATACCATGCTGTCTTGATGATGACAGCTTTGTAGTAGAGGCTGAAGTCTGGGATTGTGATGCCTCCTGTTTTGGTCTTCTTCTTGCAAATTACTTTGGCTATTCGGGGCCTTTTGTGGTTCCATACAAATTTTAGGATTGCTTGTTCTAGCTTCCAGAAGAATGCTGGTGCAATTTTGATTGGGATTGCATTGAATGTGTAGATAGCTTTGGGTAGGATTGACATTTTAACAATATTTATTCTTCCAATCCATGAGCATGGAATGTTTTTCCATTTCTTTATATCTTCTTCAATTTCCTCCATAAGCTTTCTATAGTTTTCAGCATACAGATCTTTTACATCTTTGGTAGATTTATTCCTAGATATTTTATGCTTCTTGGTGCAATTGTGAATGGGATCAGTTTCTTTATTTGTCTTTCTGTGGCTTCATTATTGGTGTATAACAATGCAACTGATTTCTGTACATTGATTTTGTATCCTGTGACTTTGCTGAATTCATGTATCAGTTGTAGCAGACTTTTGGTGGAGTCTATTGGGTTTTCCATGTATGATATCATGTCATCTGCAAAAAGTGAAAGCTTGATTTTGTCATTGCCAATTTTGATGCCTTTGATTTCCTTTTGTTGTCTAGTTGCTGATGCTAGCACTTCCAACACTATGTTAAACAACAGTGGTGAGAATGGACATCCCTGTCGTGTTCCTGATCTCAGGGAGAAAGCTTTCAGTTTTTCCCCATTGAGGATGATATTAGCTGTGGGCTTTTCATAAATAGCTTTTATGATGTTGAAGTATGTTCCTTCTATTCTGACATTCTCGAGGGTTTTTATTAAGAAAGAATGCTGAGGGGCGCCTGGGTGGCGCAGTCGGTTAAGCGTCCGACTTCAGCCAGGTCACGATCTCACGGTCCGTGAGTTCGAGCCCTGCGTCAGGCTCTGGGCTGACGGCTCAGAGCCTGGAGCCTGTTTCCGATTCTGTGTCTCCCTCTCTCTCTGCCCCTCCCCCGTTCATGCTCTGTCTCTCTCTGTCCCAAAAATAAATAAACGTTGAAAAAAAAATTTAAAAAAGAATGCTGAATTTTGTCAAATGCTTTTTCTGCATTGATTGACAGGATCATATGGTTCTTATCTTTTATTAATGTGATGTATCACATTGATTGATTTGTGAATGTTGAACCAGCCCTGCAGCCCAGGGATGAATCCCACATGATCATGGTGTATAATTCTTTTTATATGCTGTTGAATTCGATTTGCTGGTATCTTATTGAGAATTTTTGCATCCATATTCATCAGGGATATTAGCCTGTAGTTCTTTTTTTTTTTTTTTTTTTTTTTTTGCTGAGTCTCTTTCTGGTTTAGGAATCAAAGTAATGCTGGCTTCATAGAATGAGTCTGGAAGTTTCCCTTCCTTTTCCATTTTTTGGAATAGCTTGAGAAGCATAGGTATTATCTCTGCTTTAAATGTCTGGTAGAATTCCCCTGGGAAGCCATCTGGTCCTGGACTCTTATTTGTTGGGAGATTTTTGATAACTGATTCAATGTCTTCGCTGGTTATGGGTCTGTTTAAGCTTTCTATTTCTTCCTGCTTGAGTTTTGGAAGTGTATGGGTGCTTAGGAATTTGTCCATTTCTTCCAGGTTGTCCAGTTGGTTGGCATATAATTTTTCATAGTATTCCCTGATAATAGCTTTTATTTATGAGAGATTTGTTGTAATGATTCCATTTTCATTCATGATTTTATCTATTTGGGTCATCTCCCTTTTCTTTTTGAGAAGCCTGGCTAGAGGTCTATCAATTTTGTTTATTTAAAAAAAAAACAACAACTCTTGGTTTCATTGATCTGCTTTACAGTTTTTTTAGATTCTGTATTGTTTATTTCTGCTCTGGTCTTTATTATTTCTCTTCTTCTGCTGGGTTTGGGGTGTCTTTGCTGTTCTACTTCTATTTCCTTTAGGTGTGCTATTAGATGTTGTATTGGGTATTTTTCTTGTTTCTTATGATAGGCCTGGATTGCAATGTATTTTCCTCTCAGGACTGCCTTCGCTGCATCCCAAAGCATTTGGATTGTTGTATTTTCATTTTCATTTGTTTCCACCTATTTTTTAATTTATTCTCTAATTGCCTGGTTGACCCATTCATTCTTTAGAAGGGTGTTCTTTAACCTCCATGCTTTTGAGGTTTTCAGACTTTTTCCTGTGGTTGATTCCAAGCTTCATAGCATTGTGGTCTGAAAGTGTGCATGGTATGATTTCAATTCTTTTATACTTACTAAGGGCTGTTTTGTGACCCACTATGTGATCTATCTTGGAGAATGTTCCGTGTGCACTCAAGAAGAAAGTATATTCTGTTGCTTTGGGATGCAGAGTTCTAAATATATCTGTCAACTCCATCTGATCCAATGTATCTTTCAGGGCCCTTGTTTCTTTATTGATCCTGTGTCTAGATGATCTATCCATTGTTGTAAGTGGAGTATTAAAGTCCCCTGAAATTACCACATTCTTATCGATAAGGTTGCTTATGTTTGTGATTGTTGTTTTATATATTTGGGGCCTCCTCTATTTGGTGCATAGACATTTACAATTGTTAGCTCTTCCTGATGGATAGACCCTGTAATTATTATATAATGCCCTTCTTCAAGGGATCCCCTTAGGATCTCTTGTAGGCTGTGGTGATGAATTCCTTCATATTTTGTTTGTTTGGGAAGACCTTTATCTCTCCTTCTATTCTGAATTACAGACTTGCTGGATGAAGAATTCTCAGCTGCATATTTTTTCTGTTCATAACATTGAAGCTTTCCTGTCATTCCTTTCTGGCCTGCCATGTTTAAGTAGATAGGTCTGCCACTAGTCTTATGGGTCTCCCTTTATATGTTAGGGCGTGTTTATCCCTAGCTGCTTTCAGAATTTTCTCTTTATCCTTGTATTTGGCCAGTTCCATTATTATATGTCCTGCAGAAGATTCATTCAAGTTATGTCTGAAGGGAGTTCTCTGTGCCTCTTGGATTTAAATGCCTTTTTCCTTCCCCAGATCAGGGAAGTTATCAGCTATGATTTCTTCAAGTACACCTTCAGCCCCTTTCTCTCTCTCTTCCTTTTCTGGAATTCCTATTATATATATATTGTTCCATTTGATTGCATCACTTAGTTCTCTAATTCTCCCCTCATACTCCTGGACTTTTTAATCTCTGTGTTTCTCAGCTTCCTCCTTTTCCATAATTTTATCTTCTAATTCACCTATTCTCTCCTCTGCCTCTTCAATCCGAGCTGTGGTCACCTCTATTTTATTTCGCACCTCATTTATAGCATTTTTAGCTCCTCATGACTATTTCTTAGTCCCTTGATCTCTGTAGCAATATATTCTCTGTTGTCCTCTATACTTTTTTCAAGCCCAGTGATTAATTTTATGACTATTATTCTAAATTCTTGTTCAATTGTATTGCTTAAATAGTTTTTGATCAATTCGTTAGCTGTCGCTACTTCCTGGAGTTTCTTTTGAGGAGAATTCTTCTGTTTTGTCATTTTCAATACTTCCTGGGGTGGCACAGAACTGCAGGGCACTTCCCCTGTGCTGTCTGGAGTAACTCGTCTTGCTGTGTGGGGCCACAGTCAGACCTGATGTCTGTGCCCAGCCCACTGCTGGGGCCACAGTCAGACTGATGTGTACCTCATCTTCCCCTCTCCCAGGGGCAGGACTCACTGTGGAGTGGTGTGGCCCCTGTCTGGGCTACTTGCACACTGCCAGGCTTGTGGTGCTGCTTTGATGGGATCTGGCATATTAGCCAGGGTGGATCTTCAAGGTGCACAGGGGTGGGAGGGGTAGGCTTAGCTTGTTTTGCTGTTGGTGGCCCCCTGCGGAGGGGCCCTGTAGCACTGGGTGGGAGACAAACCTGTCGTCATTGGAATGGATCCACAGAAGTGCAGCATTGGGTGTTTGCGCAGTGCAAGCAAGTTGGATGATGGGAACTGGTTCCCTTTGGGATTTTGACTGGGGAATGGTAGAGGGAGAATGTGCTGGCCAGTGCCTTTGTTCCCTGCCGAGCTGAGTTCTGTCTTCCAGGGCTCAACACTTCTCCCTCCCGTTGTCCTCTCACCCTCCCGCTCTCAGAGCAGAGCTGTTGACTTATAACATTCCAGATGTTAAGTCCTACTGGCTGTCAGAACTCACGCAGTCTGACCCCTCTGCTTTTGCAAGCAAGACTCAGGGGCTCTGCCTTGCCAGGCAGGCTGCCCCTCCACTGCCCCAGCTCCCTCCACCAGTCCGTGTAGCATGCATTGCCTCTCCACCCTTCCTACCTTCTTCTGTGGGTCTCTTGTCTACACTTGGCTCCAGAGAGTCTGTTTTGCTAGTCTTCTGGCAGTTTTCTGGGTTATTTAGGCAGATATGGGTGGAATCTAAGGGATCAGCAGGACAAGGTGAGCCCAGAGTCTTCCTATGCTGCCATCTTCCCAAAAACCTTTATAGTTTTTTATAATCATGACTAGATAGTTCAAATTTTAAAAGTAATACTGAATTTTTCTCTTAACATGTATAATTATGTTAATTTATTTTCAATTGTTAAACCAAACGTAAATTCCTAAAGGCACTCAATTTGCTCATGACATATTTTTTTCTTTGTGTATATATCAGTAGATTGTATTTACCAAATCCTTACTTTGATTTATTTTTAAATTGTGTTCAAGAGAAATATTTTTTTTTCAAGAGTTCAAGGTAACTTTTAAAGAACTAAAGAGTAACTTTCCTTTCATGTATGCTCATTTTGGTTTTGTACCAAGATTATCTTTGTGTCGTAAAATTAATTGGCAAGGGTTTTTTTGTTTTTTTTTTTTATATTCTCGGGGTGCCTGGGTGGCACAGTCGGTTAAGCGTCCGACTTCAGCCAGGTCACGATCTCACGGTCCGTGGGTTCGAGCCCCGCATCAGGCTCTGGGCTGATGGCTCGGAGCCTGGAGCCTGTTTCCGATTCTGTGTCTCCCTCTCTCTCTGCCCCTCCCCCGTTCATGCTCTGTCTCTCTCTGTCCCAAAAATAAATAAACTTTGAAAAAAAAATTTTATATTCTCTACACCTTTATATGTATTCTCCCCCAAATGTTTGGTAAAATTTATCACTGATTCAATCTGGAGTTTCTTCATAACAAAGTGTTTAATTACTGATTAATTATTTAGGGTTGTGAATATTTTATATTTATTTTTGATTGGGTTTAATAATAATATTTTCTAAGAATATATCTATTTTTCAAGTTTTTGACATAAAGTTGTTCATAATAGTTACTAGTTATGTTTTTATACCTGTAGGAAACTGTGATGGCATTCCTTTCCATTCCTAATATTTGTTATTTGTGTTTTATGTCATATGTATATAATATATAACATATATATAATGTAATTTGTATATAATTAAATATTATATGCTTATATATTTAATTATATAGAATATATATGACTATATAATTACTTGTACCTTTGTATTCCTAAATATATTATAATTATACTTATATAAACATATTTAAAATACATTTTAATTATATATGCATATAATATATAGAATTTAATATATAATTTTATATATGTGTATATAGGGAAAAAGAAAAAAGAGAAAAAATAATGAGCAAATAATATAATAAATTGCCATTAACTCATCACTCAGTTTCAAAAATCATAAACTTATACCCAAATGTTTTGTCTGAAATCCTATAATCCTCTTAACATGAACACACATGCAAAATTATTTTTAAATAAATTACAGAGATCTTTTGGCCATTTAGTAAATTCAGTTGAGAATAGACTTTTTCTACTGAGTTATTTTCCTTTTCATACTGACTTGTAGCCTATTAGATTCAAAAATATATCTATTTTTAACATGGACCCTCCCTGATCAACCTATCTAAAATAACATCTCATGTCAAGTTCTGTTATTCCCTTACTTTTATTCTCTCTTTAGCACTTGCTAAAATCCAAGGTTTATTAATATATTTATTTATTTATTTATTTATTCATTATTGTCTGTCTTCCCTATAAATGAAAACTACTGTCTGATTTGTTTCCTACAGTTTTCCTGGTGGCCAGAACAGCAATTTGTACATAACAGACACTCAATAAGGATTTTTTGGATGAATTAATTTATTTTTAATAGACTGATATACATTCTGGATATACTAGTCTGGATATACTAAGCTCTTGTTGCTTACTTCACTTACATCCAATCTTTGTAAGTTTATGATGCCTTTTTATGTACAGATGTATTTAATTTTAATGTTGTCAAACTAATAAATAATTTTTGTATGATTGTCTACTTAAATATCTGTCCCTATCCTGAGAATATAAAAAAAATCATTCTATATGTTCTTGTAAGGATATATTTGATTTTGCCTTTCACATATTTTTCTGAAACATTTTTATAAATTGTGTCTGTCAGAAATCTACATTTTTTTCTTGAATGGATAGTCTGATGACTTTGTTGAATAGTTTACCTTTTGCCTATTGATCTGCAATGCCATTTATTCTCATTTAAGGTTTGATTTTCTACTAAAGAAAATTTATTTATTATTTGTTGTCTCTAAACCATTGCCACACTATTTTAATTTCCACAGCTTCATTATACGCTTTGCTAGGTTTTAACTGGTCAATGCCCACACACTTTGGTTCCTGTCTCAGGAGTCCCCCAAAACACTCCCAGTTACCCGGACAGGCTGTTATACTCACAGTTACTGTTTATTATAGTAGAAGGATACAGATTAGACCAAGAAAGGAAAAGGTATGTACCACAGAGTCTAGTAGCGACTAGGCATGAGCTTCCCTTATGTTTTTCTAGTAGAGTTAGACATCACTTAATATTCCTTGCCATTATACGTAATAAAATGTGCAGTATTGTCAACTGAGAAGGTTTACATAAGTCTTGGTGTGTGGGGCTTTTATTGGTGTTAGTGACATAGACAAGAACCACTCACATGACTGACAGCTGCTCAGTTTCCAGTGGCCCCACCCCTCACAATCAAAGTAATAAGAAAAACTGCAGTGAAGGGTTAACATGGCAGCCTGAATCCCCAAAATCCACGTTCCAAAGGTCTTCAAGACTGACCCCTGATGGGCTCTTGGAGATAACTTCTGAGCCCTGGGGATACGCTACCTGATATGTCTCTGTATTCTTAAGGTACAAGATGGTATAGGCTAATTCTGTGATTTATGGTGAACATCTGTTTTTGTATGTGTGCAGCTCTGGGCCACGTTGTGACATATCAGGCAGCATATCCCCAGGGCTCAGAAGTTATCTCCAAGAGCCCATCAGGGGTCAGTCTTGAAGACCTTTGGACCGTGGATTTTGGGGATTCAGGCTGCCATGTTAACCCTTTACTGCACCTTTTCTTATTCAAAATCATTTTAATTTTTCTTGGCCCCATGCTCATCCATATGGATTTTAAATTTGTTCTGTTGAGTTCAGTGAAATATCCTGTTAATATTTATATTTGAATTGCGTTGTATTTAACGACTAAATATCTTTGTGGTATTTAGATTTCTGAAGCAAAATCTTGGTTTTCCTATTTATTTTGATTTTTTTTCTCTCTCTGAAAGAAAATACTATATATATTTATCCGCCAAAGTGTGGCAAACATGTGTTACACTTATTTTAAGGTACATCACTTTCTTGTGCACATTATAAATTATATGCTATAGTATTTTATTTAAGGTATTTGCATCCCCCTTTATAAGTGAGCTTAGTCTGTAATGCTTTGTTTTTATACTTGCCCTGTGTTTTTCTATTTCTTTTTATTTCATTTCTACTCTCTGGAACAGATGATGTAAGACTAGAATTATGTTTCTTAAATATAATTTATTATCAATATAATTTTGGTACTTTCATTGGAGTTCATTTTTTAAAGTTTATTTATTTATTTTGAAAAGTGGAAGGGTCAGAGAAAGTGGGGGGGGGGAGAGAAGGAGTCCCAAGCAGGATCCATGCTGTCAGCTTGGAGTCCTACACAAGGCTTGATCTCACAAACTGTGAGACCTGAGCTGAAATCAAGAGTCAGACTTCATTTCTGGCTGTGGGTGACTGAGCCACCCAGTGCCCCTGTTGAAGTTCATTTTAAAGTATTGATTCAATTAATTTAATTTAGTAGGTTTATAAAAGTTTTCTACCTTATGTAATTACTTTAAGATATTTTTCTAGGAAACAAGCCACTGAAGCTTCAAATTTATTTTACCAATTTATATTTCCTTATAATTTACTTTTTTAAAAGTATATTTTTGTATATAAAAATTTTTAATACAAATGTTAATCATCTGTATTCTTTCTCTTTATATAAAGGGATATGGCTAAGGTTTGTCTATTAGTCTTTTAAAATACTCAACTTTGGTTTTGTTGATCTTTACTTTTAAATCTTTGTCATAAAAATATTTATTTTTATTTCATTAATACCACCTAGCTTGTGAATTTCATCCATCTAATATTTCCATTTAGTGTCTTTTTTGTTACTTATTTTAAGCTCCGTGTTATTTGCTTTACATCCTTGATGTGATACTTTTATTTCTGTTTAGCTCTAAAGAACTGTGGTAGTGTTGATGGGAATGTAAATTGGTGCAGTCACTATGGAAAACAGTAGAAAAGTTCTTCAAAAAATTAAAAATAGAATTACCATAGGATCCAATAATTTCTCTACTGGGTATTTACCCAGAGAAAATGAAAACACTAATTCAAAGAGATATATTCACCTCTGTCTTTACTGCAGCATTATTTATAACAGCCAAGATATGAAAGCAACTTAAGTGTCCATTGATAGATGAATGAATAAGAAGATGAATGAATAAGAAAAATTTGTACATATGGGGTGCCTGGTTGGCTTAATCAGTTAAATGGCTCTTAATTTTGGCTCAATTCATGACCACAGGGTCGTGGGATTGAGCCCCATGTTTGTCTCTGTGCTGGGTGTGAAGCCTGCTTGGGATTTTCTGTCTCCCTCTCTTTCTGTCCCTTCCATGCTCATGCTCTTTGTCTCTCTCAAAATAAATAAACATTTTTTAAAAAGATGTGTATATATGTATATACAGTAAAACCTTGGATTGCAAGTAACTTCTTTTGCAAGTGTTCTGTAAGATGACCAAACATTTCTGATAAATTTTAACTTGACAAACGAGCAATGTCTTGTAATATGAGTATATGTGATGCTGAATGTCACATGATTACAACTGAGTCAATGATTCTTTCTCTCTCTTTTTCTCTTTCTCTAGCTGCAGGATTGTGGGTGATTGTCAATGCAATGCCACATTCCTTTCAAAATCCTTGAAAGGAGGCAAAAGCAAATGTCATTGGATAAAGTTTCATGAAAAGAAAAAGATTCCATTGAGCTAATAAATAGCAGCAATTTGTTAGTAATAGTGAAAGTCATCCTACACAATAACCCTCCTCTCTCTTGTCTCCCTCACACCAGCCATGAAGATTTTCAAAGGTAAGTGCAGATTAATTAGTTTCTTTTTCTTTATGTTTTGTATTTTCTTTATTATTTTGTATTATATTACATTATCATAATCATTTTATATGAATATTTTTGGGTTGTGGAACAAATCATATGAGCTTCCATTACATCTTATGGGGAAATTCACATATATATACAAGTGGTTTGTATTACAAGCATGTTTATGGAATAAATTGTGCTCAAAAACCAAGATTTTACTGTGTATACATATATACAGGATGGATAATATTGTATAAATGGAATATTATACAGCCATTAAAAAGGATGAATCATGCCATTTGTGACATTATGAATGGACCTAGAAGTTATGCTAAATGAAATAAGTTGTAAGACAAATACCATGTAATTTCACTCATCTGTGGAAACTAAAAAGTAAATAAACAAAAACACAGAACTAGACTTATGGCTGCCAGAGGGGAGGAGTTTGGGTGGATGTACGAAATGGGTGAAAAAGGAGTGGGAGACACAGACTTCTGGTTATGGAATGAATAAGCCATGAGAATAAAAGACACAGTATAAGGGATGTAGTCAATGATATTATTATAGCATTGTGTGGTGACAGATTGTTGGTAGCTACATTTGTGATGAGCGTGGCATAATGTATAAACTTGTAAAATCAGTATGTTATACATCTGAAATTAATGTAACATTGTATGTCAACTGTACTCAAATAAAAAAATAAAAATAAAATAATGTGGTAGTTTTAAAATATGTCTACAATATATGTGTCACACCTTCCATCAAAAGTCAGAATATAACCTTTTTCCCATGAATGTGGGCTGCTGAACTTAGTGAAGAGCTTCTTTTAGTGGGTCTTTGTGGATCTTGGACATCTCAGTTTCTGGGGAAAACCAGCCACCATCTTGAGAGGATGCTTAAGAAGCCCTGTGGAGAGGCCCACATGGAGTGGAATCCATATCAGCACCTACTTCTCAGAAATGTGACTAAACTGCCTTGAAAGTGCATTCTTTAGCTCAAGTGAAGTCTTCAAATGAATGAAGCTCTAGACAACATCTGACTGCTGACTCAGAAAGCCCTCAAGCCAGAATCACTTAATTGAGCTGTTCACAAATGTGAGCATAGTGTCTTTTTCTTTTGGTTGGTAAATGTCTGCTATATATTTTTTATATATTTACCTTGATATTTTTGTCTCTTTTTATTATATGCATGTTTACTTTTGGCATTTTTTATACCACAAAATAATCCAATCCAAATATCTCTTTTTATTATCATCTATTTTATTCACTTAGCCTCCCTGTCAATCAGTGAGGGAGAGAGTCCTGCACTAGGCCTAAGGAATAGCTAAACATGTGAAGGCTGCACACGCAAGCAGAGTGAACAAGCATGGTCTGTGGAAGACAGACTTTGTAGTAACAAGAGGTTGAGGTGGCACTTAATTCTTGTGACTGGAACCCATAATAAAGAGAATTCTTTGTCTAGAGTTGGTAGAGGGAATTGCAGTTAAGCCATTCAAGATCTCCAGTTTTAGATGTCAGGGTGAAACATATTAATTTTAAGCCTTACACCAAATATATTTTATTTGTTTATATATACTATATTACTAATATATTTCAATTTATTTCAATAATTTTATTGTATGCTATAGATTACTTTAGCTTTTATGTTTTTGTTTTTTTCTTTCTCCCTTTCTCCCTTTCTTTCTTCCTTCCTTCATCCTTCCCTTTTTTATTTCTCTCTCTCTTTCTTCCTTCATTTCTTTTTTTTCCTCTCTCCTTCTTTCTTTCTTCATCATGATAAGTACACTCTTTAATCCTCATCCCCCAACCCACATATCCTCCAGTAACCATCAGTTTGTTCTCTCTAGTTAAGAGTCTGTTAATTGGTTTGTCTTTTTTTCCCCCTTTGCTCTTTTGTTTTGTTTGTTAAATTCCAAATATGAGTGAAATCATATGGTATTTGTGTTTCTCTAACTTATTTTGCTTAGCATTATACTCTGTAGCTTCATCCATGTCATTGCAAATGAAATTATTCTTTTCTGTGTGTGTGTGTGTGTGTTCATATATACCACATCTTCTTTATCCATTCTGCTATCAATGGCTCCTTGGGATGCTTCCCATGTATCCTTTTGAATTAGTGTTTTTGTATTTTTTGGGTGAATACCTAGTGGCATGATTACTGGATTGTATGGTATTGTATTTTTAACTTTTGAGGAACTTCCATATTGTTTTCCATAGTGGCTGTACCTATTGCATTCCCACAAGAGGGTTACTTTTTCTCCACATCTCTGCCAACATTTTTTGTTTCCTGTGTTGCTGATTTTAGCTATTCTGACAGGTGTGAGGTGATACCTCGTTGTAGTTTTGATTTGTATTTCCCTGATGATAAGTGATATTGAGCATCTTTTCATGTGTCTGTTGGCCATCTGTATGTCTTCTTTGGAAACATTTCTATTTATGTGGTCTGCCCTATTTTTTTGGATTATTTTTGGGGGCTGTTGAGTTGTATCAGTTCTTTATATATATTTTAGATATTAACCCTTTATTAGTTATGTCATTTGTAAATATCTTCTCTCATTCAGTAAGTTGCCTTTTAGTTTTGTTTATTTTTTCCTTCCAGTGAAGAAACTTTTTTATTTTGATGTGGTCTCAATAGTTTATTTTGGCCTTAGGAGACATGTCTAGAAAAATGTTGTTATGGCCAAAGTTAGAGACACTATTGCCTGTCCTCTCTCCAAGTATTTTTATGGTTTCAGGTCTCATATTTAGGTCTTTCATCCACTTTGAGTGTATTTTTGCATATGGTCTTAGTAAGTGATCCAATTTCATTCTTTTGAATATGGCTCTCCAGTTTTCTCAACATGATTTGTTGAAAAGACTGTTTTTCCCATTGTATATTTATTCCTCATTTGTTTAAGATTAACTAATCATATAATTGTAGGCTTATTTCTGGGGTTTCTGTTCTAGTCCATTGATCTATGTGTCTATTTTTGTGCCAATACCATACTGTTTTAATTATTACTGCTTTGTAATGTAACCTGAAATCTTGAATTGAGATGCCTCCAGATTTGTTTTTCTTTTTCAAAATTGCTTTGACTATTCAAGGTCTTCTGTGATTCTATACACAATTTTAGGATTGTTCTACCCCTGTGAAAAATGCTGTTGGTATTTTGATGTAGGGACTACATTAAATGTATGGATTGCTTTGGGTTCTGTTTTTATTTTTTAATGTCTTTTGCCAAATACTTATAGATTCTATTTGTCTATATTTTAAGTTCCCTGTTAGATTTTAATAAATATACTTAACTTTATAGTCTTAAATCAATCAGTTAATAAGAGCAGTTCAAGGACCTTGGAACCCATGAATTCTGATTGACTCCTTTTAAACTTTCATATTTTTTCACATCTGATATTTTAGCTCTAAATGGTTTTTATACCTCCAAGTTAGTTATTACTGCTCTTATGACAACTATACCATTATTTTGTATCTTCATGCCGCTTGGATTAATCTGTTGGAATGCTGGGTAGAGGATCTTCTCCTTCACAGTTGCTTTGTGTGTACTTATGCCAGATGACTACAGTTGACACAGTGATGTCCACCCTGATATTCCTTCAGTAATAAGATGATTATTGTCCTCAGACTGACAGTCCCACCAACAGACAGTGGTCAGCTGTCAGCCCCCTTATGACATTGCCCTGTGACTGAAGGTCATAGGCATCCAGAGACTGGTCATCTCAGAGTTCTATAGGCCCTACTTCTTGCCCTATTCAGAACAATTTTTAAGGGCCATCTAATCTTTAGAACTCCTTGAGGGGTTGGCTGAAGCTTGCCTTTCCCTGTGCTGAGTCTTGCATTCTTCCCCTAATTCCAGGTGTAGATTTCAAGAGCACTTTAATAATCCTTCTGCATATTAATTTTTATCTCAGAATCTGTTTCACGTGACAGTGCTGCAGTGTAATTATCATCCAAGATGAAATTTCTATCAGTGTCTTAGCTTTTGTACTCCTAGACTATAAGGAGAGTATAAATTCAGACACAAATATACTGGAAGTGTCAACATTTTCCTACTAATTCTTAGGGGAGACCTTGTTTTACCACCCCAAATCTGGGATTAGACAGCTGGGCTTTCTGTTGTTTCCCTAAACCTGTGGGAGGTTGATTGTTTTTCTGTCTTCTTTACTTGTTGAGGAAGTGTCAGCATATAAAGCAGCCTTAGTAGGTATAATTTCTATGTCATACAGCCCAAAGCACCACCTTGTCCCAAAAGATGAAGGCATCAGTGGGGTCTCTTCATGTATTCACTGTTCTGGATTGCAGTTTCTTTTTAAACTTCAGTCTTGGGGATTTACTTTGCTGGGAACTCAGCTATCCTTTTAAAAGTATGTTTGCTGCAGTACTCAGCAACTTTAAATATTCTTGACTAGATACATATTAAATTATCTTGTCTACCTTATTGCTGTGAATGAATATCTTCTCATTTTAAATGATATGAGCATTTGTTTATGTGTTGATTTCTTGTGAGTTTGGGTTGTACAAATCATCCTTTCAGAAGTCTACCTTTGTATGAACTGGTATACTGAGCATCTAAAACTGAAAAGCTCTCCTCCAAGTGGAGAGACTGCCTTGATAGTGCCTGAACAGCTAATATGCCCATCTTGAAGACATCTGTTTAGCTGAACACATTATCTACTTAAAGAAATAAGGTACTTAGGTTCATTTAGTTAAGGAAGTCCAAATACCCTGTACTTTTACATTCATTCATTCATTCATTCATTCACTCATTCTTCCTGTAACCCTGATCTGGCTCAAGCTCTGGAGCCAATGAGGACTCAACATATATATTTTGATGAATAAGTGTAAGAAGTGATTTTCCTCATTCTGTACTTCCAAAGAGTGAAGAGAAAATAAACATTAATGAGTTTGTTGGAATAGAACTATGTTAGATGTTTTTGTTGTTTTTTTTTTTTCCCGCTAGACAGAAGAGTAAGGGTACAACAGTCAGCATCAGGTTGTTATCAAATGACAGATTTGAGTATCATCAGTGGAGGAACTTCAACCCTTGCAAAAGAGAACATCACAATTAACACCTGTCTCCATCTAAGCCTTGAAGCAGCACCAAAATGGCTGTTCACAACCTACTCGGAACTCTCCAAGACATTGTTTATGAATGCCTTCCACCTCATAATGAGTGGTGCTTTTCATAGACCTTAGAATTATTTTCTTTAACTTTAAAAAGATTTAGAAATGTTTTCCTGAATTACTGTGCAGCACAATAAATGTCTTTCACCACTAGCTGAATCTTTGCAGTAAAAGATTGTTTTGCACTAAATAATTATATTGGAGTAATTGTAAATGCTTAGCCCAGAGAAGCTGGAATCACTTTAACATAATATGTTCATATTTTGCAAATTAAATTTTTACTTTCTTTTAAGGAGTGATGTAGAGTCCTTTCATCTGTTCTACACTGAAGAATATAAACGAGGGAATGGGTACCGACTTTTTCAAGCTGGAAGAATCTTTTGAGGTCACTGAAGGGAAATTTCCACTTTATGTAAATATTGACATTATAATAGATGGGACATATGGGCATTAGAGGAGGAATGCATGGGTCATTTGAAACCAGGGCCATTTCTCCCCACTTTTCTTTATCCTTACCTCAATCCTACCATCAATAAATACTTCTCTTTTCTTTCTTCCACTAATATATACCTGACCTGTCTTGTGCTTCATGCTAAATTGTTAATGGTTGATAATGCCTTGATCTTATACCACTTCCCTAAACAGAATGTTTAGGTAGCATTTGGAAATGTTTTGTTTGTTTTGTTTTTTAACCAAAAATAAATGAATCTGAAATAGAGATTTTTGGAGCACTGTGTAAGCTATTCATAGGGCCAAAACCAATGATTTAGTGTGATGTTCTTTACAACGTTTCTAAAGTGAAAAAGTCTATAATCCACGTGTGAGGTCAGTCCCAGTGTGGTCTATAGATGGATTATCCCATGACTAATAACCTTGAAAGATTTTATTTCATATCATCCACCAGCTATTTGGATCTCCCTTAATCTTCGGATGGAGGATGGGCATCACTAATGAGCACACAGTCAATTTGTATTGAACACAAACAGCCTAAGTGAGCATTTAAAAATTTCATCCTGGTAATGCCAGTAATTCTAGGAATAACTTCAATTATTTACACATTATAAAATTACCTTGAATTTCTCAGATTGATTTGCATTTCATCATAGTATCTAGAAACCAGTCCGGGTCAAGGAATTTTTTCTTGCAGAATCTACCAGATTTTAGGAGGGAATCCATAAATGCAAAACGAAAACACAAACTATATGTTAACTTGAAATTGGCAGGGCCAAACTCTTCCTCAGGAGCTTGTGGGTCTATGCCCACCATGGCCTTGGCAAATCTCTTTTCTTTTCTCCTCTATTTCTTCTCTGGATGATAGTATAATTCAAGAACCTATCCCCCTGTTCAGCCTTCAGGGACACACCACTACTCTCTTTGCCTGGTCTAGCTCCCTTCAAATGTCATCTCTATGCCTCTTTCCAATTTCTCCCTTAGTCTTTGGAATTTGGACTTCATAGACACCTATAACACAATGGCCATTAGTTATTGCTCCCATGAAAATTAAGCTACACAATGACCCTTCTCTACCTGGTCCCCTTCTGGAGACCTTCTCCTCACTATTATTCTGGCACATATCCTGAGGAAATCTAATCATTTTAACATTTTCAGAATGCCCTTTTCCCTCCCACCAGATAAAATATGTAAACAATAATTACTGTGGCATATGAAGATATCTAATGGAGGATAATTTGTACAGCAAAAGGCTGGAAGGTACCAAAATCAACAGAAATCTAGTTAAATTGTGGACCATTCTAAAGTGCAACCCTCTGCACAATGAGGTAGGTGTGTCTACACTGGAATGGAAAGATTACTGTGATATTAGCAAATGAAAAAACAAGTTGTGGTATGGTAAAAAGCATGACTTTAGTAGTAGAAAGATAAAATATGATAAAGAAGAAACATGTCTTTAGGAAATGTCTGGAAGGATCTACCAGCATTTTCTAAAAATGGGTAACTCTGAGGACTGAGACCACGATTGAGGGGTAGGAGTATGGGATGAGGAAGACTTATTGGAAAACAATTAATGTGGTTTTTTTTGGATAAATTGTGTTTAACATTAAAAAAGAGGATCCTTCCAACATTTCCATCTTTGAAACATCCTCCCTAACATGGAATCCTCTGGGTTCCCCTCCCCTCCTGGTTTCTAGTAGGAGTTATACAGGTGTCCATATTTTTATTTTTTTCTTCAACTGCAACTATTCATCCATGTTTGAGATCTAGCTTTTATTATATTATAATTCATCCTCTTCTCACTTCTGATTCTACGTGTCCACAACACGGCTGTCCCTAAAACCTTTTCCTCTTAATACCTTTCTCTATATTTTAACATTATTCTTCTAAAACAATTTTAAATGTTTTAAATTAATATTAGTCGAATTCTATTGGTCTTATGTAAATTTGTGTTGTTACAATCCGAATTGAGACAATCAGTTGTTGATGAGAAACAGAACTTTGACATAGACTAACCATTTATTCTTAGGCAAGTCACTAGAGTTCCAAGTCTCTGATTTGTTATCTGTAGAACAGGTATTCATAATTGTTACGGACCAGTGACTTCTTTGTGCCTCTCAGTGACCTGCTTTTTGAACAAGAGTGTCCCTAGCAGTTATCATATCCTTTCCCACTTTACGTGAGGTGTATGTGAGGGAGAAAACTGATTCTTTACTTTCAAGGAAAAAAAAAAAACGGTATCTGAAGAGCTGGCTATATTTGAGGAATTATGCTCCAGGAGACTCATCCAAATCTGGAACAAATTTAGGTGATGAAATCCTAGGCTTTGAGCTGATGCTGTCATGCGATGAGACTTTGGGAGACTTTGGGAAGATGTGATTATATTCTTCATGTGAGAGGGCCATAAATCCTACAAATCCAAGAGTAGATTGTGGTAGGCAGCCTCTCAGATAACTTGCTTGTTCCCTCCTCCTGGTATTTGTGTCCTTGTGTAATTCTCCCCCCAAGTATGAACTGAATCTTCTAACATACAGAATACAATAATAGTGATGAGATGTCCTTTCTGAGATTGTGTTACAAAAGACTGTGACTACCTTTCTCCCTTCCTTCCTTCCTTCTTTCCTTCCTTCTTCTCTCTCTCTCTCTCTCTCTCTCTCTCTCTCTCTCTCTTTCTGCCTCTCTTCTTCACTCTGTCTCAGGAAACCAGCTGTTATATCGAGAGCTTCCCAATGAAGAGGTCCACATGGGTGGCCTTGCTCAAAAGCCAAAAAGGACCTGAGTCCCTCAACCCAAACCTACAAGGACTGAATCCTGCCAACAGCCACATGGGTGTGTTTGGTAGTGGATCCTTGCTCAGGATTTAGATAAGACTAGTTCCAGCTTAATTAGAGACTGAGATGAAAAATGGCTTTAAGTCATGTCCAGATTCCTGACACACAGAAACTATGAAATGACATTTAAGCCACTAAGTTTTGGGGTGATTTTTAAATGAGGCAATAGATAACTAATATACAAGTTAAGTTAGATAGAATTATTCTAAAGTAATCTCTACTTCTGGATCTAAAAGCAAGGAAAGTCATTTCTGGTTGATAAGAAAGTTAAAAACCAATATGGCATATTTTTTTTATTTCCTTAAAATCCTGATTGTTTTAGGCTTAACAGCAGCTGTATTTATCTCAATATGAGATGAAATATGTGTGTAATAGTGCCTCAAGTCTAGTATTCACTGCCAGCACCCAAGCACCATGGCCAATGATTTTGGTGGCCCCTAAGTGAAAAAAAATCATTGAATGTTAAGCTTACAAATGCAATGTTATAAAATATCAAAATTGTGGTCATTATAATTCTCTCAGGTTTCTATCTTGAAGTATGGGGGCTTAGCACGGATATTCCCCCATCATTTTTTTTCCAAACATCTAACAGAATAAGATCATCAAGCAGTATTGAATCGCTATATTGTACACCTGAAAGTAATATTACACTATATGTTAACTAACTGGAATTTCAATACAAAATTAAAAAAAAAAAAGATCATTGGGATGCTTTGGTGGCTCAGTCAGTTAAGTGTATGACTCTTGATTTCAGCTCAGGTCATGATCTCATGGTTTGTAAACATCTGTAAACAAGGCACTACTCTTTATAGAAGCAAAAGATGACGTGGTCTAGGCAACAACAAAGTAAACATGAGAAGACACTACGCACATGCATATAACACAAGGTGGAAGACGCCAAATGCCACAGTGAGATATCAGTAAAGTGGCATGAGATTTGAAACTAGAAAGACTTTAGAGCTAATTCAGAGGATCAGTGAAAATTACATCTAGAGGATGTTACCCACAACAGCTCAGAGTCCTTGTGAGCTCTATACCCAGAAATGGATGACACTCCTGAGGCCATGTCACCTTTCTTGCTCACACTTACTACAGTGAGGTTGCTTCAGGGTGTCCTCTCACCTGTATGGTCAAAATCTTCCTTTGGGTATGAAGTTCTGGTTCCCTACTTCTTTGAAGCCTGATTATATTTCATTCTACACATATGGTGCTGTGCTCAGTCACAGCGGGGCATGTAGGCAACATTTCCTGAGCCAGCCCCAGCCGGTTTCCAAGTCTTGAATCATCTGCTTACCATAGAAGGTTTAGAGGCAAAGGTAATACTTGTGATGTGCCGTGAAGAATAGTGGATGTGGTGAGTGGCAATGTAAAAGGAAGTGCTCAACAACACTGGAGGAGAATATTCCAGGTTCTTAGCTTAAAGGCTATAGGTAGGTAAATATTGTACCTTTTCCTTCTTTGTGTTCAAACTAAGAAGCTTCAGTGGCCAAAACATTGGTTTATACAATTATCTTTGTAATTGGAAGCTTGTATAATGGATAATGTTTGTCTCTAAGATAAATTCTAAAGGAATTTGCCTTTGTGACTGGTTTTATTCACTGTAACTTAGAGGACAGATTAGGAGTAGTTAAAGAACGTGTGTTTTCAGTAGCTTTTTATATAAAAACTACATAACTTAGGAATTTGATGTATGCTATCAGGCAAAGAGAGCTCTAGCTATGCTGTATAAAGTATGAAACAGAAAGAGATGAGAAAAATGCCAGAAGTTTCCCTCTTGGCCTCTCAGTAAATTAACTCCTTTGCAATGTGGGTTGTCATGGTAACAGTAAGGGCTATGGAATTATGACATTGAAGAAGAAATTGTAATTTGGGGACCATTAAATTCATTGTGAAAGCTATTTCTTTGAGTTAGACTTGAAGAAGGGTATATTTGACTCCCAGGAAAAAATTGGGATATCATGAGGTTAATAAATTCTTCCAAGACCATTCTTTTCTCTATCATCATGGAGTTTTAGGACAAAAGAACTATAGGAAGTTGCACGCATGGGACAGATTTTGGCAGCAGTATGAATCATGGTGTCATGTTGGAAAAGAGTGGATTAGAGTAAGAATAGGGATTTAAAGATGTAATGAAGGACAATAAGATATCATGATGTTTGGAGAAGGGCTGCAAAATCAGTGGCCCCAAGCCAAACATCAGAAAAAATAATCGGACATGGTGCACTGTACAGAATGGGTGAAAGAGGGTGCAGATGAGTCATCAGAAGACTATTGCAATAGCTCAGCCTCAGGAAACAGAACATGTATTGCTGTGACTTCCTGAGTCTAAAAAAAGATCAATGATCTCAAAGAGATTTTAATGTACTAAATTGAGAAGCCAGTAGGAGACTATTCCTAACTAAGTTATATGAACTTTCAATGAGAAAAGCATGCAATTCCTTTGCTTCAGTTTTATGGGGATTTGAAATTTAGACTGAGGTATTTCTAGCTAAGCCACAATCAATTCCCATTTTGCTAAGCTTTGAGGAGATAGAAATTAAATGAGGGGCATTAATTCTGCTGAGAAAAGTGGAAGTGGTCTGCAAGAATTTAAGGCTGCTTTTCTGAATGTTTGTTGACAAGATATAAGGGTCTCGGCCTGGGAAACTGCACAGAAACTCCTTGGAAGCCCAAAGGCAATGAGAGAAATAAGGCATGAAAAAACACTAGGGTAGTGTCTTTGGTGCTGCCATTGAGCATAATCCCAGATCCTCATCCCCATGTGGCATGCTCATCCTTTCCCCCAAACCATGTACATGCACATAGCAGTCCTTTGGTCCCAGGACCCTTTTCCCTGGTGAGCTTTCACTTTCTGTGGGCTGCTGAAGCTTCTGAATGAGGGTGTTCCTGGAAGAGCTATACCTATGCCGTCATCATTTACCTGTAATCTCTTCTTAAGAATTTTAATTGTTAGAGGCTCCTGGGTGGCTCAGTCCATTAAGCATCCAACTTCAGCTCAGGTCACGATCCCGCGGTTTGTGAGTTCGAGCCCTGTGTTGGGCTGTGCTGACAGCTCAGAGCCTAGAGCCTGCTTTAGATTCTGTGTCTCTCTGCCCCTTCCCTGCTCTCTCTCTCACACACACACACACACTCTCTGTCTCAAAAAAAAAAAAAAATTAAAAAATAAATAAAAAGAAAAAAAGAATTTTAATTCTTGTAAGAGAAATTAACATGAGATCTACCTTCTTAAATTTTCAAGTGTACGTTATTATTGACTGTAGACACAATGCTGTGTAGATCTATAGAATTACTCACTTTGCATAATCAAAACTTTATGCCTGATGATTAGCAGCTCCCCACTTCCCTCTCCCCTGACCCCTGCCTATCACCTTTCTACTCTGAATTATATAAACCATGATAGTTTCCTGTTACATTAACTACAAGAAAGCTCTGGTTGTGATTTGTGTTTTCTGTTCCAGCAACATGTCCAGGACCTGAGAAGGATATTTGTTGGATATTTACTTTTCTTATTCTTATTTTCCTCTTTTCCATGATTTTTCTTCTTAAAAATGTTTCCAGCTTTTATTGAAATATAACTGATATATAACATTGTATGAGTTTGAGGTGTTCAATGTGATGATTCAATACATATATATATTACAGAATGATTACTACAATATGGTTAGTTAATCCTTCATCTCACATTATTACCAGTTGTTGGTGCTGTTGTTTATGATGAGAAAAATCCCATTTACAATAACATCAAAAACAATAAAATACTTGGGAATAAATTTAACCAAGGAAGTGAAAAATCTATGCACAGAAAACTGTAAGACATTGATGAAAGAAATTTAAGACATAAATAAATGGAAAGACATCCATGTTTATGGATTGGAAGAGTTAACATTATTAAAATGTCCAAACTACTCAAAGCCATATATAGATACAATGCAATCTCTATCAAAACCCTATCAAATTTTATTTCTTAATTTAAAATTGGGAAATTTTAATATTTCTCTTAATGTAAAATTTTTGTTGAAATAAACTGGTTGTATGAAAAATGTTTACATAAAAAAACAACATCTCAATTTTATTGAGCTAAGTTATTTTTTATTTTGATGAGAATCAAAATCTTCTTTGTTCAAAATTGATATATATGAATCCTGCTTTGGGCTTTTTTACTTAATGATTTATTTTCTAATTTGGAATATCATTTTTCACATGTGATCATTCTGTGTAAGTTAAATAACCTAAATTTATTTATTGGCTTTGAGAAATGTCCTCCAAATATAGTGTTTCTGTAATAAAATGAATGTGCATTTTCATGAAATGCACATCTTTTACAAATGTACTATGACCTGAAGCCATACAATGGCAATTCCCAGTTACCTCTCTGCCACTTCAACAACTCTGAACCAGCACCTGTCTTCACCATCCATTGCCCAAATACATGCATCCTACAAAGGCAATCTGATCACTGGCATTTCTCCCACCCAGTCTCCTGTCCCCTGCCCTTCTGTCTAGTCACAATGTTCTTATGATATTTAATGCTAAGATAACCATAGAATTACAGTCTTATTCCAGGCCCTGAAATGTCATGTGAAGCCAGAGACCACTGATTTCCACTCTTTCAAAATAAGAAAAGCCCCATTTACTACACTGGCATTTTGTGTATGTGCACCAGAGGGTATGGAATTTAAATCATCTCTGTATTGTTGAACACCCCTTTGTGAATAGCAAAGCAAATCCAAGGGACTAGAGGGAGTATCCAGCCCACTTCAGGGAGGAACAGCGTCCTCCACCAGCCTCTCAGCCTCTTCTAGACTCAGATACTTCTTTATATGCATCTTTGGCAGAAGGTACATCAGGATTATTCTTCAGATATGTATGGCATTGTTTTGAAAAGAGCCAGGTCTGTTTACTTTTAGTAAAATAAAAGAAAAAAGTCAGATACAAATAATTGAGAATGTGACATAGTGAAAACACCATGGGCTTGGACATAAATGGTCCTGGAATTGGCACTGGCAGAATCTGAGCTGGGGGCCTCCATTATACCATGTAAAATAGAGCTAATAAGGTATCCTACAATTATTTTAAAAATTAAAGGAAATAGCATATATGTTAAGAATCATAAAATATTACAAAATTCTTAGATCTCATTTTTTATGATTCTTGTGTACATACTTATTATTCCAAATGGAATTATACTCTGAAGTCTGAAGAGAAGTTCTTCTAATCTCATTTCCCCAACTAATTACTTTTATAAAATGAAAAATTATATATATATATATATATATATATGTATATATATATGTGTGTGTATATATATACACATATATATATATACATCTTATCAATTAAGATTTTGAGTTAAATCAATAATTGATGTCTACAGAGGCATATTTAATTATCCATATAAAAAGTGAATATGAGCTTTAATGATAAATGTAAATATAAAGTTCATTCTGAAACATCCTATCATTCTTGCACATTTATTGTGTATTTTAATAATTTTGTGTCTAAGGAGCACCTGGGTATCTCAGTCGGTTAAGCATCCGACTTTGGCTCAGGTCATGGATCTCACGGTTTGTGGGTTTGAGCTCCATGTCGGGCTCTGGGCTGACAGTTCAGAGCCTGGAGCCTGCTTTGGATTCTGTGTCTCATTCTCTCACTGCCCCTCCCCTACTTGTGTTCTGTGTCTCTCTGACTCTCAAAAATACATGTACAAAAATTTTCTAACGATAATTTTGTGCCTGAGATGATTAATTTTCTGTGTCAAATTGGCTAGGCCATACTACCCAGATATCTGGTGAAACACCAGTCTTGGTGTTGCTGCAAAGGTATTTTTTAGATGAGATTAACATTTAAATAAGAGGACTCTGAGTAAGACAGATTACTCTCCATTATGTGGGTGGCCTCATCCACTTAGGGGAAGACCTTAAGAGAAAACAGACTAAGGTTCTCTAGAAAAGAGGGAACTCTGCCTCCAGACTGGCTTTGGACTTGAGATGCAACTCTTTCCTGAGTCTCCAGTCTACTGTCCTGCCCTGAAGATTGTGGACGTGCCAACCTATATAACTGTGTAAGCCAATTTCTTAAATAAATCTCTCTGTATATACATGCACTATTGCTTTGTTTCTCTGTAGAACCCTGACTTAGACAGTTTTCTTTCTCCCCATCTCCTTCCCAAGGACAGGAGAGACTGAACATAGGGCAAGGAAAGCTTCTGGAAAGCAATAAATTCACTTGCTCTTTCTCTCTGTTCAGCTTCTCCCTCATTGTAGCATATTTTCCCCTGCTTTGCAGATTAGATACTAAAGCTACCTGGTGGGTGAAAGGTGGTCAAGATGCATTACTTGTCTCTCTCCCCTTTCTTCTTTGTCCATTTGCATCCAATTTTTGGTGGGAGACTGACTCATATTTGGCATGTGAACCAGAGATACCCTGTGGAAATCACCTGTGAGATGAAGGGTGAAGCTGTGAGATGAAGCTCATGCACCTGTGAGATGAAGCTCATGCAGCACTGAGCTCTTGATGGGAGAGAAGTTCCAGAAGAATAGAGCAATACCAGACCCTACTTTACAGCTAGAACTGTCCCTTGAATGTGTATCACAGACCTAAGTAATGTTCAAACTTCCTTCAGATGAAACTGGACTACTACCTTAACCATACATAAAAATTAATTCAAAATGGACTAAAGACTTTGTGTAAGCCAGACTAATGCCAACTTGAACAAATTTGCCATGATGACCATTCTGTGACCTGAAGTCTTCTTTCTTTTTGTTTAACCACACCCTTAAGTACATCCTCATGGCATAACATCCTTGATCTTCCCTGGAGATATGAATATAACACACACTCATTCTAAATATTCTTCTCCTGGGTGGTTCCTCAGAATGTACTTCAAACCTCTAGGGCCATAAAAGCAGGTTTGAAGGGAGGTGGGGTTGCAGAGATCTACTCAATTTGCAGTCTATCTGTAAGTCCCCCTAATATAAAGAGTTCTTGTCAAGCTGGACTCATCAGCCTTTTTCTTCAATCTTATAGCTGTCAACCTTTGGAAGTCATTTTGAATATACGTCACTTTCATGGAACAATTGGCCAGCCAGAAAACTCCTCCAAGAGGAGCCTGGAGATTTAATAATGGGTGAGAGGAATGAAGCTTTCTTGGAAATCCTGAGGTGGCCAACCACCTTGATATGGAGAGGCACAGTTTATTTGCTAGATGCAAACACCACGTGAGTATGGGGATGCCCCTAAATTACCAGCTAGGTTAGAGTGCCTACTGTTACAAAATTGCATTACCACTGGATTAAAGAAGGCTACACACCAGTGGTGGGTTGGCCACTTCTTTGGGCTGTTTATATGGCCACTGATACCCAGCTAGTGGCAGAAGAGAAAGTAAGGAAGTTGGAGGAAAAATTACAGCTGGAGAAAGACCCAAGACTATCAGCATCCCTTTTGGCTTCCAACTTGGTGCATAAGATTTAAGCCTGGGATGCAAAAATCAAGACCTTAGTGTGCCACTTTGTGTGCCATGGGGGCTGTAAAATGTGGTGGCATGACATTAGAACTGTCATTACTCAGCTGACTGAGATGTTAAAACATGGAACCCATGGAAAACATCTAGCCATATAGAGGATGACATAGAAGTCATATTTGGGGACGAGGAAGAGACTCTATTCCTCAGGTAAAAACCACTAATGCAGCAGAAAGCAAAAACTCAACAAAGGTCGCAGGGAAACACAATGGGCAACATGTACAAGAAACTGAAAATTACAGTATACTGCAGATTCTTTTAGGCATTGCAAAATCTTTCAAAGAGCTGCTGAAAGAAGGACTTGCTACTGTACATAGGAGGGGATGACATAATCCTAACAGGGAATGAAGCTGAGAAAATGAATAGTGTCACCACTTACTGCCTTGGGGCCTAGGTAATGCCCAGTGCAAGATAATCATAGTTATATGGATTGGATAATCATAGCTATGAGGGAGGCTTGGACAAATGAAGATTTCCCAGGACAAATACTTTCATGGAGATACTTGGAAGAGGCAGAACCTTTTAAGAGAATTGGGCATCAACCAAAAATATATGCTCAAGTATTTGAAGAACCAGATGAAGTTACTTTCACAGCAGTGATGAAAAACAGATTGTCCCCAGGTTATGGCATGGTCCTCTCATCTCTATTTAGCCCCCTTGTGGGGCAAGATGTATGATGTAGGAAAGGCTATAGTTGACCTAAGAGAGACTGAAAAAAGGGGAGAGATTGAGTATGGTTAGCAACCAAAAGAAAGATCAGAAAATCTCAACAAGGGGCTGAAAAAGGGAAATCTAAAGCAAATAAGAGTCCCATTCGAGTAACCCAAATGGAAAATATAGCATGATCTGCTGGTGGCAGGCATAAAAAGAGAAAAGATATGCTATCAGCTGAACATTGTTCTGGTGGCTTTATAAAAGGAACTTACTCCTGCTCAGCTGTTTAGGTCACTGGCTTCCACACCACTTCAGGAAGAAGAAACTAAGCCAGGGGTGATTTCTTACCAGGATTGGGTAACTCCTCACCTGAGAAACTAGAGGTGGGGCCAAGTTTGCCTCCATGTGAAGGCAATTGAGGGAAACCAGAGGGTGTTATGCCCAGAATTCGTGATCCCCAAAGACCACCAGGGAGCCGAGTCTGATGCAAAAGCAAAAGAGCCTTTATTCAAGCTAGCTCGAGCTCAATCCCCTACATGCACTGACACAGCGGTGAGATACCAGATCGAGAGAGCAAGTTTCAAAAGCACAAAGGTTTTTTTTTTTTTTTATATGAAATTTATTGACAAATTGGTTTCCATACAACACCCAGTGCTCATCCCAAAAGGTGCCCTCCTCAGTACCCATCACCCACCCTCCCCTCCCTCCCACCCCCCATCAACCCTCAGTTTGTTCTCAGTTTTTAACAGTCTCTTATGCTTTGGCTCTCTCCCACTCTAACCTCTCTTTTTTTTTTTTTTCCTTCCCCTCCCCCATGGGTTCTATAGGGGTCTAGAGGCAGTTGGTGAGGTAATGGCTGTGGCCTCAGGCAATTGGCTGGGGAAGGGTCTGAGTCCTGTTACGTAGGTTGCCGGGCGTGTTTTGATCCGGAAGTTTGAATGGGTGAGCTGGAGGTTACTCAAGGGGAGGAGGCGTGGTCTGAGGTTTCTGTGATTTTCCTGGAAAGGGGGCATGTCGGGGACATAGTCACTCAAGGTGGAGGACACAGAACAAGATGGAGTCGGTGGCGTAGGTCTGCCTTTTCATTCCCCCCTTGTCATGTAGCTTGCGGACCCAATCATGGGACCAGCTGCGTTTCTATTTTGTAATCCGGGGCGTATGGTGACAAGAGGAACAGAGTTTGGAGGTCTACGTAAAGTTCTGGGAACCAAGTGTCCCTGGGGTGGCTCTGGGAAGTCTGATTAAGTATTGTCCCTGAGCTGGTGTCTATGATCTGCCAGGTGATGTTTTGGGGGGCATGGGGACTCCTGGCAGCACGAACAATGACAAGCAGAGTTAACAGAGTTACCAATATTAGGTGGGTCGAATGTGCTGTAGCTTGAGTTTGAGCGGGTTGTTTTGGTCCCGATTGATGGCCCATCGCGTGACGAAGTCCTTCCGGATTGAGGAGGGGTCCGCTGGCCGCATGTGGGTGTGATGGACCCAGGTCACGATGCCGCCTACTTTGAGAGGGGTGGGGATTGTCAGCACCACGATGTAGGGTCCCTTCCAGCGCAGCTCGAGGGTCTCTCAGTGGTGCCTCTTGACGTAGACCCAGTCTCCCGGCCTGTACTGATGAGGTGTCGGGGTTGGGCCAGCCTCGTAGATGGCACGGAGGCGTGGCCAAATGTCCTCGTGTGCCCTCTGGGGCCCTCTCAAGGAAAGAAAAAGTTCTTGATCTTTAAACTCAGCAAGAAGTTCAGCTCGAAGGTTGGGAATAATAGGGGGTGGCCTGCCAAACATGATCTCATAGTGAGTAACACCCAAGGTGTAAGGAGTGTTCCTAACCCAGTAAAGGGCATATGGTAGGAGAGTCACCCAGTCCCCGTCAGTCTCCATGGTTAATTTGGTAAGGGTCTCTTTTAGGGTTCTATTCATTCTTTCTACCTGTCCTGAGCTCTGGGGCCTATAAGCACAATGTAATTTCCAGTTTGCCCCCACCGCCTTGGCTACTGGCTGCGTTACCTGCGAGATAAAAGCTGGTCCATTGTCTGATCTTATCATGGCAGGAAAACCATACCTGGGTAAGATGTCTTCTAGTAGCTTCTTAGTCACCATCTGAACCGTTTCATGCTTGGTTTGGTATGCCTCCACCCAGCCAGAGAAGGTGTCAGCTGTAACTCCTCCTGTGTCCAGCCCACACAAAGCTGCTGCCATCAGTGAACCAAGTAGCCTCGGCATCGGGGAGGGGCCGGTCGGTCTGGTCCATCCGGAATCCATGTACTTGCTCCAGGATTCCCGCACAGTCATGTAGTGGAGCACCTAGGTCAGGGTCGGGCAGCAAGGTTGCAGGATTGAGGGCCACACTGGGGTGGAACCGCACCCGTGGAGGGTTGAGTAGGAGGCTCTGGTAATGAGTCATATGTGTGTTGCTCATCCATCTATCAGGAGGCTGTTTCAGGACCCCTCCAATGGCGTGTGGGGTCATGATCCAGATCTCCTGACCTAGGTAGGGTCAGTTTGTCTGCGTCCTTGACTAGGAGTGCTGTCGCTGCAATAATTCTTAGGCATGGTGGCCAGCCGGAAGCCACTGGGTCTAGCTTCTTGGACAGGTAAGCCACCGGGTGGTTCCAGGAGCCTAAGACTTGAGTTAGAACCCCTTTTGCTATTCCCTTATGTTCATCTACAAAAAGGTGGAAGGGCTTCGTAATGTCTGGCAGGCCCAGGGCTGGGGCACTTAGGAGGGCCTTTTTTAAATGATTAAAGGCAGTTTCTTCTTTTTCAGCCCATTTAAATGTTTTCCCCTCTTTGGTAGCTTCATATAAGGGCCTGGCGACCTCAACAAAACCCGGAACCCAGAGGCAGCAGTAGCCGGCCGATCCTAGGAATTCCCTTACTTCTCTTTGGGAGGTGGGAGTAGGGATCTTTAGGACAGTTTCTTTTCTGGCATCTGATAACCACTGCTGTCCACCCTCCAGGATATATCCCAGGTAACTTACCCTCTCCCTGCATATATGAGCCTTCTTCACAGATGCCCGGTACCCTAAGGCCCCCAGGATAGCAAGCAGGTCCTGGGTCCCTCGCTCACAGTCTTTGGCCATGTCAGCAGCAATCAAGATGTCATCTATGTACTGTAGGAGGGTGAGGCCAGCGTGCTCCCTTCTGTACTCACCCAGGTCCTCATGTAGTGCCTTGTCGAAGATGGTGGACGAATTTTTGAATCCCTGAAGCAGCCGTGTCCAGGTGAGTTGCCCACTGTAGCCCTCCTCTGGATCATGCCACTCGAAGGTGAACAAGGGTTGGCTCTGGGGTGCCAGCGGCAGACTGAAGAAGGCGTCCTTTAAATGTAGTACAGTATACCAGACCCTGGAGGGCGCCAAGGAGCTCAAGACAGTATATGGGTTGGGAACAGTTGGGTGTATGTCTGTGACCCTCTTATTTACTTCCTGGAGGTCTTGTACCAGTCAGTAGTCATTTGTGTGAGGCTTTTGACCAGCAGTAGGGGGGGGTGTTCCAGGGAGACTGGAAAGGAACTAGTACCCCTAGGTTTCGTAGTCTCCGGATGTGTGGCTGGATCCCCTTCCGGGTCTCCTGAGACATGGGGTATTGTTTGATCCTTATCAGACTTTCTCCTGGCTTGAGTTCTACCAGGACCGGAGTCCTGTGAGTGGCTAGTCCTATCCCCCCGTCTCTGCCCAAACCGAGGGGAATTCTTGTAGCCATCTGTCTATATTATCCTCTCTCAGGAGCGCCTCCTGGTGGAGGCAGTATTCGTCCTCCAGTTTCATGGTCAGGAGCTGGATGGGGTGGCCCTTGCCATCAGTGACCCCTTGTCACCGTCCCCCCTTGTCTGAAAGTTATCTGATCTCCAATCTTGGTCAGTAAGTCCCGTCCTAACAGCAGGTAGGGGCATTCTGGTATTACCATAAAGGAGTGGGATACCCGGCCTGTCCCCAAATCTACAGTTCTTTGGGTAGTCCATGAATGCTGGCTCATACCAGTGGCCCCTTGTACCCAGGACTTCTTGCTGGCTAGTTCTCCTTGTGGGGTGCGGAGGACCTAATGTTGTGCACCGGTGTCGACGAGGAAGTCAACAGAGGCCCCCTCCACTTTAAGAGTTACCCTGGGTTCGGGAAGAGGGTCCAAACCCTGACGCCCCTAATCACTCAGTTCATCTAGCTCTAGGACTTTTACTCGATCAGTCTTGCTTCCCTTCCCACTGGCCTTTTTCGGACAATCTCGGGCCCAATGCCCTATCTCCTTGCAGTATGCGCACTGATCTTTCTGCAGCCTCTGCTTCCCCCACCCTTGGTGGTTCCTTTACCTTTTTTTGCATTGTCTGCCAGCTGCCAGAGACGGCGGTCTCGTTCCTCAGGGAAGTCAGCAGTGGTAGCTAGTAGTATTCTGGCCAGGTCTCGAGTCTGCTTACTGTTGGCAGCTGCTATGGCGCGAACCTGCTTGTCCTCAGGAGGCTTCCCGTTATTATATACCTTTTTGGCTACCACCAGTAAGTCCTGCAGACTTTTTTTCTCCTAGTCTATCTATTTTCTGCAATTTTCTCCTAATGTCTATGGCCGATTGGTTTACAAAGGCCATGATAACAGCTGCCTTGCTTTCCAGAGCCTCTGGATCCATGGGGGTATGGGTACGGAATGCCTCCATGATCCATTCTAAGAAGGCAGCCAGAGATTCGTCTTTTCCCAGTTGTACATTTCCTACCTTGGCCAAATTGGTTGGCTTTCTAGCAGCCATTCGGAGACCCCCCATTAGAGTCTGGCGGTAGACCTGGAGCCTCTCCTTACCTTCTGCCGTGTTGAAATCCTGCTGGGGCCGAGTTAAGGGGAAGGAGGCATCTATCTGAGCCTGGTTGTTGGTGGGATTCCCGTCTGCACCTGGAACTAGTTTTTGGGCCTCATTGAGGATTCTTTCTTTCTTCAGTCGTGAACAGGACCTGCATAAGCTGCTGGCAATCATCCCACGTGGGCTGATGAGTAAAAAGAACAGAGTCTAATAAATCAATAAGCCCTGCCAGTTTCTTGGAAAACTTAGGATTCTGAGCTTTCCAATTGTAGAGGTCACTAGTGGCGAAAGGCCAATAGTGATGGGGCTGATTTCCCTCCGCGTCTGGGTGTCCAGTGGCTCACAGGGGCAGAATAATGGAGTCAGAGGCAGAGGCGGATTGCTCCCTCTGAGCCCTTTGGTAAAGGGCGGGCTTCCCACTGGAGCGTTTCCACCTCCCACTCTGGGAACAGCGTCTGCCTCCCCTGGAGGAGGAGGATGGTGTTCTTCCGGCATCCTAGGGGTGTTATACAGGGGAGGAAAAATTAATTCTTCTTCATTCCCCCCTGTAGGACAGGGTAGAGGGGTGTTGAAGGCTGGGTAAGACTTTTCTTGTTTTCCTTCTTCTTTGCCCCTGCAAAGCAAGAATGGGTTTTGGCTCCAGAGGGAGTGGGGCTAGGAAGGGCTTAAGCCAAGAGGGTGGGTCTTCTGCAAGGTCCTGCCAAGTGATAATGTAAGGGAGCTGATCAGGATGGCCCATCTTAGGCCCAGAGATGATATCCCTGACTCGGTGGATGGTAGGGAGGTTGAAGGACCCATCTGATGGCCATCCGACATTGAAAGTTGGCCACTCGCTAGAACAAAAAACCTGCCACCGATGCTTTAGGACTTCCACACTGAGGTTGTTAGCTCTTCCCCTCACATCCTTAAAGTGATAAATCATAATACTTAGAGGAGTAGTCTGAGTCTGTCCCATAATGTCCATCCAGTAAGTCCACAGAACAAAACAGAGAAACACAGAAACAGACAAACAGAGGGTCCCTAGAAACAGTCTTCCAACTCCGTGGAAGCAAAACTGAAAGCTAGATGAGGGCCACGCACCAACTGGTGGGAGCAACCCGCCTCATCTCAGACCTTTGAGGGGATTCCACGTACCTCCAAAACTGATGAGGGGATTCCACGTCCCTCCAAAACCGATGAGGAGATTCCACGTCCCACCAAAATGGAGGATTGGAACGTCTTCCAAAACTCCCTGCCCGTGGTCCTCCAGTGCATCCACTTAGACCGCATCGGGCACTACCAGAATTTCAGAAATGAGCTCACACAGAAAAGATGGAACGAACAGACACTAACCATGGCCAGTCAGGCTTTCTGGGTTGGGGGTCCCTCGGGGGTCTTGGGAATCCTGGGACAAGCCCCCAAATGTTATGCCCAGAATTCACGATCCCCAAAGACCACCAGCGAGCTGAGTCCTATGCAAAAGCAAAAGAGCCTTTATTCGAGCTAGCTCGAGCTCAATCCCCCACCTGCACCGATTCAGCGATTCAGCGATGAGATACTGGAGAGAGAGAGAGCAAGTTTCAAAAGCACAAAGGTTTTATAGGGATCTAGGGGCAGTGGTGAGGTAATGGCTGTGGCCTCAGACAATTGGCTGGGGAAGGGTCGGAGTCCTGTTACGCAGGTTGCCGGGCGTGTTTTGATCCGGAAGTTTGAATGGGTGAGCGAGAGGTTACTCAAGGGGAGGAGGCGTGGTCTGAGGTTTCTGTGATTTTCCCGGAAAGGGGGCATGTCGGGGACATAGTCACTCAAGGTGGAGGACACAGAACAAGATGGAGTTGGTAGTGTATGTCCGCCCTTTCAAGGGCCCATGTAGAACCCACAATTTACTAGGCACCAAAAAACTATGGATTTAGTGGGTACCAGAGAAGAATGTATTCTAGTTCATGGCAGTCAGAATGGCACTCACGGATTTAGGCAGCCATTGATTGTTATGGAAGAAAAACCATAAGGATGAAATGCACAACAGTGCACTTGAGAATAGGCAAAAGCCAACCTGCCCCTTATGAGGTTTTTATTTCTCCAATTCCTGACAGAATATTAGGCATGGACATTCTACTGGGAAAGATGCTACAAACCTATATAGAATTTTTCCTTTGAATTTGGGTGATTAAAACTGTCCTAAAGGAACTGTCCTACAATGTTAGGATTGTAACATAGTAACATTAGGACCCTATATTACTCCCTCCCTGCCACCACCAACTGACTTCTAAATGTAAAGCAATACTGATTGCCAGGAGTATTTGAGGAAATATCTGCCACTGTATAGGAATTAGCAAAGTTACAAATAATTAGGCCGCACAAAATCCCTATAATATCTCTGTATAGCCTGTGAAAAAACTGGATGGCACCTAGAGAATGATTAATGATTACAGAGAATGAAATAAGGTTGTCCCTGATATACATGCTGCTGTACCAAACATCACACAAATCATTGAACAAAAGGTATGGTGCAGGCTCTTAACATGCAGTTTTGAATTTAGGCCAATATTTTCTTTAGTATTTCTTTACATCCGAAATCAGAGGACCAATTTGCTTTCACATGGAAGGGTTGACACTGGACATTCCAGGTATTGCCACAAGGTTATTTGCATAATCCTACTACCTGTCATGGTATGGTTGCTCATAATTTGTCTATACCCTCCACCATCCACAATTAAAATTTTCCTTTATATCAATGATGTGATGCTAACCTCTGAAGACTTGTCTTTGTTATAGCCTTATTTATTTATTTATTTATTTATTTTGAAAAAGAAACAAAGTACAAGTGGGGAGGGGCAGAGAGAGAGGGAAAGAAAGAATCCTAAGAAGGCTCCATACTGTTAGCACAGAGTCTGATGCGGGGCTGGAATTCACAAACCATGAGATCATGAACTGAGCTGAAATCAAGAGTTGGATGTTTAACTGACTGAGTCCCTGTTATAGGCTTAATTAAACAGTTTCTGCTCTCATCTGAACAAATGAGGAGAGGCCATCAACCCACAGAACATACAAGGCCCAGGACTATAAGCAAAGCTTTTGGTGTATACTTAGTGAGTTAAGGCACATCTTATACTGAGATCTGTAATTGAAAAGATCTAACGATTTTCCCATTCTTAAGACATTCAACAACAAGAATTCCTAGGTCTCTTGGAGGTATTGGAGGGCCTTTATACCACATTTACCTCAATGCCTGTGTCCCTCTACCAACTGATATAAAGGGGAGTACATTGGAGTTGAGGAGAAGAACATCAAGCTGCCATTGGCCAAGTTATCAGTTGCTCAAGCACAGGTCTTAGGAATGCCTTTACCTGGTATCCCCACAACCCTAGATGTGATTGCTATGCTGGATGGGATGAGTTGGAAATTATGGCAGAAACAGCATGGAAAGTTAACCCCTTTGGATTTTGGTCACAACTCTGGAAGAGAGCAAAGATACAATATTCTCCTATCAAATAAGTTTTGGGGGTCTATATGGCCTTTCCACAAATGGAGCCCTTAATGACCACTCTTCCAGCAAATGTTCAGACTAGTTGCCTGTAAAAGGATGGTATATTTGCAAGACCAGCATCTGCCATAGCACAAGCCCCTATTTGGGAAAAATGGAATGCTTACTTATAGCAGTAGTCTCCACTGGTCCACTGGGGACTAAATTACATGCTATCTTGTGGTCTTGGGGCCCACAGAATATGGAGCCTTTAATGTCCCCTTTCTAAAGTCTCTAATGGAAGCCTTCTCACAAGTACAGTAAGGTACATACTCTATTCCTGAAGATGCTTGGTATATGGGTGGTTCTAATGGGGGAATCCCAGTGTTAGCAATCTAACTTCAGGCTATACTATCTTGTTTGAGACAAGATAATAAAAGCATCTAATGGGCTGAGTTGAGAACTGTCTGGATGATATGCACACATGAACCTTGCCCCCACCCCCTGCACAGTTGGGCTATCTATAAGGGTTTAACAACCTGGATGCCCAAAGGGCTCAGGGTGACTGGGAGGTTTTACAGAAGCCATTATGGGGAGCAGAATTATGGAAAGACATATGGGAAAGTATATAGAACCCTAGTGCCTCCCTTGCTGTTTTCTGTGTCTCAGTGCATAGAACTGCCTTATACCAGTAATACTGAGGCAGACTCCTTAGCAAAGATCAGGGCCCTTACCCCTGATGAGGTTCAGAATTGGCTACGTGGATTTATAAGCACAGTGGGTGTCACTATCCTAAGGTGATTTGGAACATAATGAAGAGAACAGACATGCCCCTTTGCTATACTGACATCCTAGCGGCCATCAGTAACTGCCCAATCTGCTTCTGTCTAAGACTCGTGAAGGTTCCACATGCTGCAGGATGCATTCACTGTGTGATACAACAAGTTTTAGGCTGGAAAATTTATTATATTGGCCCTCTACCATGAATCAAAGGGAAAAGTATGCCCTAACTTGTGTGGAAACAGCCACAGGGCTCACGCAAGCCCTCCCCTGTAAAAGATCCAATTAAAGACCATTGTCAATGTGTTGGAACAATTTAGTGTCATATACAGATATACCTGAAGGATATGTAGTGATAGGGAAACATTTTACTGGACATGATGTGCAGGACTGGGCTCATGGGTGGGACAAACATAGATGGTTTCATTTAACCTATAATCCACAGGTCAGCAGGCTAATTGGAAGGAAGAATGGCACTCTTAGGGTTCAACTCAAAACCCTCCCACAGATACCACTGTTGCACAAAAGATGGACAAAAGTCTTGCCAGAAGCCATATGCTTACTAAGTTCCACTGAGAAATGCTATGGCATCACCCTATATGCAGTGTTAGGTATCAAAATCACCCTATGATTATTGCCACCCATAAAATAAGGCCTGAGGTGCTCCTTCCTCAGCTCATAGCAGGCCAGAGACAACTGTGATTCTTCACTCCTCAGCCCATCCTCTCAGGGGGAGGGGATACTTGAATGAGGGTAGAATGGCAACTTTCCCCAGGATGGATAGGCAATTTCTTGCCAGAGTGTGAAAAAAGTCCTGGACAGCTGAAGTGGTTCCTGTTGATCTTGTTGGAGTTGGGGCCAAATTGGTCCACACATAAGTATTCTTGACAGGCACCCATACCCCAAGGTACTATATAGGTGGTTACCTAATGTAGTCATTTGTACCACCTTTAATTTTACATGTATAGGCTGATTCTTTGGCTTCTTAGCAACATTTCTAGGATGTCCCTTTTGCTCATACATCCCAGGCCACCTCTGTCCTCATAACAAAGGATGAAGCTACTATCCTCATCTTAATAGAGGGAGAAGATCTACCCAGACAACTACCTGTGAAGCATTTATTTTTTTTTTCATGATTAGCCTGCTGTTCTTCTCTTGCTCTAGTGAAGGAAACCTTTTTCTGCAGTAGGCACAGATTTATGCAAATGGTTTATAATAGATATATGGTTTGCTCCCTTTTTCAAGTACTTCTGGATTATCATGATTGGTGTCACCCCTACAGGGAACTGATTGGATAGCTTGCCAAGGATTTATCAATGAAACCAAGCAACAAAGCTCAATAATAGCCACTGGTATAATAAATGACAACATATTCCACTGGCCTATAAAAAAACACCTTGTCTAAACGAGGGCATAAGAAGTTAGCCTCTGTGAAGTGTACTAAAACCATGACATTTCAAACTGCTTTGCTACAAGTAAAGAAGCAGACATGCGGAGATAAAGGTGGTTTTACTCAAATCTGGACTAATTTCATATTACTGACTCCATCTTATGGGCATTAAGTCAGCAATGCCCATTGTTCCTGGAACATTTAAATCATTCTAAAGATACATGGCAATAAAGCACCTGACACATGGTACAATTACCTGAACATCAACACAAGAAACAAACACTTAAAAAGTATTGATTGGCATGCATTAGGTTGGACGCAAAGACCAGGAATATATAGGTTAGCTTCTAATGGTACTAACTGGCTCTGTGATATGAATCTTTGGCCTTGGCTGTCCCCAGGGTGGCTGGGGTCTCTAGGTTTTCCTTGGGCATAAAAACAAATAGCCAGCACTATAATATTCTTCACAAACTTACCTCATTTAAAGGCATGATGAACCTGTGCCGTCTTTCATTGCTATGGCTACTTAGCAGCAATATTTTTACCATCCTTAGGCATAGAAAATGTAGTATACATCTGGAAGCATTAACTAATTATACCCAGAAGACCCTTGACAGTAGTTACCATAGTCTGACACTCATAAATATAGAGATGCCATTGATATGAAAGGCCATATTACACAATAGAATGGCTTTGGATGTACTCACCGCAGCACAAGGGGGTACTTGCACTATCATTCAAAATGAATGTTGCATTTATATACTCATAGACTTGATAATTCAGGCATTATCACTACTAAATTACAAGACATGAATAAACAGATACAAGTGTTAGATGGTTCTGCACTCACTTTAACCCTGTGATTATCAAACTGGTTTAGAACCTGGGGTACATGTTGGCAAAGGTTATTACTCATTCTTTGCTCATCAGCATAAATATCTTTTCCTGTTGCTGCCTGCACTGCTATTGGGGTTTATACCTTCGACTTACATACTTACCATAAAGAGCCCATGTCAGACAGCAACAGAGAATACCTTAGAGGAGGGATGTGCATGAGATTGTGAGAGACAGATCTGAGGGGTGAATTGTGAACCAGACGAATGCCATCTTGGACAAATCTGCCTTCATGACCATTCTGTGACCTAAAGCTTTCTTGGGTACAGGACCCCCCCATACACTGACACACATTCTTTCCTTTTGTTTAACAACATCCTTAAGTACACCCTCATGGCATATCCTTGATCTGCCCTGGAGATATGACTATGACACACCCATTTATAAACATTCTCCTCTTGGATGGTCCCCCAACATATACTCCCAGCCTCTAGGGCTATAAAAGCAGATCCTAAGAAAGGTGGCTTATAGAGATCTATTCATCTTGCAGCTGCCAAAACATGTTTTTGTTGGTAAATCCCCTTAATCCACTCTTTCTTATCAAGCTATCCTTTTTAACCTTTTATTCAACCTTATGTTTTCTTAAGCCTTTGAAAGTCATTTTACATATACCTCCCTTTCAAGGAACAGACTTGAACATAAGATCATAACACTTGTAGAAGAAAACATAGGCAGTAAGCTTCTCGACATCAATCTTGGCAATTATGTTTTGGATTTGACGCCAAAAGCAAAAACAAACAAGTAGGACTTCAAAAACTGCAAGTACGACAAGTGGTAAAAATCATTTGTAAACTTGATATTTTTTATATTGAGCATAACAGGTTTTTATCATGAACTGAGAAAAGTAACATGCCAGCAAATTTTGTGCTTACACCTTCCCCTTCCCCACAACAATGCCTTCCTACTGCTTCAAGTTAAAGTAGGTAGAAATACAGGCATAAATTCATAATACACCACTGATGGCCCACTGGAAGAGGACTTGATCATAAATTACCTTGAATTTGTTTTTCAATGTTATATACGAATAAATTATAGCCATTTTTATATTTTTGGCAGTGTAAGTAAATGATTTCTCCTCCTCCTTTCTTCTTTATTATTTTTTTTATGTTTTAAATGTTGTTTTATTTATTTGAGGTTCTACCTAGGACTGATTATCTAAACTCCTTTATTTATTCATTCTGTAAATAGCTATGGAGAACTTGCCATTTTGCCAGGATAATTATAGTTCCATTACAAGGCCAAAAAGGCCAAGATTTCTGCATTTGCACACCTGATATTGTAACCGAAGCTAAGTCTGCCTGTCAGATGCACAGCAAAGACTATCACTGAGACATCAAGTATGCAGCAAGGAAAGGCTTACTTCAAGAGGCCTTAAGGGCAAGACTTAAATCTGCGTCCCTGAAGGAGAGTCAGGGATAAAGGCAAATAAAAAGGTCTGGGTAAAAAGCTGTAGTTGTGTTTATTAGTCTGCAGCTGCACTTATTAGTCCCATTAATCCTCTGCTTACTGGTTTCTATTTCCACTGTCTTTTGATCAGTCCTCATTCTTGAGGAATTGGGATGATGACCATTCTAGTTACTTCCTACTGAAATGGGGTAAAGATTTGGGGTAGAGAAATGGAATTGTCCTGCACTCATTTAGAAACACTCCTTAGCTCCAAATTGAAACTCAACATTCTGCATTACCAAGATTTTTGTACTTCCGTTCTCCCTTTGGCAACAATTCCAATTTCTGGCATTCTTGGCAGTGGATAATAGCTGATGGGTCACCACTGCTTTGCCCTTGATGAATAAAACTGCTTTCATCTGTGAACATCTCAAAGTCTGGATTTTTCAATGGCAGATCCATCAAATTGTGATGATTGGAATAAGCTTGTTCAATTATCTGTGTTTCTAAATATGGGCCATTGTGGCAATTTTTTCTGAAGTTTACCTCAAGTTGTCTAACTTCAGTATGCAGGGCTTCAGGAAAAGGAACATGTTTTGTTTTGTTTTGTTTTGTTTGAAGTCAAGAGAATAGGAGAAAATTGGAAAGCTTAGTTTGGAGAGTTATAGCAAGATCTGAGGAAAACAGAAGAATTCAGTATTGAGCCCAGTTTTATAGGAAAACAACAAACAAAGACAGTTAATTAGAACTAGAATCTAAATCCATGAAGGTGTATTACTGAAACCTAATTTCTCTCTAAAATCACTCTCATTTCCACCAAACATAGTCACATTAATTTGTTTGCAAAATAAGTCTAGTTTTAACAAACTTGGCCAATTATTTACGTTAGTGCACAAAGAATAATGATTGGCCATAAAATGTTCTCTTTCTTTCTTTCTTTCTTTCTTTCTCTTTCTTTCTTTCTTCTTTCTTTCTTTCTTTCTTTCTTTTTGTCTTGTTTTGTTTTGCTGGAACTATTTATAAGGAATTTCAAATTGAACTTTTAACAGCTTCTCAAGACTAAGGAGCCAAGCCAAATACTTGCCATCAGACTTTGCCTGCAATACTTACAGATTTGGGTGAATTCCTTTCTTTTTGAAGTCTTCAAAATATCCAGATATTTGTGCACCTGCCAGGAACTGACCTTCTTTACTCCTCTTGTAAGGCAGCTGGGAACCCTGAAATTGAGGTATCAAGTTGAATTTTCAAAGGGCTTATTGGTCCCGTAAAGTCAATGTTAGTTCCTTAGAGCTGTCTGGCCATATCTGAGTCTATGCATGTCTTCCTCAGATATGACATTCTAGTTCAAAGCCTTGGTAATATAATGAGTATTTCCAACTGTGTCCTGTCATAAGGAGAACAAATTCTTATTGAATTTATACAAATAAATAAATTGCCATGAAATTATAAGAATACTCAGAGTTTCTAAATTCTGGAGGGATCAAGTTAGGATAAAAAGATAAATGTTTCATATTTGTTTACAAAGGAATATATTACCAAATTTCTGTAAGTCATAGATAGCTTAAGTGAAAAAATTTCCTTAAATCTGGAAAAGCAAATGTTAGAGAAGCAGCAATGTTTCAAACAAGAATCACAGAAAAATACAATCATCTTGGTTAATCATTCAGCCCTAGTTAACACAGTTTACCCATTAATTCTGGAAACTATTACTTTTGAGGTTACACTAACCTAAGTATCAGAGATCTGTATTTGTGTACCAGGATATCTTCAAATGTTAGGACTTTTACATAATTTCTGGAGTAGGTGTAGCATTCACCCATAAAATATAACCTAAGGAGGTTTATCATCACTTATTTGTTAACACATCCCACTTAATTTGACATATTAAATAAATAAGCCAAACAAGTAAAAAATATTTCATTGAGAAGTTAAATTTTGGTAAGTTTTTTAGAAATATCAGTTTTAAAGCACATGCCTAAATAAGATTACAGATCATTACAAAATGTTGTTATCTATCTAGCCAATGTGGCAACAAGAGAATCTAAAGGCAAATACTGTTACATGGTTGTTAGAAAAACTTAGCTCTTGGATTCTGGGAAGATGGCGGCGTAGGAGGACGCTGGGCTCACCGTGCGTCCTGCTGATCACTTAGATTCCACCTACACCTGCCTAAATAACCCAGAAAACCGCCAGAGGATTAGCAGAACAGAGTCACCGGACCCAAGTGCAGACGAGAGGCCCACGGAAGAGGGTAGGAAGGGCGGCAAGGCGGTGCGCGCTCCACGGACTGGCGGGAGGGAGCCGGGGCGGAGGGGCGGCTCGCCGGCCAAGCAGAGCCCCCGAGTCCGGCTTGCAAAAGCGGAGGGGCCTGACGGACTGTGTTCCGACAGCAAGCGCGACTTAGCGTCTGGGAGGTCATAAGTTAACAGCTCTGCTCGGAAAGCGGGAAGGCTGGAGGACAAAGGGAGGGTGAGCTGCGGAGCCCCCGGACGACAGAGCTCAGTTTGGCGGGGAACAAAGGCGCTAGCCAGCGCCATCTCCCCCGCCCATCCCCCAGCCAAAATCCCAAAGGGAACCGGCTCCGGCCAGGGAAATTGCTCGCTCCGCGCGAACACCCAACTCTGTGCTTCTGCAGAGCCAAACCTCCGGCAGCGATCTGACTCCCTCCGGCTGCCACAGGGCCCCTCCTGAAGTGGATCACCTAAGGAGAAGCGAGCTAAGCCTGCCCCCCCTGCCGCCGTGCACCTTGCCTTCCCACCCCAGCTAATACGCCAGATCCCCAGCATCACAAGCCTGGCAGTGTGCAAGTAGCCCAGACGGGCCACGCCACCCCACAGTGAATCCCGCCCCTAGGAGAGGGGAAGAGAAGGCACACACCAGTCTGACTGTGGCCCCAGCGGTGGGCTGGGGGCAGACATCAGGTCGGACTGCGGCCCCGCCCACCAACTCCAGTTATACACCACAGCACAGGGGAAGTGCCCTGCAGGCCCTCACCACACCAGGGACTATCCAAAATGACCAAGCGGAAGAATTCCCCTCAGAAGAATCTCCAGGAAATAACAACAGCTAATGAGCTGATCAAAAAGGATTTAAATAATATAACAGAAAGTGAATTTAGAATAATAGTCATAAAATTAATCGCTGGGCTGGAAAACAGCATACAGGACAGCAGAGAATCTCTTGCTACAGACATCAGGGGACTAAGGAACAGTCACGAGGAGCTGAAAAACGCTTTAAAGGAAATGGAAAACAAAATGCAAAGCACCACGGCTCGGATGGAAGAGGCAGAGGAGAGAATAGGTGAACTAGAAGATAAAGTTATGGAAAAAGAGGAAGCTGAGAAAAAGAGAGATAAAAAAATCCAGGAGTATGAGGGGAAAATTAGAGAACTAAGTGATACACTAAAAAGAAATAATATACGCATAATTGGTATTCCAGAGGAGGAAGAGAGAGGGAAAGGTGCTGAAGGGGTACTTGAAGAAATAATAGCTGAGAACTTCCCTGAACTGGGGAAGGAAAAAGGCATTGAAATCCAAGAGGCACAGAGAACTCCCTTCAGACGTAACTTGAATCGATCTTCTGCACGACATATCATAGTGAAACTGGCAAAATACAAGGATAAAGAGAAAATTCTGAAAGCAGCAAGGGGTAAACGTGCCCTCACATATAAAGGGAGACCTATAAGACTCGTGACTGATCTCTCTTTTGAAACTTGGCAGGCCAGAAAGAATTGGCACGAGATTTTCAGGGTGCTAGACAGCAAAAATATGCAGCCAAGAATCCTTTATCCAGCAAGTCTGTCATTTAGAATAGAAGGAGAGATAAAGGTCTTCCCAAACAAACAAAAACTGAAGGAATTTGTCACCACTAAACCAGCCCTACAAGAGATCCTAAGGGGGACCCTGTGAGACAAAGTACCAGAGACATCACTACAAGCATAAAACATACAGACATCACAATGACTCTAAACCCGTATCTTTCTATAATAACACTGAATGTAAATGGATTAAATGCGCCAACCAAAAGACATAGGGTATCAGAATGGATAAAAAAACAAGACCCATCTATTTGCTGTCTACAAGAGACTCATTTTAGACCTGAGGACACCTTTAGATTCAGAGTGAGGGGATGGAGAACTATTTATCATGCTACTGGAAGCCAGAAGAAAGCTGGAGTAGCCATACTTATATCAGACAAACTAGACTTTCAATTAAAGGCTGTAACAAGAGATGAAGAAGGACATTATATAATAGTTACAGGGTCTATCCATCAGGAAGAGCTAACAATTATAAATGTCTATGCGCCGAATACCGGAGCCCCCAAATATATAAAACAATTACTCATAAACATAAGCAACCTTATTGATAAGAATGTGGTAATTGCAGGGGACTTTAACACCCCACTTACAGAAATGGATAGATCATCTAGACACACGGTCAAAAAAGAAACAAGGGCCCTGAATGAGACATTGGATCAGATGGACTTGACAGATATATTTAGAACTCTGCATCCCAAAGCAACAGAATATACTTTCTTCTCGAGTGCACATGGAACATTCTCCAAGATAGATCATATACTGGGTCACAAAACAGCCCTTCATAAGTTTACAAGAATTGAAATTATACCATGCATACTTTCAGACCACAATGCTATGAAGCTTGAAATCAACCACAGGAAAAAGTCTGGAAAACCTCCAAAAGCATGGAGGTTAAAGAACACCCTACTAACGAATGAGTGGGTCAACCAGGCAATTAGAGAAGAAATCAAAAAATATATGGAAACAAACGAAAATGAAAATACAACAATCCAAACGCTTTGGGACGCAGCGAAGGCAGTCCTGAGAGGAAAATACATTGCAATCCAGGCCTATCTCAAGAAACAAGAAAAATCCCAAATACAAAATCTAACAGCACACCTAAAGGAAATAGAAGCAGAACAGCAAAGGCAGCCTAAACCCAGCAGAAGAAGAGAAACAATAAAGATCAGAGCAGAAATAAACAATATAGAATCTAAAAAAACTGTAGAGCAGATCAACGAAACCAAGAGTTGGTTTTTTGAAAAAATAAACAAAATTGACAAACCTCTAGCCAGGCTTCTCAAAAAGAAAAGGGAGATGACCCAAATAGATAAAATCATGAATGAAAATGGAATGATTACAACCAATCCCTCAGAGATACAAACAATTATCAGGGAATACTATGAAAAATTATATGCCAACAAATTGGACAACCTGGAAGAAATGGACAAATTCCTGAACACCCACACTCTTCCAAAACTCAATCAGGAGGAAATAGAAAGCTTGAACAGACCCATAACCAGCGAAGAAATTGAATCGGTTATCAAAAATCTCCCAACAAATAAGAGTCCAGGACCAGATGGCTTCCCAGGGGAGTTCTACCAGACGTTTAAAGCAGAGATAATACCTATCCTTCTCAAGCTATTCCAAGAAACAGAAAGGGAAGGAAAACTTCCAGACTCATTCTATGAAGCCAGTATTACTTTGATTCCTAAACCAGACAGAGACCCAGTAAAAAAAGAGAACTACAGGCCAATATCCCTGATGAATATGGATGCCAAAATTCTCAATAAGATACTAGCAAATCGAATTCAACAGCATATAAAAAGAATTATTCACCATGATCAAGTGGGATTCATTCCTGGGATGCAGGGCTGGTTCAACATTCGCAAATCAATCAACGTGATACATCACATTAACAAAAAAAAAGAGAAGAACCATATGATCCTGTCAATCGATGCAGAAAAGGCCTTTGACAAAATCCAGCACCCTTTCTTAATAAAAACCCTTGAGAAAGTCGGGATAGAAGGAACATACTTAAAGATCATAAAAGCCATTTATGAAAAGCCCACAGCTAACATCATCCTCAACGGGGAAAAACTGAGAGCTTTTTCCCTGAGATCAGGAACACGACAGGGATGCCCACTCTCACCGTTGTTGTTTAACATAGTGCTGGAAGTTCTAGCATCAGCAATCAGACAACAAAAGGAAATCAAAGGCATCCAAATTGGCAAAGAGGAAGTCAAGCTTTCGCTTTTTGCAGATGACATGATATTATACATGGAAAATCCGATAGACTCCACCAAAAGTCTGCTAGAACTGATACATGAATTCAGCAAAGTTGCAGGATACAAAATCAATGTACAGAAATCAGTTGCATGCTTATACACTAACAATGAAGCAACAGAAAGACAAATAAAGAAACTGATCCCATTCACAATTGCACCAAGAAGCATAAAATACCTAGGAATCAATCTAACCAAAGATGTAAAGGATCTGTATGCTGAAAACTATAGAAAGCTTATGAAGGTAATTGAAGAAGATTTAAAGAAATGGAAAGACATTCCCTGCTCATGGATTGGAAAAATAAATATTGTCAAAATGTCAATACTACCCAAAGCTATCTACACATTCAATGCAATCCCAATCAAAATTGCACCAGCATTCTTCTCGAAACTAGAACAAGCAATCCTAAAATTCATATGGAACCACAAAAGGCCCCGAATAGCCAAAGGAATTTTGAAGAAGAAGACCAAAGCAGGAGGCATCACAATCCCAGACTTCAGCCTCTACTACAAAGCTGTCATCATCAAGACAGCATGGTATTGGCACAAAAACAGACACACAGACCAATGGAATAGAATAGAAACCCCAGAACTAGACCCACAAACATATGGCCAACTCATCTTTGACAAAGCAGGAAAGAACATCCAATGGAAAAAAGACAGCCTGTTTAACAAATGGTGCTGGGAGAACTGGACAGCAACATGCAGAAGGTTGAAACTAGACCACTTTCTCACACCATTTACAAAAATAAACTCAAAATGGATAAAGGACCTAAATGTGAGACAGGAAACCATCAGAACCTTAGAGGAGAAAGCAGGAAAAGACCTCTCTGACCTCAGCCGTAGCAATCTCTTACTCGACACATCCCCAAAGGCAAGGGAATTAAAAGCAAAAGTGAATTACTGGGACCTTATGAAGATAAAAAGCTTCTGCACAGCAAAGGAAACAACCAACAAAACTAAAAGGCAACCAACGGAATGGGAAAAGATATTTGCAAATGACATATCGGACAAAGGGCTAGTATCTAAAATCTATAAAGAGCTCACCAAACTCCACACCCGAAAAACAAATAACCCCGTGAAGAAATGGGCAGAAAACATGAATAGACACTTCTCTAAAGAAGACATCCAGATGGCCAACAGGCACATGAAAAGATGTTCAGCGTTGCTCCTTATCAGGGAAATACAAATCAAAACCACACTCAGGTATCACCTCACGCCAGTCAGAGTGGCCAAAATGAACAAATCAGGAGACTATAGATGCTGGCGAGGATGTGGAGAAACGGGAACCCTCTTGCACTGTTGGTGGGAATGCAAATTGGTGCAGCCGCTCTGGAAAGCAGTGTGGAGGTTCCTCAGAAAATTAAAAATAGACCTACCCTATGACCCAGCAATAGCACTGCTAGGAATCTACCCAAGGGATACAGGAGTACTGATGCATAGGGGCACTTGTACCCCAATGTTCATAGCAGCACTCTCAACAATAGCCAAATTATGGAAAGAGCCTAAATGCCCATCAACTGATGAATGGATAAAGAAATTGTGGTTTATATACACAATGGAATACTACGTGGCAATGAGAAAAAATGAAATATGGCCTTTTGTAGCAACGTGGATGGAACTGGAGAGTGTGATGCTAAGTGAGATAAGCCATACAGAGAAAGACAGATACCATATGGTTTCACTCTTATGTGGATCCTGAGAAACTTAACAGGAACCCATGGGGGAGGGGAAGGTAAAAAAAAAAAAAAAAAGGACGTTAGAGTGGGAGAGAGCCAAAGCATAAGAGACTGTTAAAAACTGAGAACAAACTGAGGGTTGATGGGGGGTGGGAGGGAGGGGCGGGTGGGTGATGGGTATTGAGGAGGGCACCTTTTGGGATGAGCACTGGGTGTTGTATGGAAACCAATTTGTCAATAAACTTCATATAAAAAAAAAAAGAAAAACTTAGCTCTTTTAATATTGAGAAGATTCCAACTTTCATAAGTAATCAAAGAGTTAATAAAGACAATACATAGAAATTCTGTTTTTTTCTAGGCTGATTAGATTTACAATTTAGACCAATAATGTACGTAAGTTCTGCCATTTTTAACAGAGAGATAAAACAAATTCCAAGCTTATACTGGTATACTTCTGATATTAAAACTCATTCATTCTGGGGCGCCTGCGTAGCTCAGTTGGTCATGCATCTGAATCTTGATTTCGGCTCAGGTCATGATCTCACAGTCACGAGATCAAGTCCCACGTGGGGCTTCATGCTGAGTCCCAATAATAAATAGATAAACATTTAAAAAATTTAAAAAATAAATAATACTCATTCATTCCAACAAGAAGAATTTTTTTTTTCCAGAATCTCCATTAGGAATGAAGGACTCAGCTATAGGGAATGTTGTCAATAATAATCAATGCTCAGACAACATCATGGATTGCCTTTACTGAAGGCAGCTCCCTTGTCAAGACCATGCCCTGTTCCCAGGTAGTTCCATCCTTGTTCAACATGAGATATAAAAGTACAGAACTTTAGCTCCAATTTAGGATGGTTCTGAAGGGTAATCCAACTTTGGAACTTCTCAGAGTATTAGCTGAGGCTTCTGTTGATATTGTGCCACGGCTCAATTTTTGCCTAATCTTGCTTTCTTACTCTCTCTTCTCCTCCCCAGGTGTTGATCACTTCCCTAATAAACTTTTTTTGCATACTAATCTCTGTAATATTAGTCCAGACCATGCACAGAATCTCTTTCATAAAACTTCTCATAAATATTCCCTTCTCATAAACTTCTACAATTTTTCATTTCACATTCAGATTTCATCCTAAGTTTTCCCTCTTTAAATAACCAATCTCACTTTCCTTGTATATAAAATTGTTCCCAGAAGTCTGTTTTTTTTTTAAAGAAAAGAACAAATGAACAAGCAAAATACAAGCAGACTCGTAAATACAAACAAACTGGTGGTAGAAAGAAAAATGACATGTGATTTTTTTCTTTTCTCACAAATTTTACATTGGAGGTAGCATGAATCCACCCGATTTTCAGTAAACACAGGTAGAAGAAAAGTTTTACTTCTAATGCTGACAACTCTAAAGACATATACATTTTAATTAAACTAACAACCTTAAATTAGTTTTTATATTGAATATTTTCTCATATAATGTGAACCTAAAAAAGATTTGGGTTAGTTTCCATTTTTCTGAGTTTTAATATGTCCAATTCTTAAACTTACCTGCTATAAACCCACTTTCACAAATTAATTTTAGCAATACCATTTTGAGTTAGCCAAAGTATCTCACATTACAACATACATGGACATATATATATATATATATATATGTTGCAAATAAAATCTTATAACCTTTGCTTTACTAATATTTATGGAGATGACATTTAAGGCCCAATTTCCAAATATCTCCCTTTTACAAAAGAAATATAATTGCAAGATGGTATTATAATTTATAAATCCATTAATTAGTCATTTTCCTACAGTCTATTGAATATTATGGCCAACCAATATTATTAAAAAGATCATTGTTAATTAACATTGCCCAACTTTGCACATGCACCCCAATGTTCATAGCCGCACTATCAACAATAGCCAAAGTATGGAAAGAGCCCAAATTTCCATCGAAGGATGAATGGATAAAGATGACTTGTTATATATACAATAGAATATTACTCAGCAATCAAAAAAAATGAAATCTTGCCATTTGAAACTATGTGGTTGGAACTAGAGGGTATTATGCTAAGTGAAATTAGTCAGAGAAAGACAAATATTATGTGACTTCACTCATATGAAGACTTTAAGGTACAAAACAGATGAACATAAGGGAAGGGAAGCAAAAATAATATAAAAACAAGGAGGGGGACAAAACATAAGAGACTCATAAATATGGAGAACAAACAGTGTTACTGGAGGGGTTGTGGGAGGGGGATGGGCTAAATGGGTAAGGGGCATTAAGGAATCTAGTCCTGAAATCATTGTTGCACTATATGCTAACTTGGATGTAAATTAAAAAAATAAATTAAATAAAATGGTAAACAAACAAACAAACGAACACCACATTGCCCAACTTTGGAGAATACAACCCAAAGGACTGCAAGAGGGAGTCAAATTGTCATTTCCCATTTTCTAATTAGAACATGGCTGGCTTTATTCAAAGAACAAAAAGCTGCAGCAACGAACAAACCAAATGAAGCCCAAAGGACATCTTTTAATATTGATTCCTTCCAAGAAGTTGGGGCTTCATTGAACCAAATGGCTTCCTAGTCACCTTTTTCTCAATGAAGCAGGAAAAGGAAGTCTAAGAGAGCCAAACTAAACCAGAGTAATAAATAAGCTCATGAATCATTACACATGAAGTACTCACCAAAAACTTCTGTCCAAACACAAACCAAACACTGTTTCCTTGACACAAGAGTTAAATTAAATCCTGAAGATCAGAGGCTTTAAGTTGGGGTGGGGCCACAGGGATGGTGTCTAGGACAAAGAGCCTACTCAGATGCTCTGACTCATCACTAGGCTCCCTTTACCAGCTGGGGGTGCTGATGAGCCACAGGCAGAGAAATCCTGGCTGGCTCCCCAAAAGTGTGAGCAAATTCAAGTTCATCTGCCTGAGGCACAGCAAAGCCCCTCACTGAAACATTGAGTAGAGTACACAGCAAAAAAACGGTTTATTCAAGAGGCAGCCAAACAAAGAGAGGGGGAGGGCAGCCTTGAATTTGTCTCTCAAAGGTTGAAAGTCAGGTATATTTAATGGCAAATGGTAACAGTCTGGATAAAAAGTTGCAACTGCACTTATTAGTCTGTAGCTATACTTAGTAGTCCTGTTAACTTTTGGTTACCAGGTTTAATATTTTAGCTGGCTACAGGCTAATAAGGAGTCTGAGAACAAATAAACCTGAGGTATAGCCTGTAAGAAGGTGATGAGTGCTATCAAAAAGAAAGGGAAAAAGGAAGGAAGAAAGGATGGAAAGAAGAAAAAACGAAAATAGAAAAGATATGATAAAATAGTGTGGGGGTGGGTGTGAAATAGTGGTCAAGGTGGGGGGTGGGTGTGAAATGGTGGAGAAGGTGACATCTAAGTCAAGGCTTGCAATAAGTGAGGGATATGCCTTGAGGTACCTGGTAGAAGGAAAGTCAAGGAAGAGGGAGCAACAAGTACAGAGGTTATGATGCAGTTGACTTGGGATGTCCATGCAAGGAGAAAGTCAGAGGAATCAATTTGGCAGTCCCAGGTCCCTCTTCTGCCTGGGCCCCACAGGAAGCCAGAAAGCAAAATATCCCACTCATGAGATAAAGTTATCCCTTGTTTTAGGCAATTTGTTCCTCTACATTTTCTTTGTTGTTTTTGGGGAACTCCTTTAAATCAAGCATTGGACTTCCTTTTTTTTTTTTTTTTTTTGTCTTTAACCCCTTACTCTCAACCATGTTTTCAGTGTCCGAAGTACATCTTAAGGTTATGCATCTAGTTGTGCTATGGAGAATGGATTATGTTACGATCTGGGTTTATGTTTTACATGGGTGCATGACAAATTTGGCATTACCCCAGGTGGTCATCCTGTGTCTGCTGTGATGGGGATAGCAATTTTTCACCTGGAAAATATGTGCATACCAAGGAGCAAAAGGAGCAGTCTGTGCTGGGTGTTTTCTGTTTGCTTCTCCAGATCTACACTTCACTCTTCTGAATCTGGATCTCTCCTTAAGGAGACTGAACACATGAGTGGTCAAAACTACCCTACAATCCAGCAACTGCAGTACTAGTATTTACCCAAATTACTACAAAAATAGTAGCTCAAAGGAATACATGCATCCCAATGTTTATAACAGCATTATTTACAATAGCCTATTTATGGGAACAGCCCAAGTGTCCATTAACTGATGAATGGATAAAGGAGTGGTATATACATACAATGGAATATTATTCACCCATAAAAAGAATGAAATCTTACCATTTGCGATGACATGAATGGAGCTAGAAAGCATTATGCTAAGTGAAATAAGTCATCCAAAGAAAGACAGATGCCATATGATTACACTCATATGTGGAATTTAATAAATAAAACAAACAAGCAAAGAATAAAAAGGAGAAAGAGGGAGAGGCAGACCAAGAAACAGACTGAATTATAGAGAATAAACTGATGGTTAGCAGAGGGGAGGTGAATGCGGATTAAGGAGTGCACTTGTGATGAGCACAGGGTGGTGTATGGAAATGTTAAATCCCTATATTGTACACCTGAAACTAATATAACTCTATATGCTAACTAACTGGAATTAAAATAAAAACTAAAAAAAATCCTAACTGATACATCTAACATCTTGGAGGCCTTATTGCTTTACACTTCTTTAGACATTTGTTTGGCAATAAAACACATATACACATGCACATGCACATATATACCCCACACAACATACCCTAACAATGGAGACTTGGGAAGAATTACACTGACAACAGCTAAAAATTCATATGTCAAAAATTATTTTGATATATAATTTATAATTCTTCAGCTATATTTTAGGGGCTCCAGTTTTATAAAGCAAGATGAATGTTCTGACACCTAAAATAAATTACCCTTTTTAAAAGCACTTTTTAAAGCTAACATTCATTACATGAATGCCAACTGATTTCCATTTTTAACCCTCACAATAACCCTTTGAATAGATGATATACAGTTGGTCCTTGAACAACATGGGTTTGAACTGCATGGATTCACTTATTTGTACATTTTGTGTGTGTATAAATACTGTACAGTATTCTAAATGCATTTTCTCTTCTTCATGATTTTCTTAATAACATTTTTCTTTTATTCAGCTTACTGTATTGTAAGAATGTAGTATATGATACATATATAGAATATGGATTACCTGTTTATGTTACCCATAAGGCGTCTGGTCAACAGTATTTAAATCTTGGGGAGTCAAAAGTTAATCACGGATTTTCCACTGTGTGAGGGTGTTAGCACCTCTAACCCTCACATTGTTCAAGGGCCAACTATATTTCCAAATTACAGAGAAGAAAACTGAAACACAGAAAAATTAGATAATTTACTCAAGGCCAAATAAAAAATGACAAATAAGAAGATATCAGTATAAGATCCACAACATTAATAATGAAAATAAATATAATTACTCAGTAAAATTTACATACTTCACTCATATAGTGGAGGGGGGCCTGTAACTGGTATATTAAATTAAGAATAGGCAAATTGTGGGGCGCCTGGGTGGCGCAGTTGGTTAAGCGTCCGACTTCAGCCAGGTCACGATCTCGCGGTCCGGGAGTTCGAGCCCCGCGTCAGGCTCTGGGCTGATGGCTCAGAGCCTGGAGCCTGTTTCTGATTCTGTGTCTCCCTCTCTCTCTGCCCCTCCCCCGTTCATGCTCTGTCTCTCTCTGTCCCAAAAATAAATAAAAACGTTGAAAAAAAAAAAAAGAATAGGCAAATTGTGGCCTTCTGAATGAAGAGGCACAAACCACCCACATGGAGTCAGCAGGTAGCTCCTTCTCATCCTAGCTGCCATTCTGGGGAAGTGAAAACCCTAGGGTCATTTTGACTGAAGACACAGTTTCAAGATACTCACACAAAGGAAGCAAAGTCACAGACTGATTACTTACCAATCCCAGAAACGGGATGCAATGAGCTGGGAGAAGTACACAATGAACACTCCATCCCTGGACCCTCCAGGTCACAAACTGGCAGGAGACAGAGAGCAGGGTAGCAAGTAACAGTTACTTATAAGGTAGCTGGGGCAAAGGTCAACAGCTTTTCATGGGCTCAGCTCTAAGTGGTTATTTTAAAGGGTACCCCAGGAAAAGCAAGCAAGAACTTAGGGGTGGAATCCTAAGTTCAGGCCAGGTCTTTTATCTAAATCTCCAGACTCGGGGTGTGAGCATTGTTGTCATGAAGTAAAATATGTAGCAGCACCTCAGGATATCCAGCTGTTTTCTAATCACAATTAACCCCATAGTGCCTAGTCATTAGTCTTTAGGGAAAATCATGGGTATGGTCTGGACTGTGGAGACATTAAAAGCCACTGGCAGGGTTTGGGTTACCCAACACATGAACCATCTGAGAAAAGCAAAAATGCCAATCAACAATAGACAATAGACAAGTGATAGTCTGAAATCCTGTTCATAGTCATCCCCTAGTTTGTTGGGTTCCAGCCAAGAAAATAAATCAAAATCATGGTACACAGTTATGGTAGGTATATGATTAAAATTTAGGTGATACTATGGGATGCTTGCATCTGTTGGGCCATCTTTCATAAATTTATCTGAATTTGTCCATAATTATTAATACACATTCAGCATGTGGTGTCCTTCGCAATGCACACACCCTTCCTTGGCCAATAAGTAATCTAAAGCTAACCTGTTATCCAAACCATCTGTGCTAAAGAATCATACAGCTGTTGTATTAAGGCTAGGCTTTGGTGGAACAGTCCAATGTGTTTAGCCATGATGGCTGGCAGTTGGTGTTTGCCTTAATAATTTGTTGCTGTATGCCCAAGGCAATGGTGCCTAACCCAGTCCCTGTGAGGGATGGTAACAGATATATTCCCAACATAATTGGTATGAATACCACACACTTTTGACATGAAATGGCAGAAAAAGAGACAGACTGGGGTCCTATTGAATGATTAGTCAGAGTAGTCTCAGGGAGGCTAAATTACATTGGTATGACATACAGGATTTCCTTGAAGCTTCAGGGATACAAATTTATTGGAGATTGAGGGAAGGAGAGATGCACACATAGAGAACCAGGTATGTGTGATGGCCCCAAAGACATTAGACCCACAGTGGATCTGTTTGATCCACTGTTTGATCAGAGAACTGAAGTAAGTTGATATTCCCTTCTTTGGATGGGCCCATGAGGCCCAGGACTATGTGGACTGTGCTCCCTGGAATGAGGTATATTTCATATTTGTCCATGTGGTGTTGGTGCCTGGGAATATTTAGAGGATTACAAAGGGTGCATAGAGGATTACAAAGGGATTACAAAAGGCTCATGTCAGGTGCCACGTGCTATTTTTCAAGGTGTCCTGTATGGGAGAGACCAGGCACAATAGAGACTGCCTGGGCAACCAGCAAGTGGCTGGGTGCCATCTCTTAGGCAAATGGGGCCAGAATCAATAAGTCAACTGGTAGACCACCAACTAGGGAAAAAGCTTTTGTTGAGCTCATAACATGCTTAATAATTACAGCAACCCCAAAATATGAGTTCTGGTTTCTGCTCATTGTATAAAATTATTAAGACTATTGGAGGGGGATAGGAGGATAGTGGATCCCTGAGTAGTGACTGCAGGGAAAGCTCCTTTTACGGGGGTATAGGGACGTGACCTTGCAGCTGGAGTCCTCGAAGGTGTAGGGGGTATTGCTGTGACAGCATCCACAGCCAGGGAGGAGTCCTCCCACCAGAAATTAAATTCATTAGTCCTCAGTAGGATGCATAATGGGTGTGGTGAGGGCAAGCAACTAAGAAAAGTGCTTAAAGGGATTCCCATAAGGGAATAAGATTGGACATATTTTGTCCTTCTAAAGGACATATTTTGTCCTTCTAAAGCTCAAAAATACAGTGGAGAACAGCCTGGCAATTACAGTACTGCCTCACACTCAAACAGTAAGCACTGTAGTAAGCAAGGGGACCCTTGAGGAATCATATAGTTAACTCTGTAAAATGCCACTCAAGGGAGTCATCAGCAAGGAATTTAGAAAAACAAATGTTCATTCAGCAACCAGTTCCCAGGGAGTGCTCACCACCATCAGCTGCCAGTCTTCCTGGGTTTCATCTCTGCTATGGTAGAAGCTTGTGGAGACAGTTTTCAGGATGAAGTTGTATCCCTCAGGGTTGTGGTTTGGGACATTGTTGTCTCTCAAATTCTGATGTCCCATGCTGTCACTGTTGTTATATCTTGGACTGTCATGTCCTGCATCATCATGTGCTGGGGCACTGTTATCTCCAGCATTATTGCAGGTGGAGGGATCCATCCCAGGCGTGGGGGGTGGCTGTCTCAAGGAGAACTGAGGGACCAAGGTGTCAAACAGGGTCACACAGATTTAGGATGCTCTGATTAAGATTTGCTTGCACCAGTGGGAGCATCTATTATTATCAGAAATTCTCAGGAAGTTTTGGGGTACCCTGAAAGTGCACCATGCAAATAATTAGTTGGTATTCTCCTATGAGGTATAAGAGGTCTCCATCCATAAATAATAAAGGTTGGAGGTACACATGTAGCTTTGGCTTGAAGAAAATTTAGTAATATACTCCTGACAATCTAATGTTTGGCACAAGTCAGCCAATTACAGTTCAAATTAGAGCAAGGTAAAGGCCAGTGCCTGGAATTATTTCCACTTTCTGTGGGAGGTATGTTAGAAGAAATAAACCATCAACTAAAGGCACTATACATTGGAATTCAGCTGGAATTTGCATATTAAGTTGGTTAAGTGTGTTCCAGCAGCAGCATAATGGATGCTTGTTCTTCCAATGGGTCAGAATTATTTACAACCAGGAAATCATAGCTAACCACCTGTCCCTAACTGGGTCACCAGTAATATTGGAAGATGAAATGATTGAAATTTTAAATCTGTAAGGGGATTCAAAATGTTGAGAAAATGTAAATAATATTCTCCTTCAAGATTAAGGCATGAGATTCCATTACAATAACAATCATAAAGAGCATGGCTAAGCCAGCCTAGTTGGAGTGAGCAGAGTGGTGGCCATTTGGCCTAGTGTTTAAAGTGGTAGGTGCCCGTGGAATCTAGGAAGTCCACTTAGGAATCCATTTATTGCTCTGTAACTTAAGAGGCAAGGATTTTAAAATAACCACTATAGCATTCAATAATGCCAGAGGCCTGTAGCCAGAATGGGAGATGAGAGTTCCATTGGACACACTGCAGGAGATTTCAGTGCTATTATATATGCATGTAAAATGAGATCCTTGATCAGATGCACTCAGAAAAGGAAGAAATTACCTGCTCCACAGAAATGTTTCTGGTGGGTATAGCAAGCACCAAGCCAGTGAAAGTATGCACATATGTAATGGTGGAACAGGTAGTGCCCCCAAATGTAGGAAGCAGCCCTCTGAAATCAACCTGCCAGCAGCTAAAAGGGCAGTCCCCTGTTGAAGGGAATCATGAGGTGGCAGTTTCCAGTGTCTGGTTGGGGAGTGTAATTTGCAATTCAAAACAATGTGTTTTAAAAGCACATTTCCATAAGTGGAAAACCCCCATTGTAGGCCCAAACCAGTGTGGCAGCAGCTCCCCCATTACCCAAAGAGATATGGGACCATTTGGACAGGGAATAAGGAGCATGGACATGGTGACTAAGAAATGCCAGAATGATAAGGGTTGGGGACTGACTGAAAGGAATGAGGGGGAGGCTATGGCTTCATGGTAGTTGTTGGAGCCAACTGAGTTTTTGGTCTAGAATGGGTGATTAAGAGCCCCAAAGAGGTGGCAATCTGCATTCTAGGAAGGACATCTGCTTTGTGGTTAAAGACAGCCTGTGATATGGTATCATTTGCATGTATTGAAACCTAGGGAATTTTAGTTGTGACTGGTGCCTGGAAAATGTTCATCCAAACTGAGACACCTCAAATAGGATGGCCTTGAATATGAAAAATGTCTTGCTGCCATTGACCAGACCAAACTGCTAGCTTGTTAGCAACAGGTTATGAATAAGTTAAAATATGTACAGAAGATTGTCATGGGCAATAGTGCTTTGCATAACTCACCCCGTCACTCTTCTTAGGGGCTATCCCAGGTCATAAGAGGCTTAGACAACAGAGGCACTACCACCAATTTCTCAAGGTTCATAGTCAGGGGGCTGGGGAGTGGGGAGGCCATATCCTCTTAGAATCTGAGAAGATCTGCCATGTCAGGTTTAGCCTATTCTTGAAGATATAATTTCCAATTTAGCAAAAAGGTATTTGTGTCTGTGACAAGTGGTTGTTGGGAGGCGTCCCATTCCATGAATGTGGGTACAAAGGAAAACAGGCTCTGATCCTATGAGGAGCGCTGTTTCTAACAAACCCCAATTAGCAACCAGAATTTGACATTCAAAAGGGTGTATTAGGCAGCTGTGGAAGGAACAAAAAAAGCAAAAAGCATTTGGGCAGCCAGAAGGAGTGGGGTTAGTCCATTGGCGCCAGGATACATAGTCCATGGTGGTCAGTGCTCATCTAAGAATGAGGACGCAGAGGGAACTGGGAGAAAGGTTGACAAATTGACCTTTGTGACTTGTTGTTAAGTATCTCCCCAGTAAAATGTGACCACATAAGCAAATCTAAGAATGATGGGTAAGTGAGGTATGTGTTGCCTCCAAAATGTGAAGAGAAGAGACCTAAAATGTGTTGGGCTTGCCCTTATGTGGAAGGAGGCTAAATAGTTAACAATTTATGTTTAACTTTCAGCAGAATTTTCCAACCTTCAGAGGGCCAACTAATGTTCAGAAATTTAGCAATTGTGGCTGGCCCTGGAATCTTATGTTAGCAATATCCTAACTTTTATGTTGCAGATGGGTCTCTACCCATGTTATGGTCTCATGTGTCACATCCTTCAAGGGAACTTGCATTAAAATGTCATTCATTAGTGCCAGATGTCATTATAGTGCCAGATGGTTCCAGGGGACACTGTAAGGGCATCCAGTTCTTGCCTGCAAAGATTGTGGGCAAGAGCTGGGCTGTTAAGATAGCCTGTGGGAGTGCCATCAAAAGTGAAAATGGACTGCAGCTGGGACTTCTCATGATCAATACTGAATAGAACATATTAGCTAGATTTATCAAGGCAGAGTAGTTCCCTGTAGTCCTTTGGATGTCTTCAATTAACTGGACAATGTAAGGAAGGGAGCCTTAATAGGGGGCATCTACACATTTAAATTTTGGTAGTTAACTGTAAGGCAACACTCATTAGTAGAGAGCTTTAATACCAGCCAAATAGGGAAATAAAAGGAGAAATGGTATGTTTAATGACTCCTCCCCTTAATATATTTTGAACTATGGGCCGTAATTCCTCAGTCCCCTATGACAAATGATATCAGGGGATATTTACCATCTTAATTGGGGGTGGCAGTCTTAAGGTCTTCCAATACGCAGCTTCCACCAGGAAGACCAGGACTTTGGGTTTGTTCCAAATGGTGTGGTGGTGTGTCAAGGCACCCATACCTATATTAGGGAAGGGTAAGGCCAAAAGAGTAAAACGGTTTTATTAAACATTATTCTAATAGTGACATCCAATGAGAGTTGAATACCTTCTACAATCCTGCTTATTATACCTTGTTATTTCAAGGGTGGCCCTGCTTGTGTTTGGAGGGGTTCATAGGAAGCAGTGTAATTTGGACTCCAGTGTCAATGAGAGTTGTAAAAAGTAGTTTGTGTGTTTCCCCCAATGGATAACTAAAGAAGTATTTAGGTGATTGTCCCCTGGAGGAGGAATAAGCTCCCAGAACTGTTAAGTCCCTAGATCAACGGCTTTGGAGGTGGTAACTCTTAGAGGTAAAGGTACAGGATCCCAGAACTTGCTGCTGGGACTGGGGCATTTCAGTAGGTGAAGGCATCCACCTATGGGAGAGGGCCAACAGTCTCTTGAAGAGCCCATAGTACCTGAGCAAAGGTTTCTAACTTGTGCTCAGGCTACCCTGAGATTAAGACATTAGGGAACCCCAATCTCTGGAGCTCCCAATACAGAGAGACCCTTTGATCACTTTGTAAGGGAGGGAGCTGGGTCAAGATGCCACACTTTGGGTGACCAACAATGGTCATAGAAGCCCCTATATTCTCTAGGGTCCTTCTGTTGGGTTACTGGCTGAGGGTACACAGGGGCTCTTTTGCCTTTACTGACAAACAAAATTTGGGGCTTCAGAAAAATTCTCTTTGTTGTGTCTACCTACAGCCTCAATGCTGTAGTATACTGACACCTACTGTACTGTATCTGACACTTCTGTAAATTATAATACCATAACCTTATAATTAGGAAGAATTCCCTTCTTCCCATCCCTTTAGAGAAATTTTCTAGAAATTTTCTAGAGAAATTGCATTTCTCCAATGGTATAGTTACATGTCTCTGTTTTTCATTGATGCTGGTCATTGGATGTGTTGGTACAATGGGTGGTGACAAGAAATACCTGACAGGGAGGTTGCTTCTTCCCTGACTCATATGCTGCTGCCTCCCATTTTAGGTGTCCCAATCAGCCTCCAAGGGGTCAGGGGACAATTTGTGACAGTAGCAAAGAATGCAGCAACATGGGAGACACTTGCTTCAACAGTGTTTACCCGCCCAGGGTGCCATGATGCCCCTGGTAGAGTTGTTTCTGGCTTGGTCAGGACTGGCTTTCCAAGCTCAACATTCTGATCCTGGCCACAAACACAGTGGGCCCAGCAGCCAGCTTCCCCTTCCAGCACTTATCTCCTTGGCTCAGGACCTGATAGCCACACCCCTGGTCCCTGCTTGAGGGGAAAGAGGCAGAACCCTACCATCCCAGTTAGCTCATCTTGGCTCAAGGCCAGGACTTTTGCATATATTTATATCTGATTGCTTCTAGATCTGACACCCCATGGGGTTTCATTTAGAGGTTAATGGAAAATGTACCCAGACTGGGGCCTGCTGGTTGGTGTCTGCAGAGAAGTCTGAACTTTTATAGCACCAGCACCAATAATTTAGGGTGGGGATTGGTGGGAACACCAGCAGCAGCAATAAACAGAGCAATGTTGCAGATCACTAGCAAGCAGTGGTTCTTTCCCAGAGAGACTGAGTCTGGGAGAGGTAGTGAGCCAATCACAACAAAAAGGTTTTGCGTGTGGGGTGCAGATGATGCCCATAATCCCATCCTCATAGCCAATTTCGTTGGGGGGTACTGTAGGTGGTATAATAAATAAGAATGTTCAAAGTATGACCTGCTGAATGAGGGGGTACAAGCCACCCACACAGGGTCAGTTGTAGCTCCTTCAGCATCCAAGCTGCCACTTTGGGGAAGTGAAAACCCTGGAGTCATTTTGATTGAAGACACAGTTTCAAAATGTTTATAAAAGTGAAGTAAAGTCAAAGATTTATTATTTACAAATCACAGAAACGGGGGTCGGGGGCACAATGAGCTAAGGAAAAGGCAGCCCTCTATCCCAAGTCACAAGCAAAGAGGAGATAAAAAGCATGGTAGCAGGCATCTATGACTTATATGGTGGTTGGGGAAGAGGTCACTAACTTTTTTGTGGGACTCCAGTATAAGTGGTTATTTTAATTTATTTTATTTTTAATTTTTTTAGAGTTTATTTATTTATTTTGAGAGAGAGAGAGAGTGAGCGCAAATGGGATAAGGGCAGAGATAGAGGGAGAGAGAGAGAGAATCCCAAGCAGACTCCACACTGTGAGCACAGAGCCTGTTGCAGGGTTTGAACTCACAAACTGTGAGATCATAACCTGAGATGAAATCAAGAGTTGGACTCTTAACCAACTGAGCCACCCAGGTACTGCTCTAAGTGGTTATTTTAAAAGGTGCCCGGGGAAAAGCAAAGTGGGAACTTGTGATGGGAAGGCTAAACTCAGGTCTTTATCTAAATGTCCAGTCTCCAGGTGTGAACAGGTTGTCATGCTATGAAATGCAAAGGCAACAACTCAAAACAGCTGTTTTCTCATCAGAACTTATTAATCATCAACTGTTGCCAAAGTTGATTTTGTTTTTCTTCAAGACATAAAAAATGACCCATCTTGTTCTGGTTTATCTATATCATTATTTAGCATACTAAAATACATATATTTATTTACATATACATAGTTTAGTTTTCTAATGTAAGGGTTTTTTTTTTCTATTCTATAATATGCTATGCAATGCTATGCTAAGCTATACTACTTTATTGTAATCCCAATACATCCTAGGATTTAATTCCAGGAAGGGTGAAACAAGCAATTGACAAGATATATAGAATTCTGTATGGACAAAATTGGCTACCGAACCCCTCAAAAGGCAGAAGACATATTTATGTTTATTAATGAATTCCTGATGTGATTTCCAATCTAGAAGGGCTGGATGCTTTAGATAAGCTTTATTTAAATTTTCTATTTCAAGAAAGGTCATGTTCCTACTTGATGTCACAACCACTAATATGGATATTTATCTTGCTTGTTGCTCATTCCAGATTGTCTTTACAATCTCCGCAAAGATTTACATAATGATAGGCCATGGGACTGATATGACTTCCCCATTTGGTTTCAGGAAAGACAGTAAATGTATTATCTCTCATGGTTATTCCACAGCTAACAAGGCGTTCCTCAAAGAATGACAGTTCACCCGAGAAGAGATATATCCCACAGGTCTTTATGATTCACATCTGCAATAACTAGGATTCAAAATAGCAGATGTCAACACTTTACAAGATCAGTGTATGACAAAGGCTTTGCTGCTCAGAAATTCCATTTCAACATGGTCATATTTCTTTAATAGTAAGCAAATCAGAGCCAGACTGGTACAACTTCCACTAAAAGCTAATTCTGAATAAAACTCAGAATTCATGGCACTTTATTCTAGGAAATACCTAGCTAACGCCTACTGGGTTGGGCTCAAGGAGTGTAAATAAGAAAAGACTACAGAATTAATTGCTAGAAAGATGAACATAGAGACAGAAAAAAAATGACATTGAAAAGTGTCACCAGTGCTTTTAGCAAGGCCACTACACAGTGCCATTAGCTTACCTGTGACAGTGGTCATTCCAGAAAGATCAACCATGTGATTAGAAGACTGAGGCTTTGAAGCAGGTACTATCAGCCTGACCTTCGGGAAAGTCTACCTGAGAAAGCTGAAGTTTGAGCTCAATAATGTGGTAAAAAATTTCAGTCATATAATCAAACCCCAATAAAGACTCACAATACTGAAGCTCAGGCAAGCTTTCCTGGTTGGCAGTACATATAGATGTGTCAGGAAGAGCAGATCCAGGGGCACCTGGGTGGCTCAGTCAGTTTGTTGGGCTCTGTGCTGACGGCCCGGAGCCTGGGGCCTGCTTCGGATTCCGTGTCTCCCTCTCTCTCTGCCCCTCCCCTGCTCATGCTCTGTCTCTGTCTGTCTCAAAAATAAATAAAGCATTAAAAAAAAAAAGAAAGAAAGAAAGAAATTGCATGTCTAGAGAAACTAGAAGATTTGCATTTGGAGTCCTCCCAGCCCTCACCCTATGGATCTTTTCTTTCGGCTGGTCCTGATTTATAGCCAGTATTAGATATTTGAAATCATGTATAATACTTTCTTGAATGTGAGTCATTTTAGAAAATTATCTTACCTGAGAAATAGGAAGCCCTGGTTTTATACCAGTTGGTCTCAACCTTGAGCTTGCAGCTGGATCTGAAGTGAGAACAGTCTTGTGGGGAACCATACCCTTCACCTGTGTGGTTAATATCACAATTGCATTGCACAGGACAAATAACCTCCAAAATCTGGAGATACAAGTGTACCAGGCATTGGCAACTGAGTTATGCTTCCTGGAGTAAAGAGAATCACAAAAGGATCCCCTCATGACCCTGGTAGGGAGAGAATAACCATTATTAACTCAAGCTATGTTAATATATGGTACATGTGGAAATATTTACAGATATTATACATATTAACCATGCAAGTACATGGCTTAGCATATACATACATAGTTCCTTATATGTCAGTGCAGATGCCCTACAACAAGGATACCCCATACTACAGACTGCATGTTTGTGTCTCTCCCAAATTCATATACTGAAATCCTAATGTCTAATGTAATAGAATTAGATGAGGTCCTTGGGAGGTGAGTAGGTCATGAAGGTAGTGTCTACATGAATGGAATTATCATTCTTATAAGAGGGACCTTCAGAGCTCTCTAGCTTCTTCTACCATGTGTAGACACAGCATAAAGTCAGCAGTCTGCAACCTGGAAGGGGGCCTTCGCCAAACCAAATCTGCTGGCACCCTGACCTTGGACTTCTACCCTCCAGAACCAAAACAAATACATTTCTATTGTTTATGAGTCACTCAGTCTGTGGTATTTTATTATAGTAGCCTGAGTAGATTCAGACACTTCACTAGCAACAAACATACCTACCACACAGATCTTGAGTTCTAATATGATTCTACAATAAAAGGAACCAGGGCCTTTGAAGAAGTGGCTGATTCTAGTGTTGGGACAGTATATACACAAGATGATCCTACAAAATGTTGTAAAAGAAGAAGGTAAGAAAGTACAAAAAACTCACATGCCCCAAAAAACCATAATGATGGCTGTATGTCAAAGTCACATAAAAGCAAGCCAAAAGAGCTCTCACTGGTCAAAGCTGGAAGAATTTTCACAACAAAATAATTGTATAGTATTGGATTATAACCCAAAGTGTAAAATAAATATCTTTCAGTTCATACTGATATAAGTGATTATTAAATAAATAAATTAGGGAGAAGGGGCAAATTTCTTCTATAGAAGAATTCCAAAAATCCATGTAGTTTCTCAATTCTCAAGAAGGTGTCGCATAACTCTCCATTCCTTATGTGTGGGCTGTACCTAGTGACTTCTTTCCAAAGACTCAGTAGAGAAAAGTGGCAAAAAGTAACTTTATTTGGAAAAATTTGACAAATATATTTCAGCCAGGTAGTCAACAACAGTGATAAGTCATGTTGATGATTTGTACCCTTGGTATGATAGGATGAAAAGACACACTGTACCTCTCTATTTTTCCTTCTCCAAACACACAGCTGTAATCTAATCGTTGAGAACAGCATCAGACAAATCCAAATAGAGGGACATTCTACAAATTTCCTGACCAATACTCCTTAACACTCTCAAGATCATCAAAAACAAGTCAGAGAAACTGTCATAGCCAAGAGAAGCCTAAGGAGATATGTCAGCTAAATTATGTGGGGATGTGGCAAGAAAATATTCTATTTTGGATAGGATCTTGGAACAGAAAAAAAATAGACATTAGATAAAAACTGGAGAAATCTAAATAAACTATGGTCTTTAGTTAGTACTAATTTCTCCATATTGGATCATCAGTTGTAACAAATGCATCATACCAATGAGAACTCTTCTCTATCTCCACAATTTTTATGCAAATGTAATACTGTTATATATACTAAGTATAATAAAAATTAAAGATGAAAATAAACATTTATTACTCATTCTACCTAGAGATGGCTGTCTCAGACCATAGCAATCTTCATTCCTTGTCAAACAATTTCTTTTGCCTCTGTCTTCATAGCCCTTTTTTCTCTCCAAAGTCATAGAGTTTTGTTTGTTTTTTGTTTGTTTATTTGTTTTTGCCAACAGATTGCTAATGGTTTCATGTTTTGCTATAATTGTTTTAGTTATGTATGTCATATATACTAACTGTATTTGGAACTCTCCGATGACAGGAGTTTATTTCACCTTCACTGAATTGCCCTTAATGTAATGTCTCAAGCTTCTATAAAGGTCACTATAAAGCAAACATACCCATACAAAATTCATTTTCTTTTTTTTTGTGTGTGCTTAAAACATTGTAGGGGAAGGAACACTTCAGGAATAGTGAAGACTTCTGAAAACCTATTTTTCTAAAAATGCAGCAAGAATACTGACCAAGTATTGTCAAAATCAATCAACCCAGGCCTTAGAACAATCGGAGGAGTGTTTATTGAAAAGCAGAGATGAATCTCATCTCAAGAACAGTGAGCACTGTTGCATTTAATTTGCCCTATTTCCATCCCACTCTCTCCAGCTCTGTAGTACCCTCAGAAACAGATTCACAACTACAGTGACTCTGAAAACCAAAACACTAAAGATTGCTACAGGGAACACAACAGTATAGTCCCCCCCAAAACATCTTCTCCAGAGAATTGTTATTATTTGACCTATGTGCTGCTTCCACTACACACCCAATTGCACAGTTTGTCCTTATTTGAATTGACTCAAAGCTAACTCACAGCTAGTCTTTTCCCTAGGGCATTTGATGAAAGCAATCAGAGGCAATTAAATTCAGCTGTCTGAGGCACTGTTACCAGTTTGGGGGCAAATAAGAGACTGGCCAAAACCTGTAAATGAATGCTGTAAAATGAGAATGTTCATACTTTTCTTTGAAAACCTGTAGCAAATTTCTGTCATCTAGAAGCCCACGTGTATGTATAAGGCTGTGCACATATCAAGGAAAATTTGGCCAAAATCTCTTATCTGTGGATGAACTGAATGCTCTGAAGAGCAGTATGTGAAAGCTAAGTCAAAGATGTAAACTACCCATTGTAGGAATTGAAGGAACATTGAAGGAATACATAAAGCCCACTGATAAAGAATGGAAGATTTATAATCATAGGCATTTAAGGAAATCTCTGCATAATCATTAGCCAACTATTAAGTAAATTGAGCAGGTTTCAATGGTCACAAGACAAAAAAATTACATAATTAGTTGAAGAGAGTCACTAAACCATCAAACAATGTTAACAACAACCAAAACAAATACCAATAACAACAAACACTGGAAGGATTAAATCTCTACTATTGCCAAATGATAGTAAAGTTGTCCAATTTTCAAAGAACACTTATGAAACATTCTAAGAAATAGGAAAGCATGGCCTATACACAAGAATAAATAGTAGTTAATAGAAACTGTCTCTAAGAAAGGCAGACTTTATACTTACTAGACAAAGATGTTAAATCAGACATATTCAAAGATAGATTGATATGCTCAAAATCCTAAAGATAAACATACCTAAAGAACTAAAGGAAAGTATGAGAATGATATTATCAAATAGAGAATATTAATACAGAGATTGAAATAAAAAAGTCAAATAGAAATTCTGAAGTTGTAAAGTACAATAACTGAAATGAAACATCTAAGAGAGAAATTCAACATATTCAATATGGCAAAAGAAAGAATCCATGAACTTGAACATAGGTTAGATAAGCGAAACAAATGGGCTTATTTACACAATGAAATATTATTCAGCTCTAGAAGATAAAATACTGACACATGCTACAACATGGATGAACCTTGAAATAATATGTTAACTGTAAAGAGCCATACACATAGGCCACATATTCTATGATTCCATTTTTATAAAATGTTAAGAACAGATAAATCCATAGAGATAGAAAATAGATTAGTTATTTCCAAGGACTGGTAGAGGGGATGAAGGAGAATAGAATGCTAATAGGGATAGGGTTTATTTTTGCAATGCTAAAAATATAGTGAAATTATATAATGGTAATATTTGGACAACTCTGTAGATATATTAAACATCACAGAATTGTACATTCTAAACAGGGATTTAATGGTATTTTAGTGCATCAATAAAGCTGTCATTTATTTTTTCAAATATCAAAGCACATTGCCCACCAATCACCTGGAAAATCCTACATGAGCAATTTCTTTCAGTATATAGAGTTAAGAGAATTTTTACTTTCCTAAAGTTTCTGATAATTACTACTGAACATGTTCCACTTACTTCCTTTTTAGAAACCTCAGAATCAAAATTGAAATTCATATATAGAAATTAGGGTGGTCTTATGATCTTTTTTTATGCATCCTTTATTTTTCTTACTTAGGTCTTTTCATCTCAATTCCTTCTGATCTTGATATTTTGGTTGTTTGAGAGAGAAAGGGAGAGCACGCGCATGCACACACACACACACACACACACACACACACACACACACACACCATGCACGTAACCAGAGAAGGGGCAGAGGGAGAGAGAGAGGAATCTTAGCAGGCTCCACAGCCAGTGTGGAGACTGATGCAGGACTCAGTCTCACAACTGTGAGATCATGACCTGAGCTGAAATCAAGAGTTGGATGCTTAGCTGGCTGAGCCACCTAGGTGCACTCCCCACACACTATATTCTATGACAATTATAATTTCAATAGGTTTCCCAATATGTTTCTATTGTAAATATCTTCAAATAAAGGATAAAAATAACTTGCAGAATTATTTGTCAATAATTTATATTTGAATATGAATATCAAATAATATAACAATTATTTGAAAATTAACATGGAGCTTTGAATACCTTGATGACATGTTGATTGATTTTAACATAATTGAAGTAAGTATACAAATACAATATTTACTGTATATTTACTGCTCATCTTATTCAACACAACATCTGATACTTGAGTTCTGTTTGTAGAATTATTCTCAAATGGCCATACAGCCTCTGTAATATTTTTGTTTGTTGTGTCTTATTATTCTATTTTTTTTTTATTTTTTAATTTATTTATCGTCAAGTTAGCTCACATACAATGTAGTCTTGGCTTCAAGAATGTTGATTCGTAGGGGCACATGTACCCCAATGTATATAGCAGCACTATCAACAATAGCCAAATTATGGAAAGAGCCCAAATGTCCATCAAGTGATGAATGGATAAATAAGATATATATATATCTACACACACACACACACATATATACATATATATGTATGTATGTATATATATGTATGTATGTATATATGTATGTATGTATATATGTGTGTATATATATATATATATATATATACACACACACACACATACACAATAGAATAATACTTGGCAATGAAAAAAGAATGAAATCTTACCATTTGCAATAATGTGGATGGGACTTGAGGGTATTATGCTAAGTGAAATAAGTCAGTCAGAGAAAGACAGATATTATATGATTTCACTCATATGTGGAATTTGAGAAACTTAACAGAATACCATAAGGGAAAGGAAGGAAAAATAAGATAAAAACAGAGAGGGAGGCAAACTGTAAGAGACTTTGTAATTTTTTTTATTTACAATTTTTATTTTAAAATCATAGAGAGTTAGAGAATGGTCTAATGATAGTTCATAAACTTCGGCTTTTATATCATGGTTACTAATTTTCTAAGCATTCTCTACTATGAGAAATAACATGCATCAGACTCCAAAAACTGTCCCCTATCCCATACCAAGGGTCCAAGGACTTCATTTATCAAATATCTCTCAGACTTCCTTTCCTATCTCTTTCTCTTCAACTACACTATCATTTTAATGTTATAGTACTTTAGATCGGTTTATTACTTATCTGTCTTTGTATAAAGGTAGATAGAAGATAGATGATAAATATAGGATTAGATTAGAGAGATAGATGACAGTCCTTTATTATTTTGGATAAATTTTAATCTGTCCTTTGCAGCTCATTTTACAGCATCCTTCAGACCTCAACCCATACCCCATTACCACTACACTCAGTGTCTTAGTTTAAATGTCAGGACCTCATCATTTATAACCACTTTTCATTGTGGAAAGTAATGTACCATTTTATATAAATTGTTTTTGGGATCTAATAACTTTACTTCTTATTCTTTAATTTTTTTTAAAGTAAGCTCCATACCCAGTGTGGAGCCTAATGTGGGATTTGAACTCACAACCCTGATATCAAGACCTGAGCTGAGATCAAGAGTCAGTGCTTAACCAGCTGAGACACCCAAGAACCCCATCTTATTCTTTAGATATACTTTTCATATGACAAGTCTAATCCTAGGTTCAAGATTTTTCCCTTCCAATTCTCAGCAGAGTCTTTTCAAAGTATCAGTTATTGTTTAAAAGTTACAATTTCACCCACACCTATGATGTTTTCATTTCAGGTCTAGGGGAAAAAAAAAGAAAAAAAAGTTTTGGCTTTTCCTCTGTTCATGAAGCATTTACACCTTAAATACACACTAATAATAAAATGACCTAAATTCAATAAAATTAAAATGAAATTTAAATGAGGTAGACATTTCAAATTGAAAACAAAACTTCAGGGGTGCCTGGGTGCTCAGTCAGTTAAGTGTCTGACTCTTGATTTTGGCTTGAGTCATGATCTCATGGTTGGTGAGTTCAAGCACTGTGTCAGGCTCTGCATTGACAGTGCCATGAAATTCTCTCTCTCCCTCTCTCTGAGTCTCTCCCCTGTCTGCTCTCTTTTTCTCAAAATAAATAAATAAACATTAAAAAACAAAAGAACAGAGAACTCCTTTTACTTGAGCATCACAAAAATTAAAGTACTTATTCATAAATCTAATGACATATGTAAAAGATCTATATAAGGAAAACTACAGAATTCTGGTGAAGGAAATCAAAGAATAAATAAATGGAGATATATTCCATGTTCATAAATAGAAATATGAAATACTGTCCAGATGTCAGTTCTTCCTAACTTGATATATAGTTTCAATGCAATAGCAATCAAACTCCCATCAAGTTATTTTAGGGACATTGATAACCTAATTCTAAAATTTATATGGAGAATAAAAAGATCCAGAATAGCCAACACAATATTGAAAGGAGAAGAAAAAAGTCAGAACACTGACACTACCCAACTTCATGCCTTATTATACTATATATCACGCTATAATATATATCAAGACAGTATGGTATTGATGAAAGAAATAGACAAATCAATGGAACAGAGGAGAAAGCTGGAAAAGTATACCCCCATAAATATATCAATGGATCTTTTACAAAGGAGAAACGTGATACAATGGAGCAAATATAGTATCTTAAATAGTACTGGAACAACTGGACATCCATATGCAAAACCAACCAACCAACCAACCAACAAACAAAAAAACCCAGAATCTAGGTTCAGACTTTACACCCCACACAAAAATTAAAACAACATAGAACATAGGCCTGAATGTAAAATGCAGAACTATAGAACTCTTAAAGAAAATGTAAAAGAAAACCTAGACAACTTTGGGTATGGTGATGCCTTTTTATATAAAATACCAAAGACATTATCCACGAAAAATAACTAATAAGTTGGATGTCATTAAAATTCAAGACTTCTCCCTTGCCAAAGAGAATGAGAAGACAAGCCACAGACTGGGTGAAAATATTTGAAGATACATACAAAGAACTGTTATCCAAAATATAAAAAGAACTCTTAAAAATTAGCAATAAGAATACAAACAACCCAATTAAAAAATGTTCCAAAGACTTTAATAGACACTTCACCAAAGAAATATTCAGATGCCAAATAAACACATGAAAAGGTGCTCTACATTATATGCCATCGAGGAGATGCAAACTGAAACAATGGGATATCACTATACACCTATTAAATGGCCAAAATCCAGAACACTGGCAATACCAAATGTTGACAAGAATACGAAGCAACAGTGACTCCACAAAACAGTACAGGCACTTTGTTAGACAGGTTAACAGTTTCTTACAAAACTAATTATACTCTTATAGAATCCACAATCACACACCTTAATATTTACCCAAAGGTGTTGAAAACTTATGTTCACACAAAACCCTGCACACTAATGTTTATAAACTTTATTTAAAATTTCAAAAACTTGGAAGCAACTAAGATATACTTCAGTAGGAGATTGGATAAATAATCTGTGACATCTCCAGACAATGAAATATCATTCAGTGCTTAAAAGAAAAAAAAAAAAAACAAAGAAAAGAAAAAGTGAGCCCCTAATCCAAGAAAATACCTTAAATGCATATTACTAAGTGAAATAAACCAATCTGAAAATGCTATATAGTATATGATTCTAACTATCTTGCATTCTGAAAAAAGTAAAATGTGAAGACATTAAAAAAATCATCAGTTTCCAGGAGAATATAGGGAGATTAATAGGCATAGCACAGAGGACTTTGTTTTTAATTCATTTATTTAAATTCAAGTTAGTTAACATACTCTGTAGTATTCGTTTCAGGAATAGAACACAATGGTTCATCACTTACATATAACACCCAGTGCTCATACCAACAAGTGCTCTCCTTTATTGCCTATCATCCATTTAGCCCATCCTGCTACCCACCTCCCCTCCAGCAACCCTCAGTTTGCTCTCAATATTTAAGAGTCTCTTAGGGGTGCCTGGGTGGCTCAGTCAGTTGAGTGTCCAACTTCAACTCAGGTCATGGTCTTGTGGTTTGTGGGATGAGGCCCCACGTCAGACCCTGCGCTGACAGCTCAGAACCTTGGAGCCTGCTTCATATTCTGTGTCTCTCTCTGTCCCTACCCTTGTGCTCTCTTTCCCAAAAATAAATAAATAAATAAACATTTAAAAAGAGTCCCTTATGGTTTGCCTCCCTCTCTGTTTTTATCTTATTTTTCCTTCCCTTCCCCTATGTTCATCTGTTGTGTTTCTTAAATTCCACATATTAGTGAAATCATATGATATTTGTCTTTCTCTGAGTTATTTCGCTTAGCATAATACCCTCTAATTGCATTCACATTGTTGCAAATGGCAAGATTTCATTATTTTTGAGTGCTGAGTAATATTCTATTATATATATATATATATATATTTATTCTTCTTGAATATATATACATTTACTCTTGTTGAGCGTGTATATATATTTATTCTTCTTGAATATATATATATTTATTCTTCTTGAATGTGTATATATATATATACACATATATGTATATATGTATATATATATATATATATATATATACATACACACCACTTCTTTATTCATCAACGAGGGACATTTGGGGTCTTTCCATAATTTGGCTATTGTTAATAACACTGCTACAATCATTGGGGTGCAGGTACCTCTTCAAATCAGCATTTTTGTATCCTTTAGATAAATACCTCATGGTGAAATTGCTGGGTCATAGGGTAGTTCTATTTTTAAGTTTTTGAAGAACCTCCATACTCTTTCCCAGAGTGGCTGCACCAGTGTGCATTCCCATCAACAGTGCGTATGTGTTCCCCATTCTCTGTAGCCTCAAATTTACTAATTATATCTTCTATCATCTTCATGCAGTTATTGAAGCAATCCAGCAAGCTTTTTTTTTTCTTTTATTGTATTTTTCTGTTCCATAATGTCCATTCATTGTTTTTTTCATAATTACTATTCTTTTGCTGGTATTTTTGTTTTCATTTGTTTCAAGATAATGTTTATTGCTTGTTTGCTCACTTTCTTTCTCTCCTCTACTTTTCTTTTTTCTTTTCTTTCTTTCTTTCTTTCTTTCTTTCTTTCTTTCTTCTTTCTTTCTTTCTTTCAAATTTATTTATTGAGAGAGAGAGAGAGAGAGAGAGAGAGCACAAGCAGGGGAGGGTCAGAGGGAGAGGGAGAGAGAGGATTCCAAGAAGGCACAGCACTGTCAGCACAGAGCCTGACATGGGGCTCAAACCCACCAACCGTGCGATCATGACCTGAGCCAAAATCAAGAGTTGAGTGCTCAACCAACCGAGTCACCCAACTGCCCCAAATGATTATTAATTTTTGAGAGAGAGAGAGACAGAGAGCGAGGGTACAAGTTGGGGAGGGGCAGAGAAAGGAGGCCAGAGGATCCAAAGTGGGCTCTGCGCTGACAGCAGAAAGCGCAGTGCAGGGCTTGACCTCATGAACTGTGAGATCATGACCTGAGCCAAAGTCCAATGCTTAACTGACTCAGCCACATAGGTGCCCTTCCCTTCCTTTTTATTTATTTTGGGTTGGGGATAGGCAGAGAGAGACAGAGAGAGAGAGAGAGAGAGAGAGAGAGAGAGAGAGACAGAGAGAGATTCCTAAGCAGACTCTGCACTGTCAATGTGGAGCCCCATGTGGGACTCTATCCCACAAACTAAACCGTGAGATCATGATGTGAGCTGAAACCAAGTTGCTCAAACAACTGAGCCACCCAGGTGCCCTTTTTATTGCTTCTTGAATCAATTTTATGCGATCAAATTACTGTCAGATAATTCCAGCATTTGATTCGTCCAATCAGTGTTGGCATCAGTTGATTTTTTGTCATTTAATTTCCTATTTTCCTGTTTCTTACACATTTTTTTGATATTATTTTAGAAGATCTGGACCATATTTAATTTTTTAAAATAGACATTTACCTTTTTAGGCTTAGCATGCCAATTCTTACCTAATTTGGATGGCTTGGTTCCAATGACAATCTACTTTTCAGTCTTTGCCATGTTATTGGTTTATTTGGTGTGTCTTGTGCTCTTGGAGTTCCCACTAACCCCTAATTGTGCTATCGAGGAGGAGGAAAGGGTTTCCCCAAACTGAGTTATTTGGTGTGTCTAAGTGGTTAAAGGGAGTATCTGGCCTGCAAGTACAAAGTATATTTACCTGGCCAGGTGCTGGTGGTGGTGTGAATGCCTTTCCATGTGCTCCTGGCTGCACATTTCCTCTGGGTAGGGGAAGGGACATCAGGCTTACTGGAAAAGGAGAGCCCTTATCTTGGATGCTTATTGTTAACTGAACTTCTAGTCAATTTATCTCCCTTGCAGGTTCTCCTGGGCTCATGTAATGTTACTGGCAAAACTCCCATTTAATTCAGTGGAGGAATAATCTTACCTGGGCTCCCTTGTGATGCTACATGGAGGTTGGGAAACTCTGGACCTGGATCACCTCTCCTGTTGGATGGTAGTTATAGTTGTTCCTCCAGACTTGGGGCCCCTGGCCAGTTCTCTTTCCCTTTACCACCTTTCAGAATTCTCCTTCAGTTATTATTTTTATTATTTCCAGTGTTTATGATTGTACTCAGTGGGAAGGAACAGAGATGAGTCAATGCCACCTTGTCAATCCAAAGTTCTGTGTTCTCTACTTAATTTTCTTAAATAAAAACAAACTCTTTTACTTATATGTGGTATCTAAACAAAACAAAACAAACAAACAAAGCAAAACATACTTGTAAATGCACATAACAAACCGATGGCTGCCAGAGGGGAGGTGGGTAGGGGAATGAGCCAAATAGATAAAGAAGACTAACAGGTACAAACTTCCAGTTATAAAACAAATAAGTCATGGAAATAAAAAGCATAACATAGGGAATATTGTCAATAATATTGTAACAAATTGTATGGTGACTACACTTATAGTGGTAAGCATTGAGTAACATATAGATTTGTTAAATAAATATGTTGTACACCTGAAATAATGTAACATTGTATGTCAATTATATTTCAATAATAATAAAAAACAATAAAATCTCTGGGCCTGGAAAATAGATATCTGACTCCCACAGATCTGAGATTATATAATGAAGGAGAATCCAAGTATATTAAAGGAATAACCCTGTGGCTGCATAACTTCTTCCTGTGAATGTTCCTCCTGTCAATCTTCAAAGAAGTTACATACTGTAGTTGATATACTGGGATAGGAATACCCAAATTTACTTACAATGATTAGACAGTGACTCTGAGTTAATGCTATTTCCTGGGGTCTCTGAGTACCAGTTGGATCCGATAGATAGAGTTAAACTCTCTTGGAAACCAGGTGATAGGACAGTTTGACTTGAATTTCCCTCATGGTATGCCCTTCAGGTATGTTGGATATATGCTTATAAGATTAAGGTAAATCCTAATAAAATTCAGCAGCCTACAGTTTTGGAAGTTCTTAATGTGCAGTAGAATGAGTTACATTAGGGTAGATCTCCCAAAATGTAAGACAATTTTTGTGCCTTAAACTCCCAGTTTCTAAGAAATAAGCAACTCATTTGTAAACATCTTTGAATTTTAGAGGAAGCACAAAACACTACTGGATATACTGTGCTGATCCTTTTACTAAGTGGTCTACAGATATACACATGTAAGTGCATCTCAGAGCAGAAGAGGGATCTCCAGTGAGAAACAAGAGGAGGACTCCACTCACATTCAAAAGCCATCATTTCATGTGATCTTAGACAAGTATCTTACTCTGTCCCAAAAATAAATAAACGTTGAAAAAAAAATTAAAAAAAAAAAAAAGGGGGCGCCTGGGTGGCGCAGTCGGTTAAGCGTCCAACTTCAGCCAGGTCACGATCTCGCGGTCCGTGAGTTCGAGCCCCGCGTCAGGCTCTGGGCTGATGGCTCAGAGCCTGGAGCCTGTTTCCGATTCTGTGTCTCCCTCTCTCTCTGCCCCTCCCCCGTTCATGCTCTGTCTCTCTCTGTCCCAAAAATAAATAAACGTTGAAAAAAAAATTAAAAAAAAAAAAGAAAAGTATCTTAATGCACCCTGCTATGGTTTCCTAGCTGGAAAATTTTAAATAAAAACAAGATCACTTTATAAGGCTTTTAGCAGAGTTAAAAGAAATAAACCATTAAGATATTTAGATTAGATTCTGAAATCTGTATTTAATAAATGTCACTTATTAATCCCTTTTCTCATATTATCATTACTGTATTTTTGTTACTATGTAACTAAGTAGAGTGGAAACCTGCTTTAAATATGGCTGGATATTTTTATTTCAAATATTTTCTACCAATCTTGACTTGCTCTTTCAACTTTCTAATGCTGTTTTTTACTACAGAAATTCTTCATTTTTATGAATTTACATCATCATTTTTTTTCCTTTTGGTTTCAGGCTTTTTATGTACTGCTTGTTGTGTGTGATGATGTTATTCTAAGTTACTTTATAGAAGCTATTTATTTATCTTACATGTTTAGCTAGATAATCCATCTGGAATTTATTTCTGTGTATAACATGTGGTTAGGTTAATGATTTATTTTTCCCATGTAGATCTAGTTCAGTACATTGGAAATACCATCTTTCCCCATTATGCTATAGTGACAGAGATGGTAGAATGATAGATAGACACAGATTGATGGATGATAGATAGATATAGATAAATAATAGATAAATATAGATTTGTGGTGTGTTTTTTGTTAATTTTTTTGTTACTTCAGTCTTTTTGTCTCTCCATGAGCCAATCTCAGACTTTTTATTTTTTATTTATTTTTTTGAGACTTTTAAAATTACAGTGGTTTTAAAATAAGACTTGATATCCACTGGGGTAAGTTCTCCAAATTTGTTGAAGATGTTCTTGGTTTTACTTATGTCTTTACATGATTCAGCTTATAAATTTCCACAAAGGTCCTGCGACAATTTTGACGGTTTAATTGAATCTATAGATCAATTTAGAGAGAGTTGACATCTTTACAATATTATGTCATCTAATTCCAGGCTATGGTCTATTCCTCTAACAATTTAGGTCTTCTTTAATTTTTTTTTGCAGTAATAATTTTGAGCTTGTAGTTTTCTTGCACATCTATCTTTTCTTTTCATTTCTATTTTATTAAGGCATAACAAATCTAGAGCTCTTAAATCTGAAGTGCACAACTTGATTATTTTATTAAAAATTTTTTTTTCAACGTTTATTTATTTTTTTGGGGACAGAGAGAGACAGAGCATGAACGGGGTAGGGGCAGAGAGAGAGAGGGAGACACAGAATCGGAAACAGGCTCCAGGCTCCGAGCCATCAGCCCAGAGCCCGACGCGGGGCTCGAACTCACGGACCGCGAGATCGTGACCTGGCTGAAGTCGGACGCTTAACCGACTGCGCCACCCAGGCGCCCCACAACTTGATTATTTTATATACACATATATGAATGTAGTCATCATTTAGAATGAACTATAGAATATCTTCAGCATGCCAGCAGACACCTTTGTGCTCCTTCCTAGTTGATACCACCCAAAACGTGACCACTAGTCTGATTTATGTGAGCAGAGAAACATTGATTTCGAATTTCATACAAACTGAAGCACATAGGATAGGATATAACCTTTAAGAATGACCTTTTCAATCAACTTTATATTGGTATTATTCATTCACACTGCTGTGTGTTGCAAAGGTTACTACTTCTTATTATTGTGTTGCATTTTATGTTGTTTATATACCTTTTTAACCATTCTATTAATGCATACTATTATAAGTAATGCTGCTGTAAACATTATTTGCCTTTCAGTGAACATAAGCACTTTTCACTCTTAGGTATAACCCAAAAATTGCTGGGGCCATATTATCTATCTATCTATCTATCTATCTATCATCTATCTGGTACTGCCTACTATAAGTGTGTATATATAGATGGTATGTGCCCATTTACACTCCCACCAGCAATATATGAACTTAGTTATTATGGTGAATGGGTAGTGAAGTATCTGTTAAAGTATTTCACTCATTTTATATTTTACTTGTTTTATATTGAATTATTAACATTGTTCATAATCATTTGTCGAAGTTCTTTAAATGATTTAGATTTGAGTACTTTGCTGAATGTTTTATGGTACATATCTTCTCCCTGTATGTGTCTTGCCTTTTTCATTCTCATATCATTGTACTTTGTTAAATAGAGGTTCTTGATTTTGATAAATTCAAATTTATCTTCTTGTTTTCATAGTTGGTGTTTGTGTGTGTGTGTGTGTGTGTGTGTGTGTGTGTGTGTGTGTATCTGTGTGTGTCTGTGTGTGTCTTGTCTGAGAAATCTTCCTGCTCTAAGGTCATAAAGATAATTTCCAGTGTTTTCTTCTAAAAATCTTACTGTTTTTTAACCTTTTACTTTCAGGACAATGACCCATTCCAAATGAATTTTTGTGTTGGGTGTGAGGTAGGCAAGATGTATTTTTTATTACATACAGTTAAACAGTTGATACAGCATTATTTATTGAAATGGCTATCATTTTTTCCCACTTAATTACACTCATTTTTCTTTTGCTATTGTTGTAAATCATGTGGCTGATTTATGGGTTGTTTCTTGTTTTTCTATTCTAACGTCCTGCTGTTTTCCTTATTCCAGTAACCATACTTAATTCATGTTTTATAATAGTTACTGCTATATACTAGTGTAAATCCTCCAACTTTGTTATGTGGTTGTTATTTAATCAAGAATGCTCTGGCTTTTTCATTCTTCCTATTTTATATATATTTTACTTTTTTAATATCAAATTTATTGTCAGATTGGTTTCCATACAACACCCAGTGCTCATCCCAACAGGTGCCCTCCTCAATACCCATCACCCACCCTCCTCTTCCTCCCACCCCCATCTACCCTCAGTTTGTTCTCAGTTTTTAAGAGTCTCTTATGCTTTGGCTCACTCCCTCTCTAACCTCTTTCTCCCCGCCTGCCATGGACTTCTGTTAAATTTCTCAGGATCCACATAAGAGTGAAAACATATGGTATCTGTTTTTCTCTGTATGACTTATTACATTTAACAAAACACTCTCCAATTCCATCCATGTTGCTACAAATAGCCAGATTTCATTCTTTCTCATTGCCACATAGTATTCCATTGTGTATATAAACCACAATTTCTTTATCCATTCATCAGTTGATGGACATTTAGGCTCTTTCCATAATTTGGCTATTGTTGAGAGTGCTGCTATAAACATTGGGGTACACGTGCCCCTATGCATCAGCACTCCTGTATCCCTTGGATAAATTCCTAGCAGTGCTATTGCTGGGTCATAGGGTAGGTCTATTTTTAATTTTTTGAAGGAACCTCCACACTGCTTTCCAGAGCGGCTGCACCAATTTGCATTCCCACCAACAGTGCAAGAGGGCTCCCATTTCTCCACATCCTCTCCAGCATCTATAGTCTCCTTATTTGTTCATTTTAGCCACTCTGACTGGCGTGAGGTGATATCTGAGTGTGGTTTTGATTTGTATTTCCTTGATGAGGAGCGATGTTGAGCATCTTTTCATGTGCCTGTTGGCCATCTGGATGTCTTCTTTAGAGAAGTGTCTATTCATGTTTTCTGCCCATTTCTTCATGGGATAATTTGTTTTTCAAGTGTGGACTTTGGTGAACTCTTTATAGATTTTGGATACTAGCCCTTTGTCCGATATGTCATTTGCAAATATCTTTTCCCATTCTGTTGGTTGCCTTTTAGTTTTGTTGGTTGTTTCCTCTGCTGTGCAGAAGCTTTTTATCTTCATGAGGTCCCAATAGTTCATTTTTGCTTTTAATTCCCTTGCCTTTGGAGATGTGTCAAGTAAGAAATTGCTGTGGCTGAGGTCAGAGAGGTTTCTTCCTGTTTTCTCCTCTAGGGTTTTGATGGTTTCCTGTCTCACATTCAGGTCCTTTATCCATTTTGAGTTTATTTTTGTGAATGGTGTAAGAAAGTGGTCTAGTTTCATTCTTCTGCATGTTGCTGTCCAGTTCTCCCAGCACCATTTGTTAAAGAGACTGTCATTTTTCCATTGGATATTTTTCCTGCTTTGCCAAAGATGAGTTGGCCATACGTTTGTGGGTCTAGTTCTGGGGTTTCTATTCTATTCCATTGGTCTATGTATCTGTTTTTGTGCCAATACCATGCTGTATTCATGATTACAGCTTTGTAGTAGAGGCTAAAGTCTGAGATTCTGATGCCTCCTGCTTTGGTCTTCTTCTTCAGAATTCCTTTGGCTATTCAGGGCCTTTTGTGGTTCCATATGAATTTTAGGATTGCTTGTTCTAGTTTCGAGAAGAATGCTGGTGCAATTTTGATTGGGATTGCATTGAATGTGTAGATAGCTTTGGGTAGTGTTGACATTTAACAATATTTATTCTTCCAATCCATGAGCACGGAATGTTTTTCCATTTCTTTATATCTTCTTCAATTTCCTTCATAAGCTTTCTATAGTTTTCAGCATACAGATCTTTTACATCTTTGGTTAGATTTATTTCTAGGTATTTTATGCTTCTTTGTGCAATTGTGAAAGGGATCAGTTTCTTTATTTGTCTTTCTGTTGCTTCACTATTAGTGTATAAGAATGCAACTGATTTCTGTACATTGATTTTGTATCCTGCGACTTTGCTAAATTCATGTATCAGTTCTAGCAGACTTTTGGTGGAGTCTATCGGATTTTCCATGTATAATATCATGTCATCTGCCAAAAGCGAAAGCTTGACTTCATCTTTGCCAATTTTGATGCCTTTGATTTCCTTTTGTTGTCTGATTGCTGATGCTAGAACTTCCAACACTATGTTAAACAACATCAGTGAGAGTGGACATTCCTGTCGTGTTCCTGATCTCAGGGAAAAAGCTCTCAGTTTTTCCCCATTGAGGATGATGTTAGCTGTGGGCTTTTCATAAATGGCTTTTATGATGTTTAAGTATGTTCCTTCTATCCCGACTTTCTCAAGGGTTTTTACAAGAAAGGATGCTGAATTTTGTCAAAGGGCTTTTCTGCATCGATTGACAGGATCATATGGTTCTTATCTTTGCTTTTATTAATGTGATGTATCACATTGATTGTTTTGCGAATGTTGAACCAGCCCTGCAGCCCAGGAATGAATACCACTTGATCATGGTGAATAATTCTTTTCATATGCTGTTGAATTGGATTTGTTAGTATTTTATTGAGAATTTTTCATCCATATTCATCAGGGATATTGGCCTGTAGTTCTCTTGTTTTACTGGGTCTCTTTCTGGTTTGGAAATCAAAGTAATGCTGGCTTCATAGAATGACTCTGGAAGGTTTCCTTCCCTTTCTATTTTTTGGAATAGCTTGAGAAAGATATGTATAATTTCTGCTTTGAATGATTTGTTGGGAAATTTTTGAAAACTGATTCCATTTGTTCACTGATTATGGATCTGTTCAAGATTTCTATTTCTTTCTGTTTGAGGTGTTTGGGAATTTGTCCATTTCTTCCAGGTTGTCCAGTTTGTTGGCATATAATTTTCATAGTATTCCCAGATAATTGCTTGTATTTCTGAGGGATTGGTTGTAATAATTCCATTTTCATTCATGATTTTATCTATTTGAGTCAGCTCCCTTTTCTTTTTGAGAAGCCTAGCTAGAGCTTCTTCAATTTTGTTTATTTTTTCAAAAAAACAACTCTTGGTTCCATTGATCTGCTCTACAGTTTTTTTGGATTCTATATTGTTTATTTATGCTCTGATTTTTATTATTTCTATTCTTCTGCTGGGTTTTGGGTGTCTTTGCTGTTCTGCTTCTATTTTCTTTAGGTGTGCTGTCAGATTTTGCATTTGGGATTTTTCTTGTTTCTTGAGATAGGCCTGGATTGCAATGTATTTTCCTCTCAGGACTGCCTTTGCTGCATCCCAGAGCATTTGGATTGTTGTATTTTTGTTTTCATTTGTTTCCATATATTTCTTAATTTCTTCTCTAATTGCCTGGTTGACCCATTCATTCTTTGGTAGGGTGTTCTTTAACCTCCATGCTTTTGGAGGTTTTCCAGACTTTTTCCTGTGGTTGATTTCAAGCTTCATAGCATTGTGGTCTGAAAGTATGCATGGTATGATCTCAATTCTTTTATACTTACTAAGGGCTGTTTTGTGACCCAGTATGTGATCTATCTTGGAGAATGTTCCATGTGCACTCGAGAAGAAAGTATATTCTGTTGCTTTGGAATGCAGAGTTCTAAATATATCTGTCAAGTCCATCTGATCCAATGTATCATTCAGGGCCCTTGTTTCTTTATGGACCATGTGTCTAGATGATCTATCTATTGTTGTAAGTGGAGTATTAAAGTCCCCTGCAATTACCACATTCTTATCAATAAGGTTGCTTATGTTTGTGATTAATTGTTTTATATATTTGGGGGCTTCCATATTCGGTGCATAGACATTTATAATTGTTAGCTCTTCCTGATGGATAGACCCTGTAAGTATTATATAATGCCCTTCTTCATCTCTTGTTACAGCCTTTAATTTAAAGTCTAGTTTGTCTGATATAAGTATGGCTACTCCAGCTTTCTTTTGACTTCCAGTAGCATGATGGATAGTTCTCCATCCCCTCATTTTCAATCTAAAGGTGTCCTCAGGTCTAAAATGGGTCTCTTGTAGACAGTAAATAGATGGGTCTTATTTTTTTTATCCATTCTGATATCTATGTCTTTTGGTTGGAGCATTTAGTCCATTTACATTCAGTGTTTTTATAGAAAGATATGGGTTTAGAGTCACCGTGATGTCTGTAGGTTTCATGCTTGTAGTGATGTCTCTGGTACTTTTCTCACAGGATCCCCCTTAGGATCTCTTGTAGGGCTGGTTTAGTGGTGATGAATTCCTTCATTTTTTGTTTGTTTGGGAAGACCTTTATCTCTCCTTCTATTCTAAATGACAGACTTGCTGGATAAAGGATTCTTGGCTGCATATTTTTTCTTTTTATTACATTGAAGATTTCCTGCCATTCCTTTCTGGCCTGCCAAGTTTCAGTAGATAGATCTGTCATTAGTCTTATCGGTCTCCCTTTATATGTTAGAGCATGTTTATCCCTTGCTGCTTTCAGAATTTTCTCTTTATGCTTGTATTTTGCCAGTTTCACTATGATATGTCATGCAAAAGATCGATTAAAGTTACATCTGAAGGGAGTTCTCTGTGCCTCTTGGATTTCCATACTTTTTCCTTCCCCAGATCAGGGAGGTTCTCAGCTATGATTTCTTCAAGTACACCTTCAACACCTTCCCTCTCTCTTCCTCCTCTGGAATCCCAATTATGCGTATATTACATTTAATTGTGTCACTTAGTTATCTAATTCTCCCCCTCATACTCCTAGATTCTTTTTTATCTCTCTTTTTCTCATCTTCCTCTTTTTCTATAATTTTATCTTCTAATTCTCCTATTCTCTCCTTTGCCTCTTCAATCCGAGCTGTGGTCCCACCTCCCTATTATTTTGCAGCTCATTTATAGCATTTTTTAGATCCTCCTGAGTGTTTCTTTGTCCCTTGATCTCTGTAGTAATAGATTCTCTGCTGTCCTGTATACTTTTTTCAAGCCCAGCAATTAATTTTTTGACTATTATTTTAAATTCATTTTCTGTTACATTGCTTAAATCGTTTTTGATCAGTTCGATAGCTGTCACTACTTCCTGGAGTTTCATTTGAGGAGAATTCTTCCATTTCTTCATTTTGGATAGTCCCTGGAGTGGCACAGAACTGCAGGGCTCTTCCCCTGTGCTGTCTGGAGTAACTTGCATTGGTGGGTGGGGCCGAAGTCCCACCTGATGTCTGACCCCAGCCCACCGCTGGGGCCACAGTCAGACTGGTGTGTACCTTATCTTCCTCTCTTCCAGAGGCAGGACTCACTGTGGAGCAGTGTGGCCCCTGTCTGGGCTACTTGCACACTGCCAGGCTTGTGGTGCTGCTTTGGTGGGATCTGGTGTATTAGCCAGGGTGGATCCGCAAGGTGCATAGGAGCTGGAGGGGCAGACTCAGCTCGCTTTGCCTTCGGTGGTCTGCTTTGGGAAGGGCCTTGTGGCACCAGGAGGGAGGCAGACCCATCAGAGGGATGGATCCATAGAAGCACAACATTGGGTGTTTGTGCAGTGCAAGCAAGTTCCTTGATGGGAACTGGTTCCCTTAGGGATTTTGGCTGGGGATGGGTGAGGGAGATGGCTCTGGCCAGCGCCTTTGTTCCCTGCCAGGCTGAGCTCTGTCTCTGGGGCTCAACAACTCTGCCTCCCATTGTCCTTTAGCCCTCCCACTCTCGAAGCAGAGCTGTTGACTTATAACATTCCAGATGTTAAGTCCCACTGGCTGTCAGAACACACTCCATCTGGCCCCTCTGCTTTTGCAAGCCAGACTCAGGGGCTCTGCCTTGCCGGGTGGGCTGGCTGCCCCTCCACTGCCCATCTCCTTCCCGCCAGTCTGTGTAGCACACACTGCCTCTCTGCCCTTCCTACCCTCTTCTGTGGGCCTCTCGTCTATGCTTGGCTCCATTCTGCTAGGCTTCTAGCGGTATTCTGGGTTATTTAGGCATATGTGGGTGGAATCTATGTGGTCAGCAGGACAAGGTGAGCCCAGCATCCACCTATACCACCATCTTCACCCCTATTTTACATAAATTTTAGAATCCTGAGTGAAAACTATACTTTCCAGTGTTTTCTTCTAAAAATCCTATTGTTTTTTAACCTTTTATTTTCAGGCCAATGAGTCAATCCAAATTAACTTTTGTGTTGGGTGTAAGGTAGACAAGATGCATTTTTATTGTATTGCACTGAATCTATAGATCAATTTTTGAGGCAAAGGAGATTGACATCTTAGCAGCATTGAATTGTCCACTATATTTAAGAGTATACAGTTCCATTTAGTTAAGTCTTTAAATTTTTTCTCAGTAATGTTTTAATTTTTAGTTAGATTTATTCATAGGCAATTTCATATTATTGGTACTGTTATAAAAATTATTTTTTATTTTAAGTTACCTCTTAAACGTTGTTTTTTAATCATTTTCTAGTAGTGTAGAAATGAAATTGGCATGTTATTTTGACCTTTATATTAGAAGGCTTGCTAAAATCAAAATCATTTGTAGATTATTTCGGTCTTCTATGTAAACAATCAGAAAATAGTAGATATTTGCCATTTTAATCTTTGCTATTCTTGGCTTTTATTTCTCTTCCTTGTCTTTTAACACAGTATACAACCTCCAGCATGGTATTGAATAAGGGTGGTGGAATGTATGTCCTTGTCTTGCTCCTCACTTCAAGAAGAAACATCCAAAATTTATCATTATTTATACCACAAACTGTAATTTTCTTCATATATACCCTTAATGATATTTTAAGCTTTCTATTTCTAGTTGCTATGGACTGAATGTTTGCGTTCCACAGGAAGCTGTTTGTTGAAATCCTAATGCCCAATGTGATGGTGTTAGCAAATGGGAAATTTAGGAAGTGCTCAGATTGTGAGAATGGGGTCCTTATGAATGGGATTAGTGTTATTACGAATGAGACCCCAGAGAGTTACCTAACACCTTCCACTATGTAAAGGCACAGTGAGAAATTGGTAGACAACAACCCCCCAAAAAAGGGCATTACATCTTGCTGGCAGACTTGTAGCCTCCAGAACTATAGGAAATAAATTTCTGTCCTTTGTAAATCACCCAGTCTATGCTATTTTATCATAGAAGCCAAAGCAGACTAAGATATCCAAGTAGCTACAAATACACCTTTTTGGGGGTATTAAAATCATTCTCCATCAAAAGGAAGCAGAGTCCTTGGAGAAATAACCAATTCTAGAATTAACATAGAAAATATACAAGACAATCATAGAATATCTTATAGTGGCAGAAACTAAATAAATAAGATAAAAAGAAGATCACAATGATGGTGGAATGTCAAAGTGATGCAGGAACCAACCAAAAAAGTTCCCTCTGGTCAAAGCTGGAAGAATTTGAGCAATATACATAGTACATATTGGATTATAACCCGTAGTATAAAATAAGTGGAATTTGTGTTGTTATATAAGAAATTCTACAGTACTCCATAGCCCTCTCCACCATGTGAAGACACAGCAAAAAGCCAACAGATTGCAACCCAGAAAAGGATCTTCACCAGAACACAAACTGATAATCTCAAACTTCTGGCCTCCAGAACCGTGGGAAATAAATATTTGCTACGTATAAATCAGTAGTCTGTGGTATTTTGTTATAGCAGCCTGAATGCACTAAGACAGTAGTTTACTTAGGGATTTGTTTAATAAACACTTGTTGATTTATGAAATTATATTTTCTTTATCTATTAGATAATTATTTGTATCTTCTTTATTCTGTAAATGTAATGGATAATCTAATTGATTTTTTAAAATGTATACTTGTTTATGTAGTATTTTCTTTTGATTGTTGCTCTGATGAAATTGATGGATCTTTTTCCCTCTGGCTGTTTTCAAGGATTTTTTCTTGTCTTTGATTTTCAGGAGTTTTACCATAATGTGATTTAGTGTTTGTTTTTGTTTGTTTGTTTGTTTTGATTTGTTTTGTTTTTAATCTTGCGTGGGACTCAGAGTTTCTTGATTATATGATGTGAAAATTAGTGGGAAAAAAATATCATTTACAATGAATTTGGAAGGCCAGGAGGGGGAGCCCTCTACACCCTACCACTAGTCCACAATTGCAAACCCGACAGGATGAGACTGAGCCTGCAAGTGGATACCACTTTACTCTCTCAGCAGAAGGAAAAAAGTTTTTCCTACCCTGACAACAGCCCAGCCAATGAGAGACTGTGACAACTCAGCCAATAAAAAGCCACCATATTTTGAACTCTTAATTTACTCTAATGCTGATTTGTTTATATCAGCACTCCCAACTTCCCCTTTTCCTCTGTAAAGGAGCATCCCTCTGTCCCCCCCCACCCCCACTTGCGTATGGTTTTGTCATAACTTGTCCCAGAATGCAATTCTCTGCTATTCCTGAATAAATCCCGCTTTTTTTTTTTCTGGTAAAATAACTAGCAGTTTTATTTTTAAAAATGCATAGGGATGCCTGGGTGGTTCAGTGGCTAAGCATCTGACTTTAGCTCAGGTCAATCTCCTGGTTGACAGGTTCCAGACCCTCCTGGGGCTCTGGGCTAACAGCTCAGAGACTGAAGCGCGCTTCATGGATTCTGTCTCCCTCTCTCTCTGCCTTTCCCCTGCTCTTACTCTGTCTCTCTGTCTCTTTGTCTCTCTCTCTCAAAAATAAATAGAACATTAAATTTTTTTCAATGCTTATTATTTATTTATTTTGAGAGAGAGAGTGACCATGTGCACAAGTGGGAAGAGAGGTAGAGAGAGCAGGAGTGAGAGAATCCCATGCAGGCTCCACTCAGAGCCTAGCATGGGGCTGGAGCTGAAATCAAGAGTTGAACCCTTAACCGTCTCCGCCACCCAGACATTTTCTAGCAGTTTTATTTTTAAGGTTAGCAATGACTTGATATATTTTATCTATTTTAGAAAAGTAGTGGCCAGTAGTATTTCATTTATTGCATCTATTATCTCTTTTCTCTCCGTCTATTATTATAACTGTATTGGAGTTTTTTACCCTGCTCTATGTAACCTGGAAGTTACTTCTGTATTTCTTATTCTTTACTTTCTTTGAGTTTCCATCTAGACATTTTCTACTAACATGTCTATTGCTATTCTCATATGAGTTATTAATGTTAGTAATATTTTTCTTTGTAAGAATTTTCATTTGATGTTTATACAGTTCTCTGTAAAAATTATTCATTGTGCCCTCAGTTTTTGAATACGTTAATTACAAATACTTTAAAGACCATGTTTGATCATTCTAATGTATAACGTAATAACAAGTTAATCTGTTTCCATTATCTCGTTTCTTAGATTTAGTGATTTGGTTCTGTATCCTGATGTACCTTATAATTTTATATTAAGAACTTTAAATGGTGTTTGGAAATTTGTAGAGGCTCTGTGAAATATCATTTTACTCCATATAAGATTTAATGTTCTGTCAGACATATACACTGGGAGAAGGGCAAGCCAATTCAACCAAGAGCAAGTAGTTTTGAGTCTGGGTTTCAGTCTGAGGACTGGCCTATTTATGCATTGTCTTTGTTTCTAGGAAATAATAGCATTTTAGAGGCTTCAACCCAAGTTTTAGCATGCTCAGCAAATATCCCTCATCCTTGGTGAACACTGAACTCTATTTTTTTCTCCCCAGCACCATGAACTTTGCTCAGCAATGCCTAGCTAAACTTTACTTAGACAGTTAGGAATTGACCAGACTGAAAAAGCCACACAGAATGCAGAAATTCCTTGTTTGTGGTTTATTTTCTTTGGGGTCTTGGCCCATTAAGATCTGACTGAAGAGATGACCCTGAGACAGCCTCAATGCCCACTGTTGAAAATCAACAAATGCCTCAAGAGGAAAACATGGAGGGGAATATCTAACTTCCATCATTATGTTTTCATTCTCCTCAAGATAATAGCTTGTCCTGGATTATCTCCCCAAGATAATCATCATGTCCTGGATGAGTTGGTTGCTCTACAGTGTCTTCAAACAGTTGGTGACTGTTATTGTGATTGTTTTTAAATAAATAGATAAATAAATAAATGAATAAATAAATAAATAAATAAATAACAGCTTTCTTGGCAGGAAGCTTAGTCTGATGAAACCTACTTAATCATTGCTAAAATTAAAAGTCTGCTGCTGCCATTAATTCTGCATATGTTGTATGAAAGTTATTAAAAAAAGATTTTGATGAGACTAGAATGGAATAGCTACCACATATGTGGATTGGTTTCTGGATGCAGTTGCTTTTGGGGGAGAGGCTTAGTGCACATTTTCCATTTTATGAAGGAAATTTTAATTTAGGTGGGATGTTTTAGAAGAAATGCATGTATGGGTGTTGAACAGCCAAAGGAGTGGAATATTTGGACATTGTAATTTTTTTAACTTCAAAATGTCTGGGAATTCAAGTGGCAGAAATTCTTGCTGTTTAACTTCAGTGGGTGTCATTACAAGTAGCAAAAATGTCCAGATATGACCTTTATGCTATCTGCTGCTTGTGCCTGAATCATAATCCAACCAACAGATGTTTCTGTCCAATATTTTGGATCTGAAAGTAGTCATGCCAAGCAATGGGGACACTGGATTATTCAAGTGGATCACAGCTGCAGAGCCCATTATATAAAAGGGAAGAGTCTAGTGTCCTACAGCAGCTGGCTTTTTCTGTGACATGATTTTGACTGTAGTTCTAGCTGATTCCTTTGGTGTATGCCCATTTTCTTAAATTTACTGGAGATAACATCAGTTCTATAAGCTATCCAAAATCCTGATAGAAATTCCCGAGTATAAATAAATTTGGATTTTTTTGTTTGTATACAGAAGGTACAGAGTATTAGTAGTGTCAGAGAAAAAGTGTAAAAGGCAAGTTGAAGTAGCATGTTCAATTTGAGGCAGAGAAATGACAATTAAATCTATGGTTTAGAAACATAATATCTAGGGGCGCCTGGGTGGCTCAGTCGGTTGAGTGTCCTGACTTTGGCTCAGGTCATGATCTCACGGTTTGTGAGTTTGAGCCCCGTGTTGGACTCTGTGCTGACAGCTCGGAGCTCCGAGCCTGGAGCCTGGAGCCTGCTTCAGATTCTGTGTCTCCCTCTCTCTCTGCCCCTCCCCAGCTCATGCTCTGTCTCTCTCTCTGTCAAAAATAAATAAGCATTTAAAAAAATTTAGAAACATAATATTTATTCTTACAAAAATACGTTTAAAAACTTGTTGGCTTGAGGCAATGAGAGAGCGTTAGTTGCCACTCTTGAGGATTTCTCTGTCTCTCTCTCTATCTCTAATCTCTTATCACGACTGGCAATAGTACAGTAAAATATTTTGATAATATCAAAATATAATGTCTTAGGAAACAGACTAAAAATGTAATTGATAGATCAATCACTGGATGTAGGAAAAGAAAGGAATAATAGCCAATCATCTAATGAAACTCAAGAGGAGAACCTAGTTTGTGGCAAGAGATAATTTTGAAAAATTAGTTTCATGCATGTTGAATTTGAAATAACAAAGAACATCCAGGAAGACATGTTCAATTGACAAAACCAAGGCTAGATCTCACATTTTCAACATATCCTATTCATCTATGTATCTATCCACCTATGTGTGTGTATGTATATGTATATATGATGTATATGTGTATATATATCATATGGCAGCTACCTACCTATTGATCTATCTATCATCATCATTTATTTTATAAGTTCCTTTTGTTTATATTGGATCCAGCCAAATAATCCAAGATAATCTCCCCATCTCCAGATCCTCAATTTGATCACACTTAAAAATTCATATTTGCCATATAAAGTAACATTCAAATACTTCAGGGATAAGAATATATATATCTTTGAGAGGGCCATTATTATTTAGCCTTATTTTTTGTTGTTTTGTATTCCTTTCATTTTGGTGGATACATCATAAGTAACTTTACTTCAGGGCATTTTGGTGGATACATCATAAGTAACTTTACTTCAGGGCATCATACTTCAGGTGGATTTTCTTAGTTTTAGTTTGTTTTCTTTGTTTGTTTGTTTTAATACTCTCTTGACTGATATATTCTCTGGATCTAGAACACTATAGCCAAAATACCAAAATATTTTGCAATTTTTGACATTACTCAAAATTTTTAGCATCAAGTGCTTCCTTTGAACATTCTTAGAATTCAATCTGATTCCTGTTCGGCTATTGGTAATCTTGTTTTCTCTCTGGAATTATTTTTAATAATTTGGCTATGCAAAAATCTTCCATGACATGGCAAAGTGCAATCTTTGTTGCATTTACCTTGCCAGATAGTCAGTTCTGGGAAATTTAATTTTTAGCTCTGGAAAATGTTATTTTATTTGTTTGGTAATTTAGTTATCTCCATTGTCTCTTTTTCATGAACTTCTAATAGTTAAAAGTCATAATTTATGCATTGATTATTTAATTTTATTTTTATCATTTTCTTTTCTGTATTTTCCTCTGAGTTTTAATTGAATTTTTACTTCAGCAATTAGATTTTTAATTTCCGAAAGGCTTGTATTCTTCACTGATGACCTCTTTTTTCATAACATCATGTTATGACTGTCAAATATTTTTCTGAGTTTCTTTGAAGTTATTTACTTCTTTGTTTTTTAATTTGAATTATTCTACTGAATTATGGAACATATTAAAATATTTCTGTTCCTTGGGATGTCAGTTGTTTGTTACCTCCTTGTTTTTTGTCTTTTTTTTTTACCTGTTGATTTTCTTCATAAATATTTTGATTCTTGGTTGCTACTTGTATTTAAAAATAAAGGAGTATGTTGATTAATTACTAGGAATCTTGGAGGTTCAGCTGCAGCCCTGCAGAAGTGAGAAGTGAGCTTTAGGGTGCTGTATGGAAGGAAAATGGTGGATTTCTTGCTCCCTAGCTCAAATGCATCCGAATTTTGAGGTATTCTTCTGGAGGTTCAAACTACCCATAACTCCTCAAATAACTCTATTTGTAACTAGAGAATAGCTGAGAAGTTTTGTTGTCATTATTCTTTTATAGGTGTATCATTTTATCTGTGTTTTACCCAAGGGAAAGTCCAGAATGCTGATAACTGTGCAAGTTGAATATACAGAGAGGGTGAGGAAGAAAATAGTGAGGCAAATGTTCTAAGAGCAGATGTTAAGCTACTCTGCATTTTCTGCCCCATTCTTCCTTTCATGCCTTTAGCCTGTCTTCACCAAGCCTATTCTGCATACCTTCTGAGATATGCCTTCCTGTTTTGTATGGTTCATTAGTAGGTTCCCATCCTTTTTTAAAAATGAGATTATAACTAAAATATAACATTTATAAGTTTGTGGTATATGATGTGTTGATTCGATACAATTATAGATTGCAATATGATAATCACCATATCATTAGCTAACACCTCTATCAAGTCACATAATTATCATTTCTTTTCTTGTGTGTGGTGAGAACATTTAATACCTAGTCTTTTAGTAACTTTGAAGTATGTAACACAGTTTTGTCTATTATAATCACTATGCTCAGCATTAGTTGTCCAGAACTTATTTATATTCTAGTTACAACACCTTCCCATTACATGCCCACTCTTTTCCATTTTCCAGAAATTTCTTGAAAACTCACCAGTGTCCTCCCAATGATGATACCACCACCACTACCCTTAACCTGACTGCTGTTCCTATCGTGGTTAGGTTTTTTCAACATTTAAACTTCTTTAGGGTAATTTATGTGGAAGTTGAGAGAAGAGGAAAGTAAACTTAGTCCTTTTGGAAAGGATTATCATTGTACTTAAACTGAGGATATGATTGCATATATTCAGGAATACCTTCAAATCATATTTTCACCAAAAAAAAAACTAGTGGGAAAGCAATATAATAAGAAGAGAACTTAAAAATGAATAACAAGCCTTGACAAAGAGGAAATTTAAGGTTATCTATCCAGAACAAATCATTTATGAATTTGAACACCTGGAGCTAGTTTTATTAGGAACATATTGTCCTCCATTATGGCTTCACAGGTACGGAATACAGATAATTCCCTAGGATAAAGAGGGCAATAATATCTTAAAGAACATTTGGTACTACAAAACCTATTGTGCCCTACACAGTACATTTTAAGTACATAATTATTTGATGCGTTTTACTTCAGAGCTCTGAGAAAAGTGAGGACCTCAAAGCATTGTGTAATGGGAAATTATAAACCAAGATTTATAATATTTTTATAAAGTCATATCCCCTCGGAGAGGAGGATGTGTTATAGTTTTTAAAAGTTGACAAAGAAATGTAACCCAGAAACCAAAAGAAACAAACTACACACTACACCATAAATGAATCTCAATACCATCACACTAAGTGAAAGAAGCCAAACACAGAATGTATGATTTTATTACTACCATATAATATATATATATATATATATATATATAATATCACGATTTTGAAGAAATATCTGCATGTTCACTGCAGCTTTATTTATAATGGCCAAGAAATAGATATAATCTAAGTGTCCATTGATGGATAAATGGGTAAGGTGAAACACACATACATACAATAGAATACAATTAAGCTATAAACAGAAGGAAATGCTGCCATTTACAATAACTTGGATAAAACTTGAGAGCATTACGTGAAGTGAAATAAATCAGGCAAAGACAAACAGTATATGGTATCACTTGTATGCAGAATAAAAAAAAAACTAATAGAAAGAAAAAATAGATTGGTGGATGCCAGGGGCTGGAAGGTGGAGGGAATAAGAGATGTTGATCAAATGACACAAACTTCCAGTTATGTTCTGGGGATATAATGGGAAGCATGATGACTATAGTTAACAATATTGTATTAAATACCTGAAAGTTGCAAAATGAACAAATTTTAAATGTTCTCACCATGGGGGGGATGGTAATAATGTGAGGTGATAAATGTGTTAACTAAACTTACTATGGTAATTATTTCACAATTATATATGTGTATCAAAATATCACATTTTACACCTTAAACTTGCACAGTGTCATATATGTCAAATATATCCACAATAAAGCTGGGGAGGTGTTGGAAGCAAATCTATTAGAACAAGAAGTGGATCTGTGGCTGTGTGGGGTTGAAAGGGAAACAACAGATTGAGGAAACTTTGAGGGATGATAGAAATATTTAAAACTGGGTTGTGTTGATGGTTGTGTAGCTCTGTAAATGTACTAAAACTCATCTAACTATATACATGTAAAATGGGAGAATTTCATGGTATTTACATTTTTCCTCAACAAAGCTGTTAGGAAAATTAATTCCTTATAATACATCAAGGAGATAGATAAAAAATTAGAATACTTAATCACTCCTTGGCCAATCTCCTCATTCTACAAATGAGACATCCCATCTCAGTACATTCATCCCACTGCAGATGAAATGACTTGCCCATGATATCACTTCATGGGATGAAGTTTTAACTCTCTTTTCTAATATTATAGCCTGTGCTCAGCCCACCTCATATGCTGCTGTATAAAAATATAATAAGCTTTTCTTAATAAACTTATATATACATAAACAAACATTTTAATCTCATCTCTTTCCAGTATATGACAATAAATATTTAGTGTCTTCCTTGTGTAGTGTTTTAACATTAAAAGAAAAATAACAGTAGCAACAACAACACACTAGAATCAAGCAACTTTATCTACCCTTCAGACATCTTGTCCTAGAGTTCACACACATTAGGAATGAAATGTTCATTCATTATGGAAGAGCACAGAAGGATATTTTCAGGTAAAGTCAACATCGCCTCAGGGTTTGTGCAAACCAAATGTTTTAACAGAGGATTCAATTTCATTCTGGATTAAATGTGACAAACACAAGCTAAATGAAAGAGAGAGGCAAAGTCGAGGCCAACCATTCTTATTTAGTCATCTCCAAGTGAAGCTCAACAACTTAGAAAATTCAGAAAGTAAATATACTGAAGTGTTTTTGCAGAGTTTTTGAGATTGTAGACCTTATTAAACTTTAATAGCAGGCAGGAGGTTTTACCCCAGTAGTCATTTTATCTTCCATGACTCAGGAAGAACAAAAACTTAAATTTTTTTCTTTCCATGAAAAGTGTGTGTACTTTGGAATCAGAAGTTTTAGTTTAAGTCTTCAAGCTGGCTATGTAGACTTTAGAAGGTCAGATGACTTTTCTGAGTTTCCTCATGCATGAAATGTGGGCACTCTAGAAAATCTAGTGCAAAAGTCTACTGTAAAATATAATGTGTAATATACAAAGAAAGTAAAGACAGATTAATCTCTACAAAAAGTGTTCAAGTTTACAAAATTGCATGACTGATGAATGGATAAAGAAGATGTGGTCTTTCTATCATCTATCTATCTATCATCTATCTATCTATCTATCTATCTATCTAATATCAATCTATCTATCTACCTATCATCTATCACTCAGCCATGAAAAAGAATATCTTGTCATTTGCAACAATGTGAATGGAGCTAGACACTATTATGCTAAGTTAAGTCAGTCAGAGAAAGACAAATACCATATAATTTCAGCCATGTGTGGAATTTAAGAAACAGAAGAAATGAGTAAAAGGAAAAAGAAGAGAAAGAGTGGCAAACCAAGAAACAGACTCAACTATAGAGAACAAATTGTTGGTTACCAGAGGGGAGGTGATGGGGGATGGGTTAAATAGGAGATGGGGATTAAGGAGTGTACTTATTGTGGTGAGCTCTGGGTGATATATGGAAGTGTTAAATCACTATATTGCACAACTGAAACTAAGATTAACACTGTATGTTGTTAACTAACTGTAATTTAAATAAAAACCAATTTAAAATTGCTGAAGCATCTGGACCGCAAAATATCATTGGAAATAGGGCGGTGGACCCACCTCCCAGAAAGAATAGAACCAGACAGAACTGAGATTGAGTGCATTAGCTGTGAGACACTGGGCACATTGGGTAATCCATCTTAGCTTCGTTACTTCTGTCCAAAATAGATTGAATAAACTTTACTTCAGAGTTAGTTTGGGAAATGCAGTAAAGGGTATATAACACCTGATCTGGATCATAATTAGAACTAAATAAATATTAGTTATTATTTTATTACTTTGGAACTTTATAATAACAAAAACCATTAGTTGAGAATGACTTAATCCACTGTGGGACTGAACTGATCTTTTAAGCAAACACACACACTCACACCCCACATGTACACATATAAGCATAATGCATGTGTGTGTGTGGTGTGTGTATTTGTATACATATACATATTTAAAAACTACCAATAATACATTTTTGGGGGGCTAATGTTGTGTCAGGGACCCAAACAATCCTTAGGTCAAATGATTCACTATAAAGAAACATAACTAAGAAAAGCTGTTATAATCATGATTCTAATTTATTACAAAGTAAAGTAAAAGTAAAAGGCACATAAAGAAGAGTCCAGGAGGGACAAGGTATGAGCTTTTGGTTTTCCCTGTCAGTGGAATTGTATAACAATGCTTATTTCTTTTAGATTAATGCATAACAACACATATGTATTATTGTAACCCAGAAATACAATCCCAAGACAGAGATTTTATTGGAGTTGGTCATGTAGGCATAAAATGTCCATGAGTCACTCAATTCCCTTTTACTCCAGAGGTCAAAACAGATACAATATGGCCTAACGTCTCCACCATAAATTACACTAGCATAACCTCTCTGGTATAGCCCAAGTCCTCAGGTATACAAAGACACTCTTGTTAGGCAGGATCTGACCAGCCCTTAGAGGTTACCTCCCAAGGGTAGGTTCAAGGGTCGGTTTCTTTGGAATGTAAAGGGATTGAACACCTCAAATCTACCATTAACCTTTACTGTACAGGTCGTCCCCCCATCCCTTGGTGTAGGGACTTAGCTCTCTTATAGAAAAAAGCATCGTATTTGTTTGAGCATCTACATATAGGATAGCATTTATATAAAATATACTCAAATAGTATCAACATGAATATGCTTAACGTTTGGAGAAGCCAGGGTGGTTTAGGGATAGATTGAAAGAAACAACTAATCCATCTGTATTAGTCTGGGCTTTCCAGAAAAATATAGCAAATAGGATTTATACACACACACACACACACACACACACACACACGTTTATTATAAGGAATTGATTGACACTATTATGGAGGCTGGCAAATTCTAAGTTCTGCAGGATGAGATGTCAAGCTGGAAACTTGAAGTCTGAAGACCCGCACGGTTGAACCCCAGGAAGAACCAATGGTTCAGTTCAAGTCTGAAGGCAGGAAAACAGCTGACACCAGATCAAAGACTACCTGGCAATAAAACTTCTCTTACTTAGGGTCAGCCTTTTTATTCCCCTGAGGCATTCAACTGATTGATGTGGGAGACCACATTATGGAGGATAGTCCATATCACTCAGTCTCCAAATCACTCAGTCTCCTGATTTATTTATTTATTTATTTTTAATTTTTTAAATAAGTTTTAAAATGTTTATTTTTGAAAGAGAGCGAGAGAGAGTTCAAGTGTGGAAAGGGCAGAGAGAGAGTGACAGAGGATCCAAAGTACGCTCTGTGCTGACAGCAGTTAGCCCGATGCAGGGCTTGAACCCATGAACCACGAAATCATGACCTGAGCAATAGCCTGACATTTAACTGACAGAGCCACCCAGGTGCCCCTTATTTTTAATTTTTAAGTTCATTTTTTAAGAGAGAGAAGGGAAAAAAAGAGTTCATGAGCAGGGGCAGAGGGGCAGAGGGAGAGAGAGAGAATCTTAAGCACACTAAGCCTGGAGCTTGACATAGGGCATGATACCACAACCCTGGGATCATGACCTGAGCCGAAATCAAGAGTCAGACTCTCAACCAACTGGGCCACCCAGGTTCCCAGTCTTCTTATTTAAATCTTATTCCCATACAAAACATCCTCACAGAAATGCCTAGAATATTTTTTTGGAAGCAATAAACTTTATAGGAAACTGAAAAAGGAGCAGAGAATTACTCATGAAAAATAAAAACACATAATTGTATCTTCAAGAGTTTTCATGAAACATTATGACCTATCAGATTAAGGTATTCACATTGTCTAACAAAAATGAACTGATCTAAGCAAGGGCAGCATGAAAATATTCTAATGCAGTGCTGCCCAAGAGAACTTTCTGTGATGATGGAAATGTTCTATTATCTCTATGTTGTCTAATACAGAATCTGCCAGCCACATGGATACTAACAATGTGGGTAATGTGATTGAAGAAGTGATTTTTTTAAATTTAAATACAAGTCAGTTAACATATAGTGTAATCATGGTTTCATGAATAGAATTCAGTGATTCATCACTTACATATACCAACCAGTGCTTATCCCAACAAGTGCCCTCCTTAATGCCCGTAACCCAGTTAGTCCATCCCCCCCCCCACCCAGCACCCTGCCAGAAACCTTAAGTTTGGTCTCTATATATTAGTCCCTTATGGTTTGAGACTGAGGAACTGAATTTTTAATATAGTTTAAACAACCACATGTGGCTAGTGGCTACCAGTTGAACAGCACAGCTCTAATCTCTCATGGGTCAAAACAGTGGTTTATTTGTGAGACTTCTCTAATCACTGCTGAGGGGTGCAGAGGGTTGGGGATGGAAAGAGAGGAAAGCTCTTAACAGATTTATTTAGCTACTTAAACAAGTTCTGAAACTCTCCACATCTTTCAGAGGCAGGGCATGAAGAAAAGACTCTGGGGGAGACCTGAGTACACCATTGAACTCCTGGCAAATACCAATAGAAAGCCTAGGGTTTGACTCACTCAGATGGGAAGATGCTTATGGTCCACACACAGAATCTGAGCCTTGGGTCATCTGTGCATCATCTGATGGGGCTGGTGGGAAGGTGGGGGTGCTCATTTATGGACAGGGTTTCCAGGGCTAGAAGTGGATTTAGAGGTGGAGGGAGGACCTGAGGGCCCCTTCTGTCCAAATCCTAGGCCTTATACTCCTTTTGGTATTAGCCAGCACTTGAAGGGCTCAGATCTTCCCCAGAGTCCTTTCCTTGCATCCTGCCTATGCAGACTGGACAGGCATTTTCTTTTGGGGGATTAATGCCTTATTCTTGCTTTTGAATACTTTGCTGGGATCCAGCTTTGTTCACAAAGGAGTTGGTCTCTTCTGCAAGCAGGTTTGTGCTGTAGGTTATGGATTGATACATGTTGAACCATTTTTTTTTGTCTTGTGGGCTAATTCCATAGATGATGAAGTCCTACTGCCACTGCGGCAGACCCATGTGCATGATGAGCAGGTGATAGTAAGTGGTAAAGGTATCTGTAAGAAAATGCCAGTATAACACTCTGTCCAGGAACCAGATTTCAGTGTCACACTAACACTGCTTTCCCTCTTTGTAGACAAGGAAAACTTCCTATTCCCGTTGCAAGGATCCAGCTCAAATATCACACTTGGAGAATCAAAGTGAGTCTTCTCTGGCTGGTTCTTACTGGCTTCAAGACCATCATCTTCCAGGTTTACCAGGGTTGGTGGATTAGGGAGTGAATACACAGAAAACTGGTTGAATTGAGTCAGTTTTGAGATTCTGTTAATTGCCATGATGCCCAGTAGAATGATATGCTCATCCAGTTTCACATTCCATGTCCTGTGGAAGCCAGTGGTCATCAGGTAAAAGTTCTTCACATCCTCAGGTAACACACAGTTATTTTTTATTCCCATGAAGAAATCATATGACATTCAGCAGGTTTTTTTTTTCTATGATAGTCACCCTCTGTCACACCTGGGGAAGATTCTAGTATGCAGGTGATTCCCAGGGTCAGCTTCTCCAGGTGTGCTTACTACAGCCTGGTGACACTGAATCCTCCACATTCTATGCATGGTGGGGGACACCAGAGGCTGGGCCATCAAGTTCACTGCATTTCCAGAGTAGTAGTGCTCCATGCAAAAAGCCAGGAGGGCAGAGATTGGGTGCCTGGGATGCTCTGGGAGTAGTAGTTCCCCAAGGCCTTCCCAAGGACTGGCCACCAATGGAGACCACTTCACAGAGGAAGGGGTGGGGTGGGGAGCAACTCCTCCATCCAGACCCTCTCAGCCCACCTCTAGAATATATTTTTACAAGAGACTCTATTTATTTTAAAATATTTTATTTGAATATAGTTAACACACAGTGTTCCATTAATTTCAGGTGAACAACAAACTGATTTGGTAAGCTTATACATCATACTATTACGCTATGTTCACCATCTGTCTATGCTACCATCTGTCCCAAAACATCTCTATTACATTATCATTATGCTGTGTCTTCTATTCCCATGACTTATTCATTCCATAACTGGAAGCCTGTATCTCCCACTTTCCTTCACCCATTTTGCTCATTCCCACATCCCCTCTCCTCTGGCAGCCATCAGTTTGTTCTCTGTATTTTTAGGTCTGATTCTGCTTTTTGTTTGTTTGTTCATTCATTTGTTCTGTTATTTAGATTCCACATATAAGCAAAATTATATAGTATTTGTCTTTATCTATTTGATTTATTTTACTTAGCATAATTCCCTCTAGGTCCATCCATGGTTTCATAAGTGGCAAAATCCATTCCTTTTTAATGACTGTGTAATATTCCACCATATTATCTATCTGTCTATCTATCTCACATTGTCTTTATCCATTCATCTATCAATGGACACATGGATTGCTTCTGTATCTTGACTATTGTAAATAGTGCTGTGATAAACATAGGGTTGTGTATGTCTTTTGATTTAATGTTTCTGTTTTCTTTGGGTAAATAGTGGAATTATTGGATCATATGGTATTCCCATTATTAATATTTTGATGGATCTTTATATTCTTTTCCACAGTGGCTGCACCAATTTGGATTCCCACTAACAGTGTATGAGAATTCCTTTTCCCCACATCCTTGCCATACTTATTTTTATCTTTTTTATTTTAGTTATTCTGACAGGTGTAAGGTGATATATCATTGTAATTTTGATTTACATTTCCTTGATGACTAGTGATGTCAAGAACTTTTTCATTTGTCTGTTGGTCATCTGTACGTCTCTGGAAAAATGGCTGTTTAGGTTAGTGTTTTTCATAGTTTTTTCATAGTTTTTTTTTTAATTTTTTTATCATCATGATAAGTGTACTCTTTAATCCCCATCACCTGTTTAAGCCATTCTCCCACTTTCACCCCACCCCCTATGGGTAACCATCAGTTTGTTCTCTATAGGTAAGAGACTATTTCTTGGTTTATCTGTCATTTTTTTTACCTTTTGCTTGTTTGTTTTGTTTCTTAAATTTCACATATGAGTGAGATTATATGGTATTTGTCTTTCTTTGACTTATTTCGCTTAACATTATAATCTCTATCTATGTTGTTGCAAATGGTAAGATTTCATTCTTTTTTTATGGCATGGAAAGATGCTGTTGTTGAGAATGCAAACTGGTGCAGCTACTGGGGAAAACATTATGGATGTCCCTCAGAAAGTTAAAAATAAATCTACCCTATGATCCAGTAATCACACTACTGGGTATTTACCAAAACAAACAAACAAACAAACCCCCAAAATAAGGCAACAAACAAACAAACAAACAAAAAACACTAATTCAAAGGGATACATGCACCCTTATGGTCTTCTACCCATTTTTAGTGGAATTATTTCTTTTTTTGGATATTGAGTTGTATAAGTTATTTATATATTTTGCACATTAACCCCTTATATTTTGTGTATTAAACCCTTATTAGGTTTTTAATCCATTTGAGTTTTATTTTTATGTATGATGTCTGAAAGTGGTCCAGTCTTATTCTTTTGCATGTAGCTGCCCACAATTTCCCAACATCATTTACTAAAGAAATTGTCTTTTATCCATTGTATTCTTGCCTTCTTTGTAACAGATTACATGACCATATAATCATGGGCTTATATATGACATCTCTACTTAGTTCCACTGAACTATGTCTCTATTTTTCTGCCAGTACCATATTGTTTTGATTAGCACAGCATTGTAGTGTATCTTCAGGATGTAATACTTCCAGCTTGGTTCCTATTTCTCAAGATTGCTTTGCCTATTCATGTTGTGTGTGTGTGTGTGTGTGTGTGTGTGTGTGTGTGTGGTTCCATACAAATTTAGCATTATTTGTTCTAGATCTGTGAAAAATACTGTTGATATTTTGATAGGTATCGCATTGAATTTGTACATTGCTTTGGAGAGTATGGACATTCTAACAATATTAATTCTCCTGATCCATGAGCATGAAATATCCTTCCATTTAAATAAATGTAGATATATCATCTTCAATTTATTTCATTAATGTTTTATAATTCCCAGAGTAAATATTTCACCTCCATGGTTAAGGAGGCATTTTATTCTATTTTGGTGAAATTGTAAATGGAATTGTTTTCTTAATTGATCTTTCTGCTATTTTGTTATTCATGTATAGAAATTCTACAAATTTCTGAGTATTAGATCTGTATCCTGCAACATTACTGAAATAATTTATTACTTCTAATAGTTCTTTGGTGGAGCCTTTAAAGTTTTCTATGCATGGTGTCATGTCATCTGCAAATAGTGACAGTTTAACATCATTTTTACCAATATGGATGTTCCTTATTTCATTTTATTTCCTAATTGCTGTGGCTAGGACTTCCAATACCATGTTGAGTAAAATTGGCAAGAGGGGAATCCTTGTCTTGTTGTCTTATAGAAAAAGCTCTCATGTTGAATGTTGAATTTTGTCAAATGCCTTTTTGCATTTATTTAGATATGACTTTTATTCTTCTTAAAAATTTATTTATTTAAATTCAAGTTACTTAACATACAGTGTAGTATTGGTTTCAGGAGTAGAACACAGTGATACATCTCTTACATATAACAACCAGTGCTTCTCTCAACAATCCTTAAATTTGTATGGAACCACAAAAGACCCTGAATACCCAAAGTAATATTGAAGAGAAACCAAAGCAGAAGACATCACAATCCCCAACTCTAGCCTCTACTACAAAGCTGTAACCATCAAGACAGCATGGTATTGGCACAAAAACAGACACATAGACCAATGGAATAAAATAGAGACTCCAGAATTGGACCCACATATGTATGGCCAACTAATCTTTGACAAAGCAGGAAAGAATATCCAGTGGAAAAAAGGCAGTCTCTTTAACAAATGGTGCTGAGAGAACTGGACAGCAACATTCTGTGAATCTTTGATGATGTCCCCCTTCACACCCTTATTTCCTTCATTGTTCTGTCCACACATGTCAAACTTTTCCTTTCCCTCTTCAGCTCCCCATCTCCCTAAATCACATTTTAGCCCCCCTCCTCTCAGGTTTTCAAGGAATAAAGAGGACTTCCAAAAACAACAAATTGAGGTTAAAAAGGAAGGAAAAAGCTATTTGGAAACAAAACTGGATGTTTCTTCACTCAGATGGGTTATGGACACATTTGGAAAGCTGGTAGAATTTCATCAGTCACTTGCCTAAAATTTACTCCAGAGCCTGCATCAGATTACATGCCAGGACAAAAGAAAATCTTCAATTTCCTGAATATTAGTAAAAAAAAAAATATCCCTGATTGCGTTGGGAAACCTCAACTTGTTTCATTTATGTAAAAAAACACAATTTGGATAACAATATGGAGAGTAAGTTACACGTGTTTGTAGTGGAGGAGTTAAGATGGTGGAGTAATAGGAGGACTGGGGCTTGTCTCCTCCCTTGAACACAGCTAGATCAACCTCAAACTATTTTTGAACACCTTGGAAATTGATCTGAGAATAAACAAAATAATATGCTTAATTTGAGAGAGAACACAGCAAATATGTGGTGTGGAGAAATGAATTAGGGAGAGAAAAGTGGTAGTGTTGCTGAGGAGTGGGAGCTCTTTTCACGAAGAGGAGACAAAGAGAGGGGGAGATTGAGCAGTGAATCAGGTTTGAGCAAGAAAAGCACTCCCCCCAAAAGTAGTAAGAGAGAAGGAGAGAGAGAAAGAAAGAGTGAAAACACTTTACCTATGAAATTGGTAGAATAGTAGAACAGACCAACAAAACTAAGAGATGGTTCTTCCAAACAAGTAATAAAATTGATAAATCCCCTATCCAGAATTCTCAAAAACAAAAAAGAAAAGACCCAAATTAAAAAAAAGTCACAAATGAAAGAGGAGGGATCACAACTAACAACATAGAAATTTAAAATATATATATATATATATATCATAAGAGAGTATTACAAAAATTATATGCCAACAAACTGGGCACCCTGGAAGGAAAGGATAAATTACTAAAAACATACAGACTACCAAAATTGAAACAGGAACAAATGAAAAAAATTGAACAGACCCATAACTAGCAAAGAAATCAAATCAGTAACAAAAATCTCCCAACGAACCAAAGTCCAGAGCCAGACAACTTCCCAGGAGAATTCTAACAGACATTTAAAGAAGTTAATAACCTTTATTTTTATCTATCACTTCTCTATTTATCTATCTAATCTATCATCTATCTATCTACATCTATCTGTATAAATTCAAGTTAGTTAACATACATAGTGTAGTATTGGTTTCAGTAGAATTTAATGATTCATCACAGACATGTAAAACCCAATGCTCATCCCAAGTGCCCTCCTTAATACCCATCACATTTTAGCCCATCCCACACTCATCTCCCCTCCAGCAACCCTCAGTTTGTTCTCCATATTTAAGAGTCTCATGGTTTACCTCCTTCTCTGTTTTTCTTATTTTTTCTCCATTCTCCTGTGTTCATCTGTTGAGCTTCTTAAATTCCACATATGAGTGAAATCATATATTTGTCTTTCTCTGACTTATTTTGCTTAACATTATACACTCTAGTTCTATCCATGTTGTTGCAAATGGCAATATTACATTCTTTTTGATTGCTGAGTAATATTCATATATATGTTATATATTTATTGAATAATATTGAACAATATATATGTTATTCATATATATATATATATATATATATATATATATATATCACATCTTCTTTATCTCTTCATCAGTCAATGGACATCTTTTGGGCTTTTTCCATAATTTGGCTATTGCTGATAGTACTACTATAAACCTTGGGCTGCATGTGCCCCATCAAATCAGTATTTTTGTAGCCTTTAGGTGAATACCTACTACTGCAATTGCTGGATCCTAGGGTATTTCTACTTTTAAGTTTTTGAGGAACCTCCATACTGTTTTCCAGAGTGACTGCACCAGCTTACACTTCCACCAACACTGCAAAAGTGTTTACCTTCCTCCACATCCTCACCAACTTCTGTTGTTTCCTGAATTGTTAATTTTGGTCATTCTGACAGGGGTGAGCTAGTGTCTCATCGTGGTTTTGATTTCTATTTCCCTGATGATAAGTGATATTGAGCATCGTTTTTTGTGTCTGTTGCTCACCTGTATGTCTTCATTGGATAAATGTCTGCTCATGTCTTTTGTCCATTTCTTCACTGGATTATTTGGTTTTTGGATATTGAATTTGATAAGTTTTTTATATACTTTGTATCCTATCTTTTATAGATTTTGGATACTAACTCTATCGGATATCATTTACAAATGTATTCTCCCATTCCATCAGTTGCTTTTTAGTTCTGTTCATTGTTTCCTTCTCTCTGCAGAAGTTTTTTTTTTTTTTTTCTTGATGAGGTTGCAATAGTTCACATTTGCTTTTGTGTCCCTTGCCTCTGGAGATGTGCTTAGTAAGAAGTTGCTGAAGCCTAGCTCATTGAGGTTGCTGCCTGTTTTCTCTTCTAGGATTTTTATGGTCTCACACTTAGGTCTTTCATCCATTTTGAATTTATTTTTTGTGTATGGTGTGATAAAGTGGTACACTTTTATTCTTCTGCATGTGGCTATCCGGTTTTCTCAGCGCCATTTGTTGAAGAGACTGTCTTTCCATTGAATATGGAGCATACAGGCCTGAAGCCTGCTTCAGATTCTGTGTCTCCCCCTCTCTCTGCACTTCCCCCACTCATGCTCTGTCTCTCTCACTCAAAAATAACATTAAAATTAAAAAAAAATATTCGCAAATAAATCAATGTATACACCACATTAATTAAAGAATAAGAACCATATGATTCTCTCAATAGATTCAGAAAAAGCATTTGACAAAACACAGCATAACTTCTTGATAAAAAACCTCAACAAAGTAGGGATATAAATAACATATCCCAACATCATAAAGTCCATATATGAAAGATCCACAGCTAATATCATCCTTAACAACAAAAACAGATACATAGATCATTGGAACAAAATAGGGAACCCAGAAATGGACCCACAAATGTAAGGCCAACTAATCTTCGACGTATCAAGAAAGATAATCAAATGAAAAAAGACAGTCTCAGGGCACCTGGGTGGCTCGGTCTGTTAAGTTTCCAACTTCAGCTCAGGTCATGATCTCATGATTCATGAGTTTGAGTCCCACATTGGGCTCTGCGCTGACAGCTCAGAGCCTGGAGCCTGCTTTGGATTCTGTGTCTCCCTCTCTCTCTGCCCCTCCCTTGCTCACAAACTGTTTCTCTCTCAAAAATAAATAAATGTTTAGGGGCGCCTGGGTGGCTCAGTCAGTTCAGCATCTGACTTTGGCTCAGGTCATGAACTTGCAATTTGTGAGTTTAAGCACCGCATCGGGCTCTGTGCCGATATCTCGGAGTCTGGAGTCTGCTACAGATTCTGTGTCTCCCTCTCTCTCTGTTCTTCCCCCATTCACACTCTGTCTCTCTCTCTCTCTCTCAAAAATAAATGAAGATTAAAAAAAATATTTAAAAATAAATAAATAATTAATTAATTAAAAATAATCAAAAAAAGAAAAAAGAAAAAGAAAAAAAGTCTCTTCAGCAAATGGTGCTGGGAAAACTGGACAGTGACATAGAAAGGAATGAAACTGGACGACTTTCTCACACCATACACAAAAATAAATTCAAAAGTAACAAAAGACCTAAATGTGAGATAGGAAACCACAAAAATCCTACTGAAAAACACAGGCAGCAATCTGTTTGACCTCAGCCATAGCATTTTCTTACTAAACATTTCTCTGGAGGCAAGGTAAACAAATGTAAAAATGAACTATTGAGACTTCATCAGGATAAGAAACCCCCACACAGTGAAGGAAACAGTCAACAAAACTAAAAGGCAGCCGATGGAATGGGAGAAGACATTTGCAAATGACATATCTGATAAAGGGTTACTTTCCAAAATCTATATAGAGTTTAGCAACCTCAACCCCCCAAATACAAAAAATCCAGTTAAGGAATGGGCAGAATTCATGATTAGACACTTTTCTAAAGAAGACATCCAGGCGACTAAGAGACACATGAAAATATGTCAACACACTTATCATCAAGTAAATAGAAATCAAAACCATGATGAGATACCACCTCAGACCTGTTAGAATGGCTAAAATTAGCAACACAAGAAACACTAGGTTTTGGTGAAGATGGAGAGAAAGGGCAATCTTCTTGCACTATTGAGGGGAATGCAAACTGGTGCAGCCACTGTGGAAAACAGTATGGAGTTTCCTCAAAAGATCAAAAATAGAACTATTGTTGGATTGAGTAATTGCACTAGTAGGTATTTACCCAAAGGATACAAAAATACATATTCAAAGGGGCACATGCATGCATTTATAGCAGCATTATCAATAATAGCCAAGGTATGGAGACAGACCAAATGTCCATAGACTGATTAATGAATAAAGATGTGATATATGTATTTTAATGGAATATTACTCTGCCATCAAAAAGAATGAAATCTTGCCATTTGCAAAAACATGGATGGAGCAAGCATGTACAATGCTAAGCAAAGTAAGTCAGTCAGAGACAAATACCATATGATTTGGCTCATATCTAGAGCTTAAGAAATTAACAGATGAGCATATGGAGGGAGGGCAAGAAGAGAGGGAAACAAACCATGAGAGAGTCTATTTTTTTAATGTTATATTTATTGTCAAGAGAGAGTGGAGCTGGGGAGGGACAGAGGATTGCAGAGGATCTAAAGCAAGCTCTGTGTTGACAGCAGCGAGCCCTATGTGGGGCTTGAACTCACAAACCATGTGATCATGACCTAAGTTGAAGTCGGATGATCAAGTTACTGAGCCACCCAGGTGCCCCAAACCATGAGAGATTCTTAAAGATAGAGGACAAACTGAGGATTGATGGAGGGAGGTAAATGGGAGATGGGCTAGAAAGGTGATGGGTATAAAGGAGGCCACTTGTTATGACGAGTACTGAGTGTTTTAAGTAAGTGATGAATCACTGATTTCTACTCCTGAAATCAATATTGCACTTTATGTTAGCTAACTTGTATTTAAATAAAAAATTGAAAGAAAAATAATGTGGTTATAAATCAGTGAGTTCTATATTACTGTTTTACTGACCCATGGCTAAAATTTTAGAATGCCATAAATCTCTATTTGGGTCTGTGTGTTTATGTGTGTATGTATGCATGCATGTATGTTCTGTTTATGTGATATTTTTCTACTTCTGGATAGTGTTATCAAATTAATTTATAAAACACCTTAAAGACATTCAGTATGGATCCTTTTCAGTATGATTTAGACACAAATGAGTGATAATATAAATTAAGCATTACTAGACTGAAACCAATACTAGACTGTATGTTAACAAACTTGAATTTAAATAAATAAATAAATAAATATAATAATAAAATAAATTTTGTAAAGAACAAAAAAGAAAAATAATAATTCTTGAAACTCTTGGAAGTAGGGAAACTATTCTAAATATTTGTTTTGTTTGTAAGTTAACATGACCTGGAGTAATCTTTGGAAAATAAAGATAGTTTTAAAACTATCGATAAATTCCCAATAGGCATGTTTTCAGAGTTGTCAGTATTAAACATAATGAAGAAACAATTTATTCTACCTAGATTTACTAGTGAAACAAGTTTCTGTTATCTCTAGTAGAGGTTTACAATTATAAAGTGTCAATCCAATCAAAAAGCAAAAAGTATAATAAAACCTAGTTTATTGATTCATGTCAATTAGGACAATAAGAATGGGGAGGGAAATACTCTGTTCCCATTGGGATTTCTCTTTGGAAATTGCTTAATTTGTCAACAAGAAAAAATATATAAAGGTTTGCTTTATTTAATGTCCCATGAGTTTTTTTTTAATCAATTCATGCATAATTGTTCAGAACAAGCTAATTAAATAGATATAAGTGGAGTCGAATTTTATAAACAAACTTTTTAACAGCAATTATGTTTTATATGTCTACTTAAAAATAGGTTAAAATATTTATGATAACTTGATACTTAAAGCTATGCTAAGTTAAACGATGGATATTCATTGAATATCTAGATCGTTTAAATGTTGAAACATAACTTGATGAACATAAATTTATCTACTTTTGGAATCTTGTTCTTATATGGTAAAAATAAGGAAAGTATATTTATCTCTGTTAGTAAACATGAGAAATTGTACTGCAAAAAAGTCATATGACACTAGAAAATTATTAAATAATGTATTTATAAATTTGCTAGAGAAATTTGCTACTTTTTATAAGAAAAGGAAAGAAAGACATGTCTTTGTTAAGGGGAAAAGAAATAATTTTGTCCTAGAGTAGAATGACTGTATTTTTTTTTCAAAATGAGAAAGATAAAAAGAGTAGGGCAAAAAGTAAGTAGATATTTAAATGTATTGTAAAAGAAATCTTGGGGAAAAAATGCTATCTTAGTAGTCAGAGCTACTAAGATTGAATTTACTTAAAATTTTAAAAAAAATGAGCTTTTATGTGAAAAGCACATTGGTGTAAAACTAGAATTGGGTTTCTCTGTAAAAAAACAATAGTTTTCATAGATTATTAGTCTGCTCTTAATAAGAAATTATTTTAAAAGTTTTTTTTTGTCTTTACTTTTTTTATTAACCTGCCTGGAAAACAAAGCTTTTGTGTTTTAGAGTAATTTTCTGTGCTTTATGTTATTTTTATCAACCCTATGATCACTTAAGAAAATCAAGTTTTCTCAATTATAAAAAGATATGTTATGTTCACTATTATATAACCTTCTGTATTTGCCTTTGAAATATTTTATGAACAGATAATCAAAATTTTAGCTAATAAAGTGTTCAGAATCTTTAATATCTTTGTCAAGCTGTACCAAATCAAATTCTAAATGGAATATTTTTTACCTTGACCTAACTTTGAAATCTCCCATAACACCCTTGAAAAATCTCAAATTGGTCTCTCACTTTGTCAAAGAGAGATATTAAAATAATTTGGTTTATTTTATATGTTAAATTATGTAGGAAACATTGTTAAATAAGAAGTAATGATAAAAGTAATGATAAAACTTTTTAGGTTACAAGTATATGGATATATGTTACTAATGTAAGTATTCCAGAAGTTGTAAAACACTCATAGAAATGTGTCAATACCTCCATTGTCTTGTTATGTTAAAATATTGGACACCACATAAATAACTAATTTTTCTTATCAAATGAATTTCTATCATTCTTTAACCTTGGCCACTTTAAGTCTCTTACCATTCACAGACAGTTATTTTACTCTGATTCCTCTTTAAAACATTTACAATTAGCTATAGTGAGGATACTCTATGATGGCATCACTTAAAAAAGCTTCATGATCATGACTCTAGACTAAGACTTTATAGAACTAATGAAGAAGTTGATGTATTTATGAAACTGCTAACTCAAGATCATGCAGAACAAAAGTTAACTGAATGGAACTGAGTAAATTGATGAAGATGACTATAAATTTTTACAATTCTTTGAAACATTGTTGTTGTTTTAATGTTTCATTCCTATATTTAAGGAAATCTTTTTTTCCTTTTCTATAAAGGTCTCTATAACATAGAAATTTAGTAAAGTATCCCTTAGTGAACAAAGAAAATAAATATATTTTTTCATTACTTGCTCCCTCCAGAATTCAGAAACTCTCAGTGAATATTTTTATTTTCAAGGCAAGATAGACATTTGAATAAGTTCAATAAGAATTTGTTCTTGTATCAGGATACAATTGGAAGTATTGATTATAGTACCAAGGCTTTGATTGGAATGCTATATTTGAGAATGGTACATGGAATCACGTGACTAGAAAGCTTTAAGGAACTAAGGTTGACTTTATGGAGACAACACTTAAAAGGCTCACCTTGGGAAAACTACTGGTATCTTGTTTACAGGGTTTCTGATGGCCTTACAAGGTAAGGGAAGGTCAGTTTATGAGAGGCTCAGGAACCTGAAGATATTTTGTGGACTTCAAGAAGGGAGGAATTCACCCAAACTATAGGTATTGCCAGAAAAATCTGATGTGAAATTATTGGCTTGGCTTCCTAGTTTCAAAGGTCTTTGAAAAGTTTAATCTGAGATTCTTAAAAGTTCCAGCAAAGCAAACTTAAGAGATCTATGTGATCAATTACTATTCTTGCTGCTTACTTATGTAAGTAATCAGTCAACTTTAATGAGACATTTTGCAAACAAATTAGTTCTCTCTCTCTCTCTCTGTCTCTGCAAACACATTAGTTGTACTTGATTACCTTTGATATAAATGGCAGTAACAGAGGAAGAGCCAAGTTGGCAGAACAGCATGGAAGTTGTGTTTTGTGTGTGTGTGTGTGTGTGTGTGTCTTTCACCCCTGAATTTCAGCCAGATCAACACTAAACCATCTTGCACACCTAGAAAACTGATTTCAGGATTAACCCAATAATCCTCACAACCTGAACCACAGAGCTCAGCAGGTACACAGCATGGGGAGGTGAATGGGGGGAGAGAGAAGCTTCAGAGGGCAGGGAGCTGCTTTTGCTTGTGGAGAGAAGATGGAGATGGGGGGAGAGTATGGGAAAAGCCACACCTTCCCCCCAAAAGCAGCTGGAGAGAAAGAGGAAGAGTGGAAGCAGATGCAAAGGACTGAACAAAAAAGGGAGAAAGGAGAAAGGAGAGGGTTTAAATTCCATTAAGACTCTATAAACAGGGGAAGTGCAAAGTCTAAAACTTTTCAGCTTGATACCTAGTGGTGCTCTGGTGGGAAAGGTGATTCCCCAGGAGCAGAAAGTGAGGTCTGAAGGATCCACAGGCCACATGGGAAGAGGCAGTTCCCCTGCTGGCAGGACATTTTGTAGAGGCTGTGCAGCCACCCCACAGGCAAAGGTCACAGTGGACCTCGGAGAACAACCACGTTTACTATTGTTGGAAAAAGGACATTAAGGGTGAAGCCTGACACCAGATGTGTATTGTGATTTACCATAATCCTGAAATGCTGCTGAATGTACATGATTGCATGAACATTTTTGGGGGTGGGCTGGCACCTAGCCACAGTCTCTGGGCATTGGCAGCAACACAGTCTCATGAAAGTTTGTGAGGGTGGGCCAGCACCCAGCCATTGCTCAGCGAGACCTTCCCCCAGAGTGTCAGAACAGGTCAAAACCACAGTCCTCTAGAAGTGAGGGGTTGGGAAATACAGCCCCATCTGAGATAAAACTCAGGAGGGAGGTGCTTCCTGGCAGCCTGACAACATGGTCACTAACAGTGTAGAAGCAGGGAGTGGACAGAAGCCAGAGACAAAGGAGGGGTACTTGATTGTTGGTTGGGGAGAGCACAGAGTTCTGATACTAGAGACTGGGTAGCTGGGTAACACCATTTTCACTGCTCCCGTGCATGCACATACACACTTACACGTGCCACAACAATCCACCCCACTAAGCTAAACAGCACCATGTAGTGAAGAACTGAGCTATTACACTAAGCCCTGCCCAACTGGGCCAACCATGCTCTTGAGGAAAATCACAATTCTCTCTGCCTGCTTAGTTTATAAACTATAAAGTGCTTCATAGTTTGACTTGTAGGGGAAAACAGACGTAATTTCAATCATATTTCATTCTGTTTGCTGGTCCATCTATTCAACTTTTTTTTCTTTTTCTTAACTTATTCTTGAATACATATAGAGAAAAAATATTTTTATTTTCCATTTTTATTAAAAAGATTTATCTTTAAATTCTTTAACTATATTATTTTCTGTAAATTTTTAAAATTCTATTTTACTTTCATCACTTCATTTTATTCTATTTTGTTGTATTCATTTTTTTTCAAATTTTCAAACATTTTCCTTTTTTTCCTTTTCTTATATTTTCCTTTTTTCTCTAATCTATCAAACTTCTTTCAACAACCAAACCAAAATACACCTAGGATATAGTATTCTTTATTTGACTTTTTTGTGTTGTTTTTAATTTTTATTTACTTTGTTAATTTCTTTTCTTCCTTCAAAATGACAAAAGTAAGGAATTCTCCCCAAGAGAAAGAACAGAAAGAAATGAGAGCCAGGGACTTAATCATCACAGATGTCTGAAACATAACTTAAAGTCAACAAGATGTCTGAAACAGAATTTAGAATCACAATAATAAAAGTACTAGCTTGGGTCGAAAATAGATTATAATCCCCTTCTGCAGAGATGAAAGAAGTAAAACCTAGTCAGCATGAAATAAAATGCTATAACCGAGCTGCAATCTCAAATGGATGCCACGGCAGCAAGGATTTTTGAAGCAGAGCAGTGAACAGTGAAATAGAGGACAAACTTATGGAGAATAATGATGCAGAAAAAAAAGAGAGATTAAGGCAAAAGGGCATGATATAAAAATTAGAGAACTCAGTGACCCATTGAAAAGAAAAAAAAAAAGAAAAAGAAAAAAAAAACACATCAGAATCATAAAGGTTCCAGAAGATAAAGAGAGAGAAAAAGGGGTAGGAGGTTTAGGTGAGCAAATAATAGTGGAATTTTTTCCTAACCTGGGAAAGACACAGACGTCAAAATCCAGGAAGCACAGAGAACTCCCATTATATTCAACAAACCAGACCATCAACAAGGCATATCATACTCAAATTCACAAAATACTCAGGCAAGGAAAGAATCATGAAAGCAGCAAGGGGAAAAGTCTGTAATCTATCAACCTCCTAGCCAGTTTGATCAAAAACAAAAAGGAAATATCCAAATAAATAAAATCAAGAATGAAAGAAGAGATCACAACCAACACAACAGAAATACAAACAATAATAAGAGAATATTATGAGCAATTATATGCCGATAAAATGGACAATCTGGAAGAAATAGACAAATTCCTAGAAACATATAAACTGCCACTAATGAAACAGGAAGAAATAGAAAGTTTGAACACACTCATAACCATTAAAGAAATCAAATTAGTAATCAAAAATCTTCCAAAAAACAAGAGTCCAGGGTCATATGGCTTTCCAGGGAATTCTTTTTTTTTTTTTTTTTTTTAATTTTTTTTCAACGTTTATTTATTCCTGGGACAGAGAGAGACAGAGCATGAATGGGGGAGGGGCAGAGAGAGGGAGACACAGAATCGGAAACAGGCTCCAGGCTCTGAGCCATCAGCCCAGAGCCCGACGCGGGGCTCGAACCCACGGACCGCGAGATCGTGACCTGGCTGAAGTCAGACGCTTAACCGACCGTGCCACCCAGGCGCCCCCAGGGAATTCTACCAAACATTTAAGGAAGAGTTAACACCTATTATCTTGAAGCTGTACCAAAAAATATAAATGGAAGGAAGACTTCCAAACTCTTTCTATGAAGCCAGCATTACCTTGATTCCAAAGCCAGACAAAGATCCTACTAAAAAGGAGAACTACAGAACAATTTCCCCAATGAACATGGTTGCAAAAATCCTCAACAAGATACTAGCCAACCGGATCCAACAATACATTAAAAGAATTATTTACTATAACCAAGTGGGATTTATACTTGGGATGCAGGGCTGGTTCAACATCCACAAAACAATCAATGTGGTACATCACATCAATAAAAGAAAGGACAAGAAGCACAGGATCGACTCCATAGATGCAGAGAAAGCATTTGACAAAATAAAGCAAGCTTTCTTGATAAAAACCCTCAAGAAAGTAGGGATGGAGGGATCATACTTCAAGATCATAAAAGCCATATATGAAAGACCCACCGCTAATATCATCCTCAATGGGGAAAAACTGACAGCTTCCCCCCTAAGGTCAGGAACATGACAGGATGTCCACTGTCACCACTGTTATTCAACATAGTGTTGGAAGTCTTAGCATCAGCAATCAGACAACATAAAGGAGTAAATGCATCCAAATTGGCCAGGAGGAAGTCAAACTTTCACTCTTTACTGATGACATGATACTCTATATGGAAAACCCAGAGGAGTACACCAAAAAACTGCTAGAACTGATCCATGAATTCAGCAAAGTCGCAGGATATAAAATCAATGCACAGAAATAAGTTGCATTTCTATACACCAATAATGAAGTAGCAGAAAGAGAAATCAAGGAATTGGTCCCATTTGCATTTCCACCAAAAACCATAAAATACCAAGAACAAATCTAACCAAAGAGGTGAAATATCCATACATGAAAAACTATAGAAAGCTTATGAAATAAATTGAAGAAGACACTAAAAAATGGAAAAAGATTCCATGCTTCTGAATTGGAAAAAACAAATATTATTAAAATGTCAATACTACCCAAAACAATCTACATATTCAATGTAATCCCTATCAAAATGACATTAGCATTCTTCACAGAGCTAGAACAAACAATCCTAAAATTTGTATGGAACCAGAAAAGACCCTGAATAGCCAAAGCAATCTTGAAAAAAAACAAAAAACAAAAAAACAAAAAACAAAACAAAACAAAACAAAGCTGGAGTCATCACAATCACAGACTTCAAGTTGTATTACAAAGCTATAATAATCAAGACAGTATGGTACTGGCACAAAAACAGACACACAGATTAATGTAACAGACTAGAGAACCCAGGAATGGACCACAAAGATATGGGAAATTAATTTTGAGAAAGCAGGAAAGAATATCCAGTAAAAAATGACAGTCTCTTCAGCAAATTGTGCTGGAAAAACTGGACAGCGGCATGCAGAAAAATAAACCTGGACCCTTTTTACACCATACACAAAAAAAACTCAAAATGGATGAAAGACCTAAATGTAACAGAGGAAGCCATCAAAATCCTCAAGGAGAAAGCAGGCAAAAACCACTTTGACCTTGGCTGAAGCAACTTCTTACTCAACACATCTCCAGAAGCAAGGGAAACAAAAGCAAAAACGAACCATTGGGACCTCAAAAAAATAAAAAGCTCATGCACAGTGAAGGAAGCAATCAGCAAAACTAAAATGCAACCAACACAATGGGAGAAGATGTCTGCAAATGACATGTCAGATAAAGAGTTTTAGTACCCAAAATATATAAAGAACTTATCAAACTCAAAATCAAAGAGCAAATAATCCATTGAAGAAATGGGCAGATGACATGAATAGACACTTCTCCAAAGAAGACATCTACATGGCCCACTGACACATGAAAAAATGCTCATCACTCATCAGGGAAATACAAATCAAAACCACAATGAGATACCACCTCACACCTGTCAGAATGGCTAGCATTAATAACTCAGGCATCAACAGATGTTGGCAACGTTGCAGAGAAAGAGGATCTTTTTTGTACTGCTTGTGGGAATACAAACTGGTACAGTCACCCTTGAAAACAGTATGGATATCCCTTAAAAAATTAAAAAATAGAACCACCCAATGACCCAGAAATTGCACTACAAGGTATTTATCCAAAGGATACAGATGTGCTGTTTTGAAGGGGCGCATGTCTCCCAATGTTTATAGCAGCACTATCAATAATAGCCAAAGTATAGAAAGAGCCCAAATGGTCATTTACGGATGATTGGATAAAGAAAATTGGTATACATATATGATGGAGTATTACTCAGCAATCAAAATGAATGAAATCTTGCCATTTGCAACTACGAGGATGGAACTGGAGGGTATTATGCTAAACGAAATTAATCAGAGAAAGACTAATATCATATGACTTCACTCATGAGGACTTTAAGATACAAAACAGATGAACATAAGGGAAAGGAAGCAAAAATAATATAAAAACAAGGAAGGGACAAAATATAAGGGACTCTTAAATATAGACAACAAACAGGGTTGCTGGAAGGATTGTGGGAGGGGAAATGGGGTAAATAGGTGAGGGGCATTAAGAAATCTACCCCTGAGACTTAACATCTGGGAGGTCATAAGTTAACAGCTCTGCTCAGAAAGTGGGAAGACTGGAGGACAAAGGGAGGGAGAGTTGCTGAGCCCCAGGACGACAGAGCTCAGTTTGGCGGGGAACAAATGCGCTTGCCAGCGCCATCTCCCTCGCCCATCCCCCAGCCAAAATCCCAAAGGGAACCAGTTCCTGCCAGGGAATTGCTTGCTCCTCGCAAACACCCAACAATGTGCTTCTGTGGAGCCACCCCTCCAGCAGCAGGACGGCCACAGGGCCCCTCCTGAAGTGGATCACCTAAGGAGAAGCGAGCTAAGCCTGCCCCTCCTGCCCCCCATGCACCTTGCCTACCCACCCCAGCTAATACGCCAGATCCCCAGCACCACAAGCCTGGCAGTGTGCAAGTAGCCCAGACGGGCCACGCCACCCCACAGTGAATCTTGCCCCTAGGAGAGGGGAAGAGAAGGCACACACCAGTCTGACTGTGGCCCCAGTGGTGGGCTGGGGGCAGATCAGGGCTGACTGCAGCTCTGCCCACCAACTCCAGTTATACACCACAGCACAGGGGAAGTGCCCTGCAGGCCTGCACGACTCCAGGGACTATCCAAAATGACCAAACGGAAGAATTCCCCTCAGAAGAATCTCCAGGAAATAACAACAGCTAATGAGCTGATCAAAAAGGATTTAAAGAATATAAAAGAAAGTGAATTTAGTATAATAGTCATAAAATTAATCACTGGGCTTGAAAACAGTATAAAGGACAGCAGAGAATCTCTTGCTACAGAGATCAAGGGACTAAGGAACAGTCAGGAGGAGCTGAAAAACGCTTTAAATGAGATATAAAATAAAATGGAAAATGCAAAATAAAATGGAAATGACCACGGCTCAGATTGAAGAGGCAGAGGAGAGAATAGGTGAACTAGAAGATAAAATTATGGAAAAAGAGGAAGCTGAGAAAAAGAGAGATAAAAAAATCCAGGAGTATGAGGGGAAAATTAGAGAACTAAGTGATACACTAAAAAGAAATAATATACGCATAATTGATATCCCAGAGGAGGAAGAGAGAGGGAAAGGTGCTGAGGGGTACTTGAAGAAATAATAGCTGAGAACTTCCCTGAACTGGGGAAGGAAAAAGGCATTGAAATGCAAGAGGCACAGAGAACTCCCTTCAGACGTAACTTGAAATCGATCTGCACGGCATATCATAGTGAAACTGGCAAAATACAAGGATAAAGAGAAAATTCTGAAAGCAGTGAGGGATAAACGTGCCCTAACATATAAAGGGAGACCTATAAGACTCATGACTGATCTCTCTTTTGAAACTTGGCGGGCCAGAAAGGATTGGCACGAGATCTTTAATGTGATGAACAGAAAAAATATGCAGCTGAGAATCCTTTATCCAGCAAGTCTGTCATTTGGAATAGAAGGAGAGATAAAGGTCTTCCCAAACAAACAAAAACTGAAGGAATTTGTCACCACTAAACCAGCCCTACAAGAGATCCTAAGGGGGATCCTGTGAGACAAAGTACCAGAGACATCACTACAAGCATAAATCATACAGACATCAAAATGACTCTAAACCCGTATCTTAATATAATAACACTGAATGTAAATGGACTAAATGCACCAACCAAAAGACATAGGGTATCAGAATGGATAAAAAAAACAAGACCCATCTATTTACTGTCTACAAGAGACTCATTTTAGACCTGAGGACACCTTTAGATTCAGAGTGAGGGGATGGAGAACTATTTATCATGCTACTGGAAGCCAGAAGAAAGCTGGAGTAGCCATACTTATATCAGACAAACTAGACTTTAAATTAAAGGCTGTAACAAGAGATGAAGAGGGGCATTATATAATAATTACAGGGTCTATCCACCAGGAAGAGCTAACAATTATAAATGTCTATGCGCCGAATACGGGAGCCCCCAAATATATAAAACAATTACTCATAAACATAAGCAACCTTATTGATAAGAATGTGGTCATTGCAGGGGACTTTAACACCCCACTTACAGAAATGGATAGATCATCTAGACACACGGTCAAAAAAGAAACAAGGGCCCTGAATGAGACATTGGATCAGATGGACTTGACAGATATATTTAGAACTCTGCATCCCAAAGCAACAGAATATACTTTCTTCTCGAGGGCACATGGAACATTCTCCAAGATAGATCACATACTGGGTCACAAAACAGCCCTTCATAAGTATACAAGAATTGAGATCATACCATGCATACTTTCAGACCACAATGCTATGAAACTTGAAATCAACTACAGGAAAAAGTCTGGAAAACCTCCAAAAGCATGGAGGTTAAAGAACACCCTACTAACGAATGAGTGGGTCAACCAGGCAATTAGAGAAGAAATTTAAAAATATATGGAAACAAACGAAAATGAAAATACAGCAATCCAAACGCTTTGGGACGCAGCGAAGGCAGTCCTGAGAGGAAAATACATCAGAATTCAGGCCTATCTCAAGAAAAAAGAAAAATCCCAAATACAAAATCTAACAGCACACCTAAAGGAAATAGAAGCAGAACAGCAAAGGCAGCCTAAACCCAGCAGAAGAAGAGAAACAATAAAGATCAGAGCAGAAATAAACAATATAGAATCTAAAAAAACTGTAGAGCAGATCAACAAAACCAAGAGTTGGTTTTTTGAAAAAATAAACAAAATTGACAAACCTCTAGCCAGGCTTCTCAAAAAGAAAAGGGAGATGACCCAAATAGATAAAATCATGAATGAAAATGGAATTATTACAACCAATCCCTCAGAGATACAAACAATTATCAGAGAACACTATGAAAAATTATATGCCAACAAATTGGACAACCTGGAAGAAATGGACAAATTCCTAAACACCCACACACTTCCAAAACTCAATCAGGAGGAAATAGAAAGCTTGATCAGACCCATAACCAGTGAAGAAATTGAATCAGTTATCAAAAATCTCCCAACAAATAAGAGTCCAGGACCAGATGGCTTCCCAGGGGAGTTTACCAGACGTTTAAAGCAGAGATAATACCTATCCTTCTCAAGCTATTCCAAGAAATAGAAAGGGAAGGAAAACTTCCAGACTCATTCTATGAAGCCAGTATTACTTTGATTCCTAAACCAGACAGAGACCCAGTAAAAAAAGAGAACTACAGGCCAATATCCCTGATGAATATAGATGCAAAAATTCTCAACAAGATACTAGCAAATCGAATTCAACAGCATATAAAAAGAATTATTAACCATGATCAAGTGGGATTCATTCCAGGAATGCAGGGCTCGTTCAACATTCGCAAATCAATCAACGTGATACATCATATTAATAAAAGAAAAGAGAAAAACCATATGATCCTGTCAATCGATGCAGAAAAGGCCTTTGACAAAATTCAGCATGCTTTCTTAATAAAAACCCTTGAGAAAGTTGGGATAAAAGGAACGTACTTAAAGATCATAAAAGCCATTTATGAAAAGCCCACAGCTAACATCATCCTCAATGGGGAAAAACTGAGAGCTTTTTCCCTGAGATCAGGAACACGACAGGGATGCCCACTCTCACCGCTGTTGTTTAACATAGTGTTGGAAGTACTAACATCAGCAATCAGACAACAAAAGGAAATCAAAGGCATCAAAATAGGCAAAGATGAAGTCAAGCTTTCGCTTTTTGCAGATGACATGATATTATACATGGAAAATCCGATAGACTCCACCAAAAGTCTGCTAGAACTGATACATGAATTCAGCAAAGTTGCAGGATACAAAATCAATGTACAGAAATCAGTTGCATTCTTATACACTAACAATGAAGCAACAGAAAGACAAATAAAGAAACTGATCCCATTCACAATTGCACCAAGAAGCATAAAATACCTAGAAATAAATCTAACCAAAGATGTAAAAGATTTGTATGCTGAAAACTATAGAAAGCTTATGAAGGAAATTGAAGAAGATATAAAGAAATGGAAAGACATTCTCTGCTCATGGATTGGAAGAATAAATATTGTCAAAATGTCAATCCTACCGAAAGCTATCTCCACATTCAATGCAATCCCAATCAAAATTGCACCAGCATTCTTCTCGAAACTAGAACAAGCAATCCTAAAATTCATATGGAACCACAAAAGGCCCCGAATAGCCAAAGGAATTTTGAAGAAGACCAAAACAGGAGGCATCACAATCCCAGACTTTAGCCTCTACTACAAAGCTGTCATCATCAAGACAGCATGGTATTGGCACAAAAACAGACACATAGACCAATGGAATAGAATAGAAACCCCAGAACTAGACCCACAAATGTATGGCCAACTCATCTTTGACAAAGCAGGAAAGAGCATCCAATGGAAAAAAGACAGTCTCTTTAACAAATGGTGCTGAGAGAACTGGACAGCAACATGCAGAAGGTTGAAACTAGACCACTTTCTCACACAATTCACAAAAATAAACTCAAAATGGATAAAGGACCTAAATGTGAGACAGGAAACCATCCAAACCCTAGAGGAGAAAGCAGGAAAAGACCTCTCTGACCTCAGCCTTAGCAATCTCTTACTCGACACATCCCCAAAGGCAAGGGAATTAAAAGCAAAAATGAATTACTGGGACCTTATGAAGATAAAATGCTTCTGCACAGCAAAGGAAACAACCAACAAAACTAAAAGACAACCAACTGAATGGGAAAAGATATTTGCAAAAGACATATCGGACAAAGGGCTAGTATCTAAAATCTATAAAGAGCTCACCAAACTCCATACCCGAAAAACAAATAACCCAGTGAAGAAATGGGCAGAAAACATGAATAGACACTTCTCTAAAGAAGACATCCAGATGGCCAACAGGCACATGAAAAGATGCTCAACGTCGCTCCTTATCAGGGAAATACAAATCAAAACCACACTCAGATATCACCTCATGCCAGTCAGGGTGGCCAAAATGAACCAATAAGGAGACTATAGATGCTGGCGAGGATGTGGAGAAACGGGAACCCTCTTGCACTGTTGGTGGGAATGCAAATTGGTGCAGCCACTCTGGAAAACAGTGTGGAGGTTCCTCAGAAAATTAAAAATAGACCTACCCTATGACCCAGCAATAGCACTGCTAGGAATTTACCCAAGGGATACAGGAGTACTGATGCATAGGGGCACTTGTACCCCAATGTTCATAGCAGCACTCTCAACAATAGCCAAATTATGGAAAGAGCCTAAATGTCCATCAACTGATGAATGGGTAAAGAAATTGTGGTTTATATACACAATGGAGTACTACATGGCAATGAGAAAGAACGAAATATGGCCCTTTGTAGCAACGTGGATGGAACTGGAGAGTGTGATGCTAAGTGAAATAAGCCATACAGAGAAAGACAGATACCATATGTTTTCACTCTTATGTGGATCCTGAGAAACTTAACAGAAACCCACGGGGGAGGGGTAGGAAAAAAAAAAGAGGTTAGAGTGGGAGAGAAGCAAAGCATAAGAGACTGTTAAAAACTGAGAACAAACTGAGGGTTGATGGGGGGTGGGAGGGAGGGGAGGGTGGGTGATGGGTATTGAGGAGGGCACCTTTTGGGATGAGCACTGGGTGTTGTATGGAAACCAAATTGACAATAAATTTCATATATTGAAAAAAAAAAAGAAATCTACCCCTGAAATAATTGTTGCACTATATGGTAACTTGGATGTAAATTTAAAAATTAATTAATTAATTGAAAAAATGGGAGTGACTATAGAGGAAAAAATTACATTTCAGTGGAAAACTATAGCACACTTTTGTTGGTATTAATTTCTAGTTTTTTTCATTTTATTTAAGGTTTTGTTACCTACTTGTAACTGGACAAAATCCTGAATTCTTCTCATTTCTCCCAGTATCGGTTACAATTCCCCAAACGAATGTTTCCCATTTTCTCTCTCTGACTTGGAATCATTGAGAACTAAAACAGACCTTTTTCCTGAAGCCTTGTAAGTTAAATGGGTGACTTGTTACGAACTTTGGAGAAATCACCACAGCACAGCACATATGGGCTACTTTCATACCTGCTGCTGTGTGGGCCACTCGTAAAGTTCACCCAGCTTCCAACTACTAATCTTTGTTTTTTCTTCTATTTTCATAGAAATACCACCAGTTAAAAAACTGATGGCCAGCATCATAGCCAGCATGTACTTTTTACACTCTAGTCTCAAAAGATGATCCAGCTTGTCCTTAAAAAACAAAAGATGAACAAATAAGAAATGGACTTACACCATACAAAGGAAAAAGAATGTTTTTTCTTCCCTTGAACAAAGGTGAGATGACAAAGATTCAAACTGTATACAGGATTCTGAAATTCTTTGCAGGCTCATTTATCCACTTTCTTCTAAAATCTAGTTTTAACAATATCACTGCTAAATCATTTTAGCCCAAATCCCTCACTTCTTAAATCTGATGGGATTTCTGATTCTCTACCATCTCTCCGGGTGATGTCTGATAACGCTAGCCTGTTTTCAGCGAGGAATCCTATTAGGTTGGTTTAACCAGAATTCCCCTTATCCCAATGTTTCCTCTTAGTAATTTTCCATTCACTAACTCCCATCCTGCTACTTGGCTATAAAATCCCACTTGCCATGCCATATTTGAAATTGAGACAAATCTCTATCTCTCTCCTACTGTAGAATCCCATTGCAGTGGTCCCTATACCTGTTGCAACGATTCTAAGTAAAGTATGCCGTATCATCTTTAATACATGTCATTGAACATTTTTTTTTTCCTCCACATGACCCAAGTGGGTAACTTTTTAATGGTCCAGTTTTCCAGTGCCCATAATGACCATTTGGCCAGGCCACTGCCCATGAGTTTGTAAAAATCCAAACATAAGGGTGCTTACAATGGCCCAATTCTTCCATCACTGTAAAGAAAATAGTGTGCAATTCATCCTTTGGCTGATTTTTTTCTTACTTTCTTCAATCAGACTTTTTCTGTCAGTAAGTCATTTTGTGATGGCCTTTCATAGAGGATACTGTCCTTCCACATTGGAACTGTTATCCACAAACTAAATATCTATTTTATGGTAAATAAGGAGCAGCTTATAGGGCACCACAATCTGGCTGCTGTTTAGGTGGCTTCAAACTTTGTTCCTAGGGGAACAAAGTCTACCTGTCTGGGAATATGATAGGTACCTTTCTGAATTATCCTGTTAGCATATTAGTGCATAAACCATTTCCATTTTATTATGGAATTCTTCTGAATATTGTCTTCATTATTATAATGTTTCTTTGCTATCACCTAAGACATAAGTATTTCAGGTTTAAAGATTATTTTATGTCCTTCATTGAAATCTTTTCCCACATGATGCCAATTCTACAAACTAAGCAGTTTATAAATGATTAAACAGGTATGACCAAAGGAATTTTTTAGATGATTATCCACCAGTTATCACTCTTTCTCTATGTTTTGATTTTGTTCATATCTGAGTGTCCTGAGTTCCTTCTGGAATTCTGCCATATGGAGTAGTCTATTAACTTTGTGTTAATTCAATTGGAATTTTTGACAATCAATTTATTTTTGACAATCAATTTATTAATTTCCCAGAAAGCTTGGTTTTATAGAATCTAGCAGCCTATACACTTTGTATAGACACCTTCTTATTGGTATTGTGGGGTGGGACAGGAGCAAAATGATGAGAACCAAAAATAATTGAATTTAAAAGTTCAGGAATGAAGCTAACTTGGGAGCATCTTTATCAGTCCTCAATGCCTTATAGATCTATAATGAGCAAACACCATTTTTCATAGATAGTATTGTTAAACATCTGATATAAAGGAATATATTAATTATTACAGCCCCTAAGGAGGCTGAAAACTGTCATTAGGTCAAACTAAAGTCTATTAATGTTTCCTTCACTCCAAGGACCCTGAGAAATGTAGCAAGATAAGGAAATCAGCACAGGGCATAATTTAGTATAGTTTCCCAGTCCAGCATACCCTTGTTCTCTGTTATAAAAATATTTTCCACCATAAGAATAAAATTCTGAATGTAAAACTTTTTCTGATCTAAAGGAGAAAACCCAGGTACTGTGCAACCATCCTCCTGCCACAAATAAATGGACTTGGGTGGACACCTAACCCAATTGTAGTTAATCATAAACTGAACTGAAAATTGAATTGAAAACTTAAAACTGAATTGAATTGAACTGAAAACTGAATTGAAAACCCTCAACTGAAAATTGAGGGTTGAGACCCAGACACTTATCAGCTCTGGGTATCTTGATCTGAAAGTCATATAGAGTTGAGGCTGGGTAATACCATAGAAGCCAAAGTCATAAGTAAGCTGGAGTGATAGAAAAGAAATTATAAGGCAACAGAGGAAGTCAATTTCTCAAAATGATTAGCATATATTCTAAAAAAGAAAGTGAATGAGACACAGGTAATTCTAAAGGATGCTTTTAGATTGAAATAGCTTGTCATTCCATGAAGATTGGAGCATCCTCTTTACTGTCCATGGGTCATATATTTCCATATATTTCCCTCTGGTCTTGAGGTAGCCTGAGTCACTTGTTCTTTCACAACAGCTGATGTTAATTAGGAATAAAATATTCCCCAGGAGTAATAATTGCACGAGAAAACAGATGTCTGCAAACAAAATTTTGACTACATTTTGAATCACTGATTAGTAGAAATAGATAGGCTGCCTATCCTGAAGTTACACACTAGTAATCTGTGAGGTAAAGTATGTTTAACCTCATACCAGTAATTCTTCATTCTTAGACCATATTCCCACTGAGGTTAAGCCTTTGCAGCAGCAAAGTGCAATAACCACAAAGTGACCTCATGGTTTTAAATAAAGTGCAGTGGGAAAAAGAAAGTTCTAGTCATTGCTTAATATTCGGGAAGCAGAAAACAAACATTAAAATTACATATATTTATCAAACATTAATTTATCTGATACCACTTGTGTTGCTTTGAGTTCTCACAAAAGCAAACATTGTGTCAAGGACCTACTTGCAAGTAATTTATTTGGGAGATGACCATAGGATGTGTAAGTGAGAGACCCAGAAATAGGACAAGGGGTGGAGGCAATGAAAAAAAGTGTTAATGAGCAGGTAACTGGGCAAACAAGCTTATTTCCACTAGAAACTCATTGGAGGAAACGATATAGAATGAACTTCAGGATATCACACTGATAAATTGTGATACTATCCATCAATTTATATCCTTTTCACAGAATACTGGAGATATTAAAACTGTGGCATATCTAAACTGCCCAGTGACTAAACTGATCAATCTTCACCAGTGCTAAAGAAAGTCCTCAAGCTGAAAATGAATCTAGTACTTGTGTTCCATAATTTTCCATTGCAGCTGTAAACAAACTCAAGTGGGCCAAGGACTGATGGAGTAGAGTGTCTGATACACTCTGGGTCCTTGTCAGATTTATTAAAGACCTGTAGGAAATCCATTCTGATACTCTGGCACTTCAAGGTGTCAAGAGAACTATACATAAATACTTCTGGCCTATATTCCTTCACGCTGGCCTGCCCCTCAGCTTCCTATATGGCTTGCCAAAAGTTTTACTCTATCCTAGGTATATTGGGTATTTTAATTGCTTATTTATTTGTTATCACTAGGCATGAAATCTCAAAGGATCCAGAGAAAATTCTCAGCTCTCCCTAGTTTCCCACCGTATGGAGCTGCAACTCTAGTTTGTTATCATAATCATAGCAATTACTCTCATCCTTGTTTATCTACTGCCATGAAGACCCCAACATGACCAGGCAACAGATAAAGTTTTAGGTATAATTGAATCCCTCCTAGTCTGCTATATGTCTACATCACTTAATGACTTGGAAAAAAATGATAATACCTAGTGTTATAGTCAGTTCTGATAGAATACCCTCAGGTCAGTGTTCATTCTCTCTTATAGTCTAGAAGTTGTTTATGAAATGGTGTAAAGACCTAGCCATGCTCCAAACCCCTAAGGGATTACACTCTGACCCTCTTAATGGAACGTGCCAAGGACCCACACAAAGATCCTATCTTCCATAAGTACATCTAGCACCATTTAATTTGTCAGGTGATGGCCTATGCATCAGGGTAACTTGAACCACAGTCTGGATCTTCTGCAAAGCCCTCTATTGCTATGAATCCCACTTAAAACTCTCAGTATTCCAAGGTACCTAACATACAAGTCACAGCAGTATTCCCAAGTGTAAATCTCCAAAATCTAAAGTCCTCTACCAAGTGCTGTATCTCATTCTTAATATGATTTCTATTGCACCATTAATGTGTTCAATCATTTGTCCTTTACCTCACAAAGAGATATCCTACAGTACTATAGATTAACATTTATAAGAAGGTTTCCTATGGATTATTGGGGGTCCTTGACAATATTTTAGGGAATCCTGAGATCAAAATAATGTCATAATATTGTTAAGATATTATTTTTAACTGTTGACACTAGTAATAATAGGGGGAAACAATGGTAAAGCTGCTGATGACTTAGCATGAATTAACACTGTGTTGTCAAAATGTAGCAGTGCAATGTGTTTTTCACCATCGTGGCTTTGTAAGAAAAAAAAATTGAAACTCACTTTATAATTCCATTGGTAAAACAATAAAAAAATTCTAATTTTTAAATGTTAGCCCTTCTATGCACATCCTTTTAGTAATTTGTGTGAAGATATTGGAAATCCACATGAAGCACACTTCTATTGCATTTTAAGGGATGGTTTACTTGTAGAAAAACACTTGTGTAATCATTTGAATTACAAGCTAAACTAGCTGCCTTTTTGTTCATAGAGTATCATTTTAAACTGAGTGGTAGATAAACTGAAGTTAGTCAGATGTTTAGATATTTGTCAGTTTTTTTTTCCAAAATGACAAACAGTGCAAGTAACTTCAAACAAAACAACTAATAATATGAGTTTCCAAAACTAAAATGTGAGCTTTCAAGGAAAAAACAGTAATTTTTGACAGCTTTCTTTTTTTTATATTTTTTTTAACGTTTATTTATTTTTGAGACAGAGAGACAGAGCATGAACGGGGGAGGGTCAGAGAAAGGGAGACACAGAATCTGAAACAGGCTCCAGGCTCTGAGCTGTCAGCATGGAGCCCAACGCTGGGCTCAAATTCACGGACCACGAGATCATGACCTGACCCGAAGTCGGACGTCCAACCGACTGAGCCACCTAGGTGCCCCGACAGCTTTCTTAACATTTAATGACTTTTCTGATAAGATTCGTGGTAATTAATGAAAGATTTTTTAATGTATTTCATAATAAAGTATATCTACATTTGGAACATCTGTATGACTCAGGGAACAATTATTTTCCAAATACATGACATTACAAAGCTATGCTGTCCAATATGGGAGCCGCCAGTCACATGTGGCTATTTAAATTTTAATTTTAATTGGGGTAAAATATAATAAATATTTAGCTCTTCAGTCTCACTACCCATAGTCAATAAGTTCAGTAACCACATGTGGCTAGTGGCTACCATATGAATAGCACAGATTAGAACATTTTCATTATTTTAGAAAGTTATGTTGGAAGTTCTATTAGGAAACTATGCCTTCATCTCATACAAAATGAAACAATGCATTCCAACGTAAAAGACTCACTGGCATAGTTTCAGATGATATAGTGCAGCTTATTTAAAAAAAAAAAACTACCACTTGTTGAGTGTGTTCATCATTGCCATAGGCTGAATGTTTATGTCCTCCCAAAATTTATATATTCAACCTAATCTTTGATGTGTGATATTTGGAAGTGGGGCCGCTGGGAGTTTGTCAACTCATGAGGAAAAAGCCCTCATGAATGAAATTTGTGCCTTTATAAAAAAGACCCCAGAAAGACCTCTTGTCCCTTATGCCATTAGAAGACTCAAGGAAAAGATAACTGTTTATAAAGCAGGAAGTGGTGTCTGATTAGACACCAAATTTGCCAGTGCCTTGGTCTTGGACTTCCCAGCTTTCAAAACTGTGAGAAACTAATTTCTGTCGTTTATTACCTAGTCTATGGCATTTTGTTATCACAGCCCAAAAGGACTAAGACAGTGGTTATCAAAAAATATTCACATATCTACTTCTACATTCAGTGTGTTGAACTATGTTGTTTTGGCTGAAATATATGAAGAAAATCTATAAAGGTCAATAAAACATTTCCTTTTATCAAATATATGTCTGTACAAGGCCAGGTTTTCTTCATGTACCTCAATTAAAAAATACAGTGCAACAGTGAAGAGACTAACTTTTTTTCCATTGGATACTCTTTGCTGCTTTGTCAAAGATTAGTTGGCTATGCATCTGTGGGTCCAATTCTGGAGTCTCTATTTTATCCTATTGGTCTGCGTGTCTGTTTTTGTGCCAATACCATACTGTCCTCATGATTATAGCTTTGTAGTAGAGGCTAAAGTCTGGGATTGTGATGCCTCCTACTTTGGTCTTCTTCTTCAATATTACTTTGGTGATTCGGGGTCTTTTTTGGTTCCATACAAATTTTAGGATTGTTTGTTCTAGCTTTGAGAAGAATTCTGGTGAAATTTTGATTGGGATTTCACTGAATGTGTAGATTGCTTTGGGTAATATTGATATTTTAACAATATTTATTCTTCCAATCCATGAACATGGAATGTTTTTCCATTTCTTTGTGTCTTCTTCAATTTGCTTCATAAGCTTTCTATAGTTTTCAGCATACAGATCTTTCACATCTTTGGTTAGGTTTATTCCTAGGTATTCTATGGTTCTTGGTGCAATTACAAATGGTGCTGGTAGAACTGGACAGCAACATGAAGAAGAATGAAAGTAGACCACTTTCTTGCACCAAACACGAAAATAAACTAAAAATGAATGAGGACCTGAATGTGAGACAGGAAACCATAAATATCCTAGAGGAGAAAGCAGGAAAAAGCTTCTTTGACCTCAGCCACAGAAATTTCTTACTCAGCATATCTCCAAAGGCAAGGGAATTAAAAGCAAATATGAACCATTGGGGCCTCATCAAGATAAAAAGCTGCTGCACGGCAAAGGAAACAATCAACAAAACAACCGATGAAAAATGGGAAAATATATTTTCCAATGACATATCGGATAAGGGTTAGTATCTAAAATCTATAAAGAACTCACCAAACTCCACACCCAAAAAAAAAACAATAATCCAGTGAAGAAATGGGCTGAAGACATGAATAGACACTTTTCCAAAGAAGACATCCAGATGGCCAACAGACACATGAAAAGATGCTCAACATCACTCATCATCAGGGAAATACAAATCAAAACCACACTCAGATACCACCTCACGCCAGTCAGGGTGGCTAAAATGAACAAATCAGGAGACTATAGATGCTGGCGAGGATGTGGAGAAACGGGAACCCTCTTGCACTGTTGATGGGAATGGAAACTGGTGCAGTCGCTCTGGAAAACAGTGTGGAGGTTCCTCAAAAAATTTAAAATAGAACTGCCCTATAACCCAGCAATAGCACTGCTAGGAATTTACCCAAAGGATACAGGAGTGCTGATGCATAGGGGCACGTGTACCCCAATGTTTATAGCAGCACTTTCAACAATAGCCAAATTATGAAAAGAGCCTAAATGTCCATTGACTGATGAATGGATAAAGAAGATGTGATTTATATACACCATGGAATACTACTTGGCAATGAGAAAGAATGAAATCTGGCTATTTGCAGCAAGGTGGATGGAACTGGATTGTATTATGCTAAGTGAAATAGGTCAGACAGAGAAAGAAAGATACCATATGTGTTCACTCATATGTGGATCTTGAGAAACTTAACAGGAGACTATGGGGGAGCCTAAGGGGGAGAAAAAAAGTTACAGAGAGGGAGGGAGGGAAACCATAAGAGACTCTTAAATACTGAAAACAAACTGAGGGTTGATGGGGGTGGTGGGGGAGAGGGGAAAGTGGGTGATGGGCATTGAGGAGGGCACTTGTTGGAATGAGCACTGGGTGTTGTATGGAAACCAATCGAAAATAAATAAAATTTTTATAAAATTACACTACAAAACTAAAAAAAGTATATAATGCAACAGTCAATATAAAAGGAGATAATAGATTCCAGATGTGTACAGTATAAAGCAAGACATTCAGAGTTTTTGAAAAGTAAAACAAATATCCTATTTTTTTTAAGTATAACCATCTCTGACTTACTTGTTTTGCTGTAATTCCAAGCAAACATTCACATCATTGTTTCAGCTCTATTCACATCATTGCAAATGGCAAAATTTCATTAATTTTTGTGGCTGAGTACTATTCCATTATATATATATATATTTTTTTCTAGAGAATCTAAAAAAGAAAATAAAAGCTGGTATAGAAAGAAAAAGAAAGCTAGTATAGCTATATTCATAACTGACAACATAGACTTTAAAATAAAGACTGTAATAAAAGACAAAGTGAATCTTTCTTTTTCACATTGGATATTCTTTTCCTGCTTTGGCAAAAATTAATCAACCATATAGTCGTGGCTTTATTTCTCTGTTTTTCATTCTGTTCTGTTGATCTAAGTGTCTATTTTGGTGCCAGTACCATACTGTTTCAATCACTACAGTTTGTAATATAACTTGAAATCTGGAATTGTGATGCCTCCAGCTTTGCTTTTCTTTTTCAACATTACTTTGGCTTTTCAGGGTCTCTTGTAGTTCCATACAAATTTTAAAATTGTTTGTTCTAGATCTGTGAAAATGCTATTGGTATTTTGATAAGGATTACATTAAATGTGTAGATTGCTTTGGGTAGTGTAGATATTTTAACAATATTTGTTCTCCCAACCCATGAACATAGAATGTCTTTCCATTTCTTTATGTTCTCTTCAATTTCTTTCATAAGTGTTTTATACTTTTCAGAGTACAGGTCTTTACCCTCTTTGTTAAGGTTTATTCCTAGGTATTGTAAGGTTTTTGTCTCTTCAAAACATGGTGTTGGGAAAACTGAACAGCAAACTGCAAAAGAATGAAACTGGACCACTGTCTTACACCATATACAAAAATAAATATGAATGAATAAAAGACCTAAATGTGAGACAGGAAACCATTAAAATCCTGGAGGAGAGGAACACCTGGGTGGCTCAGTCACTTAAGGGTCTGACTTTTGATTTGGGCTCAGGTCATGATCTCACAGTTCATCAAATTGAACCCCATGTCAGGCTCTGTGCACAGAGCCAGGGGGGATTCTCTCTCTCCCTTTCTCTGTGTCTCTCTTTGTGTCTCTCTCTCACACACACTCTCTCTCTCCCTTTCTCTCCCTCAAGTAAATAAATAAATAAACATTTTTTAAAACCCAGAGAACACAGTTAGTAATTTCTTTGAAATTGGCTGTAGCAACTTCTTTTTTTTATTTTTTAAACATTTATTTATTTTTGAGAGAGTGTGAGTGGGGAGGGGCAGAGAGAGGGGAGACACAGAATCCAAAGCAGGCTCCAGGCTCTGAGCTAAGCTGTCAGCACAGAGCCTGACGCAGGCCTCAAACCCATGAACTGCGAGATCATGACCTGAGCCGAAGTCAGATGCTCAACCGACTGAACCACCCAGGTGCCCCATGTAGCTACTTCTTATTAGATAAGTCTCTTGAAGCAAGGAAAACAAAAGCAAAAATAAACTATTAGGACTTCATCAAAATAAAAACTTCTGTTCAACAAAGGAAGAAATCAACAAAACTAGAAGGCAACCCATGGAATGGGAGAAGATATTTGCAAATGACATATCTGATAAAGTGTTGTTATCTAAAATATACAAAGAACTTATAAAACTCAACATTCCCTAAAAAAAAAAAAAAACAATAAATAAATTAAAAAGAAAACCAAAAAACTCCAGTGAAAAAAATGGGCAGAAGACATGATTGGACATTTTTCCAAGGAAGACATACAGATGACCAACAGACCCATGAAAAGGCACTCAACATCACACATCATTAGGGAAATAAAAATCAAAACTACAATGCAGTATTGCCTCATACCTGTCAGAATGGCTAAAATGGCTAAAACCAACAACACAGGAAACAGCAAATGTTAGCTAAGCTGTGGGGAAAGAGGAAAACTGTATTGTTGGTAGGAATGCAAATTGGTGCAACGACTGTGGGAAATAGTATGGAGGTTCCTCACAAAGTGAAAAATAGAAGTACCCTATTATCCAGCAATTGCGCTAGTAGGTATTTACCCAAAGGCTACAAAAATACAAATTTGAAGGGATACATGCATCTGATGTTTATAGTAGCATTATCCACAATAATGTCTATCAAGTGATGAATGGATAAAGAAGTGTTATATACCTACAATAGAATATTACCCATAAAAAAAGAATGAACTCTTGCAATTGCAAGGACATGATGGGAACTAGAGAGTATTACGCTAAGCAAAATAAGTCAGTGAGTGAAAGAGAAATATCATATGATTTCACTCATATGTGAAATTTACGAAACAAAACAAATGACCTAAGGGAACAAAAGAGACAGAGAGAGGCAAATTAAGAAAGACTCTTAACTATAGAGAACAAACTAATGGTTACCAGAGGGCAGGTGGCTGGGGGATGGGTTAAATAGGTGATGGGGATTAAGGAGTGCACTTGTTGTGATAAGCACCAGGTGTTGTATGGAAGTGTTGAATCACTAAATTGTACACCTGAAACTAATGGTACACTGTATTAACTGGAATTTAAATAAAAACTTAAAAAAATAATGCTTGTAGAGGATGATTTAATTTTGCTGTAAAAATATCTAAATTCTATTTTTCCTGAGATTCATGCTGTTCAGCATTACAATAATAGTTCATATATGAATGTGTGATTTGGAGAAAGTAAGAGTTTGTGGACAAGAACCACATCTAAATAAAAGTGACCTCAGAGAACAGAAATTAGTTACTAATTTCTTCCAATTAATTACTCCAAAATAGCTGTTAATGACTGGTAACAGGCCCATGTTCTAGGGAAATATGGGAGACCTATAGTCCTTTTTTAGATCTTTTTACAAATCCTTTGTATGTAAATTATCATGCAAATTATCTTCAGTCAAGCAGTCAGTAAATGGCCCAGAGTATCTTGAACTTAGTTCATTACATATAGTGAAGTGTGAGCTCCACCTGGTGGTAACATGAGAAAACCACAAGTATGCATCCAGGAAGAGTTCAGTTGCCAAGGAAGCAACTTTCCATCTTCAAGATATGTAGATTATATATATATATATATATATTAATTAATATAAATATATGTATAAATATATATATAATATATAATATATATTATAAATATATATATATAAATATATAAACATATATAAAATTATATATATATATAATATATTTTCATTGGGTTCTTTTTTTTCCTCCTGACCTTTAGAAAGTGTTTGTTTTGTGCTTGGAACATATCTTAATCGCTGTCATCGTTCCCAATACAACTTATATGCAGAACGTTTCCAAATCCAAATATTTTGTGATGTCTCAGGCATACATATACTTGTAGACTTGCCACTTTGATGTAAATATCAGTACTTTTAAAGTCAAATCTCATATTCACTATAAACCTGTTTCCTCAGCCCCAACATTTTCTTACTTACTTGATATTTGAGGGATATATATACAGAGCATTGTTTTGTTCTTTCTTTTTCTACCAATAGATCTTGTCTTAGTACAGAACTTTGTTCCTTATTATTATATAGATACATTTGTTGATTCTTCTTGCCTTCTTAACATGCTGCAGCTACAATTCTATTCAGTAAACAGTCAAGTTATTCTTCCTAAAATACCACTCTTATACATACATTCTCCCCAAATTTCATTGATAATTTAGCCCATTTTAAATATGTGCTCCTGCCAGCACTGTGCTAATTGTTTTAGTTATTGATTCTAATGTTCACAAATCAGCAAAACGGGTATGCTTAATTTGCAGGAGGTAGAAATTAAGTTCATATAATTAGCACCATTTGTCTAACCATATAGGAAATGAGCAATATAATAAGATTAAAAGGCCCAGCTTTGCATTGAGGAGGGCACCTGTTGGGATGAGCACAGGGTGTTGTATGGAAACCAATTTGATAATAAATTTCATATAAAAATAAAGCATTTGGATCTAATAAAGAAAAATAAGTAAATAAATAAATAAATAAATAAATAAATAAAAAAGGCCCAGCTTTGGTTTAATAACCATCTCAGGTTCTATAAACTGCACTAGAGTGAACTTTTCTCTACAGAATAAATTCATATTCTATTAACTTAGCATTAAAGGAGTTATATGACATAGCTCCTACCTTCCTTTTAAGCCTGAACCTGGACCATCTCCAGTGGAAACAATTTGCCTTACTCTCTATACTCAATTATCATTTCTATATATGTTGTATGCATTATCATCTTTGTTCCCTGTCATATTATCTGTCAACTTGGTATTATAATACTTATATTTTAGGTATGTTCCTTTAGACTCATGCTAGGACCTTGGTGCTAGACTGGTGCAGAAGAGGAGGACATTTAGACCAAAAGGGGCTGGAGCATACAGACCAATGGGGTTGTAAAATGAATTTTAATCAGGTTCTGATCTGCATGCCAAATTTCTCACTTGGTCTTTTACAACCTAAAGCCTATTTAGTTCTTGCAGACTCACCAGATGATTCTAGATCAATGTTTATATGAAAGAAAATATCCACTACTGTCTAGGAAACAGCAAAAGAGCAGGTGTCTGCAAATAAAATAACCTAGAATCAGACAAGAGGCATCACTGATTCCCAGTAGCCCAACTGGGTTAGTATGAGATCCAGGCTGTTGGAATGCAAGACCATAACCATGGGGAACCAAGAATGATGGCACAGATTGATGAGTCCAAGATGGGAGTATGTTCAAAATGGAGTATGTAAGTTGACAGGCAAATCAGAATCCAAGGTGAGAGTGGTTGGAAAGATAAAAGATACCATTCATTAATACCTGTTTGAACAACAATACAATTTCATCAAGGATACACTAGAAACCAGACAAAGATAAAAAGTAATTCTAGACGTCATTGCTGGTGGACCTGAATCTGCAGATACATATCTATCAGTGTTGGTTCACTGAATCAGTCAGTGCCTATGAATTAGAAGGAGGTGGCATCTAATATCACCTTTCCTTTCAGTCCATATCTTTTATTAATATTTCAAACCCAGTTGAAGATAAAACCCCAGTATAAAATGTCTTCTCACATGATGTTTCAGAGACTCATCTACCAGCTTATATAGCTAAGGCATGGCAGGTGCAGACTGAGTTTTTGGTACTTGTAGATGATTCCCACTGTAGACATTTATACTACAACTTCCGTTATTAGTGAACTTTATGCATTTCTGTGGCTTGGGATTCAAAAATAAATAAGATCTTGGCCATGCCTTAAAGATCTTAACAGACTAGCATGAAGATCAAGCACAGAAATGCATGATAAAATAATGCAATGTGAACTATGGTAGATCAATGTCCATGTTGTTATGAGAGATCAAAGGAGATACTTTTTGTCATTTGGAGAGATTGTTTATTCAGAATAATTTTCCAACTCTCCATAAGTAGAATCACTGGGTCAAAGAGCATCCTCAGTACTTTCCAAATGATTGCAAAAATGTTGACAGTATTTGATACCATGACAGGCACTTCCAGTGTTTGGTTCTCCTCTCCTTCCTGGTCACAGAGAAGATCACAATTCCCAGCCACTTTATGCTTAAGCAGGGACACAGAACTAGTTCTAACCAGTGGACAGTGATCTGAAGAATCACCTCTGGGCTAAGGCAGTGAAAACGTACTCAACTTCTAGTGTCTTTCCTCCTTAATTGAGACTGTATACTGAGATGGTAGAGCCACAAAATAAAAGAAGCCTGTGCAGTTGAGTTACCATGTGGAAGATAACAGACATAGAGATTAGTCCAAGTTACACTAACATTGCATGGGCAAAAATAATTTATGTGCTAAATCACTAATATTTATAAGTTTTGTATTACCATGGCATAAATTGCGTCTGTCCTAACTAATACAAGTGTCATATTCAACATTGTTTCTTCTTTTACCTAGTAACAACTCTTTTTTTTTTAATTAATCCTTTATGGTAAATAGTAAAGAAAATATCCATAAACTTTTGCTAAAGGAGTCTCCAAAAAGAAAAATAAATGTAATTCATCTTGCCTTCTTCTTCTTATGAATGAGAAACTAAGAGGAATACGGCACATAAACGATAAGGAGGAATGGTGGTCTGTCTGAAAGATAAAGACTTTAATAAGCAAAGATAGTTTTTAACCATGTAAGCAGTTATTTTTAATGCACTAAATCCAATTGACAGTGACAGCTAGAAAGATATGTTGGAAGGAAGAATTAGAGGGATTAAGGAACATCTGATATCTGGAAGGGTAAATGGTGTCTTGAATGCCATGTAATTGCAATTCATTTCCTCTGAATTCTCTCTCAATATTTCCCATCAAATCTCTGAAAATGACAAAAAACAAACAAGAAATATTGACAGCAGCTGAATCAACAGAAATCAGCATATTTGCATGTCTATAATTTTATACATCTCTACAGGTTACCAAACTTTTCATTGGCAAGATATTTCTCTTCAGCTGAATCAATAAACAAAACCAAAGTTCTGTGTTTACATAAGCAAATTAAAATGGAGATACTTTGATTGAAGTAGAAGAGAAGAAGCAGAACTTCGCTTTTTCCATATCCTAGTTGCTCCCATCCCCCTGGATGAGCTCTCCAGGCACTAAAAGAGTCAGTATCTCTGCACAACCATGACAAGGTGTATAAAACATCCATAACATAGTTTTCTATTTTAATCATATAACTTATGTGCTACTAGAGGATCTTCATCTGACTTCAAAATTTCTCTAACTTATTTTTTTCTAACTTATTTTTATGCTACCTGGGGATGTCTCATATGTGCTTATGAACAAGTATAGTTTGTTGTTGATCAGCCTTTGTGGAAGATTGAGTTGTCTAAAGATGGCTGTCTCAATATATTTTATCCCCCATGCTCATAAAATATGGCATTAGCATACCTTCCATCAAGCAATGGGAGCTATCGCCCCTCCCCTTTAACATGGTTGGAACTACATGATAGAAGCAATGCTATGTGACTTCCAAAACTAGTTTATAAAAATACACATACTTTGGGGGTGCCTGGATGACTCAGTCGGTTGAGTGTCTGACTTTGCCTCAGGTCATGATCTTGCAGTTTGTGAGTTCGAGCCCTCCATGGGCCTCAGTACTGTCAGCCTGTCAGTGCAGAGCCTGCTTTGGATCCTCTGTCTTCCTCTCTGTCCCTCTCCCACTTGCACTCTCTCCAAAATAAATACATGTAAAAAATGCACATACTTTCTCTTTTTTTTCTGGGAGAAGTTAGCTCTTGGAATCTAGCCACCATGCTGTGGGGCAGGCCACACAGACAGGCCTAATGCAAGTGTTTTGAATGACAGCACTACTGTTCTGCTGGCAGCCAACACCAACTTCCAGACATGAGTGAGAAGGCCTTCAAGGTGACTTCAGCTGCAGCCACCATCTCACTGCAAACATGTGACAGACCTTGAGTAAGAATCACTTCTACAATAGCCCAGCCAACTTCTTAGAACCACAAGTGATAACAAAATATTTTAAGTCACTAAATTTTAGGGTGACTTTTTAATGCAGCAATAAGTAACATCAATTCATTCCAAAAGTATTTACTTAAAGCCTTCACCAGGCATGGCACAGGAGTTTCAGCTGTGAATAAAGAAAATATTTTCATAAAGATAACATTCTAGTGCAAGGAGAGAGATGATCAATACATAAACAGTCACTTTTTCCCACTGATTTTTGTATAAGAATCTACTTAAAATCATGCATTTCATTCTTGATGTAAGGTTAGAAGTCCATTTTGTACAGCCATCTACAACTGGACTGGAATATTCCTAGAATTTGTTAGTTGGAAGTCCTGTTGGCTGAGAGTGGTGATGTTAGTTTATTCTGAGAAAAACAGTACCAAAGAGTTTTAATGGGTAATTTTGATCTGGAAAAAAATATATCATTATAACCTAAGATATATATTATAACGTATCTTATTTTATTTTATTAGATTAAATAGAAAAATTATATAAGATCAAGGGTGCTTTAACATGTTTTGTTAAATAAATCATGCCTGTAGAAATCATTGTGCTAATTTGTAAGAAAGTAAATATGACTTAATCAACAAAACAGATATAGGTTAATAAGATAGTTGGAAACAGAAAAGTAATTATGGAAAAGAAAAGGTAATTATTTAATTTTTACCCTCTTACTGCTGACAGAGTGGACATAGTGTGGACTTTGTACAGTGGATAATTATGGAAATAGTGTGGGGATAGCCTTTTCATGAAATTCTGAGAGTTTTGGTATTATTTCATGCCTTTTTATCATTTCAGTTGTCTTTAAAACTCACTCTGCCTTCCCTGTCTCTTATATAAGAAGAAAACCTGGCTTGGGAAAAGGCTGAGCTTCTTACTTTCAGAATTGCACTAAGGCTGACAGCAGCTGTGACATCCTGCTATGAAAATAAAGTAAAGTGAAACCAAGAGTAAAACTCTTGGTGCAAATTAGACCACTGAACAAATGCAGGGATTAAGCTATGTGAATTTAAGTTAGGTGAATCTAACTGCCAGTGATCTTTTTTCAATGAGATGAAGAGAGGCAATTAGAAACTGTGAGGGAAATAAGCAAAAATCTACACAAATCAAATACTAATTAATTCTGTAAAATTTGAAAGAAAATATAATTGAATTTAAACTTGGACCATTCCACCTCAAGCTGTATGGGATTAATAAAATATGATTAGTTCTCCTTCCTTTTAGGTCCGATTAAATAGATTCTCACTATTCCCAGATTCTGTATTTGCATATTTATTTACTTGCTAAACTTGTATATATAAATCCAAAATGATATGAACTCCCTAGTCAACATGCACAGTGCTTTCCAACCATTTGCAGACATGTGCAGAGAAGCAAAAAAATTTGAGTCACCCAACGTGCAGGTTTCCAGTTGAAGTTGAAAAAGGAGAGGCTCTGCCTTCTGTTTCAGCCCTCATATTGTAAACAAGTGTCCTTTTTGTGGTTTACTTACTTCCATGTGTTTTGCATGTTTGTGCCTTTTATTGGTGATTTCACTATTTAAAATGCACTCCAATAGGGAAGAGGGAAGATGGCAGCGTAGGAGGACGCTGGGCTCACCGCGCATCCTGTTGATCACTTAGATTCCACCTACACCTGCCTAAATAACCCAGAAAACCGCCAGAGGATTAGCAGAACGGAGTCGCCGGAGCCAAGCGCAGAGGAGAGGCCCACGGAAGAGGGTAGGAAGGGCGGCGAGGCGGTGCGCGCTCCACGGACTGGCAGGAGGGAGCTGGGGTGGAGGGGTGGCTCGTCAGCCAAGCAGAGCCCCCGAGTCTGGCTGGCAAAAGCGGAGGCGCCTGACGGACTGTGTTCCGACAGCAAGCACGACTTAGCATCTGGGAGGTCATAAGTTAACAGTTCTGCTTGGAAGCGGGAAGGCTGGAGGACAAAGGGAGGGAGAGCTGCTGAGCCCCCGGACGACAGAGCTCAGTTTGGTGGGGAACAAAGGCGCTCGCCAGCGCCATCTCCCCCGCCCATCCCCCAGCCAAAATCCCAAAGGGAACCGGTTCCTGCCAGGGAAATTGCTCTCTCTGCGCAAACACCCAACTCTGTGCTTCTGCGGAGCCAAACCTCCGGCAGCGGATCTGACTCCCTCCGGCTGCCACAGGGCCCCTCCTGAAGTGGATCACCTAACGAGAAGCGAGCTAAGCCTGCCCCTCCTGCCGCCATGCACCTTGCCTACCCACCCCAGCTAATACGCCAGATCCCCAGCATCACAAGCCTGGCAGTGTGCAAGTAGCCCAGATGGGCCACGCCACCCCACAGTGAATCCCGCCCCCTAGGAGAGGGGAAGAGAAGGCACACACCAGTCTGACTGTGGCCCCAGCGGTGGGCTGGGGGCAGACATCAGGTCGGACTGCGGCCCCGCCCACCAACTCCAGTTATACACCACAGCACAGGGGAAGTGCCCTGCAGGTCCTCACCACACCAGGGACTATCCAAAATGACCAAGCGGAAGAATTCCCCTCAGAAGAATCTCCAGGAAATAACAACAGCTAATGAGCTGATCAAAAAGGATTTAAACAATATAACAGAAAGTGAATTTAGAATAATAGTCATAAAATTAATCGCTGGGCTGGAAAACAGCATACAGGACAGCAGAGAATCTCTTGCTACAGACATCAGGGGACTAAGGAACAGTCACGAGGAGCTGAAAAACGCTTTAAAGGAAATGCAAAACAAAATGCAAACCACCACGGCTCGGATGGAAGAGGCAGAGGAGAGAATAGGTGAACTAGAAGATAAAGTTATGGAAAAAGAGGAAGCTGAGAAAAAGAGAGATAAAAAAATCCAGGAGTATGAGGGGAAAATTAGAGAACTAAGTGATACACTAAAAAGAAATAATATACGCATAATTGGTATCCCAGAGGAGGAAGAGAGAGGGAAAGGTGCTGAAGGGGTACTTGAAGAAATAATAGCTGAGAACTTCCCTGAACTGGGGAAGGAAAAAGGCATTGAAATCCAAGAGGCACAGAGAACTCCCTTCAGACGTAACTTGAATCGATCTTCTACACGACATATCATAGTGAAACTGGCAAAATACAAGGATAAAGAGAAAATTCTGAAAGCAGCAAGGGGTAAACGTGCCCTCACATATAAAGGGAGACCTATAAGACTCGTGACTGATCTCTCTTTTGAAACTTGGCAGGCCAGAAAGAATTGGCACGAGATTTTCAGGGTGCTAGACAGCAAAAATATGCAGCCGAGAATCCTTTATCCAGCAAGTCTGTCATTTAGAATAGAAGGAGAGATAAAGGTCTTCCCAAACAAACAAAAACTGAAGGAATTTGTCACCACTAAACCAGCCCTACAAGAGATCCTAAGGGGGACCCTGTGAGACAAAGTACCAGAGACATCACTACAAGCATAAAACATACATCACAATGACTCTAAACCCGTATCTTTCTATAATAACACTGAATGTAAATGGATTAAATGCGCCCACCAAAAGACATGGGTATCAGAATGGATAAAAAAACAAGACCCATCTATTTGCTGTCTACAAGAGACTCATTTTAGACCTGAGGACACCTTTAGATTCAGAGTGAGGGGATGGAGAACTATTTATCATGCTACTGGAAGCCAAAAGAAAGCAGGAGTAGCGATACTTATATCAGACAAACTAGACTTTAAATTAAAGGCTGTAACAAGAGATGAAGAAGGACATTATATAATAGTTACAGGGTCTATCCATCAGGAAGAGCTAACAATTATAAATGTCTATGCGCCGAATACGGGAGCCCCCAAATATATAAAACAATTACTCATAAACATAAGCAACCTTATTGATAAGAATGTGGTAATTGCAGGGGACTTTAACACCCCACTTACAGAAATGGATAGATCATCTAGACACACGGTCAAAAAAGAAACAAGGGCCCTGAATGAGACATTGGATCAGATGGACTTGACAGATATATTTAGAACTCTGCATCCCAAAGCAACAGAATATACTTTCTTCTCGAGTGCACATGGAACATTCTCCAAGATAGATCATATACTGGGTCACAAAACAGCCCTTCATAAGTTTACAAGAATTGAAATCATAGCATGCATACTTTCAGACCACAATGCTATGAAGCTCGAAATCAACCACAGGAAAAAGTCTGGAAAACCTCCAAAAGCATGGAGGTTAAAGAACACCCTACTAACGAATGAGTGGGTCAACCAGGCAATTAGAGAAGAAATCAAAAAATATATGGAAACAAACGAAAATGAAAATACAACAATCCAAACGCTTTGGGACGCAGCGAAGGCAGTCCTGAGAGGAAAATACATTGCAATCCAGGCCTATCTCAAGAAACAAGAAAAATCCTAAATACAAAATCTAACAGCACACCTAAAGGAAATAGAAGCAGAACAGCAAAGGCAGCCTAAACCCAGCAGAAGAAGAGAAACAATAAAGATCAGAGCAGAAATAAACAATATAGAATCTAAAAAAACTGTAGAACAGATCAACGAAACCAAGAGTTGGTTTTTTGAAAAAATAAACAAAATTGACAAACCTCTAGCCAGGCTTCTCAAAAAGAAAAGGAAGATGACCCAAATAGATAAAATCATGAATGAAAATGGAATTATTACAACCAATCCCTCAGAGATACAAACAATTATCAGGGAATACTATGAAAAATTATATGCCAACAAATTGGACAACCTGGAAGAAATGGACAAATTCCTAAACACCCACACTCTTCCAAAACTCAATCAGGAGGAAATAGAAAGCTTGAACAGACCCATAACCAGCGAAGAAATTGAATCGGTTATCAAAAACCTCCCAACAAATAAGAGTGCAGGACCAGATGGCTTCCCAGGGGAGTTCTACCAGACATTTAAAGCAGAGATAATACCTATCCTTCTCAAGCTATTCCAAGAAATAGAAAGGGAAGGAAAACTTCCAGACTCATTCTATGAAGCCAGTATTACTTTGATTCCTAAACCAGATAGAGACCAGTAAAAAAAGAGAACTACAGGCCAATATCCCTTATGAATATGGATGCAAAAATTCTCAATACGATACTAGCAAATCGAATTAAACAGCATATAAAAAGAATTATTCACCATGATCAAGTGGGATTCATTCCTGGGATGCAGGGCTGGTTCAACATTCGCAAATCAATCAACGTGATACATCACATTAACAAAAAAAAAGAGAAGAACCATATGATCCTGTCAATCGATGCAGAAAGGCCTTTGACAAAATCCAGCACCCTTTCTTAATAAATACCCTTGAGAAAGTCGGGATAGAAGGAACATACTTAAAGATAATAACAGCCATTTATGAAAAGCCCACAGCTAACATCATCCTCAATGGGGAAAAACTGAGAGCTTTTTCCCTGAGATCAGGAACACGACAGGGATGCCCACTCTCACCGCTGTTGTTTAACATAGTGCTGGAAGTTCTAGCATCAGCAATCAGACAACAAAAGGAAATCAAAGGCATCAAAATTGGCAAAGATGAAGTCAAGCTTTTGCTTTTTGCAGATGACATGATATTATACATGGAAAATCCGATAGACTCCACCAAAAGTCTGCTAGAACTGATACATGAATTCAGCAAAGTTGCAGGATACAAAATCAATGTACAGAAATCAGTTGCATTCTTATACACTAACAACGAAGCCACAGAAAGACAAATAAAGAAACTGATCCCATTCACAATTGCACCAAGAAGCATAAAATACCTAGGAATAAATCTAACCAAAGATGTAAAGGATCTGTATGCTGAAAACTATAGAAAGCTTATGAAATTGAAGAAGATATAAAGAAATGGAAAGACATTCCCTGCTCATGGACTGGAAAAATAAATATTGTCAAAATGTCAATACTACCCAAAGCTATCTACACATTCAATGTAATCCCAATCAAAATTGCACCAGCATTCTTCTGGAAACTAGAACAAGCAATCCTAAAATTCATATGGAACCACAAAAGGCCCCGAATAGCCAAAGGAATTTTGAAGAAGAAGACCAAAGCAGGAGGCATCACAATCCCAGACTTTAGCCTCTACTACAAAGCTGTCATCATCAAGACAGCATGGTATTGGCACAAAAACAGACACATAGACCAATGGAATAGAATAGAAACCCCAGAACTAGACCCACAAACGTATGGCCAACTCATCTTTGACAAAGCAGGAAACAACATCCAATGGAAAAAAGACAGCGTTTTTAACAAATGGTGCTGGGAGAACTGGACAGCAACATGCAGAAGGTTGAAACTAGACCACTTTCTCACACCATTCACAAAAATAAACTCAAAATGGATAAAGGACCTCAATGTGAGACAGGAAACCATCAAAACCTTAGAAGAGAAAGCAGGAAAAGACCTCTCTGACCTCAGCCGTAGCAATCTCTTACTCGACACATCCCCAAAGGCAAGGGAACTAAAAGCAAAAGTGAATTACTGGGACCTTATGAAGACAAAAAGCTTCTGTACAGCAAAGGAAACAACCAACAAAACTAAAAGGCAACCAACGGAATGGGAAAAGATATTTGCAAAAGACATATCGGACAAAGGGCTAGTATCTAAAATCTATAAAGAGCTCACCAAACTCCATACCCGAAAAACAAATAACCCAGTGAAGAAATGGGCAGAAAACATGAATAGACACTTCTCTAAAGAAGACATCCGGATGGCCAACAGGCACATGAAAAGATGTTCAGCGTCGCTCCTTATCAGGGAAATACAAATCAAAACCACACTCAGGTATCACCTCACGCCAGTCAGAGTGGCCAAAATGAACAAATCAGGAGACTATAGATGCTGGCGAGGATGTGGAGAAACGGGAACCCTCTTGCACTGTTGGTGGGAATGCAAATTGGTGCAGCCGCTCTGGAAAGCAGTGTGGAGGTTCCTCAGAAAATTAAAAATAGACCTACCCTATGACCCAGCAATAGCACTGCTAGGAATTTATCCAAGGGATACAGGAGTACTGATGCATAGGGGCACTTGTACCCCAATGTTCATAGCAGCACTGTCAACAATAGCCAAATTATGGAAAGAGCCTAAATGTCCATCAACGGATGAATGGATAAAGAAATTGTGGTTTATATACACAATGGAATACTACGTGGCAATGAGAAAAAATGAAATATGGCCTTTTGTAGCAACGTGGATGGAACTGGAGAGTGTGATGCTAAGTGAAATAAGCCATACAGAGAAAGACAGATACCATATGGTTTCACTCTTATGTGGATCCTGAGAAACTTAACAGGAACCCATGGGGGAGGGGAAGGAAAAAAAAAAAAAAGAGGTTAGAGTGGGAGAGAGCCAAAGCATAAGAGACTGTTAAAAACTGAGAACAAACTGAGGGTTGATGGGGGGTGGGAGGGAGGGGAGGGTGGGTGATGGATATTGAGGAGGGCACCTTTTGGGATGAGCACTGGGTGTTGTATGGAAACCAATTTGTCAATAAATTTCATATATAAAAAAAAATAAAAATAAAATGCACTCCAAGTCTAGTGCCAGCCTGCTGTCTAATGTACTTAGTGCAAAAAAACTGTGATGTGTCTTATGGAGAAAATAGGTATGTTAGATAAGCTTCATTCAGGCATGAGTTATAGCACTTTTGGCCATGAATTAAGCGTTGATGAATCAACAGTATGTATTAAATAAGAAGCCTCTAAATGGAAACAGGCATAAAACAAGATTATGTATTGATTGGTTGATGCAAATGTTGTGACCAGAGGGCTTGCATAGATCTAATTCTGTGTTTCCCCTGGGAGTAACCATTCAGTATTTGCTGATTCAGTTGATTGTGATGAATTTATATAATATAATGACCACAAATAATGAGAGTTGACTCTAGGTGGTTTTTCAGGATATGAGAGAGAAGTACTAGTGTGCTAACTAAAAATATCTCAAATTAAGGAGTTAGATATTCTTTAAAAAATGAAAGTGTATGCATTATATTTTAAAATGTTACTTGCATATGAATGCCTATTGCATTTGCTTCCCTATTGTCCCTTTCCCCTTCTGTTACAGCACCTAGTTTTCCTTGTATGTATGTACCATAAAAGTACAATAGTCACATAACTCAGGCATGGCCAGACAGAACATTTCATCCCACAGGAGAGTTGATCAAAGACAATGAGAAACCTGATAATTTAATTTGAAAACTGGATCCCAACAAACCTGAATTTTTTTATTTTATCAAAGACCATACATTCCCCCATTTTATACAGACCAACTTGAACTCCTTTGAGTAAATAAACAACAACAACAAAACAGAATTTTGACATGTAAAAATGGCTAAAAAGTTAATGGTTAGTGATAGATACTGGGATAGGAGGAAGGATGAGACACTTTTCAGTTATTATCACTTTGCATTTAAAGTTTTTTACTATGTGCGTCTATTTCTTTTATCATAAAGGAATAATAATAAAAGTGGAATTAGTGTAGGTCATTACCATGTGGGACACTACATTAAGGCTACTGGTAACCAGAGTAATCTAACTTACCCTTAGCTGTTAATGTTAGTCCCTGTGAAATTCTAGTTACCCAGTTGTAAGAGATGAGAGAAGGTAAGATTATTAAATTTCTTACTGCTAAATTTAAATTAAATTAAGACACTAGAAACTAAAATGTCTGTAGCTGAATGAATTGAGTCCTCCTAAAAATTCATATTCTGAAGCCCTATGTCCCAGTGTGAATGTATTTGTAGTTGGGACCTTTGAGGAGATAATTAAGGTTAAACATGGTATTGAGTGAGGCTAATCCAATAGCCTGGTGTAACTATAAGAAACTTGAGGGATGTATGTACAGAGAGGAAGGGCCATGTGAGAATACAGCTAGATGGTGGCCATCTGCAAGCCAAGGAGAGAAGAAACCAAACCAGTACATTCAGGTTGATTTCTGAGACATTGATTTCTTGCAATATACTTAAAAATATTAGATCTTTTTAGTTTATCCCATTGTTTTCCTTTTCCAGAGACTCCAGTTATATGAATGGTATCTGCTGAATTTCTAAGTCTACCACTCTTTTCTGACTTTGTTTTTCTTTTAATCCTATTTTTATTCTTTAAAATCCTACTTAATTTGTTCTTTTAATCCTATTTTTATCCTTTCTTGTCTTTCTTCAATGCCTGTCATTACATTTTCATTTGAGTCTATTCATTTTGTCTCCTTGAAATCTACTTTTTATTCAGAAGATAAATTTGTCATTTTTTTTCTTTTCTGAGTCTAATTAACTGTATTTTCATTTCTTCACATTTCTGTTAATTTTTGTTTCTTTTTTTACATGTCTAATTTGAGGTGGTTTTTCATGACCAAAAATGCTTGTTTGAATATATTTTATTCCATTTGCAGAATTGATTTAGAGTTTTATTCTGATCATATTTACTTTGTTGTGGGGAATTTTCAGTTGAAGTGTATTGCATCTAATTTTTTACAGTAACTCTCTAAGACACTGAGATTTCTTCCCTTTATTTGTGGATTTTGCTGACTTCCAAGATTCCTAGTTCAATGGCACCCTCTACTGTCAGTATAACAAATTTCAGTTATATAGTGGTTTTGTTCTGTTGGTTTATGGTTGATTCTGGTGTCCTCCAATTTCCTTTTTCTCTTAGTTAAAATGTCTATTTCACGTACTTCTCACCATGTAATTTCCAAAGAATACCTCATACTTTCGTTCAGGATTTTGTGTCCCTTTGAAAGAAATACACTTTGAAAGATTGATGTTTTAAATTGTGTGTACTCTAAGTTGTTTCCTTTTATCCCGCGTTCTAATCTACTTGGATCCCTTCAGTACACTCACAATTACAGTAGACTTACTATTTCTGGCAGTGATCCTACATGAACTTTGGCCCCATTGCTATTTTTTATCTTTATTTTCTTTTATATGTTTTAAAGTTTGTGTTGCCATTTGCCATATATCAGACACATTTGTGTACGTCATTACTATTCATAATTTCCCCCAACATATGCATAGTTATGTTGATACATTTTCTTTTGATTATGACAAGTCTTATTGTACAGCATTGCTCAGCTTAAAATAACTTCAAGTGTCTTTTTGGTTTCCTCTTTGACTCAGGAAAACATTGAAATGTTGCTTTATTTCAGTTTTACGTAACTGATCTTCTTGTTGTCAGAGAACATGTTCTCTGTGATTTCAGACTTTTATAAATTATTCAGATGTTATATATGGCCAATGATATAGTCATATTTTCTAAATATGTGCTTGATAAATGTGTGCTGTAAAGTTCATGGGTTCAATATTTCATATATTTGTATTAAATCAATTTGGTAATAAGAATTTTAACTTGCTTAATATCTTTACTAATATTTTGTCTGCTATTTTTTAAAAGATTGCATTTTTAAGTAATCTTTATACCCAACATGGGGCTCGAACTTACAGCCCCAAGATCAAGAGCAGCATGCTCTACTGACTGAGGCAGCCAGGCACCATTGTCAACTAAATTTTTATTTGTTTTATCAGTTGAAGCGGACATGTCCCAAACACCCCACTGTTGTTTGGTATTTTGTATTTTCCCTTAAATTTCTATTAGTTAGACTATATTATTAGTTGCAAGCATATATGCATATTCTGGGTGAATTGAATATTTTACAATAATGAAATACATTTGTTACAATGCTTTTTGCCTTAAAGTCAAATTTTTTTTTTTTGTAATTAGCTTTCGTCATAAAGTATATTTATTAAAGTCTCTTCTTGATACCATTTTTCTTTGGACTGCCATTTGGTTATCTTTTTTTTTTTAATTTTCTTTAATGTTTATTTTTGAAAGAGAGAGACAGAGTGTCAGAGAGAGGGAGACACAGAATCTGAAACAAGCTCCAGACTCCGAGCTGTTAGCACAGAGCCCAACACAGAGCTCAAACTCATGAACTGTGAGATCATGACCTGAGTTGAAGTTGGATGCTTAACCAACTGTGCCACCCAGGCACCCCATGTCATTTGGTTATCTTCACCATCCTTGTACAATTAATTTTTCTGAGCCTTTTATTTGGATGTGTCTACTCTGGAGAGCTTATGTGTTTTTTTTTTAATATAACATGACAATGTTTTGGGTTTTAAATATAGAAGATTTAGTCAATTTATGTGTAGTTACTAATAATTTGTTTTTAAATATACCATGTTGTCTATTTTTTAATTATAATATTTCCCCTTCTGTTTTGAATATTATGTTTGTTAGTTGTTATCTTTAATGGGTATGCAAAAATACTCACATTTTTGAAATTTAATCAAAGTAATGTTTAATTTTTCCATAAACAAGATACTTGAAACAATTAATCCATTATGCCGTATCTGTTACATGCCCTATTGTCTGCTTTTTGAAGTTCTTTTTTCCTTAAGCCCACGAGACAATTTTATTGATGTTTTTTAAAATTACTGTTCATTTACATTCACCCACACACTTACCCTTTCTCTCTTCTATGTTTCTCCTTAACTTCTCTTCTGCCTAAAATGCATACCTTTTAGAATTTCCTTTGGTCAAAACCTGGTGCTGGTATACTGTAATAAAGACTCTGACTCCAATTTTTATTTTTATTTTTAATGTATATTTATTTATTTATTTTGAGAGAGAGAGAAAGGGAGAGAGAGAGGGATAGAGAAAATCCTAAGCAGATTCTGCACTGTAAGCACAGAGCCCAACACAGGGCTCCATCTCACAAACTGTGAGATCATGACCTGAGCTGAAATCAAGAGCTGGATGCTTAACCAACTGAGGCACCCAGGTGCCCCAATTTTTATATTTGTCTGTCATAGCCTTCCCCTCTCCTGCCATACTTCTGAGCATGCTTATAATAACGCCAAGGTGCTTGATCCAAGGAGGGATATTCAAACAACACACAGGAACATTTACCCCAGCCATACCCTATAACCATGATAAAAGCCTCAAGCCCATCTTCTTTCCTTGCTTTCTCAAGACATTTCAGACCACCTTTGAAAACCTACACTGCTCTCCTCAGAAAGCTTCATGTTAAGTTTTTAAACTTTTTATATTCTATTGGGTTGTCATCACTAGTCTTGGCAATTAAACCAAATTTTAGGTAATAGTCCATTGCTCTGAAAATGGCTACAACTGGACTTTCTGAGTTTTGGTTTTATATTGTTTAAATCGAAAAGTGTATTTTGCCCACATTGCTTTATTTTTGTTGAGTATAGTATTTTTGTACTCTCTTTTTTGTTTTTTCAGTGATTTCAAGATTTTTTATTTCCTGCTACCATTTGTTTGACTGTTTTTTGATTAAAGTTAACATCTTAAAATCCTTTCTGGTTGAGAAAACTGCCCTTCTCAGGGCTAATCAATTCTTAGAGATAGCAAAGGGCCCAGCCAAGAGCATGTCTTTTATATACAAAATAACCAATCTAGAGCAATACATCCTCTATCTGACCCTCCTGTCTCCAGGAGAAGACATTATTCCTTTGTCTTAATCATTTTAGTGCCAGGTACCAGGACACCAGAGGCCACCCTGTATCTTAAAGCCCACTGAAATCATTCAACCTAACCAATCCTAAACTGCTTATACTACCATACCTACCCTTTTCCACATACCTCCAATAAAGGGTACAATCTAGACTCTGCCCATGTTCCTGCCCCTCTCCTCCTGGCTAATGCTGGTGTTTCCCCATGTGGTCCTGTATGTGTTGTGCCTCCTATTTCTAGGATTTGAGACTATAATACACTTCATTTTTCTGAGGTCTCCCTGTGTCTTCTCCTATGGCCACCCTGACTGATCATCATGTGAAAGAACACAGAAGACAACTTAATAATGTTAAATCAGAAAAGCAAAAACAAAGAGCAAAATCTTAAAAGATATTCTACTCTAAAAGAAGTGGCAGTTATATTGTCAGTTGGTTTCTCGATAGAAAATTAAGCCAGAAAACAGTAGCTTAGTGTGCTAAAATAGCTGCCAACCTAGACTTCTATATCTTATGTGGTTTAAGCCTTTTGTTATTTCAACATAATATATAGTAATTCTCCTGTTTGACTTCTTATCTCTGGGTGTCTCTGGGTTTTGACTTCCATTCTTGTTGCCTCAGGATAAGCAAATATCTTCATGGTAAAAGTAGCTTCAAGTACTCTGTTTAATTTTCTGAGATCTCAGTTTGACAATTCTTACTATTTTGCTAACTCTTGTTTGCTTTTATGAAGACTTAAATAAATGAATAAATGAATGAATGAATAAATAAATAAATAAATAAGTAGTATTCTTATTGAGAGTAGTAAGTAGAATTAACCACTGGGTTGAGAAGAAACTTTTACCCAACATGCACTAGAGTTTTGAAATGATTACTATTCAGGTCCTTAATTTCTTGGTAAGGAATCCCATAGTACTGTCTGTAATCTAAGACAAATAGTGCAATGATTTAGAATCTTTGGGTTAGTAATCAAGGGTAAGGATTCCACTATAGAAGAAATAAAACTGGGAAGAGATTACAAAAAGGCATGTGAATATTCAAGTTGATGGTGAATTTTAATTAAGATTAAAAATATTCTGAATTTTTCTATAGCTGTATATTAGCAGCACATATATAAAAATATACAGAGAAAAAAAAAGACCACAGAAGTAATGAGGACAAATACTTAAAGCATACTTGATAATATATCTTTTTAATTTTTTAATGTTTATTTTTAAGAGACAGAGAGAGTGTGAGCAGGGAAGAGGCAGAGACAGAGACACAGAATCTGAAGCACGCTCCGGGATCTAAGCTCTCAGCACAGAGCCCAACGGGCTCAAACTCACAAACCATGAGATCATGACCTGAGCCAAAGCCGGAGGCTTAACCTACTGAGCCAACCAAGGACCCCAAAACATACTTGATAATATTTAAATCAAAGAGCTATTTCAGGGTACCTTTGGGTGTAGAGATTACTGGAAAACAAAACGAAACAAAACAAAACAAAACATGTAAATTTCATCAATAAAATTTATTTTTTTAAAAAAAGATTTCAAATCAACGTAACAACAAAAAGAACAGAATTGAGTCTTTACTGCTTTAGTAAGTTAAACTTTGAGGTTTTTAAAGCCATAATATAAAGAAAATAAATAGATTTGAATATGCAATCTGTACTTAAATACAGTAAAACAAATACCCCATAGAAAAATGAGCAAATAATATGAAAATATGTATTAAAAATATGAGCATAAATACATATTCAATATATTTAATCCACACCAGAAAGAAAAACATTCCCCCCCCTCCCTTTTAGAGGTTGGTTAATGATAAAATAACAGAACTTCAGCGATTAACGGGGCAGAGCCAGACCGTACTTGGTCTCTGCACCGCTGCATTCCTGGAACTGGAGCCCAGACCTCTGGAGGGGTAGCCGCAGATTAGCGCGCAGATGGACGCTCCGGGGCATTGTGGGGACTGTAGTTCAGGAAGCCTCAGCATACACTTTCCGCTTCCGGTTGCCCTGTCAGATCCTGGATCTCGTCTGACCCTGCTCCGAAACGGACTTAGGCCGCAGGGTGCTCGGAGCCAGGCCGGGTCGTAGGAGCTGAAGGAGCGCTGGGAGCGGGAATGGAAGGAAGGTGTTGGCGCAGTGGAACGGTGACACTGGAAAAGCTCAGCCCGCTTGTGCGCGCCGGTGCTAAGAAGCGCGCATCTGTCGGCCTCTAGAGAGCGCGCTGCGCATGCTCCGCAGAGCAATAGAGTAGCTATCAGTTCTTGGCTTTCTTAGATGCCTGGGACCTGTCCTGGGTCCTGAGACAGGAAAGGGTTGCCGTCGTTCAGATTTTACAAGTCTAACGGGGAAGACACACCAAATGGTTAATTTCAGAACAACACGATAAGAACTTTACTCCCCAAAGAAGGCAAATTTCACAGTCCTGTGACTTTATGATTATCTTGAGCTCCTAGAAGCCAGGGTGTGTCCTACTGATCTGTGTGTCCCTAGCACACCCTTTCCCAGGCACTTTCATTCCATGAGTCTGTTCTTGCGCACCACCTGCACTGTTCACAGGAGTACCCAACCCGTCTGTAGGTTGGGTCTGGCAGTGGGCGAAGCCTGCTAGAACCTTTCTGCCAAAGCCCTCTTCCAAGCCTCAATGGAAGAGGCCAGACCATTAACTTCCGAGACTGAGATCCAATGGAATTGTGACCCTTTATTTTGTAGAATAAGCGCTAATCATTTGGCAAGTGAGTAGAGAGTTAATTTTGGTCCTCAGAGTAAATACCAGCCCCCACAAAGTGGTGTTGTTTATGCACGCACAGCCCTGCGCAAAGGGCAAATTAGAATTTTAGAGAGTGTAAGAGGGAGAAACACCCTAAGCAGCCAGAATACTTTCTGAGAGGAAACACTTCTCACCTGATACCTCTTGCAACAAATCAAAGAGAACCTAAGGAGTTTGAAAAGAGAAAAGACTTTGGAATTCCTGGGTCTACACTCTCCCTCAACTTTCGGCCCAGAAAGAAGGTGTCTTGGAAGGGGTAACCACAAACACAAAGAGAAAGGGAAGAGGGAGGCAATGGAGAGGACATGACCCAGATGCTTGAGCCAAGAGGTGACAGTTATAGAAATGAATCTGAGGTAATAAAGGAACAAAAGACCTTTTAGGGTGGGTAAATTAAGAAAATAATTGACCAGGTAAGGGGGTTAATGGTCTGAGTAGAGTAAAATGTTCACTTCATTTCTGAAACCAGACTGACTGATATGGGCAGGTCTGGTGACTCATGGCTGCTTCTTCTTCTTCTTCTTCTTCTTCTTCTTCTTCTTCTTCTTTTTCCAGCTGTGTTCTCTACACCTTATCCAGAGAAGGAGACCATGACCCAGTTACAGGTGAATTGCTTTATTTTTTCCTCCTGAAATGTTGGCTAATTACTCAGAGTTGCTGCTCTTTGCTCCTTTTTAGAAAAGAGGAAATAGGTTAGCATTTAGTGAGCACCTAATATCCATCAGGCTTTTTTAAACAGTTTAACAATTCATGTATTTATGTCCTAGGGGAACTGTAAAATATAAAAAGTAGGGGCACCTGGGTGGCTCAGTCGGTTGAGTGTCCAACTTCGGCTCAGGTCATGATCTTGCAGTCCGTGAGTTCGAGCCCCATATCCGGCTCTGTGTTGACAGCTCAGAGACTGGAGCCTGCTTCAAATTCTATGTCTCCCTCTCTCTCTGTCCCTCCCCTTCTCATGCTTTGTGTCTCTATCTCAAAAATAAATAAAGATTAAAATTTTAAAGTAAATGATAAAATATTTTAATGCTATGTAAATCTCTTGTTTATCAGAATGTCATCCAGTACATATAACATTCATTTATGATTCCTGTGTAAACCAGTTATTACTACAATTATTGAAAACTGGTGATTTTATAAATGTGTTAATAACTCTTTCTGCATTTATATTGTTTTACTATAAGGAAGAGCTGTCCCTTCTACTTCATCTATTCATTTATTTATATCAGCAGGAACTCACAGATATTTATTCAATAGGTTATAATATGTTACTATTAGTATTGATTTTTATACTGAAATTACCCAAATTCGCTCTGTGGAAGTCCATTCATACCAGCTTCTGTATTCTTTTGACATATAACTATCATTTTTGAGTGTATTTTCTTATTTTTTTTATCACAACAAGATACTTTTAGAATCATCTTATTCTTTCCTTGGCTCTACTCTGGAATCAGCCACTTCTCCAAGGAGTTTTGGTTGCTTTAAGGGGAAATTGGTACTGTAGAAAACAAATCTGGGTGCTAGGTGTACTCACTACTACAATGATGTTATTTCTTATAGGCCCTCCCAGTGGACAAATCTATATACAAATGTGCATACACACGTTACATATATATATACACACACATAACTATATCTATATATTAAAAGCCATTAATTCATACCAATACCAGTCCAAACCATAGAGTTCATTCATGTATTCTTCCTTGCTTTCTTTGTAACTCCCTTCTTCAAAATGAGAAAACTGGCTCTCATTATCCTAAATATAGGATATACTTATTTGCTCAATCCTAGAATACACAGAAAGTAGTTTTTCCAGCCCATATGCCTATGAAAAGCAAAACCACCAGCTTCAATATTTGTTTATAGTTCTTATATCCTAAGACTCAGGGAATATAGTCAAAATACTGGTTCAGAAATTACTTTGGTAAGTTATTTTTCTTCCCCTTTAGTGTAGGTATTATGTATATTATTCATTAGAAATTAAGTTATATTCATTTGATTTTCTTTGTATTCTTATTATGTGCTGGATTGTGTGCCCTCACCCAATTTATATAGTAAAACTCTTACACACAGTACCTCGAAATGTGACCATATTTGTAGGTAGTGTTTTAAAGAGGTCATTAAGTTAAAATGAGGCTGTTAGGGTGGACCCTAATCCAATTTGACCAGTGTCCTTATAACAAGAGAAAATTTGGGCACACAAAGAGACACCAGGGATGGGTGCACACAGAGGAAAGACCATGTAAGGACACAGAGAGAAGACAGCCATTTGTAAGCTAGGAGAGAGATATCAGAAGAAATTAAACCTGCCAACATCTTGATCATGGATTTCTAGCCTCCAGAACTTCTAGCCTCCAAAACTAGCCCCCAAAATAAATTTCTGTTGCTTAAGCCACCCAAACTGTGGTATTTTGTTATAGTAGACCTAACAAACTAATACAATTACATTTTAGAAAATGTCCCTCATCCTTGTTGATTTTTTTTGTTTGTTTACAATGTTGACATGGTTCTACAATTTAGAAATGTACTAAAAGGAAGAGTTATTATTCATTATTTACTTTGTCTTCCTCATATGAACTACCCTATAGGTCATTAGTCTCATTAGATTAAGCTTTATCCTTCTTGCATTTTACATTTTATATTCGTCCCATTTTATCGATGTTTTTCTTGTAGTTTGCTCTTTTTATCTGAGTAATCAAGTTTCTTTAAATATCTGTCCTTTTTAATAGGTTTTTAGTTTATATTACTAATATATGTAATAAGTAAGTATATATGTAATAACGTGTATGTGTGTAAGATAGATAGAGAGAGAGAGAGAGAGAGAGAGTAAATCTTGCATCCTAGATATCATGAGTCAAATAAAAATTGATACTCCAAGCAGTTTCTGGAAACTACAAAGATCTCAGAACAATATAAGGTGATTAACCACGACCTCCTCCTTAGCATCAGCTATTAGACTGTTTTTGTTGTGTATCTTATTTCTATGTACATTTTAACCCGAGATACCATTATAGAGTGCATAGTTATTTAAACTTAGCTAAATATTTAACAATTTGTTGATATTCATTCCTTTATTCATTTTTATGCTTTCAGCTGTGATCATTTTACTTTGGTGTAAATTAACTCGAGTTAATATCTCCTTTTGGATGTGCTGGTAATTAATATTCATTTTTTTTGTTGTTTCAAAATGACATTTATTTTATCTTAATTTTTAAGGGATATGGTTAGTTTAAAAAATGCCCATGAATTCATTGAAATTTCTCACATTGAAAGATAGATTCTAATACCCTCTCTTGGGACTTGGCATGTTGGCTCACTTCTGATGAATAGGATGTAGTGGGAGTGATGCTGTGTTACTTCTGAGGCTAGGCCATAAAAAGGTGATATAGCTTCCACTGGGCTTTCTTCATTTTAGGACATGTGCCTTTAAATCCCTGACCATTATGTAAGAAGTCTAGCTACCACAAGCCACACTGCAGAGAGATCACATAGAAAGTGATATTGGAAAAATCCCAACTTTTGAGCCTTCTCAGCACCAGACATGGTGAAGTGAAGAAGCTCTTGAGATGATTCCTGCCTATAGCAGAGACTCCTGAGTGAGAACTACCTAGCTGAACTTCATCAACCCCGAGGACCATGAGAAATTATAAATATAAATGATCATTATTGTTTTATACCACTAAGCTTTGGTTGCTTTGTACTGAAAGGTATCTTGTACACGTTATTTTTACTGGGTATCAATTTATAGGTAGGCAATTACTCCTTTTCAGTATTTAAAAGAATATTATCTAAAAAAGTATATTCTGGATTGCATAATTTCCATGGCACTGAGTTTTTCAATATTCTTGTTGCTGTATTTGAAGGTAATATATTAAGATTCTCCTTCCTTCATCTCTTGGACTGCCCTTTAAGATTTTCCCTCTTTTGGCTTACAGCTATTTTGCTAGGATGTACTTTGATGTGATATATATTTCATTTTTGTTGTTGTTGTTGTTGTTCTATATTGCTTATATTTCATTACACTTGAATATGCTTCTTGATGTTTATTGCCAGTTTTGGTAATTCTCACTTTGGAAAATTCTTATTGTCTTTTTAAGTGTTACTTTGGCTGCATTCATCTCTCTTCTTTTATAATACTCAAATTACACAGTAGACTTTCAATCATTTTTATATGTTTCCTTTGTTTATTATTGTATTTTTCATACTCTTTGTCTTTTGGAGCTTATTGGAATATTTTCTATTGAACTGTGTTCAATCAGATGCTTTACCTGTATGTTCTTAATTACAGTTATTCTATTTTGTCACTTCAGAATTTCTATTTGATCCTTTTTTGTTTTTATTCTATGCCAACAATTTTAACTTACCATCTTTCCTTGGTTATATTTATTAGTATTTTAAAAGCTATTTTGACTGTTCTTTTATCTAGAGTTCCTATGGTACTCCTTTTGACTTTTCTTCCAGTCTCTTGTTTTTTTGGTATGCATGCAGATTTTTAGTTGAATTCTGATTACTTTGTATAAAAATATGGAAAATTTATTCTTTACGACATTATCATTATCTTTTGCTTTTTTTAAATTTTTTTAACGTTTATTTATTTTTGAGACAAAGAGATACAGAGCATGAACTGGGGAGGGTCAGGGAAAGAGGGAGACACAGAATCGGAAACAAGCTCCAGGCTCTGAGCTGTCAGCACAGAGCCTGACACGGGGCTCGAACTCACAGACCGCGAGATCATGACCTGAGCTGAAGTCGGACCCTTAACCGACTGAGCCACCCAGGTACCCCATATCTTTTGCTTTTTTGAGCCAGTTATGTTTGGTGGCAGATCATTTTAATCTTTTTAAAGTGTTTCAAATATAAGTCTTTAGGCAGAATAATATGCACAAAAAAGAAATAAAAGAAATCCAGATTAGAAAAGAAGAGGCAAAATTGCACATTTTTTCACTTAGCATGATTTTTCAAGGTTCATCCATGTTGTAGCATGTGTATGTACGTATTTTTTTTTAATTTTTTGATGACATTATTTATTTTTTAAATTTAAATTCAAGTTAGATAACATACAGTGTACCCTTGGCTTCAAGGGTAGAACCTAGTGATTCATTACTTTCATATAACACCCAGTGCTCATCCCAACAATGCCCTCCTTAATGCCCATCACCCATTTAATTTATCCCCCCAGCCACCTCACCTCCAGAAACCCTCAGTTTGTTCTGTGTATTTAAGAGTCTCTTATGGTTTGTCTCCTTCTCAGTTTTTACCTTATTTTTCCTTCCCTTCTCCTATCTTCATTTGTTGTGTTTCTCAAATTCCACATATGAGTGAAATCATATATCTTTCTCTGACTACTTTTGCTTAACATAATATGCTCTAGTTGTATACAGGCTGTTGCAAATGACAAGATTTCATTCTTTTTCATCACTAAGTAGTATTAGATTATATATATATATATATATATATATATATATATACCACATCTTCTTTATACAGTCATCAGTTGATGGATATTTAGGCTCTTTCCATAATTTGGCTATTGTTGATAGTGCTGCTACAAATATTGGGGTGCCTGTGCTTCCTCGAATCAGCATTTTTGTATCCTTTGGATAAATACCTAGTAGTGCAATTGCTGGGTCATAGGGTAGTTCTATTTTTAATTTTTTAAGAAACCTCCATACTGCTTTCCAAATTGGCTGCCCCAGTTTCCCTTACCACCACAACACAAAGGATTCCCCTTTCTCCATGTCCTCACCAACATCTGTTGTTTCCTGAGCTGTTCATTTTAGCCATTCTGACAGGTGTAAGGTGGTATCTCATTGTTTTGATTTATATTTCCCTGAAGATGAGTGATGTTGAGCATCTTTTCATGTCTGTTAGCCATCTGGATGTCTAATTTGGGAAAATGTTTATTCATGTCTTCTTCCTATTTCCTCACTAGATTATTTATTTGTTTTTTTTTGGGGGGGGGAGGGTGTTGAGTTTGATAGATTCTTTATAGATTCTGGTTAATAACCACTTATATAATATATCATTTTCAAATATCTTCTCCATTCCATCTGTTGCTCTTTAGTTTTGTTGATTGTTTCCTTTATCTTGATGAGGTCCCAATAGTTCATTTTTGCTTTTGTGTCCCATGCCTCCAGAGACATGTCAAAAAAGGAGTTGCCACAGCCGAGGTCAAAGAGGTTGCTACATGTTTTCTCCTGTAGGATTTTGATGGTTTCCTGTCTCACTCTTAGCTCTTTCATTAATTTTGGATTTACTTTTGTGTATGGTGTAAGAAAGTGGTCCACTGTCTTTCTTCTGCATGTCGATGTCCAGTCCTCCCAGCATCATCTACTGAAGAGACTGTCTTGTTTTCCGTTAGATACTCTTTCCCGCTTTGTTAAAAATTAGTTGGCCTTATATTTGTAGGTCCATTTCTGGGTTCTCTATTCTATTCCATTGATCTATGTGTCTGTTTTTGTGCTAATACCATACTGTCTTGATGATTATAGCTTTGTAATACAGCTTAAACTCCAGAGGAGAAGTAGGGAGGCAGGGATTTTCCTTGTCCCTCAAACACAGCTATATTGGGATCAGATCACTTGGAACACCCAAGAAGTTGATCTGTCGAGGGGTAGACGGACCTCCACAGTTGGAGCAAGACAGCTTGACAGGAGTGAGGTGTGAGGAAGTGAAGAGAAGAGATAAAATGGCATAACCATGGAGGAGAGGGAACCCTTTCTGTGGAGAGACAAAAGGGAGAGAAAGGGAGAGGGGTTGTGAAAGTGTGGCTTTGAGTTAGCACAATAGGAAAACCTGGGGAACAAGGTTTTGGACTGGGGAACAAGAAGTATGGAATGTGCTAGTTCTTTTTGAAAACAGCCTTTGGAGCTGAAACTCAGAGGTTTTGGAGGTTCACGACATTCCCCTGAGTGGAGATGTGGCGTGCACTCCTGGGGAGGAAGGAGCTGGCCCTGGAGTGCATAGTGTGGTGTAGCAATCTCCGGGGCACACTGGGAGAACAATCGTTCACAGAGTACTTTGGAAAGATGGTTTATTGCCTCTGCAAGGACAAAAAGACCCTACAGGTGCAAGCCAAAAGCCTTTCATCAGCAGGTGGTGGGGCTCTACTCCGGAGGAGGGGAGCATATCTGGATCTGCACTGTGTTGGGTCTTTTAAGATTTTGGGTTTTGAACCCCAGCTGAATGCCAAGAATCCACAGAATTGTGGTCCAGGACAAGCTGACTTCCCTTGCTATTCTGTTAGGGCTGAAATTGAGAATTTAAAGTAATGATCATAAAAATACTCACTGGGCTTGGGAAAAGAGAGGAAGGCATCAGTGAAACCCTAAATGAAGAGATTTTTAAAAATCAGAGATGAAGAACACAATAAATAAAATGCAAAACTACACTAGATAGAATAAATAGCAGGATAGAGGGAGCAGAGGGACAAATTAACAAACAGGAAGACAGAGTAATGGAAAGTAATCAATATGAGAAAGTGAGAGAAAAAAATAGGCAAAATGAGAATAGACTTGGGGAAATCAGTGACTCCATCAAGCATAATAACATGTGCATTATAGGGATCCCAGAAGATGGAAAAAAATGGAACAGAAAATTTTTAAAGAAAAAAAAATAGCTGGCAATGTCCCTTACCTGGGGAAGGAAACAAATGTCCAGATCCAGAGACATACAGCTACCCCAACAAAATAAAACCAAGGAGGTCCACTGCAAGACACATAGTAATTAAATGGCAAAAAGTAATGTTAAAAAATTTAAAAGCACCAAGAGAAAGCAAGACAATTAAACACAAGGGAAATCCCATAAGGCTCTCATATTTTTCATCAGAAACTGCAGGCCAGAAGGGAGTGACATGATATATTCAAAGTGATGGAAGAGAAAAATCTGCAGCCAAGAATAACCTATCTAGCAGGGTTGTCATTAATAATAGAAAGAGAAAGAGTTTCTCAGACAAATAAAAACTAAAAGAGTTTTTGATAACTAAATGAGCCCTACAGGAAATATTAAAGGCTACTCTGTGAGTGGAAAAGATAGACCATGAATAAGACTATGAAAAGTAGGAAACACAAAAGCAGTAAAAATAAGTATATCTGCAAAAAATCAGTCAAGGGATACACAAAATAAAAGGATGCAAATTATGACACAATATACCTGAAGTGTGGAGGGATAGGAATAAAGAATGAGTTCAAATTCAATTGACCATCACCTTAATATACATTGTTATATACAGAAGATGTTATATACAAACCTAGTGGTTACCACGAATCAAAATACAATAACAGATATACAAGTAATAAAGAGAAATTAATCCAAGTATATCACTAAACAAAGCCAGAAAACCATAAAAGAGAGCAAGAGAAGTAAAGATCAAAAAAGAAGTACAAAACAACCCCCAATAAAACAAGTAATAAAATGACAATAAATAAATATCAATAGTTACTTTGAATGAGGCAACAAGATGGCAGCAGAATGAAAGGACCCAAGACTCGTCTCATCCCATGTACACAACTGGATAGCTATCAAATCATCCTAAATATCCCACAAATCAACCGAAGACTGACAGAACAAACTTCACAACTAAAGGAGAGAAGAGGCCACATTGAAGATGGTAAGAAGTGTGGATATGTGGTTTAGGGGAGAAATGAATCCCAGTACTGCATAGGGGAAGGAGCCATGGTCACAGAGAAAGGCAAGAGAGAGAGGTGCACTCAGGGGAGTGCACAAGAAGAATGTTTCCCCAAAACCATTGGCTTGGAAAATGAGAGGGGCTAAATTTTGTGAGTTCTTGCAACTAGTGGGGTTTAAAGTCTGGAGTTTTAAAGGGCAGCAGGATTGACTGGGATAGAACCAAAAGGGCACTGCCCTACCTATGGAGAGAAGGCAGGCAAAAACACACAGGGACAGACAGTGTTGAAACAGCAATCTAAAGAATGCTGGGGCGCATGGTAGGGATGTTATTTGCTCTTCTGGGAGCATGCCACTGAGAAGCAGTGATCACAGAGATGCCTCTCTGTGAATAAATGAGCTGGCTGGCACCAATGCCCTCCCCTACTCCTTAGCATAAAAACAGAGCAACCCTTAGGAAGTAGCCCAGCACTGACAGTGGCTGCCTCACTTGCTTATACCAAGACCCACTGCCCTGCACTCTGCAGTAGTAACCTTCTCAGTCAAGCTTATCTCAGTCCTAGAGCAGCAGGTCTCTCCCCCAGAAGACCAGCAAAAACCCCTGCCTACAACAGGTCTCCTAACCAGACAGTTCTGCAAGGGCCTCAGTTCTGGTGGAAGTGGTGTCAGGTATCTTCCACAAACAGACAAGAGAATACCTAGTTAAACTTCACCACATTCAGGCTAGGGACCAAACATTGTCCACTCCAGGCAAGGAAAGCCTCTGCAGATGACTAACCTGAAGGCTAGATCAACCAAAACACAACAGCAGAGAGCATGCAGTATATATCAGAGACACTTAGTGAAGCACCAGACCCTGGACACTGCATGACCTCTTCTTCATAAGGCCATTACTTTCAGGAACAGGAGACATAACTGGATTTTCAAACACAAACAACAAGGTAGAGGCTTAGATAAAATGTGAAGATGGAGGAATTTATCCCAAATGAAAGAACAAGACTGGGCCATGGGCCCAGAGATGTAAGTGAAACAGATATAAGTAACATGTCTAATGGAGAATTTAAAACAATAATTATAAGGATACTCACTGGGCTTGAGAAATAATAGAAGACATCAGTGAGACCCTTTAACAATAGTATCAAAAAGAATAAAATAGGAATAAACTTCAGATAAATTTTGGTTTTCAATTGGGTTAAATTATAGAATTTTATCATTAAATTTTCTCTTTAATTTTATTTATTTTTCTGCTTTTGGCTTCTATTCACTTAAAACCATGTGTTTTTTGTGTAAGTTTTTATTTAAATTCCAGCTAGTTAAGGGGTACCTGGGTGGCTCAGGCAGTTAAGCATCTGACTCTTGATCTGAGCTCAGGTCATGATCCCAGGGTCGTGGGATTAAGCCTCAAATTGGACTCTCCACTGAGCTTGAAACTTACTTAGGATTCTCTGCCCCTCTCCCCCTCTTGTGTGCTCACTTTGTCTCTCTCTAAAATAAAAATTAAAAAAAAAAATAAACTCCAGTTAGTTAACATACAGTGTAATATTAGCTTTGGGTATACACAGTATAGTGATTTAACAATTCCATACAACACCTGGTGCTGACCATGACAAGTGAACTCCTTAATCCCCACCACCTATTTAACCCATTCCCCACCCCCTTACCCTCTGGTAACCATCAGTTTGTCTCTGATAAATCACTAGAACTGACTTTCTTGGTTAGGGAAAGGGAGGAGGATAGGCCAGTGGCAAGTGCCTCTTGTTCCAAGCCTCCAAATATACCTCCCAGGATTGGGGTTTGTGCTTAGAGAACTAAAGAAACCTCTCCTTGGGACAGCACATTTAGCCCTTTAGTACAAACCATCAGTCCCTTCTTATGTTGATATTCAACTGCATTTATTAAGTTCAGAGAACATGGGAAGAGGTCTTGCAATATTCAAGTGATAGAATTACTTTGACAACTGTTCTGATAGAAGGGTTCAGGGGTTGAATATTTCTTTCCTTCTCCCCTTTGGATTAAACATTGGGCTACTGGCCCCAAAGTGTGTGACATAGCACCTTATTCAGGTAGCACCTGAAGGGTAGCAAGACAGCTGGTGACAGCTGCAGAGTACACAGTAGGAAAGAAGACAGGTAGTTTGCTACCCCTGCCTGAACAACATTGACAATGTGATTTGGGTGCCACTTTTACATCATGAGCACGTTCTACTAACACCTTCTACCACAGGGCTTTCTCTAGAACACAAGGATAAACTAGAGTTCTTCCCCAAATAATAAGTACTGACACCCCAAAAATAACAGACACCTAGAACAGGCCTCTGCCAAACACAGGGTGTGACTGGAAACACAGCTGAATGCCCACCCCTGGAAAATATGACTCAAGTGGATTATCATTCTGATTGCCCTAAATTGGCCCCCCACCTGGACCATATAGTCCCTTGGGTTTAACCAATTAGCAGTAATCATCTTGAATATTTGGACACCTAGGAAATTTGGGAAAGGAGAGGTATGTATGGCAACCACCAGCAGACATAGCAGCAAGGCTAAACTGTAGTTACATCACCAGGTGGAAATTCTGTCCCAAGCCACTTCTGCAGTGGTCTGGAACCAATAGTAATCCTAGAACAGTCCTCTTACAAAGCTACCCAAAAGTCAGTGTGAATGGCCTAGTGGTCCTGTTTGTAAAGCCACTTGGGGTGTGGACCTAATCAACTATTCAAAAAGGGGAACTGACCGGCCTCTGTGCAGGACCTCAAAATTGAGTCAGAGGAACTTTAAAGACACTATATGACAGAGATATCATGTTATAGCCAACTTGAAGACATAAGATAAACCTTCCTTCGAATTTTGTTTGGATATCCAGATTGATAATGACACACACAGGCCAAAAACATATGGAAACATTTATTACTCACAAAATGAAGGCTTTCTAAGAGAGTAGCACAGCTCCCAGGCAGGTCCAAAAATGCCTTGAGATAATAGGGGAAAGAGACTGGCTTGAAGTTTGTACAGTGGTTGGACATGCATGGATTGAATTTATCACATGTTCCAAAGGGAGGAGGATGCAGGCTTTCTTATCATCTCACCCAGTTGTGAGGCAGAAGTGGAAGAGAATGGGGTGGGGCTGAAAAGCTTAAAAGTGAAAAGTTAAATGTCAAATATAAATGGTGCTTTATAAACACGTAGCTTAAAGCCCGCAATATGGCCGGGATATGATAGAAGATAAACATCTACCTTGAGTCCGAGGTAAGCAAGTTGTCTCCATTAAGGTATTTCAAACCTGCAACCACAGATGCTAAATATATGTGCACATGTACATATATACATGGAAATGTATATCCATGAACAAAATATGTTTATATATATATATATATATATATATATATATGTATGTATGTATTTCAGATTTTCTAAATGAAAATATGCCATAGGTAATAATCCATTTTTTCTTTTTCTGGGAATGATTTTAATTCAAAACATCAAATATATTCAGATGGAAGTTTAACTGATCTAAGTGTTGTGGAGTTAGAAGCAAATTCACCTCCACTCTGAAAACTATAAAATATTGATGAAAGAAATTGAAGATGACACAAACTAATGGAAAGATACTTCATGCGTATGGATTGGAAGAAAATAATATTGTTAAAATGTCTATGATACTCAAATCAATCTACAGATGTAATACAATACCTATCAAAATATTTATCACAGCATTTAATCACAGATGTAGAGCAACCCTAAAATTTGTATGTAACAACAAAAGACTGTATAGCCAAAGCAATCTTGAAAAAGAAGAACAAACTGGAGGTGTCACAATCCCAGACTTTAAGTTATATTAGAAAGCTGTAGTGACAAAGACAGTATGGTACTGGCACAAAAAATAGACACACAAATCAATGAAACAGAATAGAAAACCCGGGGGCACCTGAGTGGCTCAATCAGTTAAGCATCTGCCTCTCGCTCAGCTCATGATCTGTTTGTGAGTTCGAGCCCCGTGTCAGGCTCTGTGCTGACAGCTCAGAGCCTGGAGCCTGCTTTGGATTCTGTGTTTCCCTCTGTCTCTCTCTCTCCTTCAAAAATAAATAAACATTAAAAAGAAAGAATAGAAAACCCAGAAATAAACCCACAAATGGCCAGTCCGGGAAATGCACATCAAAACTACAATAAGATAGCACCTCACATCTGTCAGAATGACTAAAATTAAAAAAAAAAAAACATAGGAAATGACAGGTGTTGGTGAGGAATGTGGAAGAAAGGGAACATTTGTGTCCTTTTGGTAGGAATGCAAAGTATTGCAGCCACTCTGGAAAATAGTGTGGAGGTTCCTCATAAAGTTAATAATAGAACTACCCTATGATTTACTAATAACACTGCTGGGTATTTACACAAAGAAAACAAAAACATGAATTCAAAGGGATGCATTCACTCCCATGTTTATTGAAGTATTATTTACAATAGCCAAACTATGGAAGCAGCCAAAGTGATGATGTGTTACATACACACACACACACACACACACACACACACACACACAGGGAATATTACTCATACATAAAAAAGAATGAAATCTTGCCATTTGCAAAGACAGGGGTGGTCTAAGGAGTATAAAGTTAAGTGAAACAAGTCAGAAAAACACAGATGACAATATGATGTCACTCATATATAACATTTAAGAAACAAAACAATGGGGAAAAATAGAAACCAAAAGCAAACTCTTAACTATAGAGAACAAACTGATGGTTTCCAAAGGGGAGATGGGTGGAGGATAGGTTATATAGGTGATGAGGATTAGGAGTACACTTGTGATGTACAATACTGGGTATTGTATAAAGTGTTGAATCACTGAATTGTATACCTGAAACTAATATTAAACTGTATGTTAACTAATTTGAATTTAAATAAAAAGTTTAAAAAATAAATGTTCAATTAATCTTTGGCAAAGGAGGAAAGAACATACAATGGGCAAAAGAGAGTGTTTTCAAAAAATGGTTTTGAGAGAACTGGACAGCAACATGCAGAAAAATGAAACTGGACCACTTACTTACACCATACACAAAAATAAATTCAGAATGGATTAAAGATCTAAATGTGAGACTTGAAGCCGTGGAAGTCCTGGAAGAAAGCACAGGCCATTATCTCTCTTATATCAGTTGCAGCAAAATTTTCAAGATGGTCTCCTGAGGGAAGGCAAATAAATGCAAAAATATGGGCGTCTGGTTGGCTCAATTGGTTAAGCATCCAACTTTGGCTCAGTCATGATCTCACGGTTCATGGGTTCAAGTCCTTTGTCAGGCTGTATGTTAATAGCTCAGAGCCTGGAGTCTGCTTCAGATTCTGTGTCTCCCTCTCTCTCTGCTCCTCCCTGGCTCGCACTCTGTCTCTCTCTCAAAAATAAATAAAGATTAAAAAACATTTTTAAAAAGCAAAAATACAATATTAGGAGTACGTAAAAGAAAAAAAAAACTTCTGCACAACAAAGGAAACAATCAACAAAACTGAAAGGCAAGCTACAGAGTGGGAGATTTTGCAAATGACACATCTGATAAAGTGTTAGTATCAAAAACATATAAAGAAACTACACAACTCAACATCAAAATATAATCCAACTGTATGGAATTGTTAAATCACTATATTGAACACCTGAAACTAATATAACACTGTGTGTTACCTACACTGGAATTAAAATAAAACATTTAAAATTTAGAACAACAACAAAAAAGAAAATGAGTCCAGAGGAATTAAGATAGTGATGTAGTAAGGGGACGCTGGGCTTGTCTAGTCCCTCTAACATACCTAGATCAACGTCAAATTATTTTGACCACCTAGGAAATCGATCTGAGGATTAAGAGAACAATATGCATAATTTGTGGGAGAAAACATGGGAGGTACATGGTGCAGAGGAGAATTTGGGGGAGAGAAAAGCTGCAAAGGGTGCTGCAGAGGGGTGGCCGCCCTTTTTGCAGAAAGGTAAAACAGAGGGGGAGAGGGAGCAGTGTGTTGGGTTTGCACAAGGAAAACATTCCCCCAAACCATTGACAGGGAGTCCTTAGGAACTGAATATTGCAAGTTTTTGCAAACAGTGGACCTGAAGTTCTGAGTTTTTGGAAATCGACACCATTTTCTGGAGTGGGCAAATGGTGCTCCTTGGTAGAAGGAGGGGAAGACTTGGAGTGGACAGTGGAAAACGTGGTGTGGGGAATCCTCTGGGTTTCACTTGGCAAGGAAGTTTCCCTTCCCTGAATGCATTTGGAAGAGGGTATATTGCCTCTGCAAGGACAAAAGACTCAGCTGCTGCATTTGAGTGGCAGTTCAACTTCAGGGGAAAGAGTGTTTGCAGAAGACAGATAAAATGGTCACAGCTTTTCACTGTTCTTCACCATAAACTCTAGACACTTGCTCAGTTGTGAGACTGCTTTTCTGGGACAGAATAGTGCCAGGCGCAACACTGTGAGGCTCTCCTCCAGAGTCGGTGTAGTGGGTCTGTGTCCTGACCAGCCTTTTAAGATTTGGAACATTGAATCCCAGTCATGTGCCAGAGATAAAACACCAGGGAGCTATGGCATCAGGCACGTCTATGACCAAGGCACAGAAGGGTTAAGGTCAGGGATCTAATGGAAGCCTGTGACACAGGAGGGTAGATTGTTCCCTTGTCTTTCAGGGCTATCTGAACAGGGATGGGAAACAGCTTGCCTACCTGGGGACAAGAGAGTAGGGTGACGCCATCTGCCTTGCCCACCAACATTGTCAGACTTCAGTGAATAACAGTGTTCCCAGTGGAGGTTGGAATTGTTTACACCAAACCCTACTCACCCATTCTCCCCCGTGCCCACCCTGCACACTATAGGGTCATCTTTATGAGGGAAAGTCTCGCAGTGGACCTCCTCCCTAGAGGACCAAAACAGGAACCCCTGCATGCACCAAGTCTACTGATTACAGAGTGCTCCAAAGTATCACCTTCAGTAATAAGATCAGTCTTTTGTTTTTTGGTTTTTGGTTTTTTGTTTTTTAAATCAGGCTTATAGTTGTTGTAGTTGTTCATTTATTTGTTCTTTTGTTTCTTTTTTTCTTGTTTTGGGGAACAGGATTCTTCTTTCTTTTTCTTCTTTTTGCCTTATTTTTCTTTAAAATCAGGCTTATAATGTTATGTTTTGTGTTTGTTGTTTTTTTTTTGTTCCCTAATTTTTATCTTTTTTTTTTTTTTGGATAAGGCTTTAAAAAAAACCCATGCTTGTTTGAACAAATATATCAAAACACACTTAGATAAAAGTCCAAACACTCCCTACTGAAAACAAAGAGGAGCTCTGCAGGCGACTAACCAGTGGAAAAGAGAATCCAAAATACAACAACAGAGTGTACACAGCTTACACCAGAAACACTTCCTGAAGCACTGGACCCTGAACAATGTATAATCCCTTATTAATATAGCATTACTTTCAGGAGCAGGAAACATAACAAGCTTTCATAACACACAAAATACAGAAATCTAGACAAAATGTTGAGATGGAGGAATTTTCCCCCAAAGAAAGATCAGGAAGAAACCATAGCCAGGGATTTGCTCAAAACAGATAGAAATAATATATCTGAACAAGAATTTACCACAGCAGTGATAAGAATACTAGATGGATTTTTAAAAAGCATAGAAGACTCCAGAGAAACCCTTGCTTCAGAGATAAGAGACCTAAAAACTACTTGGGGGCAAAATAAAAAATGTTAAAGCTGACTGGATGTAATTACAATTGAAGAAGCAGAGGATCAAATAGGTGACATAGAATATAAAATTATGGAAAATTATGAAGCGGTAAAGAAGAAAGAAAGAAAAATATTAGATCAAAAATTTAGAATTAGGGAAATCAGAGATATTTTAAAACACAATAATATCTGTATCATAGAGTCCCCAAAGAATAAGAGTGGGGAAAAATGAAAAGGTTTATACGAACAAATTATAGCTGAGAACTTCCCTAATCTTGGGAAGCAAACGGGCATTCAAGTCCAAGAGGCCCAGAGAACTCCCTTCAAAATCAACAAAACAAGTCAACACCAAGACATATCATAGTGAAACTTGAAAAATACAGAGATAAAGAGAGAATTATGAAAGTAGCTAGGCACAAAATGTTCATAACCTACATGGGTAGATAGATAAAGTTAGCAGCAGACCTGTCCACAGAAACTTGGTAAGCAAGAAGGGAGTGGCATGGTATATTTAATATGCTGAATGGGACACTTATGCAGCCAAGAATACTTTATAAAGCAAGGCAGTCATTCAGAATAGAAGGGAGATAACGAGTTTCTAAGAGAAGCAAAACCTAGAGTTCATGAAAACTAAGCCAGCTGTGAAAGAATTATAAAACGAGACACTTTGATCAGGGAAGAGAGGCCAAAACCAAAAAAGACTAGAAAGGAACAGACAATCTACAGGAAGAGCGACTTTACATGTAATACCGTAGATATCTATCAGTAATTACTATGAATGTTAAATGGACTAAGTGTTCCAATCAAAAGACACAGGGTGTCAAAATGGATGAAAAAAAAAAAGCCTTGTCAATATGAAGGTTACAAGAGACTCTTTTTGCCCCAAAGTCACCTTCAGATTGAAAGTGATGGAGTGGAGAGACATTTATCATGCTAATGGAGGTCAAAAGAAAGTTTGTGTAGCCATAATTATGTCAGACAAACTAGATTTTAAATCAAAGACTGTAACAAGAGATGAAGAAAGGCACTATATCATAATAAAGAGGTCTACCCAAAAAGAAGTGCTAAGAATTGTAAATATTTATGGACCCAAATTAGAAGAATCCAAATATATAAATCAATTAATAACAGAGGTTCTTGGGTGGCTCAGTTGTCTAAGTGTCTGACTCTTGATTTCAACTAAGGTCATGATCTTGTGACTTGTGAGTCTGAGCCCCACATTGGGCCTTGGGTTTTCTCTCGCCCTCTCTCTCTGCCCTTCCACCACTCCCATGCATGCACAAAGCATGCATGCATGGGTGTGTTCTCTCTCTCAAAATAAATAAACATTAAAAAAATAATAAACATAGAGACACTCATTGATAATTATGTGACAATAGTAGGGCACTTTAACACCCCAACTTACAGCAATGGACAGATCATATAAGCAGCAGATCAACTAGGAAACAATGGCTTTCAATGACACACTGGACCAGATGGACTTAATAGATATATTCAGAACATTTCAACCTAACAGCAGAATAAACATTCTTTTTAAGTTCACATGGAACATTCTCCAGAATAGATCACATACTGAGTGACAAATCAGCCCTCAACAAGTACAAAAAGATTGAAATCATACCATACATATTTTCAGACCACAATGCTATGAAACTTGAAGTCAACCACAAGAAAAAAATTGGGAAAGACCACCCATACATGAAGATTAAAGAATATCCTACTAAAGATTGAATGGCTTAACCAGGAAATTAAAGAAGAAACTAAAAATTACATGGAAGCAAATGAAAATGAAAACACTGCAGTCCACAATTTTTGGAATACAACAAAGGTGGTCAAAAGAGGAATATATATATATATATACACACACACACACACACACACACACACATACATATAGCAATTCAGGCCTAACTCAAGAAAAAAGAAAAGTACCAAGCACACAACCTAACTTTATACCTAAAGAAGCTGGAGAAAGAACAGGGAATAAAGCCCAAAACCAACAGAAGAAGGTAAATAACAAAGATTTGAGTAGAAATAAATGATATCAAATTAAAAAAAAATTCAACAAAACTAAGAGCTGTTTCTTTGAAATAATTAACAAAATTGACAAACTCCTAGCCAGACTTCTCAAAAAAAGGAAAGAACTCCCCCAAAATACAATCATTAATAAAAAAGGAGAGATCACAACCAGCACCACATAAATACAATAATTATAAGAGGATATTATGAGCAATTGTATGCCAAAAAATGGACAATCTGGAATAAATGGATAAATACCTAGAGATATAAACTACCAAAACTGAAACAAGAAGAAATAGAAAATTTGAACAGACTCATAACCAGTAAAGAAATTGAATCACTAATCAAAAATCTCCCATCAAACCAAAGTCCAGGCCCAGATGACTTCCCAGGGGAATTCTACCAAAAATTTGAAGAAGAGATAATACATTTTCTTTTGAAGCTGTTCCAAAAAATAGAAATTGAAAGAAAACTTCCAACCTCATCTGTGAGGCAAGAATTTCATTGATTCTACAACCAGACAAAGACTCGACTGAAAAGGAGAATTAGAGGCCAATATCGTTGATGACCCTGGATTCAAAAATTCCCAACTAGATACTAGTAAATTGAATTCAACAGTACTTTAAGATAATTGTTAACCACAATCAAGTGGGATTTATTCCTGGGCCTCTGGGATGGTGCAAAATTGGCAAATCAATCAATGTGATACACCACATTAATAAAGAAAAGATAAGAATCATATGATCCCATCAGTAGGTGTGGAAAAAACATTTGAAAAATACAGCATTTTTCATGATAGAAACACTCAAGAAAATAGGAATAAAAGAAACATACCTCAATATCATAAAAATCATATGTGAAAGGCCCACAGCTAATATTATCTTCAATGGGAGAAAACCTGAGAGCTTTCTTCCTAAGGTCAGGAACATGACAGCCATATCCACTGTCACCACTCTTGTTCAACATAATACTAGAAGTACTAGCCTCAGCAATCACACAACAGAAGGAAATAAATGGCATACAAATTGGCAAGGAAGAAGTTAAACTTTAACTCTTCACAGATGACATAATACTGTATGTGGAAAACCCAAATACTACACCAAAAATTGCTAGAACTGATACATGAATTAAGCAAATTCACAGGAAATAAAATCAAAGTAAATATATCTGTTGCATTTCTATACACCAATAATGAAGCAGCAGAAAGATAAATCAAGGAATCAATCCCATTTATAATTGCACCAAAAGCCACCAGATAACTAGGAATAAACCTAAGCAAAGAGGTAAACTATCTGTGTGCTGAAAATTCTAGAACACTTATGAAAAAACTTGAAGAAGACACAAAGAAATGGAAAAAGAGTCCATGTCTATGCTCATGGATTGGCAGAGAAAACATGGTTAAAGTGTCTATAATTCCCAAAGCAATCTACACATTCAATGTAATCCCTACTAACATAACATCAACATTTTTCCTAGAGTTGGAACTAGCAATTCGAAAAAGTTTATGGAAACAAAAGACCCCAAATGGCCAAAGTAATATTGGGGGGGGGAAGCAAAACAGAGGCATCACAATTTTGGGCTTTTAGCTATATCATAAAGTTGTAGTCATCAAGACAGTATGGTACTGATACAAAAACAGACACATAGAGAATAGAATAGAATAGAATAGAATAGAATAGAATAGAATAGAATAATAGAGAACCCAGAAATGGACCCACAAGTGTATGACCAACCAGCCTTTGATAAAGCAGGAAAAGAGTATCCAATGAAAAAAAGACAGTCTTTTGAGGAAATGGTGCTGGGAGAACTGGACAGTGACATGCAGAATAATAAAACTGGACCACTTTCTTATACCATACACAAAAATAAACTAAATATGGATGAAAAGCCAAAATGTGAGACAGGGAAACATGAAAATACTGAAGAATATAGGCAGCGACCTCTTTGACCTCAGCCACAGCAACTTCTTACTACACACATTACTGGAGGCTAAGGAAACAAAAGCAAAAATGAACTATTGTAATGTCATTAATCTAAAAAGTTTCTGCACACTGAAGGAAATAGTAAACAAAACTAAAAAGGCAACCAATGGAATGGTAGAGGATATTTGCAAGTGACATATCAGATAAAGGGTTAGTATCCAAAATCTATAAATGCTTATCAAATGCAACACCAAAAAATAAATCATCCAGTAAAGAAATGGGCAGAAAACATGAATAGACACTTTTCCAAAGAAGAAGTCCAGATGGCTAACAGACACATGAAAAGATGCTCAGCATTACTCATCATCAGAGAAATACAAATCAAAACCACAACGAGATATCACCTCACACCAGCCAGAATGGCTAACATGAACAACTCAGGAAACAACAGATGTTGGCAAGGATGTGGAGAAAGGGGAATATTTTGGCACTATTTGTGGGAATGCAAACTGATGCAGCCCCTCTGAAAAGCAGTATGGAGGTTCTTCAAAAAAAAAAAAACTACCTTACAACACAACAATTGCACTGCTAGGTATTTATCCACAGGACACAAAACTGCTAACTTGAAGGGGGACATGTTCTCCAATGTTTATAGCAGTGCTATCTACAATAGCCATATTATGAAAAGAACCCAAATGTCCATAGACTGATGAATGGACAAAAATGTGGTTTACAATGGAATATTACTCAGTGATCAAGAAGAATGAAATCTCATCATTTGCAATCATGTGGATAGAACTAGAGTGTATTATGTTAAGCAAAATAAGTCAGTCAGAGAAAGACAAATGGTTTTAGTCATATATGGAATTTAAGAAAAAAAATGATGAACCTAGGGGAAGGGAAGAAAAAATAAGATAAAAACAGAGATGCAGACAAACCATAAGAGACTTTCAAATACAGAAAACAAACTGAGGGTTGTTGGAGGGGTGGTGGGTGGGGAATGAGCTAAATGGGTGATAGGCATTAAGCAGAGCACTTAATGTGATGAACACCAGGTGTTATATGTAAATGATGAATCACTGGGTTCTACTTATGAAAACAATACTACACTGTATATTAGCTAACTTGAATTTAAATAAATTTTAAAAAAGAAAATGCAAGAATAATTAAATGCACACATTGAAAAGAATGAAGAAAATTTAAGACAGTTTGGAGAAGGAAAAAAGACACAGAAGATTAAAATTGGGACAGTGTACAAGAAAGTAAGTGTTACAAAGCAGTGCAAGAATGCTTCTGGAAGAAGACAGTCTTGAACCCTCTACTTCATCATTCATCCCAAAATAAAAATTTGACAAAAGCTTTTGTGGGAGGTACTTATAACATCTCATCTGGTGAAGGAGGTGGAGCCTGCTCCTGAAGACCTGGATTCAGAGACTCATCACCTGGTGGATGAGGTAAAATTGTTGTTAGTGTTTTTAACATCAGCAAGATAAATCCTTAACACTCAAGTCAAATGTCATATGGACACTGTTCACAGTGAGTAGCCAAGAGGAGCAGGGTTTTATTCTGTTCTTAACTACACCTGCATCTTAAGGCTTAAAGTCAGCATCTGATATAGACATCACCACAAGCTATAGTGGCAGTTGGTCACACTTCACTAAAGCCAGTAACTGTGTTCATTGATTTAATGTGTAATTACTAGTTGGTAGATGAAGCTCTTCAGTTGATTAACAATCTGATAAAAGAAATCTAGTAATGATCCTTCACTTTACAAGTCCTTGCTGGTAGGACAATCTCTGTGACAGGTTGCATTGAATTATGTCTTCCTTGTAAATGGTGAGCCCACCAGCAAGGATTACTGATGGACAGCTGGTGAAGTTGGTTGTTTTTATATATTTTTATGTTCAAGACTTTGTTTTTTAAAAAAGAAACTGTAGGGGCTCCTGGGTGGCTCAGTTGGTTAAGTGTCCAACTTCAGCTTAGGTCATGATCTCATGGTTCATGAGTTTGAGCCCTGCATCAGGCTCTGTGCTGATGGCTCAGAACCTGGAGCCTGCTTTGGATTCTGTGTCTCCCTCTCTCTCTGCCCCTCACCTGCTCATGCTCTGTCTCTCTCTCTTGCAAAAATAAACATTGAAAAAAATTTTTAAAGAGAAACTGTAATCGTTTTTAATCACAAAGAAAAAAATGTATTTTTACTAAGTATACCAAAAGTCAAATTTAAGGGTTTTAAGGATAAGTATATATGAACAAGTGGAGATCTAATGAAATTGAAAGTGTGCACTTAACTTCCCACAAATACATGTGATGCTTCTGAGGCATTTACAAACCCAGGACAAAGATACAGTACATCTGTGCCAAGTATTTCTGCAATGCTTCTAACCTAATACAATTCCATGTCTTTTTTATCTACAGTCTACAAGGCCTATAATATAGTTTGTGTGTTTCCAGTATGTTTTTCCAAGCAATGAGCTAAAGAGTAGAATAAGACCATGAGGAAATCGTCAAGATTCTGATTCCTTATAAATGTTGTTACATAATATATCTACTGGATCTTATAGCAAAGGCAAAGCAACAAATTCAGAATCATGTAGTGTAGTGTTGCTCTGCTCACCTTGTTTCTCTATGGTCTTATGTAACATCATCTCTTGAAACAAACGTCTTATCTGTCAGTCTATTTGAACCTGGATCATCAATTTCAGCAAAGTTAACTGCTTTTCCTTTTGTCCCCCTTTTCCTTGAGTTCTACTGCAAGTATAAAATGTCTGAATTAAGAAATTCTGACTATAGCTGTCTACCAGTTTTTCATCTCTTCCCCTCAAAATGGTTGAGAGACTGAGAAAAGACACAGGAAATGTATATAAGAAAGCAAGACATTCTTTGAAATATAACTGTTAAAATATTAATGCACTTTTGAAATTGAATTTATCACTACATTTAGGCAAATTTTATATTGTACAGAATGAGTATTTTATTTTTATATTAGTTGTTACTGTTGCTTTATCTTGTGGAAAGTTTAGTTAAGATAGTCCATGGTACAGTAGTCCCCCCCAGCTGTGGGGGGATATGTTCCAACAACCCCAGCAGATGAAACCTCAGATACTACAGAACCCTATAGATGGTATGTTTCCTACACTTAACTACCTATGATAAAGTTTAGTTTATAAATTAGGCACAGTAAGAGGTTAACAACAATAATTAATAATAAAATAGATAAATTATGACAATAGACTAAATAAAAGTTACATAAATATGGTCTCAAAATATCTTACTGTAGTCTACTCACACTACTTCTGATGATGATATGAGATGATAAAATGCCCATGTGATGAAATGAAGTGAAGAAAATGACCTAGGCATTGTGATGTAGCATTAGGCTATTATGAACATTCTGACCATATATCAGAAGGAGGATCATCCGCTTCCGGACAGCAGGTGACTGGAGGTAACTGAAACCATGGAAAGTAATAACACATATAAAGTGGATCTACTGTAAGGTACTGACTGCCTCAGATTTCATTTTATTTGGCCAAGAGGGGTGTAGGGACTTGAAATGACACTATCACCCTAATGCATGCTCTAGATAACAGCTCTTAGAATCACAAGTAAATGTAAGTTCCTGGTATGACTTTATCAAAAGCTCTTCTTTTAAGATTTTGTTTTGGAAATTTATTTATTTTGAGAGAGAGAGAGCACAAGCAGGGAAGGGGCAAAAAGGGAGAGTCAAGCAGGCTCCACACTGTCAGCACAGAGCCTGGTACGGAACTTGATCCCATGAAAAATGGAATCATGACATAAACTGAAATCAAGAGTCAGATACTCAACCAACTGAGCTACCTAGGTACTCCAAAAGCCCATATGATCACTAGTGTACCCTGCCTTCCAGAGCTTTCCCCTTGTATGACCCATAGGTAAGACCCCATCAAGGTTGCCAAAACCCCACTCTTTTGATTTGGATTTACCAATTTGCCCTTGTCTGGGAACTCCAATGAACTTTACCCACAGACTCTAGTGAAGGTATGTTCCCCAGGTTCTAGGCCTCAGCCTACCTTGACCTTCCAAGGTCGTTCCTCCAGGTATGTTCTGTACCTCCTCCAAGTCCTCTGAGCAATAAAGTTTCTATTTTAATTTCTCTTGTAATCCGTTATTTAACAGATAACAGAATCACCCTCCATGTAGCACCCTGTGCTCCACTTAACAAATGTTCATTTGATAAAATCATAGCAATTGGCATCACCACATAGGATGGTAGAGTGGGACTTCAGACACAAATCGCTGTCTAACTGACTCTTCCACGTGGGAAGTCCTATTTGGGGGAGGTCCACTGTTTGCTGGCCTTTTTGTCACTTCACACTGCAACTTACTACCTATGCAGAGTGCTGTTGCATCTTCCCATCCTTAGATGCAAGTTCTGAAACAGCCAGAGTCCTCCTGAGCCAGGCATGGAGCATTGCTCATCAGTCCTAGTTTTAGGTACTATAGATATGTCTTCTGCTTGTTAATGCCCCAAATAAGGTAATTCCCCCACTGGGTGTTAGGTTTCAGGTATATTTCCTAACTATAAGCACAGATCCAGCTGCTGACTGTCAGGTGAACTGGCTAAGATTTTTACAAGTTCTGCAGTGTTAGTTAAGGTTCAGTACATGAGAGTAGCAACCTCAAACTCAAGAGTATACTACCAGATGAGTGTTCTAGGGAGTGCCCTTGGAAGCAGGAGAGACAGACTCTCCTCTAACCATGGTGTTTTCAGGTGGCACCAGGACCCTGAGTCTTAGCCAGTGTGATTGGAACACCCTGGCTCAGGACGTCATGGCTCCTCACAAAGGCAAGTGCAGCCTGGGTCTTTAATCCTTCTGTATACTTTGCTGCTGTATTGCTGTATACTTTTCTGCTGTCTGCAAGTCATCCATGGAACCTATGGGGTATTGTCAGTTTTAAACCTGGTGCATGGTGACATAAGATCTAATGGCCCATATAAAAAGCCTGTGTGCCTAGTGTTGAAACTACCTAAAGTTCTGGAAGAATTTTGCAAGTTTCTCATTAAATATAAAATAATTGTAGAAGAAGACTGTATACAGCTCAGTGCTGTGGTATACCAACATTGCAAAGCACTGGTTTTATTCTTTGGGGGTCTCGGGTCCAGCCCCAATGATCCTGATACCACTGTATTACTGGTAGCTGACCATAACCCTAGTGAAATTGATTAGGACATCCCAAAGAAAGAAGTGAGCACCTAAATCTGACCAAGTATGTCCACCACAGATCTTGTCAATAATAATTCTTAAGTTTAAATCTAGAATTGAAAACTGAAACTTGAAACTTTTGACATCTTGAGATTCAAAACATTTTAAAATAATTTGTAAAGCAGGAAGAAAGAAAAGGGACAGACTGGTAATTCAGAGTATTTAATACTTCTCTAAACTGCTAGTCACCACAGAAATGAGGCAACTAGGCAGAATTTCCACAGACCCCAAAATGCATAACATTTGTAAAGAGCTTTAGTGTCTAGTGTCTGCTATCAGGAGACATAGGCCTGGCCCCTAATTCATTTTAGATAAAGAAGTAAATGACCATTTGCTCTAAACTATATTCAACTATATTCAGCCTTTGGGCAGTATTGATATTGCTTGCCCTGAAGGAAGCCATCCCCACACACTAATCAAATGCAAATGCTCTTCTTTATTGTAACTATTGTTCTTATTGTGTGCAGTCTGGGTAATAGGGTTACTAGAAAAACCCCTTAGGTCTAGCACTGTCTCAGGAGATGTGCTAGAAGAAAATTACCCAGGTGCATTAGTGCATTGCAGGATGGCTGAGCACCAGGTGCTGGCAGACCCTGTTAGAGGAGTTTGAACTATCATGACATTAGGCATGGATTCTGATCCAGAACTTGTGTCTCTCTATATTAAATGGTGCCAATGAAAATAATGCCTAAGTAACTCACTCCCTCTTCATACCATGCCTGAAATGATATCCTAAGCAGAATGGCCCTTCCAATGTAACCAAATGAGACCCATATAGCTGGCAGGTTTATGCTGTAATGTTCTTTCTGTAATTCTAATGGGAAAATCTCTGTTGTAAAGCTGCCATTTACAAATTTACCTATAATTAGCTTACCAAAGAGCCCAGAATCTATATGCATTATGGATGAGTATCCACAAAGCTCCATCACAGACATTAGTTTTTTTGCAAGATGCACCCCTGATGATCTGACAGAGCTCACTGAGATTGGCTGAACTAGCAGTAGAGCCCATACTTCTTGTTCCATCCAAAGCCATGCCTCTATCAGAATTTAATACCTGCCAGCCTCTCCTATTCTTCATGGGTCTACATCTGGGAAAGCTACTTTTTCCTGAGCTGTCCCATCCTCAAGCATACCAGCTACTCTGACATCATTGTTCCAGCACATGAATTCACCATTGGAGATGACCTCACCCCAGATGGAAATGACACAACCCAAGAGGAGGAAAAGGGAAACAATGCACCCCAACCTTGATGGACATTAGGAATTTCTTCTATGGTGACTGTTGACCTCAAGACCAAGTTGCCAAAACGCCTCTAGTTGAACGACCCTGAGGATTCTATAGGATCTATTGTTCCAAAACAGCTAAGTACTTGCCTCACAAATGTTTTCTCTGTCAAATGCTTGCAAAACTCTAAGTCCTCTGCTGATTGCCTGGCAACACTAAACATCATTTTACCTTATAGCAAGCCAAATAATGCATAGTTGACTTTTGAACAACACACGTTTGAACTACATGAGTCCGCTTATACATGGATTTTTAAATAAGTATAATACTATAAATGTATTTTCTCTTATAATTTTTAATAACTTTCTTTTCTCTAGCTTATTTTATTTTAAAAATATAGTATGGGAGGAGCCAAGATGGCGGAACAGCATGGAAGTTTTTTGGTTTTTTTTTCTTGTTTTCTTTTTTTTGCATCTTGAGAAATACAACCAGATCAACACTAAACCATCCCGCATACCTAGAAAACTGATTTGAGGATTAACACAACAATCTGCACAACCTGAACCACAGAACTCAGCAGATATGTGACACAGAGAGGTGAACTGAGGGAGAGAGAAGCCATGGAGGGCAGGGAGGTGTTTTTGCTTATGGAGAGAGGACAGAGATGAGGAGGCTACAGGAAAAAAAACTGCCCCCCCCCAAAAAAAGCAGCACAAAAGAAAGTGGAAAAGTGGAAACAGCTGTAGGTACTGAACTTAAAAGGGACAAAGGAGAGGGTTTAAATTCCGTTAAGACTCTATAAACAGGGGATATGCAAAGTCTGAAACTTCACAGCTTAATACCTGGTCGTGCTCTGGTAGGAAGGACAAATCCCCAGGAGCAGAGTGAGGTCCAGGCAGTCCTCAGGCCACACAGGGAGAGGCGGTTTCACTGCTGGGAAGACATTTGGTAAAGGCTGTGCAGCCACCCCACAGGCAAAGGCCCCAGCAGATCCCAGAGAATAACCATATTTGCTGGTGCTGGAACAAGGTCCTTAAGGGTGAAGCCTGGTGCCAGATGTGTGTTGTGATTTTCCATAATCCCTGAAACGCTGCTGTTACATGATTGCACGAACTTTTTCTGAGAAGGCTGGTACCCAGCCACAGGGCATTGGTAACAGCACGGTCCTGTGAACATTCCTGGGTGCAGTCAGCACTTGGCCACTGCTCAGTGAGAACATGCCCCAGAAGATCTGAGCAGATCAAAGCAGCCATCCCTAAGAAGTGAGGGGTTTGGAAACACAGCCACATCTGGGATAAAACTCAGGAGGAGGTGCAGTCTGGTAACCTGATGGTTTGGTCATGGACTGTAAAAGCAGGGAGTAAATGGAAGACAGAGAGAAAGATGGATGCATGATTGCTGATAGGAGAGAAAAGAGTTCTGATACTAGAGGCTGGGTAGCTGGGGATGCCATTTTCACCCCTCCCGCACATGCACATACACACCTAAAAGCGCCATAAAAATCCACTGCAATAAACTAAGCAGCGCCATCTAGTGGACAATGGAGCCATTATACTAAGCCCCTCCCAACTGAGCCAGCATTTGTCTTCAGGAACTCTTCATGACTCTCCACCTACTTAGATTATGGACTACAAAGTGCTTCATTCTTTGACTTCTAGGGGAAAACGATCTAATTTCAATTGTATTTCAGCCTGTTTGCTTGTCCATCTATTCAATTTTCTTTTTTTTTTCTTTTTCGTTTCTTTTCTTTTTCTTGGATATAGAAAGAGAAAAAAATATTTTTATTTTCAATTTTCATTAAAATATTTTCCATTAATTTTTGCAATATTTTTTATTTTTTTGTAAATTTTTCAAAATGTATTTACTTCCATCATTTCCTTTAATTCTATTCCACTGTATCCAGTTTCCATTTTTTCAAATTTCACACTCCCCTCCCCCTTTTTTTCTCTATCTATCAAGCTCCTTTCAACAACCAGACCAAAACACACCTAGGATCTAAAATCCTTTATTTGATTTGTGTGTGTGTGTTTTTAATTTTTTAATTTTAATTTTTTTACCTCATTAATTCCTTTTCTTCCTTCAAAATGATGAAATTAAGGAATTCACCCCAAAAGAAAGAGGAGGAAGAAATGATAGCCAGGGACTTAATTAACACAGATACAACAAGAGGTCTGAACCAGAAATTAGGATCACAATAATAAGAATACTAGCTGGTGTTGAAAATAGATTAGAATCCCTTTCTGCAGAGATAAAAGAAGTAAAAGCTAGTCAAGATGAAATTAAAAATGCTATAACCTAGCTGCAATCTCGAATAGGTGCTACAGCGGAAAGGATGGATGAGGCAGAACAGTGAATCAGTGATACAGAGGACAAACTTATGGAGAATAAAGAAGCAAAAAAAAAAAAAAAAAGAGGGGACTAAGGAAAAGGAGCACAATTTAAGAATTTCTCTAATTCTTAATTGTCTAGATTAACATTATTTGTTAATGAACAACAAATAATCATGTTGTTCATTAAAAAGGAACAAGATCGGGGAGGAGCCAAGATGGCAGAACAGCATGGAAGTTCTTTGTGTGTCTTGCATCCAGGAAATACAGCCAGACCAACACTAAACCATCCTACACACCTAGAAAACTGATTGGAAGATTAACACAACAGTCTGCACAACCTGAACCACAGAATTCAGCAGATACGAGGCATGGAGAGCTGCACTTGGGGAGCAAGAAGCTGCAGAAGGTAGGGATCCCCTTTTGTGGGTGGAGAGAGGATGGAGACCGGGGCGGGGGGAGCATATGGGAAAAGCACCCCTTGCCAAAAACAGCTGGAGAGAAAATGGAAAATTGGAAACAGTCGCAGGGACTAAACTAAAAAGGGAGAAAGGAGAAAGGAGATGGTTTAAATTCCATTAAGACTGTAAACAAGGGGAGAACAAAGGCTGCAACTCCGCAGCTGGATACCTGACGGTGCCTTGGTGGGAAAGGAACAGAGTAGAGTCCAAGAGGTTCTCGGGCCACACAGGGAAAATTGGTTCCACTGCTGGAAGGATATTTGGTAGAGACTGTTGAAGCCACCGGGTCCCAGCAGACCCTGGAAGGCAGCCACATTTGCTGGTGCTGGGACAAAGTCATTGAGGGTGAAGCCTGGTGCCAGATGTGTGTTGCGATTTTCCATAATCCCTGAAACGCTGATGCTACACTGTCTCAGGAACTTTTTTGGGGGTGGGCTGCCACCTGGCCACTGTCTCGGAGCACCGGCAACAGCAGGGTCCAGTGGGCCTTCCTGGGTGCAGCAGACATTCGGCCATTGCTCATTCAGCCATTGCTTGGTGAGACCCTCCCACAGAGGGGCAAAACCGGTTAAAGCCGCAGTCCTTCCAAAGTAAGGGCCAGGGAAAACAGCCGTATCTGATACAAAACTTGGGAGAGAGGTACTGTCTGGGGCCTGGCCACAGTGAAAAAGTGGGGAATGGACGAGAGCTGAAGACAGAGGACCGGTGTGCGATTGCTGATCCAGGAGAACAGATTGGGTGGCTGGGTAGTGCCATTTTCACCACTCCCATGCATGTGCATGCCCTCAGACGAGCACTGCAACAATCCAGCCCAGGAGGCTAGCAGGGCCATCTTGTAGAGAGCAGAGCAGTTACACTCAGCCCTGCCCAAATGGGCCAACTTTGCTCTTCAAGAACACAAGCCTCACTGCCAGCTTAATTTATGAACTATAAAGAGCTACATGGACTGACCTCTATGGGAAAACGAAGCAATTTCAGTCCTACTTCTGTTAGCAGGTTCATCTATTCAATTTTTTTTTCTCTTTTTTCTTTTTCTCTTCTAAAATTCTTTTCTTTTTCTTGAATATAGAAAGAGAAAAACCTCATTTTTATTTTCAGTTTTTATTAAATATATGTTTTTAATTTCTATTACTATATTTTTTATTTTTTGTGGGGGGCCAGGCCCCAGTGCCAGGCTGAGACCGGGTCAAGCAATGTTCCCCGTTGACTCAAGCCAACCCAGTGGTTCCCCCTCCCATTCATGTGGGAGGCCGGGCCCTGGTGCCAGGCTGAGACCGGGTCGAGCAACGTTCCCTGTTGACTCAAGCCAACCCGGTGGTTCCCCCTCCCATTCCCCCACTTTCAAGGGCATACGAAAGCCTTGTCAAGGCTGAGAAAATTAATTCCTGAAGCCTGTGGTCTGCAGGTGTTGGCAGTAATGCTACCTCCCTTTTTCTACCCTGAGTCAGATAGACACAAACATGGGAACTGTGTTTTGCTAGCAATCTATCAACCAGGTCTTGTGACCCATTCACAAGGTTCACAAGGTACACAGAACTAAATGTTTTGGCTGGCAGTGATCATGTGAAACCTGTTTATTCTTAGAATGACCTGATCCATAAGAGTCTTCTATTATAAAAGATTGTGTACAGCAACAATAAAGCCGTCACTTGGGCCATCAGCCCAAGGGACCCTCCTGTTCTCAAACTTTCTCTTCTCTCTTTTTTTCTTGCATTCCCCTACCCTCAGGACCCTGACCTCGGTGATTGTCACGCCGGTCATGACAATTTTTGTGTAAAGTTTTTCAAATTCTACTTCCAACATTTTATTTTAGTCTACTTCAGTATACTCAACTTTTCAAATTTTCAAACAATTTCCTTTTTTTCTTTCTTTTTCTTTTTTCTTTCTCATTTATTTTTTTCTTGAATGCAGAAAGAGAAAAACTTCATTTTTACTTTAAATTTCTTTAAAAATATTTTATTTAATTTTTATTACCATATGTTTTGCTTTTATGTAAAGTTTTTCAAATTCTATCTTACTCCCATCATTTTATTTTAGTCTACTACAGTGTATTCACTTTTTCAAATTTAAAAACGATTTTCTTTTCTTTTCTTTTCTTTTCTTTTCTTTTCTTTTCTTTTTGTATCATTTTTCTTTTTGTTTCTTTTTCTTTTTCTTAAATACAGAAAAAGAAAAAAATCATATTTCATTTAATTTTTATTAAAAATATTTTTCTTTCATTTTTTTTCTACTATATTCTCTACTTTTGTGTATATTTTTTCAAATTCTATTTTACCCACATCTCCTCATTTTAGTCTACTGTAATGTGTTTATTTTTTCAAATTCTCAAACGATATTCTTTCCCCCCTCCCTTTTTTTTTCTATAATCTGTCAAACCACTTTCAACACACAGAGAAAAACACACCTAGGATCTAGCATCATCTATTGGATTTGTGTGTGTGTGTGTGTTTTTAAGTTTCAATTTTAATATTTTTAATTTTAATTTTAATTTTTTTCTCTACCTCATTAATTCCTTTTCTCCCTTCAAAATGACAAAACGAAGGAAGTCACCCCAAAAGAAAGAGCACAAAGACTACAGCCAGGGATTTAAACAACACAGACACAAGCAAGATGTCTGAACCAGAATTTAGAATCATGATAATAAGAATACTACCTGGAGTCGAAAATAGATTAAAATCCCTTTCTGCAGAGATAAAAGAAGTAAAAATAGAATGAAATTAAAAATGCTATAACTGAGCCACAATCACGGATGGATGCAGCAGTGGCAAGGATTGACAAAGCAGAACAGAGAATCAGCGATATAGAAGACAAAATTATAGAGAATAATGAAGCAGAAAAAAAGAGGGAGATTAAGACAAAAGAGCACGATTTAAGAATTAGAGAAATCAGGGACTCATTAAAAAGGAACATGAGAATCATAGGGGTCCCAGAGGAGGAAGAAAGAGAAATAGGGGTAGAAGGGTTATGTGAGCAAATCGTAGTGGAAAACTTTCCTAACCTGGGGAAAGACACAGACATCAAAATCCAGGAAGCACAGAGGACTCCCATTAGATTCAACAAAAACCGACTATCAACAAGAAATATCATAGTCAAATTCACAAAATACTCAGACAAGGAGAGAATCGTGAAAGCAGCGAGGGAAAATAAGTCCCTAACCTACAAGGGAAGACATATCAGGTTTGCAGCAGACCTATCCACAGAAACTTGGCAGGCCAGAAAGGAGTGGTGGATAATATTTAGCGTGCTGAATCAGAAAAATATGCAGCCAAGAATTCTTTATCCAGGAAGGCTGTCATTCAAAATAGAAGGAGAGAGAAAAAGTTTCCCAGACAAAGAAAAATTAAAGGAGTTTGTGACCACTAAACCAGCCCTGCTGGTTAAAACCAGCAATTTAAAACCAGAAATTTTAAGGAGGACTCTCTGAGGGGAGAAAAGATGAAAATATACAGCAACAAAAGATTAGAAAGGACCAGAGAGCACCACCAGAAACTCCAACTGTACAAGCAACATAATGGCAATAAATTCATATCTTTCAGTACTCACTCTAAACGTAAATGGACTCAAAGCTCCAATTAAGACATAGGTAACAGAATGGATAAGAAAACACGATCCATCTATATGCTGTTTACAAGAGACCCACTTTAGACCTAAAGACACCTACAGATTGAAAATAAGGGGATGGAGAACCATCTATAATGCTAATGGTCAACAAAAGAAAGCCAGAGTAGCCATACTTATATCAGACAATCTAGACTTTAAAATAAAGACTGTATCAAGAGATGCAGAAAGGCGTTATATCATAATCAAGGGGTCTATAGACCAAGAAGACCTAACAATTGTAAACATTTTTGTGCCAAATGTGAGAGAACCCAAATATATAAATCCATTAATCAAAAACTTAAAGAAACTCAATAGTAATACCATAATAGCAGGAGACTTCAACACCCCACTCACAGCAATGGACAGATCATCTAATCAAAAAATCAACAAGGAAACAATGGCTTTGAATGACGCATTGGACCAGATAGACTTAACAGATATATTCAGAACATTTCATCCTAAAGCAGTAGAATATACATTCTTCTCCAGTGCACATGGAATGTTCTCCAGAATAGACCATATACTGGGACACAAATCAGCCCTAAGTAAGTACAAAAAGGTCGAGATCATACCGTGCATATTTTCAGACCACAATGCTATGAAACTCGAAATCAACCACCACAAGAAAAAAATTGGAAAGGTAACAAATACTTGCAGAATGAAGAACATCCTACTAAAGAAAGAATGGGCTAAACAAGCAGTTAAACAAGAAATTCAAAAGTATATGGAAGTCAATGAAAAATGATGACACCACAACCCAAAACCTCTGGAACACAGCAAACATGGTCATAAGAAGAAAATATATAGCAATCCAGGCTTTCCTAAAGAAGGAAGAAAGATCTCAGGTACACAACCTAATCTTACACCTTAAGTAGCTGGAGAAAGAACAGCAAATGAAACCCCAAACCAGCAGAAGACAGGAAATAATAAAGATTAGAGCAGAAATTAATGCTATCAAAACCAAAAAACACAGTAGAACAGATCAATGAAACCAGAAGCTGGTTCTTTGAAAGAATTAACAAAATTGATAAACCACTAGCCAGTTTGATCAAGAAGAAAAAGGAAAGGACCCAAATAAGTAAAATCAATAATGAAAGAGGAGAGATCACAACCAATGCAACAGAAATAAAAACAATCATAAGATAATATCCTGAGGAATTATATGCCAATAAAATGGGCAATCTTAAAGAAATGGACAAATTCCTAGAAACATACACACTAGTAAACTGAAACAGGAAGAAACAGAAAATTTGAACATACCCATAAACAGTTAGGAAGTCAAATTAGTAATAAAAAATCTGCCAAAAAAACAAGAGTCCAGGGCCAGATGGCTTTCCAGAGGAATTCTACCAAACATTTAGGGTTAGAAGGGTTAACACCTATTCTCTTGAAACTGTTTCAAAAAATAGAAATGGAAGGAAAACTTCCAAACTCTGTCTATGAAGCATTACCCTGACTCCAAAACCAGACAAAGACCCCACTAAAAAGGAGAACTATAGACCAATTTCCCTGATGAACATGGATGCAAAAATCCTCAACAAGATATTAGCCAACCGGATCCAACAATACATTACACGATGTATTCACCACGATGAAGTGGGATTTATACCTGGGATGCGGGAGTGGTTCAATATCCGCAAAACAATTAACGTGATTCATCACATCAGTAAAAGAAAGGAAAAGAATCATATGATCCTCTCAATAGATATAGAGAAAGTATTTGACAAAATACAGCATTCTTTCTTGGTAAAAACCTTCAAAAAAGTAGGGATAGAAGGAGCATAACTCAAGATGATAAAAGCCATATATGAGTGACCCACCGCTAATATCATCCTCAATGGGGAAAAACTGAGAGCTTTCCCCCTAAGGTCAGGAACAAGACAGGGATGTCCACTCTCACCACTGTTATTCAACATAGTATTGGAAGTCTTAGCCTCTGCAATCAGACAACACAAAGAAATAAAAGGCATCCAAATTGGCCAGGAGGAGGTCAAACTTTCACTTTTTGCAGATGACATGATACTCTATATGGAAAACCCAAAAGATTCCATGAAAAAACTGCTAGAACTGATTCATGAATTCATCAGAATATAAAATCAATGCATAGAAATTGGTTGCATTCCTATACATCAACAATGAAGCGACAGAAAGAGAAATCAAGGAATCAATCCCATTTACAATTGCACCAAAAACCATAAAATACCTAGGAATAAATCTAACCAAAGAGGTGAAAAATCTATACACTGAAAACTATAGAAAGCTGATGAAAGAAATTGAAGAAGACACAAAGAAATGGAAAAAGATTCCATGCTCCTGGATAGGAAGAACAAATATCATTAAAATGTCGATACTACCCAAAGCAATCTACATATTCAATGGGATCCCTATCAAAGTAACACCAGCATTCTTCACAGAGCTAGAAAAAATAATCCTGAAATTTGTATGGAACCAGAAAAGATCCTGAATAGCCAAAGCGATCTTGAAAAAAACAAAAAACAAAAAACAAAAAAACCTAAGTAGGAGGCATCACAATCCCAGACTTCAAGCTATACTACAAAGCTGTAATCATCAAGACAGTATGGTACTGGCACAAGAACAGACACTCAAATCAATGGGATATAACAGAGAACCCAGAAATGGACCCACAAATGTATGGCCAACTAATCTTTGACAAAGCAGGAAAGAATATCCAATGGAATTAAGATGGTCTCTTCAGCAAGTGGTGCTGGGAAAACTGGACAGCGACATGTGGAAGAATGAACCTGGACCACTTTCTTACACCATACACAAAAATAAACTCAAAATGGATGAAAGACCTCAATGTAAGACAGGAAGCCATCAAAATCCTCGAGGAGAAAGCAGGCAAAAACTTCTCTGATCTTTCCCGCAGCAACGTCTTACTCAACATGCCTCCAGAGGCAAGGGGAACAAAAGCAAAAATGAACTATTGGGACCTCATCAAAATAAAAAGCTGCACAGCAAAGGAATCCATCAGCAAAACTAAAAGGCGACCGACAGAATGGGAGAAGATATTTGCAAATGACATATCAGATAAAGGGTTAGTATCCAAAATCTATAAAGAACTTATTAAACTCAACACCCCAAAAAACAAATAATCCAGTGAAGAAATGGGCAAAAGACATGAATAGACACTTGTCCAAAGAAGACATCCAGAGGGCCAACCAACACATGAAAAAATGCTCCACATCACTCATCATCAGGGAAATACAAATCAAAACCACAATGAGATACCAACTTACACCTGTCAGCATGGCTAACATTAACACCTCAGGCAACAACAGATGTTGGTGAGGATGCGGGGAAAGGGAACTCTTTTGCATTGTTGGTGACAATGCAAGCTGGTGCAGCCACTCTGGAAAACAGTATGGATGTTCCTCAAAAAACTAAAAATAGAACTACCCTACGACCCAGCAATTGCACTACTAGGCATTTATCCAAGGAATGAAGGTGTGTGTTTCAAAGGGACACATGCACCCCTATGTTTTTAGCAGTAGTATCAACAATATCCAAAGTATGGAAAGAGCCCAAATGTCCATCAATGGATGAATGGATAAAGAAAATGTGGTATACATATACAATGGAGTATTACTCAGCCACCAAAAAGAATGAAATCTTGCCATTTGCAACTACGTGGATGGAACTGGAGGGTATTATGCTAAGTGAAATTAGTCAGTCAGAGAAAGACAAAAATCATATGACTTCACTCATATGAGGACTTTAAGAGACAAAACAGATGAACATAAGGGAAGGGAAACAAAAATAATATAAAAACAGAGAGGGGGACAAAACAAAAAGACTCATAAATATGGAGAACAAACTGAGGGTTGCTGGAGTGGTTGTGGTAGGGGAGATGGGCTAAATCGGTAAGGGATATTAAGGAATCTACTGAAACAATTGTTGCACTATATGCTAAGTAATTTGGATGTAAATTTTAAAAAATAAAAGATAAAGTTAAATCCCCCCCCCAAAAAAATTCCCCAACAAAAATTAAACGACTTTGTGACCACTAAACCAGTCCTGCAAGAGATTTTAAGGGGGACTCTCTGAGGGGAGAAAAGACAAAAAAAAAAAAAAACAAAAGCAGCAAAGACTACAAAGGACCAGAGAACATTACCAGAAACTCCACTCTACAGGCAACACAATAGCAATAAATTCATATCTTTCAATACTTACTCTAAACATCAATGGATTAATGCTCCAATCAAAATACATAGGGTAACAAAATGGAGAAGAAAACAACATCCATCTATATGCTGTTTACAAGAGATCCATTTTAGACCTAAGGACACCTTCAGATTGAAAATATGGAAATGGAAAACCATCCATCATACTAATGGTCGACAAAAGAAAGCCAAAGTAGCCATACTTATATCAGACAATCTAGACTTTAAAATAAAGGCTGCAACGAGATGAATAAGGGCATCATACTAATGGTCGACAAAAGAAAGCCAAAGTAGCCATACTTATATCAGACAATCTAGACTTTAAAATAAAGGCTGCAACGAGATGAATAAGGGCATTATATGAAGAACTAGTAATTATAAACATTTATGCCCCCAAAATGACAGAACCCAAATATATAAATCAATCACAAACATAAAGAAACTCATTGGTAATAATACCACAATGGTAGGGAACTTGAATACCCCACTTACAACAATGTACTGATCATCTAAACAGGAAATCAACAAGGTAACAATGGCTTTGAATGACACACTGGGCTGGATGGACATAACAGATATATTCAGACATATCATCCTAAAGCAGCAGAATATACATTCTTCTCCCAAGCACATGGAATGTTCTCCAGAATAGATCATATACTGGGACATAAATCAGCCCGCAACAATACAAAAAGATTAAGATCATACTCAGCATAATTTCAGACCAGAATGCTATGAAACTCCAAATCAACCACAAGAAAAAAAATTATAAAGGTAACAAATATTGGAGACTAAAGAGCATCCTGCTAAAGAATTAAAGGGCTCACCAAGAAGTTAAAGAGGAAATTAAAAAGTACATGTAAGCCAATGAAAATGATAACACGACAGCCCAAAACCTCTGGCACACAACAAAGGGGGTCACAAAAGGGAAGTATATGGCAATCCAGGCCTTCCTAAAGAAAGAAGAAAGGTCTCAGATACACAACCTAACCTTACAGCTTAAAGAGCTGGAAAAGAACAGCAAATAAAACCCAAAACCAGCAGAAGACAGGAGATAATAAAGATTAGAGCAGAAATCAATGCTATAGAAACCAAAAAACCAAACCAAACCAAACCAAACCAAACAAAACAAAACAAAACAAAAATAACAGTAGAACAGATCAAAGAAACCAGGAGCTGGTTCTTTGAAAGAGTTAACAAAAAAGATAAGCCCCTAGCCAGTTTGATCAAAAATAAAAAGGAAAGTATCCAAATAAATAAAATCAAGAATGAAAGAAGAGAGATCACAACCAACACAGCAGAAATACAAACAATAATAAGAGAATATTATGAGCAGTTATACGCCAATAAAATGGTCAATCTGGAAGAAATGGACAAATTCCTAGAAACATATATACTGTCAGCACTGAAAAAGGAAGAAATAGAAAATTTGAACAGACCCATAACTGGTAAAGAAATCAAATTAGTAATCAAAAGTCTCTCAAAAAAACAAGAGTCCAGGGTCATATGGCTTTCCACGGGAAATTCTTCCAAACATTTTTTTTTAATTTTTTTTCAACGTTTATTTATTTTTGGGACAGAGAGAGACAGAGCATGAATGGGGGAGGGGCAGAGAGAGAGGGAGACACAGAATCGGAAACAGGCTCCAGGCTCTGAGCCATCAGCCCAGAGCCTGACGCGGGGCTCGAACTCACGGACCGCGAGATCGTGACCTGGCTGAAGTCGGACGCTTAACCGACTGTGCCACCCAGGTGCCCCTCTTCCAAACATTTAAGGAAGAGTTAACACCTATTCTCTTGAAGCTGTTCAAAAAAAATAGAAATGGAAGGAAAACTTCCAAACATCCTATGAGGCCAGCATTACCTTGATTCCAAAACCAGACAAAGATCCCACTAAAAAGAACTATAGTCCAATTTCCCTGATGAACATGGATGCAAAAATCCTCAGCAAGACATCAGCCAACTGGTTCCAACAATACATCAAAAAATATATATATTCACCACGACCAAATGGGATTTATACCTGGGATGCAGGGCTGGTTCAACATCCACAAAACAATCAATGTGGTACATCACATCAATAAAAGAAAGGACGAGAAGCACAGAATCCTCTCCATAGATGCAGAGAAAACATTTGACAAAATACAGCAACCGTTCTTGATAAAAACCCTCAAGAAAGTAGGGATAGAGGGATCATGCTTCAAGACCATGAAAGCTATATATGAAAGACCCACTGCTAATATCATCCTCAATGGGGAAAAACTGAGAGCTTTCCCCCTAAGGTCAGGAACAAGACAGGGATGTCCACTCTTGCCACTGTTATTCAACATAGTATTGGAAGTCTCAGTAATCAGGCAACACAAAGAACTATAAGGCATCCAAATCGGTCAGGAAGAGGTCAAATTTCACTCTGCAGATGACATGGTACTCTATATGGAAAACCCAAAATATTACACCAAACAACTGCTAGAACTGATTCATGAATTCAGCAAAGTTGCAGGGTATAAAATCAATGCACAGAAATCGGTTGCATTCCGATTGCATAAACCAATAATGAAGCGACAGAATGAGAAATCAAGGAACCGATCCCATTTACAATTGCACCAAAAACAATAAAATACCTAGGAATAAATCTAACCAAAGAGGTGAAAAATATATACACTGAAAAATATAGAAGGCTTTTGAAAGAACTGGAATAAGTCACAAAGAAATGGAAAAACATTCCATGCTCTTAGATAGGAAGAGCAAATATTGTTAAAATGCCCATACTACCCAAAGCAATCTACAACTCAATGCAATACCTATCAAACTAACACCAGCATTCTTCACAGAGCCATATAAAACAATTCTAAAATTCGTATGGAATCACAAAAGACCCTGAGTAGCCAAAGTGATGTTGAAAAAGAAAACCAAAGCAGGAGGGATCACAATCCCAGACTTATCCTCTACTACATAGCTGTAATCCTCAAGATAGTATGGTATTGGCACAAAAACAGACACATAGATCAATAGAATAAAACAGGGAACCCAGAACTAGACCCACAAGTGTATGGTCAACTAATCTTTGACAAAGAAGGAAAGAGTATCCAATGGAAAACAGACAGTCTCTTTAGCAAATGGTGCTGGGAGAACTGGACAGCTACATGCAGAAGAATGAAACTGGAGCACTTTCTTACACTATACATCAAAATTAACTCAAAATGGATGAAGGACCTAAATGTGAGACAGGAAACCACAAAAACTATAGAGGAGAAAACAGGCAACAACATCTTTGACCTCACCAAGAAGTTAAAGAGCACACAGCAATTTCTTACTCGGCAGGTTTCCAAAGGCAAGGGAATTAAAAGCAAAAATGAACTATTGGGACCTCATCAAGATAAAAAGCTTCTGCACTGTGGATTGCTAGAGGTAAGAGTGACTGGTGCCACTCCCACTGCTACACCTTGCTTCTTGGATCCATGAAACTTGGCTGTGGGAAAAACAGCAACATACTGAATGTTGATTCAGAGTATATATGCCCTTTATTTATAACATTGCCTTAGTCTCACAAAGTACTGTCATCTACCTGGCACTGTAACTAAGTCTTAAAGAGGCCATTCCACTCTTCTGTCATGGCAACTGATTCAGGATGGTGGAAAACATGGTATGATTATGAATTTCATGAACATGGAATCATTGATACATTTCATTTCCTGTGACATGATGAGTTCCTTGATCAGAAGCAATGTTGTTGGAATAGCATAATGGTGAGCAAGGCATTCATTAAGTTTTCAGAAGGTAATTTTGGCAAAAGCATCACATACAGGGAATGAAAATATGTACCTAGAGTATGTGTATATTTCAATAAGAATGAAACACTACCTTGGGGCACCTGGGTGGCTGAGGTGGTTAAACATCTGACTCTTGATCTTGGATCAGGTCATAATCTTAGTTCATGAGATGCAACCCTGCATCAGGTTCTGTGCTGACAGCACAAACCTGCTGGGGATTCTCTCTCTCCCTCATCTCTACCCCTCCCCCACTCACACACAATATTTCTCTCAAAATAAATTTAAAAAACATTAAAATATTTAAAAAAAAAGAAAAAAATGAAACACTACCTCTGCTGTGATGGAGTCTAATGGAATCAAGTTGCCACCAGCTTGCTGGCTGAACACCCTGGGAAATGATGCCATATAAGAGAATCCGTGTTGGCCTCTATGGCTGGTAAATGGTCACTCAGCAGTAGCCATAAGCATATTGGCCTTTTTGAGCATAAATCCATGTTGTTGGGCCCATGATATCTTCCATCCCTGCAAACATGGACACTGCATCCATGAGCCCATTGAGTGATGATGGGTGGCAGGGGAAAACATTGACTGCTATCCATAGAATGGGTCATCATATCCACTATATTGTTAGAATGATCCTCCTCTGATAAGGGAACCCTTTGTTGAGCATTTACATGGGACTCAAATATTTTCACATTTTGCCCATTCAAAAAGATCTAACTGGTTCCAGCTGCTTCTTCTCCCTCCACTGCCATCAATCACCAAGGATCATCTATCCCTTGGTGCAGACAAAAAAGCAAGTAGCAATTGGTCAGGAGAATAGCACCAAAAGAATTGCAGACATGTTTTGAATATGACAGTGTTGAGCTGAATGCAAAATGAACTTTGTTATCTACCACCAAAGGCAGAAAGTGGAAAATGCCCTGCACTATATTGGCTGTCTGGTTTAACTTGCACCAAACAAAATTTTATGTCAAAGTCTGGTTATCATCAAGATACCAGATAGGTGTTGGAAGATGGCGGCTTAGGAGGACGCTGGGCTCACCGCGCATCCTGCTGATCACTTAGATTCCACCTACACCTGCCTAAATAACCCAGAAAACCGCCAGAGGATTAGCAGAACGGAGTCACCAGACCCAAGAGCAGACGAGAGGCCCACGGAAGAGGGTAGGAAGGGCGGCGAGGCGGTGCGCGCTCCATGGACTGGCGGGAGGGAGCCGGGGCGGAGGGGCGGATCGCCAGCCAAGCAGAGCCCCCGATCCCGGCTTGCAAAAGCGAAGGGGCCTGAAGGACTGTGTTACCACAGCAAGCGCGACTTAGCGTCTGGGAGGTCATAAGTTAACAGCTCTGCTTGGAAAGCGGGAAGGCTGGAGGACAAAGGGAGGGTGAGCTGCGGAGCCCCCGGATGACAGAGCTCAGTTTGGTGGGGAACAAAGGCGCTCGCCAGCGCCATCTCCCCCGCCCATCCCCCAGCCAAAATCCCAAAGGGAACCGGTTCCGGCCAGGGAAATTGCTCGCTCCGCACAAACACCCAACTCTGTGCTTCTGTGGAGCCAAACCTCCACAGCGGATCTGACTCCCTCCCACAGCCACAGGGCCCCTCCTGAAGTGGATCACCTAAGGAGAATCTAGCTAAGCCTGCCCCCCCTGCCGCCATGCCCCTTGCCTACCCACCCCAGCTAATACGCCAGATCCTCAGCATCACAAGCCTGGCAGTGTGCAAGTAGCCCAGACGGGCCACGCCACCCCACAATGAATGCTGCCCCTAGGAGAGGGGAAGAGAAGGCACACACCAGTCTGACTGTGGCCCCAGCGGTGGGCTGGGGGCAGACATCAGGACTGACTGCGGCCCCACCCACCAACTCCAGTTATATACCACAGCACAGGGGAAGTGCCCTGCAGGTCCTCACCACACCAGGGACTATCCAAAATGACCAAGTGGAAGAATTCCCCTCAGAAGAATCTCCAGGAAATAACAACAGCTAATGAGCTGATCAAAAAGGATTTAAATAATATAACAGAAAGTGAATTTAGAATAATAGTCATAAAATTAATCGCTGGGCTGGAAAACAGTATACAGGACAGCAGAGAATCTCTTGCTACAGAGATCAAGGGACTAAGGAACAGTCACGAGGAGCTGAAAAACGCTTTAAAGGAAATGCAAAACAAAATGGAGACCACCACAGCTCGGATGGAAGAGGCAGAGGAGAGAATAGGTGAGCTAGAAGATAAAGTTATGGAAAAAGAGGAAGCTGAGAAAAAGAGAGATAAAAAAATCCAGGAGTATGAGGGGAAAATTAGAGAACTAAGTGATACACTAAAAAGAAATAATATACGCATAATTGGTATCCCAGAGGAGGAAGAGAGAGGGAAAGGTGCTGAAGGGGTACTTGAAGAAATAATAGCTGAGAACTTCCCTGAACTGGGGAAGGAAAAAGGCATTGAAATCCAAGAGGCACAGAGAACTCCCTTCAGACGTAACTTGAATCGATCTTCTACACGACATATCATAGTGAAACTGGCAAAATACAAGGATAAAGAGAAAATTCTGAAAGCAGCAAGGGGTAAACGTGCCCTCACATATAAAGGGAGACCTATAAGACTCGTGACTGATCTCTCTTTTGAAACTTGGCAGGCCAGAAAGAATTGGCACGAGATTTTCAGGGTGCTAGACAGCAAAAATATGCAGCCGAGAATCCTTTATCCAGCAAGTCTGTCATTTAGAATAGAAGGAGAGATAAAGGTCTTCCCAAACAAACAAAAACTGAAGGAATTTGTCACCACTAAACCAGCCCTAAAAGAGATCCTAAGGGGGACCCTGTGAGACAAAGTACCAGAGATATCACTACAAGCATAAAACATACATCACAATGACTCTAAACCCGTATCTTTCTATAATAACACTGAATGTAAATGGATTAAATGTGCCCACCAAAAGATATAGGGTATCAGAATGGATAAAAAAACAAGACCCATCTATTTGCTGTCTACAAGAGACTCATTTTAGACCTGAGGACACCTTTAGATTCAGAGTGAGGGGATGGAGAACTATTTATCATGCTACTGGAAGCCAGAAGAAAGCTGGAGTAGCGATATTTATATCAGACAAACTAGACTTTAAATTAAAGGCTGTAACAAGAGATGAAGAAGGACATTATATAATAGTTACAGAGTCTATCCATCAGGAAGAGCTAACAATTATAAATGTCTATGCGCCGAATACCGGAGCCCCCAAATATATAAAACAATTACTCATAAACATAAGCAACCTTATTGATAAGAATGTGGTAATTGCAGGGGACTTTAACACCCCACTTACAGAAATGGATAGATGATCTAGACACACGGTCAATAAAGAAACAAGGGCCCTGAATGAGACATTGGATCAGATGGACTTGACAGATATATTTAGAACTCTGCATCCCAAAGCAACAGAATATACTTTCTTCTCGAGTGCACATGGAACATTCTCCAAGATAGATCATATACTGGGTCACAAAACAGCCCTTCATAAGTTTACAAGAATTGAAATTATACCATGCATACTTTCAGACCACAATGCTATGAAGCTTGAAATCAACTACAGGAAAAAGTCTGGAAAACCTCCAAAAGCATGGAGGTTAAAGAACACCCTACTAACGAATGAGTGGGTCAACCAGGCAATTAGAGAAGAAATCAAAAAATATATGGAAACAAACGAAGATGAAAATACAACAATCCAAACGCTTTGGGACGCAGCGAAGGCAGTCCTGAGAGGAAAATACATTGCAATCCAGGCCTATCTCAAGAAACAAGAAAAATCCTAAATACAAACTCTAAGAGCACACCTAAAGGAAATAGAAGCAGAACAGCAAAGGCAGCCTAAACCCAGCAGAAGAAGAGAAACAATAAAGATCAGAGCAGAAATAAACGATATAGAATCTAAAAAAACTGTAGAGCAGGTCAACGAAACCAAGAGTTGGTTTTTTGAAAAAATAAACAAAATTGACAAACCTCTAGCCAGGCTTCTCAAAAAGAAAAGGGAGATGACCCAAATAGATAAAATCATGAATGAGAATGGAATTATTACAACCAATCCCTCAGAGATACAAACAATTATCAGGGAATACTATGAAAAATTATATGCCAACAAATTGGACAACCTGGAAGAAATGGACAAATTCCTGAACACCCACACTCTTCCAAAACTCAATCAGGAGGAAAGAGAAAGCTTGAACAGACCCATAACCAGCGAAGAAATTGAATCGGTTATCAAAAATCTCCCAATAAGATTCCAGGACCAGATGGCTTCCCAGGGGAGTTCTACCAGACATTTAAAGCAGAGATAATACCTATCCTTCTCAAGCTATTCCAAGAAAAAGAAAGGGAAGGAAAACTTCCAGACTCATTCTATGAAGCCAGTATTACTTTGATTCCTAAACCAGACAGAGACCCAGTAAAAAAAGAGAACTACAGGCCAATATCCCTGATGAATATGGATGCCAAAATTCTCAATAAGATACTAGCAAATCGAATTCAACAGCACATAAAAAGAATTATTCACCATGATCAAGTGGGATTCATTCCTGGGATGCAGGGCTGGTTCAACATTCGCAAATCAATCAACGTGATACATCACATTAACAAAAAAAAAAGAGAAGAACCATATGATCCTGTCAATCGATGCAGAAAAGGCCTTTGACAAAATCCAGCACCCTTTCTTAATAAAAACCCTTGAGAAAGTCGGGATAGAAGGAACATACTTAAAGATCATAAAAGCCATTTATGAAAAGCCCACAGCTAACATCATCCTCAACGGGGAAAAACTGAGAGCTTTTTCCCTGAGATCAGGAACACGACAGGGATGCCCACTCTCACCGCTGTTGTTTAACATAGTGCTGGAAGTTCTAGCATCAGCAATCAGACAACAAAAGGAAATCAAAGGCATCAAAATTGGCAAAGAGGAAGTCAAGCTTTCGCTTTTTGCAGATGACATGATATTATACATGGAAAATCCGATAGACTCCACCAAAAGTCTGCTAGAACTGATACATGAATTCAGCAAAGTTGCAGGATACAAAATCAATGTACAGAAATCAGTTGCATTCTTATACACTAACAACGAAGCCACAGAAAGACAAATAAAGAAACTGATCCCATTCACAATTGCACCAAGAAGCATAAAATACCTAGGAATAAATCTAACCAAAGATGTAAAGGATCTGTATGCTGAAAACTATAGAAAGCTTATGAAGGTAATTGAAGAAGATTTAAAGAAATGGAAAGACATTCCCTGCTCATGGATTGGAAAAATAAATATTGTCAAAATGTCAATACCACCCAAAGCTTTCTCCACATTCAATGCAATCCCAATCAAAATTGCACCAGCATTCTTCTCGAAATTAGAACAAGCAATCCTAAAATTCATATGGAACCACAAAAGGCCCCGAATAGCCAAAGGAAGTTTGAAGAAGAAGACCAAAGCAGGAGGCATCACAATCCCAGACTTTAGCCTCTACTACAAAGCTGTCATCATCAAGACAGCATGGTATTGGCACAAAAACAGACACACAGACCAATGGAATAGAATAGAAACCCCAGAACTAGACCCACAAACGTATGGCCAACTCATCTTTGACAAAGCAGGAAAGAACATCCAATGGAAAAAAGACAGCCTCTTTAACAAATGGTGCTGGGAGAACTGGACAGCAACATGCAGAAGGTTGAAACTAGACCACTTTCTCACACCATTTACAAACATAAACTCAAAATGGATAAAGGACCTAAATGTGAGACAGGAAACCATCAAAACCTTAGAGGAGAAAGCAGGAAAAGACCTCTCTGACCTCAGCCGTAGCAATCTCTTACTCGACACATCCCCAAAGGCAAGGGAATTAAAAGCAAAAGTGAATTACTGGGACCTTATGAAGATAAAAAGCTTCTGCACAGCAAAGGAAACAACCAACAAAACTAAAAGGCAACCAACGGAATGGGAAAAGATATTTGCAAATGACATATCGGACAAAGGGCTAGTATCTAAAATCTATAAAGAGCTCACCAAACTCCACACCCGAAAAACAAATAACCCAGTGAAGAAATGGGCAGAAAACATGAATAGACACTTCTCTAAAGAAGACATCCAGATGGCCAACAGGCACATGAAAAGATGTTCAGCGTCGCTCCTTATCAGGGAAATACAAATCAAAACCACACTCAGGTATCACCTCACGCCAGTCAGAGTGGCTAAAATGAACAAATCAGGAGACTATAGATGCTGGAGAGGATGTGGAGAAACGGGAACCCTCTTGCACTGTTGGTGGGAATGCAAATTGGTGCAGCCGCTCTGGAAAACAGTGTGGAGGTTCCTCAGAAAATTAAAAATAGACCTACCCTATGACCCAGCAATAGCACTGCTAGGAATTTATCCAAGGGATACAGGAGTACTGATGCATAGGGGCACTTGTACCCCAATGTTCATAGCAGCACTCTCAACAATAGCCAAATTATGGAAAGAGCCTAAATGTCCATCCACTGATGAATGGATAAAGAAATTGTGGTATATATACACAATGGAATACTATGTGGCAATGAGAAAAAATGAAATATGGCCTTTTGTAGCAACGTGGATGGAACTGGAGAGTGTGATGCTAAGTGAAATAAGCCATACAGAGAAAGACAGATACCATATGGTTTCACTCTTATGTGGATCCTGAGAAACTTAACAGGAACCCATGGGGGAGGGGAAGGAAAAAAAAAAAAAAGGACGTTAGAGTGGGAGAGAGCCAAAGCATAAGAGACTGTTAAAAACTGAGAACAAACTGAGGGTTGATGGGGGGTGGGAGGGAGGGGAGGGTGGGTGATGGGTATTGAGGAGGGCACCTTTTGGGATGAGCACTGGGTGTTGTATGGAAACCAATTTGTCAATAAATTTCATATATATAAAAAAAATTAAAAAAATTACTGATTCTAGACAACGAGTAAATATTTTTCTATTATATTTTTGGCTGATATGTTCCATGCAGTGCTCTTTTGTGTTATTATCAGCCAATCAATAATGATGCTATCTGCTAGGAATGCCTGAGAACACTCTCTTAGGCCCATATTACCTATTATGAGCTCCCAGTAACATTTCCCCAAATGGAACCAACATTGTAGTTGGACCAGAAGTAGTGGTTCTTTTTTTTTTTTTGCCTTTTTTTCTTGTATTTAAATCCAAGTTAGTTAACATATAATGTAATAGTGATTTAAGAAATAGAATTTAGTGATTCATCACTTACATATAACACTCAGTGCTCGTCCCAATAATAGTCCTCCTTAATGTCCCTCACCCCTTTAGCCTTTCCCCCCAACCCAACACCTCACCAGAAACCTTCAGTTTGTTCTTTATTTAAAAGTCCCTTATGGTTTGTCTCCATCCTGATTTTAGCTTATTTTTGCTTCCCTCACTCTATGTTCATCTGTTTTGTTTCATAAAAATTAACATTTTTTGTATATTTTGGATAAACACTAGTGAAATTTCTGGGTCATAGGGTAGCACATTTTTAATTTTTTGAGGACCCTACATATTGTTTTCCAGAATGGCTGCACCAGTTTGCATTCCCACCAGCAGTGAAAAAGAGATCCTCTTTCTCTGCATCCTCACCAACATCTGTTGTTTCCTGAGTGTTAATTTTAGCCTTTCTGACAAGTGTGAGGTGGTATCTCGTTGTGGTTTTGATTTTGTTTTCCTGATGATGAGTGATGTTGAACATCTTTTCATGTGTCTGTTATCCATCTGGATGTCTTCTTTGGAAAGGTGTCTATTCATTCTTTCTACCCATTTCCTCACTGGATTATTCTTTTGGGTGTTGATTTATCTGTTCTTTTTTTTTTTTTAATTTTTTTTTTCAACGTTTATTTATTTTTGCGACAGAGAGAGACAGAGCATGAACGGGGGAGGGGCAGAGAGAGAGGGAGACACAGAATCGGAAACAGGCTCCAGGCTCTGAGCCATCAGCCCAGAGCCTGACGCGGGGCTCGAACTCCCGGACCGCGAGATCGTGACCTGGCTGAAGTCGGACGCTTAACCGACTGCGCCACCCAGGCGCCCCGATTTATCTGTTCTTTAGATGACTTGGGTGTTATTTATAGATTTTGTATACTAACCTTTTATCTGGTATGTCATTTGCAAATATCTTCTCCCATTTCATTGGTTACATTTTGGTTTTGCTTATTGTCTCCTCTATGCAGAAGATTTTTATCATGTTGAAGTCCCAATAGTTCATTTTTGCTTTTGTTTCCCTTGCCTCTGGAGACATGTCAAGTAAGAAGTTGCTGTGGCCGAGATCAAACATATTGTTGCCTGTTTTCTCCTCTAGGATTTTGATAGCTTCCTATAGTACATTCAGATCTTTCATCCATTTCGAGTTTATTTTTGTGTATGGTGTTAGAAAGTGGTCCATGTTAATTATTCTGCATGTCGCTGTCCCGTTGTCCCAACACCATTTGCTGAAGAGACTGTGTCCAACCCCCTTCCTTTGGATATTGTTTTGGATAAATATCTTTGGATATTCTTTCCTGTTTTGTCAAAGATTGATATGCCATATGTTTGTGGGTCAATTTATGGATTCTATATTCTGTTCCACTGATCTAAGTGTCCACTTTTATGCCAGTACCATACTGTCTTGATGATTACAGCTTTGTTATACAGCTTGAAGTCCATAATTGTGATGCCAGCAGCCATAGCTTTCTTTTTCAACATTATTTTGGCTATTCTCAGTGTTTTGTGGTTCCATACAAATTTCAGAATTGTTTGTTATAATTGCAAAAAATGTTGGTGCTATTTTGATTGGGATTACATTGAATGTGTAGACTGCTTTGGGTAGTATTGACATTTTAACAATATTTGTTCTTTCAATGGATGAGCATGGAATGTTTTTCCATTTCTTTGTGCCGTCTTCCAGTTCTTTCATAGCCTTCTATAGTTTTCAGTGTATAGATATTTCACTCTTTGGTTGGCTTTATTCCTTGGTATTTTATGATTTTGGTGCAATTATAAATGGGATAGATTCTTTGATTTCTCTTTCTGCTGTTTCATTATTGGCATATAGAAATGCAACAGATGTTTGTACATTGATTTTATATCCTCCAACTTTGCAGAATTCATATATCAGTTCTAGCAGTTTTTTGGTGGAGGCTTTTGGGTTTTCCAGGTAGACTTTCATGTCAACTGTGAAAAGTGAATGTTTGACCTCTCCCTTGCAAATTTGGATGACTTTTATTTATTTTTGTTGTCTAATTGCTGAGGCTAAGACTTCCAACACTATGTTGAATAACAGTGGTGAGAGTGGTAAGAGTGTCGTGTTCCTGATCATAGGAGGAAGCTCTCAGTTTTCCCCATTGAGAATGATATTAGCTGTGGGTATTCTGTATATGGACTTTGTGATTGAAATATGTTCCTTGAATCCCTACTTTCTCAAGGATTGTTATCAAGAAATGATGCTGTATTTTGTCAAATGCTTTTTCTGCCTCTTGAGAGGATCATGTGGTTCTTATCCTTTCTTTTATTAATGTGATGTATTGCATTGATTGATTTGCAAATATAGAACCAGCCCTGCATCCCAGGAATAAATTCCACTTGTCTAGGTGAATAATTCTTTTAAAGTATTGTCCAATCTGGTTTGCTAGTATCTTGTTGAGGATTTTTGCATCCATGTTCATCAGGGAAATTTTTCTGTCGTTCTTTTTTTAGTGTTGTCTTTGTATGTTTTTGGGAATTAAAATAATGCTGACCTTGTAGAATGAGTTTGTAAGTTTTCCTTGCATTTATGTTTTTTGGAACAGCTTCAAAAGAAGCAGTGTTAACTCTACACTAAATTTTTGATAAAATTTCCCTGGTAAGCCTTCTGGCCCTGGACTTCTGTTTTTTGGGGAGAATTTTGATTACTGATTCATTTTTTTTTTTTTACTGGGTTTGGGTCTGTTAAAATTTTCTAATTTCTTCCTGTTATAGTTTTTGTAGTTTATATGTTTCTAGGAATTTACCCATTCCCTCCAGATTGCCCAATTTGTTGGGTTATATTTTCATATAATATTCTTTTATAATTGTATTTCTGTGGTGTTGGTTATGATCTCTCCTCTTTCACGAGTGATTTTATTTATTTGAATCCTTTCCTTTTTCTTTTTGACCAATGTAGCTAGCGGTGTATCAATTAATTCTATCAAAGGAAGAGCTTCTTGTTTCATCAGTCTGTACTAGTAGGCTTTTGTTTTTGTTTTTTTATTTTTTTATAACACTGATTTCTGCTCTAATTTTTATTATTCTCCTTCTTCTATTGTTTTTGGGCTTTATTTCCTGTTCTTTTTCCAGATGTTTTAAGTGTAAGGTTAGGTTGTGTATTTGAAGCTTTTTTTTCCTTCTTTAGGAAGACCTGCCTTCCTATATACTTCCCTCTTACGACCATCTTTACAGCATCCCAGAGATTTGGTGTTTTTGTGTTTTAATTTTCATGGCTTCCATGTACTTTTAAACTTCCTCCTTAATTTCTTGATTAATCTATTCATTCTACAGTAGGATGTTCTTTAATCTCCAATTATTCACGGTCTTTCCAATTTTTTCTTGTGGTTCATTTTGAGTTTCATACCATTGTGGTCTGAAAAAATGCAAGATATGATCTTGATCTTTTTGTACTTGTTGAGGACTGATTTGTGAACCAGTAAGTGTTTTTTCCTGGAGAATGTACCATGTGTACTCAAAAAGAACGTTTATTCTGCTATTTTAGGATGAAAGTTTCTGAATATATCTGTTAAGTACATCTGGTCCAGTGTGTCATTCAAAGCTATTGTTTCCTTGTTGATTTTCTGTTTAGATGATCTGTCCATTGCTGTAAGTGGGGTGTTGAAGTCTCCTACTATTATGATATTATTATCAATGAGTTTCTTTATGTTTGTGATTAATTGATTTATATATTTGGGTGCTTCCACGTTGGGCAGATAAGTATTTACAGTAGTTAGTTCTTCTTGGTAGGTAGAACCCTTAATTATGATATAATGCCCTTCTTCATTTCTTATTACAGTCTTTATTTTAAAATCTAGTTTGTCTGATATAAGTATGGCTACTCCAGCTTTCCTTTGATGATCATTAGCATGATAGATGGTTCTCCATCCACTTACTTTCAATCTGCAGGTGTCTTTAGGTCTAAAATGTGTCTCTTGTAAGCAGCATATGGATGGGCCTTGTTTTCTAATCCATTCTGATACCCTGTGTCTTTCGATTGGAACATTTAGTCCATTTACATTTAGAGTGAGAACTGAAAGATAGGAATTTAGTGCCATTGTGTTGCCTGTTGAGTTGGTGTTTCTGTTGATGCTTTCCAGTCCTTTCTAGTCTTTTTTGCTTTTGGTATTTTTCGTTTTATTTTGTCTTTTCTCCACTCAAAGACCCACCCTTAAAATTTCTTGCAGGGCCGGTTTAGTGATCATGACCTCCTTTAGCTTTGTTTGGGAAATTCTTTTTGTATCCTTCTATTTGGAATGACATTCTTGCTGGATAAAGAATTATTGACTGCATATTTTTCTGATTCAGCATGTTGAATATATCCTGCCAAGTTTCTGTGGATAATCTCTTTGCTTATAGAATACATACTTTTTCCCTTGCTGCTTTCATAATTTTTTTCCTAGTCTGTGTATTCTGTGATTTGACTATGATATGACTTCGTGATTGTTAGATTTGTTGAATCTAATGGGAGTTCTCTTTGCTTCTTGGATTTTGATGTTTGTGTCCTCCCTCAGAATAAGAAAGTTTTCCATTCCACTTCACTCACATAAACCTTCTGCCCCTTTTTGTTTCTTTTCAACTTCTCGGACTCCTATGATTTGTATGGTATTCCTTTTTAATAAGTCACTGAGTTCTCCAAGTCTTGTACACTGATTTTGACTGGTTTTAACTGGTTTTGACTTTATTTCCCTCTTTTTTTTTCTGGTACATTTTTCTCCATAATTTTATCTTCTATGTTGCTTATTCACTGCTCTGCTTCACTCATCCTTGCCATCGTGACATACATTCCAGATTGCATCTTGGTTGTAAGCATTTTTAATTTTGATCCGATTAGAATTTATTTCTTTTTTTCTCCACAGAAAGGGATTCTCCTGTCTTCCATGCTTTTTTTTAAACCCCAGCTAGTACTCTTTTTATCAAGGTTCTAAATTTGACATCACACTTACATTTGTGTTAATTAAGTCCCTGGCTGTCATTTCTTCCTGTTCTTTCTTTTGGTGTGAATTCCTTCATTTTGTCATTTTGGAGGAAGAAAAAAATTAACAAAATAAAAAACAAAAATTAAAGAATTAAAAACAAAACACAAAATCAAATAAAGAAAGCTATATCCTAGGTGTGTTTCAGTCTGCTTGTTCAAAGAATCTTGATAGAACAGAGAAAAAGGGAAAGAAAAGAAAAAAAAGGTAAGAAAAATTTAAAAAAACCCTATAGAATAAAAGAACAAAAATGAAGCAGAATAAAACATTAAAAAAATTTTAAAAACTAAAGTAATAAAATTTTCTCTTTCTGTATCCAAGAAAGGGAAAGAAAAGAAAGAAATAAGAAAGAAAACAACTTAATCAAAAACAAGCAAAGAAAATGAACAAATAAATGACCTCACAAGCAGAATGTAACCCAGAGGAAGTTACATTATTTTCCCTATTACTGAAAGTATGAAGCACTCTATAGTCTGTATGATAAGCAGGTGAAGTGACTTGTGCTGGTCTTCTGGGGGAATGTGCTTAGAAGGCGCAGTTGGGCAGGACTTGACGTAGTGGCTCCATTCTCCACCAGGAGGTGCTGCTTAGCTTACTGGGGTGGATTGATATGCATGCATGTGCAGGGCAGAGGTGGAAATGGCTTCACCCAGCTCCCCAGTCTATTGTGCAGGAACTTCAGGTTCTCACTGACTGGTGACCAAGCACTCCTCCTTTGTCTAAGGCCTCCATCCACTCCCCGCCTCTACCTTGTCTGTGTCAAAGCTGTCTGCCTGCCTGCCAGTCAGCACCTTCCTCCAGAGTTTTACCTCAGATGGGGTTGTGTTTCAAAGCCCCACATTTCAGAGACCCTTGCGGTTTAGACCCATGCCAACACTCTATGGAGGTTCTTGCTGAGCAATGGCTAAGTGCACCAGAAAATGTCACGTGATCATTCAGTGGCAGAGATTCAGAGATTATGGCAAATCACAACACACAGCTAGTGCAAAGTTCTGTTGCACTCTGAAGTCTTTTTCCCAATATCAGCAAACATGGCTACTCTCTGTGGTCTGCTGGGAATTTTGCCTATGGGGAGGCCCTATGGCCTGCACCAAATGCACTTCAAACAGGAGAACTGATTCTTCCCATGTTGTACACGGATCCCTCAGACTGTGTGGCCTGCTCCTTGGAATTAGCTCAATTTCCTCACCAGAGCACCACCAGGCACTGCACTCCAAAACTACAGACTCTGTTCTCCACTGTTTATAGAATCCTGGTGGTATTGAAACCCTCTCCTTTCTCCAAGTCAATGGTTTTAGGGAACATATTTCTTGTTCAGTGCCTTGTGTTTTCATTCTTTCTCTTTCTCTCCAGCAACTTTTGGGAGAGTGATTTTCTTTCACAATCACAATGCACTGTACTATCTCCCCTTTCACTTTCTCTCTCTTTCTTCTCTCCATGAAAACTGCTCTGTACCATCTATATACTTTTTTCTCCCCCATGTACAAGCAAAGTTCTGTGGCTCCAGTTACACAGATTGTTGTGTTAATCCTCAGATCAATTTCCTAGGTGTTCAAAATGGTATGGTTCTGATTTAGCTGCATTTCAGGGACAAGACAAGCTCAGGGTCTCCATGCTGCTCCACCACCTTAACTCCTCCTCCCTTGTGTTTGTTATAATTACAAGATGCATCTCAGAAACAACCATCAGAGAACTTACAAAAAAGGTAAGGTTTATTACTTGCAAGTCCTAGGAATTACATGGCTCTCCTGGGGCCACACAGTATGGTTACATGTAGAGAGAGAAAAAAAAAACTTGACAGAGAGAGAGAGAGAGATTGATCACTGGAACCTGGAACTCTATTTTTATTGTGGCTAAAGGTTGGGCACCTAGGATTTCACGGCTTTATTCTTTATTCTCAAATTTAGGAGGAGTTATGATGGCAGAGGATTAGAAGAACCCTAAGCTTATTTTGTCCCTTGAACACAGCTAGATAGTTATCAAATCTTTTTTAACACTCAACAAATCAATAGGATGTCTGAGAGAACAAAAACTGCAAGTCTATGAGTAGAAGAGCAATCCTCCTGTAAGATAGGAGGTGCGGGGAGTTGACTTGGGGAGGTATAAATGTGGGTAAGGTGGTGGGGAGGGATCCCTTGCTTATGGAGGTATTGCAAAGTATTATAAGCAGCAGAGTTCAAAATCTGAACTTTTGTAAGTCCACTACTATGTGGAAACAAAATAAAAAAATAAATTATTGGGATTTCATCAAAAGAAAAGGCTTCTGCACAGCTATGGCAACCTATTGAATGGGAGAAGATATTTGCAAATTACATTTCTGATAAAGGGTTAGCATCCAACATTTATAGAAAATTTATCAAACTGAACACCCAGAAAATGAATAATCCAATTTAAAAATGTACATAAGACATGAATAAACATTTTTCTAGTGAAGACAAATAGATGGCCAACAAACACATAAAAGGATTCTCAACATCACTCATCATTAGGAACATACAAATCTAAACTACAATGAGATATCAGCTCACACCTTTCATAATGGATAAAATCAACAGCACAAGAAACAACAGGTGTTGGTGATGATGTAGAGAAGAGGATCCCTCTTGCATTGTTGATGGGAATGCAAACTGGTGCAGCTACTCTGGAAAACAGTATGATATAGCAATTGCACTACTATATATTTACCCAAAGAATACAAAAATACTCATTCAAAGGGATATGGCACTGCAATGTTTATTGCAGCATTATCTTCAATAGCCAAATTATAGAAATAGCCCAATTGTCCATCAACTAATGAATAGATAGCAAAGTTGTGGTACACACACACACACACACACGCAAGAATATTACTCATTTATTAAGAGAGTGAAATCTTGTTATTTGTAATAAAATAGATGGAGCTAGAGAGTATAATGCTAAGTGAAATAAGTCAGCCAGAGAAAGACAAATACCATATGATTTCACTCATATGTGGAACTTAAGAAAGAAAACAAATGTACAACAGGGAAAAAGAGAGGCAAATCAAGAAATAGACTCTTAACTACAGAGAACAAACTGGTGGTTAACACAAGAAAAAGTAGAGAGGAGGTGGGTATATACATGATGGGTATATAGGTGCACTTGTGATGCTGTTTTATGGAACTCTTTAATCACTATATTGTATACATAAAAGTAATATTAGTCTGTATGCTAATTAACTGGAATTATTTTAAAAACTAAAAAAAATATATATATCACTTAACCCCATTAAGTGGGATTTAGTCCTGGGATGGAAGGGTAGTAATATTTGCAAATCAATCAATCACAAATATAAGAAAAAGGATAAAAAACATATGATCATTTGGATAGATGCAGAAAAAAAAAACATATGATAAAGTAAAACATCGATTCATGATAAAAGCCCTGAACAAAGGAGGTTTAGAGGGAGTATATCTCAACATACTGAAGGCCATCTATGAAAAATGCACAGGAAGCTGATGCACTGAGTGGCTCAGTCAGTTGAGAACCTGACTCTTGATTTTGGTTCAGGTCATGATCTCATCATTCATGAGATGCAGCCCAGGGTTGGACTCTGAGCTGATAGTGTGGAGCCCAGTTGAGAGTCTCTCTCTCTCTCTCTCTCTCTCTCTCTCTCTCTCTCTCTTTCTCTCTCCTTCTCTCTCTGCCCCTGACTTCAAAATAAATAAACAATAAAAAAAGAGAAAATGCACAGTGAACTTCATACTCAGTGGGGAAAACTGATAGCTTTCTCTCTAATTCCTGGAAGAAGACAAGTATGTCCACTGTCACCACTTTTTTATTCAACATAGTACTGGAAGTCCTAACATAGTAATCAGATAAGAAAGAGGAATAAAAGGCATCCAAATTGGTAAGAAAGAAGTAAAATTTTCACTATTTGCAAATGACATGGTACACTATATAGAAAACCTGAAAGACTCCAGCAAGAAAAACAAAAACAAAAAACTCCTAGAATGGATAAATGATCAGTGAAATTACAGGATACAAAATCAATGTTCAGTAATCTATTGCATTTATATATGCTCATAATAAAACCACAGAAAAAAAACCTCTGAAGATTCTGTGTCTTTGTTGGTATGTTTCCAGAATGCTTGTTACCCAGCTCAGGAAAACTGCTTGGTTTTCATCCTTCCCATGAGTGATTTCTTCTATCTTATAATTTACAGGTTTCATCATACATTATTTTATTCCTTCTGATTAGCAGGTTATGTAATGTCTCATGTAGTCTGGTCAATATTATCCTCATAATTCCAGTGGGGATCCTGTTCTGGCACCTCATCACCACCCACTTGTTAAATCTCTTGATGAGAGTTGACAGTCACTAGACTATCTGTATAATTTCTACTTTTTCTTACAATATGATTCTTCTCATTAAAGGTACAGCAATGAGATAAAATAACAATAGCATCCTGTCAGGTCAGCAAAAATGTCAGCCTCATGCTGATGAATCATCCCTAAATTTATAGGTTTTATGATACTCTACCAAATTTGTCCTTAAAAATTCTTAGGTTCCCCATGGAGAAGAGGACATGTATCCTAGAAACTCCTCCATTATTATCAACTACTTCTCCAAGGGGATAGTGACTCTGAGTAGTGGGTGTAGTAAAGGTGGAGGCTAACTTACAGTATGATTGCAACTTCATCTGAGATAGCTTTGAGACTCTTGGTTCCATCCCTGTTTATCCTCTAAAGGCTTGACTAGGATAAGGGGAAGGTTCTTGGGGGGTTAAAGGGGGATATAGGAGTCTGTAAAGAATTTGAACATGTAGGTTGTGGTGGATGCTGAAAGAGGGGATCTGAAAGTAAGTCTTATTCAGAATCTTTGGAATCCAAGACAGAGACAGAGTCCACACAGGCATGGCAGTAATTAAACAAATTAAAATCCTGTTATAGTTTCATGAAACCCTGCATGTAAGGAATCCTTAATGACTTTTAAGACTGCTTGTAAAATAAGTCCACCTGTAGAATGATATTAAAATTAAGGGATCCACTTAGTGCCCATTTCTCCTGGTCAAAGTTTATTGGGGCCAAGTGATGTCATAAAAGAAAACTAACTTCTTTTGCTCATCTAGTTTAATGTGGTCCTGATTATTCAATGTGCAACCAAAGGAAGAGTCTTCAGGGAAGCATTGGGTGCTCCCCATTTTCTGTATTATTTATGAGCCACTATTATGTATCTTATTTCCAGGATGGAGTGCCTAGGTTCAGACATTGGTTAGATTACACTCTTGGATTTGGTCCCAGGCATTCTTAGCATGCAGATCATAGAGAAGAAAGAGAAATGACAAGGGGCTCCCATGATCTGAGACTATAAGCTTCAAAGTGGTTCCAGATGTCCCCAACTTTACTCAGCCAAAGTCCCATTTACTTCTTAATCTAACTGCTTTTGGATCAAGAAACAATTAATAAGGTGTTTAACGAAGAAGTGCAAAAGGAGATACAAGTGTCTGGGCTTCTTAAGGCTCATTTCTGGGAGTTATCCATATATTCTTCACAGAGACAAGAGACTTGAACTGGATACTTGACATGGTTGGCAAGATGACATAGAGATTACCAGTTTCCCTTCCTCATAAGTGGGGACAGAGGGTGAAGAATCAAGGAGTGTCAAAGAGGGAAACAAAATTGGAGTTTTCAGGCTAGAGTCAGGCATAACATGGCATGAGAAGCTGACAAAACAGAATGAGGGGTTTTGGAGAGAAGATGGCAGCGTAAGAGGCTCCTGGGCTCACCATGTCCTGCTGATCACTTAGATTTCACTCACATCTGCCTAAAGAACACAGAAAACCACCAGAAGACTAGAAGAACAGACTCTCCAAAGCCAAGCATAGACAAAAGCCCACAGAAGAGGGTGGAAAGGGCAGAGAGGCAGTGCATACTACACAGACTGGTGGAAGGGCACCGGGGCGGTGCAGGGGAAGCCTGCCCAGCAAGGTAGAGACCCCAAGTCTGACTTGTAAAAGCAGAGGGGCTGGACTGCATGAGTTCTGACAGCCAGTGGGACTTAACATCTGGAATGTTAAAAGGCAACAGCTCTGCTCTCTGAGAACGGGGAGGGCAAGAGGACAATGGAAGGGAGAATTGTTGAACCTGGGGAGACAGAGCTCAGCTCAGCAGGGGAACAAAACTGCTGGCAAGTGCCATCTCCCTCTCCCATCCCCCAACCAAAATTCCAAAGGGAACCAGTTCCCGTCACCAAACTTCCTTGCACCACACAAACACCCAATGCTGTGCTTCTGTGGATCCATCCTTCCTATGGTCTGCCTCCCTCCCGGTGCTGCAGGGCCCCTCCCACAGGAGATCACCAGCAGCAAAGCAAGCTAAGTCTGCCCCTCCCATCCCTGTGCACGTTGTGGATCCACCCTGGCTAATACGCCAGATGCCACTGAAGCAACACCACAAGCCTGGCAGTGTGCAAATAGCCCAGACAGGGGCCACACCACTCCACAGTGAGTCCTGCCCCTGGGAGAGGGGAAGATAAGGTACACACCAGTCTGACTGTGGCCCCAGAAGTGGGCTGGGGGCAGACATTGGGTCTGACTGTGGCCCTGCCCACCTACACAAGTTACTCTGGACAGTACAGGGGAAGTGTCCTGCAGCTTGGAGCCACCCCAGGGACTATCCAAAATGATGAAATGGAAGAATTTTCCTCAAAGGAACTCCAGGAAGTAGCAACAGATAACAAATTGATCAAAAAAGATTTACATAATATAATGGAACAAGAATTTAGAATAATAGTCATAAAATTAATCACTGGGATTGAAAAAAATTATAGAGGACCGCAGAGAATCTATTGCTACAGAGATCAAGGGACTAAGAAATAGTCATGAGGAGCTAAAAATGTTATAAATGAGGTGTAAAATAAATGGAGGCAACCACAGCACGGATTGAAGAGGCAGAGGAGAGAATAGGTGAATTAGAAGATAAAATTATGGAAAAAGAGGAAGCTGAGAAAAAGAGAGATAAAAAATCCAGGAGTATGAGGGGAGAATTAGAGAACTAAGTGATGTAATCAAACGGAACAATATCCGTATCATAGGGATTCCAGAGAGGAAGAGAGAGAGACAGGGTCTGAAGATGTACTTGAACAAGTCATAGCTGAGAACTTCCCTGATCTGGGGAAGGAAAAAGGCATTGAAATCCAAGAGGCACAGAGAACTCCCTTCAGACGTAACTTGAATCGATGTTCTGCATGACATGTCATAGTGAAACTGGCAAAATACAAGGATAAAGAGAAAATTCTGAAAGCAGCTAGGGATAAACATGCTCTAACTTATAAAGGCAGACCCATAAGACTAGTGACAGACCTATTTACTGAAACTTGGCAGGCCAGAAAGGAATGGCAGGAAATCTTCAATGTAATGAACAGAAAAATATATGCAGCCAAGATTCCTTTATCCAGCAAGTCTGTCATTCAGAATAGAAGGAGATATAAAGGTCTTCTTAAACAAACAAAAAATGAAGGAATTAATCACCACTACACCAGCCCTACAAGAGATCCTAAGGGGGATTCTGTGAGTGAAATGTTGGAAGGACCACAAAGTACCAGAGACATCACTACATGTGTGAAACTTACAGACATCACAATGACTCTAAACCCATATCTTTCAATAATAACACTGAATGTAAATAGACTAAATGCTCCAACCAAAAGACATAGGGTATCAGAATGGATAAAAAACAAGACCCATCTATTTTCTGTCTACAAGAGACACATTTTAGACCTGAGGACAACTTCAGATTGAAAGTGAGGGGATGGAGAATTATCTATCATGCTACTGGAAGTCAAAAGAAAGCTGGAGTAACCATACTTATATCAGACAAACTAGATTTTCATTTAAAGGCTGTAACAAGAGATGAAGAAGGGCATTATAAAATAATTACAGGGTCTATCCATCAGGAAGAGCTAACAATTATAAATGTCTATGCACCAAATATGGGACCCCCCAAATATATAAAACAATTACAAACATAAGCAACCTTATTGATAAGAATGTGGTAATTGCAGGAGACTTCAATACTCCACTTACAACAATGGATAGAACATCTAGACAGAGAATAAATAAAGAAACAAGGGCCCTGAATGATATATTGGATCAGATAGACTTGAGAGATTTATTTAAAACTTTGCATCCCAATGCAACAGAACATAATTTCTCTTCGAGTGCACATGGAACATTTTCCAAGATCACAAAACAGCCCTTAGTAAATATAAAAGAATTGAGATCATACCATGCACACTTTCAGACCACAATGCAATGAAACTTGAAATCAACCACAGGAAAAATCTGGAAAACCTCCAAAAGCGTGGAGGTAAAAGAACACCCTACTAAAGAATGAATGCATCAACCAGACAATCAGAGAAGAAATTTAAAAAATATATGGAAACAAATGAAAATGAAAATACAACAATCAAAATGCTTTGGGATGCAGGGAAGGCCGTCCTGAGAGGAAAATACTTTGCAATCCAGGCCTATCTCCAGAAACAAGAACAATCCCAAATACAAAACCTAACAGCACACCTAAATGAAATAGAAGCAGAACAGCAAAGACACCTCAAACCCAACAGAAGAAGAGAAATAATAAAGATCAGAGCAGAAATAAACAACATAGCATCTAAAAAAAAAACTGTAGAGCAGATCAATGAAACCAAAAGTTGTTTTTTTGAAAAAAATAAACAAAATTGATAAACCTCTAGCCAGGCTTCTCAAAAAGAAAAGGGAGTGGTACCAAATAGATAAAATCATGAATGAAAATGGAATTATTACAACCAATCCCTCAGAAATAGAAGCAATTATCAGGGAATACTATAAAAATTATATGCCAACAAACTGGACAACCTGGAAGAAATGGACAAATTCCTAAGCACTCACATGTTTCCAAAAGTCAAACAAGAAGAAATGGAAAACTTTAACAGACCCATAACCAGCGATGAAATTGAATTAGTTATCCAAAATCTCCCAACAAATAAGAGTCAATGACCAGATGGCTTCCCTAGGAATTGTACCAGACATTTAAAGCAGAGATAATCCTTATCCTTCTCATGCTGTCCCAATATAGAAAGGGAAGGAAAACGTCCTGACTCATTCTATGAAGCCAGAATTACTTTGATTCCTACACCAGACAGAGATCCAACAAAAAAAGAGAACTACAGTCCAATATCCCTGATGAATATGGATGCAAAAATTCTCAATACAATACTAGCAAATCGAATTCAACAGCATATAAAAAGAATTATTCACCATGATCAAGTAGGATTCATTCCTGGGCTGCAGGGCTGGTTCAACATTCGCAAATCAATCAACGTGATACATCACATTAATAAAAGAAAAGAAAAGAACCATATGATCCTGTCAATCGATGCAGAAAAAAACATTTGACAAAATTCAGCATCATTTCTTAACAAAAACACTCAAGAAAGTCGGGATAGAAGGAACATACTTAAATATCATAAAAGCCATTTATGAAAAGCCCACAGCTAATATCATCCTCAATGGGGAAAAACTGAGACCTTTCCTCCTGAGATCAGGAACACGACAGGGATGTCCACTCTCACCGCTGTTATTTAACATAGTGTTGGATAGTGCTAGCATCAGCAATCAGACAACAAAAGGAAATCAAAGGCATCAAAATTGGCAAAGATGAAGTTAAGATTTCACTTTTTGCAGATGACATGATATTATACATGGAAAACCTGATAGACTCCACCAAAAGTCTGCTAGAACTGATACATGAATTCAGCAAAGTCGCAGGATACAAAATCAATGTACAGAAACCAGTTGCATTCTTATACACTAATAGTGAAGGAACAGAAAGACAAATAAAGAAACTGATCCCATTCACAATTGCACCGAGAAGCATAAAATACCTAGGAATAAACCTAACCAAAAAATCTGTATGCTGAAAACTATAGAAAGCTTATGAAGGAAATTGAAGAAGATATAAAGAAATGGAAAAACATTCCATACTCATGGATTGGAAGAATAAATACTGTTAAAATGTCAATATAACTCAAAGCAATCTACACATTCAATGCAATACCAATCAAATTGCACCAGCATTCTTCTTGAAGCTAGAACAAGCAATTCTAAAATTTGTTTGGAACCACAAAAGACCCCGAATAGCCAAAGCAATTTTAAAGAAGACCAAAGCGGGAGGCATCACAATCCCAGACTTTGGCCTCTACTACAAAGCTGTAATCATCAAGACAGAATGGTATTGGCACAAAAACAGACACATAGACCAATGGAATAGAATAGAAACCCCAGAACTAGACCCACAAATGTATGGCCAACTAATCTTTGACAAATCAGGAAAGAATATCCAATGGAAAAAAAGACAGTCTCTTTAACAAATGGTGCTGGGAGAACTGGACAGCAACATGCAGAAGGGTGAAACTAGACCACTTTCTTACACCACTCACAAAAATAAATTCAAAATGGATAAAGGACCTGAATGTGAGACAGGAAACCATCAAAACCCTAGAGGAGAAAGCAGGAAAAGACCTCTCAGACCTCAGTCATAGTAATTTCTTACTTGACACATCCCCAAAGGCAAGGGAATTAAAAGCAAAAATGAACTATTGGGACCTCATGCAGATAAAAATCTGCACAGCAAAGGAAACAACCAACAAAACTAAAAGGCAACTGACAGAATGGGATAAGATATTTGCAAATGACATATCGAACAAAGGGCTAGTATCTAAAACCTATAAAGAACTCGACAAACTCCACACACAAAAAACAAATAATCCCATGAAGAAATAGGCAGAAAACATGAATAGACACTTCTCTAAAGAAGACATCCAGATGGCCAACAGACACATGAAAAAATGCTCAATATCGCTCCTCATAAGGAAAATACAAATCAAAACCACATTCAGATACCACCTCACGCCAGTCAGAGCGGCTAAAATGAACAAATCAAGAGACTATAGATGCTGGAGAGGATATGGAGAAACTGGAACCCTCTTGCACTGTTGGTGGGAATGCAAACTGGTGCAACTGCTCTGGAAAACAGTGTGGAGGTTCCTCAAAAAACTCAAAAATAGATCTACTTATGATCCAGCAATAGCACTGCTAGGAATTTACCCAAGGGATACAGGAGTGCTGATGCATAGGGGCATTTGTACCCCAATGTTTATAGCAGTGCTTTCACCGATAGCCAAATTATGGAAAGAGCCTAAATGTCCATCAACTGATGAATGGATAAAGAAATTGTGGCTTATATACACAATGGAATACTATATGGCAATGAGAAAGAATGAAATCTGGCCTTTTGTAGCAATGTGGATGGAACTGGAGAGTGTTATGCTAAGTGTTATGCTTTCTATCATACATAGAAAGACAGATACCATATGTTTTCACCCTTATGTGAATCCTGAGAAACTTAACAGAAGACTATGTGGGAGGTGATGGAAAAAAAATATCTAGAGAAGGAGAGAGCCAAACTATAAAAGACTCTTAATAACTGAGAACAATCTGAGAGTTGATAGGGGGTGGGAGGGAGAGGAGGGAGGGTGAATTCTAGAGAAGACTTTTATTGTGTCCTATGCCCAAGCACAAGGGAGACAGAACAGAGGGAAGGTACCTTCAGTCTGACTCCACAAAGACTGGGGAAAGTTTTTAAAGAGGATAAGGGAGGAAAAGAGTGACATCTAAGCACATAGAGGTGGGAAGACAGGGGGAAAGTTGGGTATGCAGCCATAGAGGACAGAACATGCTTCATCATGCATCACATGTATCATTAACATGTTAAATATCCTCCACGGGTGTGATTTCAATATTAAAAGCAAGCAAAAATCAATGAAAGATCAGCACTGGGACCCACCATGGCACAGACTAGTTTGGTCTTGTCTTCACACAAGTCTTGGTAACAGAGTCCCCCTTTGGTAAGTATCCTCTTTCCTCAATTCTGCAAGATATTGTACTCAAATGGCACAGGGTTTTAGCTATCAAGGAATGCTGGATTTCAAAATTAGGATTTAGGGGACCTAAGTTCAGTTCCCAGTCTCTCTCACAGGTATGGGCAAACAGTCTAAATGGGGAGTATTTGTAGGCAGGAAGTTGTCTGCTTCTGAATGCACATTTTTCCAGAATAGAAGAATAAGATATAATACTTCCCTACATTCAGCAGGCGATGTACTCACTCTCTGAAAGTCCTTATGGTATAGTTTAGGGTCAGCAGGCAAGCTCCAGTATTTGAACAAGAAAAAAATAGTTCAATGGGTACATTTGGTATATTTTAGTCAATTATTCCAGGACAGTCTTAGTCTCCACCGGGGATTTTCACCAAGTTCACTATCGGTGAAAATTAAAGAGAAACCTCACTAAAATGGAGTGGAGTGGCCAGTGGGGAGATCTCATGCCATATCACTGCTTATTAGCCCTTTGCAGATGGAACAAGAAGACGCCTATAATTTTCTAGATGAAAACTTTTCTCTTTGCTCGGCAACAACCCAGCCAGTGAGAGACCATCACAACCTACTCAATGAGAAGCCACTACTATTTGAACTCCCAGTTTATTCTTGTGGACTTTTTTTTATAACAGCCCTCTCAAATCTCTCCTTTCTTCTATAAAAGAACATACTTTTCCTTTTTGTCTGCAGGCTTGCCTGTGGTTTTGTCGTATCTTCCATGTCCCAAATTGCAACTGTCCGCTATTGTTGTAAACCCATCATTGCTGGTAAAATAATTGACAGCTTTATTTTTAAGGTTAAAATGATTTAGTGACAGGGAAGTGGGATCAAGAGGGGACACCCAACAACTCTTAGGCTAAGTGAGCAAACAGGTGCAGGTACCCACATAGTCCACTGAATACATTGCTTTCTTGCAACGCTGGAGTTTAGGATAAGTCTCTCCTGGATTTTTATCTCCAGTCCCTTTGTGCCTTGAGCTCTCTAGGTTTTATTTGTAATTTGTTTTAAGCTTTGTCCCTTCTGAGAGTACTCTTTGGCCTTTAGTGTGACTCCTTTTTGGAACTAACCTGTTCTTATTGGAAATTTTGCCTGTTGGACCTGGGTTGGCCCTGGTCCAATTCGTTTTGGAAGTGGGTTGTTCCTGTTGAAACTGTGCTGTTATTATTATTTTTTTTTCTCTAGAGAAAAACCTCTAAGAAATGGGTTCCTAGTCATCAAAATGCTTGAGGGTGCTATCACCTTCTAGGACCCTGGCTAGTCTTGTGTTTTAAAACAGTAATCCTCCTTTTTCACATTTTTAACAAAGTGGATTGACTACCAAAAGTAATTTATAACCTCAGTAGCCATTATGGAGAATGTTCAATCTTCTCAAACTTGTTTTCTCAAAATTAAATTAAAAAGCTACAGCCAAAACATAGGAGACTCTTAAAAACTGAGAACAAACTGAGGGTTGACGGCAGGTGAGAGGCAGGGGGGGTGGTTGGTGATGGTTATTGAGGAGGGCACCTGTTGGGATGAGCACTGGGTGTTGTATGGAAACTAATTTGACAATAAATTTCATATTTAAAAAATCCTAAAAAATATTAATCATAAGGCAAAATTCTTTTATTTTGAGAAATTTATCAGTGGAGTATCACTTAGATTAAGATTTAAAGCTGTATTTACTATCAACTATAGCTAAAGTATGGAAAGAGCCCAAATGTCCATCGATGGATGAATGGATAAAGAAGATGTAGTATATATATACAATGGAGTATTACTCGGCCATCAAAAAGAATGAAATCTTGCCATTTGCAACTACGTGGATGGAACTAGAGGGTATTATGCTAAGCGAAATTGGTCAGTCAGAGAAAGACAAAAATCATATAACTTCACTCATATGAGGACTTTAAGAGATAAAACAGATGAACATAAGGTAAGGGAAGCAAAAATAACATAAAAACAGGGAGGGGGACAAAATAGAAGAGACTCATAAATATGGAGAACAAACTGAGGGCTATTGGAGGGGTTGTGGAAGGGGGGATGGGCTAAATGGGTATGGGGCACTAAGGGATCTACTCCTGAAATCATTGTTGCACTATATGCTAACTAATTTGGATGCAAATTTAAAAAAATAAAAAAATTAAATAAAAAAAGAAGTTCTATAGAGAAAGGAAATAATGTAAATCAGAAATATATATATATATATATATATATATATATACATAAAGTAAGGAAGAACATCAGAGAACATATAAATAAAGGTAAATTATTTCTCTATTTTTTCTTTAAAAAATAATAAAAAGCTACAGCTCTCCCCATTTTTTAAAACTGAATGGGAGACCAATTTAATTTGTACCTAGAGGCTGAGAAATGTTTTTAGGATTATTTTTTAATGTTTATTTGTTTTTGAGAGAGGGAGTGGCAGAGAGAGAGGGACACAGAATATGAAGCAGGATCCAGACTGTCAGCACAGAGCCCAACACGGGGCTTGAGCTCACAAACTGCAACATCATGACTTAAACCAAAGATTGATAATCAACTAAGCCAACCAGGTGCCCCAAATGATTTTAGTATTTTAAATTTGCTTTTTTCAAAATACTATTTCCAAAATAACTGAGGCAAACAAATTTTTGAAAGAAGTAAACACAGTTTCTGAACCCCACACCCCACATTTTCTTGGTAGTAACCATGTTGTGCTCAAGCCCCACCTCTGGTGTCATTTCTTTGTATTGGCTTTGTATCATTCCCCATGTACTTTATACCCCCTACTCCTTAATAATAATCCTTTTGCTGAACTTCTCTTTTCCTTTGAAACTCTTTTACGTCCTCCTCCAGTGAACTTATTAAAATCTGCACCTTTAAAGTTAAGGCTTCTGGAGATCTAAAAACAAAAAAATGAAACAAAACAACCCCCTGCCAAACTTCTTATTTTCCATTGACTAAGGCCAAATGGTGAGCTATAGTTAGAGTTTCTTAAAGTAACTGGAACTCCCATAGGTTTGCTGAAGCATTTACTGTAGTCAAATTTGCCAATCTGATTTTTCAGATTTTTATCAATTATTCCACATGCTTGCTACTGAGGTCCAGGGCAAACATTTAATGAAACTAACCCAATGGTAACATCTTAAAAAGGATTTAAGAAAACTAACCCCTAAAGTTTAGCAAGATGCCAGAATATTGTTAGAAGTCTCTACTGAGTGATTTGTAGCTTTTCTTAAGCCTAATAATTGAAAAGAGAATCACACCCTCACACATAAGCCTCATAAACCTACTCATGACTATTATAATGTACTGTAAATTGTCTTTACAGAAAATTCTGGTCTTCCTTTAATGTTTAATTCACCAGGTAGAATTCAACTCTGTTAATGGGCTGATAAGAATCTTTCTCTTTTAAGTAAAGGGACCAGGATGGAATGGGAAACTATGTTCAGTCCAGAGTTCATGAAATTGACAAACCAGTTCTCTTTCACCCTAGATGAGTCACTTAAAAGAAAGACTTCTAAAGTTCTTTATTTTCACCTCTGGAAAATAAAGTCCCATAAATAAATCAAGTACCTCACTGTTTCTGATATTATTGTCAAGATCCAGGACATTAGGAAAAAAACAAAAACACAAAAACCAAAAAAAAAACCCAAAAACACAACAAACAAACAAACAAACAAACAAAAACCCTCTTCACTGTTGGTGGGAATGCAAACTGGTGCAGCCACTCTGGAAAACAGTGTGGAGTTTCCTCAAACAATTGTAAATAAAATTACCCTACAACTCAGCAATAGCACTACTAAGAATTTATCCAAGGGATACAGGAATACTGATTCATAGGGGCACATGTACCCCAATGTTTATAGCAGCATTTTCAACAATAGCCAAATTATGGAAAGTGCCTAAATATCCATCAACTGATGAATGGATAAAGAAGATGTGGTTTATATATACAATGGAATACTACTTGGCAATGAGGAAGAATGAAATAAGGCCATTTGCAGCAATGTGGATCGGGGAAGGGAAGGGTAAAAATAGTTACAAACAGAGAGGGGAAGTGGCAAACCATAAGAGACTCTTAAATACAGAGAACATACTGAGGGTGGATGGGGGCGTAGGGGGAGAGGGGAAAATGGGTGATGGACACTGAGGAGGGTACTTCTTGGGATGAGCACTGGGTGTTGTATATAAGCAATGAACCAGGGGAATCTACCCCAAAAACCAAGAGCACATTTTACACACTGTTTTTTCGCCAATTTGACAACGAATTATTTTTTAAAAATCATATTTAAATAGCTTTTCTGTATGAATTTTTATGTTGAAGTATGTAATATTAGCATAAACAAAATTTCTCAATGATTATAAAAAAAAGGGGGAGCGCCTGGGTGGTTACGTCGGTTAAGCATCCGACCTTCGGCTCAGGTCATGATCTTGTGGTTTGTGAGTTTGAGCCCCTCGTCAGGCTCTGTGCTGACAGCTCGGAGCCTGGAGCCTGCTTCAGATTCTGTGTCTCCCCACATCTCAGCCCCTCCCCTGCTCATGCTCTGTCTCTCTCTGTCTCTCAATAATAAATAAATGTTAAACAATTTTTTTAAAAAGAAAAAATTATTAGCAAATTAAGGAATTCAGGTGCTTAAGCCCTCTGGCCAGTCTCTCCAATGTCCTCCTAATTCCCAGTGATGGGGCTCTGAGGAAATACAAGGGTTCTTTCCAATACTTTTTTAATCAGCACAAAGAAACCACTCTCCAGATTGGGAATAAATATCTCCTTATTGACATGGGAGATATATTCTTTGGCGCTCTACCCCACTGCTATAAAGAAGCCACTGCTATAGAATACTAAAACAGTTCAAAAACTTAACATGTACCTGTCTCTGAACCTATTCCCCCTTTTTATTTTGGCCCTTTGAGATCTACCAGCCCTTTTTTCCTTAATTTTCACACCCGTATTCATTTATTGAGATGAAATTTTTAGAAAAGCATCATTTCTTCCAAAATTGAGACATACTTCTAGAGTTTTTACAGTAGTAATCAAAATAGCCAACCAGTTAAACTAAATGACCCTAGAACACCTTTTATTTGTTTCATCTCTGATAGTACTATAGCTGAGTCTGGGGACACTGATTATTCGACCCTATTGGATAAGTTTCTGCTCTCTTTAGGGGTGAAACTTCTAACTGTTATTGGTAGAATCTACAGTGCACCTCCCACAAAGATTCAAATAGATCTTTCAAAACTTCTCCCCAGAATTAATCAATACCCTATAAAGAAGACTTTCAAGGCATCAAACACATAACAGAAAATTACAAGGCTCAAGGCCTCATTATCCTCTGCACTAGTCCCTGTAATACCTGTATTTTACCTGTGAGAAAACCCAATTGCTGAAAATGGAAATCTTTCCAGGACCTTTGAGCAATAAATAACATTTATTATCATTGGCGCCCTCTTGTTCCTAATACCCGTCAGATACTGACATCCATTCCCACTGAAAGCAACTTTTTTACTATAATTGATCTATGCAGTGCCTTTTTCAGTTTTACATTTGATAATCATAGACAATATCTTTTTGCTTTTGGTTGGGAAGAACAGAAATACATTGTGGAGAGTAATGCCCCAGGGTATCGCCGAGATTCCTTATTTTTCAGAAATATTAAAAGCTAATTTGAATACTATAAAGCTTTTGGTGGGCTCCACTTTGTTCAATACATGGATTGTTTGCTTTTCTGCTTCTCTTCTCAAACCTCTTCACAGGAAGATAATATCCACCTGTTACAACCTTATTCCTTTAAGGTCCTACAGGAACTTAAAATCTCCAAAGAAAAAATTGCAGTTTGCTTCAACTCAGGTTCAGTAATTAGGGTATCTGATCTCAGAATAAAAAAACAAACAAGCAAACAAACAAACAAACAAAAAACATATTTAGATCCAGAACAAGATCCCTCACAAAGGCTTACTGTTGACAGATCACCTTTTGACTTCCTAAAGAAATCTACATGAAATCCTATAATCTATGGTGATTTTTCATGGAATGATGATGATTCTTATTTAAAGGATGAAAATGGTAAGTATTACATTGGGCAAGCAATTGCAATTGCTTATTAAGTCATCAAAGCATCATTTTATATATGTGGCTGATTTGGCAGGGCAAGCTGAGTCATAAACCCTTAATTGAAACTTAGGTACTTGTATCTTAGCCATGAATAACACCACAAAAATTTATACCAATAGTCTGTATGCATTTGGGATAGCTCATAAATTCATAATGTTGTGAAAACAATGCAGTTTCCTTACTCAGATGAAAATAAAATTAAAAAAGTCTTCGGTGTCCAAAATGCATTAGATGGCATGCATTTGCTGACAGGTCTCATTATTATTAAGTTTCCTGGGCATTCCAGACTCAACTCTCTGGAGGCTGAAGGGAACCATCTCACTGATATTTCTGCCAAAACCACTGCTATCAAGAAAACCAGTAGCCAAACTATAACTTAACTAATGTGAGGTCACTCTTTGGTGAATTACAGATAGAGACTACATCAAGTGGAGTTGTCACACAAAGGAAACTTTATTTGCAGCAAATAAGGAAATCACAGAAAGCAACTTCCAAAGCTGTGACACCTCAAGCAGGGTTGAGTGAGTTTCTTTTATTTAGGGTTAGGATAAATATTCAGAAAGGGGAGTTTTATCATCATATGTCATGGTGGGCACAAAGTTGTACATATATATTAAGGAAACATGTCTATACATACATTACATGTTATATTACTGAGGTTTGTGCTCTTCTCTGGACAGAGGTTTTGACATTTTAATGAGGTAGAGGTTAACTGTTGGTCACTTCATGGTCCATCTGTACAGGCATGAATTGTTCAAGCTCAAATTGGCCTAGGCTGGTTGGAGTTCTTCCTGTTGTTTACCGCTAAAAGATAAGGCCAAACACTCCTGTGAAGAAGAAGAGGGTTCAGTGGAGGTCTTTCTGGTAACAAAATCCCTCCCCTAGTTTTATTTTGCTCCTCATTAGTGAGGGGCATCAGGTGAAAGTCGTCTGTAGCTACTTCCTGCTGAACATGGATATAGTCATAGGATTGATAGAAGAGCAGAATTTTTTTTCTCAGCTAGTTTTAGATATGTTTGTGGGTCACCAAGTTTAACCCCAAGGTGTTCATACCCTTTTTCTACTACCATCTATAATTTTATGGCTTCTATGCAGTATGCACAAATTGTACCATACACTTAAGTATGCAAGGTCCAAATAGTAATAAAAGTAGTAGGATTAGTAGTGACCCCAGAAAGGAAAGAAACCATGTAATACTGGATAGTGCTGTTTTATAGCCTGCAGAACCTCACCAGGGAATTATCTCTTTTGGTTAAAAGTATGTAGCCAAGTTTCCTTGTCCAGAATATTTTTTATATATTTATCTATACTTTACTTGAAGTATTAATATAGGTATAGCATGAGGTGTGTATATATATATATATATATATATATTTTAAAATATCTATATAATATAGTTATAATGTTATATAGTTTATAATATATAGTATATAATATTATATAATATATTATATATAAATATATAATGATCAATTATATAATTATATATATTATATAAATATATATATAATTATAATATAATATAGTTTCCCTCTTCCATATGCTAATAAGTAGTCTAGGGTCAATCTATTGTCTAACACTGGATTCTAAGGAATCCAGAGAAATGTTTAAGTATTTGAGGGTGTTGCCTATATTTTTATCTAATGTCCCTAGTGTATTAGATTCCTTAGAGTAACTTTATGATATATGAAACTTCCCCAAGTCGTGGCTAATCCAAAAGCCAATCCAATGCCAGCCTGGATCAGTCCTAGGGCTTTTTTTCCCTTTGAAAAGATTAGTATGATTGCATATGGTAATTCTCCTGGGACTCATTAGACCCAAAGTACATTGTCGAAGAAACTGGACATTATCAATGCACACATGAACATAAAATTTCCAGCTGGAGAACAGCCCATTTGAAGCTAATGTTTGGGTGATCCACAAATGAATAATATACCCTTGATTGTGTGCAGAATCTGCAGGACTGGGTTGAGTCAAGCCAGTTAAACAACTTGAGGCCCCAGATTGGGCTGCCTCTGCATATAGAAGATAAAGGTCCATTCCATGTGACTGCATGATTTATTTGATCCCAGGTCATCACTGTTAAATGCCTTGGGTGGTAAATAGAGAAGTTCCCCAAATCCTGTAGGTTTGGCCAATCCTGTCCATGCCCTACACTGATCTTTCTGCAGTTGTACTATCATATTCCTTTTCTGAATACCAGCGAGTCTCATTTGAAAATTAATTATCATAAACATTAAAAGGAACTATAGAAAATAGGCCTTCTTGACTACCACTACGTGTATCAGAAGTGCATTTATAACATGGTTTTTGCATTGAGATGCAATTTAAGAATGATATTCTCTTCCACTCCATTTGGTATCATTGATAATAGAAGCAAGATTTACATGTTGAATTTCTCTGTGGCTATGGAAGGGGGAGTTTCAAATGATTTAGGGGAATGCATAACATATTTTATGTCAAGATCATTTATACAGGATGAAATACAAACCTTCCAACTTTGGTTTGTAAATCCAACAGTTCTTTAGGTAGTTTCCCTTTGCTGTGATCTTACTTATATTTACTAGGGAACTTACCTCCCAAGGATGCTCCAGTGTATTTATAGTTTTTGACATCTTTAGGATAATAGTGACAAGAACCAACATGAGGAAGATATTTGTTTTACTTTTTATTTATTTTTTTCTTCTTTTTAAAATTTAAATTCAAGTTAGTTGAAACCAATACTGTAATATTGGTTTCAGGAGTAGAATTTAGTGATTCATTACTTAGGTATAACATCTAGTTCTCACCCTAACAAGTGCCCTCCTTAATTTCCATCACCCATTTAGTTGATATCCCCACCCATCTCCCTTCCAGAAACACGCAGTTTGTTCTGTTTATTTAAGAGTCTCTTATGGATTACCTCCCTCTCTGTTTTTATCTTATTTTCCCTTCCTTTCCCCTATGTTCATCCTTTTTTTTTGTTTCTTAAATTCCACATATGAGTGAAATCATATATATGTATTTCTCTGACTGACTTATTTAGCTTAGCATAATATACTCTAGTTCCATCCACATTGTTGCAGATAGTAAGATTTTATTCTTTTTGATAACCTAGTAATATTCCATTATGTATATATACACACATACATACACATGTATATCTGTATCTTTATCATCTATCTATATCTATCTATGTCTATATCATCTATTTATATATCTTTCCTTAATTTGGTTACTATTGATAGCACTGCTATAAACATTGGGGTGTATGTGCCCCTTTGAATCAGCATATTTGTATTCTTTGGATAAATACCTAGTAGTGTAATTGTTGGGTCATTATTTTTTATTTTTTGAGGTACCTCCATACTGATTTCCAGAGTGGCTGCACCAGTTTGCATTCCTACCAACAGTGCAAAAGTGTTCTCCTTTTTCTGCATCTTCACCAACACCTGTTGTTTCCTGACTTGTTAATTTTAGGCATTCTGACAGGTGTGAGGTTGTATCTCATTGTGGTTTTGATTTTGTATTTCCCGATAGTAGGTGTTTGTTTTAAAATCATAGCAGAGAGATCAGGAAGAGCTGCCAGCCAGCCACCAGCCCCATAGAGCTGGGCAGGAAGGAGGGCGGGAGCTAGGGAAAGAGGGCAGCAGGAGTAGGAGAAGTGCCAGGTCAGGGAAAGGAAGAAAGAAAAGGAGCACTGGAGGAGGAAAAGCCAGTGATTGAGTGAAGGTGCACATGAAAATTCCTGGTAAGTGCTTTAATGACATTGTGATTATTTAGGAGAATGCCCTTCTTCCTGGGGGACAACTGAAGAGTTTAGAGCATTTTCATTTGGACCCATGAATGCCCATTGAACAGATATTTGACACCTACATGTAAACTTCAGATCTTAGCACAACCATAAGTCTTGTCCTTTGTGTGGGGAGGAGATAGCTCATGTTCTGTGTAAATGAGCCAGTAGCAACAACTTGATGCAGTTGCTGGATCTTGTTTGGAAGAAGTGGAATTGAGCTGGGAATATTATCTAGAAGAGACAGAGTCCACTGTAATTCCCCATGGATCTTTTAAACATGTGGACACACATTTGCAAAATAGGTTTGATCCTGGGATAAGACTGGAGGTGGCTGTGAAAACAGACCTTGAAACCAACTGGGCTGGTCACCACCATCATTACCACCTGTGAGCAGTTGCTCCTCCTCCCTTGCAATAGCTATGGTGATGGCCAGAGGGCAGACTTCTGGTGTGACATCAAGAAGGCTGACTTCTACCTGGTTGAAAGGTGTGAGCAGAATAAGAAGACCATTGAGGGGAGTATAGGTGGCTCAATCGATTAAGCATCTGACTCTTGGTTTCAGCTCAGGTCATGATCTTATGGTTTGTGAGTTGGAGCCCTGCATCGGGCACTGTGCTGTCATGCAGAGTCTGCCTGAGATTCTCTCTCTCCTTCTCTCTCTGCCCCTCCTCCGCTCTCTCTCTGTCTCAAAATAAATAAACTTTAAAAAAAGACCATTGAAACTCCAGAAGACATCAGAGATAGTGTCTGATTGGGATGAGTTTCTGCGGCAGACCCTGAGGAGAGGTTTCAATCCCCCTGGTGCACTGATAGAGGGCATCTATAATGGAAGGAATCCTTTAGATCTCATTGATCCTGGCTCTAGGTTAGAATGTTAAGCTTTCCAAGACTTACTGATTACTTGATTTTTACTGAAGCTGCATTAGAAAGAACTTGAAAGTTCTGAGAATTTTGAGAATTTGGTTGTATTACTTGGATCCATTTCTTCATCAGGTAGGTTGGGCTGCTCGGTAAGGATATGAGCTTTAGCCCCCACTAGCCATCTGACATCTGAAGCCAAATGACAAGAGATTTTGCCAAAGTGAAAGATGAGGAGGAAGACCAATTGCCATCATACTTATTTAGGGACAAGTTGATTAGCACTCATTTATTCTCTGTAAATATGAAATGGGAAGCTGTGGACCCCTGGTCACCTTGTGGGATCTCTCCTACTACAGTAGTAAAGCTTTCTTATGAGAAGTACTTCTTGGTGGAAATGGATGATTTGAAATCAGAAAATCATTCAAGGTGATCTTTTGTATGCCATGCCCACAGTCCTGGTATTTTCCCCATGCAATGGAGTCTGAAAAATGCTTTATACCTCAGCCACCCTCCTGGATACCCTGGCCAAGAATTTGGACCAAATACCTCAAATAGTGTGGTGCTGAAACTACTCCCCAGAGGTGCCTTTTTCCGCTAATTTCTGAGCATGAATTTAAAGAGAATATAAGCTTGAGACAGTGAACACTCTTATCCCTGAAGAAGTGTGTGTTGCCACCATTACTGCAGTGAGAGGCTCCTACCTGTGGCTCCAGGTGGGTTCTAAGGAGCTCATACATGAATGTACTATAATTGTAGAATCCATGGATGTATTTCCTTTGGGCTGGTGTGAAACCAATGCCCATGCCCTCAGTGCCCCTAACAGAACACAAGTACACAAGTGGAGGAAATTTTTCTGGTTCAATCAGAAAAACAAATGCCATCCTCCAGCACTGTCAATGAGAGCCTGATGAATTAAGAGCAGAACTCCCCAGGTGATTAATGTAAAACGACACTTTACAAGGATATACTTCAACCACCGTTGCTTCTCAGGGCTATATCTTAACTAAGAATCCATGAGCTGCCTCGATTTGTAGGACATGGTAACTATATTCTGGTCCTCAGAGAGGTACTCACTTTACTTATCAATGCAGCCTATAAACCCAGTCTTGTCCTTCAAGAGTTGCAGCTGAATAAATATTCTGTGTGGCATGGATGTAGGGAGGTTCTAAAAGTCAAATACAAAGGAAAGAGTTACTGGGATACTGCTGAGGTAGTGAAGATAGTGAGTTTGGTGCCTAAGTTCTGTCAAACCTACATCAGACTGGAGATCTGTCCTAATCTCCCCATCCCTTGGGTTGTTCTTACCAAGTATTCTTAGAACTGCTCTGTGCTTACAAAGACCAGTATACACACTGTATGGGAAGAAGAAAAATAAAAGAATTGGGAGGCCACCTGGTGAGCATAGTAAGTTAGCATGTGCCCTGAAAAAAAAAAAAGAGGAGGAAGAGGCAGAAAAATATTTTGACCCATAGAAGAAATACTCCTCTGCATCTGTTGATAACGCCTCAGGAGGCTTGCCCCAGGGAAGTGGGAGTGAAAATGAGGATGACCCAGATGTAAAGGAGGAGGATTCCCTAAGTGAAGGCAATATATCTGAGCAATAGGACGAGCTATAGGAAGAGTCAGAAGTGTCAGAAAAAAAAAATCATGTTCCTCTTCTCCCATCCAAAACGAGATATATGCATTGGGGCATCCAGATAGACAAGAAAAAAAGAGATTCACACTTTTTCATTTTCTGATGATGAGAATAAACCTCCTTCACCAAAGGATTGAAGCTGCTGAAAGGCTTCACCTGGACAGTAACCCCCGAAGTGGCAAGTGACAGATATTGTTGTGTTCATCATATACATTGATCATGCTCCATTAACAAGAATATTTCTAGACCAGGAAATTGATGGGCAGGCCCTGTTGCTCCTTACCCTCCCAAGAGTGTGTGGGCTTAAAATTAGGCCTTGAAATCGAACTCTGCCATCACATAGAGAGGGTCAAGTTTGCTTTTTATGAACAGTTTGCCAACTTAGAAGGACAACTGAAGTGGGCTGTGTCTTTGAAGCACAAATGTAGCAAATACTCCACCCCACTCTACAAGCGAAGCTGAAACAGTCCTGGGGGCTTTGGCCCTGCAGAGTTGGCTTGGTCTCTGCACTTTCAGGAAAAGAGGTCCCACATTGAGGAAGCAAATCCTGCATAGAAGTGGCTATCCTGCCAGGGTAAATGTGGGCATCTCTTGGTCAGAGGGTTGCAGTTTCAAAGAAGATAAAGGTTGTGAAGAAAAAATTCATGTAAAAAGAATAAGCATTTCCAGAGGTGTAGCATGGAAATGAAGAAAAATTTAGTCTGCTGGGAAGCACCTTTATTGTTTTCTTTTTGTTTGGTTCCTTCCCATTGTAGACTGAAACTTGTTCTCTGCTTTCTCTTTCTTGGAAACAGTCAACATAGCTTTAAGTTAGCAGTGATTTGGGACTGTGCCTAAGGCACATCAGTGCTTCATTGTCATTGTGTTTTTAAGCTCTTTAAAATTAAAACACTTCATTTTGGGATGATTATGTGGCTCTAGGGTTTTGAATTGTACAGTCACACTTTGCTCCATTTTAAAATCTATTCATAAGGAAAAAATAAAATCAGATCCAAGTAGGGGAGACTAGAACATTAAATAATTTGCCATGTATTAACAATAAGCTGTAATATTTATTATCAAATAGTCTCAGAGACAATGATTTAATCTTTTGTTTTTAAGTTCCATTTTCTTTTATTTAATTTACATCCAAGTTAGTTAGCATATAGCACAACAATTATTTCAGGGGTAGATTCCTTAATTCCCTTACCCATTTAGAGCATTCCCCCTCCCACAACCCCTCCAGTAACCCTCTGTTTGTGCTCCATATTTAAGAGTCTCTTCTGTTTTGTCCCCATCCCTGTTGTTATGTTATTTTTGCTTCCTTTCCCTTATGTTCATCTGTTTTGTGTCTTAAAGTCCTCATATGAGTGAAGTCATATGATATTTGTCTTTTTCTGACTGACTAATTTCGCTTAGCATAATACCCTCTAGTTCCATCCACCTAGTTGCAAATGGCAAGATTTCATTCTTTTTGATTGCTAGTAATACTCCATTGTGTGTGTGTGTGTGTGTGTGTGTGTGTGTAAACACACCACATCTTCTTTATCCATTCATCCATCAATGGACATTTGGGCTCTTTCCATACTTTGGCTGCTGTTGATAGTGCTGCTATAAACATTGGGGTGCATGTGTCCTTTCGAAACAGCACACCTGTATCTCTTGGATAAATACCTAGTAGTGCAATTGCTGGGTCTTAGGGTAGTCCTATTTTTAGTTTTTTGAAGAAGCTCCATACTGTTTTCCAGAGTGGCTACACCAGCTTGCATCCCCACCAACAATGCAAAAGAGATCCTCTTTCTCAGCATCCTTGCCAACACCTGTTGTTGCCTGAGTTGTTAATGTTAGCCATTCTGACAGGCGTGAGGTGGTATCTCATTGTGGGTTTGATTTGTATTTCTCTGATGATAAGTGATATTGAGCATTTTGTCATGTGTCAGTTGGCCATCTGGATGTCTTCTTTGGAGAAATGTCTATTGATGTCTTTTGCCCATTTCTTCACTGGATTATTTGTTTTTTGGGTGTTGAGTTTGATAAATTCTTTATAGATTTTGGATACTAATCCTTTATCTGATATGTCGTTTGCAAATATCTTCTCCCATTCTGTTGGTTGCCTTTTAGTTTTGCTGAATGTTTCCTTTACTGTGCAGAAGCTTTTTATTTTGGTGAGGTCCCAATAGTTAATTTTTGCTTTTGCTTCCCTTGCTTCTGGAGACTTGTTGAGTAAGACGTTGCTGCAGGCAAGATCAGAGAAGTTTTTGCCTGCTTTCTCCTTGATGATTTTGATGGCTTCCTGTCTTACATTGAGGTCTTTCATCCATTTTGAGTTTATTTTTGTGTATGGTGTAAGAAAGTGGTCCAGGTTCATTCTTCTGCATGTCGCTGTCGAGTTTTCCCAGTACCATTTGCTAAAGAGACTGTCTTTATTTCACTGAATATTCTTTGTTGCTTTGTCAAAGGTCAGTTGGCCATACGTCTGTGGGCCTGGAAGCAAACAATAAGACTGAGTAAACAAGAAGAGTGGAACTAGTAACAGATAGAAATTACTGTGGTATAGGGTCGCCCGGGTGGCTCAGTTGGTTGAGCATCCAACTTCAGCCCAGGTCATGATCTCACAGTTCATAAGTTCAAGCCCCGTGTCGGGCTCTGTGCTGACAGCTCAGAGCCTGGAGCCTGCTTCAGATTCTGTGTCTCCCTCTCTCTCTGCCCTATCCCCATTCATGCTCTGTCTCTCTCTGTCTTAAATAAAACATTAAAAAATTTTTTAATAAAAAAAGAGAAATTACTGTGGTATAAATCTGAACACCCATAGCCATTGAGGCTCTGCTCATCTTGTGATTGTCTTCTTAATACAAGTTTTAGGTCAGTGACTGGCTCACAGCGTTGTTTATCGTCATGTGGTTGCTGGTAGCATGTACTGCTGGGTCTTGATGTAGATGCCTTTTTATTCTATTATGATGGATCCGAGTTACAACTCCCTTTAATTTTATTTTATTTTATTTTATTTTATTTTATTTTATTTTATTGTAAAGTTTTTATTTTAATTCCAGTTAGCTAATGTACAGTATTATATAAGTTTCAGGTGTGCAATATAGCCATTCAACACTTCTATGCATCACTCGGTACTCATCATGACAAGTGTGCTTCTTAATCCCCATCGCCTATTTCACCCATTTCCCCACCCACCTCCTCTTTGTAACCATGAGTTTTTTCTTCATAGAGTCTGTTTCTAGGTTTCTCTCTCTCTCTCTCTGTCTCTCTCTCTCTTGCTTGTTTGTTTTGTTTCTTAAATTCCACATATGAGCAAAATCATGAGTAAAATCATATGGTATTTGTCTTTCTCTGACTGACTTGGTTCACTTAGCATTATACTCACTAGCTCCATCCATGTCAAATGGAGGTTACAGTCTTCCTGAAGACTTCAGTCTGCAATGGCACAATTTCATTATTTTTATGCCTGAATTATATATATACAGGGCCTTGTCCATATAGGTGAATTGTTGTTGTCCTGGAGTGACCCACTTTTCCAAATTTTGAGGTATACCCAGTCCCCAGGTATATATGGGTGAAATTTCGTTTTAGTGGGTGGAGGGAGGAAAAGTTTTCCATTCTTGTTGATTACATTCACCATCTTTCATAGCTAATTATATGCTTAATGGCTAGCTAAACCTCCATGCCTGGGTGAGGAGGAGTCAAGATATTTTGTAAAGGGCCTCCCACTTGTCATTTTGAATAGACCGAGCTTTAGTTTGTGCTTTGAGGAAGCTCTCCTTCTGGTAAGAACCACTTGTAGTAACTTTAACCAATTTTTCTGTGTTTCCTGGCATAGCTTTGGCAGGGTCTTTTTCAGAGTTATGTTAGCCTGTTCTGTCCTCCTGGAAGACTTAGGTCTCCAGGTAGACTCTAGCCTCAATTTGATATTTAAGGCTTTTCTTACCTCAGAAATGATTTGTTTTAATTTTTATGTATTTATTTTTTAAATTATAGTATAACTAACATACAGCGTTATATTAGTTTCATATGTACAATATAGTGATTCAATAATTCTATACATTATTCAGTGCTCTAGAAAGTAAAATACTAAGTGAAATAAAAGAAAGAAAATTACCCTATGATTTCACTCATATGTGGAATTTAAGAAACAAAAGAAATTTTAAAAAAGACCAAAATACTAAGTAATTTTTGAAGGTCAATTGCCAAGGTCATTCAAAATTAAGGATTATTATTATTATTATTTTATTAAGGCTTTTGTTACTTTATTAGCTTTTTCTATCCTTTAAGCAAAGGCCTCAGACCATGAAGTGAATGTATCCACAAACACAAAAAGCACTGGCATTACAGTAAAGTCTGTTCACAGGTACTCCCCTGGCATTATCCCCCAGATCTGTATTGCTATAGCTAGAGGGGGTAACAAAGGTCTGGATCATACATTATATGTCTGGCATTAGGCACATTGGTTTGTTATTTTCTCAGTAAGTTCCTTCATTCCCGGGGTGCTCATAATCTTTATTAATCACAAGTATAGAGCTTCCCTATCATAAAAGGCTGGGTCATGTATACTCTTAAGGAGTCCCTAAGGAGTCTGATTAGGTACCCAGATTCTCATATTGTCATTTGTCATTCATTCTCTGATTATTTGAGATAATTGATAGCCTAATTTGATACCTTCTTTTATCTCATTCTAGGAATATGCTTGAGTGAGTGTACATAGTGGTAGGGAGGGAATTAATGGCATTTGTAAAATCTTCCCAGAGTCGGTGGGCTTATCTGAAGCCACATCAGCCATATTATTTTCCTTTATTACTTCTGAATGTCCTTTTTGATGACCTCTGCAACGAATCATTGACAATTATTTAGGCTTAGATACTGTTTCTAGAAGCCTGTGGATTTCCTTGCCATATTTAATTTCTTTATTTTTACTATTTAACAGTTTTCTTTCCCTCCATATGGTTTCACAGGAATGTATTACAGAGAAGACATATTTATAATGAGTGTAAATAGTTAACATCTTGTTTTTATCCAGTTCTAGTGCTCTGGTTAGAGTAATTATTTCTCTGTTTTGTGCTGAGGTGCCTGAGACCAGTATCTTAGACTCTACAAGAGTATTTAGGAGAACTACTGCATATCCTGCCCTCCTTAGTCTGTTTTCCATAAAACTGCTAACATCTACAAATAATATTTCCACTGCACTGGACAGAGGCTCACTCTGGAAATCTTTGTGACTAGAGTAAACTTGATCAACTACTTATGGAAAATCCTGGGTATCTCAGTGATAAAGGTTGGAGTGGCTGGATTTAAGGTGTGACATGGCTTTAGCTTTATCTGGGGTTTATTTATCATCATAGCCTGATATTTTAGTATTCTATTTGGAGACAGCCACAGACATCCCTTGATTTCTAGTAAACTAGAAGCCTGGTGTGGGGTCCAAACTATCATAAGCTGGTCTGTAGTTAGTTCCCCTTCTTTTTTTAAGTTTATTTATTTATTTTGAGGGTGGAGGGGCAGAGACAAAGAATTCGAATCACGTTTCGTGCTGTTAGCACAGAGCCCCACAAAAGCCTCTATCTCAGTAACCCCGAGATCATGACCTGAACGAAGATCAAGATTTGGACTCAGAGGAGTTGAGATGGCAGAGCAGTATGGAAACCCTGATCTTGTCTTATCCCTGAAACACAACTAGATTAGCACCAAACAATTTTGAACACCTAGGAAATTGATCAGAGGATCAATGCAACAGTCTGCATAACTTGAGCCACAGAACTTGACAGGTACATGGTGTACAGAGGTGAATTGGGGGTAGAGGCTACAGAGGGTAAGAATCCTAGAGAGGAGAGAGTACAGAGAGTAAGAGAAAGGGAGAGAGTGTGGCACAATGGGATTGTGTAAGAAAAGCATTCCCCACAAAAGTAGCTGAAAATAAATAGAAAGAAAGAGTGAAAACACTCACAGGGGGCTGAACAAAATATGTTCCGCTAAGCCACTGACAGGGAGGAAAGAGCGGGTTTCAATGACGTAAGGATTCTATAAAGAGTGGAGTGCAGAGTGTGAAGTTTTGGAATTCAATGCCTGGTGATTCTTTGGTGAGGAAGCAGGGAGAATCCCTGGGAGCAGGCAGTATGTTCCGAGGGGTCTGTGTAACACACAGGGAAAAGTGATTCTCCTGTTTGGAGTGCATTTGGTATAGGCCATATGGCCTCATCATAAGCAAAGGTCCCAGCAGACACGAGAGAGCAACCACATTTGCTGCTGTTGGGACAAAGACACCAAAGTGCAGCAAAACCTGGTGCCAGCTGTGTGTTGTGATTTGCCATAATCTCTGAACCTCAGCCACTGCACAATCACATGAATGTTTTCTGGGGCAAGTGGCACCAGGCCATTGCTCAGTCAGATCCTCCCTTAGACAGCATGGGTCCAAACAAGTGTGAGGTTTTGAAACACAAATTCATCTGAGATAAAACCCTGGAGGGAGGTGCTGCCTGGCAGGGGACAGCTTGGACACAGACATTGTAGCAGCAGGGAGTGAGCACAGGCCTGAGACAAAAGAGAGGAACTTGAGTCCAAGTCAGTGAGAGTGAGAAGTTCCTGCACCAGAGACTGGGGAGCTGGGTGAAGCTATCTTTACCTCTCCTGCATGTGAGCATGTGTGCACACACGTGTCCATACACATGGTTCCACCCCAGTAAGATAAGCAGTGCCACCTAGTGGAGAACAGAGCCATTACATGAAGCCCCGCCCAACTGTGCCCTCCAAGCACATCCCCCAGGAGACTAGTACAAATCCCTCCACCCGCAGTGTGTATGGACTATAGAGTCCTTCATACTTTCAGTCCTAGGGGAAATTGGATGTAATTTCATCCAGGATTCATTCTGCTTGCAGGATCTTTTATTTGTTAATTTTCTTTGTTTCTGTTTTTGCTTATTTTTTTTCTTCTTTCTTTCTCTTTATTGGATACAGAAAGAGAAAAAATATTTTATTTGTTACTTTACTTTTTATCTTTTAAATGTTTTATTCTATTTCATTTTGGTTATTTGATATATATATATATATATATATATATATATAGTAATCTTTATTTATTTTTGAGAAAGAGAGAGGGACAGAGCATGAGTGGGGGAGGGACAGAGCATGAGTGGGGGAGGGGCAGAGAGAGAGGGAGACACAGAATCCGAAGCAGGCTGCAGGCCTTGAGCTGCCAGCACAGAGCCCAACGTGGGGCTTGAACTCATGAACTGTGAGATCATGACTTGAGCCAAAGTCAGACACTTAACTGACTGAGCCACCCAGGCTCCCCTATATAATATTTTTGTAACTAAAAAAATTTTCTTACCTATTTTTTCTTTTCTTTCCCTTTTCTCTCCATTAAGCTTTTTCAACAAGCAGAATGAAACATATCTAGGATCTATCTTCATTTATTTAATTTTTTGTTTTGTTTTTTAATTTTTTAATTTAATTTTTTTAAGTTTGTTATTTTTTCTTTCTCCAAAATGAAAAAAAAATGAAATTCACACCAAAAGAAAAACAGGAAGAAATGATGGCCCAAGACTTAATAAACACAGATATAAGTAAGATGTCTGAAATCTAATTTAAAACCATGACTATGAGAATAGTAGCTGGGGTTGAAAAACACATAGAAAACAGCAGAGAATCCCTTTCTGTGGAGATAAAAGAACTAAAATCTAGTCAGGCCAAAAATAAAAATGTTATAACTAAGATGCAATCTTGAATGAATACCACAACAGCAAGGATGGATGAAGCAGAGTAACGAATCAGCGATGTAGAAGATAAAATTATGGAAAATAATGAAGCAGGAAAAAAGAGGGAAACAAAGGCAAAAGATCATGATACAAGACTTAGATTACTCAGTGACATTAACAAGTAATAACATCTGAGTCATAGGACTCCCAGAAGATTAAGAGAGAAAAGGGGTCAAAAGATTCATGTGAACAAATTATACTGGAAAACTTTCCTTATCTGTGGAATGATACAGACATCAAAATCCAAGAAGCACAGAGAACTCCCAGTAGATTAAACAAACACTGACCATCACCAAGGTGTATCGAAGTCAAATTCACAAAACACACAGGCAAGGAAAGAATTATGGAAACAGCAAGGGGAAAAAGTCCTTAACCTATAAGCAAAGACAGACCAAATCTGCATCAGAACTATCCACAGAAACGTGGCAGACCAGAAAGTAATGACAGGATATATTCAAAGTGCTGAACTGGAAAAATTGTGCAGCCAATAATTCTTTATCCACAAGACTGCCATTCAAAATAGAGGGAGAGATAAAGACTTTCCCAGAGAAACAAAAACTGACGGAATTTGTGATCACTAAACCAGCCCTGCAATAAATTTTAAGGACGGGTCTTTGAGTGGAGAAAAGACAAAACAAAACAAAAAAGACCAAAAACAAAAAAGACTAGAAAGGACCAGAGAGAATCACCAGAAATACCAGCTCTACAGGCAACACAATGGAACTAAATTCATATCTTTCAGTACTCACTCTAAATGGACTAAATGCTCCAATAAAAAGACATAATGTATCAGAATGACTTAGAAAACAAGATGCATGTACATGCTGCTTACAAGAGACTCATTTTAGACCTAAAGACAACTGCAGACTGAAAGTAAGTGGATGGAGAACCATCTATCATGCTAATGATCATCAAAGGAAAGCTGGATTAGCCATACTTATATCAGACAAACTAGATTTTAAAATAAAGACTGTAACAAGAGATGAAGAATGGCATTATATCATAATTAAGGGTTCTACCTACCAAGAAGAAATAACAACTGTAAATACTTATCTGCCCAACGTGGAAGCACCCAAATATATAAAGCAATTAACCACAAACATAAAGAGATTCATTGATAATAATACCATAATAGTAGGGGACTTCAACACATCACTTACAACAATGAATAGATCATGGAAGCAGAAAAATCAACAAGAAAACCATGGCTTTGGATGACACACTGGACTGGATGTATTTAACAGAGTCAAACATTTCATCATAAAGCAGCTGAATATATATTCTTCTCCAACGCACATGGAACATTCTCCAGAAAAGATCACATACTGGGTCACAAATCAGTCCTCAACAAGTACAAAAAGATAGAGATCATACATTCCATATTTTCATACCACAACACTATGAAACTCAAAATTAACCACAAGAAAAAATTGGAAAGACCATAAATTCTTGGAGATTAAAGAACATTCTATTGAAGAATGAAGGTATTAACCAAGAAATTAAAGAGGAAATGTAAAAGTACATGGAAGCAAATGAAAATGAAAACGTGAGAGCCCAAAACCTCTGGGATGCAGCAAAGGCAGTCCTAAGAGGGAAGTATATATCAATCCAGCCTTCCTAAAGAAGGAGGAAAGGGCTCAGATTTATCTAACCTTAAACCTGAAAGATATGGAAAAAGAACAGCAAATAAAACCCAAAACAAGCAGAAGAAGGGAACTAATAAAAAGTAAAGCAAAAAATCAATGTTAACAAGCAACAACAACAAAAAGAACCACACTAGAACACATCAAGGAAACCAGGAGCTCATTCTTTGAAAGAATTAAGAAAATTGATACACCCCTAACCAGATTGGTCAAAAAGAAAAAGGAAAGGACCAAATAAAATCACTAATAAAGAGTAGAGATCACAACCAACACCACAGAAATACAAACAATTATAAGAGAATTTTATGTGCAAACATAACCCAACAAATTGGGCAATCTGGAAGAAATGGGTAAATTCCTAGAAAGATATAAACTAACAAAACTGAAACAAGAAGAAATTAGAAAATTTTAACAGACCCATAACCACTAAAAAGTTTAATCAGTAATCAAAACTCTCCCAAAAAACAAGAGTCCAGGGCAAGAAGACTTTCCAGGAGAATTCTACCAAACACTGAAAGAAGAGTTAACACTGATTCTTTTGAAGCTGTTCCAAAAAATAGAAATGGAAGGAAAAGTTACAAACTCATTCTGTGAGGCCAGCATTACTTTGATTCCAAAAAACAAAGACTTCACTAAAAAGAACTACAGACAAATTTCCCTGATGAACATGGATGCAAAAATTCTCAACAAGATACCAGCAGACAGGATTGAACAATACTTTAAAAGAATTATTCACTTAGATCAAGTGGAATTTATTCCTGGGATGCAGGGATGGTTCAATATCAACAAATTAATCAATGTGATACATCACATTAATAAAAGAAAGGATAAGAACACATGATTTTCTCAATAAATGCAGAAAAATCATTTGACAAAATACAGCATCCTTGCTTGATAAAAACTAGAAGGAACATACCTCAAGATGATAAAGATGATACAAAAGACCCACAGCTATCATCATCCTCAATGGGTAAAAACTGAGAGCTTTCTCCTTAGGTCAGGAACACAACAGGGATGTCCATTCTCACTTCTCACCACTACTTTTCAACATAGTGTTGGAAATCCTAGATTCAGCAATCAGACAATAAAAGAAAAAAAATAAAAGGCATCCAAATCGGCAAGGAGGAAGTCAAACTTTCACTTTTTCCAAAGGAAAAGTGAAATCTATCTATCTATCTATCTATTTTGAGAGAGGGAGAAAACATAAGTGGTGTAGAGGCAGAGACAGAGGTAGACAGAAAAATCCCAAGCAGGCTCTGCACTGTCAGCACCGAGCCCGATGCGTGTCTCAAAACCCATGAACCATGAGATCATGACCTGAGCTGAAATCAAGATTTGGCCACCCAGGTGCCCCTAGGGACTTGGATTTTTAATTTGTTCTGTTTCCAACTCATTGTGCCCTCATACTTAATAAAAATGTCTCACACTAAAATAAAAACAACACACTCTGGCACATAAAAGAAATATATTTTTTAAGAACTTTGATCCTATTTCACAGTTCAAAGTCTCCAGAAACATCTTGTCTTTCCTTTTCCTGAGACTCCTTTTGTCTTACAGTTTTCATTAGAAAGGACACCCTTTTGGGTATTAACACAGAAAAAGGGGTTCTGGTATGAGTAAAAATTTTACTGGCTGTCTTTCCACCATTAAGGTTATATAGAGGTGAGGGTCTGATTATCCAAGACCAACTGGAGAGCCCATGACCCGATTATATCTCATCTTCAGTGAGGAACAATTAAAATAATTCAGTTTTTCTCTTCCCCCTTTCCTTTCAGGTTTGGACAATCCCATTTCCAATGCCTCTCCTGCTTACAATCTGTATATTGATTGGACCTCAAATTTGTTGGTACCCTCTTGGTCCCATGGAGGGAGCACACAGTGCTCACCTATAGTGTCTTTTCCTCTCATTGGTTACTTTGTGCAGCTGTAGAGCTACTCCAATTAGATCAGCTTGTTTTTCCATTTTCTTGTCTTCTTTCTCTCCCTCCATCACATCCTGATTATTGTACACCCTGAAAGCTGACTCTATGAGCTGAGTGCGATTAGTGTGGAATCTAGAGCCAATTTTTGAAGTTTCCTATGTATTTCTGGAGCAAATTGAGATGTGAACTAGGTACTGAAAACCACTTGACTACCTTAAGCCTTCCAAGTTTGTAATCCATGTCAGGCAATCCTGAAGCCTTTCCAAAAAGACTGATGGATTCTTAACTGTCCCTTGTTGACTCTCCCTTAATTTTGACAAGTTTATAGGAGATATAATAATCTCTTGCACAGCTTTAAAAAGGTTATGAAAGCACCCTAAACTCTCTCTCCCATCAAAGGAGTTAGGATTCCATTCAGAGTCAGCATCCAGCACTGTCTCTTCACTTGATCTCTAAGAGCCATATCTGGCTGATATTCTGTATCAGCTTATTCCCTGGCTTTTGCTAGCAAAGATTTTTCTTCTGCCATTAGAAGAGTGGTTAGAAAAGCTTAAAAGTCTTCCCAGGTCAGATTGTGCGTAGAAAAGATACCTTGCATTGAATTTATAAACTCAATGTGGTTAGCCCATACCCCTTTGGTGTGCAACTTCCAATTGTATATGTCTGAAGTATAAAATGGGAATTGCACACTGATAAGATACCTGTTTCCAACAGGTACTTGCCTCAGTGAAAGTATTCAAGTCTCAGACTTAAAACTGGTCTCTAAACTGGAAGTGATATCTGGTAAGGGAGGATAAAACGATACAGGAGAAGTCAGAAATTGATTTGGGGGAATTAATAAAGATTAAGGGCAGGCGCTGACATAGCTGAAGGAGCTGGGGTCTGAGTGTCAGGGGAATAAGGGAGGAACTCATTAGGACCCAGTGGCCAATTTAGAGGTAGAGGCAGGGATTGGGAAAAAAGACCTCTAACTTTATGTGGACCTGAAGGAGTGGGTCTTCTTCATCATTTACGTATTTTTTTTAATTTTTTAATGTTTATTTATTTTTGAGAAAGACAGGCAGAGTGCATGTGAGGGAGGGGTAGAGAGAGAGGGAGACACATAATCTGAATCAGGCTTCAGGCTCTGAGCTGTCAACACAGATCCTGATGCAAGGCTCAAACTCACAAACTGTGAGATCACAACCTGAGCTGAAGTTGGACACTTAACTGACTGAGCCATCCAGGCACACCATCAAACTGGTATTTTAGTATAGAAAGCATTTTTTAGGATTTTAGCTTTGGTTTTTAGTTTAAAAATTTTACATTTCCCTTGTATGTATATTGATATTTCCCTCATTTTGATATAATGCCATAAATCACTGAATATATGCAATCCCATCAAATTTTTTCCTCTTAAAAAAAATAAGCCCATTTGCAATCTCATACTAAAATTTAAGTTTCCATTTTCTGGCCACTTCTCTTCATGCTCCAAAACGTATTGTGGCTAGGCTGTTTCATAGGAGAAAATCATCTGATTTGGGGATGGGGGGGGGTACCTGAATTTTTTCCAATTCTGGATATTACAGCTCAATGGGTTTACTTTTGTATAAAGCTTGTGCTTTGGATATTCTTCAATCCTTTCTTGGGATCTCCTTGCACCCTCCCAAAGGTTAGTGATGACACAAATATCACATGATCTTGACCACAATATGTTTGAGACTTGGCAGACTTGAAACCAGGCCCACAAGGAAAGAGGGGAAATGTCAGGGTGTTCAAGTGGCTCTGCATAGTCTTGTATTAAAGAGTAGGGAGCTGGTACATAGGCTGCTTCCTCAACTCCCTCAACACCTGGGTAGTCCCAAAGAGTGTACTCAGGAAGTGGCTCAGGAGAGCCTGACTTAGATTCAGTAATTCAAATTGCACTTTCTTCCTTAGGAGGAAAAAGAAAAGCTCATGACAAGTTCCGTCTGATGTCTTGGCAGGGGTCCCAGAGGGAGGGCTCCCTGGACAACAGTTCTTCTTCATCTTTTTTTTTTAATTTTATTATTTCTTTTTAATTTACATCCAAATTAGTTAGCATATAGTGAAACAATGATTTCAGGAGTAGATTCCTTAGTGCCCCTTACTAATTTAGCCCAACCCCACTCCCACAACCCTTCCAGTAACCCTCTGTTTGTTCTCCATATTTATGAGGCTCTTATGTTTTGTCCCCCTCCCTGTTTTTATATTATTTTTGCTTCCCTTCCCTTATGTTCATCTGTTTTGTCTCTTAAAGTCCTCGTATGAGTGAAGTCATTTGATATTTGTCTTTAAAACTCTGACTAATTTCACTTAACATAATACCCTCCAGGTCCATCCACATAGTTGCAAATGGCAAGATTTCATCCTTTTTGATTGCTGAGTAATACTCTATTGTATATATATACCACATCTTCCTTATCCATTCATCCATCTATGGACATTTGGGCTCTTTCCATACTTTGCTTCTTGTTGATTGTGCTGCTATAAACATTGGGGTGTATGTGTCCCTTCGAAACAGCACGACTATATCCCTTGGATAAATACCTAGTAGTGAAATTGCTGGGTCATTGGGTGGTTCTATTTTTAGTTTTTTGAGGAACCTCCATACTGTTTTTGAGAGTGGCTGCACCAGCCTGTATTCCCACCAACAATGCAAAAGAAACCTTTATCTCTGCATCCTTGGCAACACCTATTGTTGCCTGAGTTGTTAATGTTAGCCATTCTGACAGGTGTGAGGTGGTATCTCATTGTGGGTTTGATTTGTATTTCTCCGATGATTAGTGATGTTGAGCATTTTTTCATGTGTCGGTTGGCTATCTGGATGTCTTCTTTGGAGAAGTGTCTATTCATGTCTTTTGCCCATTTCTTCACTGGATTGTTTGATTCTTGGGTGTTAGAGTTTGATAAATTCTTTATAGATTTTGGATACTAACCCTTTATCTGATATGTTGCTTGCAAATATCTTCTCAAATTCTGTCAGTTGCCATTTAGTTTTGCTGATGGTTTCCTTCACTGTGCAGAAGTTTTTATATTGATGGGGTCCCAGTAGTTCATTTTTGCTTTTGTTCCCCTTGACTCTGGAGATGTTGTGAACAAGAAGTTGCTGCAGGCAAGATCATAGAGGTTTATGCCTGCTCTCTCCTCAAGGATTTTGGTGGCTTCCTGTCTTACATTGAGGTCTTTCATGCGTTTTGAGGTTATTTTTGTGTATGTTGTAAGAAAGTGGTCCATGTTCATTCTTCTACATGTAGCTGTCCAGTTTTCCCAGCCCCACTTGCTGAAGAGACTGTATTTATTCCATTGGATATCCTTTGCTGCTTTGTCAAAGATTAGTTGGCCATACGTTTGTGGGTCAATTTCTGGGTTCTCTGTTATATTCCATTGATCTGAGTGTCTGTTCTTGTGCCAGTACCATACTGTATTGATGATTACAACTTTGTAGTATAGCTTGAAGTCTGAGATTGTGAAGCCTCCTGCTTTGGTTTTCTTTTATAAGATTGCTTTCGCTATTCGGGGTCTTTTCTGCTTCCATACAAATTTTAAGATTATTTGTTCTAGCTCTGTGAAGAATGCTTGTGTTATTTTGATAGGTATTGCATTGAATGTGTGATTACTTTGGGTAGAATCGACATTTTAACAATATTTGTTCTTCCTAACCAGGATCATGGAATCTTTTTCCATTTTTTTGTGTCTTCTTCAATTTCTTTCATAAACTTTCTATAGTTTTTAGCGTATAAATTTTTCACCTCTTTGGTTAGATTTATTCCTAGGTAGTTTATGGTTTTTGGTGCAATTGTAAATGGAATCGATTCTTTGATTTCTCTTTCTGTCACTTCATTGTTGGTGTATAGGAATGCAACTGATTTCTGTGCATTGATTTTATATCCTGCAACTTTGCTGAATTCATGAATCAGTTCTATCAGTTTTTTCATGGAATCTTTTGGGTTTTCCATATAGAGTATCATGTCATCTGCAAAGAATGAAAGTTTGACCTCCTCCTGTCCGATTTGGATGCCTTTTATTTCTTTGTGTTGTCTGATTGCAGAGGCTAAGACTTCCAATGCTATGTTGAATAACAGTGGTGAGAGTGGACATCCCTATCTTGTTTCTGACTTTGGAGGAAAGCTTTCAGTTTTTCTCCACTGAGGATGATATTAGCATTGGGTCCTTCATATATGGCTTTTATGATCTCATGGTATGATCCTTCTATCCCTACTTTCTTGAGGGTTTTTATCAAGAAAGCATGCTGTATTTTGTCAAATGCGTTCTCTGTATCTATTGAGAGGATCATGTGGTTCTTGTCCTTTCTTTTATTGATGTGATGAATCACGTTGTTTTGTGGATATTGAACCAGTCCTGCATCCCAGGTATAAATCCTACTTGGTCGTGGTGTATAATTTTTTTTAATGTATTGTTGGTTCTGGTTGGCTAATATCTTGTTGAGGATTTTTGCATCCATGTTCATCAGGGAAATTGGTCTATAGTTCTCCTTTTTAGTGGGGTCTCTGTCTGGTTTTGGAGTCAGGGTAATGCTTGCTTCATAGAAAGAGTTTGGAAGTTTTCCTTCCATTTCTACTTTTTGGAACAGTTTCAAGAGAATAGGTGTTAACCCTTCCTTAAATGTTTGGTAGAATTCCTCTGGAACACCATCTGGCCTTAAATGTTTGGTAGAATTCCTCTGGAACACCATCTGGCCCTGGACTCTTATTTTTTTGGCATATTTTTGATTACTAATTTGATTTCCTGTTTATGGGTATGTTCAAATTTTCTATTTCTTCCTGTTTCAGTTTTGCTAGTGTGTATGTTTCTAGGAATTTGTCCATTTCTTCAAGATTACCCATTTTATTGGAATATACTTGCTCAGGATATTCTCTTATTATTGTTTTCATTTCTGTTGTGTTGGTTGTGATCTCTCCTCCTTCATTCTTGATTTTACTTATTTGGGTCCTTTCCTTTTTCTTCTTGATCAAACTGGCTAGTGGTTTATCAATTTTGTTAATTCTTTCAAAGAACCAGCTTCTGGTTTCATTGATCTGTTCTACTGTGTTCTTTGGTTTTGATAGCATTAATTTCTGCTGTAATCTTATTTCCTGTCTTCTTCTGGTTTTGGGTTTTATTTCCTGTTCTTTCTCCAGCTACTTAAGGCGTTAGGTTAGGTTGTGTATCTGAGATCTTTCTTCCTTCTTTAGGAAAGCCTGGATTGCTATATACTTTCCTCTTATGACCGTGTTTGCTGTGTCCCAGAGGTTTTGGATTGTGGTGTCATCATTTTCATTGACTTCCATATACTTTTTAATTTCCTCTTTAGCCCATTCATTCTTTGGTCGGATGTTCTTCAGTCTCCAAGTATTTCTTACCTTTCCAAATCTTTTTTTGTGGTTGATTTCGAGTTTCATAACATTGTGGTCTGAAAATATGCATGGTATGTTCTCGATCTTTTTGTACTTACTTAGGGCTGATTTGTGTCCCAGTATATGGTCTATTCTGGAGAATGTTGCATATGCACTGGAGAACAATATATATTCTACTGCTTTAGGATGAAATGTTCTAAATATATCCATTAATCCATCTGGTCCAGTGTGTCACTTAAAGCCATTGTTTCCGTGTTGATATTTTGATTAGATGATATATCAATTGCTGTGAGTTCGGTGTTGAAATCTCTTACTATGATGGTATTTCTGTCAATGAGTTTCTTTAAGTTTTTGATTAATGGATTTATATATTTGGGTGCTCTCACATTTGGCGCATAAGTGTTTACAATTGTTAGGTCTTCTTGGTCTATAGACCCCTTGATTATGATATAATGCCCTTCTGCATCTCTTGATACAGTCTTTATTTTAAAGTATAGATTGATATAATTATGGATACTCTGGCTTTCTTTTGTTGATCATTAGCATGATAGATGGTTCTCCATCCCCTTATTTTCAATCTGAAGGTGACTTTAGGTGTAAAGTGGGTCTCTTATAAACAGCATATAGATAGGTCTTGTTGTCTTATCCATTCTGTTACCCTATGTCTTTTTATTGGAGCATTGAGTCCATTGAGGTGTATAATGAGTAATGAAAGATATGAATATATTGTCAGTCTGTTGCTTGTAGAGTTGGAGTTTCTGGTGGTCTCTGGTTCTTTCTAATCTTTGTTGCTTTTGGTATTTATTTATTTATTCATCTTTTCTCCCCTCAATGTGTACCCCTTAAAATTTCTTGCAAGGCTGGTTTAGTGGTCACAAACTCCTTTAAATTTTCTTTGTCTGGGAAACTTTTTATCTCTCCTTCTATTTTGCATGACAGCCTTGATGGATAAAGAATTCTTGGCTGCATATTTTTCTGATTCATCACATTGAATATATCCTGCCACTCCTTTCTGGCCTGCCAAATTTCTGTGGATAGGTCTGTTGCAAACCTGATCTGTCTTCTCTTGTAGGTTAAGGACTTTTTTTTATCTTGCTGCTCTCATGATTCTCTCCTTACCTATTTTGTGACTTTGATGGTGATATGCCTTGTTGATGGTCGGGTTTTTGTTTTTTTTTTTTTAATCTAATGGGAGTCCTCTGTGCTTCCTGGATTTTGATGCCTGTGTCTTTCCCCAGGTTAGGATAGTTTTCTGCTATGATTTGTTCACATAACCCTTTTAACCCCATTTCTCTCTCTTTGTCTTCTGGAACCCCTATGATTCTGATGCTGTTCCTTTTTTTAGATTTGTTTTTACCATTTATTCATTTTTGGAGAGAGAGAGAGAACAAGCAGAGGAGGGACAGAGAGAGGGGAAGACACAGAATTCGAAGCAAGTCAGCACAGAGCCTGATGCAGGGCCTGAACTCATGAAATGCGAGATGACCTGAGCCGAAGTCAGACACTCAACTGACTGAGCCACCCAGGCTTCCCATGATTTTGTTCCTTTTTAATGAGCCACTGATTTCTCTACTTCTTAAAACATGCTCTTTTGCTTTAATCTCCCTATTTTTTTCTGCCTCATTATTCTCTATAAGTTTGTCCTCTATATCGCGGATTCTCTCTTCTACTTCATCCATCCTTGCCGCCATGGCATCCTTCAGTGATTGCAGCTCAGTTATAACATTATTTATTTCATCCTAACTAGTTTTTACTTCTCTTATCTCTGCAGAAAGGGATTCTAATCTATTTTCAACTCCAGCTAATATTCTAATTATCATGATTCTAAATTCTGGTTCAGACATCTTGCTTCTATCTGTGTTAGTTAAGTCCCTGGTTGTCATTTCTCATGCTCTTTCTTTTGGGGTGAATTCCTTAAGTTAGTCATTTTGAAGGGATAAAAGGAATTAATGATGTAGAAAAAATTAAAGTTAAAAATATTAAAGTTAAAAAATATTAAAATTAAAAATTAAACACACACACACACACAAAATCGAATAAATGGTGCTAGATCCTGGTGTTTTGGTCTGGGTGTTGAAAGTGTCTTGATAGATTAGACACAAAAGGGGGTAGGAAGAAAAACAAGGAAATCATTTGAAAATTTGAAAAAATGAACACACCAAAGTAGACTAAAATGATATGATGGAAGTAAAGTATAATTTGAAAAATTTACACAAACTAAAGCATGTAGTAGAAAAAAAATTAGAGAAAACTATTTTCAATAAAATTTTTTTAAAAATGAATTTTTTCTCTTTCTGTATTCAAGAAAAAGAAAATAAATGAAAAAGAGAAAAAAGAAAAAAAAGAAATTATTTAAAAATTTGGAAAAGTGAATACAGTGTAGTAGACTAAAATAAAATGATGAAAGTATAATAGAATATGAAATTTTTTTCACAAAAGTAAAAAATATAGTAAAAAATAAAGAAAAATATTTTAATAAAAATTGAGAATAAAAATGAGCTTTTTCTTTCTGTATTCAAGAAAAAGAAAATAAATGAAAAAGAAAAAGAAAAAAGAAATTGTTTGAAAATTTGAAAAAGTGAATACAGTGAAGTAGACTACAATAAAATGATGGAAGTATAATAGAATTTGAAAAAAATTTACACAAAAGTAAAAAATATAGTAAAAAAATTAAAGAAAATATTTTTAATAAAAATTGAAAATAAAAAATGAATTTTTTTCTATTTCTCTATTCAAGCAAAAGAAATGAAAAAGTGAAAAAAAAAGAAAGAAAATGGAATAGATGGACCTGCTAACACACTGAAATATCTGAAATATCACTGAAATTACTTCATTTTCCCCTAGAAGTCAGACCATGAAGCACTTTATACTCCATAAACTAAGCAGGTGGTGAGACTCGTGTTCTTGAAGAGCGAGGTTGGACCAGTTGGGCAGAGCTTAGAGTAACAGCTCCGTTCTCCACTAAATGGCGCTGCTAGCCTACTGGGGTGGATTGTTGTGGCGCTGGTAGGTGCGTATGTGCATGCCCAAGAGCAATGAAAATGGCGTCACCCAGCTACCCAGTCTCTAGTATCGGAACTCTGTTCTCCCCCATCAGCAATCGTGCACCCACCCTTTGTCTTCACAACTCGTCCACTCCCTGCTTTTACACTGTCCATGACCAAGCCCCGAGTAGTACCTCTTTCCTGAGTTTTGTCTCAGGTGTGGCTGTTTTCCCTGGCCCCTTACTTCTGAGGGACTGTGGCTTTGATCCGTTCTGCCCCTCTGTGGAGGGTCTCACCAAGCAATGGCCAAATGCCAGCTGCACCCAGGAATGCTTGTGGAACCGTACTGCTGCTGATGCACAGAGACTTGGCCAGGTGGCAGCCAACCCCAGAAAAAGTTTGCGAGATAGCATAGCAGCAGAGTTTCAGGGATTATGGAAAATCACAACACACATCTGGCACCAGGCTTCACCCTTCATGACCTTGTTCCAGCACGAATGAATGTGGCCATTCTCTGGAGTCTGCTGGGATGAGGTGTCCTCAACAGTCTCTACCAAATGTCCTTCCAGCAGTGGAACCATTTTTCCCCATGTGGCCCAGGAACCTCCCAGACCCCTCTGCTCCTGGGGATTCACCTTCCCACCAGTGCACCACCAGGTATGGAGCTGTGGAGTTGCAGACTCTGTGCTCCCCTTGTTTGCAGTCTTAATGGAATTTAAACCCTCTCTTTTCTCCTTTCTCCATTTTTAGTTTAGTCCCTGTGGTTCTTTCCAATTTTCCACTTTCTCTCCAAGCTGCTTTTGGGGAGGGGTGCTTTCCCCCTTTTCTGCCCCTGCCTCATCTCCATCCTCTCTCCACATGCAAAAGTGGCTCCCTGCCCTCCATGGCTTCTCTCTTCCCAAGTTTGCCTCTCTGTGCTGCATACCTGCTGAATTCTGTATTTCAGATTGTGAAGATTGTTGTGTTAATTCTCAGATTAGTTTTCTAGGTGTGCAGCATGTTTTAGTGTTGGTCTGGCTATATTTCATGGATGAAAGACACACAAAAAACTTCCATGCAGTTTCGCCACCTTGGCTCCCCTCCATTTGGCTATTTCTCATGAATGCCTTGGACAACAGTTCTTAAATGAAGAAACAGAGATAGTAAAACACTCCCGTGTATTCTTAGAATGTATTTGGGGGCCCAGAATACTGGCAAAAGTCCCTGATCACACTGTCTCTACAGTATGAAGTCTTAAAAGTCAGCAGGCTTGGATGGGATAGAGCCTGGAGGACACTGTGCTGCTCCTAGAAACAAAGTTGGCAAAACAAACAAAGAAACCTGGAGGCTGGAGGCTGGAGGCTGGAGGCAAGCTGCATGGAAACAGTGATCTGAAAAATGCCTGGGGCACACAGGGAGATTATTTGGTTTCTTGGAGTGCTTCCCTAAGAGGCAGTCTTCACAAAGATACCTCTCAGGGGACAAAGGAGCTGGCTGGTGCCATTCCCAACCTGCTCCATAGCATAAACACAGAGACACCTGTGGGAAGCAGCACAGAGTTGACACTGTCTGCCTAATTTACTCACACCAAACCCCCACCTTGTGCTCTGGTGGAACTGGTCTTCTTAGTCAAGCTTTCCTCAGCCCCAAGTACACAGTAGGTCCCTGTTTCAGAATACCAACACAAAACCCTTCCTACACCGTGTCTCCCAATCAGAGAGTTATGCAAGGCCTCAGTTCTAGTGGAAGTATTATCAGGTCTCATTTCACAAACAGACTATAGCACACTCGGTTAAAGCTTGCCAAAATCTGGGCAGGGACCAAACACTGCCTACAGCAGATAAGGAGAGCTTCTGCAGAAAATTGGCCTGAAGGATAGAGCAGCCCAAGCACAACATCAGAACACACAAAAAGTACACAAGATACACTCCCTGAAGCAACAGACCTTGGACATTAATGATCTCACTTTCATAAAGCCATTATTTTCAAGATAAGGAAACATAACAGGCTTTTCTAACACAGAGAAGAAGGCAGAGCCTAGGGAAAAAAACGCCAATACAGAGGGATTCATCCCAAATGAAAGAACAAGATAAAGCCATGGCCAGATATATAAATAAAACAGAGATAAGTAACATGCCTGATTAAACATTTTTTAAAGTTTATTTATTGTGAGACAGAGTGAAAGAGAGGGCATGCAGCCAGGGGAGGGACAGAGAGAGAAGCAGAGAATGAGAATCCCAAGCAGGCACCACACTGTTAGCACAGAGCCCAACTCAAGATTCAAATCCATGAACCAGAATAAGATCATGACCTGAGCCAGAATCAAGAGTCATATGCTTAACCAACTGAGCTACCCAGGTGCCCCACCTGATGGAGAATTTAAAGCAACAACCATAAGGATACTTGCTGAACTTGAGAAGAGAATGAAAGACTTTAGGGAGACCCTTACTGCAGAGCTAAAGAGTTAAAAAAGAATCAGAAATGAAAAATGTATTGAATGAAATTGTAAACAGTCCTGATGCAATAACAGGCTGTAAGACACGGAGGAACAAATTAGTGATATGGAAGACAAAAATAATAAAGAATAATGACACTGAACAAAAGAGAGAAAGGAAAATTATGGAAAACAAGAAGAGACATAGCGATTTCAGTGATTCCATCAAACATTATACCATTCATATTATAGGAGTTCTGGGAGAAGAGAGAAAAAAGGGGCAGAAAATTTATTTGATCAGACTTCAGAGGAGTTAAGATGGCACAGTAGTAGGAGGAACTTTGGCTAGTCTCATCTCTTGAACACAGCTAGATCAACATTATACCATTCTGAATACCTAGGATATTGATGTGAGGATTAAGAGAACAATCTGCATAATCTGAGGGAGAGAACATGGCAGGTATGAGGTGTAGAGAGGAGAATTGGGGGATAGAGAAGCCACAGTGCTTCAGAGGGATGGGAGTCCTTTTCACAGAGGATAAAGAGAGAGAGCAGCAGGTCAGGTTCATGCAAGAAAAGCACTCCTCCAAAACCACTGATGGGGGAATCGTGAGGAACTATCACATGGTTTTGCAAATAGTGGAGCTGAACTTCTGAGTCTTTGGAAGTCTGCACCATTTGCTGGAGTAGATCTTGGCAGGCAGCAGCATCCCAGGAGAGAAGCAGGGGAGGTCTGGGAGTGGATAGAAAACAGCACAGTGTGGGAATATCCTGGGTTTCTCTGGAAGAGAGCATTCTTCTTAATAGAATGCACTTGGAAGAGGGAATGTTGTTTCTCCGAGGATAAAAGACCTGACTGTCACCTTTGAGCAGCCATTCAACATCAGGGGACAGAGGAACATACAGAGGGTGAATAAAGTGGTCACAGTTTTTGCTGTGCTTCGTTATAAGCTCTAGGCACCCGCATGGAATTGGGCTCCTGCTTTCCTGGGACAAAACAGCTCCAGAAACAGTGCTTTGAGACTCTCCTCTGAAGGAGGGGAGTTGGTCTGCCCTTTGCTGGTTCCTTTAAGATTTGGAAATTAGAGTCAGTGGGGGGCCAGAGATAAAACACAGGAGAGCTATGGCACTGGGTGTGTCAACAGCCTGGGCATAGAAGGGTTGAGGGAAGAGATCTTATGGAAGCTTGGGACACAGAAAGGAAAATTATTCATTTGTTTGTGAAGGCTACTTGAACAGTAGTAGATGCCAGCTCCCCTACCCAGGATGAAAGAGCAGTGTGACACCATTTTCCCCTACTCCCCAGCACAGTGGAACTTCAGCGAGCAACACAGAGACCCCAGTCAAGGCTGGGGCCACTTACCCCTAACTTCACCCTTCCTGGGCCCTACATGGACATCTTTACAAGGGCAGGTCTGATTTTGAACCAGCACAGAGGGCCTCTCCTACAGAGGACGGACACATCCTTCCACCACATGCATCAAGTCTACTGATCATAGAGCACTCTAAAGCATCAGCTTCAATTCTTGTGGAAATAGGACCAGACTTTTCCTTTTTTCTTTCTTTCTTTCTTTCTTTCTTTCTTTCTTTCTTTCTTTCTTTCCTTCTTTCTTCTTTCTTTCCCTTTTTTCTTTATTTTCTTTTCTTTCTTTTTTTCATCAGGCTTATAATTCTTTGTTCATTTGGGTTTTCTTTGGCTAACTTTCTGCTTTGTTGGATAAGGCTTTTTCTTTTCTTTTCTTTTCTTTTCTTGGCTTGGCTTTTTCTTTCTTTGGCTTTTCTTTTTTTCTTCTTTTTTTTTCTTTATTTTCCTTTGGAATCAGGTTTATAATTTGTTGTTTGTTTTTTGTTGTTGTTGTTGTTCCTTTCCTTTCTCTCTCTCTCTCTCTCTCTCTCTCTCTCTTCCTCTCTGTCTCTTTCTCTCTCTTTCTCTTTTTTTGAACCAGGCTTTTTTTTTCTTTTGTTTTAAAAAAAGGCTTATTTTACCAAACAAATCAAAGGACACCTAGTTAAAGGTCCAAACACTCCTCACTGCAAGCAAGAAGGAACTCTACAGAGGACTGACTTTAGGGAGAGAGTAGCCAAAGCACAACAGCAGAGTAGCAGAGTGCACATAGCACACACAAGAAACAGTAAAGTGCCATGCCATGGACATTGTATAACCCCTTCTTAATACGGTATTACTCTCAGAAACAGAAAACGTAACAAGCTTTCACAGCACACAAAAGACAGAAACCTAGATAACATGACAAGACTAAAGAATTCTCCCTCAAAGAAAGATTAAAAGCCACAACCAGGGATTTGCTCAAAACAGATAGGAATAATATATATGAAGAATTTAGAACAACAGTCATAAGAACAGTATCTGGGTTTGAAAAAAAAAAGCATAGAGGACGCCAGAGAAACCCTTGCTATGGAGAAAAAAGACTTAAAAACTAGTCAGGCTGAAATAAAAAATGCTATAACTGAGATGAAAAACTGACTGGAGGTAATCACGACAAGAATGGAAGAAGCAGATAATCGAAAAGGCAAATAGGTGACATAGAAGATAAAATTATGAAAAATAATGAAGCTGAAAAAGAGAGTGAAATAAAGCTAATAGACCATGAATATAGACTTAGGGAAACCAGAGATTCTATAAATCACAATAATATCCATATCATAGGAGTCCCAGAAGAAGAGAGGGAAAAAAGGACAGAAAATTTATGTGAGCAAATTATAGTTGAACTTCCCTAATCTGGGAAAGGAAACTGGCATTCAAGTCCTAGAGGAAAAGATAACTCCCTTTAAAGAAAAAAAACAAAAACAAAAACAAACAAACAAACAAAAAACCCTCAATACCAAGACATATCAAAGTGAACTTGCAAAATACAAAGATAAAGAGAGAATATTGAAAGCAGCTAGGGACAAAAGGTTCTTAGCTTACAAGGGTAGACATATAAGGTTAGCAGCAGACCTGTCCACAGAAACTTGGCAAGCCAGAATGAAGTGGCATATACATTTAATGTGCTGGATGGGATGAATATGCGACCAAGAATGCTTTATTGAGCAAGGCAGTGTTTCAGAATAGAAGCAGAGATAAATAGTTTCCCAGACAAGCAATAACTAAAGAACTTTGTGAACACTACACCAGCTATGTGAGAATTATTAAAGGGGACCCTTTGAGTGGGAAAGAACAAAAGCACAAAAAGGCTACAAAGAAAGAGAGACAATCTACAGGAAGAGCAACTTTATAGGTAATGCAGTCGAGCTAAATTCATATCAATAATTACTATGAATGTAAGTGGGTTTATTGCTCCAATCAAAAGACATAGCATGTCATAATGGATAAAAAAAGGATCAATTGATATGCTGCTTACAAGATACTCATTTTAAACCCCAAAACACCACCATATTGGAAGTGAGAGGGTGTAGAACCATTTATCATGATAATGTGCATCAAAAGAAAGCTGGAGTACCCATACTTATCTCAGACAAGCTAGGTTTTAAACCAATGACCATAATAAGAGATAAATAAGGTACTAAATCAAAATAAAAGGGACTATCTAACAAGATCTAACAATTATAAATATTTATGCCCCAAAATTATGATAATCAAATACATAAGTTAATAAAAACTTAAAGAAACTCATTGATCATAATACAATAATAGTAGAGGTATTTAACACTCTACTAATGGACTAATCATCTAAGCAGATCAACAAGGAAACAATGGCTTTGAATGACACACTGGACCTGATGGACTTCACAGATATATTCATAACATTTTACCCTTAAGCATCAGGATACATGTCATTTTATTCTTTTTTTTAATGTTTATTTATTTTTGAGAGACAGAGAGAAACAAAGCATGAGCAGGGGAGGAACAGAGAGAGAAGGAGACACAGAATCTGAAGCAGGCTCCAGGCTCTGAGCCGTCAGGGTAGTGGGGTTGAGCCCACAAACCACAAGATCATGACCTGAGTCGAAGTTGGATGCTTACCAACTGAGCCCCAGAGCCCTAGAATACATGTTCTTTTCAAGTGCACATGGAACATTCTCCAGAATTGTTCACATACTGGGTCATAAATCAGCCCTCTACAAGTACAAAAATATCAAAATCACATCATGCATATTTTTAGATCACGACACTATGAAACTTGAAATCAACCACAAGAAAAAATCTGGAAATCCCTCAAGTACATGGAGGTTACAGAACACCCAACTAAAGAACGAATGGGTTAAGCAGAAAATTAAAGGATGAAAAAATATAGGTAATCCAATGAAAATGAAAAGACAACAGTAAAAAAAAGAAATAAAGAAATAAAGAAATAAAGAAAAAAAAAAGAAATAAAGAAAAAGAAAAAGAAAAAAAAAAAAAAACCTTTGGGCTGCAACAAAGGCGACCATAAGGGGGAAATATATAGCAATGCAGGCCTTACTCAAGGAAAAGAAAAGTCTCAAATACACAACTAACCTTACCTAAAGGAACTGGAAAAGGACAGCAAGTAAAGCCCAAAACCACCAGAAGAAGGGAAATAATAAAGATTAGAGCAGAAAGCAATGAAATAGAAATTAAAAAACAGAGTAGAACAGAATAATGAAACTAGAAGCTCTGGTTCTTTTAAAAAAAATAGCAAAATTGATGAACTCCTAGCCAGTCATATCAAAAAGAAAAGACAAAGATCCCAAATAAATAAAATCACGAATATAAGAGGAGAGATCATAATCCACATCACAGAAATACGATTGTAAGATAATATTATGAGCAATTATATGCCAAAAATTGGGTAATATGGGAGAAATAAATTCATAGAAACATATAAACTACCAAAACTGAAACAGGAAGAAATAGAAAATTTGAACAGACCCATAACCAGAAAGAAATTGAGTCAGTAATCAAAAATTTCCCAACAAACAAAAGTACAGGGACTGATGGCTTCTCAGGGATATTATACCAAACATTTAAAGAATTAATACCTATTCTTTTTAAACTGTTCCAAAAAATAAAAATGGAAGGAAACCTTCCAAACTCATTCTATGAGGCCAACATTACCTTGATTTCAAAGCCAAGACCCCAGCAAAAATGAGACTTACAGACCAATATCTCTGATGAACATGGTTGCAAAAATTCTCAACAAGATACCAGCAAATAAAATCTAACATTACATTAGAAGAAATATTCACCATGATCAAGTGGTAATTATTCCTGGACTGCAGAGCTGGTTCAATGTCTGCAAATCAATCAGTGTGATACACCACATTAATAAAATCAAGGATGGGAAACGTATGACCCTGTCAATAGATGCAGAGAAAGCATTTGGAAAAAAAAAAACAACACAACAGCATCGTTTCTTGATAAAAACCCTCAAGAAAGTAGGAATAAAAACATTCCTTAACATCATATATTAAAGAACCACAGTTAATATCATTTTCTATGGGGAAAAACTGAGAGCTGTTCCCCTAAGGTCAGGAACACAACAGGGATGTCCACTCTCACCACTCTTGTACAACATAGTACTGGAAGTCTTAGCCTCAGCAATCAGACAACACAAAAAATGAAGGGCATCCAAATTGGCAAAGAAGAAACAAATTTTTCACTCTTCACAGATGACAAGATGTGCTACATGGAAAAATGCAAGATACTCTACCTAAAAACTTCTAGAACTGATGCATGAATTCTGCAAAGTCGTAGGATACAAAAGCAATGTACAGAAATCAGTTGCATTTCTGTACACCAATAATGAAGCAGCAGAAATAGCAATCAAGGAATCAATCCCATTTACAATTGCACCAAAACCCATAAGATACGTAGGAATAAACCGAATCAAAGGGGTAAAAGATCTGTTATAGAACACTTATGAAAGAACTTGAAGACAGAATGAAATGGAAAAACATTCCATGCTCATAGATTGGAAGATCAAATACTGACCCAAAGCCATTTCCACGTTCAATTCAATCTCTATCAAAGTATCAACAGTTTTCATAGAGCTGTTACAATTAAAAATATATATATGGAACCAGAAAAAACCCAGAATAACCAAAGTAATGTTGGAAAAGAAAAAGGAAAGCTGGAGGCATCACATTTCCAAACTTCAAGATGTATTACAAACCTGTAATCATCATGAGAGTATGGTACTGGCACAAAAACAGACACACAGATCAATGGAACAGAATAGAGAACTGAACCCAAATATGGACTCACAAATATAAGTCAACTATTCTTTGACAAAGCAGGAATGAATATCCAATGGGAAAAGACAGTCTCTTCAAGAAATAGTGTTGGGAAAACTGGACATCTACATGAAAAAGAATGAAACATTTCCATTTTTTTACACCACACATTAAAAAAAAAAAAACTGAAAAGAAGTGCCTGGGTGGCTCAGTTGGTTAAGTGTCCAACTTTGGCTCAGGTCATGATCTCATTACTCATGAAGTTGAGCCCTGAGTTGGGTCCTGTGTTGACAGCTCAGAGCCTGGAGCCTGCTTCAGATTCTGTGTCTCCCTCTCTCTTCCCCTCCCCTACTTGTTCCCTCTATCTCAGTCTCTCTGTCTCTCTGCCTCTCTGTCTCTCTCTAAAAAATAAATAAACATTATTTTTTTAAAATAAGCTGAAAATGAATTAAGGACCTAAATGTGAAACCTGAAACCATAAAAATTATAGAGGACAGCACAGGCAATGATTTCTATGACATCATTTTTCTATATATGTCTCCTGAAGCATAAGAAACAAAAGCAAAAGTAAACTATTGGGACTATATCAAAATAAAATACTTCTGCACAGCAAAGAATGCAATCAGAAAAACTAAAAGGAAACCTACCGAATGGGAGAAGCTATGTGCAAACATAACATCCAAGAAAGGGCTAGTATCCCAGAGTATATAAAGTAGTTATACAACTCAACAATAACATAAAACAAATAATCCAATTAAAAATGGGCAGAATATATGAACAGATATTTATCCAAAGAAGACATCCAGATGGCCAAAGATACATGAAAAGATACTCAGTATTGCACACCATCAAGGAAATATAAATCAAAACTACAATGAAATATCACCTCATGCATGTCAAAATGGCAAAACACACACACACACACACACACACACACAAGAAATAACAGGTGGTGAAGATGTGGTGACAAGGAACCCTCTTGTGCTATTAGTGAAAATGCAAACTGATATAGCCACTTAGAAAACAGAATGGAAGTCCCTCAAAAAATTAAAAATAGAACTACCATATGATTCAGTAATTACACTATTTACCCGAAGAATTAAAAAAAAAGCATTAATTAGAAAGGATAGATGCACCCCTGTGTTTATTGCCACATTACTTACCTTAGCCAAATTATGGAAGCAGCCTAAGTGTCCATGGATAGCTGAGTGAATAAAGAAGATGTAATATATAAAGGGATGTTATTCAGCCACAAAAAAAGGTATGAAATCTTTTCATTTGCAACAAAATGGATGGATATAGATAGTAAAATGCTAAGTGAAATAAGTCAGTCAGAGGAAAATACCATATGATTTCACTCACATGTGGAATTTCAGGGGGAAAACAAGCAAAGGAAAAAAAAAGAAAAGACACAGAGAGAGAAACCAAGAAATTGACTCTAAACTATAGAAAACAAATAGGTGGTTACTAGAGGGGAAGTGGGTGGAGGGATGGATAGTATAGGTGAAAGGGATTAAGAGTACACTTCTCTTGATGAGCATGGAGTAATACATGAAACTATTGAATCCTTGTATTGTACACCCAAAACTAATATAACACTGTATGTTAACTATGTTAAAATAAAATTAAAAAAAAAAGTTTTAAAAAAAACACAGCTCCACAAAGACTCTTTAACCTTGCTAAAATTTCTCTTATAAGTCTTGGTAACCAGCCCTTATTTTACAAATCTCCAGGGAGTATACTCTTAGATTCACATGACACATTTAAGAAAGCACCAAACTGGGCATGCACACCATCTTGTGATCTAAAAGTAAAGATTTTCTGGAATTGGAGCAGACAACATCTGATAAGACAGCTTTCCCAAAATGCATGAACCAGGCTTGTGTACCTTTTTTCCACTGTTGCTTCTACTCTCTCTCTCTTGTGGAAAGACCATGCCCTTGTCCATATTTACCAAACACCATAAAAGGAGAAACCTTTTCCTTTCATTGAAACCTTTCAGAAATAGCCTCATCATAATCCCATGACCAAGTAATCTTTTTACTTCCTTTCTTATAAAGGGTTAAAATATTCAGAATTCACAAAGGCTTTTCTTTCATCTTGATTATTAATTCACTCTAGATTCTTATCCAAATTCATGTTTTTTACTTTATAACTTTATAGACAGTATTACTGATAATGTATTTTGTTTCAAAACATTCTTTTAAATTTTTTTTAAAGTTGATCTATTTTTGAGAGGGAGAGAGAGACAGAGTATGAGCAGGGGTGGGTCAGAGAGAGAGGGAGACACAGAATCAGAAGCAGGCTCCAGACTCTGAGCTGTCAGCACACAGCCTGATCGGGGCTTGCACCCATGAACCAGGAGATCAAGAGCTGCAGTCAGACACTTAACCGACTGAGCCACCCAGGCGCCCCACCAAAACATTCTTTTGAGATAACAATACTTATGTATTTGTGTTTATGTTTTAAAACATCTTTAATATTTTTGTTTTGCAAAAAATGTGTCAGTTATTGCTTTATTTATACTCTTGTACTGTGTCTTCCGAACTTGTTCTTCTCTTGCTGTATTCAACTGTTCTATTTTCTTTTTATAACTTATCAGAAAACTCCCATTGGTTCACCTAGTTAACCCTCTATTTAGCTGGTGACCTACATGTTTGAGTTCTTGGTTTATAACCATCCTGCAATTTAGAATTCTCATTGTATTTTGATTTAATACTTGTTGTCTGGCAAACATTTGTAAAAATGATGTACTCAATAAGTGATGCTGGTGCAACAATTTGACATAATCTCCAATCCTTACAACTTTGAGAAACTATAGGTTTTACATGAGAAGTGTCAGAGTGTCCCCTCTTAAGCTTCTTTTTTACTTAAATATGGTCTTTAGTGGTTTACAACTGCAATGTACTTTGCCTCTGACATGACGACCAGGAAAATCTTCCCTGGAACTGAAGAACAAAACCACTAAAGAATGAAAACTTGACACTTTATCAGTGATGCTTTTGAGGAAAGATCTTGATCAAAAGGGGTAAACATAAAAATTAATAGAGAAAAATCTCACTAAAATGGACTCAGGAGTTCAGACCAGGGAGAACACATACCATACCACTGCTTATCAACCCTTTGCAGAGCCAAGAAGAAAAGGGGTGTCTTGCATTCCCAACAGGAAAAAGACTATAATGTACCACTACCAGAGGAGGAAAGGTTTATTTGTTTTCCTGGTGAGCAATAACTCAGCGAGTTTGAGACCTTCACAACTTAACCAATGAAAAGCTACTGCACTTTGAATTCCCAGTTTACTCCAAAGACTTTCTGTTAAAAAATAAATAAATAAAAATAAAACCTCTTCCAATACCTCCTTTCTTCTATAAGAGTAGCCCTTTTGGGGTTCCTGAGTGGCCCAGTCGGTTAAGTATCCGACTTCAGCTAAGGGCATGATCTCATGGTTGGTGGGTTTGAGCCCCATGTCTGACTCTATGCTGACAGGCTCAGAGCTTGGAACCTGCTTCAGATTCTGTGTCTCCCTCTCTTTCTGCCCCTCCCCCTGTCTTTCCCTCTCTCTCTCTCAAAAATAAATAAACATTATATACTTTTTAAAGTAGCCCTTTTGCTGTTGTTGTTGTTCTCCAGATTTCCCCATGGTTTTGCAGTAACTTATATGTCCCAAATTGCAATTATCTGTTATTTCTGAATAAAATATTTTTTTTGTTGGTAAAATAACTACTATTTTTAGTAGTTATTAGAAGTAGTAGTAAAAATACTATTTTTTATGTTAACACCATGAACTGGTGAGTGGGGCCATTTGGGCAAGCAATGAGGTTTCTGACATGGTTACATGTCCCTGGAATGTCATCTCTACTGACAGCTCTACATCCTTGAGGAATAGGAAACTAACGGAAAACTTTTGGGCTTCGATGATGTCATCTGAGATGGTGTCCCACCAGTATTGAGTCTTTCTCACTCAAAGGGAAGGTCCTCCAGAGTGTTGGCAAAATAGAATATGTGTGATCCATGTGGTTATCCAGTTGGGGTATTGGTCATGGGAGGGAGGTGGACTGGCATAACATAACTTAGAGGCTTCCCTGAAGAATGAGCTGCATATCTGGTACAGATTATTATGAGCTTTCTGGGATCAAAGGCATATTCAGCAACAGAATCAGTGGCTTCTATTCATTTCCCAAGGAGCTCACCCAGGGCATATAAAGATTCTGGACACGTTTATATCCCAGACTAAGAGAGATGTGGAGATGCTATTTAGGAAATCCTGGAAACAAACAGTGATGGCGATGGACAAATCATGGGGGCACAGCCACTGTAACCAGATAGGTTTTTGTATGGACAATCATAAAGCCAGTTAGCTTGTAGCAATATTTGATGTACAAAAAACAGGGGAAAGTCATTTACACATTGCTGCCTTTAGAAAGCCCATTGCCTGAAAAAGAATTCAATCCATCTGCTCTCATACTCAGTTGTATACTTTGCTAAGCCCTTTGTTTTATTTTTTTAATGTTTATTTATTTTTGAGCTCGGGGGGGGGGGCAGAGAGAGAGGGAGACACAGAATCTGAAGCAGGTTCCAGGCTCTGAGCCTGTCAACACGGAGCCTGACATGGGGCTCAAACCCACAAACTGTGAGATCATGAACTGAATCAAAGTTGGACACTTAACTGACTGAGCCACCCAGGCACCCCCTCATGCCTTCTAACAGGGCTTTCCAACATTCCCCACTTTTCTACCTAGTGGGTGCAATTGTGGGCTGGAATGGTATTGTTCCAGCATTATATCTGTGTGATGGTTAGGCCTGAGGTATTTACCAACAACCCTATCGCCCAGGCCATATAAAGCAGTAAGAATAGCCAAAACCAAATCAAGTATTGGCATTATATGAGCTTGGGTTGATTCCCTTCTGGCTGAGCTATTTGTATGTTGATTGAGGATGAGTGTGGTTGCTCTCAGGGAGAAAGTCATGGGTTACCTCATTCAGTGTGGGGTAAGACTTGCAGGGCTTGTAGCTTTCTTGCACACTCTCATCTCCAAATATGGAGAGTTTCTTTCCCTCTTTAGACACCCTAAAGACACCCTCTTTAGACAACTGTACCACTTGTTGGTCCCAGGGTAGTCCACTTTCTGTAAATCTGTAAGGGAATTTAGTGTCATTAGCCATCCCTTGTAGTAACTATATTTAGGGAGAGTGGCTGGCATGAAGAAGGCTCCCTCTGGAGAGTCCTCATCATTTTCAGTGTTTCCAAAGAAATTATATGACATTAACTTGGTGGGCTTTTGGCCTGGAGGCATCCAATAATGAGTGGATGATATTGGGTTATCTAGTCTTAATCAGGTTATGAAGCATGAAGCAGAATATAAGATAATTGGGAAATCAGAGCAGAAGGGGGCAGTGGAGTCAGAGAATAAAATAAAAAGGACATTGTATTGGATAATAAAAGCTTGAGGCTTGCCAGAGATGACCCAAAGTGGAATTTTGAGGGATACGTAATAATTAATATGTGGGGTTAAAGGCCCTGGGATTGAGAGCTAAATAAGATGTGGGCTTGAGAAAGTTTAATTTATTTCAGAGACCACTTGTGCAGAAGTAATTTAAAGAGAGTCTCATTAAGGATGCCATTATGACACTCAATCATGCCAGCTGCCTGGGGGCAGTAGCCTAGATAAAAGTCCAAAGAATATTAAATTTGACATCCCACTGTTGAGTTTCCTAAGAGGGAAAGTAGGTGCCTTTGTCATAGGCAATAATTTTTAGTAATACAAAGCAAGCAAGAATAGGGGCACCTGGGTGGCTCAGTTGGTTAAGCATACAACTTCAGCTCAGGTCATGATTTCATGGTTTGTGGGCTTGAGCCCCATGTCAGGCTCTGTACTGACAGCTCAGAGCCTGGAGCTTGCTTTGGATTCTGTGTATGTATGTCTTTCTCTGCCCCTCCCCTGCTCATTCTCTCTCTCTCTCTCTCTCTCTCTCTCTCTCTCTCTCCCTCTCTCTCTCTCTCTCTCCAAAATAAACAAACCTTAAAAAATTCAAACCAAGCAAGAATAAATTTAGTAAAGGAAGTTATTATTTCCTTTGAGGAGGAATTCTGTGTAAGGTTTACCAAATAAGTCTTATGTAAAAATTGATGATTGTGCCTACATACCTGGAAGCCTCAGCTGAAGGGGGCAGTGGGTTGATGAAATCAATTTACCAGCTGTCGTATGGTCATTCTCCCTAGGGAATGTGTCTCTATTTAGATAGTCTCCATCACTGGGTTTGGGAGTAGAGAATAGACTAATTTGTCACAACCTTGCCTGTCCCTGAGGAGAGGGGAAGGACCTTGCTTGTGCCCTGTTAAGGTATGGGTTTCCTGGTAACTCCCGGTTGTGTGGGACCATTTTGTAAGCTGGTAGGCAGGGTTGGTACCCTTAGAAGTCTGTTCCAGGCAGATTGTAGCAGGATAGTGATGAAATTTGCGATATTGTTGTCAATGGCTTCCAATGTAAAGCAGTTAGTGTGAATAGAAATATGAGTAACAATGATAGGAATGGGCAATTTTCTTATTCCTTCTATATCTGGGTGCCCTTCATGTGAACCTGCCTTTTATGAAATGACCTTGCTTTGTATAGGTAATCCCCCCTTATTGACCAGATCAAACCAAAAGGTCATTAACCACAACCCAAGATTCTGTGAAAATGTGGACCTTCAAAAGACCCCTTTTTATGATCTTCTTAAAGGCTAGGTGAATAGCTACAAGTTCTGCCAATTAGATAGACTGAGCCAGGATGGGAAGGAGGAGGTCGTCCTTAACTAGAGGTGACCAAGGCCTTGTGGAATGCCATGGTCTTCCAGCAAGCTTCATTGTGTACAATGATGACACTATCATTGGTGAAGAACAACAACTTCCTGAAAATTTCAGAAGCTGGTCTCAATGAGATACCCAAGTAGCAAGAGGAGGAGGAAGTTGGAGTTCCCTAATGCTTCCTAAGGAAGCTTCCTAAGTCTTTAAGGAAAGGGGCTCAGCATGAGGGAAGCCACACCCTCCTGTATTTGGAAAAGTCTTGGTAAGGGGTTTATCCCTGTCTTGAAGGTACAATTTCCATTTTAGCAAAGAGGCATCTGTGGCCATGATGAACTCCATTGGGAAGTATCTCTAACCCATGGCATTATAGGAACTTTTATAGGGAGTAAGTAGTAACAGGAAATTATAGTTAGGAAATTCTACACCTGAAACTAATACTATACTGTATGTTAACTAACTGGAATTTAAAATAAAACTGGAATTTAAATTATATATATATATATATATATATATATATATACACACACACACATATATACACTCTTTAAATAGAAAAAAAAAAGAGCCCAATAGAATGCCAAAATTGACTCAAAGGGAGTTTATCAAGTTTTCCCTGGAGTTAGATGCTTAGTCCAGAATTCCTTAAGAAGCCAGGTAAACTCATGTTTGTTCCAGAGACTCTATGGTATGGACAAGGACTGCTCAGAATATGGAGACAGGTGGGACTAAAAGTTGGGCCTGTTAGACTGTCTGCTGGGCAGCTTCCAAAACACACTAATTGTGGCTTCACTCTAATTGGCAGTGGCCAATTGCATGTGGCAGACTTGCATGTGCTTGCATATATAGAGCAAATAATTAGTGAGAGATGAGAGATGTTGCTGTAGAACAGGAAAAGACCTAGTATGCCATTACGCCTATCTAAGTGCAGTGGATGGTTTAATGGTGCATAATTGATTTTTAAATTTTGGTAGGGGAATTTAGGGCCCCTAGAGGATCAGATGATACCCAGAAACTTGACAGATGAGACTAGACTTGGATCTAGAGGGGATTATTTCCCAACCACATTCATGTAGGTGGTTAGTGAGACTGGGCAAATAGGGCTATACCACTTCCCTTGAGGGATCTCCAAACATCATGTCGTCAATATAATGCCAAAAATGGCACTTTTCAAATTGTGATATATTCAAATCCTGATGGAAGAATTTATGTGAGACTGCAGAGTGGTTTAAATATACTATTGGGATCTATGTAAATGTATATTGAGCTCCTTCAAAAATTAAAGCAAATAGGGCCTGAGATACCTTTATGATATAAAGAGAATATATCAGCAAGGTCAGTGACCACAAAGGATGCTTATTGGGCCTAATATATGTTTTCAATCAATTCTATGATATTAAGAGTTGGAACCTTGATTTGGGAAATCTGAGCATTGAGATTTCCATAGTCAGTAGTCAGGTGACATTCATTAATGGCTGGCTTAACTACTGGCTAAATAGAGCCATTGAAATGGTAAATTGTGGGATTAATAATTCCTTCAAGCATATTTTTAATGACAGGGTGTAGATCTTCAATGCTTTATTTAAGAATTTAAGTTGAAGATACCATATGGTTTCACTCTTATGTGGATCCTGAGAAACTTAACAGGAACCCATGGGGGAGGGGAGGGAAAAAAAAAAAAAAAAAAAAAAAGGACGTTAGAGTGGGAGAGAGCCAAAGCATAAGAGACTATTAAAAACTGAGAACAAACTGAGGGTTGATGGGGGGTGGGAGGGAGGGGCGGGTGGGTGATGGGTATTGAGGAGGGCACCTTTTGGGATGAGCACTGGGTGTTGTATGGAAACCAATTTGTCAATAAACTTCATATAAAAAAAAAAAAAAAAAGAATTTAAGTTGAGGGGTGCCTGGGTGGCTCAGTTGGTTAAGTGTCCAACTTTGGCTCAGCTCATGATCTCATGGCTTATGAGTTCAAGCTCCGCATTGGGCTCTGTGCTGACAGTTCAGAGCCTGGAGCCCACTTTGGATTCTGTATCTCCCTCTCTCTCTGCCCCTCCCCTGCTCATGCTCTATCTCTCTCTTTCAAAAATAAATAAACATTAAAAAAAAAAAGAATTTAAGTTGGTAATGTGGAGTGTTTACGATCTTGGCCAGGGAAAGATGAGATACCAGAGGCCATTTGGCAAATCCCACCAGGAAAGCCAAGAACTTGGGCTTGTTTGAGTGGTATGGCATCATGTCAATGTATCCATATGTATAATTAAAAAATAAAAGAGCCATCTGGGTGGCTCAGTCGATTAAGTGTCCAACTCTTGGTTTCAGCTCAAGTCATGATCTCAAAGTTCATGGAATCAAGCCCCGAGTTGGGCTCTGCACTTGCTGAGTGGAGCCTGCTTGTGAACCTCTCTCTCTGTCTCTGTCTGTCTGTCTGTCTGTCTCTCTCTCTCTCTCAAAAACAAACAAACAAACAAACAAACAAACAAACAAACTTAAGACAATGAAAAAGCCAGGTAGACATCACCAGAGGTATCCATTAAATAGTTACATCCAAATGGGTGTGTTCATCTTTGATTGTTTTACTGGAGTAGGTAGAGAGATCTCTATTGGGGGAGCTACAGAAATTTTCTGGAATGGCAATAACTTGAGCCCTGGTGTCTTATAGGGCCAAAAAGCACTGTGCACTTTTATTGTCCCACTGAACCACCAGTGTAGTATAAAGGTGATTATCCCCAGGACATGGGACAGGCTCCAGGGAGCTACTAATTTCCTAGAATAGGTACATAGGTGCTAACAATCCTGGAGGTTATGGAAGGGGTCAGAGGAAGTGGCAGGGGATGGGTTAGACCCAGGATGGTTAGTGGGTGGCTGTGGGACAAGAGAATGTATGGCAGAAGGGGTTATAAGCTGTTAGAGTGCTAGTTTCAGAGCCTGGAGTTAAGAGACTGGCTGTTTAGAAATTCAGTGACCAGTAACTCAAAATTTTGTAACTCACTAAAGGTTGCCTGTGTGTTCTCATAAGGGGCAAAATTAGGTTAGAGGTTTATTGGAAAAAGAATGGGGACCCCTTTCCACTGAGAGAACTTTGTTGGAGGGACCTTCCTGGGGAAGTGGTAATGGAGGAGCAAGAGGCTGAAGTAACTGGGTGTCTGGATAAGAATCTCCTCTACATCTGGCAGCCATGTCAATGCCTTCCAGTACCTTTTGGATGGTTTTGGCAGTCCTAATAAAACCCAGTATTGATGTCCTATAATTAAGAGTAGAACCCTGTAAAAATAGTTCTCTGTACTGAGAGTAAAGTGGGTCTTCTTCATGGTTAAAAATAAGAGAGATGGATGGATTGCGGGAAGATGGCAGTGTAGGAGGATGCTGGGCTCACCGCGTATCCTGCTGATCACTTAGATTCCAACTACACCTGCCTAATTAACCCAGAAAACCACCAGAAGACTAGCAGAATGGAGTCTCCGGAGCCAAGCGCAGACGAGAGGCCCACGGAAGAGGGTAGGAAGGGCGGCGAGGCGGTGCGCGTTGCACCCACTGGCGGGAGGGAGCCCGGGCAGAGGGGAGGCCTGCCGGCCAAGCAGAGCCCCCGAGTCTGGCTTGCAAAAGCAGAGGGGCCAGACAGAGTGTGTTCTGACAGCAAGTGCGACTTAGCATCTGGGAGGTTGTAAGTTAACAGCTCTGCTTGGAAAGCGGGAAGGCCGGAGGACAAAGGGAGGGAGACTTGCTGAGCCCCAGGATGACAGAGCTCAGTTTGGCGGGGAACAAAGGCGCTCGCTAGCGCCATCTCCCTTGCCCATCCCCCAGCCTAAATCCCAAAGGGAACCAGTTCCTGCCAGGGACCTTGCTTGATCAGCACAAATACCCAACGCTGTGCTTCTGCAGAGCCACCCCTCCGGCAGAGGGTCTGACTCCCTCTGGCTGCCACAGGGCCCCTCCTGAAGTGGATCACCTAAGGAGAAGCGAGCTAAGCCTGCCCCTCCTGCCCCCCATACACCTTGCCTACCCACCCAAGCTAATACACCAGATCCCCAGCACCACAAGCCTGGCAGTGTGCAAGTAGCCCAGATGGGCCACCCCACCCCACAGTGAATCCCACCCCTAGGAGAGGGGAAGAGAAGGCACACACCAGTCTGACTGTGGCCCCAGTGGTGGGCTGGGGGCAGATATAAGGGCTGACTGTGGCTCCGCCCACCAACTCCAGTTATACACCACAGCACAGGGGAAGTGCCCTGCAGGTCCGCACCACTCCAGGGACTATCCAAAATGACCAAACGGAAGAATTCCCCTCAGAAGAATCTCCAGGAAATAACAACAGCTAATGAACTGATCAAAAAGGATTTAAATAATATAACAGAAAGTGAATTTAGAATAATAGTCATAAAATTAATCACTGGGCTTGAAAACAGTATAGAGGACAGCAGAGAATCTCTTGCTACAGAGATCAAGGGACTAAGGAACAGTCAGGAGGAGCTGAAAAACGCTTTAAACGAAATGCAAAACAAAATGGAAACGACAACCGCTCGGATTGAAGAGGCAGAGGAGAGAATACGTGAACTAGAAGATAAAGTTATACAAAAAGAGGAAGCTGAGAAAAAGAGAGATAAAAAAATCCAGGAGTATGAGGGGAAAATTAGAGAACTAAGTAATACACTAAAAAGAAATAATATACGCATAATTGGTATCCCAAAGGAGGAAGAGAGAGGGAAAGGTGCTGAAGGTGCTGAAGGTTACTTGAAGAAATAATAGCTGAGAACTTCCCTGAACTGGGGAAGGAAAAAGGCATTGAAATCCAAGAGGCACAGAGAACTCCCTTCAGACATAACTTGAATCGATCTTCTGCATGGCATATCATAGTGAAACTGGCAAAATACAAGGATAAAAAGAAAATTCTGAAAGCAGCAAGGGGTAAACGTGCCCTCACATATAAAGGGAGACCTATAAGACTCGTGACTGATCTCTCTTTTGAAACTTGGCAGGCCAGAAAGGATTGGCACGAGATCTACAATGTGATGAACAGAAAAAATATGCAGCCGAGAATCCTTTATCCAGCAAGTCTGTCATTTAGAATAGAAGGAGAGATAAAGGTCTTCCCAAACAAACAAAAACTGAAGGAATTTGTCACCACTAAACCAGCCCTACAGGAGATCCTAAGGGGGATCCTGTGAGACAAAGTACCAGAGACATCACTACAAGCATAAAAAATACAGACATCACAATGACTCTAAACCTGTATCTTTCTATAATAACACTGAATGTAAATGGATTAAATGCGCCAACCAAAAGACATAGGGTATCAAAATGGATAAAAAAAACAAGACCCATCTATTTGCTGTCTACAAGAGACTCCTTTTAGACCTGAGGACACCTTTAGATTGAGAGTGAGGGGATGGAGAACTATTTATCATGCTACTGGAAGCCAAAAGAAAGCAGGAGTAGCCATACTTATATCAGACAAACTAGACTTTAAATTAAAGGCTGTAACAAGAGATGAAGAAGGGCATTATATAATAACTACAGGGTCTATCCACCAGGAAGAGCTAACAATTATAAATGTCTATGCGCTGAATACGGGAGCCCCCAAATATATAAAACAATTACTCATAAACATAAGCAATCTTATTGATAAGAATGTGGTAATTGCAGGGGACTTTAACACTCCACTTACAGAAATGGATAGATCATCTAGACGCACGGTCAAAAAAGAAACAGGGGCCCTGAATGACACATTGGATCAGATGGACTTGACAGATATATTTAGAACTCTGCATCCCAAAGCAACAGAATATACTTTCTTCTCGAGTGCACATGGAACATTCTCCAAGATAGATCATATACTGGGTCACAAAACAGCCCTTCATAAGTATACAAGAATTGAAATTATACCATGCATACTTTCAGACCACAATGCTATGAAGCTTGAAATCAACCACAGGAAAAAGTCTGGAAAACCTCCAAAAGCGTGGAGGTTAAAGAACACCCTACTAAAGAATGAGTGGGTCAACCAGGCACTTAGAGAAGAAATTAAAAAATATATGGAAACAAACGAAAATGAAAATACAACAATCCAAACGCTTTGGGACACAGCGAAGGCAGTCCTGAGAGGAAAATACATCACAATTCAGGTCTATCTCAAGAAAAAAGAAAAATCCCAAATACAAAATCTAACAGCACACCTAAAGGAAATAGAAGCAGAACAGCAAAGGCAGCCTAAACCCAACAGAAGAAGAGAAATAATAAAGATCAGAGCAGAAATAAACAATATAGAATCTAAAAAAACAGTAGAGCAGATCAATGAAACCAAGAGTTGGTTTTTTGAAAAAATAAACAAAATTGACAAACCTCTAGCCAGGCTTCTCAAAAAGAAAAGGGATATGACCAAAACAGATAAAATCATGAATGAAAATGGAATTATTACAACCAATCCCTCAGAGATACAAACAATTATCAGGGAATACTATGAAAAATTATATGCCAACAAATTGGACAACCTGGAAGAAATGGACAAATTCCTGAACACCCATACTCTTCCAAAACTCAATCAGGAGGAAAGAGAAAGCTTGAACAGACCCATAACCAGCCAAGAAATTGAATCGGTTATCAAAAATCTCCCAACAAATAAGAGTCCAGGACCAGATGGCTTCCCAGGGGAGTTCTACCAGACATTTAAAGCAGAGATAATACCTATCCTTCTCAAGCTATTCCAAGAAATAGAAAGGGAAGGAAAACTTCCAGACTCATTCTATGAAGCCAGTATTACTTTGATTCCTAAACCAGACAGAGACCTGGTAAAAAAAGAGAACTACAGGCCAATATCCCTGATGAATATGGATGCAAAAATTCTCAATAAGATACTAGCAAATCGAATTCAACAGCATATAAAAAGCATTGTTCACCATGATCAAGTGGGATTCATTCCTGGGATGCAGGGTTGGTTCAACATTCGCAAATCAATCAATGTGATACGTCACATTAATAAAAGAAAAGAGAAAAACCATATGATCCTGTCAATCGATGCAGAAAAGGCCTTTGACAAAATCCAGCACCCTTTTTTAATAAAAACCCTTGAGAAAGTCGGGATAGAAGGAACATACTTAAAGATCATAAAAGCCATTTATGAAAAGCCCACAGCTAACATCATCCTCAATGGGGAAAAACTGAGAGCTATTTCCCTGAGATCAGGAACATGACAGGGATGTCCACTCTCACCGCTGTTGTTTAACATAGTGTTGGAAGTTCTAGCATCAGCAAGCAGACAACAAAAGGAAATCAAAGGCATCCAAATTGACAAAGATGAAGTCAAGCTTTCGCTTTTTGCAGATGACATGATACTATACATGGAAAATCCGATAGACTCCACCAAAAGTCTGCTAGAACTGATACATGAATTCAGCAAAGTTGCAGGATACAAAATCAATGTACAGAAATCAGTTGCATTCTTATACACTAACAATGAAGCCACAGAAAGACAAATAAAGAAACTGATCCCATTCACAATTGCACCAAGAAGCATAAAATACCTAGGAATAAATCTAACCAAAGATGTAAAAGATCTGTATGCTGAAAAGTATAGAAAGCTTATGAAGGTAATTGAAGAAGATATAAAGAAATGGAAAGACATTACCTGCTCATGGATTGGGAGAATAGATATTGTCAAAATGTCATTACTACCCAAAGCTATCTACACATTCAATGCAATCCCAATCAAAATTGCACCAGCATTCTTCGCGAAGCTAGAACAAGCAATTCTAAAATTCATATGGAACCACAAAAGGCGCCGAATAGCCAAAGGAATTTTGAAGAAGAAGACCAAAGCAGGAGGCATCACAATCCCAGACTTTAGCCTCTACTACAAAGCTGTCATCATCAAGACAGCATGGTATTGGCACAAAAACAGACACATAGACCAATGGAATAGAATAGAAACCCCAGAACTAGACCCACAAACATATGGCCAACTCATCTTTGACAAAGCAGGAAAGAACATTCAATGGAAAAAAGACAGTCTCTTTAACAAATGGTGCTGGGAGAACTGGACAGCAACATGCAGAAGACCACTTTCTCACACCATTTACAAAAATAAACTCAAAATGGATAAAGGACCTGAATGTGAGACAGGAAACCATCAAAACCCTAGAGGAGAAAGCAGGAAAGACCTCTCTGACCTCAGCCGTAGCAATCTCTTACTCGACACATCCCCAAAGGCAAGGGAATTAAAAGCAAAAGTAAACTACTGGGACCTTATGAAGATAAAAAGCTTCTGCACAGCAAAGGAAACAACCAACAACACTAAAAGGCAACCAACGGAATGGGAAAAGATATTTGCAAATGACATATCGGACAAAGGGCTAGTATCCAAAATCTATAAAGAGCTCACCAAACTCTACACCCGAAAAACAAATAACCCAGTGAAGAAATGGGCAGAAAACATGAATAGACACTTCTCTAAAGAAGACATCCGGATGGCCAACAGGCACATGAAGAGATGTTCAACGTCGCTCCTTATCAGGGAAATACAAATCAAAACCACACTCAGATATCACCTCACGCCAGTCAGAGTGGCCAAAATGAACAAATCAGGAGACTATAGATGCTGGCGAGGATGTGGAGAAACGGGAACCCTCTTGCACTGTTGGTGGGAATGCAAATTGGTGCAGCCGCTCTGGAAAGCAGTGTGGAGGTTCCTCAGAAAATTAAAAATAGACCTACCCTATGACCCAGCAATAGCACTGCTAGGAATTTACCCAAGGGATACAGGAGTACTGATGCATAGGGGCACCTGTACCCCAATGTTTATAGCAGCACTCTCAACAATAGCCAAATTATGGAAAGAGCCTAAATGTCCATCAACTGATGAATAGATAAAGAAATTGTGGTTTATATACACAATGGAGTACTACATGCCAATGAGAAAGAACGAAATATGGCCCTTTGTAGCAACGTGGATGGAACTGGAGAGTGTGATCCTAAGTGAAATAAGCCATACAGAGAAAGACAGATACCATATGTTTTCACTCTTATGTGGATCCTGAGAAACTTAACAGAAACCCATGAAGGAGGGGAAGGAAAAAAAAAAAGAAAGAAAAGAGGTTAGAGTGGGAGAAATCCAAAGCATAAGAGACTCTTAAAAACTGAGAACAAACTGAGGGTTGATGGGGGGTGGGAGGGAAGGGAGGGTGGGTGATGGGTATTGAGGAGGACACCTTTTGGGATGAGCACTGGGTGTTGTATGGAAACCAATTTGACAATAAATTTCGTATATTGAAAAAAAATAAAACCAAAAGAAAAATAAAAATAAAAATAAGAGAGAGGATTGAGCTTGTGAAGATGGCAGAGTAGGTGAACCCTGAGCACAACCCATCCCATATTTACAACTAGATATCATCCACATTCAAGTCAATAACCTTAGGAGTGATCCAAACACTGGCAGAACTACATGAGTAAATACAGAGAAGAATCTGCATCTGAAACATTATGAAGGTCAGAAAGGTGTAAGAGTGCTGTGTGAAGGAGGGAAGGAGCTAGCTATGAGTGAAGAAGGCAGAGAAATGGACACTTGAATCATGGAGCTCACATGTGGAAGACCAATCCCTATAACATTTGGCTTTAAAAGCCAGACGGGCTGGGAGGTGGGGAGTTAAGATGACAGAAAAGCAGGGAAATCCTAAGTTTGTCTCATCCCTTGAACACAGCTAGATAGTTATCAAATCATTCTGAACACCAAAGAACTCAATTAGAGGTTTGAGAGAACAAAAACTGCAAGTCTGCATGTAAAAAGGTGAGCATTTCCTGGAAAGTAGGAGGTGTGGAGAGTTGATTTGTGGGAGAGAAACCTGCAGGTATGGTGGCATTGAGGAAGCCTGCTTACGGAGGCTACCACAAAGTATTATAAGCAGTGGAGCACAAAATCTGAACTTTTAGAAGTCAGCTACAGTAGGGGATGTATCTAGTTTAAAGGTGCTCAGGTGGAGAAGTGGGGAGGAATCCCAGGAGTGACAGCGTGGTCTGAGGATCCCCTGTATCACAAGAAAGACAGGTGGCCCCAATGTGCTATGCTGTTTCTAGGCATAGGAGTGGGTTACTGGTGCCCACAGGGGCGCCAGATTTCTGCTCTGTTTTTGACATAAACCGTGAACTATTGGGCAGTCCTGTGACCACTTACTTCACATGGGCTGGCAAAAACGTGCTGAGACCCTCCCCCAAAGGAACAGAGTGGATCCACACCAGGCAATCCCTAAAATTTGGAGTTTTGAAACTCAGTAGTGCACCTGAGATAAATAAAAAAAAGCTTGGACACAGGCAAGGTGAATGCAGTGTTCTGATGAAAACTGGGGATACAAGAGGGGTGATTGATTTCTCTTCTGTGACCATTTCCTAGAGAGTGGCAGGGCGGGGCCACTCTCCAGAGCTGGAGTGGGGGGGGGGCATCCATGTTCATCCTCCCCGCTAGCACTGAAAAACTTCAGGAAACAAAACAGCGCCACCTAGTGGAGGCTGGAGCCGCTTACACTAAACCCCACACCCTGCACCTTGGAGGCACATTTCCACTGAAACAAATCAGCCTGAGAATCCATGCAGCAGGCCCTCCACCAGAAGACCAGCACAAGCAACTTGCCTACACCAAGAGGCTGAGTAATATTCCATTATATATATTAAAATAAATAAATGAACTTAAAAAAAAAAACAGATGAACATAGGGAAGGGGAAGGAAAAATAAATCAAGATAAAAAAAAAAAAAAGAGAGGGAAGGGTGCCTGGATGGCTCTGTCAGTTAAGTGTCTGACTCTTGATGTCATCTCAGGTCATGATTTCATGGTTCCAGAGTTCAAGGCCCACATTTGGCTCTTCACTGACAGCACAGTGGAGCCTGCTTGGGATTCTCTATCTCCTTCTCTCTGCCCCTCCCCAATGCGCTTTCTCTCTGTCAAAAATATATAAATAAACTTAAAAAAAAAAAACAGAGAGAGGAACAAGCCATAAGACATTCTTGAGTATAGAGAACAGACTGAGGGTTGATGAAAGGGAGATGGGTGGGGGGATAGGCTAAATGGGTGATGAGAATTAAAGATGGCACTTGGGATGAGAACAGGGTATTATATGTAAGTGATGAATCACTAAATTCTGTTCCTGAAACCAATGCTCCACTATATGGTAATTAACTTGTATCTAAATTGAAAGAAGAAAGAAAGAAAGAAAGAAAGAAAGAAAGAAAGAAAGAAAGAAAGAAAGAAAGAAAGAAAGAAAGAAAAGAAAAGAAAAGAATGAAAACTTAGGCTCATAACCTGCAAAAAACATTCTATCTGTAATCAAAAAACTTCCACGAAACAAAAACCCAGAGCCAAATCGCTTTACAGATTATTTCTACCAAATACTGAAAGAAAGTTAATGCCATTATTCTCAAAGTAATCCAAAAAAAAAAAAAGCATAAAAGAAAGGAAAACTTCCAAATTCATTCTACGAGTCCAGCATTGCCCTGATACCAAAAGCAGATAACAACACCACTAAAAAAGAGAACCACAGAGGCCTATCTGAATTACCTTCATCATGTCTGGTACAACCATGTTCTCTCAGATGAGCATCACTGGGCTATTGGCCTGGGCTGTGTAGATGCAATGGATCCAAGTTCAAAATGGCAACTTTAAAATGTACTGCCTGTAGGGTTAAATTGTAGGGCTAACCTGTAGCCTTGAGAAAGAACAGCTTTGTTTTGACACGATAGGTTAAGAGATAACAGCCTTGTCCTATCAATCAAGGGGACAAAAGTTCAAGGAAAATCAACTGGATTAGAGTTTGATTGGATTGGGGCAAGGGCATGTTGAGAACTTTGAAAAAGTGGCGCCGGAGGCAGGGTCAAGGTGGTCAACTGGTTGTGGCTTAACAGCAGAAGGTCTGAACTGTTTCCACCCCCATCTGGGAACTATTTCTTTGTTCTGTTCCCAGGTGATGATAAGATGAGGTGGTTGGCTATAAAAACTCTGTACCCAGGCTGTTCGAGGCCGCACTCTTATTAAGAGTGTCTGTCCCGATCGGTCGGCCTTGCCTCTCATTGCAATAAACTTTTGCTGTGACTGTCACTGGTACCCGTAGCATTGTTTCAGGAGTTGTGTGGATGCAACATTGCCAGGTAATTAAAGTCAATCAAAAGCATCCAGAAAATTACCAAGTCTATGAAAATGGTTCCAGCAGCAACATATACCCAAGCAGATAGGGAGCTAAAACCAGCTCAAGTGTATTGAAGTAGGATCTTTGGCCCTCTATGAAAAAGCTGATACTTATTAAGGTGCCTGAAGACAAGAAGAAACACCTTCTTATTGATATGTCCTCAGATTGAGGGTTCTGTGGTAGTATTCATTCCTCAGTTCCTAAACAGATGAAAACTGAGGTGGCCACATTCACAGCAGCAGAGAAAGAAGTTACACTTGTTGGAATTTGTGGTAAAATCACCAATATACTTCATAGGACTCACTCTGACAAGTTTGTGGTGACCTTCAAAGAAGTGGGAAGAAAACTTCCTGTGACTGGAGATGCATCTGTCATTGCCCTTGAATTACTAAATTCCAGATATGAATTTGGTGAAGACTATATCATCTTTAATCTGTTTAGGTCTGTTATCTCCTACAAGATAGAAGAAAAGGTCATCTTGTCCCTTGATATCATTGCAAGTGCTGAGAGCACTTCTTGAGGAATGGCCTTAGATACTTCCCCTAGCTTCTTAGTTGCCCAAGAAGACATTTCTGTGGGAAGGAACAAGTGTTCCTTGTTCTTTAGAAGTGAAAATCAGTCTCTCATAAATGCTACCAGCCTGGTTCCCAGTAGATCAGGAAGAGAGAGTAGAACAAAGAAAGTATGGTTCCTAAGCAACTCTTCAACACAAGGGAAGAAAGAGTTGAAGACTCACCAATGAAGAGTGCTGCTCAACATACAGTTATCTGGTCCCTTGTGGTCACAAAAAAAGATATTGCTGGGTGGACTGGGGAGACTCTCAGGCCCTGAGCTCTCCACCCAATCTGCCCCCTGGGACTTCATTGGAAGATTGTGGTCTCCTGGCAAGAAAGAATTCAAGAATGGACAGACAATGGTTGAGCAGTGCAAGTGAGAAAGTTTATTAAAGTGAGGGTACACTTAGAGATGTGAGAGCAGGCGAGCTTAAGGGAGAGCTGTGCCTGGGGTTTGGGTCTTCTATCTTGTATTACAGTTGTTAACTCAGAGGTAAAACAATTATTATTTGAGGAGAGGATTACTTTGAGAGCAAGGTTTCTTTCCTTTTCTCCATTACTTGGTCAGGGTTTCTGCCCTTCTTTGAATTGGCCTGGGTAGTTTCATCTGGCTTTTTTGTAGGATTGTTTGTGGAATGTGGCAAACACAGGTTGCTAACTTTCCTAATAACGGGCCTTGACTGACCTTTTGATGGCTTCAGGCGTCCTGTTAAAGCCTAATTAACTTCTTGCTTTAATGACAGGAAGGAAAATCCTGTAGAGCCATATATTTGTACCAGGGTTCACTCTCCCCTTACCTGGGTATTTATTGCCTGCCACTGAGCCCATCCTTCCATCACAGCGATTCCTGCTAAGGCTCACAGAGAATGGAAAACATTAGATTTGGATATCTCTTATTGGCAAATTTGGCATGGTCCAATGAGTTTATTACTTCTATGACCATAGTGACCCAAAGATCCTATTTTTATTTTTTTTTATTTTAAATCCAGTTAATTGTCAGTGTTTTATTAGTTTCAGGTGTACAGTATAGTGATTCAACACTTCCATAAATCACCCAGTCCTCAACATAAGTGTACTACTTAATCCCCATCACCTATTTAACTCAACCTGCACCCCCTCCCCTCTGGTAATGATCAGTTTGTTCTCTATAATTAAGAGTCTGTCTCTTGGTTTGTCTCTCTCTCTCTCTCTCTCTCTCTCTCTAATACCCTTGTCTCATTTGTTTCTCTTTTTTTAAGTTTATTTCTTTATTTTGAGAGATGTAGAGAGAGGGCGAGCTGGGGAGGGGCAGAGAGAGGTGTGGCGGGGGAGAGAATCCCAAGCAGGATACACACTGTCAGTGCAGAGCCCAATGCTGGGCTCAGTCCCATGAACTGTGAGATCATGACTTGAGACAAAATGAAGAGTCAGATGCTTAAATGACTGAGCCACCCAGATACCCCTCATTTCTTTATTTCTTAAATTCTAGATATGAGTGAAATTGTATCTTATTTGTCTTTCTCTGATTGACTTATTTCATTTAGCATTATGCTGTCTAGTTCTATCCTTGTCATTGCAAGTGTCAAGATTTTATTATTTTTATGGATAACTAATATTCCAGTGTGTGTATGTGTATGTGCGTGTGTGTGTGTGTGTGTGTGCCACATCTTTGTTTTTTTTTTCAAGTTTTTAATTCCAGTTAACAAACAGTGTAATATTAGTTTCAAGTGTACAATATAGTGATTCAACACTTCCATACACTTCCATATGTATGTTCCATACAACAACAATATGTTGTTCCATACAACAAGTGCACTCTTTAATCTGCATCACCTATTTAAGCCATTACCCCACCAACCTCCCTTCTGGTAACCAGCCACTTATTCTCGATGGTTAAGAGTCTTAACTCTCTCTCTCTCCCTTTGCTCATTTCCTTTTTTTCTTAAATTTCGTGTATGAGTGAGATCATGTGGTATTTGTTGCTCCTCTGATTGATATATTTTGCTTGTCATAATACTCTCTAGCTCCATCCATGTTATTGAAAATAGTAAGATATAGATAGATAGATAGAGATATAGATATATAGGTAGATATATCACATCTTCATTATCTATATTATATAGATGATAGATAGATAGATAGATAGATAAATAGATGTGATATATGTGTGTGTAATGTATACATGTATATACATATATGTATACATATACATATACATGTATATGGTATATGTATATGTATATGTATACGTATATATATGTGTATATGTATATACTCTGTCCCAGGGGACAAATTGGGTGGAGAGCTCAGGGCCTGGGAGTCTCCCCAGTCCACCCAGCAATATCTTTTTTGTGACCACAGAAGGACCAGATAACCGTACATTGAGCAGCACTCTTCATTGGCGAGTCTTCAACTCTCGCCTCCCTTGTGCTGAGAGTTGCTTAGGAACCATATTTTCTTTGTTCTACTCTCTCTTCCTGATCTACTGGGAACAGTAGTAGTCTGTTAGTATTTATGGGACACTTATTTTCACTCCTAAAGAATAAGGGGCACCTGTTCCTTCCCACAGAAAGGTTTTCTTGAGCAACTAAGAACCTAGGGGAAGTATCTAAGGTCATTCCTCCAGAAGTGCATTAGTCCCATGGGGAACTCCCTCTCATGGTAATTAATTTCTGGTGACCCAGGCATGCACACACACTCTGAGTACTCCAGTACTCCAAGCCCCCCTGCTTATTTCAGACTTCCAGTAGGAGAAACTGAGACACATAAAAGAGTGATTCATGGCCATTCATATGAGTGATGCTTACAAACAGCACCCTGAGATCCATCACATTGATCCCTAGGTGACTCTTGATATTCCCAGTCTATCTCTATCTCTGCAAAAATCTCTCTTAGTTATGGGACACTCTGACCACCCAGCTGCTGGTCCTGGGTCTAGCTTCAGCCATTTCCTCTCATACCTTTCTGAACTATCCTTTGTTGAAGGTGGGGCACTAGGACCTGTGAGATGTTTTGCCACCTATAACAAAGGTCTTGCAAGAGGGCCAAGTCAGACTGTTGTATCTGTGTAAGATAATGTAAAACAGGCTATAAACTGTTTTACTCCCTGGAAAAGGACCCCACTTATTGAGATTTATCCCTGTGGGTCTGTCTTAGTTGGCACTTAATTAAGTGTAATGCAACCCAAATAATTCAGGGATAAAGAGAGAATTGGAAGATAGAGGTTAATTTCACCAGAACTGACTGCAAAGTGGGAGAGATCAACAGATACCTATAGACAAGTAAGAAATATTTAAACAATCAAAAAGACCCCTGCCTTTTGGTGGCAGTTGTTTGCCACCAATTGTTGAACACCTGATCAGAACAAGGAGGATGGGACATTCAGAGATCTTAGAGTCATTATGATGCCCATTCCTGAGGGATTTACCCCAGCATGTCAGGGATAATTGTTTAGCATCATCTATACTGAGGTCTCCAGGAAGCCTTCTTCTCTTAGGGCCAGAAGGTGTTAAGATAAAGCACAGGCTTTGGGATTCCAGGACTGGCAGGGCCATCACACAGCATGCTAACCACAGCTGTGATTACAGGGTGATGTGTGGACAGCAGGTTAAGGACAGCCATAGTCCACTCATCATTGGAACTCTCTGAAAGAGATCCCACCTGAGATCCTACCAAGTTCATGATAGAGAGATAACTCTCTTTGGAAGAATAGAACTCAAGTCTTCTATGTCCCCGACATGCCCCCTTTCTGGGAAAATCGCAGAAACCTCAGACCACGCCTCCTCCCCTTGAGTAACCTCCCGCTCACTGTTCAAACTTCCTGATCAAAACACACCCAGCAACCTGCCTAATGGGACTCTGACCCTTCCCCAGCCAATCGGCTGAGGCCACGACCCTTCCCCAGCCAATTGGCTAAGGCCACAGCCATTACCTCACCAACTGCCCCTAGACCCCTATAAAACCTTTGTGCTTTTGAAACTCGCTGGCTCTCTCTAGCATCTCACCGCTGCATCGGTGCAGGTAGGGGATTGAGCTCGAGCTAGCTTGAATAAAGGCTCTTCCCTTTTGCATTGGACTCAGCTCCCTGGTGGTCTGTGGGGATCGTGAATTCTGTGCATAAACATTTGGGGGCTTGTCCCAGGATCCCCAAGACCCCCGAGAGACCCCCAACCTGGACAGCCTGACTGGCCACAGTTAGTGTATGTTCATTCCATCTTTTCTGTGTGAGCTCATTTCTGAAATTCTGGTAGTGCCCAGTGCGGTCTAAGTGGACGCACTGGAGGACCACGGGCCGGGAGTTTCAGAAGACGTTCTGATCCTCCCTTCTGGAGGGATGTGGATTCCCCTCCAAGGTCTGACATGAGGCGGGTCGCTCCCTCTGGTCAGCGTGAGCCCATCATCTAGCTTTCAGTTTTGCTTCCACGGAGTTGGAAGACTGTTTCTAGGGACCCTCTGTTTGTCTGTTTCTGTGTTTCTCTGTTTTGTTCTGTGGACTTACTGGACGGACATTATGGGACAGACTCAGACTACTCCTCTAAGTATTATGATTGATCACTTTAAGGATGTGAGGGGAAGAGCTAACAACCTCAGTGTGGAAGTCCTAAAGCATCGGTGGCAGGTTTTTTGTTCTAGCGAGTGGCCAACTTTCAATGTCGGATGGCCACCAGAGGGGACCTTCGACCTCCCTACCATCCACCGAGTCAGGAGTATCATCTCTCCGCCTAAGATGAGCCATCCTGATCAGCTTCCTTACATTATCACTTGGCAGGACCTTGTAGAAGACCAACCCTCTTGGCTTAAGCCCTTCCTAGCCCCACGCCCTCCAGAGCCAAAACACATTCTTGCTTTTCAGGGGACAGAGAAGAAGGACAACAAGAAAAGTCTTACCAGCCTTCAACACCCCTCTACCCTGTCCTACTGGGGGGGATTGAAGAAGAATTCATTTTTCCTCCCCCATATAATCCCCCTAGGATGCCAGAAGAACACCATCCTCCCCCTCCAGGGGAGGCAGACGCTGTTCCAAGAGCGGGAGGTGGAAACGCTCCAGTGGGAAGCCTGCCCTTTACCAGACAAAGGGCTCAGAGGGAGCAGTCCGCCTCCACCACTGACTTCACTATTCTGCCCCTGTGAGCCACCAGACCCCCAGACGTGGAGGGGAATCAGCCCATCACTATTGGCCTTTCGCCACTAGTGACCTCTACAATTGGAAAGCTCAGAATTCTAAGTATTCCAAGAAACTGGCAAGGGTTATTGATTTATTAGACTCTGTTCTTTTTACTCATCAGCCCACGTGGGATGATTGCCAGCAGCTTTTGCAGGTCCTGTTCATGACTGAGGAAAGAGAAAGAATCCTCAATGAGGCCCAAAAACTAGTTCCAGGTGCAGACGGGAATCCCACCACCAACCAGGCTCAGATAGATTCCTCCTTTCCCTTAACTTGGCCCCAGTGGGATTTCAACATGGCAGAAGGTAAGGAGAGGCTCCAGGTCTACCGCCAGACTCTAATGAGGGGACTGCGAATGGTTGCTAGGAAGCCAACCAATTTGGCCAAGGTAGGAAATGTACAACAGGGAAAAGAAGAATCTCCGGCTGCCTTTTTAGAACGGATCATGGAGGCATTCCGTACCTGTACCTCATGGATCCAGAGGCTCCAGAAAGCAAGGCAGCTGTTATCATGGCCTTTGTAAACCAATCGGCCATAGACATTAGGAGAAAATTGCAGAAAATAGATAGACTAGGAGAAAAAAAGTCTGCAGGACTTACTGGTGGTAGCCGAAAAGGTATATAATAACTGGGAGCCTCCTGAGGACAAGCAGGCTTGTGCCATGGCAGCTGCCAGCAGTAAGCAGACTCGAGACCTGGTCAGATAATACTAGCTACCACTGCTGACTCCCCCAAGGAACAAGACAGCCATCTCTGGCAGCTGGCAGACGACGCGAGAAAAGGTAAAGGAACCACCAAGGGGGGGGGCGGTAAGCAGAGGCTGCAGAAAGATCAGTGCGCATACTGCAAGGAGATAGGGCATTGGGCCCGAGATTGTCTGAAAAAGGCCAGCGGGAAGGGAAGCAAGACTGATCAATTAAAAGTCCTAGAGTTAGATGAACTGAGTGATTAGGGGAGTCAGTGTTCAGACCCTCTCCCCGAGCCCAGGGTAACTCTTAAAGTGGAGGGGACCCCTGTTGACTTCCTTGTCGACACCGGAGTGCAACGTTCGGTCCTCCGCACTCCACAAGGAAAACTAGCCAGCAAGAAGTCCTGGGTACAAGGGGCAACTGGTATGAGCCAGTATTCATGGACTACCCGAAGAAAGGTAGATTTGGGGCTGGGCCGGGTATCCCGCTCCTTTATGGTAATATCAGAATGCCCCTACCTGCTGTTAGGATGGGACTTACTGACCAAGATTGGAGCTCAGATAACTTTCAGACAAGGGGGGCCTCAGGTCACCAATGACAAGGGCCACTCCATCCAGGTCCTGACCATGAAACTGGAGGATGAATACCGCCTCCACCAGGAGGCGCTCCCGAGAGAGGATAATATAGACAGATGCCTACAAGAATTCCCCTCGGTTTGGGCAGAGACGGGGAGGGGGGGAGGGGGGCGGGGATAGGACTAGCCCCTCACAGAACCCCGGTCCTGGTAGAGCTCAAGCCAGGAGAGAGTCCGGTAAGGATCAAACAATACCCCATGTCTCAGGAGGCCCGGAAGGGGATCCAGCCACACATCCAGAGACTACGAAGCCTAGGGGTACTAGTTCCTTGCCAGTCTTCCTAGAACACCCCCCTACTGCTGGTCAAAAAGCCTCACACAAATGACTACTGACTGGTACAAGACCTCCAGGAAGTAAATAAGAGGGTCACGGAAATACACCCAACTGTTCCCAACCCATATACTCTCTTGAGTTCCTTGGCGCCCTCCAGGGTCTGGTATACTGTACTAGATTTAAAGGATGCCTTCTTCAGTCTGCCGCTGGCACCCCAGAGCCAACCCTTGTTCACCTTCGAGTGGCATGATCCGGAGGAGGGCTACAGTGGGCAACTCACCTGGACACGGCTACCTCAGGGATTCAAAAATTCACCCACCATCTTCGATGAGGCACTACACGAGGACCTGGGTGAGTACAGAAGGGAACACCCTGGCCTCACCCTCCTATAGTACATAGATGACATCCTGATTGCTGCTGACATGGACAAAGACTGTGAGTGAGGGACCCAGGACCTGCTTGCTATCCTGGGGGCCTTAGGGTACCGGGCATCCACGAAGAAGGCTTAGATATGCAGGGAGAGGGTAAGTTACCTGGGATATATCCTGGAGGGCGGACAGCGGTGGTTATCAGATGCCAGAAAAAAACTGTCCTAAAGATCCCTACTCCCACCTCCCAAAGAGAAGTAAGGGAATTCCTAGGAACAGCTGGCTACTGCTGCCTCTGGGTTCCAGGTTTTGCTGAGATCTCCAGGCCCCTATATGAAGCTACCAAAGAGGGGAAAACATTTAAATGGGCTGAAGAAGAAGAAACTGCCTTTAATCATTTAAAAAAGGCCCTCCTAAGTGCCCCAGCCCTGGGCCTGCCAGACATTATGAAGCCTTTCCACCTCTTTGTAGATGAACATAAGGGAATAGCAAAAGGGGTTCTAACTCAAGCCTTAGGCCCCTGGAACCGCCCGGTGGCTTACCTGTCCAAGAAGCTAGACCCAGTGACTGCCGGCTGGCCGCCATGCCTAAGAATTATTGCAGCGACAGCAGTCCTAGTCAAGGACGCAGACAAACTGACCCTAGGACAGGAGATCTGGATCACGACCCCACACGCCATTGAAGGGGTCCTGAAACTGCCTCCTAATAGATGGATGAGCAACACACATATGACTCATTACCAGAGCCTCCTACCCAACCCTCCATGGGTGCGGTTTCACCCCAGTACGGCCCCCAATCCTGCAACCCTGCTGCCCGACCCGACCTAAGTGCTCCACTACATGACTGTTGGAATACTGGAGAAAGCACATGGATTCTGGACAGACCGACCAACTGGCCCCTCCCCAATGCCAAGGCTACTTGGTTCACTGATGGCAGCAGCTTTGTACGGGATGGACACAGGTATGCAGGTGCAGCGGTGGTCACCGAAACGAACACCATATGGGCGGAGGCTCTACCCTCTAGAATGTCAGCCCAGCGAGCAGAGCTCATAGCCCTCACCAAGGCGCTGATGCTGGGAGCTGGAAAATGGCTTAACATCTACACAGACAGACGTTATGCATTTGCCACAGCTCATATTCATGGGGCAATTTATCAGGAGAGGGAGTTACTGACGGCAGAAGGACGGACTATAAAAAATAAGCAGGAGATACTTGACCTGCTTACAGCCTTATGGCTTCCTGCCAGGCTAGCCATTATCCACTGCCAAGGGCACCAGAAAGCTGATAACCCGGTAGCTAGAGGTAATCAAAAAGCTGACCAGGCAGCCAAGGCAGTAGCCCTTACTTCAGTCCCCACCATGACCATACAACTACCAGACCTGGGAGACCCAGTTTTACCAGACCAGCCCAAATACTCCCAGGAGGAGTTACAGCAGATCAAGAAACTCCCCATGGCCCAGGAGATAAAGGGATGGTGGTATACACCTAACAAGGAGCTCGTGCTGCCAGACTGGCTCGGAGTCTCAGTATTAGAGTGCATGCATCGGTCTACTCACTTGGGGGCCTGAAAATTAAAAGACTTAATCCGACATGCGACATGCCGGAATCAAGATTCACCAACAGGACACCAAATAGAGCAAGTTGTATCTGCCTGCAAGACTTGCCAACTCACCAACGTGAGAGCCACATCAAATAAAAAAGGAACCAGGCTCAGAGGCACCAGACCGGGAGCCCAATGGGAGGTTGGCTTCACTGAAGTCAAACCAGGAAAGTATGGTTATAAATATCTTTTAGTATTTACAGACAGCTTCTCTGGCTGGGTGGAGGCATACCCAACCAATCATGGTACGGCTCAGGCGGTGGCTAAGAAGCTACTGGAAGACATCTTACCCAGGCATGGTTTTCCTGCCATGATAGGATCAGACAATGGACCAGCTTTTATCTCGCAGGTAACACAGGCAGTAGCCAAGGCAGTGGGGGCAAACTGGAAATTACATTGTGCTTATAGGCCCCAGATCTCAGGACAGGTAGAAAGAATGAATAGAACCCTAAAAGAGACCCTTACCAAATTAACCATGGAGACTGACGGGGACTGGGTGACTCTCCTACCATATGCCCTTTACCGGGTTAGGAACACTCCTTATACCTTGGGTTTTACTCCCTACAAGATCATGTTTGGCAGACCACCCCCTATTATTCCCAACCTCCGAGCTGAACTTCTTGCTGAGTTTAAAGATCAAGAACTTTTTCTTTCCTTGAGAGGGCTCCAGAGGGTGCACGAGGACACTTGGCCACGCCTCCGTGCCATCTACGAGGCTGGCCTGATCCCGACACCTCATCAGTACAGGCCGGGAGACTGGGTCTATGTCAAGAGGCACCGCCGAGAGACCCTCGAGCCATGCTGGAAGGGACCCACATCGTGGTGCTGAAACCCCCACCACTCTCAAAGTAGGCGGCATCGCGACCTGGGTCCACACCCACGTTCAGCCAGCAGACCCCTCCTCAATCCGGAAGGACTTTGTCATGCGATGGGCCGTCAATCGGGACCAACACAACCCGCTCAAGCTCAAGCTACAGCGCATTCGACCCACCTAATATTGGTAACTCTGTTAGCTCTGCTTGTCACTGCTCATGCTGCTGAGAGTCCCAATGCCCCCAAAACATCACCTGGCAGATCATAGAAACCAGCTCAGGGACATACTCAATCAAACTTCCCAGAGCCACCCCAGGGACACTTGGTTCCCAGAATTTTGCGTAGACCTCCAAACTCTGCTCCCCTTGTCACCATACGCCCCCGGATTCCACGCGCAGAACCTTTATTTCTATGTCTGCCCTGGCCACTCTTGCTTGAGCACATGCGGGGACATGGCTGACTACTTTTGTGCCTCCTGGTCATGTGTCTCAATGGGGCACATCTGGTGGACCCCACCATGCAACAGAGATCTCATTGTGGTAAAGCTGCCCAGTGGCCCTGACCACCATATGTCTGGGGGCACAGTAATCCCATAGGTATATCCTTTACAAGCCAAGGTAAAAAAACAACAGGATGGGAGAGTGGAAAAACCTGGGGACTCAGGAGATATGACCGGGTTAGGCCAGGAGCCAAAGACAAGGGAGTGTTATTTACTCTCCGAATGCAAGCGACTCCCCTTACCCAGCAGTCCCCCACAAGGGTAGGACCCAACCAAGTACTAGTTCCCCGACCTGCCCCCGCCCGGACGGCCACGCCCAGAAATACCCAGGCCACAGCCATATGGCCCTCCACATCCCCTGTCCCTACCAGAGCATCACCCGCATCTCCTGCCCCAGGTCACAACTTACTATCTGATGCAAACCTCCTGTGGAGCACAGTTGTTGGAGCATACCACGTACTAAACACTTCTAGGCCCAACCTGACCAAGTCCTGTTGGCTCTGTCTAGATGTCCGGCCCCCATATTATGAAGGTATTGCCATTAAAGGCAATTATACAACAGCCTCCAACTCTAGCTCTTGAAGATGGCAGCAGGCTACTGCAAGACTAACCCTCCAGGCGGTAACAGGGCAAGGCACTTGTATAGGCCACGTACCCCCACCGAGCAGTCACATCTCTGTAATGAAACCCAAACAGTCCCCAGGAAGACAGGGTATCTACTCCCTCCCAAAAATGCATGGTGGGCCTGTTCCAGAGGCCTTACTCCCTGCATCCACTCCCAGGTCCTTAACTCCTCGAAAGAAAGCTTCTGCATACTCGTGCAGTTGATCCCCAAGTTAGTATACCATTTGGGGGGAGAAATACTTAACAGGTTAGGCTCTACTAACCCCCGAAGTAAAAGAGAGCCTATTACAACCTTAACTCTGGCTGTGCTCTTGGGATTGGGATTAGTGGGGGCGTGGACCGGAACATCCTCAGTCGTCATTCAGGACAAAAACTACGGAACGCTAAGGGCAGCCATTGACTTAGACATAGAAAGAATTGAAAAATCAATTTCTCGGGGCGCCTGCGTGGCTCAGTCGGTTAAGCGTCCGACTTCAGCCAGGTCACGATCTCGCGGTCTGTGAGTTTGAGCCCGCGTCAGGCTCTGGGCTGATGGCTCAGAGCCTGGAGCCTGTTTCCGATTCTGTGTCTCCTTCTCTCTCTGCCCCTCCCCCATTCATGCTCTGTCTCTCTCTGTCCCAGGAATGAATAAACGTTGAAAAAAAAAAAAAAGAAAAGAAAAATCAATTTCTCATTTACAGGAATCCCTTACTTCCTTATCAGAAGTAGTACTCCAAAACAAAAGGGGATTAAATTTATTATTCCTGCAGCAAGGAGGACTATGTGCATCCCTAAGGGAAGAATGTTGCTTCTATGTTGATCACTCGGAGGTCGTAAAAGAATCTATGGCCCTCATAAGGGAAGGACTGCAAAAACGGAAGTTAGAGAGAGAACAATCTCAGTCTTGGTACGAGTCTTTGTTCAACTGGTCTCCCTGGTTAACTACCCTCATCTCGGGCCCTTGCCGGACCCCTTGCCATCCTGCTCCTACTAGTAACCCTCGGACCCTGTATAATCAACAGACTGGTCCGGTTTGTCAGGGACTGCATGGAGGCCGTCCAACTAATGGTCCTCTGTGCTCAGTGCGAGCACTTAATAACAGAAGAGAACAAAATAGAAATGCAGTCATCCCATGATTGGGTCCGCAAGCTACATGACAAGGGGGGGAATGAAAGAGCGGACCTACGCCAGCCGACTCCATCTTGTTCTGTGTCCTCCACCTTGAGTGACTATGTCCCCGACATGGCCCCTTTCCAGGAAAATCACAGAAACCTCAGACCATGCCTCCTCCCCTTGAGTAACCTCCCGATCACCCATTCAAACTTCCCTATCAAAACACGCCCGGCAACCTGTGTATCGGGACTCCGACCCTTCCCCAGCCAATCAGCTGAGGCCACAGCCATTACCTCACCAACTGCCCCTAGACCCCTATAAAACCTTTGTGCTTTTGAAACTCGCTGGCTCTCTCTGGCATCTCACCGCTGCATCGGTGCAGGTAGGGGATTGAGCTCGAGCTAGCTTGAATAAAGGCTCTTTGCTTTTGCATCAGACTTGGCTCCCTGGTGGTCTTGGGGGATCGCAAATTCTGGGCACAACAACCCATGCAATAATCCTGTCCTTTTCTAGTCTTGCTTGGTGGAAAGACTACAAAAATCCAGTAATGTAGACCCAGACACTCCAGAAAAGCAATTATCCTGGGGACCCTCTTCATAAGCCCATCAGCCCAGATATTTTTAGAAAGCTCCAAAACATGGCTTTAGGGCCCCAACTCCCTTTAACCAGCTTGTATATGTGACTTTCTCTGTCTTCAAATCGAGATCAGGCTGAAGAAGAAAGGAAGGAACAAAGGGAATGAAGACAGACTAAGGCTTTTAGCCACTGCCATTAGGCTGCCTGACCACCTCACGGCCACCCAAACCAACCCCAAAGAAGAGCACAAGGTAAAGGAGCTTGTTTCTCCTGTGGGATCCCAGCCCACTGTAGACAAGAATGCCCTCCAAACTATCCTCCAGTAAAGTGTCCTGCCCTCTGTTTGGGTGCAAAGGGCATTGGAAGAGGGACTGACCTCATGTCTGAAGGCAATCAAGATATGATTCCTTACCAGTTATTGCCCTGAATGACTGATGGGGCCTGAGTTTCCTGCTGGCTCCAACGAAAAGCATCACCATTTTGGGGAGGAACCATAGGTAACTCTTGATGTGGCAAGTAAACTTGTCAGATTTCTGAATAACATGGGAGCGAGCTGCATATTCAGTCCTTACTTCCCATTCTGAATCCTTGAACTCTGAATCATGTTCTATTGTTAGGGGAGAGGGAAAGCCAAAATCAAAATATCTCACTGAAACCCTACCTTCTTTATGGGTAAATTATCTCATAACTCAAAATTCCTGGCCATGCCAACATGCACAAGCCCTCTGTTGGAAAAGGATTTCTTATCCACCATTGGAGATACTATCAACCTCCCAGAAACAAAGGGCCTCTTCCTAGTTAGCTTGTGTTCCCACCCCCAGGAAGACCCTTTTGATAATATTGCACCATAAATCTAAGACTGAGTCAACTGAGTCAATTCCTACATGTGGGACAAAGGAATTCCAGGGAAAGCAGTATTTGCAACATTTGCAAAAATTACCTTAAAGAACAAAACTACTTACACCTGCAAACACCAGTACCTCATTAAACCTCAAGCCCAACAAGGTTTCCAGCCCTTAATAGAAAAGTTCCTAAAACGTGGCCTCCTAGTTCCATGTCAGTCTCTCTGTAATTATCCAATCCTACCAGTTTTAAAACCAAGTAGGGAGTACCAGATGATCCACGACCTCCAAGCTATAAATGAGGCTGTCATTCCCATACACCCTATTGTGCCTAATGCCTACACTCTCCTGACCAGATACCTGAAGGTACCACTTGTTTCACAGTCCTGGATCTTAAAGATGCCTACTTTTGCATACCCTTATATCTCGAATCTCAATACTTGTTTGCTTTTGAATGGACTGACCTATCTATCAATGTAACTCAATAGTATGCCTGGACAGTCCCACCACAGAGCTTTAGGGACAGTACCCTCCTATCTGGTAATGCTCTTGCCAGAAAACTCAGAAAGTTCACTTTAGCCACTGGAGTTCTCTAACAATATGTAGATGATATGCTCAATCCGTAGCCCCTCCAAGGAAATATCAGATAAAAACACCATCCTGATTCTAAACCTCCTGGGAGAATAAGTGCATAGGGTTGCCCCAACACAGGCCCAAATTTCCACTGGAACAGTGACTTATCCCATGATTCTATGTGCCCCTCTCAACCATCTTCTTATTTGTAGACATCCTTCTCAACATACAGGGGCCAGTGTTTACCCAATGGCTTGAGGGTTTTTATGGATTGATAACCTTGAACATTGGGCAGTTGCACCCTGAGGCATGTAGTTCCCAGGAGTATGCATAAATAATTCTACCTGACCTCACCCTAAAGCCTGGAGGGCAATAAGCCTTAATGTCTGCAATACCAGGTACCATGCTGTGTTAGCACCTTGGAAAGGTTTGCACATAATGAAACCACGCTACAAAATCTTATAGCAGTGTAAGATAGACTAGCTTTCACTTTCACCACATGCACTTTCTCAGATCTCTCCAAGTCACACCAATCTTTGACCAGTGTGGTTATGGGCAATGGCTGGCTTTGGATTACTTATTGGCTGAACAAGGTGAAGCTTGTGCTGATTAACAGAACATGTTGCACCTATATCAACACCACAGGACAGGTGGAAGAAAACATCTAAAAATTATGACCAAGACAAATGGCTCCATCAAATACCAAAGGGACTGACCTTACTAATAGTATTTTGAAGGCTGTGTGTGAGGCACTTCCATCTGTAACCTGGTTGTTGTTGCTTTTAGGTCCAATATTGGCTATATTGTTACTTTTGTTTTTTGAACCTTGTTTAATTTTCTTGTCAAATTTATCTCTTCCATACTCCAACAAATTCATTTACAGTTATGATATTCCAGGGATTATAACCTATCCCATGTGAAGATGAAACTTACCAACACTCCCTGGACCAATTCATGACTTCCCTTTACTCCTATCTGTCCATCCAGATTTCCTAAAACTTAGATAGCAAGCAAGTACTTCTGAAGACCTCAGGCAGGGTCAATGTCCTACACCAGGATGAATTTGTTACGGAAGATGGACCATCACCCCTTTTTCCCTAAAATATTTTAAGGGCCTAAAGTATTTTATGGGGAATGGTGGTTAGTTAGGCTTTAAGAGGATTCCCGGAGACCAGAAACAAGGGAGTCATGGCCAACTACTGGGAAAGTTAGAGATCTATCCTGGCAGTACTCCAAAAACAAAGCCACAAGAAGCCAGATCAAACCAGGCATGCCCAAGACAAAGAAAGCCAGAAACACTGACCAAGTAAGGAAGAAAAAGAAACCTATCTTCCAAAGAAATCCCCTCACCAAGTAATAAGTATCCCACTCCCATTCCTAAGTTAACAACTGTCAATAAAGGATAGAGACCCATGCCTTGGGTGCAGTTTTCCCTTGTGCTCACCTGTTTTCACATCTCCAGAGTGTGCATTCACTTTAACAAACCTCCCCACTTGCACTGTTCAACCTTTGTGTCTGGTCCATCCTTGAATTCTTTCTTCCCAGGAGACCATTATCCTCCTGGGACATCTCAGAGACAGGTTGGGTGGAGGTCTCAGGGCCTCGGGTTCTCCCCAGTTCAACTGGAAACACTTTCTCCCCTCTTTAAATTCAGTAGATGCCTCCATAACCTCTATATCCAGTCAGCCTTTCCATGTTTCTTGATTTTTCCCTCTTCAGGAAAAAGCCAAGGGGGCTTCAATCCACCCCATAAAGGTGTCTACAAAGACCAATAGATTCCTGAACCCCTTACAAGGAGACATGTGCATAAAATCTGACAGTCTTCCTGTGGTGGAGTCCTTCATCCTTGGATAGGTTGAATAAGTGAAGGAGGTTTGTGGGCCCCCTCCGGGTAAATGCCATGATAGGTAGAACACACGTGGGAGACAGCCAACGGGGTTTGGGGAATGTCCTTGCCAATGAAAAGAGGTCCCACTAGGTATTGAAGGGCCTTGGCCCTAAGATGGGTTGCCTAATGTAAGTTATTAAGAAATTTCCATTGTAACATTCCTGGCAGTACCAGTTTGCAATTGGGGTCTTGCAGTCAACACTCTGAAGTGAAGGAAAAGCCCTTGTTCAGTGCCCTTTGAGTTTCTTCCTGAATATATTGTGGAGAAAAGGGACTTACATTGGGAAACAGAGATGCTTGAAGGAGCAGCCGGGAGGCTGCTTTTGCATATCTGTCAGCTCTGTTGTTTCCAACGGAGACCAAATCATTATATTTTATATGGGCCTTGAAATGAATAATAGTTATTTGGGCATGGAGCATAACTGCCTCTGGCAAGGCCAAAATCTCAGAGGCATGTTTAACCAGGGTATTTTGGGCTGGGGGGGAGGGGTGGCGGGCTCTTTCTCCAAGTAGAATCATGGCATGGACCATGTGGAAGGAATAAGTTGAACAGGTATATATGTTTAGTTTCATTTTTGTGCCCAGTTGGAAGGCTTGGGTAAGAGCAATTAGTTCTGCTTTTTGTGCTGAGGTAGTGGCACCTGTCAGAGGTCCGGACTCAATGACTTTGGTTAAGCTAACAATAGCGTACCAGAGACCCATACTCCAACTATGAAGCTGCTGCCATCCCTGAACCATATAGCCTCTAGGTTATATAGAGGTATATCCTGAAGATCTGGCCTGTCACTGCAAGTTAAATCTAGGTTTTCTAGACAAGAATGTTCCAAGGGGGGATTTGTTGTGGGATCTGGCAGTAAGGTGGCAGGATATAGGGTCTGACCTGACCAGATATTTGGTTCAGGTATTTCCAATAAAAGCGTTTGGTATTTTGTAGTTCTACTATTGGAGATCCAATGAAATGCCCTATTATTGAGGGTGTCCAATACCTGATGGGGTATATAAACAGTTATGCCTTCTCTGAGCCTTCTTCAACCAGTAGGGCCACAGACCCCAGTGCTCAGAGGCAGGGAAGCCATACTTATGCTATAGGATCTGGATTCTTAGATATGTATGCAACAGGACATTCAGAGGATCCCAGCATTTGTATCAAGACTCCAAAGGCCATTCCCCTCCTTTCATGCACTTATAAGGGGAAGGGCTTCAGGAGGTCTGGCAGAGCTTAAACTGGAGCCATTGTAAGTGCCTGTTTTAGGGCCCCAAAAGCTTTTGTAATTTCAGGGTCCCACTCAAAATGCTTCTTCTCAGGTCTCCCCAGGGACTCACAAAGAGACTTTGTTATTAATCCAAATTGCGGTATCTATATTTGACAAACCCCAGCCATACCCAAAAAGGAATGCAGCTGCAGTTTTGGAGAGTGAGCTTTCATATTTAAAATGAGACTTATGGTGGTAAAAGAAGCTCTTAGTCCCAAGAGTCAATATTAGTCTCAGGAACTGATCTTTCTGAGACGAAATTTGGGCCTTTGAAGGGGAGAGCTTATAGTCCCAGGAAGCCAAGCTCCAAAGAACAATTTGTGTTGGAGGTATTCTCATTAGGGATGCTGATAAGCAAATCATCAACATATTGAAGTAAGTCACGGCCTCTGGAGAGCTGAAGAGTGGACATATGCTTGGATAGGGCCTGTCCAAATAAATGTGGACTGTCCCTAAAGCCCTGAGGGAGGACAGTTGAAGTTAGCTATTAGTAACCTGGGTGGAGGGTCCTGCTACTCAAAGGCAAAAAGGACCTGGGAATCTGGGTTCACTGGGATGCAGAAGAAAGCACATTTTACATATAGCACAGTGTACCTAGGAATGTCCAAGAGGAGAGGTTTAAGATGGCAGAGGGATAGGGTCACGCTAAACTCACCTCATCCCCTTAATAGCTAGATGAATATAAAATCATTCTGAACACCCAAGAAGTCAATCAGCAGTCTTAGAGAACAAAGCTGCATGTCTACAAACAGGAAAAAAAATGACCACTGGATAGTAGGAAATGCAGAGAGTTGATTTCTAGGAAAAAAGAATTTGGGGTGCAATGGTGGGGAGGGATCCCTATTGCAGAGAGGTGAGCTAAAGAGAGAGAGTGAAACACACACAAGGGACTTCACAAGAACACTGTTCCCCAAAGCAATTAATGGGGGAAAAGGGGATGGTTTCCACATCTCAAGTTTTTTTATTGACAGCAGAGCATAGAATCTGAAGTTTCAGTGATCAGCTCCTGGTGGTGCTCCAGTGAGGAAGCAAGGCAGAGCCCCCGGAAACAGTAGCACCGTCTGAGGATCCCCTGGGTCACATGGGGAGAAGCAGTTCCCTTGCTTGGAGTGCGCTTGGTAGAGGTGACACAGCCTGTCCACAGGCAAAAGACCCTGTGGGCACCATTGAGAGGCTCTGTTTACCAGTACAGGAACAAAGACATCAGTTGAGGGCAGCAAACTCTGGTGACAGATGTGTGTAGTGGTTTATTGTAAACTCCAAGCCAATGCCACTGCGTGGTTTTGTGACTGTTTCCTGTGACAAGCTGACACCAGCCAAGGCACAGCAAAACCCTCCCCCCAGGGGATCAGCGTGTGTCCAAGTTGCAGGGGTCTCTGAAGTTTGGAGTTTTGAAACACAGCTGTGCCTGAGCTAAAACCCAGGAGGGCAGCACCACCTGGCAGGTGGACAGTTCTGACACAGACAGGGTGATTGCGCTTTTGTGACGGTGTGAACTTGACACTCCAGAGTCTAGAGAGCAACGTGAAACCATTTTCACCCCTAGCCCACCAGCACTGATCCACCTCAGTGCGCTAAACAGCACCACCAAGTGGAGAATAGAGTCATTACACCAAACCTAGCCCCCATGCACTCTCCAAGCACATTTCTACTAGGACAAGTCAGCCTGAAAATCAGACCAGCAGGCTCCTCCCACAGAAGACCAGAACAAATCCCTTCCACCCAGTCTACTGCTCACAGGGTGCTGCCAAGCTTCATCTCTAAGGAAAACTGGACCTAGCTTCATTTGGGTTTGTTTTCTTTCTGTTTTGGTTTTTATTTCTTTGTTTTCTTGAATACAGAGATAGCAATTTTTTTCTTTTATACATTTAATTAATTTATTTATTTTTAATTTTTTCCCAAGATACCCCTAACAAGCAGACCAAAATACACCTAAGATCTAGCTTCCTTTATTTTTTTAAATATTTTAAATTTACATTTTTATTATTTCCCATGAAAATGACAAAACAGAGGAATTCACCCAAAAGGTAAAAAAAACAAAAACAAAAACAAAAACAGAAAGAAATGATGACCAGGGATTTAATCAACATAGATATAAGCACAATGTCGAAACTAGAATTTAAAACAACAATTATAAGGATTCTAACAGGGATTGAAAAAAGCATAGAAGACACTAGAGAATCCCTTACAGCAGAGATAAAAGAGCTTAAATCTAGATTTAAATTAAAAGTACTATAACATAGATGAAAACCTGAAAGGAGATCATCACAGAGAAGATGGGTGAAGCAGGAGAATGAATGAGTGATATATAAAATAAAATTACGGAAAATAATGAAGCTGAAAAGAGGGAAACAAAGGTAATAGGTCCTGAAGGTACACTTAGGGAACTCAATGACTTACTAAAACATAAAAACATTTGTATAACAGGAGTCAAAGCAGATGAAGAGAGAGAAAACGGAGCAGAAGGGTTATGTGAACAAAAAAGAAGCACAGAGAACACCCATTAAATTCAACAAAAGCCGACCACTGCCAATGCATATCACAGTCAAACTGACAAAATACAGACAAGGAAAGAATACTGAAAGCAGCAAGGGGGAAAAAAAGGAACAAGGGAACAAAGGAAGACAAATCATCAGGTTTGGAGCAGATCTGTCCACAAAAACTTGTCAGGCCAGAAGGGAATGGCAGGATATAGTCAACGTGCTGAATGGGAAGATATATATAGCCAAGAATACTTTATCAAGCAAGGAAGGCTGTTATTCATAATATAAGGAGAGATAAAGACTTTCCCAGAGAATAACATAAAGAGTTTGTGACCACTAAACCAGCCCTACAAGAAATGTTAAGAGGGGCACTTTGAGTGGGATGGGGAGATTAAAAGCAAAAAAGAGTAGAAAGGAACAAAGAACATCACCAAAAACACCAACTGCATAGTAACACAAAACACTGAATTTATATCTTTGAATAATCACCCTGACATAAATGGACTAAATACTCCAATCAAATGATATAGGGTATCAGGATGGATTAACCCTCCCCCCAAAAAAATAAAAAATAAAAAATAAAAACAAAACGCCAAGATCCATGCATATGCTGCCTACAGGAGACTCATAAACCTAAAGACATCAGCAGATTGAAAGTTAGGGGATGGATGGGGTACCTGGGTGGCTCAGTCGGTTAAGTGTCTTATTCTTAGTTTTGGCTCAGGTCATAATCCCACAGTTTGTGAGTTCAAGCTGTCAGTGCTGAGCTTCATTGGGATTCTCTCTCTCTTCCTCTCTCTGGCCCTTCCATGTTCTCTCTCTCTCTCTCTCTCTCTCTCTCAAAATAAATAAAATAAACATTAAAAATAAAAATTGAGGGAATAGAGAATCATCTATTATGCTAATGTATGCCAAAAGAAAGCTGCAGTGGCCATATGTATAGCAGACAAACTAGATTTAAAACCAAAGACTGTAACAAGGGATGAAGAAGGTCATTGTATCAAAATTAAGGGGTCTATCTATCAAGAAGATCTAATGATTATAAATAGTTATGTCCCAAATTTGAAAACACCCAAATATATAAATCAGTTAATAATAAACATAAAGGAACTCTCCCTGTCTCTGACCCTCCCCTGTTCATGCTCTGTCTCTTCCTGTCTCAAAAATAAATAAAACGTTAAAAAAAAATTAAAAAAATAAACATAAAGGAACTCATTGATGATAATATAGTAGTAAGACTGGACTTTAACATCCAACTTACAGCAATAGATAGATCATCTATGCAGAAAATCAACAAGAAAATAATGACTTTGAATGACACACTGGACCAGATATACTTAACATATATATTCAGAGCATTCCATCCTAAAGCGGCAGAATATACATTCTTTTTGAGTGTACACAGAACATTCTCCAGAATGGATCATGTACTCCGTCACAAATTAGCCCTAAATAAGTACAAAAAGATTAAGATTATATCATGAATATTTTTAGATCAGAATGCTATAAAATTTGAAATCAACCACAGAAAAAAATTAGAAAAAAACCCCACAAAAGATGGAGGTTAAAGAATATCCTACTAAAGAATGAATGGGTTAACCATTAAAGTAAAGAAATAATAAAAAAAAAAAGTACAAGGCAGCAAATTAAAATGAAAACATGACACTCCAAAATGTTTGGAATGCAGCAAAGGCAGTCCTAAGAGGGAACTACATTGCAACACAGACCTACTTCAAGAAGCAAGAAAGGTCTCAAATACACAAACTAACTTTACACCTAGAGGAGTTAGAAAAGAAACAGCAAATAAAGCCTAAAGCCAGCAGAAGAAGGAAACTAATAAAGACTAGAGCAGAAATAAATGATGTAGAAACAAACAAACAAAAACCAGTAGAACAGATCGATGAAACTAAGAGCTGGTTCTCCAAAAAAAATTAATACAATTGTTAAACCCCTATCCAGACTTATCAAAAATAAGAGAAAAGATCTGAATAAATTAAATAACAAGTGAAAGAGGAGAGATCACAACCACCACCATGGAAATACAAACAACTGTAAGAGAATACTATACAAAAATTATATGCCAACAAACTAGGGAATCTGGAAGAAATCAATAAATTCCTAGAATCATATAAATGACCTAAACTAGAAACCTAAAAACAGGAAAAAATAAAAAATCTGAACAGACCCATAACCAGTAAAGAAATTGAAATAGTAATCAAAAATCTCCCAACAAACAAAAGTCCAGGGTCAGATGGCTTCCCTGGTTAATTCTACCAGAAATTTAAAGAAGATCTAATACCTATTCTTCTCAAAGTGTTATAAAAAAATAGAAATGGAAGGAAAACTTCCAAAATTATTCTACAAGGCCAACATTACCTTGATTCCAAAATCAGAAAAAGACCCCACTCAATAGAAGAATTAGAAGAATATCCCTGATGAACACGGATGGAAAAATTCTCAACAAGATACTGGCAAATCAAATCCAGCAGTATATTTAAAGAATTATTTATCACGATGAAGTTGGATTTATTCCTGGGATTCAGGGCTGGTTCAATATTCTCAAATCAATCAATGTGATACACCACATTAATAAAGGAAAGGATAAGAACCATATGATTCTCTCAATAAATGAATGAAAGTATTTGACAAAATACAGGATCCATTCTTGATATAAACCTTTCACAAAGTATGGGTAGATGGAACATACCTCAACATCATAAAGGCTATATATGAAAGACCCACAGTTATATCATCATCAATGGGGAAAACATAAAAGCCTTTCCCCTACAGTTAGGAACAAGACAAAGATGCCCACTTTCATCATTACTATTTAACAGTACTGAAAGTCTGAGCCTTAGAAACAAGTCTACAAAAATAAATAAAAGACATTCAAATTGGCAAGGAAAAAATCAAACTTTCACTAATTCCAGATGACATGATACTCTATGTAGAAAACCTAAAAGACATAAAAATTGCTGGAACTAATACACAAATTCAGGAAAATTGCAGCATATAAAATCAAGATACAGAAATGTGTTGCAATACTATACACCAATAATGAAGCAACAGCAAAAGAAATCAATAAATCAGTTCAATTTGCAATTGCACCAAAAAAAAATAGATATCTAGGAATAAACCTAACTAGAGAGGTGAAAAATCCCCACTCTGTAAACTATAGAACACTTATGAAAGAAATTGAAGAGAACACACACACACACAAAATGGAAAAGCACTCCAGGCTCATTGATTGGAAGAACAAACATTGTTAAAATGTCTATAATTCCCAAAGCAATCTATACGTTTAATGCAATGCCCATCAAAATACCACCAGCATTTTTAACAGAACTAGAACAAACAATCCTAACCACAAAGATGTGGTTCCAATGTATGGAACCACAAGATACCCCAAATAGCCAAAGAAATTCTGAAAAACAAACAAACAAACAAACAAACAAACAAACAAAAAACTGGAGGCCTCATGATTTTGGATTTCAAGCTATATTACAAAGGTGTAGTCATAAAGATAGTGTGGTACTGGCACAAAACAGACACAGAGATCATTGGAGCAGAATAGAAAACATGGAAATGGACCCACAACTCTATGGTCAACTAATCTTCAACAAAGCAGGAAAGAATGAATATCCAATGGAAAAAAGACAGTCTATGCAACAAATGGTGTTGGGAAAACTGGAAAGCAACATGCATAAGAATGAAACTGGACCACTTTCTTATACTATACACAAAATAAATTCAAAATGGATAAAATATCTAAATGTGAGATAAGAACACATCAAATTCCTAGAGGAGAACACAGACAGCAAACTCTTTGCATTGGCTGCAGCTACTTCTTACTAGACAGGTCCCAGAAGGCAAGGGAAAGAAAAGGAAACATGAATTATTGGGACTTCATCAAGACAAATAGCTTCTACACAGCAAAGAAAACAATCAACAAAACCAAAAGGCAACCTACAGAATGGGAGAAGATATTTGTAAATGATATATCTGATCAATGGTTAGTATCGAAAATCTATAAACAACTTATCAAACTTGACACCAAAAATCCCCTAGATAATCAGTTAAGGAATAGTCAGAAGACATGAATAGACACTTTTACACAGAAGACGTCCAGATAGCTAACACAAACATGAAAATATGCTCAACATCACTCAAAATCCTTGATGTGATACTACCTTATGCCTGTCAGAATGTCTAAAATTAACAACACAAGAAACAACAGGTGTTGGTGAGGATGTGGAGAAAAGGGAACCCTCTTGCACTCTTAGTGGGAATGCAAACTGGTTCAGCCATTCTGGAGAACAGTATGAAGGTTCCTCAAAAAGTTAAAAATAGAACACTCTATGATCCAACAATTACACTACTAGGTGTATATACCCAAAAGATACAAAGCAAAAAGGGTGCCTGGGTGGCTCAGTCAGTTAAGTGTCCAACTCTTGGTGTCAGCTCAGGTTATGATCTCACAGTCGTGGGATTGAACCCTGCATCAGGCTCTGCACTGACAGAGCCTGATTGGGATTCTCTCTCTCTCTCTCTCCCTCCCTCTAGCCCTCCTCTGCTTGTGCTCTCTCTCTGTTTCTGTAAAATAAAATAAAATGCTGGGGCACCTGAGTGGCTCAGTTGATTAAATATTCCAACTCTAGATTTTGGCTCAAGTAATGATTTTATGTTTCATGAGTTCCAGATCCATGTCAGGCTTTGTGCTGACAGCACAGAGCCTGCTTGGGATTCTCTATCTCTCTTTCTCTCTCCCTCTCTCTCTCTTCTTTTCTGTTTGCCTCTCTCTCTCTCTCTCTCTCTCAAAATAAACAAATAAAATAAAATGATTAAAAAATACAAATTTAAAGGCGTACATGTACCCCAGTGTTTATAGTTTATTGCAGCATTATCAACAAATAGCCAGACTATGGAGAAAACCCAAATTTCCTTCAAGTGATGAATGGATAAAGAATAGAATACACACACACACACACACACACACACACACACACACACACACATATACACAATGGAATATTACTCAGCCATAAAAAAGCCATAAAATCTTACCATTTGCAAGGATGTCACTGGAGCTAGAGTGTATTTCATAAGAGAATTTAATCTGTCAGAGAAAGATACCATATGATTTCACTCATATGTGGAATTTAAGAAATGAAACAGATAAACATATGGAGGGGAAGAGGGAGGGAAACAAACCATGAGAGACTCTTAAAGGACAAACTGAGAGTTGATGGAGGGAGTTGGGTTGGGGATGGGCTAGATGGTTGTGGAAGGCACTTGTAATGATGAGCACTGGGTGTGTGTGTAAGTGATGAATCACTGATTTCTCCTGAAACCAATGTTGTGCTATATGTTCACTAATTATAGTAAAAGTTTCAAAAAAAAATCGAAAAACAAAAATCAAATAAAATTGTCTTAAGGGATCTGTCTTAGGAGGCTATAAGTGTAGGAACAATTGGGTAAATAGGAATTATAGCCTTGTTGATAGACCTTAGGTCCTGAAATATTCTACATGAACCATTAGACTTTTTAATTGCCAAGATAGGGGTATTATAATGTGAATTTCAGAGATGCAAAAGTTCTATCACTAAGAATTTTTGTATGAGGGACCATAATTCCTGTCTGGCCTCTGGACATAAGGAGTCGTGGGATTTACTGTGGAAGAAATGAGAATCTTCACATTGTATCTTTACGAGGGTTTCTAATGGAGCACCCCAGAATGGAGGTATTCCATAACTGAGGGGCACCTACTGAAAAATAAAGACCTTGCTGTTTGAAGGGGTGGAGGGCTCAAGAAGACAAAAATGCTAGCAGGAGGTGGTCAATCTCAGAAACACAAAGATTAGTTTGCACCTTTTATAGTATGTCCCTTCAAGTAATGGTGTGGGGTAATCAAGTAAAAAAAGGAAGGAGTGGGTAAAGTTATTGTTACCCAAAGAAAAAGGGGAACATGAAACGTTCCCCAAAGATAAAGGGGAAATGAAACGTACCCTCTTTGGGTGCCTATCTATGCCAGTGGTGAGAATCAAAGACTGGAGGATGACACCTGAGTATTTTATAAGGGCAGAATAACGGCTCCCATTTCTATTAGATATTCAATTTTGTCTCTTCCCACACCCAGGGTTACCCAATCCTCTGCCAAAGAGATGGAGGACATGGGTGCTTGCACAGCCTGTGGGCCCCATCAGCCAAAGGAGAGATCATCTGCTCCTGCTCCATTGTGCTCCTCATAATCAAGGTAGAGAGCTAATTGCAACTGCCTTTGCACAGAGTGGCCTTTGCCTGAGGCTGTCGATTACCTAGGATGGACTGTGCTTGGGACTTTGGGGCCCAGGATGACCCTCCCACACATAACAAGAAGGCGAAATCCCACCTCCAATGCCCTGATTGTTTGAAGGCCAGACAAGTCTCTGAGAGAGGGAGCATTTGACACCCCTGGGCCAGATGTCCCAATTGGCGACAAAGAAAGGAGGTTTGATGAGCCCCTTGGGCACAGGGATGCTTAGCAGCTTGTACCTTTAATGGCTTTTGCCCTGGGTGGATCCAGAGAATGTTGGGGAACTAGTGATAGCTGCAGCTATATGTTGTGCTTTACTATTTGTTTTCCTATTCCCTTTCAGCCCTTCAGACTACCTCTCAGTTATTGAAGACCTTGAAGACCATATCCAGAAGTGTGAGGATGTAGGTCTGAGGTCCCTGATTGAGCTTTTGGAGGTTTTGTTTGATATCAGGGGAGGCCTGGATGATAAAATTCATTGCTAACATTGCTGTGCCCTCTGGGCTTTTAGGATCTAGGTTGGTGTATTTTCTCATGGCCTCTATTAGGCAGGAATGAAATACAGCAGGGTTTTCATTTGGGTCTTGGATTATTTCTTTAAGTCTTGCATAATGTACAGGTTTTATGACTGCTTATTGCATACCCTAAATTAGGCAGGTTATCATGTAATCCTGATTAACTCTATCAGGGTCTCTTGCCTGATAATTTAATCTATGGCCAGCATTTGGCACTGCCTGTACTGTCACTGGAGCAAGGTCAGGATTACAGGTATGGGCCTCATCATCCCAGCTCTAAGCCAAAGACCAGATATGGGTTTTTCCCTCATGGTTGCTGTACATAGTAAAGATGATCTGAACATCATGACAGGTGAGATAGAAAGCAATTATGAGGCTTTTGAATTCCTTAATTAAATGAGAAGAATGCTGGCTAAAGGAATGAAGATTTGTTTCTATGTGAAACAGATCAGACATTGGAAAGGGAATGTGTACTCTAATTTTCCCCACATCCCATTCACTACCTCTGGAAGGGCCTGACGTTTTGTGGAGAAACACAAGTCAGGTCTTTAGGCTCGTGCTTAATGCCAGATTGAGTATGGGATGGAGACAGGAGGCCTTGGTAGGGTGGTGTTGTGGTGGTGGCAATGTCCCTAAGGTGTTAATAGAATCCAGGGGAGTCTCTGTGTCTTCAGGAGGAAGGGGAAGATGCTGGTGCAGAATAAAAGAAGGGTCATCTAGAATGTCCACAGTGTCAGATAGATGGGCTATGAAACAGAGCAAGACACATTCTAAAGTTTTTTGTTTTTTTTTGAAGGTCAGGGTTTGGGGAAAATGCCATGAAGTCTTGCACATATGAGACCTCTGGTTATTTGGAGGAGTTCTGGCAAAACTCAACCTGGCAAATAGTATTATAAGAAAGAGTTCCACGGAGGGACCATAAATCTTGATCTTGTAGTTTGTATTGAGGCCAAGAAAAATTGCATAAAACGATGAGATTTTTTTCTTCAGGTTTCAGGGGTCCAATCCAGTTTTTAAGAATGCACCTCAAGGGTGAGTCCAATGAGTACAGGGGATTTGTCCCACAGTGAGAAAAACCAGCTGCCAATTCCCAAAGCCGTGTCCTTCCAAAGGGAATGGGGTTCCAACTCATGATCATGATTTCCGTCAGGACATCCCACTGACCTGAAAAAGGACTGGACCTTATATGGGGTGACTGATTCTGCTGGGGCATCCCACCAAGAAGAGGGACCTGGCAAATCCTGGGGGCACTTCCTGTTGGGGTGTCTCCTGCAATAGCAAAAGGCAGACACAGATTGGCTGAACCAGGTCAGAAAAAGGAGGGGGAGAACTCACCACTATGATGTGTAGGAATGTGTTTGTCCATAGATCAAGTGGCTCCTGGATCGATGGGAATGAAGGAAAAAGGGAAGGGAACCAACAGATATAAGGTGGTGGCTGAGAATTAGCCAGTGTCAGGAAAAGGTCCAACCAAATCTGTAACATTTTCAGATTCGTCCTGGTTAAACTGCTCCTTCTAGATATGCCATTTGTTGGGAACAGACCTTGAGGGGTAGAGTGAGATAGCAGAGGAAAGGGATTCTTTGCCCTCACAGGGGCAGGCAGTCCAATCCATTCAATGTCAGACCTCCAGACCATACCAGGGAGCTGCCTTGGCCAGTTGTCTGGGAAGTACTATGTTTAAGTTGCTGCAGGGCTTGAAAGAGAAAGGAGAGGGAGGGAAAGATCCCTCCAAAGGGCAAAGAGGAATCCCTCACCCTTTCAGGAAAAGGTGGTCCAGCTGGTTTCCCCTGGAGCTTTCAATCTTCACCAAGGAGTAACATCTCTGCTAGAGGTTATCAGTTTTCCAAGGAGTTGTAGAGTTAGTCCACTGAAGGACAGCCCCAAGAAATTTCCAGAGAATATGGGGAGAGCCCTGGGCAGGCAAATGTTCTCCATATGGGCCATAAAATGTGGAGTCTCCTGATCAGATGGGACCACCAAATATGGGGCGACCCAATCTGGTGGAGGTTAGTGGCATGGGCAGTGAAAGAATTCCCCAAGGCAGAACAAAGGAAATAGAAATTTATTGTTGAATACTTCCTTGAAGTGGTGGGCAGGACAGCAAAAACAGAGACTGCCACAAAACAGTGATGGGGGGGGGTTCCGTAGTTAAAGGGGGAAGGTGAGGACGTATGGAAATGTATGGAATTTTCCTTTTTTGTAAACTATGTGTCCAGGTGTAAGTAACTCATTAATCAGCTAGGACTTATGGATATTTTGAAGTGTGTCACCTAAATGGGCCTGTTTGTATTCAGCCAGGTGGTCACTGTGGGCCTTTCTAGCTTACTCAGGTTTCCATTTTTCAAGTTTACTACCTAAAAGCAGCCTCTACAGGACACACATCAAGGCCTGAAGTGGAGAGAATGAGAGAGAGAGGAGGCGGGGAGAGAAATTATACCTGGGGTTCTGCTTTTATTTGGGCACACGGGGTTTTTAAAAAGGAAGCTTTTATGAGTGGGATTGCCAAGATTCTTATCTAGTTATATAGCTAGTAACTCTGTCACAGAGCTGTCAATATGTTTGAGGTGAATGTCTATGAAATGGATGCCTTGGCAATCAAAAACTTAACATAAGGCACTTACATTACAATAAAAAAGCTTATTGTCAGGCATTTACATTATATGCGCCTATTTCAACAGCCTCTTGGCCTAATTTTGCCTTCCTCTCTGAAATGAATACAATCTGCCTTCACCTGGATATTCATGGGGTACCTCAACAGCTTTGCCATTGTACCCAAACTTTGCAGACAAGATCTTAATTGCATCCACCTTTCTCCAGGAGCACAGGTATGACATTGCATTCATTACATGCTCTTCTGAGACGAGTATTCATTTGACACACTAATCATATATATATATATATATATATATATATGTGTGTGTGTGTGTGTGTGTGTGTGTGTGTGAAACATGTTTTAGTCATTTTTGGGTTCTAGTGGCAATATATTCCTCATTTACAAAGTTTGCTTCATCTCACTGATACTGCTACTTACAAATCAGCCCAACTTTAATGGGGCCACCTCCAACAAAAGTGTCTAAAATCCATCCAAAATAAAATCAATAGGTATTCCCCTCAGCACCCTCAGAAGCTCCTTCACTATAGAAGCTTTATGAACCTTTCTTGTGTTTCCTGGAATCTCTGAGCTACCTATGATGGCCATAAATTGCCCAAGGGCTTTAAAGCTCCTCTTGGCCTCATGCTATACACCATTAAAACAAAAATTGCTTAGGATGTCTGGGTAGCTCAGTGGGTTAAGCCTTGGAGTTCAGCTCAGGTCAAGATCTCACCATTCGTGAGTTTGAGCCCCGCGTCAGGCTCTGTGCTGACAGCTCAGAGCCTGGAGCCTGCTTCGAATTCTGTGTCTCCCTATCTCTCTGCCCCTCCCCTGCTCATGCTCTATCTCTCAAAAATGAATAAGCATTAAAAAAATAAAATAAAAAATTGCTAGTCCAAAGCCTGTGACCCTCCATATCCAGTCACCCATTATATTTGTTACTGACTTGGGTTCTTGGGCTCTCCATGCAGTAGAAATTGACTTGGGCCAAATGGGAATTTCCAGGCAAGCATTTTATTCAGGCTTCTGCTTGAGCACCAGGGAGACAGCACAAAGGAAAAGGTCCTTCATGATGGATCTCCGAACAAAGTCAGGGGAAAGTATTTTATTTTTTTTTTAATGTTTATTTATTTTTGAGAGAGAGAGAGAGAAAGCAAGAGTGGGGGAGGAGCAGAGAGAGAGAGAGAGAGAGAGAGAGAGAGACAGAATCCAAAGCAGACTCCAGGCTCTGAGCTGTCAGCACACACCCTGATGCAGGGCTCAAGCTCACGAACCATGAAATCATGACCTGGGCCGAAGTCAGACACTTAACTGACTAAACTACCCAGGTGCCCCTACCAGAGAAAGTTTTTTAAAAGACTGAGGTGATAAAGGAGTAATGTCCAAGCATGTAAAGGCAGGGAGAGACACAGAAAGTTGGGCGTACAGGCACAGTGGACAGAACACAATTTGTTGTGGATCACATGTCTCATTAATGTGTTAAATCTCGACCCCTGGTTGTAACTTTTAGTACTGTAATGAGAGAGAAAGTCAGAAAAAGATCAGGGGGCCCAACTTGACACAAACTGGTTTGGTCTAGTCCTCACCATTCTTTGTAGTTGAGTCCCTCCTTTGGTAAGTATCCTGGTTCTGCATTCCTGCAAGATATGCTACTCAAGAGGCCTGGAGATACAGCTGTCAAGGAAAATGCTGGTTTTTATAGTCAGGAGACCTGAGTCTAATCTCTGCCCTGTCTCATGTTTGGGTCATGGAAATAATACTTCACAGATCAGCACAGCTATCAAAATCTCCTTAATAGAGCCAAACCTGGACTTCTGGAATAATACACCTCTAGGAGTGAGTAACCACCTTTGTCCCCAATTCCTTGCAAAATTCCATGGTTCCAGAGCAGGAGTTTGTCTCCCATAGGTTCCTTGGCTACAGAGGGAGCCCCGTGGGATTAACTGAGTGAACAGCAATGGGAGTTCATAGATGATACACAGCACTGCCAATTATCATAAAAGTGATGGGACTCAGTGGAATGTTGCTGCTTTCCATCACTTAGCTAGGATGTCCCTGATAAAAGTTGAGAACCAAAAGCCAACACACTGGGCCAAATTTTAGGCAGTTATCTCAGCACTGGATGCCCTCGCCTCCTAATAACTCCATCTTCATATTTATTATAAATTGGTGGGCCATTGCAGAAGAGTTGTTCCCTTCAAGGTTAAAAAAGAAAACACCAAAGGGTGCCTGGGTAGCTCAGTTGGTTAAACATCTGACTCTTGATCTCAGTTTAGGTCTTGATTTCAGGGTCATGATTTCAGGCTCCACCCTGGGCTCTGTGCTAGACATGAAGCCTAGTTAAAAAAGAAGAGGAAGAAGAAGAAGAAGAAGAAGAAGAAGAAGAAGAAGAAGAAGAGAAAAGAAAAGAAAAGAAAAAAGAAAAGAAAAGGAAAATAACAAAAAACAAAAAAAATACTCTGGGAATCTGTTGCCTCACAGATACACAAAATATAAATCAAGGTCACACATGACTTTACATGTACTAAGGCCATGGGCTACCATAAAAAAATACCATAGCCTGAGTTAAGCAACAGATATTTATTTATTTCTCAAAGTTCTGTAGGCTGGGGAGTCCAAGACTAAAGCATTACCTGATTTAGTATCTGGTGAGAGTCTGCTTACTGGTGTGCAGACTGCCTTCTCATTGGGTGCTGACATGGTATTTCCTCAGTTCTTACACATGGAAAAGATGAGTGATGTCATGTCTCTTCCTTTGTTTATAAAAGCAATGATTCCATCCTGATGTTCCCACTCTCATGACCTTATCTAAACCAAATTATCTACCAAATTCCAATATACCATCCTGCTACTATCAGTTCCAGATACTATCACACTGGGGAGTTAGTGCTTCAACATATGAATTTGGGGGGAACACAAACATTCAGTGCACAACAGTAACAAAGTGCACACATATACTTTTCAGAATACACAATTCTGGGCCCTTGGAAAAATATTCAATAGATGGGGCACCTGGGTGGCTCAGTTGGTTAAACGTCTGACTTCAGGTCAGGTCATGATCTCGTGGTTCACAGGTTCGAACCCCGCATCAGGCTCTGTGCTGACAGCTCAGAGTCTGGAACCTGCTTTGAATTCTGTGTCTCCCTCTCTCCCTGCCCCTCACCCACTCATGCTCTGTCTCTCCCTCTCTCAAAAATAAACATTAAAAAATATTCAATAGAAATGTTATATTTCTGATAGGTTCCAGATAGCCAGTTTAATTGTGAAACACAATGTTTTCCTCAAACAACTTTTTTTTTCCTTTTTTTCAGATTCCAATCCAGCAAATGGATCCATACATGAGGGTCTATCTTACCCCAGTCCTTAATCTCTCAAAGCCCCTTGTCTGGACTCACACCTTGCAGTAACTTGTTTAAAGCTTTTTTGTCTTTTTTTTTTAACATTTTTTAAAAAATTTTTTAACGTTTACTTATTTTTGGGACAGAGAGAGACAGAGAATGAATGGGAGAGGGTCAGAGAGAGGAAGACCCAGAATCTGAAACAGGCTCCAGGCTCTGAGCTGTCAGTACAGAGCCCAACGCAGGGCTTGAACTCACGGACCGCGAGATCATGATCTGAGCCAAAGTCGGCTGCTCAACCGACTGAGCCACCCAGGCGCCCTGTTTTTTTTTTTTTTTAACATTTAAAGAGAGATATATCACACTTTCATGTATATAAAGACTTACTTTGTATGACCCATTCATAGAATCTTCTGTTCTTTTTAAATTTTTGATCCAGCCCCTATTTCAGGATATATAAAGCATATTTGCTGGATGGTGCAAGTAGCCAGGCATTTAACAAATGATAAAAAGAAAAAAAAAAGATTAATGGTTAGGAAACCTATTTGTGAGTCCAGAGGGCAGCCAGTTGAAAGATTTCTATACATTAAACTTTAAGGATAGTTAGATGATGGAGTAAGAACAGCAGTGGGAATCTGATGAATTTCCTGGTTTGCAGCCTGTCTGTGGTGATGGCATCAGGTATTCCAACATTCTGCGGGGCCCACACTGGAGTAGTCATGAAAGTTTCTCATATATGATCTGTTGTGATTTATTTGAAGATTATATCAAGTCATCCAGCTCAGCTTGTAGGTCTTGGAGAAAGGGGTAGTTGCAACCATCAGTGATGGCATATCAGAAGGGTGGGAGAAAAACTGGAAATGTCAATTTGGAGAATTGTAATAAAATATTTGAGAAACCAAGAATTGAGCACACACAAGAGTATGCTACAGTTTTCCATTTAAACCAAGAATTTATCTCTACAGTCACTCTTCTTTTGATTCTCATTTACAAAATTTCAGTTTCACTAGATTTGGACTGATTATTTACATAAACGCAACAAGAATGCTAATTAAACACATATGTCTTTTGGAGTTTGCTATCCTGGAACTTTCCATGAGGAATCTCAGGTTAGATATTTAAAAGCCTGAGCAGCCAGAGAGCCAAGTCAATAACTCACCATCAGGCTTCACTTTTGGTGCTTATAGATATGGATGAATCACTCTCACCTGGAGGTCCCCAATATATTGTGTTTCCTGGGCCTGTCTGGAAGTGAAATTCCTTACTCCCCTGTATAGCTAGGAACCCTGTAAACCATGCACCAGGCCAGGTTTTCCAAGAGGCTTTGTAAGCATTATTTCCATAAGTTCAGCCTTAGTTCTTGAAAGCTGTCTGATCATATCTGATTTCATGCACACCATGCTCAAATACGATATTCTAGTCAAGCCATGGGAAATAACAAATATTTCCAATTGTGTCTGATACAAGGAAGAAAAATTCTTTTTTTTTAATGTTTATTTATTTTTGAGAGAGAGACAGAGAGGCAGAGTGTGAGAGGGAGAGGGGAAGAGAGGGAGGGAGACATAGAACCTGAAACAGGCTCCAGGTTCTGAGCTGTCAGCACAGAGCCCAACATGGGGCTCAAACCCACAAACTATGAGATCATGACCTGAGCTGAAGACAGACACTTAACTGGCTGAGCCACCTAGGCAACCTGGGAAGACAAATTCTTATTGAAATTATAGAATATCAGTATTGCCACAGAAATAAGAATTTTTTTTTAATTTTTTTTTTAACATTTATTTACTTTTGAGACAGAGAGAGACAGAGCATGAACGGGGGAGGGGCAGAGAGAGAGGGAGACACAGAATCGGAAGCAGGCTCCAGGCTCTGGGCCATCAGCCCAGAGCCTGACGTGGGGCTCGAACTCACGGACCGCAAGATCATGACCTGAGCTGAAGTCGGACGCTCAACCGACTGAGCCACCCAGGCGCCCCAAGAAATAATATTTAATAAGAGTTTCTGAGTTCTGAAGGGGTCAGGAAGAAAAAGATACATGATTCAATTTTTGCTTATAAAGATGTGGTCTATAACATTGCTATAAGATATAGATATCTCAAGAGTGCAAATGTTTTCTTAAATCTGAAAAACAGGGGTGCCTGGGTGGCGCAGTCGGTTAAGCCTCCGACTTCAGCCAGGTCACGATCTCGCGGTCCGGGAGTTCGAGCCCCGTGTCAGGCTCTGGGCTAATGGCTCAGAGCCTGGAGCCTGCTTCCGATTCTGTGCCTCCCTATCTCTCTGCCCCTCCCCCGTTCATGCTCTGTCTCTCTCTGTCCCAAAAATAAATAAACGTTGAAAAAAAATTTTTTTTAAAAATCTGAAAAACAAAGTATTAAAGGACTAGCAATATTTCAAGCAAAAAGTTATTAAAAACTATAATCGTTGCTGTGACTTTGCTAATACAGCATTGGTTAAGTAGAGCTCTGTGGTATCTGATGGTGATCCATGGTTTAACAAAAGACCGTGAAAGAAACAAAAATATAAAATTTATTACTCATGGGTCTTGGAGGAGTTACACACAGCATACCTCAAGGATGCTGTGGGGAGGTCGAGGCAGGGCATTGGAAGAGAGAGAAAATGCCAAGATCTGGGGCTCATCATTCTATTAGGGTCCTTGGTTTTCCGGGCTAAAGCTGGATTGGTCAATTCAAACAAACAAACAAAAAAGTAGGGTTTTAGTAAGCTTCCCAGAGGTCTTATCCAAGAGCTACAAAAGAGGAAGGCCCAGGGAGGCAAAGGAGACTATTTATCACAAGGGCTGTTGGGAAAGTCATTTAGGGACCTTACATTTACTCATGACTCTACAGGCAGTTAAGTAAGTCACACGCTTGCATGAAAGGGGATAGTGTCAACTCACAACACTCCAGGCCACACAAAATGGATGCCAAGGCAGCAATGCCATGGAGTAGCTAAGGTAAACCCTCTACAGTCTACCCTATGATGCCTTGCCATCAGGAATAGCAACCGCTTGTGTAGCAGATGAGTTAAAGGATATAATACATTGTTTTCTGAAGCCATTGTAAAGCACAATTGACCAAAGTAATAATGATGAAGCCTCTGATGAATAGACTCACTACTACTTCAAATCCCATTCTCATCATTGGCCCCAGGTGGATGGCAAGAGCCATGAAAACAAATTGGGAACCTCAGAGAGTGTGGGAATTTGTTGATGTATTTTAGGTATCTTATGCATGACCTCTATAACTTGAGATATTTTCTGGAGGCTGGCCTGTACCTGTTTTGAATTGTTAATGTACATGCAGCAAGAGGGACTATATATAGAGCGGATTTCATCCCATTCAATAGGAAATCCAACACCAGATACTTATCCATCACTGTTTGTGCTAGTGAGTCATGCTATTGCTGTGTCAGACTCAGAGTATAGCATAGTGTCTACATGTGGTAGGTTAGAGTGGCTGATGATTTCTGAATAGCTTTTAATATTTGATCTTATTGAGCTATGATGGTAGCACTTCTTCCTATGCTTGCCTGTCCAGTAATGATGGCCAGTGCCAATAGCAAAAGGATGTAAAAAAAAAAATCCCTTTTTGAATGGGCATGAAATGTCTCCAGGTGAGGTAACAGGAGGATAATGGGTGGTGAGAATAGTAAAAGCAAAATAGTGTAATAAGGGTCATCTTTGTGGACACCTTGTGAATGGCGCAGGGTTATGTGCACTTGCTCCTTTCCCCGAGTCACGTTCCCAGTAGAATCAAATAAGACATTATTTACCAGTAAGGGTCAGTGAGTGCATATAGTGAGGTCAAGTCTTTGTACTCAATTATAGTTGGTATAAATTTCCTCCATGGGTGTTAGTTTTATGCTCACCCACAGGTACCCTATTTTTGGAGTATTGAATAGAGATTTGGTCTAGTCTAAATGAGGCTTGGTGTGCTTTGGAAGGCATTAGCACAAGGGATCGTCACTAAGAGCAGTGGGACAGACAGTGACATGGGGCTGTAGGTCTGGCACTGCATGGGAATAGATCCAACATAATTTTACTTGTAAGGCTTAGGCTGCTATCTCAAAGGTTTGTATTAATATATTTTCATGTCCAATCTGGCCTACTTGCCTGTGGTGTGAGGCAGGGTCATGGTGTACAACAGGGAAAGACTTATGAATAAGATGTGGAGAAGAGCAGAGGTTGAACTTTGGGGTATGAAGGTGGTACTGGCATTGGTGATGGAAATAATGAGGGAGAGGGTCTGTCATGGATACATGGGGCAGAAAACAAAAAGCTGTAATCTAGAATCTAATAGTCTGAACAGCAAGCACTGTAGCAAGAGGTCCCTGACCATAAGGTGTAGGAAGGTCAAGCTAAGGATGTTATAAAGAAGTATCTTATTGTGACTAGTGTAGGTTAGAATACATTGTTCATCTTGCCATAAAGGTGAAATGATTTTTAGTGCTTTCCAGAAGTCAGCAGGGAAATTACAGTTTAGCAATCATTTTGACAGAGGTATTGTTCGTGCAACAGTTAGCTATTTTAGAAAAATAGGACTCTATAGGGTTACCAGAATTGATCAACCGGAGCCACTTTTGCCATTTGGTCTTAAAGTTGACAGTAATTTCCCTCCTGGTACAAAACAATCTGAGGGTGGAAATTCTAATGTCCAGTGAGGTTGGAGTGTATTATCTTTTGTCACTCACTTGAGCCAGGACAACATTGTCTGAAGAGTTAGTGTGCTTAGACGTAAGGGAGGCCAGGCTGAGGAAAGGTGGACTGCCCAGGTGGAGACCTATGAAGGGTAAGAATGACTGATTGGTTGTAATTCTGAATGTTTGCTAGAGGCCTGGCTCAGAATGGAGATACAAGTATAATATCTATAGCCTGTTGAGCAGATCTCAGTGAGCTCCATCAGATTACCAGGGGTACACCTTGCAAAGGAGCAGGTGGTGCTTGCAAGTGAGCTTTGTGGGGACTCCATCCACAATGCATATAGATTTTGTGCACATTGATGTCTCATTGTAGATACATTTTGTGGATGGCAGTGTTACGCTTAAAATGCCCCCATTAAAGTACAGTAAGGTCATTAGAGTACAAACCTGCCATCTAGATGGAAAGGATTTGGTAACATTGGGAGGACCATTTTGCCAGGATATAATTTCAGGTGTAGAATGAGGAGGGAGTGACTCATTTGAACATTACTTCCATTGGAACCCTTTAATGTAGTTAGAAGTGAGATCCTAACAGGGCCTGCCAGCACCTGGTGCTTAGCCATCCTGTGGTGCAGAAGTGCACCTGGCTGATTTTATTCCAGCACATCTCCTGGTACAGGGTTAGGTGCAAGTTATCTATTAGAAACCCTATTATTCAAGCTTTACACTGTAAGAGTAGCTACCACAACAAAAGAGGGCAGATACATTTGACTACCTTGAAGGGGCCTCTTTGGACCAAAGAGTCTGGAAGCTGAACAAAGGCAGATTCTGGTTGCTTTGGATCAAGAGATTTTTCACCTCTTTCTCTAAGGTGGTTAGAGACCCGGGGGCGCCTGGGTGGCGCAGTCGGTTAAGCGTCCGACTTCAGCCAGGTCACGATCTCGCGGTCCGTGAGTTCAAGCCCCGCATCAGGCTCTGGGCTGATGGCTCAGAGCCTGGAGCCTGTTTCCGATTCTGTGTCTCCCTCTCTCTCTGCCCCTCCCCCGTTCATGCTCTGTCTCTCTCTGTCCCAAAAATAAATGTTGAAAAAAAAAAAAAAGAGAGACCCAGACATCCTCTGATTGTCACTGGATTCCAAAGTTCCTCTGTGGATTTCATTTCTTTTTTTTTTTTTAATTTTTCTTTAACGTTTATTTATTTTTGAGACAGAGAGAGACAGAGAATGAACGGGGGAGGGTCAGAGAGAGAGTGGGAGACACAGAATCCGAAACAGGCTCTGGGCTCTGAGCTGTCAGCACAGAGCCCCACGTGGGGCTCGAACTCACGGACTGCGAGATCATGACCTGAGCCAAAGTCGGCCGCCTAACCGACTGAGCCACCCAGGCTCCCCGGATTTCATTTCTTAATGTGACTGGCATCCACTAGGTGGAGGGCCTCTTTTCTGTTCTCTGAGATTCACACAGCTCCATTAGTGGGTCCTGAAGATATAATTTCCATCTCCTATAAAATTTTTGACAAATTTGGTTTAATTAACCAGATTTTATGACCCAGATAATGAGGCAGAGTTGGTGATGTTAGCACTGCTGGTACTGAGCCATCATATATGGGCCAAGAAAATTTGTATAATAATCATGATCTCTAAGCAATTTTGCAGGGGTTTGTTTCTTGGGCTCTTTATTATAAGGGGGTTATATTGCACAGTCTGCCCTCAACTGGGTCCTCAATATGTGGAAGGTACTGAGATGATAAAAAAATCAAAATGACAAAGGAAACATTCATTTGGTGAGGAGATGTGAATGGCATCCTATTTAAGGTCAGAGGAATAGGTCTTCACTATAAATACCAGCAGGGAAGTATTTGGAGAATACTGGTAGTTTGTGTGTAGTAGTAAGGAGTTACGCAGTATTGGGATAAAATTTCTGTCCATTTGGGGGATGACTTACTGTTGAAAAGCTTGAGGAGCATTCCTTGAGTAAGCCATTGTGCCTCTCTATAAGGCCAGCTACTCGGGGCTGATAAGTTAGGTGGAAACTCCACAAGGTGCCATATTCTAGGGTCCTTGATTAAACTGCTTGGGAAGTGAAATGGGTACCTTGATCTGAATCTATAATATCTGGTGAGCCAAAGGGGATCAGCACATATCTGGTTAAGAAGGAAGTTACATGACGAGGGGTGCCTGGAGGACTCAGTCTGTTAAGCCTCTGACTCTTGATATTTGCTCAGGTCATGATCTCCAGGTTGGTGGGTTTAAGCCCTGTGTGGGCCTATACACTATCAGTTCAGAGCCTGTTTGGGATTCTCTCTCTCCCTCTCTCTCTGTACCTCACGCACTCATGTTCTCTCTCTCTATGTATCAAAACAAATAATAAAACTTAAAAAAAAGAGATTACATGATGAGAAATAGCACTTCTTGAGAGAGTGTCCTGCTGGATGGAATTCAGTGATGGCCATTGATGATAGTGTTTGCATACCTACTAATTCCAGCAGAGGGCAGCAGAGAACTGATAAAATCAATTTGCCATCTAGATTAGGGTCTGTTGCCCTGGGCAACATGTCTCCAACTGGGTGCCTTCCAGAGTTTTGTTTGAGAACAAAGTGGGTAACTATTGAACACAACTTTGGCTACAGTCAGGGTGAAGGGGATGCACACCTGTATGCCCTATCTGTGAATGCAGTTACTCCCCTATGGCCTGATGTAATATGGGCCCATTTCTGCTAGTGGGGATGACATCTCTGGAGGAATAGTTGTGTTTAGTACTCTGAGAAGTGGGTCCTGTGGGTCCTTGGAACAGGTATGTAATTTGAATAAGGAATCTGCAATGTCATAGTGTGCTCTTGGTACTTGTTGGCATACGTATGCACAGACATGAGTGACCATAACTGGCATGTGTGAGTTGGATTTTTTTTCCCAAATGATAGCACCCCAGAAAGGTTTTCCCTCAATCATGGAATTATCCTTTTGCCATTGTTCCAATCAGACTGTGAGCTCATTGGCTACTTCCCAGAAGGCAGTAAAAATGTGTGTCCTCAGGAGTCAAAAAGACTTTTGTAGAGCCAGTCACATTACCACCAATTCTCCTAGTTGGGCAGAGCTAGGAAAGTCACACTAGCAGGATGATATGCCATGGCCTTCCAGCAGGGCTGCACTGTGTAAAGTGGTGGCCCTGCCATCATCAAGAATAACTCCTTTTCAGGGGCACATGGGTGGCTCAGTCAGTTAAGTATCTGACTTTGGCTCATGATCTCATAGTTCATGTGTTCAAGTTCCGCATTGGGCTCTGTGCTGACAGCTCAGAGCCTGGAGCCTGCTTTGGATTCTGTGTCTCCCTCTCTCTCTTCCCCTCCCCTGCTCATGCTCTCTCTCTCTCTCTCTCAAAAATAAATAAACATTATTTTTTTTAAAAAAGAAAAACTCCTTTTCCATGTCAGAAAATTGGTCCCAAGCACCCCCCAAATGCTGAGGGGCTGGCAGTGGAGGTGCCATTAGCTGAACCTCCATGTCAGTGGCAATGGGCTGAGTATGGGGGAAGCCACATTCTCCTATAATCTGAGAGGCCCTTGACATTAGGTTTAGCCCTTTCCTGAGGTATCAGTTCCATTTTAGCAGTGAAGCCTCAGTGGAGCCTCAGTGGCCATGCCAACCAAGCCTCTTCTGGGTTGAATTCCTGAACCAAGGCACAAAGGAAACTTGTGTGCAAAGCAGCACAGGCTATGAGCCCATTAATACATCTCTTTCTAGGGGCGCCTGGGTGGCGCAGTCGGTTAAGCGTCCGACTTCAGCCAGGTCACGATCTCGCGGTCCGTGAGTTCGAGCCCCGCGTCGGGCTCTGGGCTGATGGCTCAGAGCCTGGAGCCTGTTTCCGATTCTGTGTCTCCCTCTCTCTCTGCCCCTCCCCCGTTCATGCTCTGTCTCTCTCTGTCCCAAAAATAAATAAACGTTGAAAAAAAATTTAAAAAAAAAATACATCTCTTTCTAAAAGGGCTTAGCAGGCTGCCAAAATTTGGCATTCTAGTGGTATATGCTGGCCTGCTCTTTGGAGAAGACATTTGGCTCAGAAACCCATGGGCAGCCAAATAGAGCAGTGCTTAGTTCAGAAATCTGTGAGACATAATCAGAAGCATCCAGTGATTCAACTCAGAAATCTGAGCCTGCAGTACTAAGTGGTGGAGCTGCCATATGGTCACTGGGCCAGCCACAAAGCAGTTTGTCAAGGTTCTCCCCAGTGGAAAAAAGAAGCTGATTTGTGTATAAAACCATAAGAAGGCTTAACTGGAATAAGTAAGTGTAGAATGTGTTTCCTCCAAAAGGTAAAGAGACCTAATATGTGCTGTGCCTGCTGTACTGTAGTGGGAAACTTGATTGTAAGGAGTTGATGTCTTACAGTGAGACTAATTTCTTAGCCTTTGGCTGACCACACTATGTCAAGAAACTTGACGGAAGTCTGGTCCTTGTAACCTATTTGGGACAATAAGTTGTTACTAGGTGTAAATTTTCCTGCATGGCATCCTTAGAAGGTCCCCATGGTACAGTGTCATCTATATAATGTCAAAGGTGGCAATGAATTAATTTGAGTAAAGTTAGATCTTGTCTGTATAGGTTATGTGCAGTGGCAGAACTCTTTAGATAATCCATGGTCAGCCAAGTTAAAGGTATACTGAGTGCCCTTGAAACTAAAAACAAATTGAGGCTATAAGTACGACATGTTGACTAGAAATAGGATAGCAAAGTAGAGGCTCTGAAATTTTTTAATGTTTACTTATTTTTGACAGAGAGAGAGAGAGACAGAGCATAAGCAGGGGAGGGACAGAGAGAGAGGGAGACACAGAATCCATAGCAGGCTCCAGGCTCTGAGCTGTCAGCACAGAGCCTGACATGGGGCTTGAACCCACAGACCGCGAGATCATGACATGAGCTGAAGTCGGACCGTCATCCGACTGAGCCATCCAGGCGCCCTGAGGCCCTGAGATTTTTAATGTCATCTATCATCTCTATATATTGGAAATGAGAGCTTTAATGGAAAAAAATTACACACTTACATTTTGATAGCCAATTGTTCATCTCCATTAATTGGTGGCCAGTTTTTTTGTTTTGTTTTTTTGTTTTGTTTTTTTTCAAGAGAATATAAAATACTTTCTTGTTTTAGGGTTTTTTTTTTTTTAAATATGAAATTGTCAAATTGGTCTCCATACAACACCCAGTGCTCCTCCCAACAGGTGCCCTCCTCAATGCCCATCACCCACCCTCACCTCCCTCCCATTCCGCATCAACCCTCAGTTTATTCTCAGTTTTTAAGAGTCTCTTATGGTTTGGCTCCCTCCCTCTAGAACTTTTTTTTTTTTCCTTCTCCTCCCCCATGGTCTTCTGTTAAGTTTCTCAGGATCCACATAAGAGTGAAAACATATGGTATCTGTCTTTCTCTGTATGACTTATTTCACTTAGCATAACTCTCTCCAGTTCCATCCACGTTGCTACAAAGGACCACATTTCATTCTTTCTCATGGCCACGTAGTACTCCATTGTGTATATAAACCACCATTTCTTTATCCATTCATCAGTTGATGGATATTTAGGCTCTTTCCATAATTTGGCTATTGTTGAAAGTGCTGTTATAAACATTGGGGTACAAGTGCCCCATGCATCAGCACTCCTGAATCCCTTGGGTAAATTCCTAGTAGTGCTATTGTTGGGTCATAGGGTAGATCTAATTTTAATTTTTTAAGGAATCTCCACACTGTTTTTCAGAGCAGCTGCACCAGTTGGCATTCCCACCAACAGTACAAGAGGGATCCAGTTTCTCCACATCCTCGCCAGCATCTATAGTCTCCTGATTTGTTCATTTTAGCCACTCTGACTGGCATGAGGTGGTATCTGAGTGTGGTTTTGATTTGTATTTCCCTAATGAGGAGCGACGTTGAACATCTTTTCTTGTGCCTGTTGGCCATCCGGATGTCTTCTTTAGAGAAGTGTCTATTCATGTTTTCTGCCCATTTCTTCACTGGATTATTTGTTTTTTGGGTGTGGACTTTGGTGAGTTCTTTATAGATTTTGGATACTAGACTTTTGTCCGATATGTCATTTGCAAATATCTCTTCCCATTCTGTCAGTTGCCTTTTAGTTTTGTTGATTGTTTCCTTTGCTGTGCAGAAGCTTTTTATCTTCATGAGGTCCCAATAGTTCATTTTTGCTTTTAATTCCCTTGGCTTTGGGGATGTGTCAAGTAAGAAATTGCTGTGGCTAAGGTCAGAGAGGTTTTTTCCTGCTTTCTCCTCTAGGGTTTTGATGGTTTCCTGTCTCACATTCAGGTCCTTTATCCATTTTGAGTTTATTTTTGTGAATGGTGTAAGAAAGTGGTCTAGTTTTATTCTTCTGCATGTTGCTGTCCAGTTCTCCCAGCACCATTTGTTAAAGAGACTGTCTTTTTCATTGGATACTCTTTCCTGCTGGCCATACATTTGTGGGTCCAATTCTGGAGTCTCTATTCTATTCCATTGGTCTATGTGTCTGTTTTTGTGCCAATACCATGCTGTCTTGATGATTACAGCTTTGTAGTAGAGGCTAAAGTCTGGGATTGTGATGCCTCCTGCTTTGGTCTTCTACTTCTTCAATATTACTTTGGCTATTCGGGGTCTTTTTTGGTTCCATACAAATTTTAGGATTGCTTGTTCTAGCTTCGAGAAGAATGCTGGTGCAATTTTGATTGGGATTGCATTGAGTGTGTAGATTCCTTTGGGTAGTAGTGGCCAGTTGTTTTCAATGTTTATTTTTGAGAGAGAGAGAGAGAGAGAGAGAGAGAGAGAGAGAGAGCAAGAGCAGGGGAGGAACTGAAAAAGAGAGGGACACACAGAATCTGAAGCAGGCTCCAGACTCTGAGCTGTCAGCACAGAGTCAGACACAGGACTAGAACTCACAGATCACAAGATAATGATCTGAGCTGAAGTCTGACACTTAACCCACTGAGCCACCCAGGCACCTCTGGTGGCCAATTTTAAGACTGGTCAGATGCAGCTATTAAAAGGTAAGATGGTAGGGCTAATGACCCTAGTCTCATGTGTATCTCTCATTAGGGGCTGAAGTCAGTTATTGTTGTATTTACTGTTTTTACCAAAGACATTTAGTCAGGTAGGTTTTATTTGGCAGCTCTTATGAGAAAGGCCAGAAATTGGGGTTTATTTCACCAGATGTGTCACTGGATGAGGGCATCCATACCTATGACAGGAAAAGAGAGAGCCATGGGGGCTACCACCACAGGCACCTATCTTAGAAATATGGTGCTGACAGACACATTCAGCTTAATTTGTTCTCTCTTTATAGTTATACCTTCTGTTTTGTACAGTGTACATAGTTCCCTTGGGGAACTTATAAGGGTTACTTGGAATTACTGTGTCTAATAGATTCAGAAAAGTCTGGTAATTGTCTTTGTCTAAGTAAGCCACCAGAGTTCATAAGTCAGTGATTGCCCCCAGGAGTTGGGACAAACTCCAGGGAGCCACTGACTCCCTAGGGTAAAGCTCTAGGTGGCTGCCAAGCTCAAAGTGGCTTGTTTGGGGCAGAAGAAGCCTCAGGAACCTCTCAAGGCCTCTGAACCATTGGAATTGGACTCCATGGTGAGGTGATCACTTGTTTTAAAGAGAGGAGCTTATGCCACTGCTCCAGATATAAACTCATGGGAAAACCCCAACTGGCAGAGCTTCCAGTTCTAAAATGCTCTGCTGTTTAGAATCATCCTGACAGCTGTTTCCTGATGAGGATTACATGGCTCTGGAATCAGGAAGTGCAAAAGGTGCTCTGCTAGGTGGAATGTGGACCTGCCACCTGAGGGCTGGCCTGGAGGTTGTGGGCTACCTTTGTATTCTGAAGTCTGAGAATCTGGATGATGTCTCCTTCATGATTGAAGGAAGGGAGGATGTATTCCTTCCAGGGCTTCCTAAAGATTATGGGAGGTCCCATCACAGTGGAGAATCGCAGCTCTGTAATTCAGGGGGAGCTCCTTTTAAGAAAAATTATCTGGACCAGGCCAACTTTTAAAGATAAAATCCAGGTCATCTAGATTGCTATATTCAAAGAAGTAATAGACCCGTTGGATCATACCAATCTTATGAAAAAAGTGTCAGGATTCATTTAATATTTTCCACTGGATTTAAGCCTTTAGGGTAATAATGAGATAGGAGGAGTAGGATTAATACCAACCATAAAAATCCAAGTATGCAGGACAAGATATTCTTTTGCTTTGAGACATTTCCTTTGGGTTTGGACTCCATCTATCTCATCATTGGAAGCCTCCATTATGGTATTGAGATCTTCAGCCTCTGCTCTAGTTCTGGTTGACTTAATCATGGGCAGACTCTCCTGGGTGAATGTTTGAGTCACCCATACCCCTCAATAATTTGGCCCTTTGTTTCCAGGGTTTTTTACTTGTTTATTTTATTTTTTAGGTTCTGAGAGTCTTTTAAAAGTTTGTACATTTTGGGATCCTTATAAATACCAGCTAGTTGCCTTATATCTGCAGTGGTAATAGTTCAGAGCCAGTATTAAACACCCTTAACAACCAGTCAGCCCATTTCTCTCCCTACTGCTGTACAAAGTCTTTTAAACCATTTTGAATGTCAAGATGTATACAATTTTGAGTTTCAGTTTCTAATTCTCTATTATTCCTCACTGATTTGACCTTACAAATTGTTACCAGGAAATTCTGTCATGGACATCCCCCGTGGCCAGACTCAAACACAGCCTCTTCTTTTTGCCAGGGGATTTGAACAGACCTCGCTGGGATTGGGGACAGCCTCCACTAACACAATGGTTATCGGGATCACTGGGGCTGGCACAGAGCACACCTTGGCATGTTGGTGTGCAGCAGCACTGAGTAATGAACAGGCTGCTTCTATGCGGCATTTGTATTTAGTGAGGAGGCTGCTAACTTTTTCCAGTGTTTTAAGCAGTGCAGACACCAGGTTCTCAGGCTGCTTATGTAGGGCCATTAGATCTTGTGACACCATGTGCCAGAGGTGGGGCCCATGTATCCTATAGAATCTGGGGATAAGGTGCAACAGCAGAACAATATACAGCAACAGAGGGTCCACAGGCTTTGGCTGCGTTTGCCTTTCCCAGGATCCATGATTCCTCAAGTTAGGGTGCCCTAATCACACTGGCTAGGATCCAGAGTCCTTGTGCCTTTTGAAAAAACAGCATTCAGGGAAAGGAGAGTCTCCTTCCCCAACTTCCAAAGACACCTTTATCTTCTCCTTTCCTTTCCTGTACCTTTATATGGTAGCCTATACTTAGAGAGGGGTTGACACTCATTTGTCTATGCCCTTAACTAACACCATGGGACTTTGTGAAAATTTTAGTCAGTTCACCAAACAGTTGGCAGTTGGGTCCATGCTTAGAGTTGGAAACACATGGAAAGTCTAACACCTGCTGGAGAAATTCACCCTTCCCTGGGTGTTAACAGTCAGAAGATATATCTGTAGAACCTCAAACTAGACCCAATGAACAATTCTCTGAGGTTTGGGAGAACTCTGGTTGCTTTTTTAGAGCTTGATTGAACTTTGGGATAGAAAGCTGTGGCAGAGCTCTGAATAGGCAGTATGCAGTAGTGTAAACCAGTGTAACTAACTGGCAAAAGGCAGGGTACCCCTCCCAGACAGAACTACCCATCTGTGAAAGCCAGTCTGTAATCCATTTGCAGCTAAAAAGGCATTTCCCATAGTTGACCTCAAGTGTGATTCAATCCATCATGTTCCTGACATCATTTGTGACTTTGTTAAATTAATATTTAAGTAAAGCCCCCATATGTTTGCCTTTCCCAGCATCCATGATTCCTCAAGTGAGGGTGCCTTAATAATACTGGCCAGGATCCAGAGTCCTCATGCCTTTAGAAAAACAGCAGTCAGGGAAGGAGAGTCTCCTTCCCCAACTTTCTCTGTGATCAGGGCTCCCTCCATTCTACAGCACCTGCAATCCCCCACATGTTGGGTTGTGAGCTGTGGTTCAACAAAGGACCACAGGGGATTAAAACACAAGTGTATTACTTATAAATCCCAGAGGGGGTACACAGCATACCTCCTGGGGCCACACTAGAAGGTCAAGGCAGGCTGCAGAGAGAGAAAGGCAGAACCCACAGCTCATTTTTTTTATTAGGGTTTGTGGGTAGAGGGATTTGGGGCTCCTAGGCTCAGGCTAAATTGGTCAATTCAAAGAGTGGGGTTTTGGTAAGCTTCAAAGAGGTCTCATCTAAGGGGCTCACAAAGAGCCCTGAGAGGTGAGGAAGAATGCTTATCATAAGGCTGTTTGGAAAAGTCATATCAGGACTTTATTTGTGACTCTACAGTCTGTTATCCAGGAGAGGATAGTGTAAATCTGAGGCCCTTGCAGATAGACCACACCAATGCCATGACAGCAATATCACAGAGTAGATTAGCTTAACTCTTAAGGATCATTCTCCTCAGTTCATTTAATCCCCTGTAATTAATTTGTGCTCTGCTTGATTTTGAGTTAGCAGTATTGAGTTATGAATCTATCAGTTTTCCATTAAGATTCTGGAAATTCTTACTCAGTTCAGTGGTATGTTTTTAATTTTTTTTTAATGTTTATTTATTTTTGAAAGAGAGAGAGAGACAGAGCATGAGTGGGGGAGGGGCAGAGAGAGAGAGGGAGACACAGAATCCATAGCAGGCTTCAGGCTCTGAGCTGTCAGCACAGAGCCCAATGTGGGGCTTGAACTCACAGACTGCGAGATCATGACCTGAGCCGAAGTAGGACGCTCAACTGAGTCACCCAGGCGCCCCTACTGGTATGGTTTTTAAGTTATTAGAAACCTATACTTTAGAGTACTTGTCAGAGTCTCTTCCATCAATTTCTTTGATAGGAAGCACTTTTGGATTGTAGTCAATTGCAAAAGCTTTCATGAAAGCATCAGAGTGAAAAAGAAGAACTGTCCATGAATGACAGAAGAATTAAAATGGTACTGATTAAACATCTTATGATAGTTCATTATGTAGCACACAACATTTTAAAATAATTGGAATTATGGGGAAGCTATGATGGCAGAATTGTACAAGGACCTTAGGCTTGCCTTCTCCCTTGAACACAGGTAGATATTTATCAAAATCATTCCGAATACCCAAGAAATTAACCTGAGGACTGAAAGAACAAACTGCACAAGTAGAGGGGAAGGAGAGGCCACATCTAGGAAGGCAGGAATTGAGAGACGTGGTTTTGGGGGAGAAATGGATTGAAGGTGCTGCAGAGGGGAGGGAGCCCTGATCACAGAGAAAGGTGAGAGAGAAGGGCACACAGGAATACTCACAAGGAGAACTTTACTCCAAAGCCACTGGCTGGGAAAATGAGAGGGCCGATGTTTTTTTTTTTTCCATCAGTAGGACTCAAAGACTGGAGTTTTAGAGATATGCAAGTTTGGCTGGGATAGAGCCCTGAGGGCACTGCCCTACTCCAGAAAAAAAGGGCCACACGCAACCCTAGGGCAGAAGGCATGATCTAAGGATCACCTAAGGCACACAGGGAGAAATGTTTGCTTTTTTTGGAGGGAATCCATGACAGGTGCCATTCTCAGAGTCCCCTCTCTGATAACAAAATAAGCCTTCAGGCACCATTTCCATTACCCACCCTTTAGCATAGGCACAGAGACATCTGCTGAAGGTGGCTAAATCTGACATTGGCTGTTTAGCCTGCTTTGCTCCAAATACCATGCCTCTGCCCCCTGGCATGACTGCCCTTTCTGGTCAAACCTGCATGGATCCCAACAGGGTAAGACTTTCCCCCAGAAAACCAGTACAGGTCCCTGCCACACAAGGTTTATAAAGTTTGGAGTTTTAAATGGGAGGCTTGGCTTGATAGAAGCCAAAGTGCACTATGCTGCTCCAGGCAGCAAGCAAGGCAGAGACAGACAGAGTGAAAACAGTGAGCTGAAAAATGACTGGGAGTCACAAAAGGAAATTATTTGTTCTTCCATGAGTGCTTCCCTGAAAGGAGCAAGCACAAGCACCCTTTCTGAAGACAAAAGAGCTGTCTGGTGCCATTTCCCTCCCCCACCCCTCAGCATAAACCAACTGCAGTAAATACCACAGCACCAACACTGGCTGACTAACCTGCTTACACCAAGTCCTGCTTACCTGCACACTGCTGACAATGTTTTTCTCAGGGAACTATGCCTAAGGACCAGCACAGTTGGCACATTCTCTCAGAAGACCAGAACACCCCCAGCCCCCCCCACACAGAAACCATGCCTACTGACCATAGAGTCCTGCAAAGCGTCAGTTCTAGTGGAAATAGCATCAGGTATCTTTTAAACAGCAGACCAAAACACACTTAGTTAAAACTCACCAAACTCTGGCCAAGATCCAAACACTGTCCACTGCAGACAAGGAGAACCTCTGTAGATGACTGACCTGAGGGACACAGCAGCCAAAACACAGCAGCAGAGCACATGAAGCACACACCAGACATTCCCTGAAGCACCAGCCCCTGGACACTATATGATCTCTTCTTCATAAAGCCATTACTCTGAGGAGAAGGAAAAACAAAAGGCCTTTCTAAAACACAGAAGACAGAGACATAAACAAAATGCCAAGAAGTGGGAATTCATCCCCAAGAAAGAGCAAGAAAAGGTCATGGCCATAGATCTAATTGAAAGAGATATAAATAATATGCCTGATGGAGAATTTAAAGCAACTGTCATAAGGGTATTAGGTGGGCTTTAGAAAAGCATGGAAGACATCATGGGTACACTTACAACAGAGAGAAAAGAGTTAAAAACTCAGGCAGAAATGAAAAATAATAATAACTGAGATTTGAAAGAGACTGGTTGTAATGACCACAAGAATGGAAGAAACAGAAAAATTAATAAGTGATCCAGAAGGAGGATAATAGAAAATAATGAAGCTGAACAAAACAGAAAAAAGAATGATGGATAACGGAAGTAGACTTATGGAACTCAGTGACTCCATCAAATGAATAACATTGTATCATAAGAGCTCCAGAAGAAAAAGAGAGAGAAAAGGGATCAGAAGGTTTATTTGAGAAAATAATAACTGAAAACTTCCCTAATCTATGGAAGGAAACAGAAACCCAAATCCAGGAGGCACAGATAATTCCCATCAAAATTAACAAAAGCAGGCCAACACCAATACATATTATTGTTACATTTGCCAAATATAGTGGTAATGAAAAATCCTAAAAGCAACAAGACATAGTAAGTCCCTAAATTACAAGGGAAGGCCCATAAGACTAACTGAAGATTTCTCAGCAAAATTTGGAAAGCCAGAAGGGAGTGGCATGACATATTTCATGTGCTGGAGGGAAAAATATGCAGCCAAGAATACTCTATTCAGCAAAGCTATCATTCAGAATAGAAGGAGAGGTAGTTTCCCAGACAGACAAATGCTAAAGGAATTCATAACAACTAAACCAGTCCTGTAATAAATGTCAAAGGGGACTCTTTCAAAGGGAAGGAAAGACCAAAGTGGCAAAGACTAAAAAGGAACAGAGAAAATCTCCAGTAACAACAACAAAACAAGTTATAAATGGTACAAAATACATACCTGTTAATAATTACTCTGAATGTAAACAGACTAAATGCTCCAACCAAAAGACATAGGATGTCAGAATGGATTAAAAAAAATCTATAAGCTGCCTACAAGGGACTTATTTAAGACATAAAGACACCTGCAGATTGAAGGTGAGGGAATGGAGAAACACTTACCATGAAAATGGACATTAAAAAAAAAAGGCTGGGTTAGCAATACTTACCTCAGACAAACTAGATTTTTTTTATCACTTATTTATTTATTTTGAGACAGAGAGAGACAGGAAGGAACAGACAGAGAGAGGATGACAGACATTCCCAAGCAGCCTCCATGCTGTTAGTGCAGAACCTGATGTGGGGCTTGAACTCACAAACTGTGAGATCATGACCTGAGCCAAAATCAAGAGTCAACCCTTTAACTGACTGAGCCACCAGGTGCCCCCAGACAAACTAGATTTTAAACCAAAGAGAGTAACAAGAGATGAAGAAGGGCACTATATAATAATTAAGGCGTCTATTCATCATGATATATCCGTCAGATATAATAATTGTAAAAATTTATACCCCCAACATATGAGAACACAAATAGATAAATAACAAACATAAAGAAATTCGATGATAATAATACAATAATAGTAGGGGACTATAACACCCACTTAAATCAAGGAACATATCATCTAAGCAGAAAATCAACAAAGAAACAATGGCTTTGAATGACACACTGGATCAGATGGACTTAACAGACATTCAGAACATTTCATCCTAAAGCAGCAGAATACACACACTTTTCAAGTGCACATGAGACATTCTCCAGAATATATCACATATTAGATCATAAATAAGGCCTCGAGAAATACAAAAAGATCAAGATAATACCATGAATATTTTCTAACCACAACACTATAAAACATGAAGTTAACCACAAGAAAAAAAAATTGGAAAGACCACAAATACATGGAGGTAAAACAACGTGCTACTAAAGAAGAATGGGTCAACCAGGAAATTAAGGAATAAATTTTTAAAAAGTGCATGGGAACAAATGAAAATGAAAACATGATGGGGGCATCTGGGTGGCTCAGTCAATTAAGTGTGGACTCTTGGTTTTGGCTCATGTCATAATCTCACAGTTGGTGTGTTTGAGCTCTGCATCAGGGTCTGTCTTGACACTGTGGAGCCTGCTTGGGATTCTCTTCCTCTGTCTCTCTGCCCCTCCCCTGCTCATGCTCTCTCTCTCACTCTTTCTCAAAATAAATAAATAAACATTAAAAAAAAAGAAAAGAAAACATGAATAATCAAAAACCTTTGTGATACAGCAAAAACAGTCATAAGAGAGCAATACAAGCCTTCCTCAAGAAGCAAGAAAATCTCCAATAAACAACCTAACCTTACACCTAAAGGAGATAGAAAAAGAACAACAAATGGAGGCTACAGGCCACAGAAAAAGGGAAATAATAAAGATTGGAGAATAAATAAATGATATAGAAACCAAGAAAAAAAACCAGAATAGATCAATGAAATCAGGAGCTGGCTCTTTGAAAAAAAAAATAATAAAATTGATAAACCTCCAGGAAGACATATCAAAAACAACAAAAAAAGGACTCTGTGAATAAAATCACAAATAAGAGAATAGAAATAACAACTAACACCACAGAAATACAAACAATTATGAGAATAGTATGAAAAACAATACACCAACAAATTGGACAATCTGTAAGAAATGGATAAATTCCTAGAAATATATAAACTACCAAAACTGAAACATGGGGAAATTGAAATCTTGAACAGACCAATAACCAGCAATGAAATTGTACTAGTAATAAAAAAAAAAAAATCTCCCAACAACAAAACTTCCAGGGCTAGATGGCTTCATAGGTGAATACTACCAAATATTCAAAGAATAGTTAATATCCATTCTTCTCAAATAATTCCAAAAAGAAAAATTGAAGGAAAACTTCCAAACTCATTCTATGATGCCATAATTACCCTGGTTCCCAAACCAGACAAAGACTCCCACAAAAAAAGGGAACCAGAGGCTAATATCCTGGAGGAACATGAATGCAAAAATTCTTAACAAAATACTAGCAAACCAATTATAACAGTACATTAAAAGATCATTCACAAAAGGGAGGGGGGATGCCTGGGTGACTCAGTCAATTGAGCATCAGACTTTGGCTCAGGTCGTGATCCCATGGCTTGTCAGTTTGAGTGCCATTCTGGGCTCTGTGCTAACAGCTCAGAGCCTGGAGCCTGCTTCAGATTCTGTGTCTCTTTCTCTACTCCTCCCCTGCTCACACTTTGTCTTTCTCTCAAAAATAAGTAACCCTATAAAAAATGATTATATACCACAATCAAGTTGAATTTATTCCTGGGTTTCAAGGGTGGTTCAGTATTTGAAAATGAATCAACATGATACACTACATTAATAAAAGAAAGGAGAAGAAACATATGACCCTCTCAACAGAAGCAGAAACAGCGTTGGACAAAGAACAACATTCATTCATAATAAAAATCCTCAACAATTTAACTTTTAAAAAAAAATTTTTTTTTAAATTTTTTTTTCAACGTTTATTTATTTTTGGGACAGAGAGAGACAGAGCATGAACGGGGGAGGGGCAGAGAGAGAGGGAGACACAGAATCGGAAACAGGCTCCAGGCTCTGGGCCATCAGCCCAGAGCCTGACGCGGGGCTCGAACTCACGGACCGCGAGATCGTGACCTGGCTGAAGTCGGACGCTTAACCAACTGCGCCACCCAGGCGCCCCATAACTTTTTAAAAAATTTTAATGTTTATTTATTTTGAAAGAGAGAGAGCAGGGGAGGGACAGAGAGAGAGAGAGAGAGAGAGTAAGAATCCCAAGCGGGCTCTGCTCTGCCAGTGCAGAGCCCAACGTGGGGCTTGAACTCTCAAACTGTAAGACCATGACCTGAGCTGAAATCAAGAGTCAGATGCTTAACTGACTGACCCACCCAGACATCTTAACAATGTAAGATTAGAGTGAACATACCTCAACATAATAAAGGCCATACATGAAAAACCCACAGCGAATATTATCCTGAATTTTGAAAAACTGAGAACTTTTTCTCTAAGGAAAAAGACAGGCATGTCCTCTCTCGCCACTGTTACTTAACATAGAACTGGAAATCCTAGATTCAGCAATCTAACAACAAAAATAAATAAAATATAACCAAATCACCCAGGAAGAAGTCAAACTTTCACTATTCACAGATGACATGATACTCTGAATAGAAAAATCCAAAAGACTCCACCAGGAAACTTCTGTAACTGATATACAAATTTAGTAAAGTTGCAGAACACAAAATCACTGTACAGAAATATATTGAATTTCTATACACCAATAATGAAACAGCAGCAAGAGAAACCAAGGAAGTGATCCAATTTACAGTTACATCAAAAACCATAAGATACTTAGGGTAACCTAACCAAAGAGGTAAAAGATTTGTGCTCTGAAAACTACAGAGCACTTATGAAGGAAATTGAAGTGGACAAAAATAAATGGAAAAAACATTATATGCTCATGTAATGGAATAATAATTGTTAAAAATGCCTATAGTACCCAAAACAAAAACTGTACAGTAAATGTGTAGACATTTAATGCAATCTCTATCAAAATACCACCATCATTTTTTCAGAGAGATAGAAAAATAAACCTAAAATTTATATGGAACCACAAAAGACCCCAAGAGGCTAAATAATGTTGAAAAAGAGAACAAAAGCACAAGATAACCTAATTCTTGACTTCAAGTTATCTAACAAAACTATACTGATCAAGATGGAATGGTACTTCCACAAAAACATACAAACAGATCAATGGAACAGAATAGAAAACGCTGAAATGGACCCACAACTATATGATCAATTAATCTTTGACAAAGCAGAAAAGAATATCCAGTGGCAAAAAGACTGTCTCTCCAACAAATGGTGTTGGGAAAACTGGACAGCAAGATGCAAAAGAATGAAACTGAATCACTTTCTATAGCATACATAAAAATAAATTCAAAATGGATGAAATACCTGAATAAGTGACAGGAACCATCAAAATCCTATAGAAGAACACATGCAGCATCCTCTTTGACCTTGGCAGTAGCAACATCTTACTAGATCTGTCTCCAAAAAAGCAAAACTGAACTTTTGGATTTAATTAAAATAAAAGTCTTCTGCATAGCAAAGGAAATTATCAACAAAACTAAAAGGCAACCTACAGAATGGGAGAAGATATTTGCAAATGACATATATGATAAAGGGCTAATATCCAAAATATATAAAGAACTTCTAAAACTCAACACCCCCCCCAAATATAATCCAGTTAAAAAATGGGCAGAAGACATGAATAGACCTTTTACCAAAGAAGACATACATACCGCTAACAGACACACAAAAAGATGCTCAATATCACTGATAATCAGGGAAATGAAAATAAAGCTACAGTGAGATACCACCTCACGCTTGTCAGAATGGCTAAAATCAACAACACAAGAAACAATGTGTTGGAAGGGATGTGCAGAAAGGGGAACCCTCTTGTACTATTGATGGAAATATAACCTGGTGCAGCCACTCTGGAAAACAGTATGCCAGTCCCTCATAAAGTTAAAAATAGAACTCCCCTATGATCCAGCAATTGCACTGCCAGGTATTTACCCAAAGGATGCAAAAATATATATTTGAATGGGACACATTAACCCTGATTGTTATAGCAGCATTATCAACAATAGTCGAATTATGGAAAGAGCCTAAATGTCCATCAGTTGATGAGTGGATAAAGAACTGTGCCTAATCTTTGGAACACAGCTAAATCAACATCAAATCAGTTTGAACAACTAGGATATCAATCTGAGGATTAAGAAAACAACCTGCATGATTGGAGGGACAGAATGTGGCAGATGGAAGCTTCAGAGCTGTGAATTAGGGAGAGAAAATCTGCGGTGTTGCAGCGAGAAGGGAAACCTTTTTGAGGAGAGTGGTCAGGGAGAGAGTGAGAGTGGTAGGGAGTGAGTGACCTGTAGGATATGTGCAAGACCCCGTGGTGTGGGGATCTCCTGGGTCACACTGGGAGAGATCATTCCCCTTCCGGGTATACATTTGGAAGAGTGGTTTTTGCCTCCCCAAGGACAAAAGTCCTTGAGAGACATTGAGCAGCTTATTCAACAGCAGGGAACAGAGACATGTGTAGATGGAAGATATCCTAGTCACAGCTTTTCACTGTGTGCCACAATAGACTCCAACCACTGGGTGTGCACTATGCAACTACTTTTCTGGGACAGAATGGTGAAAGGTGCTCCATGAGTCTCCCTCCGGAGGAGGGAGGTGGGTCTGCATTTTCCTGGGCCCTTTAAGATTTGGAATTTTGAATCTGAGATGCCTGCCAGAGATAAAACACAGGAGCACTGTGGAACTCGGCGTGCTCTCAGGCACAGACAGGTTAAGGACAGGAATCTGATGAAAGCCTGGAATACTTTTCTGTGAGGGTCTCCTGAATAGAGACAGACCTGAGTTTCCCTCACAGAGGATTAAGAGGGCAGGATGACGCCATTTTCCACCCACCCCATGCCCACCAGCATGGTCAGACTTCAGAGAGAAACATAGCACTGCCTAGTGGAGGCCTGAGTCACTTACACCAAGCACCACCCACTTCTGCGTTCCAGGCACATCTCAGCAGGGCAAATTAGCCTCAGAACCAGAGGAGCAGGCCCCTTACTCAGAAAACCAGGACAAATCCCTTCCACCCACTTAGTCCATGGACCATAGTGTGCTGCAAAGTCTCACCTCTACCAGAAACTGGATGTAGCTTAATTTAGTTTTCTTTATCTTTGTTCATTTTCTTTGCTTCTATTTTTGTTTATGTTTTTTTCTGTATTGACTTTTTTCCTACCTTTCTTTTTCTTTCTTGGATACAGCAAAAACAAAGATGTTTTATTATATTTTATTTTCTTTATCATTTTTAAAATTAATTTTTAATTTTTTTTACTTTTTGTCTTTTTTTTCTTTTCTATCAAGCTTCTCTTCTTTAATTTTTTTAATTTTTTTTTAAATTTATTTTTGAGAGAGAGAGACAGAGACAGACAGAGCATGAGCAGGGGAGGGGCAGAGAGAGAGGGAGACACAGAATCCAAAGCAGGCTCGAGGCTCTGATCTGCCAGCATAGAACCTGATGTGGGGCTCGAACTCATGGACTGTGAGATCATGACCTGAGTCGAAGTCATATGCTTAACTGAATGAGCCATCCAGGTGCCCCTCTGTCAAGCTTCTCTTAACAAGAAGACCAAAAAACACCTAGGATCTAGTTTCCTTTATTTCATTTTGTTTTGTTTTGTTATTAAATTTTAAATTTAATTATTTTATTTTATTTTATTAATTTTTCTTCCTCCAAAATGACAAGATGGAGGAATTCATCCCAAAAAAGAGAACAGGAAGAAATGATGGCTAGGGATTTAATCAACAGTTATAAATAAGATGTCTAAACTAGAATTTAAAATGACAATTATAAGAATATTAGGTGGGGTTGAAAAAAGCATAGAAGACACCAGAGAATCCCTTCCTCCAGAGATAAAAGAGCTAAAATCTAATGAAGCTGAAATTAAAAATGCTGTAACTGAGATGTAATCTCGAATGGATGTCATGACAGTGAGGATGGGCAGAGCAGCAAATCAGTGATACAAAATATAAAATTATGGAAAATAATAAAGCTGAAAAGAAGAGGGAGACAAAGGAAAAAGATAATGAAACAAGACTTAGAGAATTTAGCTACTTATTAAAGAGGAATAATATTCATATCATATGAATCCCAGAAGATGAAGAGAGATAAAATGGGAGATAAGGTTTATGTGAGAAAATTATAGCTGAAAACTTCCCTAATCTAAGAAGGCATCAAAATCTAAGAAGCACAGAGAAATTCAATTAAAATTAAATTAAAATCCCATTAAATTCAACAAAAGCTGACTATCATCAAGGCATACCATAGACAAATTCACAAAATACACAGACAAAGAATAAATCATGAAAGCCACAGGGTAAAAGAAAAGTACATAACTTACATGTGAATACAAATCAGATTGCGTCAGATCTGTCCACAAACTAGGCAGGCCAGAAAGCAGTGGCAGGATATATTCAATGTGCTGATTGGGGAAATTATGCAGCCAGAAATTCTTTATCCAGCAAGACTGTCATTCAGAATAGAAGGAGAGATAAAGAGTTTCCCAAAGAAAACCTAAAGGAATTCATGACCACTAAACCAGCCATGCAAGAAATTTTAAGGGAGACCCTATGAGTGGAAAGCAGCAAAGACTACAAAAGACCAGAGAACAAAGAAACATGAAATCTACAGATAACACAGTGGCACTAAATTCGTATCTTTCAATAATCACTCTGAATGTAAATGGACTAAATGCCCCAATCAAGACGTAGGGTATCAGAACGGATCAAAAAACAAGGTCCATCTCTTTGATGCCTATAAGAGACTCATTTTAGACCCAGATATGTGCAGATTGAAAGTGAGGGAATGAAGCACCATCTATCATGCTAGTGGACAATAAAAGAAAGTTGGAGTAACCATACTTATATCAGGCATACTAGATTTTAGGCCAAAGTCTGTAACAAGAGATGAAGAAAGGCATTATATCATAATTAAGAGGTCTATTCACTAAGAAGATATAACTATGATAAATACGTATGCCCTTAACTTGGAGCACTCAAATAAATAAATCAGTTAACAAGAAAAATAAAGAAAGTCATTGATTATAATACAATAATATCAGGGGACTTTAACATCCTGCTTACAGCAATGGACAGATTACCTAAGCAGAAAATCAATAAGGAAACAATGACTTTGAATGATACACTGGACCAAATGGATGTAACAGATATATTTAGAACATTTCATCCTAAAGCAGCAGAATACACATTCTTCTCAAGTTCACATGGAACATTCTCCAGAATAGATCACATATTGAGTCACAAATCAGTGCTTAACAAATACAAAAAGATCAAGATTGTTTCACGCATATTTTCAGACCACAATGCTATGAAACATGAAATCAACCATAAGAAAAAAATACGGAAAGACCAGAAATACTTGGAGATAGGTACATCCAATAAAGAATGAATAGGTTAATCAAGAAATTAAAAAGGAAATAATAAAGGGGTGCCTGGGTGGCTCAGCTGAAGTGTCCAACTTTAGCTCAGGTTATGATCTCGTGGTTCACAAATTCAAGCTCCACGTCAGGCTCTGGGCTGACAGCTCAGAGTATGGAGCCTGTTTCGGATCTGTGTCTCCTACTCTCTCTGCTCCTCCTCCGCTCATCTCTGTCTCTGTCTCTGTCTCTCTCTTTCTCTCTCAAAAATAAATAAAACATTATTTAAAAAAAGGAAATAATGGGGCGCCTGGGTGGCGCAGTCGGTTAAGCGTCTGACTTCAGCCAGGTCACGATCTCGCGGTCTGGGAGTTCGAGCCCCACGTCAGGCTCTGGGCTGATGGCTCAGAGCCTGGAGCCTGTTTCCGATTCTGTGTCTCCCTCTCTCTCTGCCCCTCCCCCGTTCATGCTCTGTCTCTCTCTGTCCCCAAAATAAATAAACGTTGAAAAAAAAAATTAAAAAAAAAAGGAAATAAAAAAATACATGGAAGCCACTGAAAATGACAATATGACATTCTAAAACCTTTGGGATGCAGCAAAGGCGGTCATAAGAAGGAAGTACATATCAATCTAGGTTTTCCAAATGAAGGAAGAGATGTCTCAAAGAACCTAATCTTCCACCTAAGGGAGCTAGAAAAGGAACAGCAAATAAAGCCCAAAACCAGTAGAATAAGGGAAATAATAAATATTACAATAGAAATCAATGATACTGACATTAAAAAAGAACATACCAATGAAACTAGGAGCTGGTTCTTTGAAATAATTTTAAAAAATGATAACCCCCTAGCCTGACTTATCAAAAAGAAAAAGGAAAGGACCCAAATAAATAAAACCATGAATGAAAGAGGAGAGGTCACAACCAACACTGCAGAAATACAATCATTTTTAAGAGAATATTATGAGCAATTATATGCCAGCAAATGGAGCAATATGGAAGAAACTGATATATTCACAGAAACATATAAACTACCAAAACTCAAACAAGAATAAATAGAAAATTTGAACAGACCCATAACCAATAAAGAAATTGAATCATTAATAAAAAAATCTCCCAACAAGATTTTAGGGCCAGATAGCTTCCCAGGGGAATTCTACCAAATATTTAAAGAAGAATTAATACTTATTCTTTTGAAACTGTTCCAAAAAAAATAGAAATAGAAGAAAAACTTCCAAACTCATTCTATGAGGGCAGCATTACCTTCATTCCAAAATCAAAGACCCCACTAAAAAGGAGAATTACAGACCAATTTCCCTGATGAACATGGATGCAAAAATTCTCAACAAGGTAACAGAGAATCAAATCTAGAAATACATTAAAATAATTATTCACCACAATCAAGTGGGATTTATTCCTGGGCTGCAGGGGTGGATCAATATCTGCAAATCAATCACCAATAAATTTCTAGAACTGACACATGAATTTAGCAAAGTCACAGGTTATAAAATCAATGTACAGTAATCTGTTGCATTTATATATGCCAATAATGAAGCAGCAGAAAGAGAAATTAAAGAATCAATCCAATTTTTAATTGCACCAAAACTCGTAAGATACCTAGGAATAAACCTAACCAAAGAAGTAAAAGATCTGTATGCTGAATACTATAGAACACTTATGAAAGAAATTGAAAGACACAAAGAAATGGAAGAACATTCCATGCCCATGGATTGGAAGAATAAACATTGGTAAATATCTATATTAACTAAATATGTTAAACTATATGTTAACAAATATATGTTGAAATGTTTATGCTACCCAAAGCAATCTACACATTCAATTAATAACTATCAAAATAACACCAGCACTTTTCACAGAGCTAGAACAAAAACTTATTTGCTATTATTAGTGTCTTAAGAATTTTATTGTAAATGTATGTTATTTTAACAGAGAAAATATAGATTTGTGGAGGAGTTTATTATTTTATTTTTCCCCTTTAAGTACTAGTGCAGTTAATTGCACTAACAGATTTTTAAATCACTTTTAGAAACACCTTTATTATAAGCATTCTTAAATACTTATTTATGTGCATTATAGAATGGATATAGCCTTAATTCACTGATATAACACTGTTCTCGATGCAGTTTGCAAGTAGCTTTCTTAGAAACATACTTACTACAAGTGTTCTCAAACAATTCTCTATGTGCATTTCAGAACAGACATCACTTACATTTACTCATATAACAGTGTCCTAAATGCATCATGTGAATTCTGTTGTTAGAAATGTCTTAATTTACATGATTACAGAATGGGCATAAGTTCCATGCACTAATATAACACTGTTCTCAGTGCAGCTTGTATGCAGTATATTAGGAACATCTTTACTGCAGGTGTTCTTTAAAAGTTCTCTAAGTGCTTTACAGAAGGGCTATATACTTCTTTCACTGATGTAACACTATTTTAAGTGCAGTTTGCAGTTGGTGTTCTGAGAAATATCTGTGTATGCAAATAAGCTCTTTAATTCTCTTTATTAAGATACACTTAACACACACCACTATATTAGTTTCCGCCAAACAAACATACTGCTTCAATATTTGTATACATTGCAAAATGATTACCACAATAAGCCTAGTTAACATTCATCAACACACAGTTATAATTTTTTATGAGAACTGTCTTATCAACTTTCAAATATACAATACAATATTGTATAATATAGTATTATTAACTATAGTCACCACATTGCACATTACATCCCCAGGACTTATTTATCTTATGACTGGAAGTTTGTACCTTTGACCACCTTCACCTACTTTGCTCCTTCCCCACCCGCTGCCTCTGGCAACCACCAACCTGTTCTCTGTATCTGTGGAGTTTTTAAAATTTGCTTTCAAATATAGACATTATCTTAAATCAAGAGTTAACCCTTCTTTGCTGTTATGTATTATCCTTTTATAGACCATTGGACTTTACTGTTAACTTTCTATTAATTCACATCAAAGTTTATGAGCAACAGGGGTCTCTAATGTTTCTTCTTACATATTTAATGGGATTTATTGTGAATCCATCTGGGCCTAAAGTTCTGTAAGAAGGCATTTAATTACAATTACTTTTCTTTAACAGCTAGCAGGCTATTCCTATTTCACACTTACTCTGATTTTACTTTTATAATCTGTGTTTTCTAGGAAGTTGCCCATTTCACCTACATTTTCATATTTAATGGCCTTTATCATCTCCTTAAAGTATATATGGACAGTGGAAATATCACTGTTATCAATTCTTCATATTGGATACTTGAGTAATCCCTGTGTGTTTTTGTTGTTGTTGTTGTTGTTTGTTTTCAGTGAAGCACTCCAGAGGTTTAGTCACATTACTAATCCTATTAAATAATCAACCTCTGGCTATTCTCTTTGTTATATGTTTGTTTTCTTTTATTAATTTATGTTCTTATTTTTGTTGTTTCCTTCCATCTATTTTCTTTTGGTTAAAATTACTTTTTTGTTATTGTTGTTGTTACTACCCAGAGAGTGAATATATCAGAAATAACCAGACTTTCTCATTTTCTCTTTTTTTTTTAATTTTTTAAGGTTTTTATTTATTTTTAAGACAGAGAGAGAAGAGCATGAGTGGGGATGGGGCAGAGATAGGGAGACACAGAATCCGAAGCAGGCTCCAGGCTCTGAGCTGTCAGCACAGAGCCCGACGCGGGGCTCGAACTCACGAACCGTAAGATCATGACCCAAGCAGAAGTCGGACGCTCAACTGGCTGAGCCACCCGGGCGCCCCTCTCATTTTCTAATGTATTCCTTTTAAGGTATAGAATTTCCTCTAAGGAGTACTGATTTCCATAAATCATAGACAAATTTTTATATAGGCAACTTCATTGTTAATCAAATCATAGTGTTTTCTGATTTACTTTGTGATTTTTTTCTTTGAATTTGGGGTTATTTGGAAATATAGGTATCAATATTTCAATATAGAAATCATTTTCTAGTTACATTTTGTTATTGTTATTGATTTCTGGCTCAAATTTATATTGGAGTAGGGAAATATATTCTGAATTATTTCAATCCTTTGAAATTATTGAGGTATTCTTTAGGCCCATAAGTTGTTAATTGTCAGAGGTGCCTGGTGTGTAATTTTCACAGACTAAATTTGATAGATATAATGCTTTCATAAACATTCATTAGGTCAGTATATTAATTGTGTATCAAAATCTCTAAAGCCTTGCTGGGTTTTCTCCCTTTTGCTTATTTAATCAATTACATCTCTGCTCTCTAGTGGCCAGAAATATTAATGTGCTTTCTTAAAATTGTATGTGGGAGACCAATGACATCGACTGGTCAGTTAGGTATGATTGTTCACAATTCTCTTTAAAACTACCTACATGTTTTGGAGGAGGAAAGGAACAGGGTAAGAAACTTTGAAAATTATATGAATATTTTTATATTTAAAAAAATAAAAAGCATTCCTCTAAAAAGCCAAAAGTTAGATGAATTCTGTCCTATTATCCTAGTGGCCACGTTTTGTAGGTCTGAGTATACCCATGGCACAGTGTCTATTCCCTTTTCCTAAAGTGGAAGGTGGCGAGAAGACTCCAATATTACTGTGGGATATTTTCTCCCCTTCTCTGTCTTCTTGTTGACTTTTTTTTTTTTAACTTCTGGAAATGAAGCTTTTCTTTCCTTATTGAGGCTAAAAATTTCCTTTATGAGGCTATACATTTAGCCTCTAAGCATGGCTTTAGTTGCATATTAAATATTTTAATATGCCATATTTTCATTGTTGTTCAGTTGAAAATATTTACCAATTTTCTTTGTGATTTTTTCCTGAAAGAGATAAAGAAAGCAGGAGAGAGGCAGAGGGAAAGGGAGTGAGAGAATCTTAAGCAGGCTCCATGCTCAACATGGAGCCAGATGTGGGGTTCGATTTCATAAACCTGAGATCATGATCTGAGCTGAAATCAACCGACTCAGTCACTCAAGCACCTTTGTGATTTCTTTTTGTAATTCATGGGTTATTTAGGTTACTAAATAATAATGTGTTAAGACATATTAGCTGTTTCCTCAATCAGCAAAACTAAAAGGTAACTGACAGAATGGGAGAAGATATTTGCAAATGACATATCATATAAAGGGTTAGTATCCAAAATCTATAAAGAACTTATCAAATTCAACACCCAAAAGACAAATAATCCAGTGAATAAATGGGCAAAAGACATGAATAGACACTTCTCCAAAGAAGACATCCAGATGGCCAACCAACACATGACAAAATGGTCAACATCACTCATCATCACAGAAATACAAATCAAAACCACAATGACATACCACCTGACACCTGTCAGAATGGCTAACATTAACAACTCAGGCAACAACAAGTGTTGGCAAGGATGCAGAGAAAGAGGATCTCTTTTGCATTGTTGGTGGCAATGCAAGCTGGTGCAGTCACTCTGGAAAACAGTATGGAGGTTCCTCAAAAAACTAAAAATAGAACTACCCTACGACCCAGCAATTGCACTACTAGGCATTTGTCCACGGCACATAGGTGTGCTATTTTGAGGGGACACATGCACCCAATGTTTATAGCAGCACTATCAACAATAGCCAAAGTATGGAAAGAGCCTAAATGTCCATTGATGGATGAATTGATAAAGATGTGGTATATATATACAATGGAATATTATTCAGCAATCAAAAAGAATGAAATCTTGCCATTTGTAACTGCGTGGATTGAACTGGAGGGTATTATGCTAAGTGAAATTAGTCAGAGAAAGACAAATATCATATGACTTCACTCATATGAAGACTTTAAGAGACAAAACAGATGAACATAAAGGAAGGGAAACAAAAACAATATAAAAACAGGGAGGGGGATAAATGGAGAACAAATTGAGAGTTACTGGAGGGGTTGTGGGAGGGGGAATAGGCTAAATGGGTAAGGACCACTAAGGAATCTACTCCTGAAATCATTGTTTCACTATATGCTAACTAATTTGGATGTAAATTTTAAAAACTAAAAAATTAAATTAAAAAAAAAAAAAAGGACACATTAGCTGTTTCCTAAGTCCCTCAAGTACTTACTTCATATGTTTGTCCAGTTTCTATCATTGTTGTGGATGGAAATATTGGCCTATGTAAACTATTTAATCTGGTTAGAAATACAGATAATTTGGTGTAATTTTATAATGAGAGTGATTTTATGATACTATAATTGAGTTGCTTGAGGAGCATGTACACCTTTTTAAATATAGTATTGAAATATGGAATCAGAAAGGCATTTTTGAGTAACTTTCTTATTATCTATTCATTCATGATGAATAGATATGAATTCCTCAAAATAGCCCACCCATTCATAGAATGAGATAACAGAGTCCTGCTCCACATAGAATTTCATCACAATCACATGTGGTGAGGGGAAAAAAATACTGCACAAAGGCACCTAAAACTGATTATATATACAATATATATATTATATATATATTTTTTACCTAGCTTTAAAGCTTGACTCTTTTTTTCAGCTTATTGAAGTATAACTGATATACAAAACTGCACATAATTGACATATAAAATTTGGTGAGTTTGAATTCTGAACTAGAGTTGTCAAAATCTGCCTCTGAAAATTTCAAAATAAAACTCCATTTGCTTATTGGTGTGAGAAAATAAGTATTAATTCACTGACCTGTGCCAAAATCAAGAGTTGGATGCTTAAGAAACTGAGCCACCCAGGAGCCCCATGATTCTTTGGTTTTTAGTCAAAAGACATCTATGGAGATCTGAGACTATCCTTTTTAACAGGTAATACTCTATTTCCTAAGAATTCACTCTTTTTGCAGCACCTGGGTGGCTCAGTTAGTTGAGCATCCAACTTCAGTTCAGGTCATGATCTCACGGTTCATGGATTCGAGCTCCACGTCGGATTCTGTGCCGACAGCTGGGAGCCTAGAGCCTGTTTTTCTATTCTGTGTCTCCCTTGCTCCCACCTCCTACCCCACTTGTGTTCTGTGTTCCTCTCTCTCAACAAAATAAATGAACATTAAAAAGATTAAAAAAAATATTTATCTCCTTTAATACAGCAAATCTGTGAGATAATCACTCATATTGTTATTGCTATTATTACTATTCCTGCCATTTGCCAAATGAAGTAAAAGAGGGTGATTAATTTGCCCAAGATGAATCCTTCAGTTTGAAAGTTGTGGATTCCAGATTTGAACCCCTGATGCCTGAATCTAGACCTTTCCTTTTAATTCCTATCTCCACACCCCACATTAGTACCTAAACATTGGACCTGAAGCAGATGTGTTTGCTGAAGGAAATTACTTTGAGATAATTGTGCATCTTTTATATATGGGTATCAGGTATGTGGGGCTGATCCCAGCAGGCCTGAGCTATTTGGAATAAAAGACTGTGAAGCCTCCTAGTTTTTTTCTATCCATCCCTACAGTCCATTTCTGAACTAGTCTCCTGCTTCCTGGGCTTTTATTAAGCTGCTGGACTGTGTCTCAGCCCTGCAGTGTTTATACCACCCCTGCAACTACCCCCCTCCCCTCCCCTTTTCATTCTGTGGACTAAGTTTTTAGTGCAGCCTTCTCAAGTGGAACATTGTTTTCATTCACTCCAATTGGATATATAAATTCTGACCAGTGAGGAGCTCTTGTGCTGCCCTGAAGACTGATGTGTGCACAAGTTGGCCTTAGGTCACATTTCCTGAGGCCCTTGGTGTGTTTTTTGGGAAAAGAGCACTCAACTGAGCCAAATAACTGGAGACATGATCAGATGTGTATTCTCAGAGACTGTGTGAAAACATCAGTGCTTAAAAAAAATAAAACATAAAACATAAGAAAAACAGGGCAGGAATATGGACTATGACAGTCAGAGACAATTCTCTGAGAATAGATATGTGACCCAGATGGGAAGAGTCTGCTTATTCTTTCAACATGCCCTGCCCCATTTCCAGTTGTTTCATCTCATATATTAAAATCATGGGGTACAGTTTTAGTTTCTAATAGTGTATATGAAATATTTGCATTATAAAACTAGAACACATAGTTCACTATGAGATGTTAGGACATGAACACAATTGGGAGCCATTGAGGTGGGGTCTGAAAACAAATGTTGCCCCATGCCAGCTGCATAGCCTCAAGCAGGTTAGAAAATCTCCGTACCCTCATGCCTGAGGAGATGGGATGGTCAAATACTCTATAGAACTTCACTGTCCAATATAGTAGCTCCTAGCTCTATGTAGCTATTTAAATTAAATTTGAAATTAAATATTCAGTTCCTCAGTCATCCTAGCTGCATTTCAAGTGCTCAAGAGCCACATGGGGCTAATATCTACCATACTGGATAGGACATACATAAAAAATCAACACAGAACATTCTATGGACAGTGCTGGTCTGTAAAAAGTGGATCAAATATAAATTAAACACCGTGCTGGGAACATATTATCATTTAGGAAATAACAGTTTTATATTCAAGATTCTTGTTTGTGAATCTGTGAAAAGCCTGCTATATAAACCCACTCTATGCTCCAAGTCTTTTCCCTGTGAAAATCTGAGGGGCTGTCAGAGGAACACCATTAACCAATGCATTTATGAGAGGAAAGAGAATGCAAGTTAGACTTTGGAAGAACTGGCATCACCAGTACAAAAATCAGTAACTATACAAAGAGGAAAATTCAAAATCACCAAGAGTTCCTACATTCATGGTGGAAAGCAGCAATATTCTCATAATTACCAAATTAGGAAAAGCTTACCTTTTGAAAGTATTCTACTGCATGATCACAATATCCCCTGATTTCTTTAAATCTTCCCAAATAAAAAAATAATTTTAGTTTTTACAATGTTAAGTAGTTTAATTTCTAGGGTAGTTAACTTTTTATGTTGCTATCAATGTTAAGAATTTTAAGTGTTTAAATGTCATTAACTGAAATGGAAATATAACTGTTTGGTATATTGTACTTCTATCCAATGTCCTTGTTAAATATGCTTATTAAATCTAATGGCTTATCAATTTTTTTTAATTTTCTGCTGTCTCCTATTAATAATTCTTTTACAATTATAACATCTTTTATTTCTTTGCTTGCTTTATGGTACTGGCTAGGACTGACAATAATAAATAAAGAAAATTTTGCCTATTTATTTCAGATAGAAATCTTTAAAATCTTTCATTTAAGAATTATTTTTAATTACAGATTCAATTTATGTAATAGGCCAGTATTTCTTTTTTCTGCTCCTGTCATTTTTATTAATAGATGTGGCTCTAGAAATATGACCATTTTGTACAAATTTTCACACTTAATGGCTTAAACTTATTTCTGATATCCTATCACAATTTTTCATGTCTATTATTAATGTAGTGACACCACTTTAAAAATTCTCAATATTATTTGAGGCTTCTTCATTTTTTTCTTAACAAATTTCATACGTCTCAATAATCCATTTAAAGGATTACACTGGATTCATTACACTACTTCAGGTTTATTTTTTCTTTATTATTTACTTCAATCTGACTTCTGTGCTTTCTCCCATTTTAAAATTTACACCATAAATCCTAAGAAATTCATTTTGGCAAACAAAATCCAATAATGTATAAAATTATAAATCATCATAACACAGAAATGCTTATTTCTGAGGAAAAAGTAGTAAATTTTTAAATATCTGAAAATCTATCAGTGTAAATAATCACATTAAGAGAATAAAGGAGGAAAATAATGTAAAATAATTTCTGAATGCAGAAAACTACAAGATAAAATTCAGCATAAATCCAGGATACGTACTCTTAGCACAGGAGGCCAATATATATATATAATATATATATATGTATAATATATATATGTGTATATATTATACATATATATATTTATTAATCTACTAAAATATATTTGCAAGGGGACAAAGAGCTCACAGAGGAAATTAAAAAGCACCACTTGTGAGCAGAATGATAGAGAATGAATACATTATGAAAGGCTGGCCTGCCACAATACCATACAAACCTCAGTGAAAGAAAGAAAGGGAGACAAAGGACCACCATGAGTTAAACCAGCAAGAGAAAATAAAAGCCAGGGTCACACAGAGGACAGTGGCTTATTATGCCTGCATCAGGATCGTACGGATTCAGCAGCTTCTGCACAGTGGGAAGGGAGAATTGGAAATCACAATAAACTAAGACATCTGAAAGGCACTAAAGTGGTCTCGCCTCCAAAGCACTCTCTGCTAATGGCTTGCTGACAAAGAGCATTTCCACCGTAAGCTTGTAAGAATTTCCAGAAAATAAAGACCAGAAGAAATCTTGTCGCATCTACAAAAAGCATCTCACAGTGACAGTCGTAAGACTTAACGCGCGCCCGCGCGCGCGCGCGCGCGCGCGCGCGCACACACACACACACACACAGTCCCACGTAGACGTAAAATGGAATGAACAAAAAAGAATTTATAATTTATATGGGAGATATTCCGGAATAAAAACTGAGTGGAGGGGGGAGGATTATGATTTTTAAAACAGACATATGTGAAAAAACAATCGAATACAAGGTGTCTGAATGAACACTGGAAGAGATTAAATAAAAACCTCAAAGAGTTGTGATTACGTCCTCCAGAGCAGCCTGCCAGCAAGAAGCGTTGGGATCCGCCAGCTGGCATGCAGACTAGCGGGGGCAGAGGCCGGGGAAGGGGCGGGGCAGCCCCAGCTGCGAGAACAAAGGAAGATCCGCAATCACCGTGCACGCTGCACAGACCGTACGGAATGAATAGAGGATTGACGTTGCCACCACAGGAAGTGTCCGCCGCGCCTGCCCAGAGAAGGCAGTAGGAACCACAGTCACAGGAAGAGAGCAGGGGGAAACGAAAAGAGATGCACACTTCCCCGAAACAAGGTCCCCGTGCCGGCTGCTACCCTCCGGGCCTCTAGCCCAAAGGAAGGCACACAGGGGAAGTTCCGGTACCTTTTGGGGGGAAGAGGCTGCCATGGAAGAGCCTGCAGCTCCCACAGAAGCCTCTGAGGCACCTGGGGCATCTACGGGTGCCGAGGCAGCAGGGGAGGGTGCACCTGGGCCTAGTCTCCGCACTCGCCCGGTCTTCCGGCAATTTGCGGCTACAGGTCCGGCCCCCCTTCGCGCGTCACGTCTGAGGCCTGCCCAGGCTGCAGGGGGAGGGGCTGGGCCCAGTCGCTTGCAGGGCCGGAGTGGTGGCAGCTGGACGAAGCAAGTCATCTGCAGGTATTATCTGCATGGGCTTTGCAAGGAGGGGGAGAACTGTCGCTACTCACATGACCTCTCAGGCCAGCAGTTGGCCAGGGAGGGCCATGGTTCACTGCCTCGGGCCTCTGCAGACCAAGGCCCTAGCACGGCTGCGCATACTGAGACCCTGCCTCAGGAAGTGGCGAAAGCCCCCTCTGCTGCGCCTTCATGCTCCTTGCCTGTGATTGGCTTGGCTGCTGAAAGGGGTTTCTTTGAAGCTGAGAGAGACAATGCAGGCCTCGAAGCTGCAGGAGGAGCCAGTGTAGAAGGCTGGGAGAATGCTATTGAATTTGTTCCCGGGCAACCCTATAGGGGCCGCATGGTCCCTTTTGTTCCCAGGGCTCCTCTACAGAGCCCAGTGACTGAGAGGGAACAGATTGCAGTGGGCAGGGGTCAGCAGCTTTGCCGTGATGCTGCCATGGGGCAGTGCTTTCGTGGGGAGAGTTGTATGTATATCCATGGAGAGATATGCGATATGTGTGGGCTTCAGGTCTTGCACCCTGTGGATGCTGTGCAGAGGGCAGACCATACAAAGGCTTGCATTGAAGCACACGAGAAGGATATGGAACTCTCATTTGCAGTGCAGCGAAGTATGGACAAGGTGTGTGGCATCTGCATGGAGGTTGTCTATGAGAAAGTCAACCCTAGTGACTGCCGCTTTGGCATCCTCTCCAACTGCAACCACACCTACTGTCTTAAGTGTATCCGCAGGTGGAGGACTGACAAACAGTTTGGCAACAGGATCGTCAAGTCCTGTCCACAGTGCAGGGTTACCTCCAACTTTGTCATTCCCAGTGAGTTCTGGGTGGAGGAGGAGGAAGAGAAACAGAAACTTATTCAGCAGTACAAGGAGGCAATGAGCAACAAGACTTGCAGGTATTTTGCTGAAGGCAGGGGTTACTGCCCATTTGGAGAGAACTGTTTTTACAAGCATGCAACCCCTGAGGGCCCAGGAGAGGATCCTCAGAGGCAGGGTGCTGAGGCATCCGGTGCTCACTGCAGTCAACTTTTGGAGCCTACTCAGGTGGGAGAGGGCGAGATGCCCTTTAAAAGCAGTAAAAAAAAGCTTGTCATGCTTCGGCTGGCCAATCTGTTGTTTAAGTGTTTTCTTTCACTGGGAAAGAGTGCGCTTTTTTTTTTTTTTTTTTTTTTCTCAGAGGACAAGTGGGACTTACTTCCTTATGAGCTGGAAAAATATTCCAGTTTGAATTTGTAGCATTATGCTGTGGCATGTGGTCTAGTGTGCTAAGGCTCTGTCTGTCATCTGCTATTGCTTGTTTGTTGTTTATAGACACATCTATCATTTACAGGGGCTATGGAAGCCATTTTTACAAAGCATTCATCTCTGTTTTCTTGTCCATCCTCATTTCAGGGTTATGCTGTTTTACTGTGGTAAACTGTAACAAAGTCCTTAAAGTTATTGTTCGATGAAATGAATATTACTGTAGTTTATGGTTTATTTTGTCATCTCTGTTTTCAACAGGATTGATTCAGTTCTAGTCTAGTGTTTACAGAATTTCCACACTCATTTTGAAGTCCCTCAAGAATAAATGTGACAGGGTGAAGGGAGAAGTCTTAACTGAACAAGGAGCTTTTTGCTACTACAGCCTTAAGAAATGGACCCTCGCAGGGCCTTTGTGGTACAACTGCTCATCTTTGTTGTTTACATGTCCGTTCTTTCCCTCATTCCTCTTCAAGTGCACTCTTTAACATGTGGTTACCTTGTGGTTTTGTGTTTTACTTGACCAGAACCAAGTGCGTATGTTTACATGTTTTTATCCTGTAAAGCTTGATGTGAAATTACTTACATTTCAAAGTATATATTTAAGAATTATATATTTGCGTATAAATGTGTGTAAAAGTTATATCTTTCAAGATATATATAAAACATATACACTATCATATATCTGGAAGAGCTAGAAGCTGAAAACGAAAGGCTAATAGTATTTGCTGTTGTGAGTGTGAAGTGTGTAAATGATCTTTCCTTTTCACAGGCTTCAGTGATTAGTATCTAATGAAAACATATTCAAGTGGCTGTGGTCAAATGTAGCAGACACAGATAAAGGACTTACAAAGTAGGACATTGGTAATTCCTTTGGTGGCATCGATAGCTCACTCTCCTATTATAAATACACAAATGTGTGTTCCCATGCGATTTAGCACAATCACATTCCTTATAACAGCACAATCAGCCTTGAACTCAGATATACAGTTCTTTGTATTAATATTTTGTATTATCTCTTGACATTAAAAAAGGGGCTTTTGACAAGTTTTCAACATACAAATGACAAAATTATGAAAGAGAAAATAGAATAATAAAAATATTGGAACCAGTCAGAATATAAGAGTGAAAAGATTAAAAAAAAGTGAAATGTATAAAGGAACAAAAACTAAACACAATAGTAATAAGGAGATAGTATAGCACAATTACACTATCAGATTAAATGAAAATGGTTTAAAAACTAAAACTCAAAGATTATCAGACATGATTAAAATAAAAATGAAGCTAAATGCTGTTTAAAATACACATCTACAGTATAAGAATACAGAAACATTAAAAGTAATAGAATGAAAAGCTAAATAACAATGCTGTGGCTTTTGTAATAGATACAGTTGATATTAAGGATAAACACATTGCTGGAGATAAATATGGTTGGTATATAAACATAATTTACATGGAAGATAAAACTATTCCAATTTTGTATTCATTTAATAATATGCCATCCGGTAATCAAATAAATAATTGATAAGGAGAAAAATAGAAAATTTAAATGGGCAATTTTCATACATCTTTTCAGTAACTGAACAAGCAAATAAAGAATATCAATTGAATAGCACAATTTTAACAATTTATCCAGTGTAAAATGTGTAAAATGCTGTATGCATCAACTGCAGAATTGTTATCTTGGCTAACATGTGGAAATATACCAGATGCGTGAGTTCCAGGAGATTCAGACTGCCCTGACTATTCAGCAAAGACAGGGTCCATTTGCAGTTTGTGACATGTGCTAAGCACTCTCCAAAGCACTAATTTAACTCCTAGACCAACTTTATGAGGTACTTGTGCTCTAATTTTTCTCATAATCCTAATGAGGTATAAATGAGGTTATATTACTTGCCCATATAACTATGACATATTGGAACTGCAAATGGAACTCTGTATTTCTACAACACAGTCACCATGCTGCCTCTTTCCTCACCTACATGCTCAGGACCAGCTGAATATTGCTAATGGAAACACACATGCAATCTTTTAGTATGAATGGTTCAGCCAGGTGGCAAAGAGATGGACATAAATAAATTCCTAGAGAATGTGGGGGCTGTGGAGCTTTATCTGTTGCCTTGTGGACTTGGTATTTCTTAGTCCCTTACTCATAACATGCTTTAGCCTCCTATATTTTTACACTGCCTGTTCCTTCTTACATGATTCCTAGTTTTATTGGTAAGTATATTTTTGTCATATTTCTTCCATATTGATTCCTTTTATCCAAAGAATTCACCAATCAAGAGGCTGTAGAAGCCTCACTCTTACTGTCATGCAGGGTGAGTGATTCAAAACAAAATTCAAATATGCTGGTTCCCCTGAGGCCACCCCAGTACTGCAGAGGAAAGAGGGCTCAGATGACCAAACAACCAAAGAAAAGGACCAGATGGGTCACTCACAAAAACTGTACTGAGACCAAAGTCTCAAAAAAAAAATGAGCTTTGAATAGTGGCTAAGCTGCTCTCAAGGAGAGATTTTTAAGTTGAGTCTGGAAAGCTTTGAAAACTTTGTCCTAGTATACACTACCTAATGTTGTGAAATAGCATGTTTTTATTCAAATAGCATCTTGAACGATCATAATAAAGTTAAGGAGATACAGTGGAATAAGAATTATCAGAAGATAAAATGGTTTTGGTGACAAAGAATACTTACAATCTTGACTGCTTCTTACCAGCCATGCAATCTGGAGAAAGTCACTTAAATTTTCTATACCTCAACTTTTTTATATGAGAAATGGGTACAGCACCATCTATTTTACAGGGTTGTTATGATGACCAAATGTAATCTGGACAAAGAACTTGAAACATAGCTGGGATTTTTAAAGTGACATGTGTAAAAAATAGGACTTATGTGTGTTTGTGTACTTGAGAAGAGCTTGCACAAGAATTAATACTCCATGAAGTTTTTCTCTTTGAAATCTTTGGAACTTGTGTTAAAGTAACATTATTAGTTTAAGATTTTGTGTAGCATGGAGGCACATTACCTTTATAGTCATAATTTCAAAAAGATGGAGTAATTTTTTCAACCAAAGTCATTCAGTTAAAACTAAAAATGTGCTATTTAATTTCTGATATATAGTAAACAACAACAAAAACATGTATTATTTGTGATGGATGTCTAAATAAGAAAATAAAAAATAAAATGATGTTTAAAAAAGGATTTCCTCTTCCCTCCTCAGCTCATTTAGAGGTCAAATAAAGGGATGTCACTGCCACCATAGCTATACAAAGTATTCCAAGGGCTTGTTCATGAAGACAGCTGGGCCACCCCTGTTTCAGTCAGAAACAAAGGAGCCCTTGCCACACAAAAGTTTGTTCTGTGAGTGATTCAGAGTTGTGCTGGCCCCTCCTCCACTTGGATTCATGGACTCAACCCAGGAGTCCAGACAGACGGTATCACTTTACACAAAAAATGCCTGTGTGAAACGAGTCTGATTTGCTTATGTTTCACATGACTAAATTCGGTAGATGTGCAGACTTAAAATATGCTAAAAGTTTACTTAGTACCCCTTCCCCTCTAACATATGGAAACCACTTTGTCTCACATGGCATTAAATCCATTTACTGAATTTCAAGATCTTAAAGGGAAACATTTCCAGTCCATAGTTGATACCCTTATTGTCTTCTGTTTTGCACTTTTGTAAACATTTTGGGATCGTGGTTTTTGTTTCCACAGCAGATGCTAAACTGCAACCTCAGTGTGAGATGGAGTTGGGGTAGGGATGAGAAAAGGGAGTCTTGGAAAATAACCCAGCACTAGTGCAAAAAAGTAAATTAATATGTGTCAGAATTTTTGCCATAAAAAATATATATCACATTTTCCAGTGTTGAATGCACACTAACAAAAATAACTATCAGATCATAATGAAACACATTTATATGAAAAATTATTAGTACAGGCAATATTTTCCAAGTTCAATACAAGAAAATTTGCCACTACCATTCAAAACTTCTTTTAAATATCTCTTACAATAATTGATGAAAGAGTGCATTCAAAGTAATTCAGCAATATACATTGTCTAGAAAGACAAATTACATAATTAGGTATTCAAATCTGTAAATTTTAAAGAAATTGCAAAATACACATACAGAGGTAAGCAGAAAGAATTAATCATTAAAGCAAAAATTAGTGGATCAGAAAATAGAAATATAAAACCTGTTTCTTTGAAAAAATAACATAAAACATTAACTTAAATAAAAGACAAGGTGCAATTGAACAAAATAGGAAACAATAAATAGGAAGAAATCAATGATAAAAACACAGTAAAGAAATAGATAAATTCTTGTTACACTGAAGTCAGTACACTCAAATGGGAAAGAAATTTAAAATCTATATTAATATAATTTTTCAAACATTAGAAGACAAAGATCAAACCAACTGCTAATGAAAATTTAAAGTTGTCAGGAATGTACTTAGCCCTGCCCCCCAAAGAAAGAAAAGGAGAAGACATTTGGCCCAGAAATGTACTAAATCCTTTAAATATATTGTAATGCTATATAAGCCAGTCCAGAAGAAAAGATAGTTAATATAACTTATGCATGACCTATATCATCAGTGTCAGAATGTTACCAACACAGTACAATGCAAAGATAACTAGAGTTCAAAATCATTTGTGAATATTGATGCTAAAACATCTCAAATGAAATATTTAAAAAAATATAAAAATCAGAAAGGAATAGGTTATATTCCAGGAGAAAAAGAATGGAAGAATATGAGACAATACTTAATATATCAAAATAATCATTTGGACATCTTCATATATCCAAATAAAAGAAAACTAAATTTGTGATCAATATGCTTATTTAAAACATAATACAGATGGGGTGCCTGGGTGGCTGAGTCGGTTTAGCATCAGACTCTTGATTTTGGCTCAGGTCATGATTTCATGTGAAATCAAGTTCCATCTCAGTTCCCTGATGGGCAGGAAGCCTGCTTAAGATTCTCTCTCTCCCCTCTGCTGCTCACTCATGCATGTGCTTGCTCGCTCTCTTAAAAAACAAACAAAAAAAAAAAACCATAATACAGATGTATGAAGTATAAATATTTACATATGTATATAGATACATATATTGCATACATATGCAGTATAATGTCTATTTTTAACGTTTTTATTAAAATTCCATTTAACATCTAGTGTTATAGTAGTTTCGGGTGTACAATATAGTGATTAAGCACTTCCATACATCACCTAATGCTCATCACAAGTGCCCTCCTTACCTACTTCACCCTCCTGTCACCCACCCTTCTCTGGTAACCATTAGTTTGTTCTCTAGAGTTAAGTCTGTTTCTTGGTTTGCCTCTCTCTATTTTTCCCTTTATCATTTGTTTTGTTTCTTAAATTCCATATATGAGTGAAATCTTATGGTATTGGTCTTTCTCTGACTTATTTCACTTATCATAAAACTCTAGTTCCATCCATGTCATTGCAAATGGAAATATTTCATTCTTTTTTTAATGACTGAATAATATTCCATTATATGTGTGTATAGTGTGTGTGTGTGTGTGTGTGTGTGTGTGTGTCACATCTTCCATAACCATTCATCAATCCATGGACACTTAGGTCATTTGTGTAGTTTGGCTATTGTAGATAATGTTGATATAAGCATAGGTGTGCACACATCCTTTTGAATTAGTATTTTTTATATTCTTTGGGTAAATACCTAGTAGTGCAATTGCTGTATGATAGGGTAGTTCTATTTTTAAGTATTTGTGGAACTGTTTTACAGTTTGTACCAGTTTGAATTCCCCCCAGCAGTGCAAGAGGGTTCCCCTTTCTTCACATCGTCGCCAGCACCTGTTGTTTCTTGTGCTGTTGATTTTAGCCATTGTGACCAGTGTGAGGTGATATCTCATTGTAGTTTTGATTTGCATTTCCCTGATGGTCAGCTATATTAAACATCTTTTCATATATCTGTTGGCTATCTAGATGTCTTCTTTGGAGAAGACATGTCTTCTGCCCACTTAAAAATATTTTTTTAATGTTTATTTATTTTTGAGAGAGACAGAGACAGAATGCGAGTGGGTTGGGGCAGAGAGAGAGGAGGCACAGAATCTGAAGCAGGCTCCAGGCTCCAAGCTGTCAGCACAGAGCCTGACGTGGGACTCGAACTCACAAGCTGTAAGATCATGACCTGAGCTGAAGTCGGAGGCTCAAATGACTCAGCCACCCACGCGCCCCACCTTCTGACTATTTTTGATTGGACTGTTCATTTAGGGGGTGTTGAGTTTTATAAATTCCTTATATATTTTATATACTAGCCCTGTATCAGATATGTCATTTGCAAATATCATCTTACATTCTGTAAGTTGCCTTTTATTTTTGTTAATTGTTTCTTTCATAATGCAGAAACTTTTTATTTTGATGAAGTCCCACTAGTTTATTTTTGCTTTTGTTTCCCTTGCCTCAGGAGATATATGTAGTAAGAAATTGCTATGGCCGATGTCAAAGAGTTGCTGCCTATATTCTCCTCTAGAATTTTTATGATTTCAGGTCTCACATTTAATCCATTTTGAATTTATTTTTGTGTATTGTGTAAGAAAGTGATCTAGTTTCATTCGTTTGCATGTTGCTGTCCAGTTTTCTCATCACCATTTGTTGAAAAGACTGCCTTTTTCCCATTGGCTATTCTTTCCTGCTCTGTTGAAGATTAATTGACCATTTAGTTGTAGGTTCATTTCTGAGTTTTCTATTCTGTTCTATTGATCTATGTGTCTATTTTTGGGCTAGTACAATATTGTTTGATCAATACAGCTTTGTAATAGGATTTGATGTCCAGAATTGTGATGCCTTCAGCTTTGTTTGTTTGTTTTCAAGGTTGCTTTGGCTATTTGGGGACTTTTGTGTTTCCATACAAATTTTTGGATTTTATGCTCTACCTCTGCAAAAAAATGCTGTTAGTATTTTGATAGGGATTGCATTAAATCTGTAGGTTGCTTTGTGTAGTATATGTCTTTTTTTAATGCAGACAGTCACAAAAATACATAACTAAGAAAGTAAATAAAGGAGATGAAAGAGGGGCGCCTGGGTGGCACAGTCGGTTAAGCGTCCGACTTCAGCCAGGTCACGATCTCGCGGTCCGTGAGTTCGAGCCCCGCGTCGGGCTCTGGGCTGAGGGCTCAGAGCCTGGAACCTGTTTCCGATTCTGTGTCTCCCTCTCTCTCTGCCCCTCCCCCGTTCATGCTCTGTCTCTCTCTGTCCCAAAAATAAATAAACGTTGAAAAAAAAATTTAAAAAAAAAAAAAGGAGATGAAAGAAAGTAAATAATATAAAATATTAAATATTAAGGCTGATTTGATTTTTTCACAATTTATAAAATAAACCATTATCAATTAAGAAAATGAAAAAATAGGAATGAAAAGCACATTATGCAATCACACACACATTAGTGATCAAGTTTATGAAAAATGCAAAATGCAAAAAAATAAATATTAGTAAAATTCAGAATAAAATATTTCAGCATGTTTATCCTTTTAATAAGTCAAAGGAGTGTAGTCATATAATTATCTCCTTTAATCGGGCAAAAACAAGGAGATCCCTCCTCTTCACTGCCAGTTAACATTATAGTTGATCCCTCAACAACATGGAGTTAGGGGTGCCACACTCCCATCCTGTGTAGTCATAAATTCACATACTTCTTTTGACTTCAAAAAACTTAACTACTAAAGGCCTGCTGTTGACCAGAAGCCTTACTGATAACATAAAAAGTCAATTAAAAATATTTTAGGGGCGCCTGGGTGGCGCAGTCGGTTAAGTGTCCGACTTCAGCCAGGTCACGATCTCGCCGTCCGTGAGTTCGAGCCCCACGTCAGGCTCTGGGCTGATGGCTCAGAGCCTGGAGCCTGTTTCCGATTCTGTGTCTCCCTCTCTCTCTGCCCCTCCCCCGTTCATGCTCTGTCTCTCTCTGTCCCAAAAATAAATAAAAACGTTGAAAAAAAAATTAAAAAAAAATATTTTAATGTTATATGTATTATATACTATATTCTCAGAATAAGCTAGAGAAAAGAAAATGCTAGTAAGGAAATCATAAGAAAGAGAAGATACATTTATAATGCATACTATATATTTTTTAAAAATCTGCATATAAATGGACTTGCACAGTTCAAACCTGTGGTGTTCACGGGTCAACTGCATTTTGATAATGCAATTGCATACAATACCAAAAGAAATAGATATATAAACTTCAAAGGAAAATATAAATTTATTTCTTTCAGCAGATGATACACTATTATATGTTGAAACTCCAAAACTGTCCAGAAAACTTCAAAAGAAATAAGTAAGGTGCTTAGAAAAAAATAATATAATAATAATACATTTCACTTATAAAACAGCAGCCATGTAGAAAATGTAGGAGGGGCACCTGGGTGGGTCAGTTGGTTAAGTGTCTGACTCTTGTTTTCGGCTTAGGTCATGATCCAATGTTTCGAGCCCCACATCAGGCACTGTGCTTGCAGCTCAGAGCTTGCTTGGGATTCTCTCTCTCTCTGCCCCTTCCCTGCTCTCTCTCTCTTTCTGTCTCTCTCTCTCTCTCAAAATAAATAAACAATAAGACATTAAAAATGAATGTAAGAAAGACATTTTTTAATGGAAACTAATTTTAAGTACATAAGAATAAACTTAAATCTGAAAAAGTTGAAAAGGAAGGAAGAAAAAGAAAGAAAGAAAGATAAAGAAAGAAAAAAGAGAAAGTAAATTTACTTAAACACATGAAGTATTCTGAGAGTACTTGAAGAAATGAAAACATATACCATGGGATTTGATAGAGAACAAATATCACCATTATGTCAATTATTTGATTTAATTTATGGACTTCACATAATCCTAATAATGTACTGCTTTGGACTCAATTTTTGTGCCCCCCCATTCATATATTGAAGCCCTAATCCCCAGGAATTGGGGCCTTTCTGAGGTAATCGGATCATGAGTTTGGAGCCCTCATATGTGGCATTAGTGTCTTCATAAGGAAAGATGAGAGAGAGAATCTTTCTCTATCCACAATATGATGGTATAGCTAGAAGGTGGCTGTCTGCAAAACAAAAAGAGGGCTGTCACCAAGAACCCAACATGCTGGTACCCTGATCTTGGAGTTTCAGCCTCCAGAACTGAGAAATAAAAGTTAATTGTTTAAGCTGCCCAGTCTATGATATTTTGCTATAGTAGCCTGAAGTAAGACAGAAGTTGGTACCAAGTAGGGTGATACTGTAACATATATATATATATATCATATATATATATATATATATATATATATATATATGTGTGTGTGTGTGTGTGTGTGTGTGTGTGTGTGTACATATAGATGTAGATATAGATATATAGATATATAGATATAGATATATAGATATATATGGTTACGGAACTGGTAATAGGTAGAGACTGGAAGAGTTTTGAGATACATGCTAGAAAAAATGATATTGGTGTGAAGAGACTTTTGAAGGTCTTTCACTCTAGTGAAAGTTCAGGAAGGAAAGAGGAGAGCTGTAGGGAAAGCTTGTATCTTCTTAGATAATACACAAAAAACACACAGAAATTGGTAGAAATAAAGACAATGATGGCTAATCTGAGAGGTTTCAGATGGAAATAAAGAATATGTCATTAGACAGTGGAGAAAGTGTGATTTTTGTTATAAAGTGGCAAACAAGTTAGCAGAATTGTGTTTACATAATAGCATTTTGTGGAGAGTAGAACTTGTGAGTGACAAAGTGAATATTTAACTGAGATTTGTAAGCAACGTGTTGAAGGAGCACCTTGGCTTCTCTTGATTTCATATAGTAAAATGTGAGAAGAAAGAAATGAATTGAAGACAGAATTATTAAGCAAAAAGGAACCAGAAAATAAAGATTTCAAAAATTATGTCTGCCTATATTACAAAAATAAGTGTGTTCAGAAGAGAAAACTAAGGTGTGGCAGACCAACTATTTGATAACAATATTTGTGTGAGTGTGAACCATAGGCCTAATCAGATGCCCCAACAAGAACACTACCAATTTGAGTTTAAGGGAACAGAGAGAGAAGATAGAATGAAGGAAGGCCATGAGTGAAATTTGTTGGATTTTACAAGACAGGACTATAAGAACTATTTGGCTCTCAACATGCTCTATTCTTCAAGACAACATGCTCTATTCTTCAAAGGTGACTCAGAGATCATCAGGGTGCCTCCTCAGTTTCAAAAGTGAGTGTCATCACCTTGGCTTCAACAGGCCAGACAGCCTCTGCCCTAAGCTGTGGGGATAGGGCTGCACAGAACCTTGGGGACATGACATCTACTTGGCAGAGCCCTGGGGGTGTGACTCCCACCTAACAGTGCTGCAGGGAGAGGACCACTGCCCATTGGGTCCAGAAAGCAGACCATAGAGCCAAAGAAGATTGTTCTCAAGCTCTAAGATATGGAGTTTGCCTTGTTAGGTTTTGGACTTGCTGAAGACCTGTCATCCTTTTCTTGTTTCCTATTTCTTCCTTTTGTAATAGGAATGTCTATCCTGTGCCTGCCCCACCATCGTATTTTGGAAGCACATAATTCATTTGGTTTTACAAGTTTATAGTTGGAGAGTAATTTTGCCTCAGAATGAGTAGTACCTCAAGTTTCCTCCATATTGGATTTAGTTGATATTTAGATGAAACTTTGGAGTTTAGAGTTGATGATGAAATCAGGTAATATTTTGGGGGCTGTTGGATGGAATGAATTTATTTTACATGTGAAAATTTTGGCTGGAGATGGAATGCTCTACACTGAATATTTGTATTCACCCAAATTCATATATTGAAGACATAATTCCCCATGTGATGGTGTTTGGAGGTGAGAACATAAGAAGGTAATTTGGTCATGAGGATATGGGGACACAACTAAAAGGTGACCATCTGCAAACAGAAAGAGGGCCCTCACAAAGAATCCTACCATGCTGACATTACCAGTCTCAGGCATCCAGCCTCCAAAAGTGTGAGAAATAGATGTTTGCTGTTTAAGCCAACAACTTGTGATATTCTGTTATAGTATCCCAAACAGACAAAGACAAGTAAAAATAGATCATGTATAGCTAAAATAAATAAATAAACAAATGAATAGAAAAATAAATAAAGCTATTGTGAAAACTTATATGAAGAAATGCCAGAACTTTAACATTTTAGAATTGAAAAGTAGCCAGTCTTGAACCCTACCAGATCCTAAAACTATCATATGCCAGCACCATGAAGAGTGAGATATTGGCACTTGAATTGAGAGATCAAAAAGTTATATAAAAAGGGTCCAGAAATAGAGACAGACATGTATGGGAATTGAGTTTATGGTAAAAATTCTAACAAAAATAACTTAGATTATTTAATAAAAATTGATAGGTAAGCTCAGGAAACTAAAACATGGGATTCATATGTTATACTTTACACCAGTATAAATTTCACTTGTATAAAAATATAAAATATAATTGTGAAACCAAAAATCAACAGAATCAACATAAAATAATGTTTTTTATTCAAATCTTAATAGTCAAAATTCTGTCTATGACCTGATTTACAGAAGCCTTAAATAAATTTTGACAATAACTGTAGCAACTCCATGGAGCTTTACTATGTTCCAGTTTCTATTGTAGGATACATTATCTCATTTAATCCTTTCAACAATCCTAAGAGGTAAGGAAGATTGTTATCCTCTTGTAACAGCTGAGAGAAGTGAAGCTCAGGAAGGTTAAGAGATGTGCCCATGGTGACAAGGTTGGTGACAGATCTGACTCTAGGGCCCATTCTCGCAGCCACTGCACTGCCTTATATATGTGACCAACTTAAAATGACCCTAACAAGTTTGACATGAGCAAGACCAGAACAAAATATCAAACTACAAAATAATGGAATTCATAAAACAAGGAAAGAACTTATTTCCATAACTTATAAGGTGACCCAATAAAACAACAATGAAAGACCAATAACAATAAAAATTGACAAAAAGTATCAGTAGACCTTGTACAGAGAACAAAATACAAATAGATTTAAAGGCAAGAAGAGTTGTTAAACATCACTAATCATAATGCTTATTTATTGTTTTAATTTTAAAAATATTTATTCATTTTTTGAGAGACAGAAGGAGACAGAGTGCGAGTGGGAGAGGGACAGAGAGAGGAGACACAGAATCTGAAGCAGGCTACAGGCTCTGAGTTGTCAACACAGAGCATGATGTGGGGCTCAAACTCATGAACTGCTAGATCATGAGCTGAGCTGAAGTTGGCTGCTTAACTGAGACACCCAGGCACCCCTCTGATCCTAATGCTTATTAAAACTACATGGAGTTTCAATCTTCTTTCATTTTGTCAAAGACCCAAACATTTGAAAGTACATTGTACTGAGAGCTGGGGAAATAGTCACTCTCATTTATTGTTAGTAGGAGTGTAATTGGTACAATTTCCATAAAGTAAAACTTGATCATGTCAATCAATAAATTCACATATACATACTCCTTGACCAGCCATTTTTTAATTTAAATGTGATTTACAGGTATATTCTACACGTATGAAATCATTCAAGTACAATGAGTTAACTGCAGCTTTTGTTATATAGTAAAAGATTAGAAATGACTAAAAAAATCCAACAGTTGGTAACTGGTTAAAAAATAGTATAGACATACAGAGGCATATTATGCAGTTACATTTAAAAAATAAGCAAGCAAACAAAAAAAGCATGAGGAAATCTGCATGGGCTAACCTGGAAATATATAGTGGTAAGAATTAAATGTGCAAAAGTTTACAGAATTATCTATAAAGTCAGTAATAATTATATTAAATGTATATAATATATAAAATTATACTTGCTTTGTTTTGCTTATATATGAATAAAAATCTCCTGATAAATCATTTGTATGTCAAAGAATATGTGTATTTTAAAAATATATACATATATGAATGCATGTATTTATATAGATAGATAGATAGTTGACACTTAATGCACGGGTTAGGAGTACCAACCCCCACACAGTTGAAAATCTATGAATAACTTTTACTCTCTAAAAACTACTTATAGCCTGTTGTTTTCTGAAAGCCTTACTGTAACATAACAACACATATTTTATATGTTATGTGCATTACATACTGTATTCTTGCAGTAATATCTAACATTTCTTTTACTTTTTCAGTATTTCTAGGTTACATGATTAATCTGTGAGCTTTTTTAAATTGTCACAAATATCCCCAAATTTTCCAATTTGGAAAATTGGACCTGTGCCTTTCAAACCTATCTTGTTCAAGGGTCACTATACACATGCACACATATACATATTTGTGTGTAAATATATACATATAATTAAGTAAATATACACACAGGAAAATATATGTGGGTATCTCCACTTTTTGAGAGCTTGCATTACAGCACTTGATTTTATAAAAGATCTACATTGGTACCTGTTTTCACTAACTGAAAGAAATCCAAACCCTTTACCAAAAAAGGTGAAAATAAAAAATAGTGTTCAGCATTTGTTTTGCAGGGAGCTGTTATAGAGACAATGCACACCCAGAACAGGAAGAGTGGCCCCACCAAGCTCCTTTCCAGGGAACTGCACTCAGCATGTCAGCATTAAGGCTCCATAGCTTTGAGTTGTCTCTGTGAGCGTCTGCAGTTGATCTTTATTTATTCTGTGCATCCATTAGCAAGATGTGTCTTATGATATTATAAAAGCCCAAGAGAGGTTACTTTTTTGAGTCTGAGAATATTAAAAAATATTTCCATGTAAAGGAATGGTAATGACTTCTTTATGCCATTTTGGTTTAAGAAATTTTCATAGGAACACTCTACTTTTAGATAGTGGGGGAAACCTGTGTGTGTGTGTGTGTGTGTGTGTGTGTGTGTGTGTGTGTGTAAAATAAAATAAATGCAGGCCTGAAAATTAAGTGTTATGGGTTAGTACATTTAGTTCCTTTATGAGTATGGGTTGTGTGAATAAAAGATGCAAAGATATGATTAATTAGAGTCCAGTGAGAAAAAATTGTTTAAGTGGTTTCATCCAAGCACAGCACATTCTCACTGTAGGGATCCAATAATGACTCATTGCTGGTAATCACTATGGCAACAGAGCTGACTCTCAGGTCTCCCACAGATGTAGACATAGGTTTACTGATAAAGCTTGGTACTGTCTGCTATTGACATATAATAATTCAACCTGTAACTCATATGCACAGGTCTTTATATTCAATATTCTGCATTCTCATGGTCCTCTCTAAACAGGATGTTTTTTTTGAAAAATTATTAGAATAGTTAACTATAAAGTGGAAAAAGGAGGATAAAAAATAATAAGTTTGTAAGAGTGTAAGAAAGAAGAAAAATGGGCATAGCACAAGCAAGAAAAATAGAAAGTAAGCAGTAATACTGGAAATTAAATGCAAGTAGACCAAAAAGAATATTTTCTAAATTTATTTATATCAAAGTTAATTTTTAAATAATTTATTTATTTTTAAATTTACATCCAAGTTAGCAAATAGTACAATGATTTCAAGAGTAGATTTAATGCCCCTTACCCATTTAGCCCATCCCCCCTCCCACAACCCCCTCCAGCAAACCTCTGTTTGTTCTCCATATTTAAGAGTCTCTTATATTTTGTCACCTTCCCTGTTTTTATATTATTTTTCCTTCCCTTGCCTTTTGTCATCTGTTTTGTATCTTAAAGCCCTCATATAAGTGAAGTCATACATTTCTCTTTCACAGAGAAAGTTAATTTTAAGGCACAGTAAAGCAGAGAAAATGTCAATTTACCAGGAAGTTAAAAACATTTTAAATTTGTGGTCATGTGATTACATAGCCTCAGAAAATACAAAGACAAAATGGCAGAACATATAGGGGAAATTCAGGAATTCACAAGGTAGTAGATATTTTTAACACCGTGTGCAGTAACTTATTTTTTTTTCAACGTTTATTTATTTTTGGGACAGAGAGAGACAGAGCATGAACGGGCGAGGGGCAGAGAGAGAGGGAGACACAGAATCAGAAACAGGCTCCAGGCTCTGAGCCATCAGCCCAGAGCCTGACGCGGGGCTCGAACTCCCGGACCGCGAGATCGTGACCTGGCTGAAGTCGGACGCTTAACCGACTGCGCCACCCAGGCGCCCCAATGCAGTAACTTATTTAAAATGTACAAATAGATTATTTGAATAAAACTATTTGACTATTTGAATAACACAGTGACCACTATGGAGTTAATTGTCATGTTTAGAATCTTATGGAATCTTTAGAATCTTTAGAATCAAATGGAAAAAAAAATATCACTTCTCCGGGTGCCTGTGTGGCTCAGTCAGCTGAGCATCTGACTTCGGCTCAAATCATGATCTCGAAGTTCATGAGTTGGAGCCCCACATTGGGCTCATTGCTGTAGGCACAGAGCCTGCTTCAGATCCTCTGTCCTCCTGTCTCTGCCCCTCCCGTGCTTGTGCTCTCAAAAATAAACATGTGTTAATTTTTTTTTTTTACATTCACTTTTCATGGTACAGAGAACAGATAAAAAAGGAATTTCACTGGGCTAGAAGCCCTGACCCAGAAGCCTTTTCTTTTCTTTTTTTTTTTCCAGAAAAAAGTAGATCCTTTCAAGTAAGTTTTTACCTTGTAGTAGACAATGTGTAAATAAGTCTATAAGGATGGCCTCGTTCTCACAACACTCAGGAGAGAAGTTAAGTACTTTGCCCATGGACAGGCTCACATCCAGAAAGTTGCAGAGCCAGGATTTGAACCTGGATTGTCTGATTCCAGAACTCTTGAGTTGACTCCCCCCTCCCATTCTTCCCCCCCTTTTGATTTGGAGTAAGCGTATGTGGGGGATGGGAATGGGTGTCCTAAAAAGAGAAAGATACAAGGAGAAAAGCACATATATCTTCATCATAAAAGGGGCCAGTCACAAAGTTAAGGACTGAACATCTCTGAGCTGCTGGGCATACAAGACTGCAGGATACTCTGGATCTTATCTTTCCTTATCTGTCTCTGGATAAGACTCCAGGTGCCTGGAGTCTGCCTGGTTCATTAGATTTGTAAAACAGCACTCTTCTTGCTATGCTTCTTTGTTTCCTAGGGCAATGGTTCAGCCTCAACTTTGGCTTTTCTTATTTCTTCCAACATTGTCTCTTCCAAAAGAATGTTACCCAAATGGTTAACAAAGGGTGATAGTGTGGGTCATGCAAGGATTTTACTTAGGTAAACTTCTGTAAGAAAAAAAAAATGTGAAGAGGTCCAGGAAGACTGGGAGATACTTTAGACCAACTTTGACTGCAAATGAAAGACAGAGAGAAGGAAGGTAGGATGGAAGCATCCTAGACAGCTGTGAAGTCTAATGGGGGCTCAAAAGGACATCCATAAGTCCTTAAGCCACAGTCCATCATCACTAGAGTCCCATTTCTCTCAGAAATAGACCTAGCTATATTCAGCCATTAGTTGGGAGTAGCTCATGGGAAACATGGCTTTGATATAAATACAAGAATGGATTTCAAAGAACAGTAGTTAGGTCCCTTGGTCAATTAAAATTCTTATAGTTGGAAGTATTTCAGGTGCATTCTCATGATTGGTGAAATGAGCCAGAACGCTTGAATGTTTCACCTGTGCTGTGGTGCATGGTGATTGGCATTTAATGAGATCTTAATCATGACCAAGACTTTGATTCTTAATATAGTTTCCCTTTTAGGGCTTTGATTAGCCAAGCAACTAGAAAATGAGGCCAGATTTCATGTTCTCTGAGACTCTGTAATAATAAAAGCAAATGTTCCAAAACATAAGAGCGGCATAGTAGGCTAGGGCATTTGGGGCAGATCTAAAGAAGAGGCATTTAGGCTGAGTCTTGACAGTTTACAGATTTTTCTCCTTTGCTACGTTTCTCATAATTGCTGGTGTCATATTTTATTTTACATATATAATATATATGTATTGTACATATGTAATATATATATATTTTTAATGTTTATTTATTTTTGAGAGAGAGAGAGACAGAGCACGAGCAGGGGAGGAGCAGAGAGAGAAGGAGACACAGAATCTGAAACAGGCTCCAGGCCCTGAGCTGTCAGCACAGAGCCTGACGTGGGGCTCGAACTCACAAACCATGAGATCATGACCTGAGCCGAAGCCAGACGCTCAACTGACTGAGCCACCCAGGCACCCCAGTAATATATATATTATAATATGTAATGTATATTATATGTAATGGCAGTATATATATATATATATATATATATATATATATATAATTTTTAGAGAGAGAGAGCAGTAGAGAGGGATAGAGGGACAGAGAGAGAATCTTAAGCAGGATACACACTCAGCATGGAGCCTGATAGTAGGGCTCAATCCCACGACTCTGGGATCATGACCTGAGCCAAAATGAAGAGTGGGACACTCAACTGTGTAGACACAGTAAACCCACTAAACTGTGTAGACAAAGTAAAGTCATTTTGGGTCTAGATATGTGAAGGATTAGAAGATTACACCATCTATTTGTCTTATTAGCTTTGACAAGTTACTTAAGTGTCCCTACAGCTCAGTTTACTCATCTGAGAGAAAATGGGAATAGCACATTTGCAGGGTTGTTTATATAAAATCTAGATGAAGAAAATCAAATGGAATCTAGATACAGTTTAAATGAAGAATTTTTGAGTGTTTGGGGGTTTATGATGAGCATGCTGCTCATACTCAAGGATATGTACTCCACTAATATTTTTGAGGCGAGATCTATAGAGCTTATTATTTCCCTATGAATAATGACTTAAGAAAAAGGCATATTAACTCAATGTCCCCCAAAGTTTAATAGTAGAGTATTATTATACAATATATTTAGACTAAGATCATAAATTTTGGTGACCTCCACTCAGAATTCCTTTCCTGCTCCCCTTGAATTTTTGCTTTTGGTTGCTTAAGTGGGAATTCTTGACCAGGCAACTACAAGTCTTCACCAGAATTATCCCCACCACTTTTATGACATTCTCTACCATATTTTCTTATATAACTTCCACAACACCAGCAAGTTTCTTTACAAACACCATTGACAGTTTTATACAATGGGCTGTGAAGGCTACCCACAAACTGGGAGTCAAAAATTGCTGGACTTGTCATTTGGCCCCAATTTCCTGCACCCTGCTTACTTGGCTATATTCAATTTCAGTCAACTCCAATTAACAACAGTGTATTTGCCCCAAGTTTCCCTTCAATTAGATGCCTCACCCATTTTCTGCCTCAATTTCTCTTCAAGGAGTCCTGTTAGAGTAGCTTTCAAGGCTATTTTGGTGATTTGGTGCCCAGACACAAAGATCTCTTGGTCTGCAGATCCCTTTAACACACCACTGGGACTCTAACAGCAGAGTCAGTGAATGATTATGAATTCCCCAGTTTCTTACCAGAGGATTCAATGAGTCCTTTACACTGAGAATTTCTGCCTTTGGAACTTATTTCAGGGTCACATCACAAGGCTCTCACCTAGTACATTTTTTCCACCAGCCCTCTAACTAGCTTCCTCAGAGCCACATACTGCACTACACCACATACTATATTGCCTACCACTGGAGGTTTATATTGAGAGTAGCGAACCCCTGCATTTCCTATTCTGGCTTGCTACCACCAACTCAAAAGATCTGTTTTCATCCTTCAGTCCTGGGTGTTTAGGTTCTACTAGGACTGAATGGACTGGGCACAGGTGCAGTGGACCTAGACACCAAAAATTGAGTAATTAAGATCAACCAACAATTATCAGCCACCCTAACCCGGCACATATAATGACTCCACAAAACCCTGTTACTTGGCAACAGTCCCATAATTCTCTTGCTCAAATGGTTTTATGCAACCACCTGGCCCTAAAATATCTACTGGTCTAGGAAGGAGAAGTTTGTGTCTGCTCCAGGACCACTTGCTATATGTATGTCAACAACTCAGAAAAGTTTTATACCTACTTGTACCAGAATGCTTAAGATGTTAAAATAGTCCACAATATTTCCCAAATATTTAAACATACAACCAGAGCCTCTGAGGTCACTGACATATTTTTCATGGCTGGACCCCTCAAGTTGGGGAGAATGGCTACAGATGGGATTTCAAACTATTGACTATAAAATTCTTTTTTTTAATGTTTGTTTTTGAGAGAGAGAGAGAGAGAGAAACAGAGAGACAGAGGGAGACACAGAATCTGAAGCAGGCTCTAGGCTCTGAGCTGTCAGCACAGAGGGGCTGGAGCTCACAAATTATAAGATCATGATCTGAGCTGAAGTTGGATGCTTAACCAAGTGAGCCACCTAGGTGCCCCTTGCCTATATAATTCTTACAGGATTTGTTATTGCAACCCTAAGTAGATGTGTAATCTCTGGGTTACAGTGTGCCCTAACACTGACTTTTAACATATCTGCTTCCCAGGCTGTTTGTGTCCTCACCATTAACTCTGATGCCATGGCACACCAGAATGGATTAGTGTAAGTGCCTGACAATTAGGGGTCTTTTAATTATAATGTAAATTCCTGTCATTACACTTTTTATTATAAAAGTATGTATTTATTTATATTTATCTATCTATCTATCTATTTATTTATTTATTTATTTATTTTCAATTCTAGCATAGTGAACATGCAGTGTTATATTAGCTTCAGGTGTATAATATAGCACTTCAACACTTCTTACAACACCTAGTGCTCATCACAACAAGTGCACTCCTTAGTCCCCATCACCAATTTCACCCATCCCTTCCCCCCACCTCCACTCTGGTAACCATCAGTTTGTTCTCTATAGTTAAGAGTCTGTTTCTTGCTCTCTCTCTCTCTCTCTCTCTCCCTCTGTCTCTGTCTCTTCTTTTGCTTATTTGTTTTGTTTCTTAAATTCCACACATGAGTGAAATAATATGGTATTTGTCTTTCTCTAACTGATTTTGCTTAGGATTGTACTCTCTAGATCCATCCATGTCATTGCAAATGGCAAGATTTCATTCTTTTTTTATGGCTGGGTAATATTCCACTGCATATATGTACCACTTCTTCCTTCTCCATTCATTACTCAATGGACACATGAACTGTTTATATAATTTATCTATTTTAGATAATGCTGTGATAAACATACAGTGCCTATATCCCTTTGAATTAGTGTTTTCATATTCTTTGGGTAAATATCCTGCAGTGTGATTACTGGATGGTAGGGTAGATCTATTTTTAGCTTTTTGAGGTACCTCCATACTGTTTCCCAGAGTGGCTGCACCAGTTTACATTCCCAACAGTGCATGAGGGTTTCCATTTCTCCACATCCTTTCCAAAACTTGTTGTTTCTTGTGTTGTTGATTTTAGCCATTTTGACTGATGTGAGATGATATCTCATTGTAGTTTTGCTTTGTATTTCCCTGAGGATGAATGATGTTGAACATCTTTTAATGTGTCTGTTGGCCATCTGTATGTCTTCTTTGGAGAAAAGTCTATTCATGCCTTCTGCCCATTTTAACTAGATTATTTTTTTAAGCGTTGAATTGTATTTGTTCCCTATATATTTTGGATGCTAACCCTTTATTGGATATGCCATTTACAAATGTCTTCTCTCATTCAGTAGGTGGCCTTGTAATTTTGTTGATTATTTCCTTCACTGTGCAGAATTTTTTTTTTTTTATGTAGTCCAAATAATTTATTTTTACTTTTGTTTTTCATACCTCAGGAGACATAGCTAGAAAGATGTTGCTATGGCTAATGTCAGAGAAATAACTGCCTGTGCTCTTTTCTAGTATTTTTATGGTTTCAGATCTTACAGTTAAGTTTTTCATCCATTTTGAATTTATTTTTGTGTATGTTGTAATAAAGTGATTCCATTTCATTCTTTTGTATGTAGCTTTCCAGTTTTCCCAGCACCATTTGTTGAAGAGACCATCTTTTTGCCATTGTACATTCTTTCCTCATTTGTCAAAGATTAATTGGCCATATAATTGTGAGCTTATTTCTGAGTTCTCTATTCTGTTCCTTTGATCTCTGTGTCTATTTTGTGCCAAGGTGTCCATTTTAAAGACATCTCTTTCAAATAAAAGTATTGCCAGACACTCCAACTAGTAAAGAGCCAGTCTGTCCCACCCATTAAGTTTTCCTTTTTAGAAAGCTGTCATTGACCTAGGTGACTGACCACTTGAGTGACCCTGCTTTTCCTTTACAACACTTTAATTCCCACTATTATGTCTTAAATTGGCCAATAAGCCCACAAAACTCTAGGCACCCCAACTTGGACCCCATTAAAGGCAGAACCATCACCTTTCTCCTTCACCTACACATCCCACAACATCACTCTGTGATTTGGATGTGCTTTGTACCCTCCAGGAAATGTAACAAATAAACACTGGTTTTTTTTTCAAAGTTCCCTAATGATTGTTGCTGAGGTGAGTCCTGCAATCATAACAGGAACCATAAGGGTGTGTCCAGACCCAACATTTCACTGCAGGAAAATGTCTATGAGGGCTGCCACAAGTAACATGGGCCCAAGTGAGTGCCTCAGGCATTCTTAGCTGACAACATCACTATCACTAGGCTGAGGCAGACACAACACAAAGTGAAAGGTAATAATGGTGTGAAGATGAGGCAATGATGAAAAATGAAGATAATCCTCACAACAGGCATTTCCTAATGAAATAAAGCCTTTGGAGGATACAGGCTGAGACTTAAATGTAAATACATGTATAAGTATTCAGATAGACAAAATAAGAGAACTAAAAGGGATATCATATATCTAAATAAATAACTTTCAATAACTAACATAATTTATGACTAATTAATCAATAAATTGACTAAATGAAAGGTTTTTGAGAATTCAGGGGTCCTGGACCACATACACATGCCATCTGTAAACTGTAAGAATTCTTATTTAATGCCAGGCCCTATGCTGATGCATTATATCCCATTCTTTCTTACATATTCAATGAGATCCTTCTGCAATTCTTCCATCTTTCTATATATCATTAATTTATAACTTAATCATGAGTAATACATATTGTAAGGAAAAAATCTTATTCAAACTTCTACTACCAGCTATTGCCTAATTTCTTTGATTCTCTTTGAAGCAAAACTCTTCGAAAAAGTTGTTTATACCCACTCACTGTCTCCAATTCTTTCTCTTCTCTTTTAAAAGGGTTCACTGCCTCCATTCAACTGAAACTGCTCTTACAAAGTTCAAAGATGACCTCCATGTTGTTAAACTCAATGGTTAATTCTGTCATCATCTTGCTTTATTCCTCATAGCATGTGACACAACTCATTAGGTCCTCTTCAGTGAGGCATTTTCTTCATTTGGCTTCCAGAACCCAAATCTCTTATTATATTGTTATATTATATCTTATTATTATATTATATATGACCTGAGCCAAAACCAAGAGTTGGAGGCTTAGCTGACTGAGCCACCCAGGTGCCCCCCACTTTAATCATTTTTTTAAGAGGTTTCCATGGGGCACATGGGTGACTTGGTCAGTTAAGCCTCCAACTCTTGGTTTTAGCTCAGGTCATGATCTCACCGTTCATGGGTTCAAGCCCCACATTAGGCTCTGCACTGGCAGGAAGGAGTGTCCTTGAGATTTTCTCTCTCCCTCATTCTCTACCCCTCCTGACTTGCTCTGTTTCTGTCTCTCTCAAAATAAATCAATAAATAAGCTTTTAAAAAAAGGAGGTTTCCCTTTTTCCGCCATTATCTTCTTGTACTCTATTAGTAGTGAACCAAGCATAGTGATTTTTTTAAAACCTAAGTCAAATTCTATTACTACTTTGGTCAATGTCCTCCAACAGCTCCCTATCTCACTAACAGGAAGAGCTGTGAAAATGGTTAACTATATCTTGACCTTATCTCCAACCACTTTCCCTTCTTTTGGATCACTTCAGTCACAAGGGCCTCATTGTTGTTGTTTGAACACTGAACATATTTCAGCCTTGGGACATTTATGATGACTCTCCCTCTGACTGGAACATACTGCTAAGGCCCTCACTTTCTTACATTCTTTGTTCAAATGATTCAATATTATTAAAGCTTCCCAGAATAACATAAAATTTCAGCCCTTACTCACTCATGGAACTTTTGATACACTTCACCTTAATCTAACTTTTGCTTTATCTATAGCACATTACTTTCTAACATATTGCATAATTTGAATTTTTATGTTTATTGTTAACTGTGTATTTGTTGTTAATTATCTATTGTTAATTGTGTGTTTGGTTGACTGTTAATACACTAGAATGTAAGCTCTTTGAACATTTGGCATATTCAAAGCTCCTAAAATAGTTCCTAGAGCATGCTGGAAAATTAATATATTTGTATTGAATAAATGAATAGTGGAATGAATGAATTTCTTGGCACTTCACTTTGAAGGTAATCAAGGGTAAAAAGCACCTTTTCATGGCATCTAACTCTTGCTTTCCTAAAATCTTTGTCTCAGTGATTTAAAATAATTTAATAAAGTCTGACCCAGAAATGGTAACCCCTAATTTAAAAGGTCTGAAAGAACCCAGAAAGCTGGAAGATTTGAGAAAATCCAGGCTATGGATTTATGACTATTAAGATCATTATAATAATATAGCTATTATAGTATTTTATTTATCATCATACTGCAAGTAAGTCAGGTTCCTAATGATGAGTGACAGGATTCTGACATAAGGCAAGATTCTGACACATCCCTGTGTGAATCTCTCTCTCTCTCTCTCTCTCTCTCACACACACACACACACACACACACACACACAGTTACTTCCCCTTGGCCTCCATCTACCTTCAGCAATTTTCCTCTATAATTCCCTCTATTTAAAACTCATTTCTGGAACCTTACTTTTTCTACTTATCATTTTTTTCCTTATGCTTAAATCATTGTTATTAGAATTCCCCTACTTATTTGCCTTATCACTGCTAAACCCAATGAATGGTTTTTTATCACCATCTAAGTATGTGTGCAGTGCTTAATTCTCTTCTTTATGCCTTCTAGATCACCTGAAACACTTTCCAGAATGAAGCAATAAGCAAACAAATAAATTCATCTGCCTATGTGACATTATTTCCAAGATATGTGATGCAAATATCAGAAACTGAAAAAATAACTTATATGCCCACATCAGTGTCTACTCTTCTGTTTCTCCTTTTCCCATTAAGGATGCCAATATCCAACCCGTCATTCAGGCCAGAAAACTTGGCACCACACCTAACTCCATATCTCTCTGTATGTCTCTTGTCCTTGTGTGCAAAGTAGTTGACAAGTGCTCACTCTTAATCTCTGCATCCATTGTTTTTTTCTCCATCTCACTGCCACATCATAGCAAGCTTTTACTCTTCACTGAATTATTGGAATGACTTCTGTCTGGATCTCTTGTCTTATTCCCACCAAATACAGGCTCTTCACTCTAGCCAGGATGATTTTTCTAATCTAAGAGGGAAGACCCTCTGTTCTTCCCCTCAGTGTATATCATAAATTTCATCTTGGGGGCAAAAGGATTGAGGGTAGCCCTAGAGCTTTCCATATAGGGAACTAACCAGTTGGTACTTTTTATTGCACAGTAGAGCATGAGTTGAGTGAAGTCTTGTACCATGCGATCCCTTGGAGTGGGATTTATTCTACTCCTTGAAGACACAGATTTCTCATCTTCCTTCTTTACACCAAAAAGCTACCATACCATGAAGCATGTTTAAATGTTCTTTTATGAAGACCCTTCTAATTACCTCAAAGTGATGTAGATTTCTGAATTTGGGGCAGAGACCATGGGTTGTGTTTTAACCATAAATCTCATAAGCAAATGCTTATGTCCCAGATCTGACAGGAGGGCTCACATAAAGAAGGTTCTATTAACTGTTAACTCCCATTTTCTCTATGCCCTTTGCCAAAGTCATCTCCCTTAAAATATTGCCTTATCAAGGATGCCAGTCCTCTCCTCCTCTATCACTTCTGGTATAATAACATTCTGGCCACCAAGACCCTTTTTGTGCCACTTAATAAGTCCAATGCCTCTTAATCACTTTTGCTTCAGCTCAGTTTATGCTGAGTCAGAAGCTGGTGGAAAGGAGAATGATTAAGAGTTTTCATTTTGTTTGTTTTGTTTTTAGTTGTCTGTTGGCTGTCTAGGGGAAGGGGAAGATTAACTCCCACTCCATGGGTGGTAGAGAAAAGGGTCCCTTTTCTGAACCAGAGCTGTTTTTTTTTTTCCTAAAAGAATCTTAACATACACAAAAGTATCAAAGCCAACCCAGCTTAGTGCTAATGGTCTTATTATGTTAAGGGAACATTCACCCCTTCTGAGCCCTTGATTATTTTCAAAGCCTCCCTACAATATTGAAAGTAATTTATGACTTGCCCAAATCAATTATATTTAGCCCCCCAGGGTTTTCAGCCACATAAAGGCACTCTAGAGGGTAGGAAATGAGGAGAATGGCAAGACAGATGTTATTTCATATCCCTCAAAAAGTAAATATGATCAGTATGTCTCTGTTTTGTTTTTTGTTTTTGTTTTTTGTATAGACTTATAATAAATACAGAGAACAAATTGGTGGTTTCCAGAAGGAAGAAGGTGGGAATGAACTGAATAGGTGAAGGAGATTAAGAGGCACAAAATTCATGTATATCAATAATTACTCCTAATGTAAATTGACTAAATCCTCCAATCAAAAGACATAGGATGTCAGAATGGATAGAACAACAAGACCCAGTTATAAAAAAAAAAAGTCACATAGATGAATACTACAGCATAGGGATATACCCAATAATATTATAACAATATTTGGTGACAGGTGGTGACTGCACTTATCTTTGTGAGCACTGAATAATGTATAAGATTGTAAAATCATTTGTACACCTGAATCTAATATTGTATGTCAATAATATTGTATACAATCTAACATTGTATATTAATTATATTTCAATAATAAAAATTAAAATAGGTATATCTGATTACACTGTTCACCTGATTAAAGTCCTTCAGAGGCCTCCTCTTGCTATTAGAATAAAGGCCACACCTATCTTTTATTGTATTCCTTCTACTTTTGTTTCTAGATTCAATATCTTCCATTCCTAGCACCTTTTCATTCTCTCTCTTACTCTCTCTTTCTCTCTCTCTGTCTCTCTCTCTCACACACACATGCACATTTGATGTTTTACCAGTAATGATATTCTCTCATTTCTTTAAAAAAAATTATGTTTTTATTTATTTTTGAGAGAGAGACAGAGAGACAGAGAGAGTACTAGTGGGGGGTGGGCAGAGAGAAAGGGAGTCACAGAATCTGAAGCAGACTCCAGGCTCTGAGCTGTCAGCACAGAGCCTGACACGGGGCTTGAACTCGTGTACTGTGAAATCATGACCTGAGCCAAAGTCAGACATGTAACCAATTGAGCCACGCAGCTGCCCCAATATTCTTTAATTTCTTTAAATGCAGAATACTTTCTCCTGGATACATTACCTTCCCCCTCCCTCTCTGTGTCTCTAGGTCTTTCTTTCTTTCAAATGTCCCATGATCCTTCCCTTCCCTGAGCATTCTTTCATGCATTCCCTCCATTTGGAATATTTGACTCTTCAGTGTTTTAAAATTTACTCAGCCTTCAAGTTTCAATTTTAGTGACACTTATACTGGAAACTTTCCCTGAGATATTTAAATTTGTTTAAATACTTTCTTATTTTCTTTTTAAAGTTTTTATTTAAATTTCAGTTAACTAACATAGAGTGTAATATTAATCTCTGGTGTAGAATGTAGTGATTCATCACTTACATACAACACCCAGTGCTCATCACAAGGGCCCGTCTTAATACACATCACCTATTTAACCCATCCCCCCACCAATATCCCTCCAGCAACCCTCAGTTTTTTCTCTATAGTTAAGAGTCTGTTTCTTTGTTTGCCTATTTTCTCCCCTGTGTTCATCTGTTTTGTTTCTTAAATTCCACATATGAGTGAAATGATATGTTATTTGTCTTTCTCTGTCTGACATATTTTGCTTAGCATAATACTCTCTGGTTCCATCCATGTTGCTGCAAATGGCAAGATTATTTTCCTTTTATGGCTGAATAATATTCCATTGTATACATATATCACGTCTTCTTTATCCATTCATCAAATATTCTTGGTTTGCAATTCCATAATCTGCTGTACTTTCACTATTATTAAACTTACATCATGCTATTATGGCTCCTCTAATGTTTACTTTCCCCCATTCTTAGTCTGAGAGCTACAAAGGATGGATTGTTCCTGCTTTGTTCACCATATATCTTATACTATTTAGGTTGTAGGTGGCCTCTCCAATCAAAAACCATCCCCCCAGCTAAGAAGCACTGCCAGTACAAAGAGATGGATCACAGCACATAAATCTGTGCTGTGCAGTTTGCTCTCCTAGAGCTCAGTTGTGATATAGGTTTTAGTTTTTTTTTTTTACTTCCAAGAACGAACAACTATGCTCCAACCTAATTATCTATTGTAGATGATGTAATCAAGTTCAATATTAGACACAGTGGCACCTATATGACCAACCCTGAAGATTTTAGGCACAGAACATAGCCAATTCTTTTAAAGAAGGTTTTAGGGAACTCAAATATGTGTCATAGACATTTGCCTCTGAACTGGACAGTGTACACACATACGGAAAGTAGAGGCTTCACTGCCTAACTCTAATGCAGTTGAACAATGGATGGTTACTGGGAGATTATTAATTTATCCAATTAATATTTATTGACAACTTGCTATGTCAGACACTCTGATAAGAGCTCAGAAATCAATAGAGAAAAGGAAACACACCACTCTTGTCATCATAAAACTTGCAGCCAAGATAGGAAGACAGGAGATTACCATGGAGCTTCAGCAACAACTATGGGGTATTCTACATGGTGAACCCATGCATATACTTCTTTCTTGAATCAGAGGGTAATTTACATGAATGTAAGTCTTTCTGAAATAACCACGGTTGAGTGGTGAGGCTTTCTTATTATGTTGCCTTCCTCCTAGGATATCCAAATAACTAACCCTCTATCCTAGAATTGCTTACAAATTTCTAGAATCTTTATCATTGTACGTAAACAAAGACGTAGAGATAAGCATTATCTCAGACTAGATATTCAAAGGCTAAAGGATTGATCTCTTCTTAGAGAGAGTTCCAGGAGGAATATGAAAGACTCAACATTGGGTCAGAGCCCTTGTTATAAAAAGGATCCATGTTGCTTTTTTGTTTTGTCTCTTAAATTCCATATATGAATAAAAGCATATGGTGTTTGTCTTTCTCTGACTGAATTATTCACTTAGAATTATACTCTCTAGCTCCATTGATGGCATTGCAAATGGCAATATTTTATTCTTTTATGGATGAATAATATATATTCTTTATCTATGCATCAATCAATGGACACACGGGCTGCTTTCATATCTTGGTTGTTTTAAATCATGCTGCTATAAATATAGATGGGTTAGATAGGTATTAAGGAGGGCACTTGTGATGAGCATTGAGTGTTGTATGTAAGAGATGTATAATTGAATTCTACTTCTTAAATTAATATTGTAATGCATGTTAACTAATTAAAATTAAAAATTTTTAAAGTAAAATAAAATGAAAATTCATGCATATGGGTGGGTACATGTAACATTTTGAATTAGTGTTCTTTTATTTTTTGGGTAAATGCCCAGTAGTGCAATTGCTGGATCATAGATATGCTGGACCATATTTTTACCTTTTTGAGGAAACTCCACACTGTTTTCCACAGTGGCAGCACCAGTTTGAATTCCCACAAACAGTTCATAAGTGTTTCTTTTTCTCCATATCCTCCCCAACACCTGTTGTTTCTTGTGTGGTTGATTTTAGCCATTCTGACAGGTGTAAGATGATATTTTGTTGTACTTTTGATTTGCATTTCCCTGATGATAAGTGATGATGAGCATCTTTTCATGTCTCTGTTGGCCATCTGTACGTCTTCATTGGAGAAATGTCCATCCATGTCTTCTGCCCATTTTTAATTGGATTTTTTTTGGGGGGGGAGGGAGAGTTGAGTTGTATCAGTTTTTTATATATTTTGGATACTGACCTTTTATTGGATATTTCATTTGAAAATATCTTCTCCCATCTAGCAGGTTTCTTTTAGTTTTGTTAATTGCTACCTTCACTGTGCAGAAGCTTTTTATTTGGATGTAGCTAAAGCAATCTCAAAAAAGAAAAGCAAAGGCATCACAGTTCCAGATTTCAAGTTACATTACAAAGCTGTAGTAATCAGAGTAGTATGGTACTGACACAAAAAAAGACACGTAGTTCAACTGAACAGAATAGAAACCTCAGAAATAAACCGACAACTTTACGGTCAACTAATTTTTAACAAAGCAGGGAAGAATATGGAATGGGAAAAAAAACACAGTCTTTTCAACAAATGGTGTTGGGAAACTGGAAAAGAACATTGCAACTGGATGACTTTCATACACCATACACAAAAATTAATTCAAAATGAATTAAAGACTGAAATATAAGGCCTGAAACCATAAAGATCATAGAAGAGAACATAAGCAGTCACTTCTTTAACATTGGCCATAGAAACTTTTCTTTCAGGATATGTTTCCTGAAGCAAGGGAATCATTTTACTTTCAGATTTTGAGTTACATTCTTTGATGTCAGAGTTTTGGTTACTCTTTCAAAGTAGGTAACTCATTTCTTTGGTCTGACTTCAGAGTTCAAATGGCATAAAGAGAGGGGAACCAAATGTGAAGCACCCATATAAATACTTCAACATATGATCAAGCCACATGTCTTTCTCTATTCAGTACATAAATTTACTTCATATATCAGGCCCTCCATTTTTATCCCTCTCACCCAAAAAAGGTAGGAAGTAGAATTACATATCACATCTATGATATTCTGAAATACTACTTGCCACTTGTCTCATAGGCAAATCATCCCTTGTCAGTGATATTCCATAATTCCTATGAATCAATGACTGTTGTGTGTTTCCTTTGTCTTTCCAAATGATAATTTTCACTATGGTTCTCCCCTCGCTTTCTCCAAATGACTACTTGGTGTTGGGAGAAAAGAGTATCCTTTTTATGTTTCGAAGTCCTTAACATGAAAAGTCACATTAGGACTTCAATATTGTTCAGAAATCCTCACTTTGAACTGGACTGAATATCTATATGAACTTCACATTGTCTCCCTTAGACAAGAAGTATGTTCAACATGTGAGAAGAAGGAATTAAATGAGTATTTGTTGAGCAAAAGAGCCACTTTGGCAGAGAAAGTGCTGCATGTTCATTGAATCCTATTTACTCTGAACTACATTTCACAGCTATCCTACATTTCACATTCATAGTTGTCATGAGTGGGGGCCATGTGACTGAATTCCAACCAGTGGCATGTAGACAGAAATGAAGTGTTCTACCACCATAGTTGTTCTATAGAAACCTGTGACATAATCATCCACACTCTTTCACTTCCTCTGACAAGTGAATGGCATAGATTCTGAGATTCAGGTGGAAAGCAAAATCATAAATGTGTAGATACTTGGCTCCTTGAATAATTGCATGAAGCAGAACTTCTTAATCTCCACTCTCCTTAATCCATACTGAACTTTTCATGATCAAGAATATATGATATTGTATATGGTATATGACTTGATACATGACATAAACATAACTGAATATAAATAAGCCACTGAGATTTGGGGATTTCTTTGTCATTGAATCTAGTGTAAATTTCTCTGAGTATCCCAGAAAGAATACATGTAGGAGGACATGGTATTTCATCTGAATCCACCCATGGTGTTAGAGAAAAGCCATCCACATAAATATCTGGGAACAAAGATTTCTAGGCAGAGGAAACAGCACATACAAGGACCAAAGTATTAGATCATGTGTTTAAGACAAAGGGGGAAATGAGTACATTTGGTTTCTAGTGAATGAAGAGGAGAGAGACAAAAAAAATGAGATTGAAGAGGTCAGTGGATTCTAAATCACACAGAACTCTGTAGCAATGATGAAGAAGTTACATTTCACTCTAATAATGATGAAACATCATTGGAAGATTTTAATCAGTGAAAATATATGTTCTTATTATGAGATATATGTTTTTAAATGATAATTGGGGCTACTCTTGGGGGAAAGAATTATAAGGCTCAAGAGGGAAAGCAGAGAGACTAATTAGGAGATAAGACAGTCTTCCAGACAGGAGATGTTAGCAACTTATACAAGACAATTGTAGTGGAAAAGGGGGAAATGATATATCCCACTGAGTCATTTAATGAATTAAGTCTAGGGAAATCATATGGATCATATATTTATGCAAAATTCTATGTAATATATGGTACAGTTAATACATTAACAAAACATATGCATACTGAAATCTGTAAAATATTCAGGACACTTTTAGTTACTCTGCAGCAAGCCTTAATTTTAGACTTTTTAAGCTTAATATAGTTCTAGTGAAACTAAAGTTCTTTCCAGTAACAGAGAATACAAAAAGCTGTTGGTTTGCCTAATGGCCACCAGATGGCCCTAATAGAATCTACTCCACGGAGAATGGAATACAGACAGAATGAAGTCAAAGCATTTTAACAGGACCAAAATATCTCACAAAACTCTTGTTCTTGTATGCTGAGATTGAAAAATCATCTTCAACAAAATAAACATATTCACAGCCTAAGAGGCTATGCTATAGGAGCCTACAAAACTGGAATTATGTAAAATCTTACTGGGATGGGTAAATACTAATTTTAGGATGAATAATAATGTGCATGTGTAAAAAATACATAATCTTATTCATGGGCTTCAGCTAGAAAGTTATATAGACCTCATTGCCTTCTTTTTCATTAGACAGCATAGCTCCTAGATACTCACATTTGACAACTGTATAGACAGTGAAGAATGTAATAAAGAAAAAAGTGTTAATCTGCTTGCTGAAGACTATATGTGTCTTAAAAATCCTTTGTAGATGTTCTTTTGCTAATTTATTAGTGGGCTATTTATTTTCTATTTATTGATTTTGTGTTCCTTGTATGTTCTGGATACAATCCCTGTATCAGACATATGATGTACAAATATATTCTCTGAGGCTGTGACTTCCCTTTTTATTCTTTCAATGGTGACTTTCATAGAGAAAATAATTATACTTTTAGTTTTTGATAAAGTTTAATTCATCAATTTTTATTGTCATGGATTATATTTTTTTATTGTATCTAAGGACCTGTCAACAAACCCAAAGGCATGTCAACTTTCTCCTTTGTTTTCTTCTAAAAATTCTTTTATTTATTTGCATTTTAATTTAGTTCCATGGTACATTTTTAGTTAGTTTTGTGTAAGGTGAGTTTCAAAGTTTACTTTTGCATAGGGACATCCAATTTTTCCACCATCATGTGATGAAAAACACTATTTTTCTCCACTGAATTGCTTTTACTTCTTTGTCAAAAACCAGTTCACTGCATTTGTAATGGTCTATTTTGGGTTTTCTATTTTGTTCCATTGATCTCTGTGTTTATACTTTCCCAATGCTATACTGCCATAATATTAGAGGGAAGGAATTCAGTCTCTAACTATAAAGTATGATATTAGAAGTATATTTTCCATATAAATCTTTTATTAGGTGAAAGAAGATCCCTTATTTTTCTAGTTTTTTGATACTGTTTATTATGAATGGGTGTTGAATTTTTTGGACCTTTTGTACTGCTTCTCAGAGAAATTCTACATCTTGTAACTCTTGCTCTAACCCCCTGTTATTATTGCTGGAGGCTTGCTAGCATGGTAGTAAAGTCAGGAGTAGTGGTGTTCTCTAAACTTTTGATTCTCAGTCATTGGACCATCCACTGTGCTTATGTCTTGAGGGTCTTCATTAGTCTCTCTGTGTTTCACCAGGGAACCAGGGATAGTTTTCCCCATCCTATACTATCTTGCTTGGCTATTATGATCCAAGACTATTTCTTTAGAGTTCTTTCCCATGTTGGCTACAGCTTGTTTCTTAGATGACAGAGGAAGGCTAGAGTGAGGCTGGGGCAAGTAAACTTTCCTTTCCTGTATTGCTCTCTGGTAAAGACTTTCCTCCAGTCTATGGAGTCTTGTAGTTTCTACCGCATTATTTCATACCTTATATCTCCCTCGAGTCATCTTCTTTCCAGATTTCAGAAAGTTTTACTTGGTTTACTCTGCAGCCTCAGTTCTCTGATAGGTTTAGTAAAACTCAGTGATTTCCTGTTTGTCTAAATTTTTCTTCATTTAAGGAAAAGAATGAGACTTCCAAGCTCTTTACATGTCAGAGCTGAAACAAATAGTTGACTTTTATGACATTTATAGGGGTTGCATAAAAGCAGAATTCACATGTATGATATTATTAGGAAGTCTTTTTATGTGCTCTCACAAAACCTTGATTTCAGACAGTGTATTTTACCTCATGAAATGAGGTAAATGATCAGGAATTCTTAACTTTATTATATGATTCTCTGTCTGAATGCAAGCTGTTTTCCCTTCATTGCTGAAGACGTTGGGTTCCCTTTATAATTTATCTCTTTGCTCCTCTAGATATCAGGAATACCTAACCAAAGATTATGGGTTTTAATATGGCAGCGGAGTAACAAATGTATTATCTCAGGGTTCAAAATGACCAGTGATGATGGACTTTACTTCTAACAAGCTTTATCTTTCTAGGCATTAGCACACAGCATTCTCTTAGAACATATAAATCTCTGGTGGGTCCTAGCTACCAAGAGCATAGGAATTCATTCCAGCCAGTACCACACTTCCTACATGCTTCCCCATCCTAGGAATGCAACTAACATGATCTGTCTCCACATGAACACCATATTAACCTTTCAGGGATTTGATAGCTAAGGCCTGGATTCATTTTGGAACCTAAGCCACATAAATACTACTCATACAAACTCCATAAAGGGATATGGCTCATCTATTTTTTCTAGAATTATTTGAGTATGTCCAACAGTTTCTCTCAACACACTAAGGCAGCCATCTCTAAAACTACTATCCACTTGAACAAGGCCTTCTCTCACTCACTTCCAGAAAAATTTCCCCTCAGTGTATCCTTTTTATGATACCAGCTGGCCCTGGTAGCCCTGGCCAGCTGCAGGAATCTGGTTCATTTACCCTCACCCCATTCATTTCCATGGATGAACTTCCTGAGGGTTTCCATTTGCAATCCATAAACATGCATATTATTTATAAACCCATAATTAGCGAATGGGATAAAGAGGCAAACTAATGTTCCCAAATTATTTTGCATATTTATGAGTATTAGTATCCCCCCCCCCCAAAAAAAAAAGACAACCACTCACACTAACTCTTGATGAGGCTGGCTATCCAAATCAAAGAAGTCCAGAATAGTAAACACAGCACGGACAGAACCACAAAAGAATAATCTCCAGAGGTAATGCTATATATGTGAAGACCACTTACAGAGAAGCCACAGTCACACTCAAGCATGTGAGCAGCCATAACACATATTATGAGAGGGAGAGTGGCACTTGGGTTCATAACACTGGTTCTAAGATTATACAAACTGGCTATGGATTCATGTCTCTAGCTGAATGACCTTCAGAAATTTACTACATCCTTAGAAGCTTCAGCTTCATTTATAAAATGGGAAGGAATAGTTGACCATTCTTCCAGGGTTTTTGAGAAAATTGAATGTGATAATCTATGAAAAATGTTTACCATATATTATCATGTAATATATATGCAATACTGCTATGTAATACATGTGCAATAAAAATTTCCTGAGAAAATGAGTTTGAGAGTCACAGAATTTTGGAATACTTGTGAATTTTTTGACATGTGTAAGCTACCAATATTTTCCTTGATTTTCTACCATCTTCAGATTTTCAAAGCCACATTTCTCTGGCAGTGGGAATCTCCCAAGCTATCTGCCTGTTATTGATCACAGAATGGCCCACAGCTACAGAAGCTCCCACTATCACATCCTGCAATAGCTAGAATGGAGAATGTGCCTTAAGGTTGGGGGTTGGACTCAGTAACTCAGTGCCAGAACTCTGAGTGTGCCCTTGAAGACCATGACAGAAAGCATGGGTACACAGCTCTACAGTAGGAAACTCAGTGGCTGTTGATATCCTCCTGTACGAAATATTATCAGTACAAGATGAAGTTGTACAAAGTTGCAATGGAGCATGTATGGTTCACTCCCAGGTTAGATGCCTTACCAAGTGGAGGTACAAAAAAAATGTTATATGTGAATGCTTACACCTGTTTTAACCACTAATCATTTGAGGCCCACAGACCATATAGAGAAACAAAAGCTGCAAGTTAATAGTGATTCAGAAATTAATAGAGGTTTATCATAATTTAAGGTTACTGATCCTCCAAAGCATCCACCTGGCATTGAAACTCTACCAAAAATAGTATTGTCAAAGAAACATGACTGATGCATGAAATCTTGAGTCTATGGCTACTTGGGGAGAACATGTAACTTGTTGCCCAAATCTTACTGTGAAATACTTGGTAACAATTCAGATGCTTGGGACTGTAGGTAAAAGAAACCCCAACTAAAAGTGGTTTTATTTATTTTTTTAAAAAATGCCCTACATGTATCTGTTGATACAGTGAGTCAACCATATCACCAAAGTCATGGATGTTTTATATATTTGAAACCTATGCTCCTTAGCATGTTGTTGATGTTTCTTTAATGATTATATGATAATTATATGATAACTAGAATAGTTCCAGGAAGAAGTCCATGCAGATATTATAGGTTCCAGAGCCAAAGCGAGCTATTTTATAATCTTTAAAAAAATCTTCTTTTATTATGGGGGAAAATATTTCTGAATACCTCCAACCAGACTTTGTCTCATGTCCCTGAATGGAGAGTGATATTTGAATTAATATGATTGGTTTAAACTAATCCTGGATTGGGGAAAAGAATCACCTTATATAAGTTCATGGTAGAATGAACATCCTAACAAAACCAAGTGTCTGCCAGCAGGGAAAAGATTGTGTCAAGGGGAGAGGGTAGAAATGACAAACAGTAGAGGCCTCTACACATTTGCTTTATAAATTTCTTACTAATGTGATATAGGAAAGAATGGAGTTTGAGTCTGACTGGTTATACCTAATTTTTTTTTTAATGGCGCCCCTATATAAAACTTACCAGAGTGTGTGTCTGGTACTTTATAAATAAAATGTGACTCTGGCTTTCCAATACCTGCATGGAATATTTTTAACCTTTGATGTACCCTATGTTAATAATCTCACTCTGTTTTAATTATGAATTAGGAAATAGGAGGTAGGATAATGTGGCTACAAAAATGGAAGTACAAGTGGATATAGTACCTGTCATTGTCTATTTTAGATAGAAATATGTGGGCACAGATTAAACTCAATGAAAAAGGTATTAGGTATATTCAGTGGAACTCAATGGAAAAGATATCAAGGTATTGGAACTTTGTTGACATGCTTTGACTTTATATTTTTATATCTGCCACCTCATGTCAGCCCATTCAACCCTGACACTCACTCTGTTACCAATCTATGAACGTCTCCTCCTTATTACCTTCACACTAGCAAATTCCTCTACTTAGAATGTTATTCTCCTAGACTTTCATGTGGCCTGGCTCCATTCTATCTTTAAATTTCTTTTATTTTCTTAAAGAAAATAAAAGAAAAGGAAAGAAAGAAAGAAAGAAGGAAAGAAAGAAAGAAAGAATCCTAAATACTAACTGCATAACTCACATAACTCTTCTCTAACCAAAATATCTATAGGGAGCCCCCGTTCCTCTTTATAATTAACCTTGGCTTAGTTTCAACACAGTACTATCACTACTGACACTTCCAAAGATGTTTATTATACATCTCTCTTCCCTGTAATGTAAGCTCTATGATAATAGGAACATTATCTGTCTCTTCACTTTTTAGTTGCAATTGCCTAGAACAGTGTACCACTAATCTCCCCTCCCTAATATTATGGTGTCAACCCATGAAGCAGAACCATATCACTCTTGAATTACAGCTCATCTGAATATAAGCTTTGCTTAATCACCACACCATTGTATTTTGTATATGTCTGTAGACTTACTGGTTAATATAGAAATAAATTAACTGAAATCTTGATATTCCTCTGACCAAATATGTCTGCAGAAACATGCTGGTGAATAATATGATTATGGTGAAGTTGCAAATGTATGCTATTAGCCTAATTATTGCAGAGAAACATCAAAAATATATGGTAGCTGCTCTTTTCGGCTTTTGGCTCAGAAGAGGTGAAGGTGTAACTGTTTTCAGTCATCCCCAAACCAGTTCAACTGAAACTATCTGCCTCCACCATGCTGCCTATGTTCAACCTCAACGAGATCAAAGTTTATAACTTAGGTGCAACAGTTGGGTAATGAGTGCCACATCTGCCCTGGCCCCAAAGATTGGTCCCACGGGTCTGTATCCAAAAAAGTTTGGTGATGACATCACCAAGGCAACCAGTGATTAGAAAGGTCTGGGTACTACAGTGAAACTGACCATTCAGAACAGACAGGCCCAGATTGAAGTGGTACCTTCTGCTTATGCCCTGATTATTAAACCCCTCCAGGAACCACCAAGAGATAGATAGAAGCAGAAAAACATTAAGCATGGTGCAAATATCACTTTTGATGAGATGTTCAATATTGCCTGATAGATATGGCACTGATATTTAGCCAGAGAACTCTCTGGAACTATTAAAGGGATTCAAGGGACTACCCAATCTATGGGCTGCAATGTTGATGGCCACCACCCTCATGACATTATAGATGACATCAATAGTGTTACAATGAAATGCCCAGCTAGTTGATAACTACAAAGGAAAATATTTCAATAAAGGATCATTTGACAACCAATATATATATGATAGTCATATATAGCCACTATCATTGTTGGTGAGAAGGCATAGAAACTGGATGTCTCATACATTGCTGGTGGAGATATAAAATTGTACAGTATTTCTGGAAAATAGTATGGTAGTTTATTTCAAAGAGTAAACATGCACTAACCATGCAACTCAGCAACTTCATCCATGAGCATTTATCCCAGATAAATGAAAATTTATGTCCATAAAAAATCCTGTCAATGAATGTTCATAGTAACTTTGTAGTAGCTCAAAACTGGAAACAACCCAAATGTCCTTCATAAATAAACATTTTATCAATATTAAAAAGGAATGAACTATTGAAACATGCAACAGTCTTGGATGGATATAATAGCATTATAGTGAGTGAAAAAATGCCAGTCTCAAAGATATAATTCAGTTTATATAACATTATCAAACTGACAAAATTATGGAGATAAAGAGCAGAGTAGTGATGACCAGGGTTTAGGGATGGTGGGAGATAAAGGGGTAGCATGAGAAATCTTGTGGTTAAGAAATAGATCTGTATGTTAATTGCAGTGATGTTTATAGAATCTATATGTTAAAATATCATTGAACTATACATACACATTTTACCAATGTAAATGTCCTTGTATTGTACTACAACTACATAAGATGTGAGCATTGGTAAAAAACAGATAAAAGGTGCATTAGCTCTGTACAATCTTTGCTACTTCCTGTAAATCTATTATTTCAAAGCAGAATGTGTTTAAGGATGTCTTGCAGAAGCCACAAAGCCATCACTCAAATTCCACAACTTTGAACCTCCAGCTAGCTAGCTCTACTTCAGGGGAAGATTATAAGCCATGACAGAGTACACTCCAGGAAATCTATTAGGTCTAGGAAATGCTTCTGTTGTTATTGCTGATTGGACAACACCAATCTCTCTGTTAACCATGGTTCTCAAGCTGAATGCACTTTGAACAGGTGACAGTATAGAAAACCAGTCTCACTAGGATATGGATTAGCAGCTTTCAGAGCAAAGGCATTTGGGCTGAGAAGGGCATCTCCTGGAGACAACCAGAATGATTTCTGCTATGCCACTAAGCAAATAGGAGGAATCCTATTACCTATTTGGTAATGAAGGAAGCTCTCCAGGGGCTTCATCTCTTAAGCAGATAGGGCAGGTATAACTTTAAAATTCTAAAAGGATTAGGGGATTGGACCAATGGGCTCCTGGTGTTATAAGTCTCTTCGTAGAATTCACAACTAAGCCCTCTGGAAGACTTGGAAGAATTAAATTGCTTGCACTCAGGAAAATGTGACTTGGACTCTAAATATGGATCCACTCTAGGCTTCATTTCCTCGAGATTTTCTCCAGAGAAGTCAGATATATTATCCTAACAGTTTATTTCCTGTGTCCACACGACTTTCTGAGTTGGGAACAAAAGTAAGCAGGAAGGGTCTGTGATCTAAATGTCAGGGGCTTCTCATCCTTGCTGACACATCTAGGTTTTCCATACAGAATTTAAGGAGTTTCTAGAACCATCCAGCAGAGGGACCCCTGACCTCATTTGTAAATCCTGATTTACCCTAGTCCACCTCTACCTGACTGCTCCTTGACCCTTAGGATGAGAAAAGTGAGCTAGGGAGGGCTGCATCTAAATCCTAGGAAAACTGGAAGCCATCAACTGCTTTACACCAAGTAAAACATTATGATCTGGGCAAACAATGTAGTAATTTGTGTGAGGGGAATTACTGAAGGTAGAGACCATGCCAGTGGCAGCTTCTAAGTTCAGGGAAACAACAATGGCCACAGGAACGGAGAGAAGGGAAAACACTGACTATACAAGATGGTAAAAGTGGCATGGCAGGATGACTGATCATATGAGGGAGATGCCCAGATTTTAGGCTTTGGCAACAGACTCAAGACTGTCAGGAATAATCCTATATTCTTTCAAATATTATGACAGTAAATAAGAAAGTAGCATGAGTTGTGGCTGTGCCTGTAACTCTGAAGGTAAATTAACAAGTGGGCTAGATGTCCAGTAGAGGCCATAAGGGCCCTTGGAAGTGCTCCATCCATCATAGCCACAGTTATTAATTCTTGTTTGCTGACATTGTTGATTTATGAATGGCTTTGACAAGCAACTGACCTTTGTCTTTATGGCTATCAGGAGGCATGGCTTAGAGTAACGTCATTCCAAAATTCAGGTAATCATTTTTAAGTAAATATCTTAATATGTCACTTTGCTTATAATCCTATACAACTGTGCACTCAATTTGGTCATATAGTTTAATGTGAAATGACTTTTATTGAGATTGGTTTATGGCTTTGTTGAGAGTCTATTAGCACCTACTTTAAACTGTTTCAACTAGAGATTGTCATGCCACTGATCCAGAGCACACAATTTTGTGTTGGAACAAACTTCACGTTGTTTCCTGAGGAAACATTTGATCTTTTCGGCAGAAAACTCAATATACCACTTTAATGCTTGTATGGTTATATGGGGAGAAGGCATGTCCATATATCCTAAGTCTTCCTTACATAAGCAGTTCTTTTTGTGAGGAACTCTTTGCCCCTCCTGCAGATTATTTCCATATGAGGAATTTGTAGGTAAGATAGTATATGTAGTTTTAAACCTCCTGAAGTTGCAGATAGCTGAATTTATTTCTGGGTAAATTATAGTAATTTATACTTTCATCAGTAGTGTATAATGAAGGTGTCAGTTTCATAACAACTTTGTGTACATTGGGTGTTCCATGGGCTTTTATTTTATTCCATGCCAATTTAATGAATGAAAACTGGAATGCTGAGCTAATATTTCTGTTTTTAGATATTAATGGAGGTGGAATACTTTTCAATGTTATTTGCCACGTGCATTTCATTTTCTTTTCTTTCTTTTTTTTTGTTATCTGATACCTTTTGCCCATTTATTTAAAAAGGTTTTATTTTTTTATCCATTTTACCATCAACAGCTTTGTACTACATTTATCTACATTTTAGAACTTTCAAATAAATGGGTTTTAAATTTGTTTTTACTGCTTCTTACCCTGTATTTTCATGTATTCCCAGAGTTTTGTTTTCTGGCTTCTTATTTTATAATGTCAGCTGTTCTTTAACTTTTCCATTGAATATTTGGTAATTATGTTATTTGTAGTTAAAAATTCATTATTCTTATAATTCATATCTCATTACCATTTAAAGCAACTCAGGTCTTAAGCCCTTGGCATTAGTTAAATAAGGTTATTTGTTTTACATCAGATATGAGATAAATGAGATGGAGGATTGTGGCTTTGCTTCACCAAGAGCAACTTACTCAAGCACCCATGAGTAAATGATTTGGAGAAAACTATAGAAAAAATAATACATGAACTAAAAACAAACAAGAAATAACTAAATCAATAGGACACTTTACCATATCATAAAATCTTCTTTTGGGCATAGTTCTCAGCTGGGGCAGTGCTGTTGCCTTCAATGGGCATTAGTTGCTGTCCTCAAAATAAGTAAAGATTGATTTGGGGCAGAAACACAGTACCACTGACCTAAGGAGTTTACAAGAAACTTCCTCTGAATTTCTGGAAAATCTAGCCACTTGGACAACTTGCCAAAGATACCCTAGAGCCAAGCAAGTCCTGTAATGGGGTCAGTCACCCTAGGAAGCTCAACTCTGTGTGTGCTGGGAAAGGACTCTCCATTTTATAAGTTCATCTCACACTATAGAGGCTCAGCTTCCTAAGTGCCAGTGGCTTGCACTTGAGGAAGAGATTTCACCTTATCCTATGATACAAGAGAAAAGAAAGCATGCTTGGGCACATATGCCAGTAAAATTATGGGCAAAGATTATGAAGCAAGTAGTAGCCAAACCCAGGTATTCAGCATATGAGGTTAAGCACTGTAGCAGGCGCTGCACTGTACCGCTGCAGGAGCAACGGACAGAACCAGTGGCACACCACTAGGTGGCAGAAGAATTCCACTATCACCATTTACCTTACATCTGGAACTTCATCTTTACCCAGAGAAGGGGCCTTTAGGATAAAATTCTTGATCCTTTTGGACAGTAAATGTAGCAGCAGTGCAGATGATTCTGGTCCACATGAAGAGTAGTAACTTCAGGAAACTCCTTTTGCATACACCACTCTGGTGTGTCCATGTGCACCTTTCCACCTTTCAGGTGGATTCACTCCCCACTTGCCTTCCCTCCCACATCAGGTTCTGTACCCAAGGATCGACTACAATGATTTAGAAACCTCAGACATTATCAGTTGACTTCTCTTGTATGTTAGGATTTATGCCCCCATCCCAATCAGGAACTTCCCCTTAGATCTCCATGTCACTAGTTATGTATCTCCTTTCCTCTCCACTGCCACCTGCAATCTGCAGGAAGATGATCTTCTTTTCCCACATAACCTTAAGGAAAAAAGTCTGCTTCAAATTACAATTTAACTAAACTGTGCCATTTAATTGATCTAATGGAGTCTTAGATACTTACCTATAAAATGGGAATGACGCCTACTTTAAAAGACTATTGTAAGGATTAAATCAGATGAGGTATACAACCTATTTCTGATTCAACCTCATTGACTTGTGAAGTTTTACTCCTGAATTAAGGAAATCTTACATTTCATCTCACAACATAAATCACTGCATTATTGTGATAAATGCAGCAGTGTCCTTGAGAAAGTTTCATCACTGTGGTTACTACTATCACCGGTAGTGCTCTTGATGTTCTGGTCTATTCAGAGAGTATGGTAAAACTGGGCTCCCACCATCTAGAGTAGAAATTAGAATAAAGACAAACACTTGCATGTTATGCTGAAAGTATATTTATATATATAGATATAGATATTTATTTTTCTGCAGACAGCTTTTACTGATGAGTCATTTTAATGTTCAAAGAACAGCCTATTTCAATACTACATAATCTGTACCAGAATGAGATGGATAGCTTCTCAATTCATTTCACAAGCCAGCACAACTCTGATACCAAAACATAACAATTATAACACAAAACAGAGAATCACAGATCTCACTTAAAAATACAGATGCCAAAATACCAAATAGAACAGTAGCCAATTGAAATCAACACCACATGAAAATGTACAAAGCTTTGGCAGATATCAAGTTGAACCAAATTGAAATCCAAACTTACACACATAGAACTGGAACATAAACACCAGAAACAAAACACCCCCCCACCTCCCACCCCACCCTGCCCCCCTGTCAGTGGCCTCTGGCCAGGGACCCAAAGGAATGAGATATCTGCGGATGGAACCACATTAGCGGGGAGGGGAACTGCTGGTGGGGTCACCAGCATTATCACCAGATCCGGGCTCATCCTCATCCAAATCTTCAGATTCACACTCTGCCAGTGCTTCAAAGTACTGGAAAGGCCAGCACCGTGGATCTCTCTTATGGAGCTTGGCCAAAAACCTCAAAACAAGCATCTTGCTGGTTTCTAGGAATGCTCGGGGGCCCCAGAGGAACTCATATTCTGCTGGCTCTGTATAGGGTATTCGCCTGTACTCTAGGTACTTCTGCCTTACAAACACTTCGGTGATGAGCTTCTTTGTATTTCCGAAGAGAGCATGTGTCTCTCGGACATCCAAGCCTAACCTGTACAGAAAATTAAAGATCATGTTCTCCCTGACACAATTGCCTTTCATAAAGATGAGACTCAGGACCACCATAAGAAGGCCTAACTTGGGCCTGTCTAAGTAGGATGCCACTGGTTCACCCTTATGGTGCCCCAGCTTGTTGATGATAATGTAAGAGTGGTTTTCAGGATCAATTTCTTTCAATTGATAACCAAAGACACACTCTAGCTTATTGTTGGCACGGTTAATGATATCCAAGCACTCATCTTTATATTCACGAATGATGAATTTCACCATCTCTGAGCGCTTGATGGGCACCTTGGCTTGGTCCTTTACCAAGAGGAACTGCACCAATGCATTTGCTCTCTCATCCAAGGGAGACAATGGCTGAGTCTCCAACCTGGGGTCATTCTGGGTGGCACCAAATCCCTGAGAGAGACTGGTGAACTCAGAGATAATCAAGGGCTGAGGGCTACCTGGCCTTTCCCAGAGACCCAGGGCCCTCGAAGTGCTTGGGCCCTCCCAGGCACTCAGAGCCCAAGTTGTGCTGGGCCCTTCCCATCCACTCAGGATCCTGGAGGTACTAGGGCCTTCCCAGCCACTCAGGCCCCGGGAGGTACTTGGGCCCTCCCAGTCACCCAGGACCTGGATAGGGTTTTCAATCTCCCAGTCATTCAAGTTCAGATTTTCCCAGGGTCTCGGTGCCTGCCAGTCACGCAGGGCCAGCATTTGGCCACTGCTGTCCTCTTCGGTATTCAGATGTTTCTTCTTCCGGGTAGCTTTGCCAGAGCGACGTGGAGGCTCAGCAGAGGTTTTCGAGGCCTCTTGAATGGTGGCCATTGCCTTGGGGGCAGCTGCCGTAGCCATCAGGATGGTAGGCACTGCCTGGGATGATTTTGAAGCATTCACGTTGGGCTGTGGAACCCATGGAACTGCAGGCAGGGCCTCCACACAGGCAAATGGATCCTGCAGAGCAAGTGGCAGTGACTTTGGGGTCTCTGAGGGGGCAGATGGGCCCTGAAAGGCATTAGAAGAGGCAGGCTGGAACCGGGAGGTAGTTGGAAAGACTCTTGAAGTGGCAGTGAAGTTCTCCGATGTGGCAGGCAAGTTTTTCCAGGCAGTCGGCAGGTGTGCTCGGGCAGCTGACACTGCCTTTGGAGCACAAAAAGTGGCAGCGAAGATCATGCGATCCTTCGAAGGGGCCCTGCGTTCCTTTGAAGAGGTCCTGCGTTCCTTCGAAGAGGTCCTGCGTTCTATTGAAGAGGCCCTGGATTCTCCCGATGGAGTCATCAGTGATTTAGCGGAGCCCATGGGAAAATTTGCTGCCGCTATGGGAGCTCCGGGCTGGCCCTGCAAGGCTGTAGGGGGGCCTTGCCAGGAGGGCTGGAGTTGCAAGGTGGGCAGCTCTGCTTGCGGGCCCGAGGGCTGGGCCTGCTGGGTGGGTAGCTGCATTTGGAGGGCCTTTTGGGAGGCCGGGACCCCCTGAAAGGGCTGCTCCATCTGAACCAGTGGTGGGCCCTGCCTCTGGGCCTCCTGGGTGGGCACAGGCTGCCAGAACTGCCCAGGAGCCTTAGGAGCCTGCCAGGCCAGAGCCTGGGCTTGCTGCACTTCCTGGAACTCCATCGACGTTGGCAGCTCGTGTGGCACTGGGGCTTGGCCTTTGGGGGCCTGCCAGATGATGGGCGGGCAGTGTGTAGCCTGTGGGGCCGACAAAGGGGCCGACAGCACAGCCTGGGGCGCCTGCGGGCCAGCGGGAGGCGCCGTGGGCACCTGTGTTGCTGGTGGGGCAGTGGGCACCTGTGGCGCCGCCCGCACCTGTGGCGCCGCCCGCACCTGCGTGGAGGGCAGCCTAGCCTGCGGGGCCTGCCGCAGCGGCGGCGGGGGCGGCAGGGCCTGCCAGAGCGGTGGTGGGCTGGCCAGGACCTGTGGGGCAGGCCGGATGGGTGGTGGCGCCTGGCGTATCAGCGGTGGTGCCTGGCGGATCTGGGGTGGAGCCTGGCGCACTGGCGGGGGACCCGGCCGGATGGGCGGTGGGCCCGGCCGGATGGGCGGTGGGCCCTGGCGCACAGGTGGTGCCTGCCAGGTAATTGTCGGAGCCTGCCAGGTGACCTGTGTGGCCTGCCAAGCCAGAGGTGTGGCTTGCCAGCCTTGTGGCGGGGCTTGCCAGCCCGGCGAGGTGGCCTGCCAGCCCGGGGGTGTGGCCAGCTGCGCCGGCGGGGCCTGTGGGCCCTGGGGAACCTGCGGAGGAGCCCTTATAACCTGAGACTGGATTTGCAGAATCAGAGGCTGAGCCTGTGGGGCCCAGGACGCCAGAGGCTGCTGTGCAGGTGGGGCTGTCGGCTGTGCCATCGGGGTTCCTGAAGCTGCAGGCTGCGTGATCGGAGCTCTCGAACCTGGAGGATGAATCATCAGGACTCCGGGACCAGGAGGCTTGGCCATCGGGGCTCCTGGAGGCGGAGGCTGGGCAATCAAGGCTGCCGGGGGCGGAGGCTGAGCCATCGGGGCTCCCGGAGCAGGAGGCTGGACCATCAGGACTCCCGGAGTCAGAGGCTGGGCCATCAGGACTCCTGGAGTCGGAGGCTGGGCCATCGGGGTCCCCGGAGGGGGAGGATGGGCCATCGGTGTCCCCGGAGGGGGAGGGTGAGCCATCGGTGTCCCCGGAGGGGGAGGATGCGCCATCGGTGTCCCCGGAGGGGGAGGATGAACCATCGGGGTCCCCGGAGGGGGAGGATGGGCCATCGGGGTCCCCGGAGGGGGAGGATGGGCCATTGGGGTTCCCGGAGGGGGAGGATGGGCCATTGGGGTCCCCGGAGGGGGAGGATGGGCCATCGGGGCTCCGGGAGCTGAAGGATGCATCATCAGGACTCCCGGAGTCGGAGGCTGGGCCATCGGGGTTCCCGGAGGGGGAGGATGGATCATCAGGACTCCGGGAGTCGGAGGCTTGCCCATCGGGCCTCCCAGAGGGGGAGCCTGGACCATCGGGCCCCCCAGGGCCGGAGGTTGGGCCATCGGAGCCACTGGGGTAGGCGGCTGGCCCTGTGGGGCCTCCCAAGCAGGCTGAGGTGCCTGCCAAGCGGCCAGTGAAGCCTGCAAATCAATCGGAGGTGGATCCCAAGGGACTGGCGGAGCCCGAGAGGAGGCGGGCGGGGCCCGCATCAGAACCGTAGGGCGGCTATAGACCGGAGGCTTGGGGGCCTCGGCCGGGGGACTCGAATCACCCAAATTCTTACTTAGCTGCGACATGTCCCTTTGCTCTGACAGCTGGTGGGCCTTTTCCTCCGACAGCTGCTGGGCCTTTTCCTCCAGAGAGAAGAGAATGCCTACGTGGCTGATCAGAGGATCCCTCCCTGCTGACTGGTGAATAGGAAGTAAGTGCCCTTAGCTCTGCAGCTTTCCGCAGTAAGGAGGAGGGGGGAAGGGGGCTCAATCCCGCCCCTTCCCCGCCCCCGACCACCACAAGTGGATAGTGCATAGGGGCGTCTACCAGAAATCCTGGCTGACACAAGATCCCTTCTCACTCTGTCCAGTCCCCAAATGCAGTCTGGTCAGACTTACCATGGATGAGTTTTCACAGAGGAGTGACAGGAACAGATCTATGTTTTAGAAATCACTGTACTGCAGTATAGAGTAGGAAGAGACCACTGGTAACATGGAAGGCATCCATGAGGGGGGAGATGGTGTGGTCTGAGCTCAGATACAGCAAAATCAGAGCCGGAGGATTAAAAAAAAAAAAAGTGCATATATGTACACGAGAGATTCAGGAGTCATAGTAGGCAGCTACTATAATTTAATAAAAAGAGATATAGAAGGCATATAAGTTTGTCCTGGGAAAAAGGGAAATTGCTGGTATAGTTAATTCTCTTAGGGACACAGTGGGAGGCACATAGGAAGAGAGATTTATGAGTATTGATTGGGACATGGGCATTTGCAGTGCGTGAGACTGCCAAGGAGAGATGCTCTGTAGACAATATTGTATGATGGCTTGGGTTTCTAAAGAAAACTTGACTGGGCATTAAGGTACTCCTTAACTGTGGGAGTGAATGTGTTTGTAGGAAAATCATTTAGAATGAAACTCCTGAGATGTGTCTTGAAGAATACAGGCATTTTTAGACACAACAGAGAAAAGTGATGGCAAAGACTACAGAAAGAAAGAAAGAAATTATGGAAATTCAGATGCTTGAGACATCAATGGAAGATAACATTTTCAGTACCAGGAAAATTTCCTGTGGAATGGCTGGCACAAGAGAATGAGGTGGGTTTCTTGGTGCTGTTCATCAGTTACAGAGCGGGAAAGAAACTGAAAAAAATGAAGGCCAAAAATGCACTAGAAAATAGCAAAATGAGTGAATAAATAGATCTAAGACTAATACATAGGGAAAACAGATGATGAATAAAATATGAAATTTTGGGGGTATCTACTCATGAGCAAAATCACTTTAAAATTAGACAGATATATACACAGATAAAGTAGAAGTCCTCAAAATTATTGGGTAACACTACACTACTTCATGTTGAAAGGAAGTGATAGTCTCACTTCTAGTTGGATAGTTTTATGGGAATACACAAAATGATAAATAGTAAGGATGTTTAGTTTAGAAGAGACTGCTTTCACCTAGGGCAAGAGTCCAGAGTGACAAAAAACATGAATGATACCACAAGGGGGCAGAAGAGAATGATGAAGGCTATACCCTACTCCTCCTGAAGTACCCTTAGCCAATGTTCCTCAAATTTGGTAATTTATGAATCCCAATCAAGACATAAACACACTCCCAAGTTTATAATTGCCTTAAATAGTGAAGGAATAATTTAAGAGGGAGGTTTCAGGGTTTTATTTTCTGGTAACTGAAAGGATGAGGGATCATTTATTATCCCCAGGAACATCTTCCTTTTCAAAGACAAGCAACTCTTTCATGGTGCCTAATATGTAATTCCCATATATACCCACAAAGCTGCTTCTACAGAATGGATGCCACCATACTTCATGGCTTCCAGGTCCTTCTTGTGCACTAATAGTCCATATAAGGCTTCTCATTTTGGTAGGGTTTAGAATCACTTTAGAGGGACCAGCTAGGCATATAACCTTGGTGTTCCCCTATCACCAATTCTGCCACATGACAGCTACTGTCTATGAAAAACTTTGGGATATTGAGTTCATGTTTCAGTCTATGACATTTATACCCTCAGAAAAGCATACTTGCTCCTCCTCTAATTAAAATGTATAAATTTCTGAGAGATTAAGTTCTTTTACTAACCAATTTTTTTTTTCAGGATTATGGCATATTTAACCTTCAGTCCACCATGCTTTGGGACATTCTACACAATAAATGGCTGCTAACAGGGTTCAGTTGTTCTCACTGATTGGTGCTCAATGAATAGCATCACCGCTCAATATCAACTCCCACTAAATTCATTACCTAAAAGGGGGCCCAGTTTATGCCTAAAGGTGATACATAAATGAAAAAAAGAGGTAACGGGAACTAAACAAACAAACAAACAAAAATTATGTCATTATAAATGGAAAGTAGTCAAGTTGTACATTAGCACCAGTATGACTCCTTGTAACATTTTTTAACTGGTAGAGAAAAGTGTGACTATAAGTATATAGTGATTCTCAAGGGGCCAGTAATGGCAGATGAAATGGGCTTATTTTTCTCTGGAAAATCTGCCTATTTTGGACCACCAGTGCTCTCAGATCCAGGCCACTTGACAGCCTAGCTACTCACAAATGATCTACTCCCAACATCAAAGACACCTGAGAAATCAAGTAACATACAACTCTTTTGTGGAGACAAACTGCTTTAATAACAGCAAAGCCCAATACTGTCCTGAGTACAGTGGGTAATTTGGACTACAAGGTTTAAATAGGTCTCCTAAAACATGCCTTCTCATTATGGGATCTTTGAGCATCCTGAAGCCCTACAACCATTCTGTGTGTATATTCTTCCACTTCTATGCCTCTGAGCCAAGTATTAGCAAAATTTCTTTTCCTAGCTTCCCCATGAGACAGTTTAAAAACCCAAGGTGAGGGGCATCTGGGTGGCACAGTTGGTCAAGCATCTGACTTTGGCTCAGGTCATGATGTCGTGGTTCATGAGTTCGAGCCCCACATCAGGCTCTCTGCTCTCAGCACAGAGCCTGCTTCAGATCCTCTGCATTCCCCTGCCTCTCTCTCTCTCTTTCTTTCCCTCAAAAATAAATAAAAACATTTTAAAAAAATCCAAGGTGCTTAGAAAGCAAAAGACAAATATATACAAAGCATTCATGGGATGTAGGTGTCTGTCTTGTAATTATATAGGACTTTCCATATTTTCATAAGTATGTCATGAAAGGATAACAGAAGTAATTGAAAAAAAAACTGGTGGAAGGAGAACTGAGAATAGACAAATAGAAGTAGGAAAATCATGAGTCATACAAAAATTAAATTTTTTTATATTTATTTATTATCTGGCTCACCGCAAGAATAGAGCCTCCATGTAGACAAGAGCTTTGTTTTGTTCACTCTTGTATACCCTGTTCATCCTGAGTGATCAGTAAAAAGTTGTTTAATAAAAGTGTAAGATTAGCACAAGAAGTACCTATATTTCACTCCTATATAGCTTTCAGACTTAGTGTATATATTTATAAGTGGGTAAAATAATCTTCTATGATTTCCAAAAAGTCCAAAATAATTTATTTATGAAATGCCTTTTATTAAGGATTCAGTAGGTGCCCAGCAGTGTGGTATGAGCAACGCTGCAGAGAAAAATCTGTCACCACATCTTATAGACACATACATAGCATCTATAGATATTAACATAGTATTTTAGTGAATAAAGTGTTACTGTTTGCATTGTTTAAAACTCATATTGGTCATAGATGCAAAGAAATGAGTAGTCATTTATACTTGAAGCATGGGGGGTGTAATTATGGAAGTAGCAATGAAAAGAAAAACAAACAAATAAATAAACAAACCCAAAGCTGTTGGAACTTAATGAGTGTTCTCCAAATAGACAGACTGAGTGCTGAAAGGGGCAGAGGAAACAGGATGTATCAGAAGTACAAGGCATGAAAGAAGAATTGCACAGAGTTCATTAAAATTGCATAACCGCTATTTATTGAAAGCTTATTATGTGGTCAAATACCATTGTAATATATTCATCACAAAATCCTCAAGTGTTTGGGCCCATTGTACACGTCAAGAAATTGAGGCTTATGATGGTAAGTAATTTGTCACAGATATGGCAATATATTGCAGAATCTGAAATTAAAGCCTGACTATTTGTTGCCAAAAGCCAACATTCTTAGCCATTACACTGTTAATTGAAAAAATAATAATAACCTGTGTAATGGCTAAGAATGTTGGCTTTTAGCAACAACTATATATTTATATACATTTAAATTTTAGATATAATTAGAATAAAAAGATGTACATATATCTAAAGTATTCTGTTTAGTAACCTTTGTCATGGAGTAATCATCTCTCAAAACAAAATAAAGAACATTTTCTTTACCAAATAAATGTCCAACGTGTCCTTTTCTAGTCAATTCCTCTATGTCCAAAGGCAACCACTTTCTGATTTCTCTCACCATATATCAGTTTTGCCTGTTCTCAAATTTCATGTAAATGGAATCAGTACAGTATATACTATTTTTGTATGGAGATTCAATTTGTTTTAAAAAGTTTTAAACAAGTTGCTGGCTGCATCAGAAGTTTGCTATTTGTTTAATGATAAATAGAATTCCCTTTTACTTATGCTGTACCTGTTAATCTATTTATTTATCAATCATCTGTCGACATTTCAGATATTTACAATTTGGGGCTAGTATGAAAAAAAGGATGCATTGAAAATTATTTTAACTATTTTCTTATTATGTTATATTTATAGAGAGATCATGAATGGGAGAGAGGGGGAGAGAGAGAGAGAGAGAGCACATGCCTTAAGGAAGCTCCACACTCAACATGGAGCCAGACATAGGGCTCAATCCCACAAACCTGGGATCATGACCTGAGTTGAAATCAAGAGTCGGACTCTCCAGGGAGCCACCCAGGCATCCCTAAAATTATTTTTTGAGAAGGAATTTTCATATTGAAATGAAATATCAGGTTGAATGATGTGTCATTAAAGATAATATAGTAGATATTATCTTTAAAAACTAATTCCAGTGTAGTTAACATACAATATAATATTAGTTTCAGGTGTACAATACAATGATTCAACAATTCCATATATCACCCAGTGCTCATTATAATTGCACTCCTTAATACCCATCACTTATTTCACCAATCCCTCCACCTATCTCCCCTATAGTAACCATCAGTTTGTTCCACATCGTTAATATGTGTGCCTATCTCTATAAGAAGTTGCAACAGTTCTCCATGGTTGAGTTAGACCATTTTACATTCTACCAGAATGTATGAGAATTCCAGGTGCTCAACAGCTTTACAAAATGTTATGTTGTTAGTCTTTTTTTTAATTTTGTTTATTCTAGTGGATGTGAAATCATGATTGTAAAATTTTACACTCCTATTTGCAATGTATGAGATTCCAGGTGCTCCACGTCCTTGCCAAAATTGACATGATTGGCCATTTTGATTCTAGGAATTCCTGTGTGGGGGGGGAAAGGTGTATCGTGGTATTTTTGTTTGTATGTTTGTTTAAAAATAGGTTATTGTTTTATTTATTTGTTTTATTATTTTCTTAACGTTTAATTTATTTTTGACAGAAGGCAAGAGGGAAGGGGCAGAGAAAGAGGTACAGAGAATCTGAAGTGGGCACTGTGCTGACGGAAATGAGCCCAATGTGGGGCTTGAACTCATGAACTGTGAGATCATGACCTGAGCTGAAGTTGGATGTTCAACCGACTGAGCCACCCAGGTGCCCCAATAAGCTATTTTTAGAGCAGTTGTAGGTTTACAAAAAAAAAAAAATTGAAGGGAAGAATTGAGAGTTCCTATATATCTCATGCTCCTCTCACACATATACCCACAACTTTCCCGGCTATCAATATCTTTGCATCTGAGTGTTATATTTGTTACAATCCATGAACCTACATTGACACATCAATATCATCTAAAGTCTATAGTTTAAGTTTCTCTCTTGGAGTTGTACAATCTGTGGGGTTTGATATATATATGGCATTAATCCACCATTATAACATAATCACAGAATAATTTCACTACCCTAAAAATCCTCTTGTGGTGCCTATTCACCCTCCTTGCTCCAAATGCCTGGCAAACACTGATTTTTTTTTAATGTCACCATAATTTTGCTTTTTCCAGAATGTCACTTACTTTACAGTATGTAAACTTTTCTGATTGACTTCTTTCATTTACTAATATGCATTTAAGATTTCTCCATGTCTTTTAATGGCTTACTAGCTTATTTCATTGTTAGTTTTGAGTAATATTCCATTCTCCAGATGTATGACAGTTTATCTATTCACGTATCTATCTTGGTTTCTTCCAAGACTTGGAAAATATGGAAAAAGCTATTAAAAACATCCATGTGTACATTACTCATTTTTATTGTGGTATAATATGCCACTTTATAGATTTTCCATGGTTTGTTTATCACCTATAATAGGACATCTTGTTAACTTCCAAGTTTGGGAAACTATGAATAAAGTTTTTATAAACATTTGTGTGAAGAATTTGTGTAGACATACGTTTTCAACTCATTTGGGTAAATACCAAGGAGTACATTTGTTGAATTGTATAAGAGTACATGTAGTTTCATAAGAAACTGCCAAACCGACTTCCAAAGTGGCTGCACTTGGAGGCCATTTGTATATATTCTTTGTGTATTTCACTCTTTTTCTCATTTCTTAAATTGGCTTCTCTCTTTATTGTGGATTTTGACAGAATTTACATTATTTGGGTTTTCTATTTCCTCATTTGCCAGTTTGAGTGAATTCTGTTTTTAAGAATTTTTTAATTTCATTTGAGTTGTCAAGTTTTAAAGTTAAAATTGTCATTCTTTGTTAATAATATGTTAATTGTAAAAAAAAGTTTAGACTTAACAGTTTCTTTTTACTAAATGGAGAATAATAAAATATCCTTTTATTATTATCTCAGTATCTGTATAATATGCAGTATTGTCTTTCTTTCATTCCTGATTATGAGTGATTTGATTTTTTTTCTCTTTTATATTATTTTGTTCTTTTATTAGTTTTTCTAGGGGTTGCCAGTTGTCTTATTCTTTTCAAAGAATAAATGATTGACTTGTGTAATTTTCTCTATTGTTGTTCTGTTTTCTATTTCAGTGATTTCAGTTCTTATTTCTATTCTGTTTATTCTTCTTGTTTTAATTTTGATTTTTTTATTTTACATTATTAGTGTGGAAGCTTAGGTAATTTATATTAAATATTTCCTGTTTTGTAAACTAGTCATTAAAGCTTTACATTTCTCTTTCCATCTTATTGTAGAAGCATTTTACAAATTTTAGAATGTTATGTTTTTATTATTATTACTTTGAAATATCTTATAATTTTCCTTAGGATTTCTTTTTTGATTTATGGGTTATTTGGAAGTATGTCATTAATTTTCAAATATTTGAATATTTTATATATATTTTCATAATGCTAATTACTAATTTAATTCCAATGTAATCAAGAATATGTGCAATATGATTTTAGTTATTTTAAATATATTAAGATTTTAATGTAATGCCAGTAAAGGGTCTATTTTGAAAAAAAAACTCTGTATATACTTGAAAAAAATGTATTCTGCTATTCTTAGGTATAGTTCTATAAGTGTCTCCAAGGTCAGTTTGAGCATGTGTTCACATATTTTGTACCTAACTTTTAAAAATCTGGTTATTCTATCAACTACTCAAGCACGTTCGAATTTTTTAATATGGTCATAGATTTGTCTATTTCTCCCCTTAGTTACGCAATTTAATATAATATGCTATAAAACCTAGGTCACACACATTATGTGTGTGATTATGTCCTTTTGTTTTTGTTTTTTCCTTCAACTTTTTATTTAAATTCCAGTTAGCTAACATACAGTGTAATATTAGTTTCAGGTGTAGAATCTAGTGATTCATCACTTACATACAACACCCAGTGCTCATCACAACAGGTGCCCTCCTTAATGCCCATCACCTATTAACCCATCCCCTGACTCACCTCCCCTCCAGCAACCCTCGGTTTGTTCTCTATAGTTAAGAAGCTGTTTCCTGATTTGCCTCTCTTTTTTTTCCCCTCTATGTTAATCTGTTTTATCTATTAAATTCCACATATGAGTGAAATCATATAGTATTTGTCTTTCTGGCTGACTTATTTTGCTTAGCTTAATACATTTTAGCTCCATCCATGTCATTGCAAATGGCAAGATTTCATTCTTTTTTATGGATAAGTTATATATATATATATATATATATATATATATATGCACACACACACACACACACATATATATATGTATATATATATGTAACTGTGTGCATTTCCCTGGTTATTAGTGATGTTGAGCACTTTTTCATGTACTTGCTGGTCATTTGTATGTCTTCTTTGGAAGAATGTCCATTCACTAACTCTGCCTATTTTATTTTATTTATTTATTTAAAAAAAAATTTTTTTTCAATATATGAAATTTATTGTCAAATTGGTTTCCATACAACACCCAGTGCTCATCCCAAAAGGTGCCCTCCTCAATACCCATCACCCACCCTCTCCTCCCTCCCACCCCCCATCAACCCTCAGTTTGTTCTCAGTTTTTAACACTCTCTTATGCTTTGCCTCTCTCCCACTCTAACCTCTTTTTTTTTTCTTCCCCTCCCCCATGGGTTTCTGTTAAGTTCCTCAAAATCCACATAAGAGTGAAACCATATGGTATCTGTCTTTCTCTGTATGGCTTATTTCACTTAGCATCACACTCTCCAGTTGCATCCACGTTGCTACAAAAGGCCATATTTCATTCTTTCTCATTGCCACGTAGTATTCCATTGTGTATATAAACCACAATTGCTTTATCCATTCATCAGTTGATGGACATTTAGGCTCTTTCCACAATTTGGCTATTGTTGAGAGTGCTGCTATAAACATTGGGGTACAAGTGCCCCTATGCGTCAGTACTCCTGTATCCCTTGGGTAAATTCCTAGCAGTGCTATTGCTGGGTCATAGGGTAGGTCTATTTTTAATTTTCTGAGGAACCTCCACACTGCTTTCCAGAGCGGCTGCACCAATTTGCATTCCCACCAACAGTGCAAGAGGGTTCCCGTTTCTCCACATCCTCGCCAGCATCTATAGTCTCCTGATTTGTTCATTTTGGCCACTCTGACTGGCGTAAGGTGATACCTGAGTGTGGTTTTGATTTGTATTTCCCTGATAAGGAGCGACGCTGAACATCTTTTCATGTGCCTGTTGGCCATCCGGATGTCTTCTTTAGAGAAGTGTCTATTCATGTTTTCTGCCCATTTCTTCACGGGGTTATTTGTTTTTTGGGTGTGGAGTTTGGTGAGCTCTTTATAGATTTTGGATACTAGAACTCTGCCTATTTTAAAAATTAAAATAATTATAATTTTTTCTAGTAAGTTGTATGAGTTTTTTAAATATAGTTTTCAGATATTAACCCCTTATTATATATATAACTTGAAAATATTTTCTCCCTCCCATAGGTTGCCTTTTCATTTGCTGGTTGTTTCTTTTGCTTTTTAGTTTGACGTAGTCCTACTTATTTACTTTTGATTTTGTTGCCTTTGCTTTTGCTATCAAAACCAACCAAACAACTTTGCCAAGACCAATGTCAAGGAGATTTTTCCATGTTTTCTTCTAGGAATTTTATGGTTTCAGGTTTTATTTTTATTTATTTTTAATTTTTTAAATATTTATTTTTGAGAGCAAGACAGAGAAGGGAGGGACAGAGAGAGAGAGGGACACACAGAATCTGAAGCAGTCTCCACACTCTGAGCTGTCAGCACAGAGCCTTATGTGGGGCTTGAACTTGTGAGAGATCATGACCTGAGACGAAGTCGAATGCTTAACCTAATGAGCCACCCAGGTAACCCAGGTTTCAGGTTTTAAATGTTCAAGACTTTAATGCGTTTTGAGTTTATTTTATATATGATATAAGATAGTGGTCCAGCTTAACTTTTTTTTTTGCATATGGCTGTCCAGTTTTCCCAACACCATTTATTGAAGAGACTATTATTGGCTCTCAGTTTCATTGTTGAGGTGTATTTTTGCTAGATATGGAATTATAGACAGACAATTTTATTTTTTCCTTTCAACACTTAAAGATGTTATCACATTATCTTTTGGCAATAAGACATCATTCTTAGTGTTCTTTTCCTGTATGTAATGTTCTTTTCCACTCAACTACATTTAATAATTTGTCTTTATCTATGGTTTCCATCAATTTGATGATAGGCTTACTGTGGATTTATTTTGCTTATCTTAATTGGGGTTCACTGAGCTTATTGTATTTGTAGGTTAATACATATCACCATTTTAACAAAATTCTCAGCCATTAACTCTTCAAATAATTCTGTCTCACTCTCTCTCTTCTAAACCCCCTCTTCTTTTTATTCCATCTCCTTTAAACCCAATTGACAGCTTTTTTTATTCACTGAGGATTTTTCTTTACTCATTAGCTCTGCTTCTACATCTTCAAGCCTCAGGAGGTCTTTCTTATTCTTAATTTACCAGGCCACTGTAATGTACTCAATGAAGATTTATGTGGACTTTGGGAGAAATTGCTAGCAGTTTTCTTTCGCTGCTTAAGCCTCCTGCAGACTGCTGTCTTGCACTCAGGGAAGGATCGGTTCATCTTGAGGGGATAAGCTTTAGCTCTCCTGTCTTCCATCAGCTTCCTCCTCCTCACTATCTTGCACTCAGGGAATGATTCATGCATTTGTTTCATCTCCCCTGCCTTGCTCTCAGCCATTGGTGTGCTACTCACATGTAGCCAGTGAGAGACTTGAAGGAAATATTTGGCAAGTCGATTTGGACTTCTTTTAGACTCTTGAGAATTTGATTTTGTCATACCAGACAAAGTGTAGTCAATAAAAGTTTGTTAGTAGTTTGGTGGCTTCTCTTTATAGCCATCCATGAGTACTATGCTTCTATTTTTGCATCACCCCCAGAGACTAAACCAACAACAGGGCTCTGATCCTAGGAAATTCTTGCCATTTCTGAAATGTAATTCATACAGGTTTGTCTGTATTTTTACCTTGCTAATGTGTTTTATAATTTAGCCATATTGCTCTCATGACTTAGGTGAAAATGTTTGCTTCCAGCACAGAAGTGGAAGTCCTTTCCAAATCTTATAGCCAAAGAATCTCCACAAGCATACAATATTTCTCATTGCATGATAATCCTGAAGATACTACTGTAATGGCCCTTCTTAAATATGAAATTGTTTGAAATTTCTTGATTTTATTTAAAATTTTATTCATAATGTATATTCATCATCAAAATATGACATGATCTTAGAATAAAGGTTCCAGTGACTTGATGAAGAGTCATTAAGTTTCCATATCTGTTTTAATTTCAAATTGCAGTTTGAATAACTTTACCACACTTTGCCATTAGCCTAGGAATTACATATTTGTGCCCTAAGTTGTGAAGCACTTAGCATGGTTTGGAACAGGAAGTTCTGATAAATAGCACTGCCATTACTGCCAATACTAAGTGTATTCAGGGCTTGCATCTATGATGCTGAGAGGGAGAGGTGGAAAATGCACTAAGATGAGCGGAAGGAAAACTGTTTTCTCACTAGAGATGGGTGTGATGGTGGGACAATTGTATTTATAATTAATAAAAAGCAAAATAAAAGCAGAAATGCTGGTTCTAGGCATCTATCTTGAACAGTGTAGGGACTAAGCATTGAAAGAACTCCTGAATGACAATCTAGATTTCTTCATGAATTAGGAGGACAGAGTGGGCTTGAGGAGAGTGAGTATTAATTGGGGAGGGGAGAGGGAGTTGTCTATAAGCAAGCAGATACATTTACTGACAGGGGACTGTGAATGTGCAGTAGCTTCAGTCTCAGGTGGGCATATAAAGAAAGGAGATGTCTGATTCACTGGGGCTTGAGTATTTGTCATACAGAAGAGATAGACAATCAAGTGGAGTGCCAAGGAAGAATGGTGTAGGAGAAATACTTGTCACTTAATCCTCTAGTTCTTTCTCACACCTAACCTTCTTTCTTTGCTCTCATTACTTCTCAGGCACTTGTAAAATATATATGACCCCTAAGGCCTCTTCTTCACAATCTACTCTACATTGTATTACCAAGTGTATCTTTCAGTTTAGGCTTAACTTTGTGTTGAAAATTCCTTTGTGGCTACTCTTCCCCATGTTCTTTGATCCTTTCAAGAGATGCTCCTGAAAACTAAATTCCCATTCAAGGAGTTTCTAGAGAAGCATCCATCAGATGGGAAGGGAGAAATGGAATCAGTCACAAGGTGGCAGAAGAGTTCAGCCACACCCTTTACTGTCTTAAGAGGCCTCAATTTCTTCTTGAACTTGTGGGAGGGTTTGGAATTGAGTTTTCATTTGATCTGCTGTGATTTCTGAAAATGGGGAATCAAGATTGACACCAGCTTCACTGAGCTCTCTCAGGCCAAACTCAGGTAAAGCCCCAGAAGAGGTGTCTGTAGAGACACATCTTCCAAATACACCTAAGGGAATCCAACCAATGAAAGGTGGAAATGAATGGACATAACACTATTACCTACACATTGGCTTCTGGATTGGGAAATACTACATTTTTTAAAAACAAACAACAAACAAAAACAGAGAAATGTAAGGTAGTGGTTGTGTAAAACAAATTTCTCAGTGAGCCATGTAATCTGGGCAGTAGGACATGATCCTGGCCAGATCTCTATCTACCACATTTCATCTTCCTTGCCCAATTCCATACAGGTAGACCTCCTTGTAGACCTTGGATTGAGCCCCAACACCTGGGCAATTACAGGTGTAATGCCCTCTGCTAAGAATGTTCTAATTTTTCAATAAATCCCTATGGCTCAATCTCTCACTTCTTTCAGATCTCTACCCAAGTGTCATGTCTTCAGAGATGTCTTCCCTAACAATTCCCTCTTGATCTTAGTCTCTTATTTACTTTAAGCCTTGTCACCTAAAATTTTCTTATGCAGTTTTATTTGTGTTGTCTGTCTCCCCAGCATTAGATTACATGACCCACGAAGGCAGGAGGTTTGTTGGTTTCTTTCACCACTATAACCCACGTTTACAGAACAAATATTGGAACATCATACATGTTTATTCAATATTTTATTTATTGTCAAATCAAAAAATTAATGAAAGAACACATACGAAAAAGAGAGTACATTAAAATGCTAGTGGCATTTTCCCCTGTGTAATTGTATTCCTTTTACCACTTAGAATTGTTTTTACACATTTTTCTACATTTTATACAGATTCTAGGGACAGACCACCTCAGGTGAAAATCCCATTAAGATTATTAATTAGTTCTGTGATCAAAAGTATTAGTTAATATCTATGTGTATCAATTTCCTCATCTGTTAATATTGGTAAAAATACATACTGTCAGCTCATTGTCAGAATTACATATTAAGTGAATTATAAGTATTAGCCATTGTTCTTAACATCATCATTAACATTTTAGGTCATGCAGAATTCTATAATTTTACAGCCATATATATGTGTGTGTGTGTATATATATATATATAATTCTAATATATATACATAGTACACATAATGCATATTTATGGCATTCATATATATATGGCATTATTTATATATATATATATACATATATATATATATATAATATGGCATTCTATAATTTTACCATCATATTTGAGAGAGAGAGAGAGCATGAGATGGGGAGAAAGGGGGAAAGAGAGAGAGAGAGAGAGAGAGAGAGAATCTTAAGCAGGCTCCACAACATGGGGCATGATCCCATGACCCTGGGATCATGAACTGAGATGAAATCAGGAGTAGGATGAGCCACCCAGGTGCGTGAATTTTACAGCCTTCTAAAAGTGCTATCCTTTATCCTTTTATCTTTCCAATCTGCCGTTTGTAAAATGTTGGTTTTAGTTTTCTCACATTACCAGGCACACTGGGTAGTCAGAAAGACAGATACTACACTTTTCTTTAAAAGTAGTTCTAAATAATATGATTTTTGTCTTTCTCTGACTGTCTAATTTCACTTAGCATAATACCCTCCAGTTCCATCCATGTAGTTGCAAATGGAAAGATTTCATTCTTTTTGATTGCTGAGTAATACTCCATTGTGCGTGTGTGTGTGCGTGCGTGCGTGTGTGTGTGTGTGTATACATACATATACCACATTTTCTTTATCCATTTATCCATTGATGGACATTTGACTTCACTCATATGAGGACTTTAAGAGACAAAACAGATGAACATAAGGGAAGGGAAAGAAAAATAATATAAAAAACAGGGAGGGGGACAAAACAGAAGTGACTCATAAATATGGAGAACAAACTGAGGGTTGCTGGAGGGGTTGTGGGAGGGGAGGATGTACTAAATGGGTAAGGGGCACTAAGGAATCTACTCCTGAAATCATTGTTGTACTATATGCTAACTAATTTGGATGTAAAGTTTAAAAAAAAACTGTAAAAAAATAGTTCTAAATCACTACAGCTTTGTAATATAACTTGAAGTCCAGAATTGTGATGCCTCCAGCATTTCTGGTCTCTTCAAGATTGCTTTGGATATTCTTTTGTGGTTCCATACAAATTTTAGGATTGTTTGATCTCTCTGAAAAATTCAGTTGATACATTGATAAGGATTGCATTAAATCTGTAGATTGTTTTGAGCAATATAGATATTTTAATATTTTTTTTCCAATCCATGAGCATGGAATGTCTTTCTATTTCTTTGTGTTCTCTTCAATTTCAAAATGTATTAAAGGCCTAAATGTGACACATGAAACCATTAAAATCCTAGAGGACAACAAAGACAGTAAACTCTTTGACATCAACCATAGCAACTTCTTTTTAGATATGTCTCCTGAGGCAAGGAAAGCAAAAGCAAAAAATAAACAATTGGGGCTTAATTAAAGTAAAAACTTCTGCACAGCAAATGAAACATTTTGAAAAACTAAAAGGCAATTTATGGAATGGGAAAAGATGTTTGCAAATGATATATCTGATCAAGGGTTAGTACCCAAAGTATATAAAGAACTTCTAAAACTCAACATTTTATTTCTTTATTTTTTAATGTTTATTTATTTTTTGAGAGAGAGAAAAAGAGCATGAGTGGGGGAGGGAGAAAGATGGAGAGAGAGACACAGAATGTGAAACAGGCTCCAGGCTCTGCACTGTCATCGAAGAACCCAACATGGGGCTCAAACTCAGGAACCAAGAATGGTTAGATCATGACCTGAGCTGAAGTCAGATGCTCAACCAACTGAACCACCCAAGCTCCCCTAAAACTCAACAGTTTAAAAAGTAACAATCAATTAAACAAAGATCAGAGGACATGAATAGACTTTTTTTTACAAAGACATCCAGATGGCCAATAGACACATTAAAAGACATTCAATATCACTTATAATCAGAGGAATGCAAATTAAAACCACAATAAGATATCACTTCACACTTGTGAGAATGGCTAAAATCAACAACACAAGAAACAATAGATTTGTTGAGGATATGAAGAAAGGGGAACCCTCCTACAGTGTTGGTGAGAATGCAAACTGGTGCAGTAACTCTGGAAAACAGTATGAAGATTCTGCAAAAAGTTAAAAATAGAACTATCTTATAATCCGTCAATTGCACTACTAGGTATTTACCCAAAGAATACAAAAATACTAATTCAAAGTGATGCATGCACTCTAATGTTTATAGTAGCATTATCTAAAGTAGCCAAAGTATGCATATGTGTCGGTATGTGTGTGTGTATGTATATATACTCCTCAGCCATAGAAAAGAGTGAAATCTTGCCATTTGCAATGACATGAATGGAACTAGAGAGTATTATGCTAAGTGAAATAACTAAGTCAAAAAAGACAAATACCATATGATTTCACTCATATGTGGAATTTAAGAAACAAAGCAAAGAAGCACAGAGAAAAAAGAGAGAGGGGCAAACCAAGAAACAGACTCCTAACTATAGAAAACAAACTGTTGGTTACAGAGGGGAGGTAGGTAGGGGGATAGTTTAAACAGGTGATGTGGATTCAGGAGCTCACTTGTTATGAGCACCAGGTGTTGTTTGAAAGTATTGAAACTAAATTACACACATGAAGCTAATATTGCACTGAATGTTAACTCACTGAAATTTAAATAAAAACTTAAAAAAGAAAAAAAATTAAAAATATTTTTAGAAGTCCTATTTCTAGTAGTGCTATTTTTATTTATTTTCTATTTTTTATTTCAAAATAATTTTATACCCTTATAGAAGTTGCAAATATAGTACAAAGATTTCCAATGTATCTGTTATCCATCTTCCCCCAGTAATACCAATTTATATAACCAAAGTACAATGAACAAAACTAGGAAATTGACATTTGTACAATACTATTAAATAAACCATAAGCCTTATTGGATTTCACTGATTTTGAAATGCATTATTTTTTAGGGTGTGTATAGATCTGTGAAATTTATTATAGGCACAGATTTGTGTAATCATCAATATAGTCAGGATACAGAACTGGCCAACACCACCAGGAAATTTTCTCATACTACCCCTTCATAGTCACACTTTCCCACTAACCTTTGTGAATACTTATTTGTTCTCCATTGCTATAATTTTGCCACTTCTAGAATGTTATAAAGCTGGAATAATATAGTATGTAAACTTTCATTTTTTTATGCTTAGTATGATGCCCTTAAGATTCATCCAAGTTACTATCTATAACAATATATAGTTCTCTTTTATTTCTGAGTAATATATTACCATCTATCCATTTACTGGTTGAAGGACATGTGGGTGGTTTCCAGCTATTGCAAAATAAAGCTGCTATAAACATTAGTGTACCCGGTTTTTTTACTCTATACGTACATAGAATAAACTCCTGGGAGTGAAAAAATCAGGTCTTATGTTACCTCTATGTTTAAAGTTATACAAAACTGCCAGACCATGTGGAGTGGTTATACAAACTTACAAAATGTTTGAAAGTTCCAGTTGCTCCACCACACTCTTTTGGATATTGACAGTACAGTTTTCTTTCAGCCATTCTAATATGTGTGTAGTGGTATCTCATTGTAACTATAATTCACATTTTCCTAATGATTAATGGTATTGACAATATTTCCCTGTGCTAATTTGCATCCATGTATCCAGGTTGGTTAAGTGTCTGTTCCAAGCTTTGACTATGATCTAACTGGGTGGTTTGTTTTCATAATGTTGAATTTAGAAAGTTCTTTAATTGTTTTTGTATACCTGAAACTAATATTAAGCTGTATGTTAACTAGCTGGAATTTAAATAAAAACTTAAAAAAATAGAAAGCTCTTTATTCTGAATACAAATTCTATTTTTGGATATATGTTCACAAAGACTTTACTCCAGTCTGTTGCTTGTTTGTTTGTTTGTTTGTTTGTTTTCATTGTCTTAATGGTAACTTTTGAAGAACAATATTTTTTAATTTTGATGATGTCCAGGTTATCCATTTTTCTCTTGTGGATTATGCCTTTGGTGTCTTCATTTAACACTAGACCATGAAGTCCCCCCTCCCATGTTCCTCCCCTCTCAAGTTTTAGAGATTTACATATTACATAGAGTTCTATAATTCATTTTGAGCTAATTTTTGTATGAAATGTGAGATTTATGTTGAAGCTCTTGGGGTTTTGTTTTTTTTTTTCCATATAAATGGCTAAATGCCCCAATATCATTTGTTGAAAAGAATATCCTTCCACTGAATTGCTCTTGTACCTTTGTCAGAAACCAGTTGGATATACTTGTGGTGAGCCTATTTTTTAGTTCTTTATTATGCTCCAATGATCTTGTGTCTATCCCCTTGCCAAATACTACACTGGTTGCTGATTTGTATAGTCAGTCTTTTTTTTTTAATGTTTACATATTTTTGAGAGAGAGAGAGAGAGAGAAAAAGAGAGAGAGAGAGAGAGAGAGAGAGAGAATGAGCGGAGGAGGGTCAGAGAGAGAGGGAGACACAGAATTCAAAGCAGGCTCCAAGCTCTGAGCTGTCAGCACAGAGCCTGACTTGGGGCTCGAACCCACAAACTGGAGATCATAACTTGAGTTGAAGTCAGATGCTTAACCGACTCTATCACCCAGGTGCCCCTGTACTAAGTCTTAATACTGAGTAATTTCTTCAACTGTATTCATCCTTTACAAAATCAGTTTAGCTATTCTAGTTCCATTGTTTCTCAATATAAGTTTTATGATCAAGCTTGTCTATACCTAAGAGGGCCAAACTTTTATAAAGTCAACCCTTTTAGGGTTTAGGACAGAATCATACCAGGCAAAATAAGTCATACAGCATAGTATTACAATATATAATAAATAATTATACACATGTTATTATTTTAATATAACATGAAAAACAGGAGTTTTCTCGAATACATATTTTTTTAATTTCAGTTTTATGTTACATAAATTATATTAAAAATAGGACTAGTTAACAGTGGCAATTAATAGTAATTGATAGTTGAATTAGTAAGTAATACGTGTGAGGAAATATAACAATATTTTGAATTCTGTCCTCTGATACATCAATTTATTTTAACTCTTGATTGTATACTTAAATACTATAGGCTGTATTTTAGTTATTATTAAGATCTATAAGTATAAGAATTTCAGGATAGCATAAATTCAAAATGATGTAAGGTATTAAAATATTTAATTTGAAAATAACAATACTGTAATTATTTCTGTTCCATAAACATAGGATAAATATTTTCTATTTCTGTTTCCTTTTACAATAATATTTCCCTACAACACTGTAGCATTCATAATATACTTTATTTCTTTTATGCAGTGATAAAAATGAGTAGAGTCAAACATATATGTCACTTTGACTTGAAGCACTGCTTCTACTGAGTTCCACATCACACTAATTTCTTGTGTAAGTCCAATGTGATGACATCAAGTTAAATGTTTCCTCAGCAAAAGCTTTTGTGCAAAGAATACTTACAATTTTACTTATCATCAACAGTAGAGTTTTAGATTTGCAGGAATTAGCTTCTGGCTTTCAAAAAATATTCACTCTCAAAAAATGTCAAAAAAGTACAATGTACTTTGAATCTATAGCTTTGCTTTCATAGGCTCACTGTTTGTCAATCAGATCCTTTGTGTCTATAAATTCTTCATGCAGACTATCAGCATCTAAAATGTTCATGATTTTTAAACACTCTGAAGTACACTGGATATTACCATAAGTTAACCCTCTTTCTCAGAGAAATTTTTTTCAAGACACAAGAGATAATTTGAATTTGTCAAATCAAATTTCATTTTATTTTATTATGTTTTTGTTACAAGTTTTTTTTTATTTATTCCAGTTAGTTGACATGTAGTATAATATGAGTTTCAGGACTAGAATGTAGTAATTCATCACTTAGAACACACAGTCCTCATCACAACAAGTGCTGCCTTAATATCCATCACCCATTTAATCCATCCCGCCAACTAATTCCCTCCAAGAATCCTGCTTGCTCTCTACAGTTAAGAGTTTATTTTATGGTTTATCTCTCTCTCTTCCTCTCTTTTTTGTTTCCCTTCTCCTATGCTCATTTGTTTTGTTTCTTAATCCACACATGAGTGAAATCATATGGTATTTGTCTTTCTCTGAGTTATTTCACTTAGCATAATATATTCTCTAGCCCCATCCACATCATGGCTGAGTAATATATGTATATATTACATATTACACATATATATGTATATATTACATATTATATTACATATGTATATATTACATCAGTAATATTCCATTGTGTACATATCTTTATATATATCACATGTTTATCCACTCATCAGTCAATGGACATTTGGGCTCTTTCCATCATTTAGCTAGTTTTGATAATGCTGCTATAAACATTTGGGATGCATGTATCCCTTCAAATAGGTATTTTTGTATCCTTTGGGTAAATACTTAGTAGTGCAATTGCTGGGTCATAAGGTAGTTCTATTTTTCACTTTGGTGGAACCCCTGTACTGTTCTCCAGAGTGACTGCACAAGTTTCCATTACAACGAACAGTGTAAGAGCTCCCCCTTTCTCCACATAATCATCAACATCTGTTATTTTCTGTGTTGTTAATTTTAGCCATTCTGACAGGTGTGAGGTGGTATCTCATTGTGGTTTGATATGTATTTCCCTGATAACGAGTGATGCTGAGCATCTTTTCATGTGTCTGTTAGCCATCTGTATGTCTTCTTGGGAAAATGTCTGCTCATGTCTTCTGCCCATTTCTTAAGTTAATTATTGTTTTGTTTTGTTTTGTTTTGTCTTGGTGTTGAGTTTGATAAGTTCTTTACACATTTTGGATACTAACCCTGTATCAGATATGTTATTTACAAATATCGTCTCCCATTCCAGGGGTTGACTTTTAATATTGTTGATTGTTTCCTTCACTGTGCAGAATTTTTTTTTAACTTGATGAAGTCCCAATAGTTCATTTTTGCTTTTGTTTCCCTTGAAATCAAATTTTAATACTAAATAATTTACAATTAAAAAATAAACTGAGGGGTGCTTGGGTGGTTCAGTCAGTTGAGCCTCCAACTACAGCTCAGGTCATGATCTCACAGTTTGTGAATTCAAGCCCCATGTTGGGTTCTGTGCTGACAGCTCAATGCCTTGAGCCTGCTTCAGATTCTGTGTCTCCCTCCGCCCCTCCCCCACTCATGCTCTCTCTCCCTCTCTCATTCTCTCTGTCTTAAAAATAATAAACATTAAAAATGTTTAAAAATAAATTTATAAAGTCCTGTTTAACTTGGTTTTCCTTTCTTTTTTGGTGCCAATTTTAAATACAGTTTTATTTAAGACATTTCGTTTTCCATTGTTTATGAAGTGCAATGTTATTTCCTTTTCTTGTGCATATATTTCATACTGAAGTGTGGAACACTTCATGAAATTTCATATTCAAACATTCAAGAATGCCCAGTTTTATAGCAGCTTAACTCTATGACTATCTTCTTTTTTTAAGTTTTATTTATTTATTTTGAGAGAGAGACAGGGAGAGAACATGAGTGCTTGCATGAGCAGGGGAGGGGCAGGGAGAGAGGGAATTTCAACCAGGCTCCATGCTGTCAGTATGGAGACTGATGTGGGGCTTAATCCCACAACTGTGAGATCATGATCTGAGCCAAAACCAAGAGTTGGACACAACAGACTGAGCAACACAGGTGCCCCTCTATGGCTATCTTCTTTTGATGAACTTTAGAAAAAATTAAGGGGAGCCTGGGTGCTCAGTCAGATAGGTGTCCAATTCTTGATTTTGGCTCAGGCCATGATCTTATGGTTTACGAGTTCAAGCCCCACATTGGGCTCCATGTTGAGTGTGGAGCCTTCTTGGGATTCTTTCTCTTTCTCCCTCTCTCTTTGCCCCTCACCCACTTGTGCTGTCTCTGACTCTCAAAGTAAATGAATAAACATTAAAAAATTAAAAAATAAAATAAAGATAAATAAATAAATAAATAAATAAATAAATAAATAATTTAAGATCTAATACAATCTTATACTCTCCCCCAATATATAAATATTTGTGTTGTAACATTTTTTGTTTCAACCAAAACATACCATCAGATAACGCGTGTGCAGTCAGTTCATCTTTTTCTATGCTCCATCTGGCCTCTTCAAAGATCCACAGTTCTGGAGAGGGGAATGTCTCTACGTTTCTAGTTTATTATCCTTTTGTGCATTCTCATCCTCAATATAGACATCCCCAAACTAGACATTCTTCTCCTATACTTTGAAAATATGGTTTAAAAGGCAGGCCAACATTTGGATATATTTTCTATGGCCAGAAACAGTGATATACAACTTGTAGGCATTTTTCTAATTTTATTTCCTTCCATTTCTATAAAGCCTACAAAATCATTAGTGCTTCTGCATGTTTTTAGAAAACTGAAAAGTGTCCAAAAACTTTCGTTATGAAAGCCTCAAAATCATAGGTACGCATATCATACCCTATTTTTGCACTGTGTAAAATGTATGTTTTACATTAAGAAAGTAAGATCTTTTCATTTTTTTGGTAAGAAGGTCATAGACTGAGTGGAATTTGTCAGTTATACATTTGCACTGTCTGCCAGATATGCAGACGGATGAGCAAAATGTAGTTTGGATCTCAACAAGATTATCAATAATCTCTATGATTTAATCACATATTTCATAAAAACAAAGACAATAATTTGAAGGTCTAATTTACAATTAAAAATGCTTAAGAGATGGGGTGAACTTTGTGTTGTTGTTATCCTGATTCAATGCATTACACGTTATACCCTATAAAGCATGATTCATGGTAAGACCTTGTAGAAACAGCCCTACAAAGTAAGAGGCTGATACATTCCTTATTGGAATTTCCTCTTTTGTTTGCCCATATGACATTTTAGCTGCAACTTACATATCAGAGAATGTAATTTTACTCAGTTTCAGGAGACAATCAAGAAAATGACACAATTATGCATGTTTTTTGTGTGATAAACCCACAGTTATACGGTGGCTGCTATTTTCAATTGAGAATTGAAGTCTTTCTAGGAATTTTTAGAACAAAAAAAAATAGAAGTTTTTAATCCATTTGAAAGTACTGGTTTGCCTCATCCCCAATTTGTAAGATTCAATACAGAGGGAAGGCAATGTGAAAATACAGGGAGAAGACTGCTATCTACATGCCAAAGAAAGATACATGAAACACCTTTTCCTGAAGGACCTCAGAAAGAAGAAACCCTGCTGACAGCTTGATTTCAGATTTTCACCCTTTGGAACTACTGTGAGACAATGCAATGTTGTTTAAGCCACCCAGTCTATAATATTTTGTTATAAAAGCCCCAGCAAACTAATACAGATAACATCATCTTCTCTACCATATCCAGCCCCAAATTATTTTCTGTATATCACACATTATGCTTTCTTTTTTTTTTAATTTTTTTAATTTACCATTCAATCTAGTTGTATGTGTCCTTCATATGTCATTAAATTAACACAATAACTTACCCTTCTCTTCAGTGAAATCTGGGGCATGCTGACTTTGATATTACAATTGTTCTTATTTTCACTATCTGAATTCTTAGAAAATATGACCACAGTGTTCATAAAGTTAAATACTGAACTAGTACAAAATACATACAAAGTAGAGCCCTAAATCAACAAGTAAAGTCAAATACAGACTAGTGCTCATGATTACAAAATGCTTAAGTAGCATATTTAAATCACATCAGTTTAATATTGGTGCAATAATAGATCATCCATTGCTGTGTGCTATAAATCAAGGTTGCCGACATCAGTGGTCAGGGGAAAATAAACAATGACAAAAACCATGAAAAGTAGATAATGCATTCTGTACACATTTAAAATGCATTCAGCTCCTATTTGGGGGCTGCCATATGGATTCTATAGGGTTTCCATTCCCCCACCTCCAATCTTTTTTACTCATAGCCCAAAGCTGGGATTTATCTCATCCCGTGAAGGAGCTTCTTGGGAAGTGAAATTTTTAGTGCCAAAACTAAGAAAATCCTAGGCAAACTGCTGGGATTCTGAGTGAAATTGTATTTACTCTATAGAACAATTTTATCTAATTACTATGTGATGTCTTCTGGTCTTATGAACATAATGTTCCTCTACATTTACTTAGGTCTTTGACTTTTTTATCAATACCTTTATTTTCTTTTTTAAAAGGTTTTGTTCAAATTCCAGTTTAATGTACAATGTAATATTGGTTTCAGGTGTACAATATAGTGATTAAACACTTATATACATCACCTGGTGCTCATCACAAGTACACTCCTTAATTCCAATCATCTATTTAAACCATCCCTTCACCCATCTCCCCTCTGGTAACCATCAGTTTCTTTCCTATAATTAAGAGTCTGTTTCTTGGGGTGCCTGGGTGGCTCAATAAGTTGAGTGTCCAACTTTGGCTCAGGTCATGATCTCACAGCTTGTGAGTTTGAGCCCCACATTAGGCTCTGTGCTGAGAGCTCAGAGCCTGGAGCCTGCTTCAGATTCCATGTTCCTCTCTCATTCTGCCCCTCCCCTGCTCATTCTCTGTCTCTGTCTCTGTTTCTTGTCTCTGTCTCTCTCTCTCAAGAATAAATAAAATATTTAATAGAGTCTGTTTCTTGGTTTGTCACACTCTCTTTCTCTCTTTGGTTTTTGCTCATTCATTTTGTTTCTTAAATCACACATATGAGTGAAATCATATTGTATTTGCCTTTCTCTGACTCACTTGGCGTGGCATAATACTCTCTAGCTTCATCCATGTCATTGCAAATGGCAAGATTTCATTCTTTTTGATGGCTGAGTAATATTCCACTATATATATGGAAATATATATATATAGTTTATAGTATATATAGTTATAGTATATACTATATATATATACTATATATACTATAACTATATACTATGTATATAGTATATACTATATATGGTATATATAGTTATAGTATATATATATATATATATATATATATATACACACATATATAGTTTGGCTATGGCAGATGATTCTGCTATAAATATCAGGGTGCCTATATCCATTTGAATTAGTATTTTTGTATTCTTTGGGTAAATACCTAGTACTGCAATTGCTAGATCGTAGGGTAATTCTATTTTTAAGTTTTTGCGTAAACTCCATACTGTTATGTTTCAATATACAGACCCTATGCATGTTGTGTTGGATTCACACCTATTTTTGAGCTCTTGTAAACACACTGAGTTCTAAAGTTTGGCTTCTAATTGTTAATAGCTAGTATTTACAAATATAGTTGTGTGTTGACCTTGTGTTTTGTCACCTTGCTAAAATCACCTATTAATTTTGGAATTTTTTTTGGTTTTGGTTTTCATAGATTATTTTATAGATTATGTAGCCAATTATGCACCCTGCAAATAGGAATAGTTTTATATCTTCATTGTCAATTTGTAACTGTTTGCTTTCCTTTCTCATTATATTCAACTGCCCAGGACTTTCACTAGCAACTTGAAAAGGAGTAGGAAGAGTGGACATCCTACCCTTATACCTAAACTTTGAAAGAAGCATTCAGTCTTTTGTCATTGAACATTAAGTAATGTTAACTGTACTTCAGGTGTGTTTTTTTTAGATGCTGTCTATCAAGTTGATTAATTTCTATGCATACTTTGCTGATAATCTTTATCATGAATGGGAGTTGAATTTTGTCAAATGCTTTTTTCTGCATGAGTTAATATCATGTGATTTTTATTCTTAAGACTGCTAATATGGTGAATTATGATGATTCATTTTTAATATTGAATCAACCTCACATTCCTGGAATAAATAAGAAATTTAGCAGTAGTGTATTTTTATTTATTTTTTTTAAAAAAATTTTTTAACGTTTATTTATTTTTGCGACAGAGAGAGACAGAGCATGAACGGGGGAGGGTCAGAGAGAGAGGGAGACACAGAATCTGAAACAGGCTCCAGGCTCTGAGCAGTCAGCACAGAGCCCGACGCGGGGCTCGAACTCACATACCGCGAGATCATGACCTGAGCCGAAGTCGGAGGCTTAACCGACTGAGCTACCCAGGCGCCCTGTAGTGTATTTTTAATATATATGTTGGTAAATTAAATTTGCTAATATCTGCAAGAATCTGCCAGGACAGATGCTCCTGGAAATACTTCAGTCTTCCCATTCTCTAGAGAAATTCTGCAAGTTTCTCTCTCTTCACTTACCTTCTCTGTCTCAAAAATGTACTTTCCCTGCCACTCCTCAGAGAAAATAGAGCACCATTAACCTCCTGTCACAAACACAAATGTGCATACATCTAATCAGTTGTTTTATCCTTTTCTCTCATCCCTACAGAGAATATATTCCTAATTCTGTTTAAGGCTAGTAACTCTACTTAAGCTGTAGATCTGACCACTTCCTCAACACTAGCTTCCCACCAGTTGAATATGTTCAAGTTGTTGATACTTTCATGCTGTTCAATTCTTAAATCACTGAAATCTGTCTTCTGTTAACAAGTATTCCATTGAAGTTGTTCTTATCTAGAGGAAAATGACCTATGCATTAGTAACGTCAGTGGGCATCATCAGTTATCATACTATTTTACACTTCAAGTAAGTCCAACACTATTGATCATATCCCCATTACCTTGGTATTTTTAAAATAATATTCTGTAGGTCTTGCTTTATTCCTAATATATCTACTATTCATTTACTTTATTTGAGATGTCTCTCTATTTGTCCATTTCATATTTTCTCTCTTCAATGTTCTACCCTGCATCTCTTCTGTCTCCTCCAAGGTTCCCAAACTTCTATGCCTTTAAAAACTAGCATAGGACATAAACTTGAGGATAGCTATGTTAGTGTCTGGCAGTGAGCTGAATCACTATTCAGCTATTAGGTATCCTGCCTAAAATGCTCAGGCAAGGCACAGCTTACCTTTGAAAGTCCATGCAATCCCTCTAAGCATTTGTGTTCATGGATTTATGAAATTCTAATCTACATTTTCACTTCTTCTCTTGTGAATTTCTCTCCAGTCAAATGGATGTCTCTGCTTAGATACCTCACATTCACCTCAAACTCAACATGTCTAAAACTGAAATTAGCATCTCTCTACACAAACCTGGTTTTAAATAAATGTTTATTTATTTATTTTTGAGAGAGAGAGAACATGTGAGGAGGTAAGGGGCAGAAAGAGAGGGAGACACAGAATCCCATGCAGTCTCCATACTGTTAACACAGAGACCAATGTGGGGCTCAAAATCAGAAACCATGAGATCACGACCTGAGCCAAAATCAAAAGTCATACACTTCACCAAAAGTACCACCCAACTGCCCCTAAAACTGCTTTTTCTTTGCTCCCAAACTCAATAACAGGCATTACTCAAACTGTTGTGTATGCAAGAAACCTGGCCATACTCCTTGACTCTTCTCTATCCTCAGTTCTAGCATTTAATCTATCACCATTTTTGTTAACTTTATCTCCAAATATTTATCATTTTTTTCCATTAATATCCATGCTCACTACTTATTTGTTGGTTAAGATCCCCATTATCTCTCATCCAAGCTGATGCACAACACTCTATATTTCTCTGAATTTAATCCTCTTTATCTCATTTCTAATAGGCAGTGATCCTGCTAATGCAATCCCTCCTTCAAATGCTTATGCTATCTCAACAGCATTTGATGTCATTAACCAATTCCTCCAGCTCATAATACTATTTTAATTTCTATGATCCAACACTATGGTAGTTTATTTTTCTCTCATCTACTCTTTTGTGTCACTTCACCAGATCTTTCTTCAACCATAGACATGGAAAAACTTTAATTTCCTAGAATAAAATCATAAATATACACATTTCTTTACTCTTATACTTACCCTCTGGACAAATGGATTGCTTTAATGTAGTGCTATGATTCATTATTTTAAGTTAAGCATCTTGATTAATTTTTTACCTCATAAATTTCTTAGAATTTTTCATAGAGTCCTAATACATAAACTTTTTATTACTTTTACCCCTGTTCTTTCCCTCCTCTTCCATGTCTAATTAAATAACACTACCATTCACCCGATGTTCAAGCTAGAAACATGAATCAGTACTCAATCTTCTAACTTCCTTACCTACCCATTCTCCATTCCTCAACAAAATCCAAAAGACATATACTCTGTCTTTTTTTACATTATCCCCATCTCTTATCAGCCCACAATCTCGATCTTTTTCCCTCTCAAATCATTATGAATATAATAGAGGAGTAATTTAGGGGAACCTGGGTGGCTCAGTCAGTTAAGTGTCCAACTTCAGCTGAGGTCACCATCTTATGGTTGGTGAGTTCAAACCCCATGTCAGGCTCAGTGCTGATGCTCAGAACCTGGAGCCTGTTTTGGATTTTGTGTCTCCCTCTTTCTGTCCCTCCCCCACTAGCACTCTGTTTCTTTTGTTTTTTAATTTCATTTTTTATTTTTTAAAATTTACATCCAAATTAGTTAGCATATAGTGAAACAATGATTTCAGGAGTAGATTCCTTAGTGCCCCTTACCCATTTAGCCCATACTCCCTCCCAGTAACCCTGTTTGTTCTCCATATTTATGAGTCTCTTCTGTTTTGTTCCCCTCCCTGTTTTTATATTATTTTTGTTTCCCTTCCTTTATGTTCATCTGTTTTGTCTCTTAAAATCCTCATATGAGTGAAGTTATATGAGTTTTGTCTTTCTCTGACTGACTAATTTCACTTAGCATAATACCCTCCAGTTCCATCCATGTAGCTGCAAATGGCAAGATTTCATTCTTTTTGATGGCTGAGTAATACTCCATTGTGTGTGTGTGTGTGTGTGTGTGTGTGTGTGTGTATCACATCTTCTTTATCCACTCATCCATCGATGGACATTTGGGCTCTTTCCATACTTTGGCTATTGTTGATAGTGCTGCTATAAACATGGGGGTGCATGTGTCCCTTCAAAATAGCACACCTGTATCCCTTGGATAAATGCTTAGTAGTGCAATTGCTGGGTCATAGGGTAATTATATTTTTAGTTTTTTGAGGAACCTCCATCCTGTTTTCCAGAGTGGCTGCACCAGCTTGCATTCCCACCAACAATGCAAAAGGGATCCTCTTTCTCTGCATCCTTGCCAACACCTATTGTTGCCTGAGTTGCTATGTTAGCCATTCTGACAGGTTTAAGGTAATATCTCATTGTGGTTTTGATTTGTATTTCACTGAAGATGAGTGACGTTGAACATTTTTTCATGTGTCAGTTGGCCATCTGGATGTCTTCTTTGGAGAAGTGTCTATTCATGCCTTTTGCCCATTTCTTCACTGGATTATTTGTTTTTTGGGTGTTGAGTTTGATAAGTTCTTTGTAGATTTGGATACTAATCCTTTATCTGATATGTCATTTGCAAATATCTTCTCCCATTCTGTCTGTTGCTGTTTAGTCTTGCTGATGGTTTCCTTCACTGTGCAGAAGCTTTTTATTTTGATGAGGTCCCAGTAGTTCATTTTTGCTTTTGTTTCTCTTTCCTCTGGAGATGTGTTGAGTAAGAAGTTGCTGCAGCCAAGATCAAAGTGGTTTTTGCCTGCTTTCTCCTCGAGGATTTTGATGGCTTCCTGTCTTATTGAGGTCTTTCATCCATTTGGAGTTTATTTTTGTGTATGGTGTAAAAAACTGGTCCAGGTTCATTCTTCTGCATGTCGCTGTCCAGTTTTCCCAGCACCACTTGCTGAAGAGACTGTCTTTATTCCATTGGATATTCATTGCTGCTTTGCCAAAGAATAGTTGGTCATACATTTGTGGGTCCATTTCTGGGTTATCTATTCTGTTCCATTGATCTGAGTGTCTGTTCTTGTGCCAGTACCATACTGTCTTGATGATTACAGCTTTGTAGTATAGCTTGAAGTCTGGGATTGTGATGCTTCCTGCTTTGGTTTTCTTTTTCAAGATTGCTTTGTATATTCGGGGTCTTTCTGGTTCCATACAAATTTTATAATTATTTTTTCTAGCTCTGTGAAGAATGCTGGTGTTACTTTGATAGGGACTGCATTGAATATGTAGATTGCTTTGGATAGTATCGATATGTTAACAATATTTGTTCTTCCTATCCAGGAGCATGGAATCTTTTTCCATTTCTTTGTGTCTTCTTCAATTTCTTTCATCAACTTTCTATAGTTTTCTGTGTATAGATTTTTCATCTCTTTGGCTAGAATTATTCCTAGGTATTTTATGGTTTTTAGTGCAGCTGTAAATGGGGTCTATTCCTTGATTTCTTATTGTTGGTGTATAAGAATGCAACCGATTTCTGTGCATTGATTTTATATCCTGCAACTTTGATGAATTCATAAATCCATTCTAGCAGTTTTTTTGGTGGACTCTTTAGGGTTTTCCATATATAGTATCATGTCATCTGCAAAGAGTGAAAGTTTGACCTCCTCCTGGCCAATTTGGATTCCTTTTATTTCTTTGTGTTGTCTGATTGCAGAGGCTAAGACTTCCAATACTATGTTGAATAATAGTGGCAAGAGTGGACATACCTGTCTTGTTTCTGATCTTAGGGGAAAAGCTATCAGTTTTTCCCCATTGAGGATGATATTAGAGATGGGTCATTCATATATGGCTTTTATGATCTCGAGGTATGCTCCTTCTATCCCTACTTGAAGGATTTTATCAAGGAAGGATGCTGTATTTTGTCAAGTGCTTTATCTGAATCTATTGAGAGGATCATATGGTTCTTGTCCTTTCTTTTATTGATGTGATGATGAATCACGTTAATTGTTTTGTGGATATTGAACCAGCCCTGCATCCCGGGTAGAAATCCCACTTGGTTATGGTGAATAATTTTTATTGTTGGAACTGGTTGGCTAATATCTTGTTGAGTATTTTCACATCCATGTTCATCAGGGAAATTGGTCTATAGTTCTCCTTTTTAGTGGGGTCTCTGTCTGGTTTTGGAATCAAGGTAATGCTGGCTTCATAGAAAGAGTTTGGAAGTTTTCCTTCCATTTCTATTTTTGGCACAGCTTCAAGAAAATAGGTGTTAACTCTTCCTTAAATGTTTGGTAGAATTCCCCCTGGAAAGCCATCTGGCCCTGTACTCTTGTTTTTTGGCAGATTTTGATTCCTAATTCGATTTCCTTACTGGTTATGGGTCTGTTCAAATTTTCTATTTCTTCCTGTTTCAGTTTTGGTAGTGTATGTTTCTAGGAATTTGTCCATTTCTTCAAGATTGCCCATTTTATTGGCATATAATTGCTCAGGATATTCTCTTATTATTGTTTTTATTTCTGTTGTGTTGGTTGTGATCTCTCCTCTTTCATTCTTTATTTTATTTATTTGGGTCTTTTCCTTTTTCTTTTTGATCAGACTGGCTAGTGGTTTATCAATTTTGTTAATTCTTTCAAAGAACCATCTTCTGGTTTCATTGATCCGTTCTACTGTTTGTTTGTTTTTTTTTGTTTTTGTTTTTGTTTTTGTTTTGTTTTTTTTGTTTCGATAGCATTTATTTCTGCTCTAATCTTTATTATTTCCTGTCTTCTGCTGGTTTTGGGTGGGACTCTATTTCTGTCTCTCTCTCTTTCATATATAAATAAACATTACAAAAATTAAAAAAAGTAATTAAAATAGTATTTTAAAAGTGTAATGTCAATCAAACCAGTCTCAAACTCATTAGCGATTTCTGTTTGCTCTTTAATACAGTTTGTTTGCTTATCATTGCCTACAAAGGCTGGCCTGATGCTCTACTCTCTTCCTAATTACACACCTTTCTTTTTTATCCACTGGAATGAATATGCATTATCATTGTTAGCATGATGTTTCAATTCAATAACAATGTGAACTTAAAAATAATAAGCTGACTTAAATATACTATTTTCTGAGATAACCAAAAACAAACAAACAAAGTAGTTCAAGCTTTGGGACCAAAATCTCTAGTCCTCTTACCACTGACAGTTGCCAAGATCTAAGTGAAATTCTCATCTCCACATTCTGATTACCTAGTGCTGAACTAAGTTCCCATGTCTCATTAAATACTATCACAAGGATATAGGATTACTCTGCTTTTCATATATAATAAATTCTCTGTCATGGTCAGTATTACACAGTATGAGTACCAAACACACAATGGGGCAAGAGGAGAAAAAAAAAAAAAAACACTTGGAATTTATACCACTTAGGGATATTTGAGCTGCATGAAGCAAAACAACAACAAACAAAAACCTCAAATCTTCAAGGCTGTAGCTTAAAGAAATAGGTTGTTTTATATACATACATTCCAAGAAATACAGTGGTCTCAAAAAATTAGAAATAGAAGTACCATAGGATCCAGCAATTCCATTTCTGGGTATATATCCAAAGGAAATGAAAGTAAAGCCTCAAAGAAATATCTGCACTCCCGTGTTTAGTGTAGCAAAGAAATGGAAACAACCCAAGTATCCATCAATGGGTAAATGGATAAAGAAGACACAGACACACAAACACACGTGCACACACAAATATTATTTAGCAATTTTCATTGGAAATCCTCTCATCTGCAAAACATGAATGAAACTTGAAGGCATTATGCTGAGTGGAGTAAGTCAGACAAAGAAAGACAAATATTCTATGACATGTCTTTTAGGTTGAAAAAACCCACACTCATTGTAATGGAAAGTATAATAGTGGTTACTAGAGGCTGGGGTGGGTATGGGGAGTTATGGAGAGATGTTAGTCAAAACTTCCAGTTATAAGATAAATAAGTTCTGTGATCTAATGTAGTATGGTAATTATAATTAATAATACTTGAAAGTTGCTAAAAGTAGATCTTAAGTATTCTCATCACAAAAAAGAAATGGTAATTATGTGATATGATGGAGGTCTTAGCTGGCTAATATTATGGTGATAATCATTTTTCAATATATAATGTATCAAATCAACATATTGTACATTCTTTAACTTACACAATGATATGTCAATTATATCTCAGTAAAGGTGAGAAAAAAATTCTGCCTTTTTATAGGCAGCTATCGATATGTTTTTAGTGGTTTGAAGATGTCAGACTCCACATCTCGTGATTCTTTTAGCTTTTATCATACTTGTCGTTACAGAAGCTTTAACAGATCTTCTAAGTTCTTAGAATAGTAAAAGCATGTAGGAAAGGAAAGCACAAATAGGTTTCTCCTTACATATTTTGACTTGAACATAACTGAAAGGCTATAAATCAAATAGCTTGTGCTGCCTCAGTTATCTCAACAGATCAGAAAAGAGTTTTGGATATTGTGTGTTGGTCAGTTCATCATATTAAATGCTATATATGCTGGCAGAGGCAACCATAAAATCCACATAAGTAACTATGGGACTTCAAATATGTTACTTTTCTAACTGGGATCATGTTCCTTCTACTCTTTGTAGATATTTCCTAATCCTTCAAGTATCCACTTAAATTTCACCTGGCCAGAAAAGTCTTTCCTGACTACTTTATTTTAGACAATCTCCTCCTCCATTCCTTATCACTCTAAACAAGTCATTTGTTTCATTATCTTATCCTAATGTAATTTGTATTTAATGGTTCATTTGTTCGTTTACATTCACATTATACTCTATCAACACTATGAATTTATCATTGAATTCCTTCATGCCAGGGCCGTTTTTGTCTAGTTCATTAATATATACCCAGTGTCCAATACAATATGGCTATATAGTAGAAGCTAAGAGTCTCTATTACATAAATATATAAGCAAATGAACTTATACATCAATTAGCAAAAGATATATATATATATATATATATATACACACACATATATATATACACACACACACACACACATATGTATGTGTGTGTGTGTGTGTGTGTGTGTATACATAATAGGTTGTTACTAAGGAAACACAAGGAACTCTTAAGATATGAGAAAATATGCAACATAGTTAAGGGCTCCAGACTGCTCAGTAGGTGAAAAAATAATAATGAGGCAAATTAAGAGATGCAGAAGGATGTTTTGATTAGCAATCAGAAAAATAAAAGGAGATGCATAATCAAAAGAAGGACATCTTTCAGCATAGTTCCTTCTTCCTTCTCAGTTTGTTGGACCTTTGTATGATGGAAATTAGTCATGTCTTTGATGACATTGACTATCTCAAGTATGGTAATTTTTTTTTCTCTTTGTCCAATATTCTAGTCTCTAGCTTGTTTTGAAACTTACTTCCCATCTCCTTTTTAGGGAATTTTCAGCAACTTTTTGTAGTCTTCTATGCTTGTGTGTGTGTTCACACAGCAACTCCCTGGTCATAAAGAAACCCCCCTCCAATATCTACCTTTACCACACCACTTTTATGTGGCTAATTCCTTCTTTTCCTATAGATGTAAATTTATGTGTCACTTGTCTGGGAAAATATGCGTTGGGTGCACTTGTTCAGGCCTCTTTAACTTCTGTGCTTCTCCAAAAGTGGCACTCACTGCACGGAAGTGTAATTCTTATTATTCATCTATTCCTTTCAATAGACTGAATGCTACAAGCACAGGACAATGTCTAGTCTGTTCATTATTGCATCCCTAACTCCTTGCACAGCATCTGCAACATATTAGGTGTTCAGTATATATTCCAAATTAATTAATAAAATAAGAAAACATTTAGTTATTTATGCAGCTATAGCAGGGTTTAAAAATGTCAATTTCTACTCACTCTTGCTAGTACAGAATATTGACTTTTATTATATCTGATCAATTAGCATAAAAACAGTATCTTTTTTTAAACTTTAAATCAGTTTATTGAAACAGTAACACAAAACACTTGTCTCCCTGACACCCTCACCTCCTCACCCAATCTGGATCTTTCTCCCTTCTTCCCCTGTTAGAATGAGCTGTTCAGTGAAAACAGAAAAGGGCAGGCCACTTGTACACCCACAGTCCCACCCCTAAAACCTATGGAGCAGGATCTCAGACACTACTCAGAACCAGTTGAGAGAGGAAGGGAAGTCAGCACTATACTCAGGCTGGCAGAGGCATCTAGTTCCCAAGAACAGATTCTCATACAAAGCCCTGGCCATGAGTTGCTATTCCTCTTCCTCTCTGCTCTTTATGACCCTAGGAAGGAGACACCTTGGGGCCTGGGCCTGCATCCAGGAATAAGAACTCTTGGTTGTGATTTACAAATTGGAAGTTTGGCTAGTGTTTTAAGGCCAAGGCATCCCAAAGAAAGCCCTGATGGTGGGAGTGAACTTCAAAGCCCCTATTTAAAATGCATTGATAGCATTAAACAGATAAAGCCAGTCTAACCAAATGCCAGAATAACACTAAGCTGTAAAAAAGGAAGGGGACAGACTTGGTTTCTCCAGACCAGACACAAATGCACACAGAGGAGCCTAGGCGGAGTATAGAAAAACTCAAGTATAGAAAACATAGCCCAGGGGCTGAAAAGCCTATATTCAGGAGTCCCTGGGTTGACAGGAAGAAAAGAAAATATGCAAGTCTTAAAAACCAAAATAAGGAAGCCCAACAGCAGGGGAATCTGAACTTGACAGTGCTATCCACAAATCCTCCAGTCTTTGCCTCTGGATCCAGACAGTCCCTCCCCCTCTAGGCAATGTACTCCCCTAGGATAGATAGAGCACATCACACAGTGCAGTTTAAAAAGCTTCTAATGCCAGTTCATAAACATTTTAATTTACTATTGGTGATTATATATGAAGAATATATTTATATTGTTCTTTTGGGGAAAACAATTTCAACTAGTCAACTCAGAGAACACAATAGGCAACCCTCACTCTGAGCCCCTCAGTGTCCTTCCCTAGACATCATGAAACCCCCTCCATTGTCCCAGGGCTGCCTAATTTTTTTTCTCCTCCAACTGTGGCTCTTGGGCAAAACATCCCCTATGGCCATTAATCCTCATCAGACAAGTTCTGGTCCAGGGGTAAACCATGAACATCACATATGGCCCAGAGAGAACTCAGGAATGGTCTGGATGCACAATCTCAAAGCCCTGAAGGTCTTCAGGAGTGGACTCTGTCTTCCTGGCCCTTCCTGAAGCACATGAAGACATAGTTCATTTTCACCTTCTCTTCAGAAAACTCTGGCATTGCTAACAATCCTTCTTTGCTCCCATCAGCTGAGACTCTATTTGGGATTTCTACAAACAGGCTCTGGACGGACAGGGCTGCATCTCAGGAAGACTTTCACCTAGGTGACCTCACACTGGAAGTGGACGATGCGAGGCTTTCCATGGGTCACATGGTGCTTCTTGTCCTTATACATTATAGCTCAGAGAGAAGTATCCTCACCTCCCCTTCACCCACTGGGATCTTTGACAGTGGCTGAGGGGCATCAGGAGTACCACAGAGGCCCTGGAACAATGTGCCTGTGGCACTGGAGCTGTGGACAGTTACTCAAAGGCAGAATACTACTGTCCTGGGTGTTTATTATCCTTGGTGGTTCTGCTCAGGGTGGGAGTTGGTGGCTGCATAGAGTGGGTAGGTGGATGAGACGGTGGGTGTAGGTTCACACAGTCTTGGGTTCTGGGCGATCTCTGAACACTAAATCCCTGTCAGGCCCTGGCCCAGAGTCATCCTTCTGCCACAGTGAATACCTTTCTCCAACTCAAACACTATCTTGATTTAAGAAGTGTGGGTAATTTTTGTTTTCTTTTTCATTTTTGCACTTAACTATCTGTTGCCTTTGGAACACTAACTTGTTTGTGTCTTTTGCTCATCTTCCTAGTAAGAAGTTATTTATTTGCTCTGTTTCTCCTAAAGACAAATGAACAAGAACAAAAAAAAAAAACAAAAACTGCCTCATATCTGTTAGAATGGCTATTATCAAAAAGACAAGAAATAAGCATTGATGAGGATGTGGAGAAAAGAGAACACTTGTGTACTGTTGGGGGAACTATAAACCAACGCAGTAGTATGAAGGTTCCCCAAAAAATTAAAAATAGAACTATCATGAGATCCAGGAATTCCACTTCTGGGCATTTATCCAAAGGAAACAAAATCATTACCTGAAAATATATTTGAAACCTCATGTTCATTTCAACATTATCTATAATGGCCAAGACATGGAAACAACTTAAATGTCCATCAGTTGAAGAATAAAGAAAATGTAATATATAAATATATATGAATATTCAGCCATAAAAAGGAAGGAAATCCTGCCAGTTTCAACATGGATGAAACTTGAGAGCATTATGTTAAGTGAAGTAAGTCTGACGGATAAATGTCACATGATGTCGCCTAAAACTGAATCTTTTTGGGGCGCCTGGGTGGCGCAGTCGGTTAAGCGTCCGACTTCAGCCAGGTCACGATCTCGCGGTCCGGGAGTTCGAGCCCCGCGTCAGGCTCTGGGCTGATGGCTCAGAGCCTGGAGCCTGTTTCTGATTCTGTGTCTCCCTCTCTCTCTGCCCCTCGCCCGTTCATGCTCTGTCTCTCTCTGTCCCAAAAATAAAAAAATGTTGAAAAAAAATTAAAAAAAAAACTGAATCTTTTTTTAAGATTTAAAAAAATTTTAAGTAATCTCTTCACCCAACGTGGGGCTTGAACTTAGAACCCCAAGATCAAGAGTCTCATGTTCTGATGACTGAGACACCTAGACACCCCATAAGTGGAATCTTAGAAATAAAATGAAACATAGATACAAAGAATTAATGGTTGTCAGAGATGGTGATTGAGGGGTGAGATGAGATGAGTAAAGGTGGTCGAAAAGTACATACTTCCAGTCATGAGAACTGGGGATGTAATTTGAAGCCTGGTGACTATAGTTAACAGTACTGTATTGCACATTTGAAAGTTGCTAGGAGAGCGGATTTTTAAAAGTTCTCAACATCATGAGATGTTGTCACCATCTGTCACCATACAATATCATTACAATGTTATTGACTATATTCCCTATGCTGTTCACCTTATCATAGTGAACATTGAGTAATGTATAGAATTGTTGAATCACTGTGTTGTACACCTAAAACTAACATATCACTGCATGTCAACTATAATTCAATAATAAAAATTTACAAAATAAAAACATCCCTAAAAAAGTTCTCATCACAAGAAAAAAAAATGTAGCAATGTGCGGTGATGGTTAACTAATTGCAATCATTTCAAAATATATACATATATCAAATCATTATGTTTTTTACCTAAAACTAATAGAATAGTATATGTCAATTGTGTATCAACAAAAAATAAAATTAATAAATAAAACCCTGCTAGATATTGGCCCAATTTCTTAGTTTATTTAAAGAACTGACTCTTTAGGCACCTTGGTGACTTGGTTGCTTCCGACTTCAGCTCAGGTCATGATCTTGCGGTCTGTGAGTTTGAGCCCTGTGTCAGGCTCTGTGTTGACAGTCCACAGCCTTGAGCTGCTTCAGATTCTGTGTTTCCCTCTCTCTCTACCACTCCCCTGCTCATGCTCTGTCTCTCCCTCTCAAAAATAAATATTTAATTTTTTTAACTAAAGAACTGACTCTTTAAAAAATTCTTGTTTACACTATTTTTTTTCTGAAAAAATTTTCTCTAATTTCAACTTGTCCATATTCCATCTACTTTAGAGTAGTTGACCATTATTTTCTGTGTTTGGTTTTGTTTCGCTGTGTGATGGAGTAGGTCTATTATAATGTTTTCAGTTTCTTAAGTCATACAAGTATTTATCAGCACATACATATGCCATGCCAGTCCCTACGTTAAACATCAAGGAATTGATAAAAATGACAGATACAGTTTTTATTTTTAAGTATGTAACAATCCATGAAGAGAGAAAGAAACTAAAAATATTTATAAACAGCCTGTGTACATTGTGTGAACAGTCTGGGATGCTGCTGTAACACTGGGAGAACATGGCTGTGCTTTTGAAGGCTAGAAAAGCATTTCCACCAGAAGCGGTGTTCATGAGTCAGATGAAGGCTCAAGGTGTAGGGGGACATAGAAAGCTTTTCAAGCAAAGGAAACACTAAACTGTATACCAAGTTTATTTGAAACACATACGTCCAATTTAATAATGATACTACAAAAGTCTTTTTCCTCTCTAGAATAGCTTAGAGCAGGTGGCATTATATTTTATATTAAGTTTTAAAAGGCGCTTTTTCCCTCCATGAATTTAATAAAATGAAGTTCATTACAGTGAAATATGTGTGTGTGGTGTTTGTAAAAAAGTGACATTCCAGTTGACAGAACAGATAAAATGTATCACATTCTGAGAAATTAGGAACTCTTTCCCAGTCACAGCAGTCTAGAGATTCACCACACTGTCATCCAAGATGAATAACAAGGATTTGCAGTCCTTTCTGAATGACCTCTCCCAGCACCTTGTAGGTGAAACTTTTGGAAAATATTTGGCAAACCCTCCAACATTTTATTTATGCCCAGTATGAAAATCTAAGAAAGGTATTCAATGTTCCCACCCCATGCTGGGGCAGATAACTGCTGGACCAAATGTCATAAAATAACACTGATGCATGCTAGAAAGCCTCCTCCTTTAGGTCTGGCTGCCTCTGAGATAGTATAGGAGGTGAGCAGCCCTGCCCATGTGACTTGCTGGGGTCAGCTCCTCATTTCTCATTATAAGGTCTTTCTCCTTCTGCAGAGGTTCAGTCCTCTAGGTCATGGGTGATGTGGTTGTGTCTGTGAGCTTGGGCAGCTTTGGAGTGGTTCTCCCTGTCTCTCATAGCAGTGAGCAAGGTGAATACAAACACAGGGGGTTAAGTGGGAGGTGAGGGACTGCCTGCCCAGTGACCTCTGGGTTTGACTGAAAGAAGTGTACAGGAGTTACAGTTGCTGCCAGGAGTCAAACCAGCAGTGAGGAAAGCAATAGGACATTAGACAAAATGACCAGCACCCTACCATGGCAGGAGTGACAGCTGTGGCCCTGCTCCAGAAGTGGAACATCCTGGATATCCCCATTATTTTAAACTTAAATGGGGCAGATTTGTTTTGATTTTGTAGAGAATTTTTGGGTGATGAGAAGTAAAATCTTTAACATTTCTAAAATTTCTAAACAGATACCTTGGCTCTGGGTAAGTTGGTGGCATCAAAGGTCACCCCTGCCTGAGTTACTGCAGAAATGCCTTGCCATGGGAGACTTCACAGTAAGTCTACTAACCTGGAGATGGATTTCATCTGAGCACGTGAGACTTCTTGAGCATTTTTAGCACCTGCATCTACCTATTCAGTTATGCCATTAAGTGTTAAGAATCCTAGCTTTCAATCCAGACTGTAATCCTTCACACAAATACAACTCTATTTACTTCTTTGGGGGGGGGGATGTCACATATGTGTTCCCTTTATTAGGTCTTTCTCCAGAAAAGATTCTGGCTTTAAAAAATGATCTTTTCCAATATTCTGAAGTTTGAAGGCTTTATGGCCATTTTAAAGGCCCATTTCTTGCCCCACTCCCTTGCAGGATTGAAAGCTTCATAATGAGATTTATCTCATCATTGCCCCTTACCCCCATCCTCACCCCATTCCACCCTGGGAGGGATTGCCTAGTGGCGATTTAAGAATTGCTGGATCACATATGTCCTAATAGGCAACCTTCCCACCCCAATTCCACCTCCCTCTCCTAGGTAGTCTCCTGTGTGTTCCTCTGACATCACTGTTAAAGAGAAGGCACTTTCACCTCAGTCCTTCAGGGAAGACCATGTTTCAATTCTTGGCTTCACTGCTAAGCAGTAATATGATCTGGTTAAGTCCATTAATCTCTCTGAAACAAAGTTTCTTGATTTATACAATCAGAATAAGATTGCTTCCTCTAAAAAGATTAATGTGAGGATTCATTAGAAAAATTGAATCCCCAGCCTGTGTGTGAATTTGCATTTTGGGGGTAGGGAGCTAAGAGTACATTCTGAAACATGGAATTTTAGGAATGAAATTAAAAAGCAGGAAGTGTGGGGCAGTTGTAGGCAGGGAGAGAAATGTATAGGGCCTGACTTATTCTGTGTGGATTCAAATCCTAGCTCCTCCTCTCACTAAGCTTTATGATCTGGGGAAAGTTAATTACATACTTTGTTCCTGTACTTCCTCCATGGTGCAGATATGGTAAGTGCCTGCTTGAAAGGCTGTTTTAAGTATTAAAGACAAAGAGAAAATATACATAAAGGACTTTAGTACAATGCCCCATTTTTAAGTGCCCACAAAAGTCAGCTAATTTTAATAAAATGTAGAAAATGTAAGAAAGGAACTGTAAATATCAACCCTTGTTTCTATGTGATGTGATTATGAACATTTTTGCTGTTTTTACACTTTTCTGTCTTTGTCAGTTTTGAGATGAACATGTAAGTTACATTTTTAAAAAACTTCACACATTTATGAGTAGCGATAGAGCAGTGCTTTTCCCACCCTATTAGATGAAATTACCATATTTGTACAGTTGGTACAATGTCTCATTCCCAATCCATACTACAGTACTAAAAAGATCGAGTACACTTTTCCAAAAATGATTGTATCACAAGAATCTTTAATGTTTACTTTAAAGTTTACTCATGGTGGGGTTGTATTTGTGTTTAGTAAACTGTGCCAAGTGCCCACATTGAGGTCGTTTCAGTTCACATCACTGCACTCCACATGGATGTTTACTGTGCCCAGCGAGGTCATAAAGAGGGGGGCCTTGACTCTCCTCTTGGTTAGGCCAGCTTTACTGGTGAGTTCTTCCAAACTCTCCAGAAGTAGTCTACCTAATACACATCATCCGTTCCATATAAAAGAATAAGATGGAAAATTTCTCAATGTATTTCATAAGTTTAGCACGTCTCTGGTACAAAAATTCAAGAAAGGTAGCACAAAAGCGAAAGCACCAACCGAGCTTACTTATAAACAAACATGCATAAATCCTGCACACTATCTAATAGTACTGAACTGAATACAACATTGCATTAAAAAGTATAAAAGCACTGTACTGAAAACTTAAAGTTACACGTGAAATACTGCACTGTAAATCCTGAATACTCTATTGTCCCACCCCCACCCCTCCACCGCCCTGGTGAGGGTCAGAAACCATTAATCTGCCTCCAGACCTTGCTAGTCCTCGGAGACACTGCTGCGGGGGCAGTGGGCAGTGGGATCAGCCTCCCGCAGAGCTCTGGCCTCCTCCAGAGCCTCTCTGTATCGGGAAGGCCAGGCCTGGGGGTCTTTCTTAAAGACCCTGGCCAGGAACTCCATGATTTGCATCTTGGTGATTTCACGGCTGGCACGGGAACCCCAGAAGAACTCGTACTCAGGTGGCTCAACGTGGGGTACGCGCTGGTATTTCAGGTAATTCTGTTGGACGAACTCCTCGGTGATGAGCTTTCTCACATCTCCAAAGGTGGAGTGCTTCTTCCAGGGCCGTAGCCCCAGGATGCGCAGCACGTTCCAGACGGCACTCTCTCTTGCACCGCGACCCTTCACATAGATGAGGCTCAGGATCATCAGCAGGAGGCCTGTCATAGGCATACGGTTGCTCAGCGCCACCCTGTCCAGCTCCTCCGGCTCAAGCGCTTTGACAAGCGAAAACTCCATCGTGTGCAGGCTAGTCAGCCTCAGGTGTAGCCCGAACACTCGTGCGAGGATGAGGCTGGTGCGTCTGAGAATGCTTCTGCACCATTTCTTGTAACTGCCGATGACATCCTTCACCATGTCTGGGAACCAGATGATCATTCTCTTCTGATCCTTGACCAACACGTACCACATGAGCTCGTGCGCCTTCTGCACCAGCTGGGCCGGGGCTGGTGGCGCTGGGCCAGGCTGGGCCGCTGGGGCTTGGTGGGCGCGGCCTTCCTCCGCAGCCTGCTGCAGGGCCTTCGGGTCTCCCTCCTCGCTTGGGGCCTGGGGCGGAGGCGAAGGCTGCGGGGCTTCGATCGGGCCTAGAGGAGGGCTCTCTGGCGCTGCGAGGGTCGCGGCCTGAGACGCGGGCTGGGAGGGCCCCCCGGGGACCCCAGGACTGATGTGCACCTCGGAGTTGGAAGCCTGGGGTGCAGAGTCAGGGTCACACACATCCTTACTTTGTTCGGACATAACGGCTCCCTCTGACAAGGGCAGGGCCTTTGCGTCCAGGAGCTCTTCGAGACTGCGCTCCCTCCGCGGACTCCTGGAGAGGAAGTGCGCGTTGCTGCGCGCGGCGCCTTCCGCAGCAGCCGGGCGGGGCGGGGCGGCGGCGGGACCCGCCACTGCGCTTGCGCGTCCGCAAGCTGAAGGCTTGACCGCAGCAGGGGGGTGGGGCAGGGCTGGGAGCCCGACGGGGCGGTTGTGACTTGAGGCCCCACAGAAGTAGTGGGGAGCACCCTGAAATGGGGCAGCAGTGACCCGCAGTTGTCCCCTTTGAGCTGAGGAGGTGGTGGGAAGGAGGGGGGGAGATGCAAGAGCACTGGAGAAGGAGCGCTAGAAAGTTTAAGAGTATAGATGGTAAGTTAAGTTTCTAAGATAAGTTTCTTCAGTTTCTTGGGAAATGTTTAATTGGGTGTATGCAGAATCACGGTAGATATAAAAGTCCCAGAGAAAGTTCTAGGCTGGTGTATAAACTTGAGTTTTGTGACAATGAGTGTGAGACTTTAAACCAAGGGAAAGATCGGGATTGCCCAACAAAAAATGTAAACTGAGAAGAGGTTGGCACAGATTCTAATCCTGAGAAATACCGATAAAAATTGGTGGAGTCTCTGCTACACGGGGAGGTTATAAAATGAGAAATGCAGAATTTAATCAATCCATGTGCAAACAGAACTTTCTTGGATATGATAAACGAATGACATTGCTAGTGTTTTCATGGTCATTGATTTTGGTTTTCTTTTACTTCCCTCGGTTCACTTTGATTTCCTTTTAATTTTTCCATTAAGAACCCATCACACAAAGATTGTCATATTTATTAGAACAACCTTTTTTCCCTATCTGTCCAGCACCCTTCCTTCCCTAATGACAAAACTTCTTCTTGTCATGGGATCCCCCCCCTACCCTCTCTCAGAAACTGGCTGGTCCTATTTGGAAGCCGCACCCAAATCGCTTCCAACTCTTTTTTTTTTTTCACATGGGTCCCCTAAAGTCATAACTGGCAATATCTCTCATGACCAAAGAGATGCTACATATTTATGGTCGTGTGTGTGTGTGTGTGTGTGTGTGTGTTGTTTTGTGCTGGGTTTTTTTGTTTTTGTTTTTGTTTTTTTTTTGTTTTTTTTTTGTTTTTTTAATTTCACAGAACAGATCCACACTGAGCAAAAATGAAGTTGACACTCCCAGGGAAGCAACTATGAAGAAAGAGGTGGGTGTAAAAGCCTCTGAATCCAGGGTTCCTAAGGCTGATAAGGATCCCTGGTCTGAGCCAATGTGGTCCTTCAGCTCTTCCTGGGTTTCCTCAAGGGAACAGCTTCTTCAATATGTGCTGTCTTGAGTCTGTTATTTAAGCATATTTAAAGTATTGTCTTGACATTTCCAGAGTCCTCTTTGTATTTACTTGTATCAACTTTCTCATTTCACACTTTATTTATTTTTTTTCACAAGAAGATTGGCTTGGAATTGTTTTCATATTATTTTTCTATCTTTGGATTTTCATACTTGCTTCACCTTTGGCAGGACAATGCCTCCAGTAGATCTCCTTAACCTTTCATTTCACAGGGGTAATTCCTACAGATCGTTCAGATATGCCTTAGTTGGACTTTTTCCTATTTATCATTTTCTTTTTATTTAATATATGGATTTCTATTTTTTAATACATCTTACAGAGTTGTGTCAGTTATATTTGTTGTTTTATTATTTAAAAATAGCTATTGAATCAATTTACTGCCCTTATTCATCTTAAAACAATCCTCATTTTATCTCCATTAGTTTTCTTCTTTTTTTTTCTTAAATTTGGATTTTTTTGCGGGTTAACTATTTGGGTTAACTAGTTCATTTAAGGTATTTAAAAAAATTAAGCTTATATATTTATTTTGAGAGAATGAGAGAGAGTGTGAACATGGGAGGGACAGAGAGAGAGAGGGAAAGAGAGTATCCCAAGCAGGCTCCTTGCTGTCAGTGCAAAGCCCAACTAGGGGCTTGAATGCACAAACCATGAGATCATGAACTGACCCAAAATCAAAAGTTGGACGCTTAACTGACTGGGCCACCCAGGCATGCCTAGGGTATTTTTAATAATGAAAATGTTGGAGTCTATTATTTAAATCTCAGCTCAGCTTTGGATATGAGCCATAAGTTTTGCCATTGTGAGGTTATGAAAATTACATCCTCATATTTCATCTTTCTAGATTTAATAGATTCATGAAGTTAAATTGCAAGTTTGGGCACAAAATTATAAATCTATAAAACACTTACATATAAAAAGTATGAAAGCAATTTTAAAAACAATTATAAAAATATATGAGCTCCTGCAGTATATCCTGCTTCAGTGGGATATAAGAGTTCTGACCAAAGAGTTTGCTTGGGTTTCAGTTGCTGCCTGAACTGGAATGGGCCTCATTCTGGTGAAGGTGCCCATGGCGAACAATGGTCACCCACCTCTACCACAGCTCACTTCACACCCTACTTCTGACAGGAGGGTTGTTTAATACTGTACCAGTGCCTGTGTATTATGACCTCTGTGAAGGAGGATGCTCAGAGGGTTTAAAGAATCAAAACTGATCCTCAAGCTTGAAACCATGTACAGGGTAGACCCCTAGTGCTGTTCACTCTTAAATCCCAAGTGTTAACATTGTCTTTCCAGAAAATAGTATGCTGAAGAGACTCAATTTCCTATCAAGAAGAAACTTCAATGGGGGAGGGTAAGAAAAAATAAAGCTTGGGGTAGTCTTTAAGTAGAAAAAGTATACCTGCACATGTGTCATGGAAGGAGTTAGTAGCTTGATAGGTACCTAATAAGGTGCCTACCCATAAACCAAACATGCATATCTTCAGAATGATAAGAAAAAGGAACGATGACACAATAGAAAAGATGAGGAAGTGAATATATATGGGACATCCACAATTTCCTTAATTTAAGGGTCAAGATTTGGAGCTGTAACTCCAGTGATGCTCTGAGAACATTGAGGATAACTTAGGCTTGCTAGGTATCTCCAGGGTCAGACCTATTTGATATGGGCAATGAGTTCTTTCAGGCCTACATTTTGGAAGCAAAATCCTGACCTTACAAAATATCTGCTCAAATAAATCAATGAATGGCTACTCTTTAAATCAAGATTCTGTAAGTAGAAGTTCCATGGATGTATGAAGTATATGGAGAAAATTATAACATATTCTGGTACAGATACTTTTGCTGGTGGGATACTTCAGACTCTGTAATGTGGAACACATTACACAGCTGTGGAATAGGCTGTTCTTGGCAGACTCTGGAGTAGGAGGAGAAGCCTGTCCTGGCACTTGTTTCCATAGTGAACAGAGGAAGGGGGGTCATTCCAGAGCTTCCAGTGGACAGCACGCATGCTCACAGTGAAGAGGCCCAGAGTCCCCAAATGAAATGTGAATCCTTCTGGCTCTTTCCTGTCAACATAGGCAGCAACCTCCACCTTGGAGCCCCCATTTGGGCCCCAAATGCCTTGCAGGCCAAGGAATTGAAACAGAGAACTCACGTTAATGTGTTCAGCAAATATTGAGCAATGACTATCATGTGCCTGAAAGATTTGCATTTTAGAAAAGTAGCTCAGTCTGAGGGGGAAACAATTGGACTATTTGGCAGGTTGGCCCCTTTGTGTTAGAAAATAGTAAGTGAGGACAGGAAGTGCTGCTTTCCACAGTTGGGAAGGGGGAAGGGAACACAACCCTGGTTTCTCATCTTCTCTAGTCTCCCAAGGGTGACACTGCACATGCCTGTCCAACTGAGGCCCAAGAACACTCATTGAACAGGAGACCTTCTAGTCCTTCCCAGACCCACAATACAGCCTGCCAACTCTCAGGGACTAACCAGGTTAGGATTATCTTTTAGGAAGATCAACTGGAATCAGAGTTAAGACTTGAGTTGGAGGTAGGTAGACAGGGAGAGACAGACAAACCAATTAGGGGACCTTTTGGGGGACTCCTCTTGACAAAGGATGATGGCTTGAATTTCATCTTCATTCTGCAACTATTAAAGTCTACATTTCAGGCATTGTACCTGGGGTTATAATGAGAAGTAGAGATGTGATCTCTGCGATCTGTACTGAATGGAAATGGTGGAGAAAAAAGATCATAAACAAACAAAAATTGATAAATAAATTATTATTATGCATAATGATATGGCATAACATACTGCGAAGAGCCACAATGTTGTCACAGAGGATAGAACAGAGGAAACTTTTGTTCATTAAGGATGCCAAGGAAGACATAAATAATAAGAAAATGTAAGAGAGACTATGAATATCAGGTATGGTCAGGATTCTGTCTTGGGGGATGTCTGAGATGGAGCACTGCCTTGTGGCTAGGATATGGGGGCACCACCTCCTGAAACTATCTGTAGATAACTACCTGAGGGAAGAAAGTAGACATGACAAGCAGATATCTGGATATATAGGTCTCATAAAAGAGGCCTGGGCTAAAAAGATAAGTTTGGAAGATAGAGATGGTAATAACATCACCCTGAGAGAATGTCTAGAGCAAGGCTCTTCAAAGAGAACCATCTATCATAAGGACAGGACAATTTTTCATTATGTGAAATTATGTGATAATCTTTCATTATACATACCACAAAGGTTCATACCTCTGTCCCCTTCACACATGTATAAATGACTTCCAGACATGGGAGCAACAAAAATAAAGTGTAAGAAAAGAAAAAAATGCACACCTTCCCTGTACACTGCCAAAAGCCCTTTTATGGGCAGTACAGTTTTCTAGTTGAGAACCGCTGAAAATGACAAGCAGGGAGGAGTGAAGAAAGACAGATCCAACCAGCAGGTCCAGGTCATATAAGCCTCTTTCCAAGCTATCATATGACTTTCCTCACGGGATCTATTTCTAGGACATATTAAAATAGATTACTTCATGTTCAACAATTACCTTGAAGATAAATCCTATTCAGTCAGACCCTGGGTTCAAGTTTGTGGTGTTTAATTCTTTTTACATGTTGCTGAACTTAATCTGCTGATACTTTGTTGAGGATTCTTGTGTATGTGTTCATCAGGGATATTTGTCTGTCAGTTTTTTGTACTGTGTTTATCTGGTTTTGATATTGGGACATTAGAGTCTTATAAAATTATTTGGAGACTATTCCTTACTCTTCTATTTTATGAAAGAACATGTGTAGAACTGGTTTTATTTCTTTTTTAAATGTTTGGTAGATTTTTATTGTTGTGAAACCATCAGTACCTAGAGATTTCTTTTTCAGATGGTCTGTAACTACACATTCAATTTATTTAATTTGTTGTATGTCTATCAGATTTTTTTTTTCAGTTTGATGAGTTTTGGTACTTTGTAGTTCAAAGTTGGTTCATTTCATCTAAGTTGTCAATTTTATGTGTGTAGTGGTGTTTGTATTATTTCCTGTTACCTTTTTTCATGTTTATTTATTTTTGAGAGAGAGAGTGAGAGAAAGAGAGAGCAGGGAGGGGCAGAGAGAGAGGGAGACAGGATCTGAAGCAGGCTCCACACTGAGAACAGGGAGCCCAGTGCGGGATTCGAATTCACAAACCATGAGATCATGACCTGAGCTGAAGTTGGATGCTTAACTGACTGAGCCACCCAGGTGCCCCCTCCTATTATCCTTTTAATGATCCACTTATCTACTAAGTCCACTGTTGGCTTCCTCACCTATACTGATAACACACACACACACACACACACACACAGACGCCACAGCTATTCTTCCAGAGACCCTTTGGTCTTCAATGTACACAAGGGACCCTGGGGAAAGCCAATAACTCTCTGTCAGCATCTTGTCAAATGTTTTGAAAATGTCTCTTTCACCAATTGTTGCCTAAAAGTTAAGGTTTCCTGTGGTCCTGCTGGTCATGTTTTATGTTGCTTTCTCTTCTCACCCTATGTCCTCTGTGAAAAAAACACCATCTACCAGAGCTTGAAGCTGGCATCTATACACTGATGAGTCCCAAATTTATTCCTTTAGTCTAAAATGTCTCTGCTATGGTCTAGAACTGGATATCCAAATGCTTAAAGGACATTTTAACATTATGACTTTGATCTTTAAATTCAGTTTTCTGCATGTTCAGTTGTCTGTATGTTTTTTATTTCATAGTATGTAAAATAACTGTCTACTCAGGATCCCCAGGGAAAAAAAATAAATGCCATTGATTGGTTCTTCTTTATCTCTTGTATCCAATTAATCACACAGTTCTTGCCTTCTAAATGCCACCATTATACATCTCTCAACATGACACTCTTCTTTTCCACTGTTCTTTCTCACCTGGATTACTACCATGGATTTCTCACTTATGTATTTATTCACTACAGTTTATTCTCCACACTGAAACCAGTACATTTTCTGAAATTAAAATCTTCCCCCATTTCAGTTTCCTTGTGCTACTGAAACAAATTACTACAAACTTGGTGCCTTAAAAGAATAGAAGTTTATTCTTCTGTGGCACCTGAAATCTGAAATCAAGGCATGGCCACACTCCTAGTTACAGCTTTAGGGGAGAAAGCTTCCTTGCCTCTCCCATATTTTGGTGTCTCCTGGCATATTTTGGCTTGTGTCAGAACAATTCCAATCTCCACCTCCATCTTCACACAGATGTTCACATCGCTGCCTCCCCAGTGTGTCTCTGCTGTTCTCCTTTCTCCTATAAATATATCATTCATTACATTGAAGGACTATTCTAAATCCAGGATGATCTCATCTTAAGATATGAACATATTCATATTTGCAAAGTCACTTTTTTTCTATATTAGGTAACATTTACAAGTTTTGGGGATTAGGGAATGGATATCTTTTGGAGACCTATTTTTTTCAGTCTAGCACAGGGGTCAATAATATGTTAAGAAAGTTGAGAATCCAAGTATTGTACTAGTTTGAGAAGTAGAGAGATAATATACATACTTGGGAAAAAAATTAATGGAAGAAAGAATGTTTGCAAAACTCTTTTCTTCCAGAAAGATGATTTAAATATTGTATAGAGTGAGTACCTAGGGATTTACAGGAGCCACATTCCAAGACAATAAAAATGGCAAATGCTGCTGGATAAAGTCCAAATCTAGCATTTCTCTTTACTCCTTGGTGTCTACTACTGGAGAGTCATATTGATCCACAATTGGCTGGTCTCGAGATGAAAGGAGTTCACTGTTTTGTTTTGTTTTTTCTTTTAATATTTCTTTGACATCATTTGTTTCCTAAGCTTATTTATTAATTTTTAGAGAGAGAGAGAGAGAGAGAGAGAGAGAAAGCATGCACATGTCGGGAAGGGACAGAGGGAGAGGAAGAGAGAGAATCCCAAGCAGGGTCTGCACTGTCAGTACAGAGACCAATGTGGGGCTCACACTCACAAACCATGAGATCATAACCTGAGCCGAAGTTGGACGTTTAACCGACTGAGCCACCCAGGCACCCCAGGAGTTCACTGTCTTAGTATCATTAGGTCACATTGGCTCTCTTCAGGAGTCCCATGGGAAATAGCATCAGCCCTCACTTATCCACTGATAAATTAAGATCTTACATTCAGGTACTAACTCTGGAATAAGGAAAGCTCTTTATTTCATAAAGATGGGACCCAATAATCCTCATTGCCTCAGAATTCTTAGTTGTTAGAATGACTACTTTCACCTACTCACATTAATTGCCTGGAATTAATATACATAATTACATAATTATATAAAATTATGTAATTTTTATAATTATAGCCTTACATTTCCCCTTCTACTAATGTTCCAGTTAAATAAGTAAATAAGCCCCACTTAACTTTAGATTTATTTTTTATCAAGTTTTTATTTAAATTCCAGTTAGTTAACATACAGTGTAATATTAGTTTCAGATATAGAATTTAGTGATTCAACACTTGCATACAACAGCCAGTGCTCATCACAACAAATGCACTCCTTAATCCCCATAACCTGTTTAAACCAACCCCCCACCCACCTACCTCCCTGTAAACTTCAGTTTTTTTCTCTATAGTTAAGAGTCAGAGCATGGAATGTTTTCCCATTTCTTTATGTCATCTTCAATCGATTGGAATCAAATATAGTGTTAAAAAGTTTATAATACCCAATAGAATCTACACATTTAATGCAATCCTTACCAAAATACCACCAGCATTTTTTCAGACCTAGAAAGAACAATCATAACATTTGTATGGAACCACAAAAGAACCCAAACAGCCAAATCAGTCTTGAAAAAGAGATGCAAATCTGGAGGCATCCCAATTCCGGACTTCAAGATAGTTTACAAAATTGTAGTTACCAAGACAGTATGGTACTGGAATAAAAACAGGTCAATGGAACAGAATAGAAAATCCAGTAATGGACCCACAGCTATATGGTCAACTAATTTTTGACAAAGCAGGAAAGAATATCCAGTGGGAAAAAGACAGTCTCTTCAACAAAAGGTCTTGGGAATACTGGACATCAGTATGCAAAAGAATGAAACTGGACCACTTTCTTACATCATACAACATAAATGGATTAAATACCTAAATGCGAAACAGGAAACCATTAAAATCCTACAGGATAATACAGGAAGCAACCTCTTTGACCTTGGCCAGAAACTTCTTACCAGATACGTCTCCAGAGGCAAGAAAACAAAAGCAAACATGAACTACTGGGGCATCATCAAGATAAAAATCTGTGCAGTAAAGAAAAGAATCAGCAAAACTAAAAGATAAACTTTGGAATGGGAGAATAAATTTGGGAATATCTGATAAAGTGTTAGTATCCAAAATGTATAAAGAATTTATCCAACTCAACACCCAAAAAAACCAATAATCCAATTAAAAATGGGCAGAAACCATGAATAAGCCTTATTCCAAAGAAGACAGCCAGGTGGCTAACAGGCCCATGAAAAAATGCTCAACAACACTCAGAATCTGGGAAATACAAATCAAAAATACAATGGGATATTACCTCGTACCTGTCCAAATGGCTATAATTAACAACGCAAGAAACAACAGGTGTTGCTGAGGATGCAGAGAATGGGGAACCCTCTAACACTGTTGGTGGGAATGCAAACAGGTACAGCCACTGTGGAAAACAGTATGGAGTTTCCTCAAAAAGTTAAAAATAGACATACCCTATGACCCAGCAATTGCACTACTAGGCATTTATTCAAAGGATACCAAAATACTGATTTGAAGGGGACACTTGCATCCTGATGTTTATAGCAACATTATCAACAAGAGCTAAATGATGGAAAGAGCCCAAAAGTTCATCGACTAATGAATGGATAAAGAATATCTGTGTGGTGCACAGCTCAGAGCCTGGAGCCTGCTTTGGATTCTGTGCCCCCCTCTCTCTCCACCTCACCCCTGCTTGTACTCTGTCTCTCTCTTTCAAAAAATGAATAAACATTTAAAAAATTAAATCTTGCAATTTGCAACTATGTGGATGGAGCTAGTGCGTTAAGTGAAATAAATCAGAGAAAGACAAATACCATACAATTTCACTCATATGTGGAATTTAAGACACAAAACAGATGAACATAGAGGGAAGAAAAGAAAGAGAAGCAAATTATAAAACACTGTTAACATAGAGAACAAACTGAGGGTTGCTGGAGGTGAGATGAGTGGGGAGATGGACTAAATGGGTGATGGGTGTTAAGGAGGGCACTTGTTGGGATGAGCACTGGGTGTTATGTGTAAGTGATGAATCACTTGGTTCTAATCCTGAAACAAATATTACACTATTTGTTAACTAACTAGAATTTAAATATAGACTTAAAACAATAAACAAGGAAATAAGTATATAAACAAATAGTCTATTTCTTGGTTTTCCTCTCTTTTTCTCCCCATGTTCATTTCCAATATAGATTTTACATGCCCTCTCCCCATGGAGTCAGAGCACATAACCCTCTCAGTACATCAATGTATTCATTAACCAGGATGCTCTACTGAGCTTCAGTGTCAAAAGGTTTTTTTGGGGGGTTTCATGGTAGGCATGTATACTTAAATCATTGGCCACATGATTGATCTCAGTCTCCAGCCACCCTTCCCACCCTGGATGTCTGGAAACTGAAAATTCCAATCATCTAATCATGTGATTGATCTTTCTGATAACCAGCCCTTATTTTGAATTTATTTATTAGCCCACCGTACTTCATTAGAATCCTAAACACACTCCATCACTCAGGAAATTACAAGGGTTTTTGAAGTTATGAACCATAAATCTAGAGCAAGTTCTGAATAAATTCTTAATTGTACCATAGTCTCTGACAAGACAATTTGAGCAGTGTATCCTCACTCCCTTCCTGGTACTCTAGTTTCCTCTATTTTATGTCTGCTGCAACCCTTTTTGTATCAAACTCTACACTCCAGGAAAAGCTGAAAAGAGGCTTTACTGCTTAGAAGACAGGGGTCCAGAACCATAATTTTCCCTCCAGGGTATTAAGACCCTGACCATTCATTATGTGGGTGAGTAAAGAATGCCTATAGATACCATTTTTTTCAATTTATTTAAATTCAAATTAGTTAACAGAGGCACCTGCGTGGCTCATTAGGTTCAGTGTCCAACTCTTGACTTCAGTTGAGGTCATGATCTCATGGTTTGTGAGCTCAAGCCCCACATAGGGTTCTACACTGACAGCACAGAGCCTGCTTGTGATTCTCTGTCTCCCTCTTTCTGCCCCTCCTTCTCTTTCTCAAAATTAAATAAGTAAACTTAAAAATAAATAAATAAATAAATAAATAAATTCAAGTTAGTTAGCCTCCAGTGTAGTCTTGGCTTGAGGAGTAGAACCCAATGATTCATCTCTTACATATGACCCTAGTGTTCATTCCAAAAAGTGCTCTCCTTAATGCCCATCACCCATTTAAGCTATCCTCCCACCGACCTCCCCTCCAGCAACCTTCAATTTGTTCTCTGTATTTAAGAGTCTCTTATGGTTTGTCTCCCTCTGTGTTTTTTATCTTATTTTCCCTTCCCTTCCCCTATGTTCATCTGTTGTGTTTCTTAAATTCCACATATGAGTGAAATCATATGATATTTGTCTTTCTCTGACTGACTTATTTCACTGAGCTGAAATCAAGAGTCAGACACTTAACTGACTGAACCACCCAGCCACCCATAAAGATTTTATTTTTAAGTAATCTCTACACCCAACATGAGATTCAAACTCACAATCCCAAGATCAAGATTCACATGCTTTACTGACTGAGCCATCCAGGCATCCCTAGCCTTTTAATTTTTTAATAATATTGTTTGAGAGCAAAATGTTTTTACATTAAGTCCAATTTATCACTTTGTTCTTTAAGAGATTGTGCATTTTGATGCCACAGTTAAGACATGTTTTTAGGGGACACCTGAGTGGCTCAGTCGGTTAAGTGTCTGACTTTTGATTTCAGGTCATGTCATGATCTCACAGTTTGTGAGTTCAAGTCCCGCATTGGGCTTTGCATTGACAGTGTGGAGCCCAGTTGAGATTCTCTCTCTCTCTCTGCCTCTCTCCTCCTTGCATGAGCCCTCTCTCTCTCTCTCTCAAAAATAATAATTTTTTAAAAGATAAATGTTTCTTTAGCCTACACTATTTTCCTTGTTTTTTCTTCTAGAAGTATTAAAATATTAGGCTTAATTTGGTTTACATTTACAATGTAAATGCCATAGTTTATAATTATGAATTTAACTCTAATTTTGTATAACCCAGAAGTAATCAATTGCCATAACTTCTGTCATAAGACTCTTTTTTCAAAACTGAATTGCCTTTGCAGCTTTGCCAAAAGTCAGTTATTCATATATGTGTCATTCTATTTCTGGACTTTCTATTTTGTTCCATGATCTATCTACCTATCTTACATTAATACCACATTGTCTCAACTAATATTACATTATCATAATTCTTATAATGAGATACCATTAGGATTCCATCTTTATTCTTCCCTTTCAAGGTTTTTTTTTTTTAACTATCCTAGGTTTTGTCTTTGCATTTTAATGGGAATTTTAGAAACAATTTGTTAATTTCTACCAATATATCTGCTATGATTTTAATTGGGATCATGTAGAATCTATCAATAATTTGGGGATAAATTACAAATAATATTGAATCTTCTGACACACAGAGCTGGTATATCTCTGCATTACTTAAGTTTTCCTTAATTTCTTCCAGCAATACTTTGTAAATTTTAGTATTTAGGTCTCTAAAGATTTTTGTCAAATTTTTCACTATTTACTTCATGATTTTTGATCCTATTACAATTTTTTTCACTTCAATTTTTTCTTTGCTAATCATATATATAAATACAATTGATTTTTTAAATAGTGATCTTGTACCCAGCCATCTTAGGTATAATACATAATAGGACTGTGTGTGTGTGTGTGTGTGTGTGTGTGTGTGCGCGCTGCGCGCACACATTTGTACTTCCTCAGCTCTTACCCATTAATGATCCTGTCATTTGAGAATGAGAAAAATATTTTTATGTCTAATCTGGATGTATATTTCTTTTTCTTGCTTTGTTGAACTGGCTAGAATCTCCAGTAGTGATATTAGACATACTTGTGTTGTTCCTAATCCTACAAAAATAATGCAATTTTTCTCTGTTAAGTATCATGCTTTCCTGCACTATTGAGATGATTATTTGGGGTTTTTTGTTTGTTTTTACCTTTGTGTTTTTACGTTATTACCATGGTGAATTATAAATTGATTTTCAGATTTTAGGCAAAACTTACAAAGATATTTCTCTTAGGAATCCTTCAGTTGATTCTAACAGTTTTATTAGTCAGAAGGACTTTGACTCAAAATCCCACTTGTTTAAAATATATACAAATAATCAGATTATATATTTCAGGAGTGAGGTTTGGGATTTTATGCCATTCAAGAGATTTGTCTGTTAGTACTTTGTGAAATTTATTAATATAAAATTGTTCCTCATACTCTATTTTGCCCTTTTACTACTTTATAAAATTGTAGTGTTCCCTCCTTTGTTCTTGATATTAGTACTTTATATTTTCTCTCTTTTGATTCTGATAAATTTAGTTAGAAAACTTTCAATACTGTTGATCTTTTCAAAGAGTCAAGGGTTTTTTGTTGTTGTTGTTTCATTGATATTCTCAATTTTTTCTCCATTTTCAATGTCTTGATATTTATTATTTCCTTTTTTCTACTTAGATTATAATTTGGTCTTCCTTTTCTGTTCTTTTAAGCTAGAAGATGAGATTAATGATTTGAGACGTTTCTTGTTTATAATATATGCATTTAATCCTATACATTCCCCCCTAAGTACTTGTTCAAAAACATCTCACACATTTTGATGTTTCCTCATTTTGAATTTTTCTTCAACCCTTAGAAGTATGTTATTTAGTTTTTAAGTATCTGGGGATATTGCAGAAATCATTAAGTTGTTGATTCCTAATTTAATTCCTTTGTGGTCAGAGAACAACACATTTTGTGTTTCTTGAATCCTTTTAAATACAATGAGGTGGGTTTTTTTTGTGTTTTGTTTTTGTTTTTGTTTTTGTTTTTGTTTTTTTTATGGCCCAGGATATGGTCTACCTGCACAGATGTTACATATGTACTCAAAAAGAATGTATATTCTGAAGTTATTGGGCTGCATGTCAAATCAGTGTCCATTAGGTCAATTTGGTTTATAGTGTTAAACTGTCTCATACCTTTGCTAATTGTCTGTCTACTTGTTATAGCAATTATTAAGAGAAATATTGAAATTGCCAACTATAATTGTATTTCTATTTATTGCTCCTTGCAGATCTGTTTTAAAGTCATTTATTTTGAACTCTATACTTAGGCATATGCATGTTTAGTACTAGTATGTCTTCTTGATGAATATTTCCTGTTATATTTATGAAATGATATGGAAATGTTCTTTGCTCTAAAATGCACTTTGTCTAATATTGGAATAATCAACACAGTTTTCCTTTACTTAGTGTTATCATAGTATATATTTTCTACCCTTTTACTTTTAACTTATTACTGTCTTTATATTTAAATAGATTGTAGGTAAACTGTAAGACAATCTTGCTGCTATGTCAAACTGACAATTTACACAATTTTGGTTTTAATTTTTTTATTCAAGTATAGTTGAAATACAATGTTACATTAGTGTCAAGTGTACAATAGTGATTCGACAACTCTATATGTTATGCTATGCTCATCACAAGTGTAGCTACCATCTGTCACCATACAACATTATTACAATAGCATTGGTTGTATTCCATATGCTGTGCTTCTCATCCATGTGAGTTATTCATTCCATGACTGGAAAGCTGTACCTCCTAATCCCCTTCACTCATTTTGCCCACTCCCACCCTCCTCTCTAACAACCACCAGTTTGGTTTTTGTACTAATTGTGTTTTTCTGCTTTTATGTATTTGTTTACTCACTTTTTTAAAGATTCTGCATTTAAATGAAATCCTATGGTATTTGTCTTTGTCTGACTTATTCACTTAACATAATATCCTCTAGGTCAATCCATGTTGCTGAAAATGGCAAAATCTCATTCTTTTTATGGGAGTATACATTGGAAATATATCTTAAATGTTCTCAAGACAGTCATTTATCAATGGTCACTTAGGTTGCTTTCATATCTTGGCTATTGTAAATAATGCTTCAATAAACATAGGGACACATATATCTTTTTAAATTAGTCAGGGGGATTGAAGGGATTCCTAATCATGGAATTACTGGATTTTATGGTATATCTGTTACTTGTTTATTTAGGAAGCTCCATACTGTTTTGCACAATGGCTGCATTGATTTACATTTCCACCAACAACACATGGGGGTTTCTTCACATCCTTGCCAATGCTTCTTGCTTCTTGTCTTTTTGATACTACACATTCAAATATGTAAAGGTGATATCTCATTGTGGTTTTGATTTCCATTTCCCTGATGATTAATGATGTTGAGTATTTTCATATACATGTTGGCCATCTATAGGTCTTCTTTGCAAAATGTCTATTCAGATTATCTGCCCACTTTAATTAGGTTATTTGAGGTTTTTTTTTTTCATGTATGTGTTGAGTTGTATCAAATCGTTATATACTTGCGATATTAACCCCTTATCAAATATAGCATTTGCAAATATCTCTTCCCATTCAGTAAGCTAACTTTTTAAAAATTTTGGTGTAGTCCCAATAGTTTATTATTACTTCTTTTCCCCTTGCCTCAGAAGACATATCCAGAAAAATATTGCTATGACCAATGTCAAAGAGATAACTGCCTATGTTTTCTTCTAAAAGTTTTATGGTTTTAGGCCTAACATTTAGGTTTTATTATGAAATAATCTACAGAAGAGTAGCAAAGATGGTACAGAACATTTCTGTATACTCTTTCTTCTGTTTCCATTAAAGGTTAACATTCTTATCAAAACTAAGAAATTAACAGTGATGCAGTACTATTAATAAAGCTACAGACTTTATTTTATTTTTATTTCTTCTAATGTATTTTTTCCATTCCAGAATCTAATCCAGAATACCACATTGCATTAGTCATCATATCTACTTAGCCTCATCCCAACCTGTGGTGCTTTCTAATATTGTTCCTTATGAATGTGACACTTTGAAAGGGAACTGGTGAGGCATTTTGAAGAATATCCATCCACTTAGATTTACTTATTTGTCTGATGTTTTCTCATGACAATCTTTGGTTGTGAATTTTTGGAAATAACAACATAGAAGTAATGTGTCCTTTTACCACATTATATCAGAGTATATATGATATACATGTTAAGTTACTATTTTTTTCCTTTACATTTATAAGAAGAAAATCACAGCAGTGCCTGGATAGCTCAGTTGGTTAAGCCTCCCACTCCTGATCTCAGCTCAGCTGTTGATCTCGGGGTCATGAGTACATGCCCCACATAAGTAGGCTGTGAAGCCTACTTTTAAAAAAAGAAGAAGGAAATCACTAATTTCAGACTGCACTCAAGATGAGAGGAATTAAATTTCCCCACTTACTGGAGGGAGTAACATAAACAAAACAAAACAAAACGAAAAACAAACACACCCAACATGTGTGAATATATATTAAAATAACCAGTGTTCTAACTAGAGAAATTGGGCAAGAAAAAAGTTAAAACTCATTGAAACAGAAAATAACAAAGTAAAATTCTCTCTTTTTTCAGATAGCATAATCTTACATACATAGATTGTATGGCTCCACCAAGAAATTGTTAGAACAAATGCAGTAAAGTTGTAAGATACAAAATCAACATATAAAAATTTATTGCATTTTTATACACTGACAATAAATGATGAGCTATCTGCAAATGAAATAAGGAAAATAATACTATCAATGATAGTATCAAAAACAATACAATAATTAGGAATTAAAATTAATCAAGGTGAAAGATGCATACACTAAAGGCATTAATGAAAAAAATGAAGACACACATAAGTGGAAATATATTCTATACTTATATTAATGGATTGGAACAATTAATATTGTTAAAATGTCCATATATCCAAACCATTCATAGATTCAGTGTAATCTCTGTCAAAATCTCAATGCCATTTTTCACATAAATAGAAAAAAATAATAGTAAAATTTATATGGCATCACAAAAAACTACAAATAGCTAAAGCAATCTTGAAAAAGAGACACAAAGCTGGACACATCACATTAAATTTAAGACTATAGTATAAAGCTATAGTAATCAAAACTCCATGGTACTGGCATAAAAACAGACAAACAGATCAATTAAACAGAATCAAGAACCCAAAAATAATCCAATGCATATGCAGTCAATTAATATTCGACAGGGAAGCCATAAATACTCAATGGGGATAGAGGTAGTCTTTTCAATTAATGGTGCTGGGAAAACTGGACATTCACATGTGAAGAAGAAGAGGGAGAGGAAGAAGAAGAAGAAGAAGAAGAAGAAGAAGAAGAAGAAGAGGAGGAAGAAGGAGGAGGAGGAGAGGACGAAAGAAGAAAGAAGAAGAAGGAGGAGGAGGAGAAGGTGGCGGAGGCGGGAGGGGGAGGAGCCGGAGGAGGAGGAGGGGGAACTTGCCTCGCATCTTATACCACTAACAAAAATTAACTCTTAATGTATTAAAGACTTAAGTGTAGGGTCCAAGATGGTGAAGCTGTAGAAGAAAACATAAATAAATAAACTCTTTGACATTGGTCTTGAACATTATTCTTTTGGATATTACACCAAAGCATAAGAACAAAAGCAAAAATCAGTAAGTGGGATGAGATCAAACTAAAATATGCACAGCAAAATAAAGAAGGGAATATTATTCAGCCATTAAAAAGAATGAAATTCAGCCATTTGCAATGACATGGATGGAGACAGAGAGTATAATGCTGAGCAAAATAAGTCAGAGAAAGACAAATATTTTATGATTTTACTCATATGTGGAATTTAAGAAACAAAACAATTGCTGCTGGGGGGGAGAGAGAGAGAGAGAGAGAGAGAGAGAGAGAGAGAGAGAAACCAAGAAATAGACTGATGGTTACCAGCGGGGAGTTGGGTGGGAGGGATGGATAAAATAGGTGATGGAAATTAAGGAGTGCACTTGTATGTATGGGATTGTTGAATCACTATATTGTACACCTGAAACTAATATAATACTGTATATTAACTATACTGGAATTTTAAAAAGTTAAAAAAAAACAATAAACCAATAAACACATAACTTCCAGAATGAGGGAAAATGCAAACCATTTATCTGATAGGGTGTTAATATTCAAAACATATGTTAGTCTTACAACTCAATAACAAAATATCAAATAGTCTGATTAAAAAATGAGCAAAGGACCCAAATAAACATTTTTCCCAAATAACATATACAGATGGCCAACAGGTACATGTGTATTTAACATCACTAGGCATCAGGAAAATGCAAATAAAAACTTCAATGAAATATCATCACACACGTGTTAGAATGACCATTATCAAGCAGTCAAGAGCTAAGTGTTAGCAAGGATGTGGAAAAAAAAAAAAACAGTTCTTGTGCACTTTTGGTGGGAATGCAATTTGGAATATCCACAATGGAAAACACTGGATGTTACTCAAAAAACTAAAAATGGAATTAGCAAATAATCTGTTAATCCCACTTCTGGATATGTGTCTGAAGGGAAAGGAATCACTGTCTTGAAAATACATCTGCACCACTGTGTCCATTACAACATTGTTCACAATAGCCAAGACAAGGGCAAAAATCTAAGTTTTCATCAGTATATGAATGGATAAAGAAAATGTGGTATATGAATATGATCAAATATTATTCAGCCATGAAAAATAATGAAATTCTGATATTTATGCCAGCATGGATGAACACTGAGGGCATTATACTAAGTGAAATAACAGAGAAGGATAAGTTCTTCATGAACTCACTTATATGTGGAATGTAAACAAAAAAGCTGAACTCATAGAAACTGAAATTAGAGTGGTGGTTACCAGGGCTGGGGGTAGAGAAAATGAGGGAATGCTGATCAAAGGGTACAAACTTCCCTTTATAAGATAAGTAAATTCTGGGGATCTAGTATATAGCACATGGAATGTAATTTCTATATACTTGAAAGTTGCTTAGAAAGTAGACCTTAAATGTTCTCACCACAGAAAATGTAGTCATGTGCAGTTAAGGATATGTTGACGTTATTGTATGTATATCATTTTGCAATATGTATGTATATGAAATCATCACATTGTACCCCTTAAACTTACACAATGTTATATGTTAATTATATCTCAATAAAACTGAAAAGATAACCACACTAAGACAGAAGGGTTATTTCAGCCTGTGTTGAATACCTTGTTATCCTGTTTCTCTTTAAGATTTCACCCAGTGATTTTAGAATTTTTCTTGAATCTTGCCTGCAGAACTATTTATTGTGATGGCCTAATGGTGATTTTTTTGTTGTCCCTGATCCTTCTACATCCACTAATTAGAATTCTTCTGTGAGTTAAGATTTGTCCTTTATTTTTCATTTATTTATTCAATCATGTTTTTATATCAGTATGGACTCATGAACACCTATTTTGTCTCTTGGGTTATAAATTAATACTAGTATAATATATTTTGCCTTTCAAATTATTCCACATTTGGTTCTTGCCAGCTCTTTTAGTTTGCCTTCAATGTTTTGTGTGTGCATGCATGCATATGTGTATGTGTGTGTGTTTATTTTTTTTATTTTTTCATGTTTATTTATTTATTTTAAAAGACAGAGAGCAAGAGGGGGAGGGACAGAGAGGGAGGGAGAGAGAAATTCCAAGCAGGCTCAGTGCTGTCAGCACGGAGCCCCATGCGAGGCTTGATCCCAAGAACCATGAGATCATGACCTGAACCAAAATCAAGAATCGAATGCTTAACCGACTGAGCCACCCAGGCTCCCCTATTTTTAGAAACTTGACACTACTTTTCCTTTTCTATTGAAGAATAATTTACATAAAATATTCCATTAGTCTCAGGTATGCAACATAGTGATTCAGTATTTATGTACATTATGAATAGTCACCACAGTAAATCTATCTACCATTTCTCACCATACAAAGTTGTTATAATATTACTTTCTTTTTTTCTTTTTTTCAAGTTTTTATTTAAATTCCAGTTAGTTAACATACAATTAATATTAGTTTCTGGTGTAGAAATTAGTGATTCATCATTTAAAAATATGTCAAAATGCTCTATAACCACAGTTAAGCATTCCATTTCTTCAATAAGTACTCCTTTGATTTCTATAAGTTTTTGGTTAAATTCTAAAATTTTGAAAATGTTGATTCTGTCAGGTTTTTTTTTTTTGCCAGTTTTAATGGTTGTTTCAGTGGAAGACATAATACTCCAGCTCCCTACTCTGCAAATTCAATGAAATCACTTCCATCAGTCAGCTTTTGTATGCCTGAAAAAGTCTTTGTTTTACTTATTTTTGAAAGCTTTCCCCCTCCATGTTTGTATAATACTCTATGTTAATAGGTTTTTTCTTTGTTTAGTACTTTAAAGGTTTTGCTACAGTGTTGGAAACAGTGTATATGCTGTCATTCTTATCTTTTTCCTATTTATGTAATGTCTTTTTCTTTGCTATTAAATTTTCTCTTTGTCCATTGGGTTTGGGTGTTTTGATTATGAGGTACATTAATGTAGTATTCTTTTAAGTTTCTTGTCCTTGGGTTTCTTAAGTTCTTGGGATTGTCACTTTGAAAATTTTTCACCATTACATTTTCAGTTTTTTGGGGAACACAATATGTATTTACAATATATCATTATGCTGCTTGAAATTGTCTCACAGCCCACTGATTTTATTTTATTTTTTGAGAGAGAGAGGGTGTGAGTGGGGGAGAAGGGCAGAGGAAGACAGAGAGAGAATCTTTTCTTTAAAAATTTTTAAATATTTATTTATTTTTGAGAGGCAGAGACAGAGCATGAGCATGAGCATGAGCAGGGGAGGGGTAGAGAGAGAATGAGACAGAATCCAAAGCAAGATCCAGGCTTGGAGCTATTAGCACAGAGCCCAACACAGGCCTCAAAACCTAAACTATGAAATCATTACCTGAGCCAAAGTTGGATGCTTAACCGACTGAGCCACCCAGGTGCCCTGAGAGAAAGAGTCTTAACCAGACTCCATTCTTAGCATGGAGCCCAACACAGAAATCAATCCCACGAACCTGGGATCATGACTTGAGCTGAAGTAAAGAATCAGGCACTCAAGTGACTGAGCCACGCAGGCTCCCTGCCTACTGATTTTATTTTTTTAATCTCTTTTCTCTATGGTCAATTCTGTTACATTTTCCTCTTTCTTTGCATGTTTGGTATTGAGTGATAGACATTTTGAATGTTATCTTCTCAGAACCACTGTTCAATCTCTATATTCTTGATTAGATATTCTGGAATTTAGTCAAGTTACTTAGATGTTTAAGATTTGTTAGGGTGGGTCAGATCAGTGCTCTTTGAAAGCTAATTATTCTCTGCAACTGAAGAAAACCCTCTTGTGTATTCTGCCAAATGCTCCATGAATTATCAGTTTTTCCAGTATAATTGGTAAGAAGAAACATTATTCTTGGAGTTGGTGGACAGCATGGTGGGCATCTATAATGGACCTTCAACCAGGTGTAAATCAAGCCTGAAATGATTGGCTACCACCTGGGTGAATTTTCCATCACCTAAGAAACTCCTGAAGCAAGTCGCATCCAGCCACCCACTCCTGGTTAATCCCCTTCAGGTAGCCTGAAAGAAATGTTTATAACAAATCACTGTGAAGTATGAGGTTTTCTGAGGGTTTTGGACTCCTGTGATTAGATTGTACTCACTGGATAATTGAGGATAACCTCCCATCTCAAGTTCTCGAGTTAAGATGGAGGAGAAGTAAGGGGACACTGGGCTTTCCTCATCCTTCAAACACAGCTGTATTGAAGTCAGATTATGTAGAACACCCAAGAAATTGATCTATTGAGTGGCAGAAGGATTTCTACAGTTGGAGGGAGACAGCCTAGATGTGAGGTGCCTAGATGTGAATTGGAAGAGAGAAAAACAGCAGTGCAGTGGAAGGGAGGAAACCCTTTTCATGGAGAGACAAAGGGGAGAGAAAGAGAGAGGGGTTGAGCTAGTGTGGCATGGAGCTAGCACAAGAAGAAAACCTCTCTGGACCGTGGGAATTGAGAAGTACTGAGTGTCCCAGTTCTTCTTCTGCAAACAAACTCTGGTGCTCAAGCTCTGAGGTTTTGGAAGTGCATGATTTTTTTCCAGGGCTTTTTCAGGGCTGGATAGCTGTGGCAGGCAATCCTGGGGAGAAGGGAGCTGACCCCAGAGCACATAGTGTGGTGTAGAAATTCCCAGGGTGCACTGGGAGAGGACATTCCCCTTTCTGAAGTACTGTTGAAGGAGAGTTTATTGCCTCCCCAAGGTCAAAAGACCCCTGCAGGTGCCAGCCAGTGGCCTTTCATCAAAAGAGGAGAAGCTTTACTCAGGAGGAGAGGAGCAGATCCATGATGTGCCAGGTCTTTTAAGACTTCAGGTTTTGAATCCCAGCTGTGCCTCAAAGAAAAATGCAGGAGCATTGTGTTGCAGGGCAAGCAGACTGTCTTCACTATTCTGTAAAGGCTGCTTGAACTGTAGGGGTTGATATCCACAGAATGGGGAAAAGAGATAGGGATGACACCATTTTTGCCCCAAAAACAACACTTTGGGACTTCAGAGAGCAACACAGATGCCCCCAGTGGAGGCAGGACCCACTTACCCCAATCCCTACATCTCCTTGCCTGGGAACTGCTTATTGCCTGGGGCAAGACTGACTCTGAGCCATTGCACCCAACCTCTTTTTTTTTAATGTTTATTTTTGAGAGAGACAGAGACAGAGACAGACAGAGACAGAGACAGAGCACAAGTAGGGGAGGGGCAGAGAGAGAGGGAAACACAGACTCTAAAGCAGTCTCCAGGCTCTGAACTGTCAACACAGAGCTGATGTGGGGCTTAAACACATGAACTGTGAGATTATGACCTTAGCTGATGTCAGATGCTTAAACTGACTGAGCCACCCAGGTGCTTCAACCCAGCCTCTTCTCCAGACTGGTATAGCCAGCACCCCCAGGCACCAACAGACAACTTTTTTCCTTTTTTTCTCCTTTTTTTTTCTTTTGGAAACAGGCTCATAGCCTTATAGTTTTTGATTCTCTGTTTTTTGTTATTGTTTTGTTATTTGTTATTTGTTATTGTTATTGTTCCCTTTCTTTTTCTCTCTTCTTGGGATATTTCTCCTCACTCACTTTTTTCTCCCAGGGTTACTTCAACAAACAAATTGGGGCACCTGGGTGGCTCAGTTGGTTAAGAGTCTGACTTTGGCTCAGGTCATGATCTCATGGTTTGTGGGTTTGAGCCCCATGTCGGGCTCTGTACTGAAAGCTTGGAGCCTGGAACCTGCTTCAGATTCTGTGTCTCCCTCTCTCTCTCTGTCCCTCTCCTGCTCTCTCTCTCTCTCTCTCTCTCTCAAAAACAAATAAACATTAAAAATATTAAAAACAAACAAATCAAATCAAAGCACACCTAGCTAAGTGCTCTACCACTGCAAGTGAGGAAGAGATCTGCAGATGACTGACAAGTGGGAAGGAGCAACCAAAATGCAACAGCAGAATGCACACAGCAAACACAAGAAACACTTCCTGAAGTGCCAGGCCCTGGGCAGTGTATGACCCATTTTTAATATAGCAGTACTCTTAGGTGCACAAAACACAATAAGCTTTTAAAACACAAAAAAAGACAGAAATGTAGCCAAAATGACAAGGTGGATGAATTCTCCCCAAAAGAAAGGACAAGAAGAAATCACATCCAGGGACTTTCTCAAAACAGATATAAGCAATATATCTGAATAAAAATTTAGAATAGGCATAGCACTACTAGCTGGGCTTGAAAAAAGCATATGGGGCACCCGGGTGGCTTAGTCATTTAAGCATTCAACTCTTGGTTTCAGTTCAGGTCATGATCTCATGGTTTCATGAGTTGGAGCACTGTATAAGGCTCTGAACTGACAGTGCAGAGCCTGGTGGGATTCTGTCTCTCCCTCTATCTCTCTCCCTATCCCTCCCCTGCTCATGATGTCTCTGTTTCTCTCAAAAATAAATAAACTTATTTTTTGAAAAAAAATGTAGAAGACACCAGAGAAACCCTAGCTACAGAGATCAAAGACCTAAGAAAAAACTAGGATTAATTTTAAAATGTTACAACAGATACAAGATAAACTAGATACAGTGACAGTGAGGACTGAAGAAGCAGAGGAAAGAATAGGTGAAATAAAAGATAAAATTATGAAAAATAATGAAGCCAAAAAACAGGGAAAGGAAATTACTAGATAACAAGAGGAGGCTAAGAGAGCAAACTGATTCTATGAAACAAAACAATATCCATATAATAGGAGTCCCAGAGGATGAAGAGTAAGAAAAAGAGGCAGAATGTTTATTTGATCAAATTGTAGCTGAGAATTTCCCTAGTCTGGGAAAGGAAACAGGCATACAAGTCCAAGAGGCACAGAGAATCCTCTTCAAGATCAATGAAAACAGGTCAACACCATGACATATTGTAGTGAAACTTGGAAATTAAAAGCATAAACAGAGAATTCTGAAATCAGCTAGAATTCTGAAAACAGAATTCTGAAAGGTCCTTAACCTATAAAGTATACACTGAAGGTTAGAAGCAGACCTGACCACAAAAACTTTGCAGGCCAAAAGAGAGTGTCAGGAAATATACAATGTGCTGAATAGGAAAAAAAAAATGCAGCCAAGGATCCTTTATCCAGCAAGGCTATCATTCAGAACAGAAGGAGAGATAAAGGCTTTCCCAGACAACAAAAACTAAAAAGAGAAATTTAAAGCAGATTCTCAGTGAAGAGAAGGAAGAAGAAGAAGAAGACCAAAGCAGCAGAATACAAAGGACCAGAAACACCAATTCTACAAACAACTCAATGGCATTAAATCCATACCTTTCAATAATCACTGTGAATATAAATGGTAAATGATCCAATCAAAAGACATAGTGTATCAGAATGGATCAAAAAATAGGATCCATCTACATGCTGCCTACAAGAGACTCATTTTAGACCTGAAGACACCCACAGACTGAAAATGATGGGATGGAGAACAATCTATCATGCTAATGAACATCAGAAGAAAAGCTGGAGTAGCCATAGTCATACCAGACAAACTAGATTTTAAACCAAAGACTGTAACAAGAGATGAAGGGCATTATATCATAATTAAGGTGTTTATCCATCAAGAAGATGTAACAGTTGTAAATATTTATGCCTTCAACTTGGAAACACACAAATATATTAATCAATTAACCACAAATATAAAGAAACTCATGATAATAGTATCATAATAATAGGAAACTTTAATACCACACTTGCAGCAATGGACAGATCATCTAACCAGAAAATCAACAAGGAAACAATGGCTTTGAATGACACAATGGAGCAGATGGACTTGACAGATATATTCAGAATATTTCATTCTAAATGAACAGAATACACATTAGTCTCTAGTGCAAATGGAACAGTCTCCAAATTATATCACCTACTGTGTCACAAATCAGCCCTCAACAGGTGCAAAAAGATGAAAATCATACCATGCATATTTTCAGATCACAGAGCTTTAATACTTGAAATCAACCACAAGATAAAAATTTGAAAAGCCCTCAAATACCTGGAGGTTAAATAACATCCTACGAAAAAAATGAATGGGCTAACCAAGAAGTTAAAGAATTTTTAAATTGAATTTTAAAAGAATTTTAAATTGAATTTTAAAAGAATTTTAAAATGAAAGCAAATGTAAATGAGAACATGACAGTCTAAACCCTTTGGGATATAGCAAAGGAAGTCCTAAAAGGAAAATACATTGTAATCCAGGCCTCTTTCAAGAAGCAAAAAAGTTCCCAAATGCACAAGCAAAACATGCACATAAAGTAGCTAGAAAAGGAGCAGCAAATAAAGGCCAAAGCCAGCAGCAGCAGAAGAAATAATAAAGATTAGAATAGAAATAAAAAATATATAGAAACAAAGAAGAGAAAAAAAAACATTGGAACAGATCAACGAATCTAAAGGCTGGTTTTTTGAAAGGATAAACAAAATTGTTAAATCCAGAGCCAGATTTGTCAAAAAGAAAAGAGAGAGGACCCAAATAGATAAAATCACAAATGAAAGAGGAGAGATCATAACCAACACCATAGAAATACAAACAATAATTAGAGAACACTATGAAAAATTATATGGCAAAAAACCAGACAATCTGAAGGAAAAGGACAAATTCTTAGAAACTCACACAATATCAAAACCTAAACAGGAAGAAATAGAAAATTTGAACAAGCCCATAATCAGCAAAAAAACTAAATCAGTTCCCAAAAATCTCCCAACAAATAATAGTCCTGGGCGAGATGGCTTCCCAGGGAATTCTACAAACACTTAAACAAGAATTAATACCTATTCTTCTCAAAGTGTTAAAAAAAATAGAAATGGAAGGAAAGCTTCCAAACTCATTCTATGAAGCCAGCATTACCTTGATTCCAAAGTCAGATAAAGACCCCACTAAAAAGGATGATTACAGGCCAATATCCCTGATGCACCTGGATGCAAAACTTCTCAACAAGATGCTACAAATCAAATCTAAATTCAAAAAATTATTCACACAATGAAGTGGGATTCATTCCTGGGCTGCAGGCCAGGTTCAATATTTTCAGGTCTATCAATGTAATATACCACATTAATAAAGGAAAGGATATGAGGTATCTGAGTGGCTCAGTTAAGCATCTGACTTTGACTCAGGTTATGATCTCATGGTTCATGAGTTTGATCCCCACATCAGGCTCTGTGCTAACAGAACGGAGCCTCTTCAGATCCCCTGTCTCCTCTCTCTGTCCCTCCCCTGTGCTCCTTTTCTCTCTCTCTCAAAATTAAGTAAACATTTTTTTTAATAAATGAAAGAAAAAAGAAACATACAATCCTCTCAATAGATACAAAAAAGCATTTGACAAAATATATCATCCATTCTTGATAAAAACCTTCAACAAAGTAAGGATAGATGGAACATACTTAAAATCATAAAAGGCATATATGAAAGACCCACAGCTAATATCATCCTCAATGGGGAAAAACTGAGAGCTCTCCCCCTAAGGCCAAGAAAATGACAAGTTTGTCCACTCGCATCACTCTTGTTCAACATAGTATTGGAAGTCCAAGCCTCAACAATCAGACAACAAAAAGAAACAAAATCACACAAATTGACAAAAAAGAAGTCAAGCTTTCATTCCTTGCAGATGACATACTCCACATGGATAACATGAAAGACTCCACCAAAAAACTGATAGAACTGACACATGAATTCAGCAAAGTCTCAGAATATAAAATCAATGTACAGAATTCGGTTGAATTTCTACACTCCAATAATGAAGCAGCAGAAAGAGAAATCGAGAAATTGATCTTATTAACAATTGCACCAAAAACCATCAGATACCTAGGAATAAACCTAGTCAAAGAGGAAAAAGGTCTGTACACAGAAATTAAAGATACACAAAAAGTGGACAAACATTCCAAGGATTGGAAGAACAAATATTGTTAAATGTCTATACTACCAACAGCAATTTACACATTCAATACGATCCCTATCAAAATAACACCAGCATCTTCGCAGAGCTGGAACGAACAAACCTAAAATTTATATGGAACCAGAAAAGACCCAGAATAGCCAAGGTAATGTTGAAAATAAAAACAAAAACAAACAAACAAACAAAAAAAGCTGGAAGCATCACAATTCCAGACTTTAACCTATATTGCAAAGCTGTAATCATCAGGATAGTATAGCACTAGCACAAAAAAGACACATAGATCAAAGGACACAACAGAGAACCCAGAAATGGACTCACAGATGTATGGCTAACTAATCTTTGACAATGCAGGAAAGACAATCCAGTGAAAAAAAGACAGTCTGTTTAGCAAATGGTTCTGAGAATAAAGGACAACGACCTTCAGAGAAATGAAACTGCATCATTTTCTTACACCATACACAAAAATAAACTCAAAATGAATGAAATACATAATTATAAGACAGGAAACTATTAAGCCCTAGAGGAGAAAACAGGCAACAACCTCTTTGACCTCAGCCACAGCAACTTCTCTTTTGACACGTCTCCGAAGGCAAAGAAAATAACAACAAAAATGAACTATTGGGACCTTGTCAAGATAAAAAGCTTCAGTGAAGGAAACAATCAACAAAACTAAAAGGCAACCAATGAAATTGTAGAAATTATTTGTAAATGACATATCAGATAAAGACTCAGTATCCATAATCTATAAAGAAGTTACCAAACTCAACACCCCCAAAAAACCCCAAATAATCCAGTGAAGAAATGGGCAGAAAACATGAATAGATGCTTTTCCAAAGAAGACATCCAGATGGCAAAACAGACACAGAAAAAGGTGCTCAACATCACTCATCATCAAGGAAATACAAATCAAAACCACAATGAGATATCACCTCACACCTCTCAGAATGTCTAAAATGAACAACTCATGAAACAACAGATTTTGGCAAGGATGCTGAGATAGTGGAACCCTCTTGCACTGTTCGTGGGAATGTAAACTGGTGCAGCCACTCTGGAAAACAGAATGGAGGTTCCTAAAAAATAAAAAAATGAAAGTACCCTACAACACTTTAATTTTATTGCTAGGTATTTATACAAAGGATGCAAAAATGTTGATTCAGGGCACATGCACCCCAGTTTTTATATCAGCACTATCAACAATAGCCAAATTATGGAAAAAGCCCAAATGTCCATTGACTGATGAGTGGATAAAGAAAACACTCTGTGTGTGTGTGTATGTGTGTGTTTGTGTGTGTGTGTATACACACATACACAGTGGAATACTACTTGGCTATCAAAAAGAATGAAATCTTGCTGTTTGCAACAATGTGGATGGAACTAGAGGGTATTCTCCTAAGTGAAATAAGTCAGTCAGAAAAAGACAAATACAAATTTCACTCATATGTGGAACTTAAGAAACAAAATAAATGAACATAGGGGAAAGGAAGGAAAAGTAAAATAAAAACAGAGACGGTGGGAAACCATAAGAGACTCTTGAACACAGAGAACGCACTGATGGTTGCTGGAGGGGCAATGGGTGGGAGGATGGGCTAAATGGGTGATGTGTATTAAGGAAGGCAATTTTTGAGGCGAGCAATGAGTGTTACATGTAAATGATGAGTCATGGGTTCTACTCCTGAAACTAACACTACACTCTAATTTAACTAACTTGAATTTAAATAACTAAATAATTTTTTTAAAAAAGAAGAGTAAACATTTTTCTTAATATAGGTTAGTTTCATACTCTGTTAATTTTGATCTTTTTCAGAAGATGTCTCTAATAATGAGGAATTTCCTTTAATGGATGTGCTACTTGAGCTATAATACTTCAGCACTTTTGTTTTTCAATTAAATCACCACTGACTAATTTCCAATCCAAAGCCCCTTAGAAAAACCTGGTTTTGTACTTCTACCACAGTATAAAGAAACAAAGTTAATAAACATATGTTGTCAGTTTGAATTCTTAAAACCCTGGGTGCTCCTGAGAAGGTAATTATCCCACTATTCTTAAGTTAGGTTTTGTTTTCCAGTTGAAATACAAAATCCAGAGTCTCACAACTTATTTTGGAATTGGAAGTCAGTAAAAGAATAGCATCATTCACTAGTCAGTGTTCACTCCCCCTCACCATGTTACCTCTCTTTTTTTTTTTTAATTTTGGTATAGTTGATAAACAATGTTGTGCTAGTTTCAGATATACAACATAATGGTTCAAGAATTCTATACATTACCCCATGATGACCACAAGTGTAGTTACCATCAGTCATCATTCTAAGTTACTACAATGTTAATGACTATTTTTCTTATACTGTACTTTGACTTCCCATGACTTATTTATTTTATACCTTAATCCATTTCACCTATATTGTCCATGACTCCATCCACCTCCCCTCTGGCAAATGCCAGTTTGTTCTCTGACCCTATGAATCTAGTTCTGTTTTTGTTTGTTCGTTTTTTAGATTCCACATATAAGTGAAATCATTTGGTATTTGTCTTCTATCTCACTTATTTTACTTGGCATAATACCTTGCAGGTCCATCCATTTGTCACAAATGACAAGACCTCATTCTTTTTATGGCTAAGTAAATATATTTCACTGTATATACCACAACTTCTTTATTCAAAATTGATTGATGGACACTTCCACATCATGGCTATTGTTAATAATTCTGCAATAACATAGTGGTTCATATGTCTTTTTGAATTAGTGTTTTCATTTTCTTTGGGTAGACATCCAACAGTAAAATTACTGGATCATATGATAATTATATTTTTAATTTTTTGAGGAACCTCCAACTATTTTCTATAGTGGCTGCACCAATTTACTTTATCACCCACAGTACACAAGGGTTCCTTTGACATACTTGCCAACACTTTTTTTAAAGTTTATTTTTATTTATTTTGAGACAGAAATAGAGAGCAAGCAGGGGAGGGGTAGAGAGAGAGGAGACAGAATCCCAAGCAGGCTCTACACTAACAGATCCCAAAGTGGGGCTTGAAATCATGAACTGTGAGATCATGATTTGAGCCAAAATCAAGAGTCAGATGCTTAAGAGTCACCCAGGTGCCCTGCCAATACTTTTTATACTTTGCCTTTTTGATATTAGCCATTCTGATTGGTGTGAGGTGATATCTTACTGTAGTTTTTCATTTTTTTATGTTTAATTATTTATTTTAAGAGAGAGAAAGGGGGGGCAAGGGAGGGTCAGAGAGAGAGGGAGAGAGAAAATTTCAAGCAGGCTCTGCGCTGTCAGCACGGAGCCCCAAATAGAGCTCAGTCACATGAACCTTGAGATCATGACCTGAGCTGAAATCAAGAGTTTTAGGCTTAACTGACTGAGCCACCCAGGTGCCCCTCATTGTGGTTTTGATTTGCATTTGCCTGATGATTAATGCTGTTGAACATCTTTTCAAGTGTCTGTTGGCTAGCTGTATGTCTTCTTTCAAAAAGCGTCTATTCAGGTTCTCTCCCCGTTTTATAATTGGATTTTTGGTGTTGAGTATTATAAGCTCTTTATATATTTGGAAATGAACCCCTTATAAGCTATAATCATTTGCAAATATCTTCTATTTAGTAAGCTGTCTTTTGTTTTGTAGACGGTTTTCTTCATCATTCAAAAGGGTTTTAATTTGATTTAATCCCAGTGTTATTTTTGCTTTTGTTTTTCTTGTATGAGTAGAAATTTACAGAAAAATGTTTCTAAGGCCAATGTCCAGGACATTGCTGTCCACTTTGTTTTTAAAGGAGTTGTATGTTTTCAGGTATTACATTTAGGTCTGAATCCATTGTGAGTTTATTTTTGTGTATGATGTAATAAAGTGATCCTGTTTCAGTTTTTTGCATGTAGCTGCCCGGTTTTTCCAAAATCATATATTGAAGAGACAGTCTTTTACCCATTGTGTATTCTGCCTCATTTGTCATAGATTTGACCATATATGGATGGATTTATTTCTGGACTTTATTCTGTTACAACAACACATGTTTCTATTTTTGTCCCAGTACCATACTGTTTTGATTTCTATAGTTTTGTAGTATAGCCTAAAATGTGATATTGTGATACCTTTAGCTTTGTTCTTTTCAAGATTGCTTTGGCTATTTGTTTTCTTTTGTGATTTCATACAATTTTTAGGATTATTTTATCTAGTTCTGTAGAAAATACTGTTGGTATTATCAAAGGGATTGTGTTGCCCTGTAGATTGTTCTGGGTAGTGTGGACATTTTAACAACATTAATTGTCCCAATTCACGAACATGATGTGTGTGTGTGTGTGTGTGTGTGTGTGTGTGTGATCGTTAATTACTTTCATCTGTATCCTGCATTTTTGAGAGTACAGGTTTTTCACCTTCTTGGTAAAATGTATTCTGAGGTATTTTATTATTTTTGATGCATTTAGAAAAGAGATTGTTTTCTTAATTTCTCTTTTTGCAACTTTGTAATTCATGTATAGAAATGCAACCAATTTCTGTATGTTAATTTTGTATCTTGTAAATTTGCTAAATTCATTTATTAGTTCTAATAACTCTTTGGTGGAGTCTAGGATTTTTTATATGTAGTATCACACAATTTGTCTTTTGGAAATAGTAGTATTAATTCTTTCTTAGTCATTTGGATGCCATTTTTTCTTGTCTGGTGAAGTTGGGACATCTAGTACTATGTGTTGTTGTTGTTGTTTGTTGTTGTTTGAAGATTTTATTTAAATTCAAGTTGATCTACATATAGTGTAGTCTTGGTTTCAAGAGTAGAATGTAGTGATTCATCATCTACATACAACACCCAGTGCTCATCACAAGTGCCCTCATTAATGCCCATCACCCATTTAGCCCATCCCCTGCCCACTTCCCCTCCACCAATTCTCAGTTTGTTCTCTACAGCTAAGAGTAACTTATGGTTTGCCACACTCTCTATTTTTTTAATCTTACTTGATTTTTTTCTTTCCTTTCCCTATGTTCATCTGCTTTGTTTCTTAAATTCCACATATGAGTGAAATCATATGGTATTTGTGTTTCTCTGACTGACTTATTTCATTTAGCATAATGCACTGTATCTCCATCGATGTCATTGCAGATGGCAAGTGTTTATGATGGCTGAGTAATATTCTATTTTTATATATACCACATCTTCTTTATCCATTCATCAGTCGATGAACATTTGGCCTCTTTCCATACTTTGGATTCCTATTTATTTATTTATTTATTTATGTGTGTGTGTCTATTATAGGTTTTTGGGTTTTGTTTACTATGAGGGCTTATATAATACTGTAAATATATAGCACTCAATATTAAATTGATGTTTGCTTAAACTCAACACATTATAAAAGAATTTAATTTGTACCATCCCCTCCATGTGTTGTCTATATGATGTCATATTTTACATAATTTATTTTGAGACCCAAATTCAGAGTCACAGAGTGAGGAGATCTTGAGTAAATTGTTTATGTTAATAAAGAATCTTTGCATCCTGTAGACCATAAAGTACAGAAAATAGTGTTGATTCTTCCCTTTTTGACTACTCTCTGCATTCCCAGCAAGTTGTATACGCCATTGTTACATGTTTAATATATTAAATCTTGATGTTGTGTACATTATTAGACCTTGCCAACAAAAAAAATATAGAAGTATTATTTTTGGTTTTATACAACTCTATTGACTTATTTTATTTATTTTTTACTTCAGGCAGTCCTTAAGCGACATATAATAAGTATCTCTTTTTAAAGAAATTATTGTCTAATCTTTTATTATTTTCTTCATACTGATTTCTGAATGTGCAATTTTTCAGATAAAGAAGGTATGCCATTTTTACTATACTTTTTATGGTTTGCCTAATTGATTCCCAGTGATGCAAAAAATATTATTTTGTCTCAACTTTACAGTGCATATATATTTTTTTACATCCCTGAACTAGATATATGGAAATGGTTTGTCAGCCTAAGACTGAATTTGTTTAATGATTTAGAAGGTCAATTTTTTAAATATATTTTTTATATTTCTGTTGTGAATTGTTTCTGTTTTTGCCCATTTTAAAGTTTCTATTATTTTTTTCTCTTTTTCAAAGTAAAATTTTGTGTTATATTTTTAAAATGTTTTCTGTTAATTTGTAAATAATTTTAAAAAGACACATGTACATAAAGAGAAAATACTTCAGTAATTCCATTTCTCTATTTTTTAATTTTTCAAGTTTTTATTTAAATTGCAGTTAGAGTTAGGATGGTGGAGAAGTAGGGGGACTGAGATTTACCTCATCCCTCAAACACAGTTGTACTGAGGTCAGAACACTTGGAACACCCAGGAAACCAATTTGCGGAGTGACAGAAGATTCTCCACAGGTGGAGCGAGACAGTTTGGTGGGACAGAGGCACATGTGTGTGAATTGAGGGAAATAAAACAGAATGGGCAGAGAGGGAGACAAAATGGAGAGAAGGAGAAGCTGTGGATTGCAGTATTGACTTAGGACAAGAAACAAACCTCTTCAGACCATGAATTGGAGAAAGAGAAATACAGAGAGTGCCAGTCTCTACTTTGTAAACAGCCTTAGGAGCTAAAGATCAGTGTTTTCAGAAGCACACGACTTTCTCAGACTGAAGCCACTACCATGTGTGTGTGCCTGGGGGTGGGGATCCAGTCCCAAGTAGTGGTAATAATCTCAGGGGCCCACTGGGAGAGAACAGTCCCCTCCATTGAGGTCTGTGGGAAGAGTGTATATTGTCCCCTCAAGGATAAAAGAACCTGTAGGTGTCAGGCAAAGGCCTTTTATTTGCAGGGCAGAGTGGCACTACCCCAGAAACTGGTTTGCATGGTGCAGAACCTTTTAAGACATTGGTTTTTTAAAAATTAATTAATTATTTATTTAAAAATTTACATCCAACTTAGCATATAGGGCAACAATGATTTCAGGAGTAGATTCCTTAATGCTCCTTACCCATTTAGCTCATCATCCCTCCCACAACCCCTCCAGCAACCCTCTGTTTGTTTTCTATATTTAAGAGTCTCTTATGTTTTGTCCCCTTCCTTGTTTTTATACTATTTTTACTTCCCTTCCCTTATGTTAATCTGTTTTGTATCTTAAATTCCTCATATGAGTGAAGTCATATGATATTTGTCTTTCTCTGACCAATCTCATTTAGCATAATACCCTCTATTTCCATCCATATAGTTGCAAATGGCAAGATTTCATTCTTTTTGATTGCCGAGTAATACTCCATATATATGACACATCTTTATCCATTCATCAATCAATGGAGATTTGGGCTTTTTGGCTTTGGCTATTATTAATAGCGCTGCTATAAACATTGGGGTGCATGTGCCCCTTCAAAACAGCACACCTGTATCCCTTGGATAAATACCTAGTAGTGCAATTGCTGGGTAGTAGGGTAGTTCAATTTTTGATTTTTTGAGGAACCTCCATACTGTTTTCCAGAATAGCTTCACCAGTTTGCATTCCCACCAGCAGTGCTAAAGAGATATTCTTTCTCCACATCCTTACCAACATCTCTTGTTGCCTGAGTTATTAATTTTAGCCATTTGGACTGGTGTGATATGGTATCTCATTGAGACTTTAATTTGTATTTCCGTGATGATGAGTGATGTTGAGTTTTTCATGTGTCTGTTAACCATCTGGATGTCTTCTTTGGAGAAGTGTCTATTCATGTCTTTTGCCCATTTCTTCACTGGATTATTTGTTTTTTTGGGTGCTGAGTTTGATAAGTTCTTTATAGATTGTGGATACTAACCCTTTATCTGGTAAATTATTTGCTAATATCTTCTCCCATTCTGTTGGTTGCCTTTTAGTTTTGCTGATTGTTTCCTTTGCTGTACAGATTTTTATTTGGATGAGCTCCCAATGGTTCATTTGTGCTTTTGTTTCCCTTGCCTCTGGAGACATGTTGGCTAAGAAGTTGCTGCGGCCGAGGTCAAAGAGGTTTTTTCCTGCTGTCTCCTCTAGCATTTTGATGGCTTCCTGTCTTACATTTAGGTCTTTCATCCATTTTGAGTTTCTTTTAGTGTACAGTGTAAGAAAGTGGTCCAGGTTCATTCTTCTGCATGTTGCCGTCCAGTTTTCCAAGCACCACTTGCTGAAGAGACTGTCTTTATTCCATTAGATATTCTTTCCTTCTTGGTTAAAGATTAGTTGGTCATACATTTGTGGGTCCATTTCTGGTTTCTCTCTTCTGTTCCATTGATGTGAGTGTCTGCTTTTGTGCCAGTACCGTACTGTCTTGATGATTACAGCTTTGTAATACATCTTGAATTCAGTCCAGGGTGCCTGGGTGGCTCAGTCAGTTAAGCATCAGACTTTGGCTCAGGTCATGATCTCGCGGTTCATGAGTTCAAGTCCTGCATTGAGGACAGCCTGGAGCCTGCTTCAGATCCATGTCTCCCCCTATCTCTGTTCTTCCCCTGTTCACACTCAGTCTCTCTCTCTCTTTCTCTCTCTCTCAAACATAAATAAAGATTTTAAAAATAAAAAAAAAAAGACTTTGGGTTTTGAATTCCACCCATGCATCAAGGAGGTGTGGGAGAACTATGGAGCAGGGAAAGCCTCCCACCTGTGCTACTCTGTGAGAGCTGCCTGAATAGTGCGGTTTGAGACACCTGGTCTGGGGAGGAGAGATTGGGATATTCCATTTTTCTCCCCATCACCAAAATGGTGGGCCTTCAAGAAACAGGACAGTGGTCCCCAGTGAAGGTGGGACATGTTTACACCAAACCCTAGCCATCTGTGCCTGGAAACCGCTTATCTACTGGTGTGGGACTGACACTGAGTGAACGGATGGCCTCTTCTCCAGACGAACATAACCACCAGTCCCAGGCACCAACCGACAACTGTCCTGCAGTTTTGTATGTTAGCCTGTTTTTTTCTCTTTTCTTTCCTTTTCTTCTCTTTCCTCTTCTTTTTCTTTCTACATTCTTCTTTCTTTTCCCTTTGAAATCAGGCTCATAGTTTCTGATTTGATTTTTGGTCAATTCTTATTCTCTCTCTATATATATTTTTTCTTTCCTTCTTTGCTTTATTTGTTTGTTTCTCTTTCCTCTTCTTTCTATTTCTACCTTCTTTTTTTCCCTTTGAAATCAGGCTCATAGTTTCTGATTTGATTTTTTGGTCAATTCTTACTATATATATTTTTTTTTTCTTTCCTTCTTTGCTTTGTTTGTTTAGTCAGGCATTTTCACTGCATTCTGTTTACACCTTTGCTATATCTCTTTCTTCTTTATTTTCCTTTCACTCTCTCTGGATTTATCCTTATAGTTTCTTTGATTCACTGCTCAGTCTTTTTTTCCCTCTCCTTTTATTTTTCTCTTTGTATGGAATCAGGTCCCCTGCCCTTTCTTTTTATGCAGAGTTACTTCAGTAAACAAATCAAAGCACACCTGATGGAAGATCTAAACAATCCACCACTAAGAATAAAGAAAAGCTTTGTAGAAGACTTACCAGTGGGATATAGCAACCAAATATGCAACAATAGAGTGCATGCAACACACTCCAAAAACACTTCCTGAAGTGCCAGGGCGAGTGAATGATCCCTTTTTAAGATAATACTTCTCGCATGTGCAGGACACATAACAAACTGTTAAAATACATAAAAGGTAGAAATGTGACCAAAATGATGAAAAGGAAGAATTCTACTTATAGGAAATTCCAGGAAGAAATGACAACCAGAGAATTTCTCAAAACATATATAAACAATATTATCTGAACAAGAGTATAGAATAACAATAGTAAGACTAATAGCTGGCCTGAAAAAGAAAAAAAAAACATAGAAGACAGCACAGAATCTATTGCTGTGGAAATAAAAGATCTAAGAAATAGTCACAGTGAATTAAGAAATGCTATAAATGAGATGCAAAATAAACTAGATACAGTGACAGCAAGGATGGAAGAAAAGATAAACTTATGGAAAGCGATGAAGCTGCAAAAAAAAAAAAAAAGGGAAAGGATATAGATCTAGATCACGAGTGGAAAATTAGAGAACTAAGTGATTAAATGAAACAAAATAATATCTGTATCATAGCAGTTCCAGAGGAAGAATAGAGATAAAAAGGGGCAGAAGGTTTATTTGAACAAATTATAGCTGAGAACTTCCCTAGTAAGGGGAAGTAAACAGACATCCATGTCCAAGAGGCACGGAGAACCCCCTTAAAAATCAACAAAAACAGGTCACCACCACAACATATAATAGTGAAACTGGCAAAATACAAAGATAAAGAGAAATTTCTGACAACAGCTAGGGACAAATGAGCCTTAAACTACAAGGGTAGACACATAAGTGTAGTAGCAGACCTGTCACTGAAACTTGACAGTATAAGGGAGTGGCAGGAAATATTCAATGTGCTGAATAGGGAAAATATACAGCCAAGAATTCTTTATCTAGCAAGACTGTCATTCAGAATAGAAGGAGAGATAAAGGTTGAGACAAACACTAAAGGAATTCATAAACCAGGCCTGCAGGAGATCCCAAGGGGGGACTCTGTTAATGGACAGAAACAAAGACTACAAAGAACCAGAGACATCACCACAAGCACAAAACCTACAGATAACACAATGACACTAAATCCATATCTTTCAACATTAAATCTGAATGTAAATGGACTAAATGTCCCAATCAAAAGACATAGGGTATCAAAATAGATAAAAAAATAAGATCCATCTATGTGCTGCCTACAAGAGATTCATTTTATGTATTTATTTTTTAATGTTTATTTCTGAGAGAGAGAAAGAGAGAGAGAGACAGAGCATGAGCAGGGGAGGGGCAGAGACAGAGGGAGACACAGACTCAGAAGTAGGCTCCAGGTTCTGAGCTGTCAGCACAGAGCCCAACACGGGCTCCAACTCAGAACAACGAGATCATGACCTGAGCTGAAGTCAGATGCTTAACCGACTGAGCCACCCAGGAGCCCCAAAGATTCATTTTAGACCTGAGGACATCTGCAGATTGAAAGTGAAGGGATGGAGAACCATATAGCATGCTGCTGGATGTCAAAATAAAGCCAAAGTAGCCATACCAGACAAACTAGATTTTAGCACAAAGACTGTAATAAGAGATGAAGAAGGGCATTATGTTATAAATAAGGGGCCTATCCATCAAGAAGAGCTAACAATTGTAAATGTTTATGCCTCAAACATCAGACACCCAAATATATAAATCAATTAATCACAAACATAAATAAATGTATAGATATAAAACCATGATTATAAGGAATTAATAGTTCACTTAGAGCAACGGACAAATCATCTATGTAGAAAATCTGGGAAAAAAATGGACAAATTCCTAGACATTCACACCCTACCAAAACTCAAAGGGGGAGAAACAGAAAATTTGAACAGACCCATAACAAGAGAAAAAATTGAATTAGTTACCAAAAATCTCCCAACAAATAAGAGTCCTGGGCCAGATAGCTTCTCAAGGGAATTTAAGCAGAGTAAATACCTATTCTTCTCAAGCTGTTCCAAAAATAGAAATGGAAGGAAAGCTTCCAGACTCATTCTATAAAGTCAGAATTACCTTGATTCCCAAACCAAAGATTCCACTAAAAAGGAAAACTATATACCAATATGCATGATGAACATGGATGAAAAATTCTCAACAAGATCCTAGCAAATGAAATTCAACATTATATTAAAATAATTATTTACCATGATCAAGTGGGATTCATTCCTGGGCTGTAGGGCTGGTTCAATATTCACAAATCAATCAAGGTGATAATTCACATTAATGGAAGTAAGGATAAGAACCATATGATCCTTTCAAGATGTAGAAAAAGCATTTGTCAAAATACAGCAACCTTTCTTAATAAAAACCCTCAAGTTGGGACGGAAGGAATGTACCTTAACATCATAAAAGCCATATATGAAAGGTCCACAGGTAATATCCTCCATGGGGAAAAACTGAGAGATTTCCCCCTTAGATAAAGAACACTACAGGGATGTTCACTCTCACCACTGTTGTTTAACATAATGTTGGAAGTCCTAGCCTCATCAATTAGACAACAAAATAAAACAAAAGCCATCAAAATTGGCAAAGAAGAAGTCAAATTTTTACTCTTTGCAGTTGACATGATACTCTACATGGATAATCCAGAAGACTCCTTCAAAAAACTGCTAGAGCTGATACATGAATTCAGCAAAGTCACATCATATAAAATCAATGTACATAAATAAGTTGCATTTCTATACACCAATAATGAAGCAACAGAAAGAGATATCAAGGAACTGATCCAATTTACATTTGCACCAAGAACCATAAAATATTTAGGAATAAACCTAACCAAAGAAATAAAAGATCTGTACCCTGAAAATTATAGAAAACTTATGAAGGAAATTGAAGACGACACAAAGAAATGGAAAAACATTCCATGCTCATGGATTGGAAGGAAAAATATCGTTAAAATATCTATACTACCCAAAGCAATCTATACATTCAATGCAATCCCTATCAAAATAGAACCAGCATTCTTCACAGAAGCATAACAAAAAATTCTAAAATTTGTATGGAACCACAAAAGACCTTGAGTAGCCAAACTAACGTTGAAAAAGAAAACCAAAACTGGACACATCACAATCTTGGACTTTAGCCTCTACTACAAAGCTGTAATCATCAAGACAGTATGGTATTGGCACAAAAACAGATGCATAGTCCAATGGAATAGAATAGAGAACCTAGAAATTGACCCAACTAATTTTTGACAAAGCAGGAAATAATATCCAATGGAAAAACGACAGACTCTTTAGCAAATGGTGTTGGGAAAACCGGACAGCGACGTTTAGAAGAATGAAACTGAGTCACTTTCTTACACCATATATCTATCATCTGTATCTCTATCTCTATCTATCTCTATCTCTATCTCTATCTCTATCATCATCTCTGTCATCTCTATCTCTATCTCTATCATCTCTCTCTCTTTCTCTCTCTCTCTCTATATATATATATACAAAATGGATGCAAGAGCTAAATGTAAGCTGGGAAACCATCAAAATCCTACAGAAGAGAACAGGCAGCAACCTCTTTCACCTCAGCCACAGTAACTTCTTACTTGACATGTCTCTGAAGGCAAAAGAAACAAAAGCAAAAATGAACTATCAGGACCTCATCAAGATAGAAAGTTTCTGTACAGCAAAGGAAATGATCAACAAAACTAAAAGGCAACAGATGGAATGGAAGAGATATTTGCAAATGACATATCGGATAAAGAGTATCTAAAATCTATAAAGACCTTACCAAACTCAACACCTGAAAAACAAATAACCCAGTGAAGAAATGAGAAGACATCAATAGACACTTTTCCAAAGAAGACATCCAGATGGCAAACAGACACATGAAAATATGCTCAACATAACTCATCATCAGGGAAATACAAATCAAAACCACAATGAGATACCACTCACACCTGTCAGAATGGCTAAAGTGAACAACTTAGGAAACAACAGATGTTGGCGAGGATGTGGAGAAATGGGAACCCCCTTGCATGTTGGTGGGAATGCAAACTGGTACAGTCTCTCTGGAAATTAGTGTGTAAAAAAAATTAACAATAAAATTACCCTATGACCCAGAAATAGCACTACCAAGAATTTATACAAAGGATACAGGACACTGATTCAAAGGGGCACACGCACCCCAATTTTTATATTAGCGCTATCAACAATAACCAAATAATGGAAAGAGCCCTAATGTCCATCAACTGATGAATGGATAAAGAAGATGTGGCATATATGCATAGTGAAATACTACTTGTCAATGAAAAAAATGAAATCTTGACATTTGCAACAACTTGGATGGAACGAAAGATATTATGCTAAGCAAAATAAGTCAGAGAAAGACAGATATATGATTTCACTCATATGTACAATTTGATAAACTTAACAGTGACCATATGGTAAGGGAAGGAAAAATAAGATGCAAACAGAGAGGGAGGCAAACATAAGAGATTCTTAAATACCAATAACAAACAGGGTTGATGAGGATAGGAGGGTCTGATATCTGATCGGAATTGTAGGTCTCACACTCATTGGCTATGTGATGTGCTACAAGGCACTTAACTCTGTCCAACTTAGTTGTCTCCTCTTTAAAATGAGGATACGGATGGGAACATCATAGGCTGCCTAAAAAGACAATAAGAGCTAATTGCTTAACACTGATTAGGTAATTAACAAACAATAAATAATATCATTTCAATCTATTCTAATAGTCATAAGGCCCATTTAACATTATTTTTTTTCCTTTTTTTCCCTGAAGAAAAAAATATTCTTTATAATATGGTCTTTCTTTTAAAAATATAGTAACGTCAATATTTCCTTTCCCTTTATCCCCACAGCCTCTGCCTTGGTTTAGAATTTCATCAACTCTCATTTACGCTATTTCAGGAGCCTAGTAACTGGTCTCCCTGGCAACAGTTTCCACTCTACTCATTGCCTAAGGACTGATTTTCTTCCCTTGCTTCTCAACCACTCCTATTATTTTATCTTCCCCATCAAATGAATTTCAATGCCACACTCATAATACATGTTATAGTATTGTTTATGTGCCTGGTTAATCCTTTTTGCATATGAATAAATGTTTCTTCAGTAGTTGAAATTATGGCATTATATAATTTCTATTCCAATTTTCACCTCGCAATAATTTCACGAGCCCTTTCCTGACTGCCAGAGAACACTAATAATTATTTTTCTAGTCAACATGTAGATTCATGAGCGAAAAAAAAGCATTATTCAATTAATTATTATTCATTGTTGTTAGAAACATAGCTTATTTCCAATTCTTCGGGTTATTTTAAATTAAGTTACATTGAGAGTCTGGGTATGCATTGTTATTTTCTTTATTTTTGACTGACTTCATTGTAAGATATATTCTACTGGGGTAGTGTCATTGGGGAAAAGAGAATATTTTACGATGTTTGTGATGTCAGCTGCTTTCCTAATGTAACTGTTTAATTCCACTAAGCCATCTTGTATATTATTAAGTCATTTTGCTACAACACATACAAGGCAAATTATCACTTAAACCAATTTTGTGTTTAAGGAGTGAAAATTTTTCTTAACATAATGATTATAAATTGGAATCTTTGCTTTAGTTTAATTATTAACAAGGTTCAAATTATCTACATTTCACTGTGTATGTATAATTTGGAGCATAACTATTCATATAATTTGATTATTTCTTACTTATTTATTGTTATAGTCACTAGGAACACTTGATTAAGGGAGAAAGCAATGTTCCCGTAATACTTCTTGCAATGTTTCTTTTTAGTTTTTGTTGTTTTGTCATTGTTGATGGTGGTTAGCTTAGTTCTTTGTGTTTCCTCATATAGACTTTAGTGCCATTTAATGCTCTGAGATTCATTTTTTTCTTTGTTAAACCTTCCTTACTATCTCTGTTAAGCTTTATTGAGGTATAATTGACATACAAAAAATGCACATATGGAATGTATACATGTTGATGATCTTGGACATATGCATACAACCATAATGACGTCACCACAATCAAGATATTAAACATATCCATTACCTCCAAAATTTTCCATGTGTCCTTTTGTGGTGTGTGTGTGTGTGTGTGTGTGTGTGAGCATACACATATAGTAAGAACACTTAATACGATATATATCTTCTTAACATATTTAAAATGTTTAACACCATATTGTTAATGATAAGTATTATACATCAGATCTCTAGAACTTCTTGATCTTGCATAACTGAAATTTTATTATCATTGAACAACAACTCAGCTTTTACCCTTTCCCTCATTTTCTGGAAACACCATTCTATTCTTTGCTTCTATGAGTTTGACTATATTCTATACCTTGTAAAATTAGACTCATGTAGTATTTCTCCTTATGTTACTTGCTTATTTCATATAGAATATTGTCTTCTAGATTCATCCATGTTGGTGCAGATAATAGGATTTCCTTTTCTCAAGGATCAGTAATACTCTATTGTATATATATACCACGTTTTCTATATATATTTGATAATAAAAATTTAGTTCTGTTTTATAATTTTTTAAGTTTGTATATTATGAGAGAGAGAGAGAGAGAGAGCATGATCAGAGGATCAGAGAAAGAGGGAGAGAGAATCCCAAGCCGGTTCCACACTGTCAGTAGAGAGTCCAACATGGAGTTTGAACTCAGAAACTGTGAGATCATGACCTGAACCAAAATCAGAAGTGTGACACCTAACCAACTGATCCACCCAGTCACCCTGAAAATTTGGTTCATTTTTATGTCTTGGTTATTGTGTACAATGCTGCAATGAATATGGGAGTGCAAATATTTCTTCCAAATCAGGATTTCAATTCTTTGGATATAAATCCAGAGTGGAATTTCTGGATCATATGATAGTTCTATACATTAATAATGAACTATGTTAAAAGACAGTTAAGAAAAACAATGCCATTTAGGAATAAACTTAAGGAAGCAAAAGACTTGTACACTGAAAACTTTAAAAAACTGGTGAAGTAAATCAAAGAGGACACAAATTAGTGGAAATACACTACATGTTTATGGATTGAAAGAATTAATATAGTCAAAATGTGTATAATACTCAAATAGATCTACAAATTCAATGCAATGTCTGTCAAAATCCCAATGACAATTTTCACAGAAAAAAAATCCTAATTTCCATATGGAACCACAAATGACCCTGAATAGTCAAAACAATCTTGAGAAAAAAGAGCAATGCTAGAGCCATCACACTTCTTAATTTCAAAATATATTACAAAGCTATATTAATTAAAACAGCATATTACCTACATAAAGCAGTAACATTGGCAGAAAGACCAATGGAATGGAATAGAGAAACCAGAAAAAAAAAACACATATGTCGTCAGCTAATTTTCAACAAGAATACCAAAAACACACAGTGGGGAAAAGCTAGCATCTTGAACAAATGGTGCTGGAAAAACTAGATATTCACATGTCACAGAATGAAATTGAACCCTTATCTTACACCATATGCACAAGTCAGATAAAAATGGGTTGAATATTAAATGTAAGACCTGTAGCTATAAAATTGTATGAACAAAAAAAGGGCACCTGCGTAGCTAAGTCATTTAGGCATCTAACTCAATATTGGAGCAGGTCAACATCCAATCAGATCAATATCGGATCAGGTCAGTTGTGAGACTGAGCTTGGCAACTAGCTCTGTACTGACAGTGCAGAGCCTGCTTGGGATTCTCTCTCTCTCTCTCTCTCTCTCTCTCTCTCTCTCTGCCCCTCCCCCACTTACACTTTTTTTCTCCTTCAAAATACATAAACATAATTATCAAACAAACAAACAAAAAAAGAGATGACTCTTTATTTCAGCACAGGTTGTGGGATTGAGCCCTGTGTCGAGCTCCATGCCGAGAATGGAGTCTGCTTAGGATTCTCTCTCTCTCTCTCTCTCTCTCTCCCTCCCTGCCCTTCTGCCCTACACATATTCTCCCTCCCTCTCAAAGAAAGAAAGAAAGAAAGAAAGAAAAGAAAGAGGAGAAAATTTATTGACATTGGTATTGGCAATGATTTCTTGGATTTGCTAACATATACAAAATAAATCCAAAGATTAAGGGAGACTACATTAAACTAAAAAAAAAAAAAAATCTGTGCAAAAAGCAAAAAATCAACTGAATGAAAAAAACAAACTAGGAATGGGAGGAAATATTTGCAAACCATTCCCATGGTAAAGTGTGACTATTCAAAATATATAAGACTTTCCTACAACTCAGCACCAAATAAATAAATAAATAAATAGATAGATAAACTTAAGTTTAAAAAAACTTCAATTGTAAAAATAAACAAGACTTAAAATGGGCATTTTTCCCCCAAAGAAGACATTCAAATGTCCACCAGGTATATGAAAAGGTGTTCAACATAATCATCAGGGAAATGTAGACCAAAACCATAATCTGATGTCACCTTACACTTGTTAGGATTATTATTATAAAAAAAAGATACCAAGTGTTGGTGAGGAATGTGGGAAAATTATAACTCATACAGTGTTGGTGGGGATGTAAAATGGTGCAACCCACTATTGAAAATAATGTGGAGGGTCTTCCCTAATATCTTTTGGCACAATTATAGAAAGAAGGCAGTAAAAGAATAAGAGCAAGATAATGGGTTCTGTGTCAGATATGATTTCTTTGTATTGAATCTATACCTTCTGCAGAGTCAGGTACCCTAAGAGAGACCCTGTCCTTGTATATCACTGAGTTAGACACATTGTTCTGAGATTCCTTGAAGAAACAGTATTGCACAAAGCCTGTAGTCAATAGACACCACTTTTAGGCTTTATTTCCTCTTTCCTGTTTAAGTGCTACATAACATTGAAAACACAGGTATATCAGGCACAGCTCAGGTCATGATCTCACCATTTATGAGTTTGAGCCCCTTATTGGGCTCTGTGCTAACAGCTCAGAGCCTGGAGCCTGCTTCAGATTCTGTGTATCCCTCTCTCTCTCTCTCTCTCTCTCTGCCCCTTACCTGCTTGCACTCTGTGACTCCCTCTCTCAAAAATGAATAAAAACATTTAAAAATATGTTGAAAGAAGGTACAGAACATCATGCTCTAGAGTATGGTGATTTACAAAGGTAAATTCCAGTGGGGATATTATTAACAAATACAAGCAGGATTTAGGATTTAGAATGTCTTTGGACATTCTGGAGTGAATAAAAGGAGCCTAGAGATGCATAGGGAATGAAAGAAAATAAGTTAGAAAAAACAAGCTTCATGAAGATAGTCCCACAGAAGCATCATCCTGATCTCAGAAATATCAGCTCTCCTTCTCCTGATCCCAAGAGAAACACATGTATCTAGGGACCTGGGCAGGGACCTGCTGTATGTTTTGCCAAGGAAGAATATGAATGTTTTGTTATGGGCTGAGTGTCGACTTTGCTTATATTTTGTTAAATGTATCCTTAAGTATTTTATATTTGTGGATGCTTTCATAAATGATATTTTTTCATTTAATTTTTAAACTTTTTCTAGTATATAGATGTACAAATAATTTTATTTAAAATTGAGATGACTGTATATTTACAAAAGTTATAAGAAATAATACATACAGAGATTGTGTATCCTTTACCATTTCTCCTTACAGCATCTTAAATAATTATACTGCGACATCAAAACCAAGGTATTCACACTGACACAATCAAGACACAGAACATGTTTACCACCACAAGGATCTTTCATATTGCTTTTTACAGCTTCCACTTACCTACCTCCCCACACCCCTCTTTAACCACTAGTAACCACTAATCTGTTCTCCATTTCTATACTTTTTCCTATCTCAAAAATTTTATATAAAAATAATTATAGAATATGTAGTCCTTTGAGTGTGAATTTTTTAACCTAGTATAATCCTTTGTAGATACATCCAGTTTACTACATGTATTAATATTTAGCACTTGCTGGAGGGGAGGGAGGTGGCAGCAGAGTAGGAGGGCCCTAAACTCAACTCATCCTACAAACACAAGATAACTAAAAAATAATTCTAAATACCCAAGAAATCAACCTGAAGACCAACAGAACAAACTCCACAACTAAAGGAAGACAAGAGGCCACATCGAAGAAGATAGGAAGTGTGCGTTGTTGGTTTAGAGGAGAAACAGATCACAGGTGCCGTGGATGGGAAGGAGTTATGGTCAGAAGAAGGGTAAGAGAGAAAGGAGCACACAGGAAAACATACAAGGAAAATGTTCCCCCAAATGCACTGGCTTGGAAAACAAGAGGGGTTGAATTTCCTGAGTTCTTACAACCAGTAGAGCTTAAAGCCTGGAGTTTTAAAAGTCAGTGGGGGGCGCCTGGGTGGCGCAGTCAGTTAAGCGTCCGACTTCAGCCAGGTCACGATCTCGCGGTCCGTGAGTTCGAGCCCCGCGTCAGGCTCTGGGCTGATGGCTCAGAGCCTGGAGCCTGTTTCCGATTCTGTGTCTCCCTCTCTCTCTGCCCCTCCCCCGTTCATGCTCTGTCTCTCTCTGTCCCAAAAATAAATAAACGTTGAAAAAATAAATAAATAAAAAATAAAAGTCAGTGGGTTTGGCTGAAACAGAGCCCAGAGGACACTGCATCTTCCTGGAGAGAAGGCAGACAAACAACCCAAGAGCAAGCAATGTGGAAACAGTGATCTGAAAAGCACTGGTGACACACAGTGGGGATATAATTCACTCCTCTTGTAACACACCCGAGAGAGACAGTCACAGAGACACAAAGGAGCTGATTGGCACAATTTCCCTGCTTTGGCCCTCAGCATAAACACAAAATCACCTGAAGGGAGCAGAGTAGCACCAACACAGGATGTCTAACTGGCATACACCAAGCCCCAACCCCTGTGTTCTGGTGGGACAATTCCTCTCAGTCACACTTTCCTTAGTCCCAACATGGTGGGCCTCTCCCTCAGAGATCAGCATAAACTCATGCTCATACCACATCTTCCAGCCAGAGTTCTGCAGGTCCTCGGTTCTGATGGAGATGGTGTCAGGACTCATTTCACAAGCAGATCAGGGCACACCTAGTGAAAACTCACCACATTCACTCAAGGGACCAAACACTGCCTACAGCATGCAAGGAGAACCTCTAAGGATGACTGGCCTGAAGAATAGAGCAGCCAAACTACAACAGCACACATACCACAACCTTGAAGAACCAGGCCCTTGACACTACTCTTCGTCATTAGGCCATTACTTTCAGAAGCAGGAGACATAACTGGTTTTTCTAACACAGAGGAGAAGGCACAGATTTAGACAAAATGCCAAGATGGAGGAATTTATCCCAAAGGAAAGAACAAGATAAAGCCATGGCCAAAGATCTAAACAAAACAGATATAAGTAACATGCCTGATGGAGATTTTAAAGCAACAATCCTAAGAATACTCACTGGGCTTGAGAAAATAACACAGAGACATATTAGTTAAAAAAGAATAATAGGAAGATGGCGGCGTAGGAGGACGCTGGGCTCACCGCGCATCCTGCTGATCACTTATATTCCACCTACACCTGCCTAAATAACCCAGAAAACCGCCAGAGGATTAGCAGAACGGAGTCACCAGACCCAAGTGCAGACGAGAGGCCCACGGAAGAGGGTAGGAAGGGCGGCAAGGCGGTGCGCGCTCCACGGACTGGCAGGAAGGAGCCGGGGCGGAGGGGCGGTTCGCCAGCCAAGCAGAGCCCCCGAGTCCGGCTTGCAAAAGCGGAGGGGCCTGACAGACTGTGTTCCGACAGCAAGCGCGACTTAGCGTCTGGGAGGTCATAAGTTAACAGCTCTGCTCGGAAAGTGGGAAGGCTGGAGGACAAAGGGAGGGTGAGCTGCGGAGCCCCCGGACGACAGAGCTCAGTTTGGTGGGGAACAAAGGTGCTCGCCAGCGCCATCTCCCCCGCCCATCCCCCAGCCAAAATCCCAAAGGGAACCGGTTCCGGCCAGGGAAATTGCTCGCTCCGTGCAAACACCCAACTCTGTGCTTCTGCGGAGCCAAACCTCCGGCAGCGGATCTCACTCCCTCCGGCTGCCACAGGGCCCCTCCTGAAGTGGATCACCTAAGGAGAAGTGAGCTAAGCCTGCCCCCCTGCCACCGTGCACCTTGCCTACCCACCCCAGCTAATACGCCAGATCCCCAGCATCACAAGCCTGGCAGTGTGCAAGTAGCCCAGACGGGCCACGCCACCCCACAGTGAATCCCGCCCCTAGGAGAGGGGAAGAGAAGGCACACACCAGTCTGACTGTGGCCCCAGCGGTGGGCTGGGGGCAGACATCAGGACTGACTGCGGCCCCGCCCACCAACTCCAGTTATACACCACAGCACAGGGGAAGTGCCCTGCAGGCCCTCACCACACCAGGGACTATCCAAAATGACCAAGCGGAAGAATTCCTCTCAGAAGAATCTCCAGGAAATAACAACAGCTAATGAGCTGATCAAAAAGGATTTAAATAATATAACAGAAAGTGAATTTAGGATAATAGTCATAAAATTAATCGCTGGGCTGGAAAACAGCATACAGGACAGCAGAGAATCTCTTGCTACAGAGATCAAGGGACTAAGGAACAGTCACGAGGAGCTGAAAAACGCTTTAAAGGAAATGGAAAACAAAATGCAAACCACCACGGCTCGGATGGAAGAGGCAGAGGAGAGAATAGGTGAACTAGAAGATAAAGTTATGGAAAAAGAGGAAGCTGAGAAAAAGAGAGATAAAAAAATCCAGGAGTATGAGGGGAAAATTAGAGAACTAAGTGATACACTAAAAAGAAATAATATACGCATAATTGGTATCCCAGAGGAGGAAGAGAGAGGGAAAGGTGCTGAAGGGGTACTTGAAGAAATCATAGCTGAGAACTTCCCTGAACTGGGGAAGGAAAAAGGCATTGAAATCCAAGAGGCACAGAGAACTCCCTTCAGACGTAACTTGAATCGATCTTCTGCACGACATATCATAGTGAAACTGGCAAAATACAAGGATAAAGAGAAAATTCTGAAAGCAGCAAGGGGTAAACGTGCCCTCACATACAAAGGGAGACCTATAAGACTCGTGACTGATCTCTCTTTTGAAACTTGGCAGGCCAGAAAGAATTGGCACGAGATTTTCAGTGTGCTAGACAGCAAAAATATGCAGCCGAGAATCCTTTATCCAGCAAGTCTGTCATTTAGAATAGAAGGAGAGATAAAGGTCTTCCCAAACAAACAAAACCTGAAGGAATTTGTCACCACTAAACCAGCCCTACAAGAGATCCTAAGGGGGACCCTGTGAGACAAAGTACCAGAGACATCACTACAAGCATAAAACATACAGACATCACAATGACTCTAAACCCGTATCTTTCTATAATAACACTGAATGTAAATGGATTAAATGTGCCAACCAAAAGACATAGGGTATCAGAATGGATAAAAAAACAAGACCCATCTATTTGCTGTCTACAAGAGACTCATTTTAGACCTGAGGACACCTTTAGATTGAGAGTGAGGGGATGGAGAACTATTTATCATGCTACTGGAAGCCAGAAGAAAGCTGGAGTAGCCATACTTATATCAGACAAACTAGACTTCAAATTAAAGGCTGTAACAAGAGATGAAGAAGGGCGTTATATAATAGTTACAGGGTCTATCCATCAGGAAGAGCTAACAATTATAAATGTCTATGCACCGAATACCGGAGCCCCCAAGTATATAAAACAATTACTCATAAACAGAAGCAACCTTATTGATAAGAATGTGGTCATTGCAGGGGACTTTAACACCCCACTTACAGAAATGGATAGATCATCTAGACACACGGTCAATAAAGAAACAAGGGCCCTGAATGAGACATTGGATCAGATGGACTTGACAGATATATTTAGAACTCTGCATCCCAAAGCAACAGAATATACTTTCTTCTCGAGTGCACATGGAACATTCTCCAAGATAGATCATATACTGGGTCACAAAACAGCCCTTCATAAGTTTACAAGAATTGAAATTATACCATGCATACTTTCAGACCACAATGCTATGAAGCTTGAAATCAACCACAGGAAAAAGTCTGGAAAACCTCCAAAAGCATGGAGGTTAAAGAACACCCTACTAACGAATGAGTGGGTCAACCAGGCAATTAGAGAAGAACTCAAAAAATATATGGAAACAAACGAAAATGAAAATACAACAATCCAAACGCTTTGGGATGCAGCGAAGGCAGTCCTGAGAGGAAAATACATTGCAATCCAGGCCTATCTCAAGAAACAAGAAAAATCCCAAATACAAAATCTAACAGCACACCTAAAGGAACTAGAAGCAGAACAGCAAAGGCAGCCTAAACCCAGCAGAAAAAGAGAAATAATAAAGATCAGAGCAGAAATAAACAATATAGAATCTAAAAAAATGGTAGAGCAGATCAACGAAACCAAGAGTTGGTTTTTTGAAAAAATAAACAAAATTGACAAACCTCTAGCCCGGCTTCTCAAAAAGAAAAGGGAGATGACCCAAATAGATAAAATCATGAATGAAAATGGAATTATTACAACCAATCCCTCAGAGATACAAACAATTATCAGGGAATACTATGAAAAATTATATGCCAACAAATTGGACAACCTGGAAGAAATGGACAAATTCCTGAACACCCACACTCTTCCAAAACTCAATCAGGAGGAAATAGAAAGCTTGAACAGACCCATAACCAGCGAAGAAATTGAATCGGTTATCAAAAATCTCCCAACAAATAAGAGTCCAGGACCAGATGGCTTCCCAGTGGAGTTCTACCAGACGTTTAAAGCAGAGATAATACCTATCCTTCTCAAGCTATTCCAAGAAATAGAAAGGGAAGGAAAACTTCCAGACTCATTCTATGAAGCCAGTATTACTTTGATTCCTAAACCAGACAGAGACCCAGTAAAAAAAGAGAACTACAGGCCAATATCCCTGATGAATATGGATGCCAAAATTCTCAATAAGATACTAGCAAATCGAATTCAACAGCATATAAAAAGAATTATTCACCATGACCAAGTGGGATTCATTCCTGGGATGCAGGGCTGGTTCAACATTCGCAAATCAATCAACGTGATACATCACATTAACAAAAAAAAAGAGAAGAACCATATGATCCTGTCAATCGATGCAGAAAAGGCCTTTGACAAAATCCAGCACCCTTTCTTAATAAAAACCCTTGAGAAAGTCGGGATAGAAGGAACATACTTAAAGATCATAAAAGCCATTTATGAAAAGCCCACAGCTAACATCATCCTCAACGGGGAAAAACTGAGAGCTTTTTCCCTGAGATCAGGAACACGACAGGGATGCCCACTCTCACCGCTGTTGTTTAACATAGTGCTGGAAGTTCTAGCATCAGCAATCAGACACCAAAAGGAAATCAAAGGCATCAAAATTGGCAAAGATGAAGTCAAGCTTTCGCTTTTTGCAGATGACATGATACTATACATGGAAAATCCGATAGACTCCACCAAAAGTCTGCTAGAACTGATACATGAATTCAGCAAAGTTGCAGGATACAAAATCAATGTACAGAAATCAGTTGCATTCTTATACACTAACAATGAAGCAACAGAAAGACAAATAAAGAAACTGATCCCATTCACAATTGCACCAAGAAGCATAAAATACCTAGGAATAAATCTAACCAAAGATGTAAAGGATCTGTATGCTGAAAACTATAGAAAGCTTATGAAGGCAATTGAAGAAGATTTAAAGAAATGGAAAGACATTCCCTGCTCATGGATTGGAAAAATAAATATTGTCAAAATGTCAATACTACCCAAAGCTATCTACACATTCAATGCAATCCCAATCAAAATTGCACCAGCATTCTCCTCAAAACTAGAACAAGCAATCCTAAAATTCATATGGAACCACAAAAGGCCCCGAATAGCCAAAGGAATTTTGAAGAAGAAGACCAAAGCAGGAGGCATCACAATCCCAGACTTCAGCCTCTACTACAAAGCTGTCATCATCAAGACAGCATGGTATTGGCACAAAAACAGACACACAGACCAATGGAATAGAATAGAAACCCCAGAACTAGACCCACAAACATATGGCCAACTCATCTTTGACAAAGCAGGAAAGAACATCCAATGGAAAAAAGACAGCCTCTTTAACAAATGGTGCTGGGAGAACTGGACAGCAACATGCAGAAGGTTGAAACTAGACCACTTTCTCACACCATTTACAAAAATAAACTCAAAATGGATAAAGGACCTAAATGTGAGACAGGAAACCATCAGAACCTTAGAGGAGAAAGCAGGAAAAGACCTCTCTGACCTCAGCCGTAGCAATCTCTTACTCGACACATCCCCAAAGGCAAGGGAATTAAAAGCAAAAGTGAATTACTGGGACCTTATGAAGATAAAAAGCTTCTGCACAGCAAAGGAAACAACCAACAAAACTAAAAGGCAACCAACGGAATGGGAAAAGATATTTGCAAATGACATATCGGACAAAGGGCTAGTATCTAAAATCTATAAAGAGCTCACCAAACTCCACACACGAAAAACAAATAACCCAGTGAAGAAATGGGCAGAAGACATGAATAGACACTTCTCTAAAGAAGACATCCAGATGGCCAACAGGCACATGAAAAGATGTTCAGCGTCGCTCCTTATCAGGGAAATACAAATCAAAACCACACTCAGGTATCACCTCACGCCAGTCAGAGTGGCCAAAATGAACAAATCAGGAGACTATAGATGCTGGAGAGGATGTGGAGAAACGGGAACCCTCTTGCACTGTTGGTGGGAATGCAAATTGGTGCAGCCGCTCTGGAAAGCAGTGTGGAGGTTCCTCAGAAAATTAAAAATAGACCTACCCTATGACCCAGCAATAGCACTGCTAGGAATCTACCCAAGGGATACAGGAGTACTGATGCATAGGGGCACTTGTACCCCAATGTTTATAGCAGCACTCTCAACAATAGCCAAATTATGGAAAGAGCCTAAATGTCCATCAACTGATGAATGGATAAAGAAATTGTGGTTTATATACACAATGGAATACTACGTGGCATTGAGAAAAAATGAAATATGGCCTTTTGTAGCAACGTGGATGGAACTGGAGAGTGTGATGCTAAGTGAAATAAGCCATACAGAGAAAGACAGATACCATATGGTTTCACTCTTATGTGGATCCTGAGAAACTTAACAGGAACCCATGGGGGAGGGGAAGGAAAAAAAAAAAAAAAAAAAAGGACGTTAGCGTGGGAGAGAGCCAAAGCATAAGAGACTGTTAAAAACTGAGAACAAACTGAGGGTTGATGGGGGGTGGGAGGGAGGGGCGGGTGGGTGATGGGTATTGAGGAGGGCACCTTTTGGGATGAGCACTGGGTGTTGTATGGAAACCAATTTGTCAATAAATTTCATATAAAAAAAAAAGAATAATAGAGGGGTGTCTGGATGGCTCAGTTGGTTAAGTGTCCAACTTCAGGTCAGGTCATGATCTCATGGTTTGTGAGTTTAAGCCCCTAATCAGGCTTTGCACTAATAGTATAGAGCCTACTTGGGATTCTATCTCTGTCCCTCCCCCACTTGCTCTCTCTCTCTCTCTCTCTCTCAAAATAAATAAATAAAGTTTTAAAAATGAATCATAGATTTGTGGGTCTAGTTCTGGGGTTTCTATTCTATTCCATTGGTCTATGTGTCTGTTTTTGTGCCAATACCATGCTGTCTTGATGATGACAGCTTTGTAGTAGAGGCTAAAGTCTGGGATTGTGATGCCTCCTGCTTTGGTCTTCTTCTTCAAAATTACCTTGGCTATTCGGGGCCTTTTGTGGTTCCATATGAATTTTAGGATTGCTTGTTCTAGTTTCAAGAAGAATTCTGGTGCAATTTTGATTGGGATTGCATTGAATGTGTAGATAGCTTTGGGTAGTATTGACATTTTGACAATATTTATTCTTCCAATCCATGAGCAAGGAATGTCTTTCCATTTCTTTAAATCTTCTTCAACTACCTTCATAAGCTTCTATAGTTTTCAGCATACAGATCTTTTACATCTTTGGTTAGATTTATTCCCAGGTATTTTATGCTTCTTGGTGCAATTGTGAATGGGATCAGTTTCTTTATTTGTCTTTCTGTTGCTTCATTGTTAGTGTATAAGAATGCAACTGATTTCTGTATATTGATTTTGTAGCTCCTTATCAGGGTAATACAAATCAAAACCACACTCAGGTATCACCTCACGCCAGTCAGAGTGGCCAAAATGAACAAATCAGGAGACTATAGATGCTGGAGAGGATGTGGAGAAACGGGAACCCTCTTGCACTGTTGGTGGGAATGCAAATTGGTGCAGCCGCTCTGGAAAGCAGTGTGGAGGTTCCTCAGAAAATTAAAAATAGACCTACCCTATGACCCAGCAATAGCACTGCTAGGAATTTACCCAAGGGATACAGGAGTACTGACGCATAGGGGCACTTGTACCCCAATGTTTATAGCAGCACTCTCAACAATAGCCAAATTGTGGAAAGAGCCTAAATGTCCATCAACTGATGAATGGATAAAGAAATTGTAGTTTATATACACAATGGAATACTACGTGGCAATGAGAAAGAATGAAATATGGCCTTTTGTAGCAACGTGGATGCAACTGGAGAGTGTGATGCTAAGTGAAATAAGGCATACAGAGAAAGACAGATACCATATGGTTTCACTCTTATGTGGATCTTGAGAAACTTAACAGAAACCCATGGGGGAGGGGAAGGAAAAAAAAAGAGGTTAGAGAGGGAGGGAGCCAAAGCATAAGAGACTGTGAAAAACTGAGAACAAACTGAGGGTTGATGGGGGGTGGGAGGAGGGGAGGGTGGGTGATGGGTATTGAGGAGGGCTCATCCTTTTGGGATGAGCACTGGGTGTTGTATGGAAACCAATTTGACAATAAATTTCATATATTGAAAAAAAAGAATACAAAGAAAATGAATCATAGAGGAAGAGAGCACTAAATTAGATTAGAAACATGCCTCATGCAAAGAACAGCAACCTGGAAGAAGCAGAGAAATAATTTAATGACCTAGAATACAAAGTAATGGAAAGTAATGAAGCAGAACAAAAAAAAAAAAAAAGAGAGAAAGCAGAATTATGAAACATGAAATCGACAGGGAATTCAGTGACTCCATTAAACATAATAATATTTATAAAGGAGTCTCAGAAGAAGAGAGAGAAAAGGGGACAACATTTATTTGAAGAAATAAGAGCTGAAACTTCTCTAATCTGGAGAAGGAAGAGACATCCAGATGCAAGAAACACAGAGAACTCCCATCAAGATAAAAAATAGCAGTCCAACACCAAAACATATTGTACTCAAATTTGCAAAATATAGTGTTAAGGAAAAGACGATAAATCATCATGATAAAAGAAGTTCATCACTTCAAAGGAAAACCCATCAGCTAGCTGGAGATTTCTCAATTGAAACTTGGTAGGACAGAAGGGAGTGGCATGATATATTCAAGTTGCTGAATGGGAAAAATCTTCAGCCAAGAGTAGTATATCCATCAAAGCCATCATTCAGAATAAAAGATGAGATAAAGAATTTCCCAGACCAAAAACAAAAGCAACAACAACAACAATAACAACTAAAGGAGTTACTGACCACTAAATCAACCCTTCAAGAAGTATTAAAGGGGACTCTTTGACTGGAAAGGAGAGACCAAAAGTGGTAAAGACAAAAAAGAACCAAAGAAAATTTCCAGAAGCAATGACAAAACAGGCACAAATACGTACTATCAAAGTAGTTTGAATATAAATGATCTAAACATGCCAATCAAAAGATATAAGGTGTCAAAGTGGATTAAAAAACATCTTTATGCTGCCTACAAGAGACTAATTTTAGACCTAATGACAATGGTAGATTATAAGGGATGGGATGGATAATCATATATAATGAAAATAAAATACAAAAGAAAGCCAGAGTAGCAATAGGTATTTAGGACAAAGTAGACTTTAAAATAAAGACTTTAATGAGAGATGAAGAAGCAAACTATAGATTAATAAAAGGGGACAATCCAACAACAATATATAAAAATTGTGAATGTTTATGCATCCAACACTGGAGCACCCAAAATATATAAAACAGTTAATAACAAACATAAAGGAACTAATTGATAATAATATAACATCTCACTTACATCAATGGACAGATTATCTAAACAGAAAATAAACAAGGAAACAATGGCTTTGAATGACACTGGATGAAATGGACTTAACAGATATATTCAGAACATTTCATCCTAAAGCAGCATAATACACATTTTTTTCAAGTGCACATGGGACATTCTGCAGAATAGGTCACATACTAGGTCACAAAACAGGCCTGAACAAATACAAAATGATTGAAGTCATACCACACAACTTTTCTGACTACAACACTGTGAAACTAGAAGCGAAGCACAAGAAAAAATATGTAAAGACCAAAAATACATGTAGGTTAAGCACCATGCTACAAACAATAAATGGGTTAACCAGGAAATCAAATAAGAAATAAAAAAATTCATTCAACAAATGAAAATGAAACCACAACAATCCAAAACCTCTGGGATGCAACAAAGTGGTTCTAACAGAGAAGTATGTACCAATACAGAGCTACCTTAAGAAGCAAGAAAAATCCCAAATGAACAACCTAAGCTTACACCTAAAGAAGTTAGAAAAGGAAAACAAATGAAGCCTAAAGCAATCAGAAAAGAGGAAAGGTAAATATTAGAAAATAAACAAATGATATAAAAACTATATATATATATATATATATGTATATATATATATATACATATATATATATATAACAGATCAATGAAACCAGAAGATGGTTCTTTGAAAAAAATAATAAAATTGACCCCAATGTTCATAGCAGCACTCTCAACAATAGCCAAATTATGGAAAGAGCCTAAATGTCCATCAACTGATGAATGGATAAAGAAATTGTGGTATATATACACAATGGAATACTATGTGGCAATGAGAAAAAATGAAATATGGCCTTTTGTAGCAACGTGGATGGAACTGGAGAGTGTAATGCTAAGTGAAATAAGCCATACAGAGAAAGACAGATACCATATGGTTTCACTCTTATGTGGATCCTGAGAAAGTTAACAGGAATCCATGGGGGAGGGGAAGGAAAAAAAAAAAAAAGAGGTTAGAGTGGGAGAGAGCCAAAGCATAAGAGACTGCTAAAAACTGAGAACAAACTGAGGGTTGATGGGGGGTGGGAGGGAGGGGAGGGTGGGTGATGGGTATTGAGGAGGGCACCTTTTGGGATGAGCACTGGGTGTTGTATGGAAACCAATTTGTCAATAAATTTCATATATATATAAAAAAATAATAATAATAAAATTGATAAACCTCTACCCAGGTAGAAATAAAAATCAAAACCAAAGAAATACAATTATAAGAAAATATTATGAAAAAATGTCAACAAGTTGGACAATCTGGAAAAAATGGATAAGTTTCTAGAAGCACATAAACTACCAAAACTGAAAGAGGAAGAAATAGAAAACTTGAACAGATTGATAACCAGGGCACAAAATGAATCAGTAATCAAAAATCTCCCAACAAACAAAAGTCCAGAGCCAGATGGCTTCACAGGAAAATTCTACCAAACATTAAAAAAAGAGTTGAAACATATTTTTCTCCAATTATTCTTTTTTTTTTTAATTTTTTTTCAACGTTTATTTATTTTTGGGACAGAGAGAGACAGAGCATGAATGGGGGAGGGGCAGAGAGAGAGGGAGACACAGAATCGGAAGCAGGCTCCAGGCTCTGAGGCATCAGCCCAGAGCCCGACGCGGGGCTCGAACTCACGGACCGCGAGATCGTGACCTGGCTGAAGTCGGACGCTTAACCGACTGCGCCACCCAGGCGCCCCTCTCCAATTATTCTAAAAAATAGAAAAGAAAACCTCCAAATTTATTCCATGAAACTAGCATTAGCCTTATACCAAAACTACATAAAGATTCCACTAATAGAGAGAACTAGAAGAAATATCCCTGATGAACATAGATGTAAAAATGCTCAATAAAATACTAGCAAACTGAATCCAACAATATATTAAAAAATATTCACCACAATCAAGTGGGATTTAGCTCTGAGTTTCAAGGGTGGTTCAATATTCACAAATCAATCCACATAATACAGCATATTAATAAAATAAATAATTAAGAATCATTTGCTCCTCTCTATATAATCAGAAAAAGCATTTTATAAAGTAAAATGACCATTCATGATAAAAACCCTCAACAAAATAGGTTTAGAGGGTACATACTACAACATAATAAAGGCCGTATACAAAACACCAATAGCTAATATCATCCTCAATTGGGAAAAAAAGCTGAGACATTTTCTTCTCCTTTCAGAAACAAGACAGTATTATACAACATAGTGCTGAAAGTCCTAGGCACAGCAATAAGACAACAAAAAGAAATAAAAGACATCTAAATCAGCTAGGAAGAAGTAAAAATTACACTATTTGAAGATGACATGATACTATGTATAGAAAACCCTAAGGACTCCACCACAAAACATCTAGAACTGGTTAACAAAGCCAGTAAAGTATCAGGATAGAAAATCAATGTGCAGAAATGTGTTGCATTTCTATACAGCAATAATGAAGCAGCAAAAAGAGAAACTGAGGAATCTATCCCATTTACAGTTGCACCAAAACCCACAATATACCTAGGAGTAAACCTAACCAAAGGGATAAAAGACCTGTATCCTAAAAATTATAAAACACTGTTGAAAGTAGTTGAATGAGACACAAAGAAATGGAAAGACATTCCATGCTGATGGATCAGAAGAAAAATATTGTTAAAATGTGTATACACCCAAAGCGATCTACACATTTAATGCAATTCCTATCAAAATATCCAGCATCATTGTTTTCCACAGAGCTAGAACAAACAATCCAAAAATTTGTATGGAACCACAAAAGACCCTGAATAGCCAAAACAACCTTGCAAAAGAAAAGCAAAGATGGAGGCATCACAATTCCAGACTTCAAGTTTTATTACAAAGGGGTAGCAATCAAGAGTATGGTACTAGCAGAGAAATAGACACATGTATCAATAGAACAGAATATAAATGCCAGAAATGAGCTATATAATCAATTAATCTTCAACAAAGCAGGAAAGCCTAGTCAATGGGAAAAAGACAGTGTCTTCAAAAAATGGTTTGGGAACACTTGGACAGCAACATGCAAAATAATTAAACAGGACCACTTTATTACATTTACACAAAAACAAATTCAAAATGGATTAAAGACCTAAATGGGAGACAGGAAACCATCAAATCCTAGAGGAAAATACAGGCAGTAACCTCTTTGACATGGGCCATAGCAACTTCTTTCTAGGTATATCTCCTGAGGCAAGGCAAAGCAAAGCAAAAATAAACAGGTGGGATTTCATCAAAATTAAAAGCTTCTGCACAAAGAAACAATTAATAAAACCAAAAGGCAACCTACGAAATGGGAGAAGATATTTGCAAATAACATATCTGATAAAGGGTTAGGGTTAGTATCCAAAATATATAAAGCACTTATAAAACTAACACCCCAAAATCAAATAATCCAGTGAAAAAATTTACTACAGTTATTTTCATACAGTTATGACTTAATACTTCATCTTTACATTTGTTTACATTTCTCTCAACTATGAATGGTGCTATGTATGGTCTGTAAGTTTTTGTGTATTTGTGTTTTGATAATTTTTAACATTTTATGATTGATTTGTATATATTTTATGGTAGTGAGTGATAAAATAAACTAGTATCTACATAAATTTTGTCTTCATGACATACCTTTTCCTCATTTTTTTTATGTTTCTAGGCTACACAATTTGCTAGGTTTTTTAAATATTTTTTACATATTTCTAAAAGTTTTTCCAATATATTTATTGAAGAAAATCCATGTATAAGTGGATTCATGCAATTCAAATCTGTGTTGTTCAAGTGTCAACTCTCTTTGTAAACGCTTGTTATTGTCTTTTTTATTATAGCCATTCTAGTGGGCACGAAGTGGTATTTCATCATGGTTTTTATATGTGTCCTTGATGACTAATAATATTGAGTATGTTTTCATATGCTTGTTGACCTTTTGTATATTTTCTTTGGAAAAATGTCTATTCAAATCCTTTGATCATTTTCAACTGAGTTGTCTTTTTATTTTTGATTTGTAAGAATTCTTTGTATTTTTGTTAATAGATTCTTAACTGATATATTATTTGAAAATATTTATTTCCATTGTTTGGATTGTCATTTTACTTTTTGATAGTGTACTTTGAATAACAGAGGGTTTTAATTTTGATGAAGTTCAATTTATGCTTTTTTTGTAATATGTTGCTTGTGCATGTACTGTCATATTTATGACCTATGACCACATATGACCTGGCCTAATGTAAGATTTTGAATATTGACATCTGTGTCTTTTTCCTTATGGCTTTCTCTATTGTTGTTTTAGCTTTCACATTCAATCTTTCATAAATTTCAGTTTATTTATTTACTTACTTTTATGGTATAAGATATGGGTCCAACTTCATTCTCTTGCATCTGGATATCCAATTGACCTCAGGCAAATTGTTGAAAAAACTATCTTTTTCCCATTGAGTTGTTTTAAAATTATTATTGAAAATAAAGTGAAGACAGGATATTATAAAAATTAAACTGGAAATAAACATAAAATAGAAAAGCAATAGGTAAAATTAAGCAAAAAAAAAAGGTATTAATTTGAGATCTTTTTCCATTTTTAAATAGTCATTTAAAGGTACATATTAGGGGTGCCTGGGTGGTTCAGTCGGTTAACATCCAATTCAATTTCGGCTCAGGTCATGATCTCACAGCTTCATGGGCTTGAGTCCTGTTTTGGGCTCTGTGCTGACAACGTGAAGCCCACTTGGGATTCTCTCTTTCACCCATTCTCTCTGTCCTTTCCTCTCTCTCCTTATCTCTCTCAAAGTAAATAAATAGACTTTAAAAAATAAATATATAAAAGTACATATTGGTATATATTTTCTCCTAAACGCTATTTTATTGCATCCCTAAGTTTTGGTATGATGTGTTTTCATTTTAATTTATCTCTAAGTATTTTGTGATTTTCATTTTATTTTCTTCCATTACACATACATTATTTAGGAAAGTGTTGCTTAACCGTAAAATGTTTGTGACTTTCAAAATTCCCTTATGTAACTGACTTCTAATTTCATTCCATTTTGGTTGCATACTTTGTATGATTTCAATCATTTGGAATTCAATAAATATATTAAAATTGTTTTGTGAACTAACACATAGTCTTTTCTGGATTTCTAATTTGATTCCATTTTGATCTGAGTAAATATCCTTATAATTTCTTTCTTTTAAATTTATTAAGTTGTGTTTCATCATCCCCAAAGTGGTCTACATTGGTGAATGTTTCGTGTGTCCTTGAGAAGAGTGCATATTCTTCCATTACTGGGTGGGGTGCTCTGTGTATCTGTTATGTCTGGTTTGTTTGTAGTGTTTTCCAAGTGTTCTATCTCCATATTGTCTCTCATTTATTTTTCTTTCCATTACTGAAAGTGAGATATTGGTATCTCCAATTACTATTATTGGATCATCTAATCCTCCCTTTAATTCTCAGATCTTTTTTGTTGTTGTTGTCTGTTTTGTTTTTTGCTTCATGTATTTTGGGGCTCTGTTGTTATATGAATATATATTTTTTGTTATTATGATGAATTAACTATTTATTATTAATAGCCTTATTTTTCTCTAGTACAAGTTTCATCTTAAAGACTGTTTCCTCAAATATTAGTCATATATTAGAACTTTAGCTCTGTTGTTGGATACATTTTCATTGGTATATCTTTTTCCACCTTTTGACTTTCAACCCAATTCATTTATGTCTTTGAATCTAAACTATGTCTCTTATAGAGAGCATATACTTATTTTGTATTCATTCCTCCACTACCTACCCCTTATTTTGAGTTTCTAATTAATTTATATTTCATGATATTACTGGTCATGTAGGATTTACAATTGCTAATATATTGTTTTCTTTATGTCTTATTTCTGTTTTTCTTCCTTTATTCCTCCTTAAAGTTGTAAAATTTATTTTGTATTAAGTAGATATTTTCTAGCGTATCATTTTAATTACCTTGCCATTTTTATTATACATTTTAAGTTCTTAGTGGTTGCCTTGAGGATTACAACTAACAGCTTAATTTATGACAATATAGCATAGGTTAATACAACTTAATTTCAATGGTATATAAGCATTTTGCTCCTTTATAGCTCTGTTACCTTCCCATATTTCATGCTGTTATTAACTTACAAATTACACCTTTATACTTTTTAATTCCATCAATACATATTTATAATTTTATTAGGTTGCCTTTTTAGTTAGGAGAAAAAATATTTACAGACAACAAATACATTTATTTGTCTTCTATTCTCAAGGTAGTAACTTTATTGGAGCCCTTTATTTTGTCGTATGGATTTGAATTACTGTCTAATGTTCTCTTAGTTTGACTTCCTGGAAACCATTTAGTATTTATGGTAGATCAGGTTTATTTTTATTTTTTTTCAACGTTTATTTATTTTTTTTGGGGGGGGGGACAGAGAGAGACAGAGCATGAACGGGGGAGGGGCAGAGAGAGAGGGAGACACAGAATCGGAAATAGGCTCCAGGCTCTGAGCCATCAGGCCAGACCCTGAGGTGGGGCTTGAACTCAAGGACCGCGAGATCGTGACCTGGCTGAAGTCGGACGCTTAACCGACTGCGCCACCCAGGCGCCCCGTGATCAGGTTTATTAATAATAACTCTTCTTAATTTTTGTTGTCGGTGGTGGTGTTTGTTTGATCTAGGAAGGTCTTAATTTCTTTACCATTTTAAAGAATAATTATGTTGAATATAGAACTCTTGGTTGACAGTCTTTTATCCATTAGATACTCTTTGCTGCTTTGTCAAAGATTAATTGACCATATAGTTGTGATTTTATTTTTGGGTTTTCTATGATCCATGTGTCCATTTTTGTGCTAGTACTATACTGTCTTGACCACCACAGCTCTGTGATTTTAAAGAAATAAGACGGTGTTGGAGAACAAATGAGATTTTTCTTTTCTTCTTTTGTTCAAGTAATCTTGGTTCAAGCATAAAGTTGAGGAGAAAGTGACCTAAATGACTCGTTATATTTCAGGGAACAAATAGCATTATGTTCCCCAGTGAACTGAGAGATATTTTTCTACCACTCCAATATGCCCACTCACCATTCAGTATGAGGGTCAGACAGGGAGAGAGAAAGAATTGCCCCTTTTGAGGAAGTGGGTGTATGAATACTGTGTATCATCATTTCTCTACAAGAAAGATAAGGGAGTCACCTCTTACCTTAAAGAATGCCCAGAGAAAAAGCAGTAGTGAAGTTAGATGGTGCCTACACAAAGGAATTTTGGCATTTTCCCTGATTAGATAGTTGATAAGCCACTGGACATGTTAGCTGCACTATTTTCCTACTGATGCTAATACAACAAGGAATTTGTACATTTCATCTAAGTTGCTGAATTTATCTAACATGTAATTTCAAAATATTAATGTACTATCCTTTTTTTATTTGCAGGGTGTTTGATAATACACTAACTTTTACTTTCTGAAATTAGTAATTTGTGTCTTCTTTTTATGATTTTCTTATTGGTAAACTTCTCAATTTTATAGATCTTTCTAAAAGATTTGTAATTGAAAACCTTGCCACTAAGAAAAAAATTCCCCAGCCAGATAACTTCACTGATGAATTTTATAAAGTTTGAGAAAAGTATTATATTGGGGCGCCTGGGTGGTTCAGTTGGTTAAGCATCCTACTCTTGGTTTCAGCTCAGATCGTGATCTTGCAGTTTGTGAGTTTGAGCCCCACGTTGATCTCTGCACTGACAGTGTGGAGTCTGCTTGGGATTCTCTCTCTGTCTTACCCCCCCCCTCAAAATAAACAAATAAACTTTAAAAAAAAGAAAAATATTATATCAATTCTACCAAAACTTTAATTGAAAACTAAATAGAAAACTTTTTTTCAGTGTATCTTTTCATACTAGGATTTCCTTGGTAACATAATCAAAGAGGGATATTACAAGCAAAGACTAATTTCCTCATGAATGTAGATATAAAAATTCTTAATAAGGGGCGCCTGGGTGGCTCAGTCAGTTGAGTGTCCGACTTCAGCTCAGGTTATGATCTTATGGTCCAGCCCATGAGTTTGAACCCTGCATTAGGCTCTGTGCTGGCAGCTCAGACCCTGGAGCCTGCTTCAGATTCTGTGTTTCCCGCTCTCTCTGCCCCTCTCCACTCTCTCTCTCTCTCTCTCTCTGAAAAATAAGTAAACAGTAAAAAAATATTTTCTTTAATTTTTTTTAAATCTTTATTTATTTTTGAGAGAGAGAAACAGAGCGTGAGCAAGGGAGGAACAGAGAGAGAAGGAGACACAGAATCTGAAGCAGGCTCCAGGCTCCAAGCTGTCAGCAAAGAGCTCGACCTGGGGCTCGAGCCCACGAACTTCGAGATCATGACCTGAGCCGAAGTCAGACACTTAACCTACTGAGCCATCCAGGCGCCCCTACATTAAAAAATGCTTAATAAAATATTATCATATTAAATCTGGCAATGTGTGCAGAATGTAAAACAAAAAAAAATGACCTGGTAAAAATTTTGCAAGTTAGTTTTAATGTTAAACAGGCAATCAGTATAAAGAAATGTTAATCAATATAATTTGCCATATTTATAGAATAAAGGAGAACCATTATATAACAATCTCAAGAGATATGAAAAGATCATTTGGCAAAATTTTAAATCCATACATGATAAAACTCTCATCAAATAAGGAGTAGAAAATAACTTACTAAAACTGATAAAAGTCATGTAAGACAAACCTATATCTTAAATTATACCTAATGATAAAAGACTGAATGCTTTCTTCCTAGTTTTAGTAATATGACAAGGATTTCCACTTTGACCTTTTCTATTTAACATTATACTGGAGGTTCTAGATAGTGCAACAAGGTCAGAATAATATATATATTATATGTATATATATTCTTAAGAATAAATATATATAATTAATTTAGAATATATATATTATATTTATTATAATATTTATATTATATATACATATATAATATCAATATATATTAAAAATAAAAAATAATAATATATAGTATAAATATATAAATATATTATATTTAACTATAATAATTTATATTATATATTATAATTTATATATAAATTATATATAAATTCAATTATAATAAATTATAATTAATTTATATATAAATATATAAATATATAATATTAATATATATTCTAAATATATAATATATATTCTAAAGAATATATATTCTATATATAATATAGAATATATATTTTAAATAATATATATTCTATATTATATATTATAAAGAAAGATAATTGTCTTTATTTACAGATATGATCATGTACATAGAAAATCTTATGGAAACTACTTAGAACTTAGCAAAGTGAACTTAGCAAATAATAATAAATGAACTTAAAAAAATTGTAAAACACAGCAAGGACAAGATGAGTTCAACAGATGAATTGAGGAAATAGAAAAATCAGTGAAGTTGATGACAGAGTAATAGAAATTACCTAATCAGAACAATAGGGAGCAAATAGACTAAAAAATAAATTATATAATATAATATAATATAATATAATATAATATAATACAATATAATATAACATAATATAATGGAATGGAATAAAATCAAATAAACTGAGCCTCAGGGACCTGTGGAAGTATAATAAAAGACCTATATTTTATATTTTAGGATTCCAAAAGGAGAGGAGAAAAAGAGCAGGACTGAAGAAAGAAATAATAACAGAAAACTCCCTAAATTTGGCAAAAGACATAAACATAAATATTCAAGAAGCTGAATGAACTCCAGGATGAAGAAGGAAATGAACACTAAGTTACATCACAGAACAACTGCAGAAAACTAAATACAAAGAAAACATGAAAGCAGACAGTGAGAAAGCTATCTTAGCTACAGAAGAGGAAGAGTTTGAGTAAGAGTCGAAATCTCAACCGAAACTGTGGGGAACTGAAGGAAGTGCCATAGCATTTGTCAAATTCTGAAAGAAAAAGACTGCCAACCTAGAACTTTATATGTCCTAAAAATATATTTCATCAATGAAGGGTAAATCAAGACATTTAAGATGAAGGAAAAATAAGATAATTCATCACCATTAGATGTACAGTAAATGAATGGCTGAATAAAGTTTTATAAATAGAAAATAAAAAATGAGGGAAGGAATGTGGAGCATCATGAAGGAAGAAATAACAGTAAGAAAAACATGAGTAAATAAAATAGACTTTCCTTCTATTGAATCTCTTAAGTTGTGTGTGATGGTTGAAGTAAAAATTATAACATTTTCTGATAGAGTTCTAAATGTAGATAAAGGAACACTTAATTTAATTATATTATAAATGATGGAGTTCAGAGGGATGTAAAAAGAAGGAAAGTTTATACACTTCATTTAAGTTGGTAAAATAATAATACCACCAGATTGTGGTAAAAATAGTATTCAAAGAGGTATACTCAAAGCACTGTAAATAATTTAAAATTAAATTATAAATTATGTTCAAGTAGCACTCAGGGAAACAGGTGAAAAAAAAGGAAACTGCAAATTTTAGAATTGTTTGTTCTCACCCTGTGAAAAATGCTGGCAGTATTTTGATAGGGATTACATTTAATGTGTAGATTGCTTTGGGTAGTGTAGACATTTAAATAATATTTGTTCTTCCAATCCATGAGCATGGCATGTCTTTCCATTTCTTTATGTTGTCTTTAGTTTCTTCCATCAGGGTTTTATAGTTTTAGGAGTATAGGTGTTTTACCTCTTTGGTTATGTTTATTCCTGGGTATCTTGTGGTTTCTGGTGCAACTGTAAGTGGGATTGATTCTTTATCTTTCTGCTGCTTTATCATAGGTATACAAAATGCAACAGATTTCTGTACACTGATTTTGTATCCTGCAACTTTACTGGATTATGTTTCAGTTCTAACAATTTTTTGGTGGTCTTTAGGATTTCCTATATAGACTATCGTGTCATCTACAAATAGTAAAATTTTTACTTCTTCTTGGATGATTTGAATGCCTTTTATTTCTTTTTGTTGTCTGATTGCTGAAGCTAGGGCTTCCAGTACTATGTTAAATTACAGTGGTGAGAGAGGATATCCCTCCCTTATTTATGACCGCAGAGGAAAAGCTCTCACTTTTTCCCCATTGAGGGTGATATTAGCTGTGGGTTTTTCATATATGGCCTTTATTATGTTCAAGTGTGTTCCCTCAAAACCTACTTTGTTGAGGGTTTTTATAATGGATAGATGTTGTACTTTGTCAAATGCTTTTTCTGAATTTATTGAAATGACCATAAGGGAAAACTGGGCAGCAACATACAAAGAATGGAACTGGACCACTTTCTTACACAATACACAAAAATATATTCAAAATGGATTGAAGGCTGAAAGTTGAGACAGGAAGCCATTAAAATCCTAGAGAAGAACACAGACAGTAACCTCTTTGAGATCAGTCATAACAAATTCTTACTGGATATGTCTCCTGGACAAGGGGAACAAAAGCAAAAATAAATTATTGAGACTTCATCAAAATAATAAGCCTTTGCACAGCAAAGAAAACAATCAAGAAAACTAAAAGTCAACTGTAGAATAGGGGAAAATATTTCCAAATGACATCTGATAAAGGGTTAGTATCCAAAATATGTATAAAGAACTTATCAAATCTAACATCAAACACAATCTTATTAAACATGGGTTGAGACATATAATGGAAAAGAGGTTGGAATTTGACAACGCTAAGAACTCTTTATAAGGTTAGGAGTTTTCAGGAAATCCATATAATAAATTTATTGGGCATATTAATTTTTAGGGTTGCTATAGAAAATTACAACAAACTTTGCAAAAAGAACAGAAATTTATCTTCTCATGTTTCTGTAGATCAAAAGCCCAAATCAAGATGTAAGCAGGGTGGTTTCCTTCCAGAAATTCTGTGGTAGAATCCTCTCTTGCCACTCTCTGAAATTTTAGTTTGTTGCCAGCAGTCCTTGCTTTCCTTGGTTTTTAACTCCAGCCCTCCAATCTCTGCTTCCATCTTCACGTTGCCTTCTCTGTGTGTTCTGTGTCTTAAATATCATTTCACCTTTCTCATGTAAGTATGCCAGTAATTGCATTTAGGCACCACCCTAAATCCAGGATTATTTTACACCAAATCTTTATTTTTTATTTTTTTTTTAAATTTTTTTAACGTTTATTTATTTTTGAGACAGAGAGAGCATGAACGGGGGAGGGTCAGAGAGAGGGAGACAGAATCCCAAACAGGCTCCAGGCTCCGAGCTGTCAGCACAGAGCCCGAGGCGGGGCTCAAACTCATGGGCCTCGAAATCGTGACCTGAGCCAAAGTCGGCCGCTCAACCGACTGAGCCACCCAGGCGCCCCTTCACCAAATCTTTAACTCAATTACATCTGCAAAAACCCTGTTTCCAAATAAGGTCACATTCACAGGTGACCTTGGACATATCTTTTGGGGTCGACACTATTCATTTAAAACTGACTGAGAACAAACTGAGGGTTGATGGGGGGTGGTAGGGAGCGGAGGGTGGATGATGGGTATTGAGGAGGGCACCTGGTGGAATGAGCACTGGGTGTTTAATGGAAACCAATTTGACAATAAATTTCATATATTAAAAAAAAGAGGTTATCTCAAAAAGATTTGTGGGTTTGATCTCTGTCTAATGAGATCGATAATAAATTGATACACAGAAAGCCCCCCCCAAAAAAATAAAGAAAAATAAAAATAAATAAATAAAACTGAGCATCTCCCAAGAAATCCGTTATCAAAGTCCATTTGTGAAAATTTCATTTCTAGGTTAAAGTGGGTCCAAGCTGATGGAATGTGAGAAGGAGCAGCACTGTGCAGTAAAGGTCTGCCAGGAATCTGAGAGCTCTAGGCATGTATGGGCTTCAAGCTGTGGGGCCCCTTCTGGGTTTGATTTACTGGTGGACATTGAGGGTGAGGTAATGTTACAAAGTATTTTTTTTCCTGTTTATTTATTTCTCTGACTTCTCCAAATTTTATAGTTTTATTTCTTACCTTTAGGACTAGGATTTATTTTATGTCCCTTGTGTATGGTGGAAGAAAACATTTGAGGTTTATCTGTTGCTGTTTTTATAGAACAACTTGTTTGAAGGATTATTTTTACCCTATTGAGTTAACTTGGCACTTTTGTCAAAAATTAGTTGACCATATGTGTATGGCTCTATTGCTGGATGTATTCTTCTGATCTATTAAAATCTATATATTCCTTAGGCAAATAAAAAACTCAATTATTGTGGCTTTATAGTTTATCTTTTTCAAATATGTTTAGCTATTTCATGTAAATTAGTACTTTCCTGTAGACTTTTAGAAATAGCTTAAAAATATCCTTCCCCAAAAAGAAACTATGAGGATTTATTTTGGACTATGCTGAAACTATAGATCTATTTCAGACACTTGATATCTTAGTAAAATTGGGTCTTCAAATTCATTAACTTATTTATCTTGAATATATCCTAGCAATTTATAGTAGATTTCAATGTAGAATTCTTGCACATATTTTGTTAAATTTATTATTAAATTTTTAAAAGATACATTAATGTCATTCTATATGCTATTTTAAATTATACTTTTCAATTTTTCAATTGTTGTATAGAAATAAAATTAATATTTGTATATTTTTTGATCATGCAACCTTGCTAAACTATTTCTAGTAGTTTTTGCAGATTCCTTAAAAGGTCATCCACGGAGATAAACATTTCATCTACATAAAAAAGGAAGCTTTGCCTATTAAATTATAATCTATACAGATTTTATTTATTTTTCCTGCTTGATTTCAGTGAGTAGGGCCAAGAATGTAATGTTAACTAGTGGTAAGAGAGGACATCCTTGCTATATTTCTCATCTTAAGCAGAAAACACATAATTTGTCTCTATTAAGTATGATGCTTATCTGTAAGTTTTTCAAACATGTTTTTTATCAGGTTGAAGAAATTCTCTTCTATTCCTAGATTATTTACAAGTTTAATCATAAATGAGTCTTATTAGTCATATGAATTCCCTGTATCTACCGAGATAATTATATAATTTTTCTCATTTATTGTATTTACATGGTAAATTACATTGATTGGTATGTGTGCAATCAAGGTTACATTTCAGGATAAATTCTACTTAGTCCTTATGTATTAGACATTTTAAATATTTCTAGGTTCAATTTGTTATATATATTTTTCAAGTTTTTATTTAAATTCCAGTTAATTAACATCCAGTGTAATATTAGTTTCAGGTGTACAATATAGTGATTCAACACTTTCATACATCACCCAGGGCTCATCACAAATGCACTCCTTGGGCGCCTGGGTGGCGCAGTCGGTTAAGCGTCCGACTTCAGCCAGGTCACGATCTCGCGGTCCGTGAGTTCGAGCCCCGCGTCAGGCTCTGGGCTGATGGCTCAGAGCCTGGAGCCTGTTTCCGATTCTGTGTCTCTCTCTCTCTCTGCCCCTCCCCCGTTCATGCTCTGTCTCTCTCTGTCCCAAAAATAAATAAAAACGTTGAAAAAAAAATAACAAATGCACTCCTTAATTCCCACCACCTATTTAACGTATTCCCCCACCCACCTCCATTTCTAATCTTTTGTTGTATATTTTTGCATCTACGTTCATGAGGAAAATTGAAATGCAATGTTCTTTGCTTTTATATTTCTGTAAATTTTGGTTTTTATATCAAGGTAATAAGATTTTCACAAAATCATTTAAAGAGTATAAGCAAGAAAAGGTTAACCCAGTAGTCCTGGGCTGTTCAGAACTAGATATTTTCAATACTTCTCTTCAGGACTGGCCCCTGGCCTGGTTCTGGAAGATGATCTCTTTAAACCCTTGGGATACTCTGCCTGATAAGAGTGGTTTTGTTTGTTTGTTTGTTTGTTTTTATGGAGGCCCTGGCTCCCATAGAACCAGTTTAATTAGACAGTTTACATTAAAAAATGTGTTTTATGGTGACTACCTTATTTTACTCTGGGGGGCTGGAGTTTGAGTAGTCGTGGTTAGTCATGCAGGAGCTGCATGCGTATGTGAGTGACCTTCAAGAGAAACTCTGGACACCAAGGTTCAGTTGAACTTTTCATGTTGACAACATTTTACACATATTATTACACATTGTTGCTAGGAGAATTAAGTATATCATGTGACTCCACTGGGAGAGGACAACTGAAAGCTTGAATCTGGTTTCTTTTGGACTTCACCCCTTTTTCTGGTTTTAATGTTTCCTTTCACTCTAATCAACCATACTGTAAGTATAATAGCTTTTCTGAGTCCTGTGAGTCTTCGTACATCATTGGGCCTGAAAGTTGTATTAGGAACCCAGTTCTCAAGTTTGTGCTAAAGAGGGATTCACAAGAATGGCTCTGGCTCACTGAAATGGTGGAAGCATTATTTGAAAAAATGATATGCAAATAAGCAAAGGATAGAAAACCTTAGATGCATGGGTGGCTACCAAATCACTCATAGTATGTGACAGCATATGTGTTGTGATCAGTTACTAGAAGGAAAATGTTACTAATGGATTTAGAAATGATAGAATTGACTCCTTAAAAGTTGGCTCGTTGTATACCTAAAGAAATGCAAAGTAATTTTAAAAATATAAATATATAAAATTTTGGAAAATTTTATTTGCTATCACTAAAATTAAGTAGAGGAGATTGTTGACCAGAACCTGGACCTGTACTAAGCTTGAACTTTGGCCAGTCTTAGCTATAGCCATTAGCTCAGGGTAGTCAACAAAAGGAAAATTATTCTAGAATAACCTCTGCTCACCAAGAAGGTAATCCAAGTGGCTGTAGGGAGCTCAAAACGAAGAAAGTACTGAAATTAAGTGGGGGTGGGAGGCAGTGTGAAGCAGTTGTCTCATTTGATTGATGAAAGAAAGAAAGAAAGAAAGAAAGAAAGAAAGAAAGAAAGAAAGAAAGAAAGAGAAAGAAAGACTCAGAAGCTGTCTACTTGATTTTTTTTCTTAAAAATGTTTATTTTTGAGAGAGACAGAGAGAGAGAGAGAGGAGAGAGCTGTCGATGCAGAGCCAGATTCAGGGCTTGAACTCACAGATTGTGAGACCATGACCTAAGCCAAAGTTGGATGCTTAATCAACCAAGCCACCCAGGTGCTCCTGTATCCAGATTTTTAATGCTGCACTATGGAGGAGCATATTGGGGTTGATGTAAAACCCACAGCTTACTATTGGACAATCACAAATGGCTGTGTATTAAATAAACAAAAAATAAGTGAATTCTGAAGGAACAGCTAGTCTGATATACTAATAAAAGTCACTTTAAGGTTTGTTTACCCTGTGAAAGGAAATTTTACTTTCTCTCCAAGGAAAATTTCCCAGAGTAAGTGGCTGATGTGTTGTGTATGCAAGCCATGCTGAATTGGCTTTATGATGATGGGTATGTCTATGCATTTAATAATATCCTTACGCAGGTCATGGTGGATGCCATGATCAAGGAGACTTCTTTCACAAGAGCACCCCATATAAGCTTACTGCTGAGAAATCAGGCAATAGTCTGAGATGCTGTATCAATTTTCTTTGTCTCTTTATGGGTCTTATAGAAGCTAAGAAAATTATCCACAAGAAAATGGAGGTAGACAAAGGGACATGTAACCAAAGGATGGAAACCTTGAAATGATTGTTAATGAATCAGTGAATAAAACAGACTCTGAGGGGGTCATCTCAAAGGTCTTAGTGCAGTACTATCAAGGTTAGGTAGACAAATGGGATGCTCCACTGGACCACAACATTGAAGAGCTCTAAACAAATCCACTCTGTTTACTTTGGAGGGATTTTATTTATTTTATTTTTAAATTTATTGTCAAATTGGTTTACATACAACACCCAGTACTCATATCAACAAGTGCCCTCATCAATGCCCATTTCCCCCTCTCCCCCACCCCCCCATCCACCCTCAGTTTATTCTCTGTATTTAAGAGTCTCTTGTGGCTTGCCTACTTCCCTCTGTGTTTGTAACTATTTTTTCCCCTTCCCTTCCCCCATGGTCTTCTGTTAAATTTCTCAAGATCCACATATGAGTGAAAACATATGATATCTGTCCTTCTCTGACTTATTTATTTCACTCAGCATAAACCTTCCAGTTCCATCCATGTTGATGCAAATGACATGACTTCATTCTTTCTCATCGCCAAGTAGTATTCCATTGAATATATAAACCACATCTTTTTATCCATTCATCAATTGATGGACACTTAGACCTCTTTCCATAATTTGGCTATTGTTGAAAGTGCTGCTATAAACATTGGGTTACATGTGCCCCTATGCATTAGCACTCCTGTATCCCTTAGGTAAATTCCTAGTAGTGCTATTGTTGGTCATAAGGTAGTTCTATTTTTATTTTTTTTTATTTTTTATTTTTTTTAAATTTTTTTTTCAACGTTTATTTATTTTTGGGACAGAGAGAGACAGAGCATGAACGGGGAAGGGGCAGAGAGAGAGGGAGACACAGAATCGGAAACAGGCTCCAGGCTCTGAGCCATCAGCCCAGAGCCTGACGCGGGGCTCGAACTCACGGACCGCGAGATCGTGACCTGGCTGAAGTCGGACGCTTAACCGACTGCGCCACCCAGGCGCCCCTATTTTTATTTTTTTGAGGAACCTCCACACTGTTTTCCAGAGCGGCTGCACCAGTTTGTATCCCCACCAAAAGTTCAAGAGTGTTCCCATTTCTCCACATCCTCACCAGCATCTGTAATTTCCTGATTTGTTCATTTTAGCCACTCTGACCATTGAGAGGTAATATCTCAGTGTGGTTTTAATTTGTACTTCCCTGATGATGAGTGATGTTGAGCATCTTTTCATGTCTTTGCCATCTGGATGTCTTGTTTGGAAATGTGTCTATTCATGTCTTCTGCCAATTTCTTCACTGGATTATTAATCAAAAAACAAATAATCCAGTGGAGGGATTTTTAAAGCTAGAAGGTAAAGCTAAGGAGAAATGTGATTTCAAATCTCCAGAGATATTAATTTGTTAAGCAAATTAATCACGATTTTGGATGACACATATTCTAATCTGAGAATATTGCTAACTCCTATCCATAAAACTACCCAAAAGGACATATTTAAATGGGAGCCTGAAAAATGGTAGGTTATGTTCAAATTTCAAAAAGTGGTGATGTAAGCAATACGTTGGAACCATTATGATCTGCACTCAGATATAATTTGAAAGTATCTTTAAATTCACATTTATGCAGACTAAAATTTATGGTAAATCTAGCCGTTTCACCCAGAAGTGATTATTGGATTTTGAACCAGAAAATTTTCAGAGACAGTGGTACATTGAAACCATTTGAGAAACAATTATTGGCTTGCTATCTATCCCTATTACTGAAGGGAATAAAAATCTTGAAACCGGACATAATATCTTGGACAATGGAAACCAAACTGTTCTCTGTTCCTATGAGTTTGTTTTGTGTTTTTTGGGTAGGGTTGTTTGTTGTTAGTTTGTTTTTAGATTTCACATATAAGTGAGATCACACAGTATTTACCTTTCTCTGTCTTACTTATTTCACTTAGTATAATACCCTCAGGATCCATCCATGTTATCACAAATGGCAGGTTTTCCTACTCCATTCCCCTCTTTCTCCTTCTCCTTCTCCTTTCCCATTCTTCTTCTTCGTCGTCATCGTCTTCTTCTTCTTCATCTTCTTCTTCTTTTATTTATTTATTTATTTTGAGAAAGAGAGAGAGAGAGAGCATCACTTGGAGAGGGGCAGAGAGAATGGGTAAGAGAGAATTTAAAGCAGACTCTGCCCTACTGGGGGCTCAATGTCATGAACAGTGAAATCATGACCCGAGCCAAAATCGATAGCCAAAAGCTTAACCGACTGAGCCACCCAGGTACCCCAGTTTTCTTCTTTTTGTGGATGAATAATATTCCATTATGTATATACTCATTCATTGATAGACACATAGGTTGTTTACATGTCTTGATTATTACAAATAATGCTTCAGTAAACATAAGGGTGCAGATATCTCTTCAAGATAGTGATTCCATTTTCTATGGATATATATATACCCAGAAGAAGAATTGATGAATCATATGGCAGTTCTATTTTTAATTTTTGAGGACATCCATGTTATTTTCCATAGTGGCTGTGCTAATTTATATTCCCATCAACAGTGTACGAGAGTTCCCCTTCTCTACATGATTGACAACATTTTTATCTGTTGCCTTTTTGATAATAGCCATCATAGCAGGTATGAGGTGATATTTCATTATGGTGTTAATTTGCTTTTCAAATTAAATGATCAGTAATGTTGGGCACATTCTCATGTACATGTTAGTGCTTTGGATAGGATATCTGCTTTCAAAAATGTCTGTTCAGATCTTTGCCCATTCTTAAAATTAGATGATGATGATGATGATGATGATGATGATTTACTATCGAGTTGTAGGACTTCTTTATATATTTTGCATATTGACCCCTTATCAGATGGATAGTTTGTAAAAAACTTTCTTCTGCTCTGTATGTTGCCTTTTCACTTATAGGTCCATATATCTCTGTTCTTTTTTTCTTTAAATCTCTATTTCTGTGTTTGGATAGTTTTTTATTGTAGTATCTTTAATTTCTTTTGTAATTTTAATCAGTATTTAATCTTAATCCTGTGCAGTGAAATTGTCATTTCAGTTGTACTTTCCAGCTCTAAAAGTTCCATTTTTTTTCTTTTATGTTCAAGTTTTGACATATGATTAAAATGTGGCTTGTTATTTCATTGTTTGCTAGTTCCATCACCCCTTTAATTTTTTTTTCTATTTATTTTTACTGACTTTTCTCCTGATTATGAGCCTTATATTCCTGCTTCTTTGCTTATCTGGAGTATTGTGGGGGTGATCGTTTGGTTGGTTGGTTTTGGACATTGTGATTTTACACTGTTGATCACCTGGATATTTTAAACCTTCTTTAAAAAAGTTTGAAGTTTGGACAGGCAATTAAAATATGTTTTTAGGGGTGCCTGGGTGGCTCAGTCAGTTGAGTATCTAACTTTGGTTCAGATCATGATCTCATGGTTTGTGAGTTCAAGCCCCACATTGGGCTCTCTGTTGTCAGTGAAGAGCCTGCTTCAGATCCTCTGTCCCCGTCTCTCTCTCTGCACCTTCCCTGCTCACATTCTATCTCTCAGTAATAAAAGTAAACATTAAAAAATTAATAATAAAATGATAAAATAGAATAACATAACATAACATAAAATTAAATTAAATTAAATTAAATTAAATTAAATTAAATTAAATTAAATTAAATATGTATTGAATCATGTGGCACCTAGGTGGCTCAGTCTTTTAAGCATCCAAATCTTGATTTCAGCTCAGGCCATGATTGGGCTCCTCACTGAGCATAGAGTCTACTTGGGATTCTCTCTCTCTCCCTCCCTATCTACCCCTTCCCCACTCACATGTATGTGTTCTCCCTCTCTCCCCCAAAATAAAAATGAAAATAATAAAAAGATAAAAAATAAAATAAAATATACATTGAACCAGTTGATTTTTTTTTTTAGTTTATTTAAGCCTTGTATGTCAGATCTCTGGTAGCTTTATTCTAGGGATAGTTTATCACAATAATTAAGGTGTGCCCCTTCTGGTGTCTTCACTTAATGTCCCAGGTGCCCAACAAAGACTACTTTGCCTGGTTATAAATCAATATCTCACATTACTTTCCAAATTCTGGAAAACGTTCAGGATACAGCTCTCCATCATCTCTTTGTACCTCCTTATAGAGTCTCACCCTACAAAGTGCATCTTAGTATTCAGCAACAGTATCAGCAGTGGCAATTGATGGTTCTTGCCCTTTTCTATATGACTGCCACTCCCTTTCTCTGAGCTTCTTGTATCTGATGAGCCAATTTTTGGTGTCTTTTTTTTGCTGAGTTATTTCTTTTTTATTATTTTTTAATATGAAATTTATTGCCAAATTGTTTTCCATACAACACCCAGGGCTCATCCCAACAGGTGCCCTCCTCAATGCCCATCATCCACCCTCTTTTCCCTCCTATCCCCCATCAACCCTCAGTTTATTCTCAGGTTTTAAGAGTCTCTTATGGTTTGGGTCTCTTCCTCTCTAACTTTTTTTTCTTTCCCATCCTCCATGGTCTTCTGTTAATTTTCTCAGGATCCACATAAGAGTGAAAACATATGGTATCTGTCTTTCTCTGTATGAATTATTTCACTTAGCATTACGCTCTCTAGTTCCACCCACGTTGCTACAAAAGGCCATATTTCATTCTTTCTCATTGCCACGTAGTATTCCATTGTGTATATAAACCACAATTGCTTTATCTATTCATCAGTTGATGCACATTTAAGCTCTTTCCATAATTTGGCTATTGTTGAAAGTGCTGCTATAAACATTGGCATACAAGTGCCCCTATGCCTCAGCACTCCTGTATCCCTTGGGTAAATTCCTACCAGTGCTATTACTGGGTCATAGGGTATCTATTTTTAATTTTTGAGGAACCTCCACACTGTTTTCCAGAGTGGCAGCACCAGTTTGCATTCCCACCAACAGTGCAAGAGGGTTCCTGTTTCTCCACCTCCTATCCAGCATCTATAGTCTCCTGATTTGTTCATTTTAGCCACTCTGACTGGCATGAGGTGGTATCTCAGTGTGGTTTTGATTCGTATTTCCGTGATGAGGAGTGATGTTGAGCATCTTTTCATGTGTCTGTCAGCTGGATGTCTTCTTTAGAGAAGTGTCTATTCATGGTTTCTGCCCATTTCTTCAGTGGATTATTTGTTTTTCAGTTGTGGAGTTTGGTGAGTTCTTTATACATTTTGGATACTAGCCCTTTGTCTGATATGTCATTTGCAAATCAATCAATGTGATACATCACATTAATAAAAGGAAAGATAAGAACCATATGATCCTGTCAATCGATGCAGAAAAAGCATTTGACAAAATTCAGCATCCTTTCTTAATAAAAAGCCTCGAGAAAGTCAGGATAGAAGGAAATACTTCAACATCACAAAAGCCATTTATGAAAAGCCCACAGCTAATATCATCCTCAATGGGGAAAAACTGAGAGATTTCCCCCTGAGATCAGGGACACGACAGGGATGTCCACTCTCACCGCTGTTGTTTAACATAGTGTTGGAAGTTCTAGCATCAGCAATCAAACAACAAAAGGAAATCAAAGGCATCAAAATTGGCAAAGGTGAAGTCAAGCTTTCACTTTTTGCAGATGACATGATATTATACATGGAAAACCTGATGACTCCACCACAAGTCTCCTAAAACTGATACATGAATTCAGCAAAGTCACAGGATACAAAATTAATGTACAGAAATCAGTCGCATTTTTATACACTAATAATGAAGCAACAGAAAGACAAATAAAGAAACGGATCCCATTCATGATTGCACCAAGAAGCCTAAAATACCTAGGAATAAACCTAACCAAAGAGGTAAAAGATCTGTATGCTGAAAACTATAGAAATCTTATGAAGGAAATTGAAGAAGATACAAAGAAATGGAAAAACATTCTGTGCTCATGGATTGGAAGAATAAATATTGTTAAAATGTCAATACTACTCAAAGCAATGTACACATTCAATTCAATCCCAATTAAAATTGTACCAGCATTCTTCTCAAAGCTAGAACAAGCAATCCTAAAATTTGTATGGAACCACAAAAGACCCTGAATAGCCAAATATTGAAGAAGAAGACCAAAGTGGGAGGCATCACAATCCCAGACTTTAGCCTCTACTACAAAGCTGTAATCATGAAGACAGCATGGTATTTGCACAAAAACAGACACATAGACCAATGGAATAGAATAGAGACTCCAGAATTGGAGCCACAAAGTATGGGCAACTAATTTTTGACAAAGAAAGGATATACAATGGAAAAAAAAAAGACAGTCTCTTTAACAAATGGTGCTGGGAGAACTGGATAGCAACATGCAGAAGAATGAAACTAGACCACTTTCACAAAAACACCATTCATAAAAATAAACTCAAAATGGATAAAGGACCTGAACGTGAGACAGGAAACTATCAAAACCCTAGAGGAGAAAGCAGGAAAAAACCTCTCTGACCTGAGCTGCAGCAATTTATTATTTGACACATATCCAAAGGCAAGGGAATTAAAAGCAAACATGAACTACTGGGACCTCATGAAGATAAAAATTTCTGCACTGCAAAGGAAACAATCAACAAAACTAAAAGGCAACCAACGGAATAGGAAAAGATATTTTATGTCTTACTAAAGAGCCCAGCCTCAGCTTTACTCCTCAAAAATTACCTCATTCTGCCATCCCACTAATCTTCCTACATGTAACTGCAGGTCCCTCAGATTTTAAATAGATAACTAAGATCCATGAATTATGTATATAGAGAAAGATTAAGCCCTCATATTCTACATATGTGTGTCTTTATGTGTGCATGAGTGGGTGGGTGGATGTTTAACACAGAATGAAAAGGCTGTAGGGTTTTGACAAGGAGTGGGTTAAGAGCTTGACAGCCTAAGAAGGCATCATAAAGACTAAACGGAATAACAGATATCAATGCCTTACTGTCATAAATTTGTGCTTTGTGGTCTTGGTTGCATTCCTTATTGCTTGGGTACAGAGAATGGATGCAGGACTAATGTTCAATCATGTGGCCAGATACAAGGGAAAATGATTAAAATTAGGGCTATCAAAGGGAAATATGGTATAATGGCATATTCTGTACAGGCATTATTTCTGAAGACAAAGCCACCAGTATCAGAGTGGTGAGAAGGAGAGTGTTGGGGAGGAGAGGGACAGAATGGGGTCCTCTGACCTCAGGAGAGCCTTCTAGGAGCACTGGCTTCTCCTTTGTCTCAGTTCCCTGTAGAAATGGGGGTGGGTCAGAGAGGTATGGGAATGTGGGTTTGTTTTTTGTTCTCCCTCCATCATCTACCCCCTCTCCTTCCTTCTAATTTTGAGGTTTTGACAGACAAATTGCACAGTGTGTCTCTTATAGAGCAGCATGAACTTAGCTTCAAATTATCGACCCTCTTGGTTTCTCTGGTTAATATCTTCAAACATTTGTGGTTACTGAGTTCCAATATTGGTTAATTGGGCCCCTAGAGCATATATGTTACAGATCATGTAAAACTGGAAATGTAAAGGAGATTTTATTTTTTTTAATGTTTTTACCTTTTAAAAATTTTTTGAAAGAGGAGAGAGAGAGAGAGAGAGAGAGAGAGAGAGAGATTGAGAATATTAGCAGGGGAGGGTAAGAGAGAGGGAGACAGAGAATCGCAAGCAGGCTCTACACTGTCAGTGCAGAGTCTGACTCTGGGCTTGAACACACTAACTACAAAACCATGAGTTGAGCTGAAATGGAGAGTCGGACATAACAGACTAAGCACCCACACATCCCAGAAAGAAGATTTCAATTAAACAAACTGAATGGTGATACTGGCTTAGAGGGCAGAAACAGTATCAGAAATAGAACAAAATAGTAGTAGGTTTGGAAAGTTGCTTCCACTTCAGAAATGTCCACTACTTCCCTATTAGCTTCACTTCACACTCCAATCCTATATAAAATTTTTGCATAGGATTAAGAAGACAGCAGATATGAATAAATCCACTGCAGAATGCTTGAAATTGTGGCACTTCAGAGAATGTGGTGTCCAGACTGTGTGTCTGGAGAGATTGTGCATGAGAACCAGCTGCTGGCAGGCATGGGGTATGGTGTGGGGGAAGAAGACAAGGGGAAGTCTTCTTTGTGCATTAGGGGTCTCCCTGCTGGGCTTTGTACACCAAGGGATCCTCTTTGTGCATGTTCTCTTTTCTTCTTTCACAGGGGCAAACTGATGGGGGAGGAGTATGGGGGTGAGGGAGATGCTGGCTGTGCTGTTTCTCCATTCTACCCCTCCCCACCTATTCTTCTTCCTAGGCTTAAGAGCCCTAATCATCTATTTTATATTCTACAACTGTTCCGACTTAAATTGCCTCCACTTAAGTTGCCTTAATTTGATGATTGGCTACAGAAAGGTCTGAAGGGATCTCTGGTTCCTATGTAGAATAAAAGGTTAATAAAAACCTTGAGAGTCTCTGGATTCAGACAGCAAATCGCTTAAAGCTGGGGCTGGACAATACGAATTAATGTAAGGAGAGAGGAGTCTCAGTGAAGGCTGAATGAATAAATCATTAAAGCTTCAGGTAGCTCCATCAAGATTTCTGAAATAGTGACATCCACGTTCATTATTTGACATCCCCCAAACCCAACATTCTGTTGCTGCCAACAGGCAGGGATGTACTTCATATGTGATATCCCTACTGTTTGACAAGACTGTAAGCACAATGTTAAGATTGGGGGTATTCTTGGGAAATCTGGAGTGCGGGTCTGTGTCTGTGAGAGCTTTGTTTCTGAGAACAAATGTGTGGACAGACAGCTGGGAGGGAGCGGTGCTGGAGGGAGGGGCAAGCGGTGAGCCCTCCCGTTGAGAGGAGGGGGCTTCCGGCCTTGCACTCTCTTTGATGCCTGGCAAGTTCTTCATTGTGCTTGTGTCTCCTTTAGGGTCACAGCAGAAGCAAGGGTGGGAATCGTAGGGAGATACAGAGGGCTAATGCTCTGCCTACCCTTCTAACCCGCCATTCTTTCCTTTAGGCTGACAGCCGTTCATCAGCCATTTTCTATTCTATTACTATGAAGACAGCCTTCAGTGGCTCCAAATAAATTGCTTTTCTTCCCATCTGCTCCCCATCCAAATACAACTGTGAGTGTGGACATTTGGGATGGAATATTTGGGGTCTTCGATTCAGGTGTGGATGAATGGAGAAGTCCTGATCATCTATGGTTTAAGATGTGGAATTAAAAGGCAGATGGAATTCGACAAGAGGTGAGTTAAGAACTTCATAGAGCCAAGGGTGACTTCAAGAACAACTCAAAAGAAAAAAAGAAAAAGGAAAAAAAAAACCTATAGCCTTAGGAGACTCTACTATCAGAAATGCAAATTGTGTTCAATGAAAGCCTTTCCCCCACTTTACCTCTCCATTCCCAGAAGCATGCCTAGTTCAGGACTGGTACAGGGTACTAATGATATTCTACATAATTATCCAAGAAGAGGCCACAGTAGGTATAGTTTGGCTCAGCCCAGTGTCATATCCGTGCAGGTGGTTTTTTTTTGTTTTTTTTTTTTTTTTGCTTTGTTTTGTTTTGTCCTTTTGAAGACAAAGGTGATTAGTTTGCTGGAAGGGACTTTTTTTTTTTTAAACATTTTCTATGTTCATTATTGTAGTAAAGCTTAAATGTTTTAAATTGGAACTCTTGAGTAAAAGCTGATTTCAGGCACATGAGTAAAACTGTGTTTCTGAAAACAAAGCTCCTGACTGAGGAACCACTTGTGTTTGCAGCAGCAGAGGGGGAAGGGCGGGGGGGCCTGTGTCTCTCAGTGCTGGGAGGGGTCTTCTGGGAGCATGCTTGCACACTTCTCTCCCTACATTGCAGTGTCTGGTAGCGTCTTGCACTGGCCCTGGGCTCTTCTTTGGGGATGTTTGTGCAAAAGAGGAGAGGAGGCTGTGCATTTGTCGTCATCTCCCTGTTTTCTCTCTCTTCTCCTTCCCTCTTAGTGGCATCACGATTATTAACAAACCATTTCTCACTTATCACTCCAGATGTAAACACTTAACCAGAATTACAAGTCTCTTGCATAGGCTGTTGTATTAACTTCACCAGTGGTCTAAGCTTTGGAATGGCTTTGCATGTTTAGACGTAAAGTTAGTTCAAAATTTTACAGACCTCATCATCTTGGAATTATGATACAGAATAAAATAATAACTGATATTTCACAAAACATAATTAAAAGCATGAGGGGATGAGGACAAATTTGAGCACTGCTTCCTGGTGACCTCCCTTCTCAGTTAACCCTCTTATTCCCAGTAGCTCTTTCAGCCTTAAGGCAGGAAGAATGGGGCGCTGAGCACTTACAGATACATGAATGGTTACATTGGGCCTCTTTAAGGGGATTCTGTGCAAGTTTCTATTTAAGAGAAAGATGATGTCAACCCCATGGAATAATAGAGAGTGTGCGGGCTTAAGAGTATGAATTGTCTAGTCTGGGGAGTAATTTTCCTCAAATCAAAAAATAATCATAGGGACAGGTTCTTTCCTTCACTTACTGCTTTCAACTATGAATGTGGAGTGTTGAGAAGGTTGTGTGGTACAATTCTATGGGTTTTGGTGAATTCATCGTGTAATATATACACAATTACAATGTCATACAGAATAGTTTCACTGCCCTAAGAAAAATCTCCTGGGCCTCAGCTATGCAATGGTGCATCTCTATGAACCCATGACACAGCTGATAGAAGCACCCTCTCCACAGTTTTGCCTTTTGCAAAATGTTATATAAATTATTTTTACATTTATTTATTTTTGAGAGAGAGAGACGGTGTGAGTAGGGGAGGGGCAGAGAGAGAGGGAGACACAGAATCCGAAGCATGCTTCAGGCTCTGAGCTGTCAGCACAGAGCCTGACAGGGAGCTCGAACCCATGAGCAGTGAGATCATGATCTAAGCCGAAGTCAAAAGCTTAACAAACTGAGCCACCCCGGCAGTAGGTAGGTAGCATTTCCAGATTGGATTCTTTCATCTGGTAATACACATTTAAGGTTTCTCCATGTTTTTGCAGAGCTTGATAGCCCATTTCTTTTTATTACTGAATAGTATTCCAATATAAGGATATACCGCAACTTATTTATTCATTGAGGGACATCTTGATTGTTTCAGTTTTTACTGATTATGAGAAAAGTTTATGTAAAGCTTTATGTAAAAAAGCACAGGATTTCTATGGATGTCAGTTTTCAAATCAACTGGTCAAATACCTAGGTATGTTAATTGTATGGTAATATTATGGCTAGCTTTGTGAGATATTGACAAACTATCTTTCACAGTGGCTGTGCCATTTTGGTTTTGTGCCAGCAAAGACTGAGTGCTCCTGGGCTCTGAGTCTTCACCCACAAATGGTTTTGTCAGTTGTTTGGAATTTAGCCATTCTAATAGATGTAATAGTATCTCATTGCTATTTTAATTTGCATTTCTCAAATGACAACTAATGCTAAGCATTTTTATATGCTTATATTTTATCTGCACATCTTTTTGATCAGATGCCTGTTTAATCTTTTGCCTATTTTTGATGCGGTTATTAGATTTATTCTTGTTGAATTTAAGTGATATCTGCATATTGTGGGTATAATATGCAGATGTCACTTAATGATATGTGTTATCACTTATCTGATATGTGTTTTACAGATTTGCTATCAGTATGAGGACTGACTTGTCATTCTCTTAACAAATGTTTTTTTGCAAAGTGGTTCTAAATTTTAATAAAGTCCAATTCAGCAATTTTTTTTTAATTTTTTTTTCAACATTTATTTATTTTGGGGACAGAGAGAGACAGAGCATGAACAGGGAAGGGGCAGAGAGAGAGGGAGACACAGAATCGGAAACAGGCTCCAGGCTCTGAGCCATCAGCCCAGAGCCCGACGCGGGGCTCGAACTCACGGACCGTGAGATCGTGACCTGGCTGAAGTCGGACGCTTAAGCGACTGCGCCACCCAGGCGCCCCAAATTCAGCAATTTTTTATTTCATGAGTCAGGCTTTTGATGTCATATTTAAAAATGCATCACCAAATTCTAAGTCAAATACATAGTTTTTCAATAAGTCTATGATCCATTTAGAAAATATTTTTGTGTGGCGTAAGACTTCAGTCTAGGTTTATCTTTTAGCATATGGATGTCCAATTGTCCAGTGCTATTTGGTGAAAACTATTTTTTGTCCATTGGATCGTTTTTTTGCCAAAACTCAGTTAACTATATTTGCATGGGTCTTTTTCTGGGTTCTATGTTCTGTTCCATTAATCTATGTTTTTTTGGGGTGTCTTCTTTTTTATTCTTTTTGTTTGTTTTTTGTTTTGTCTTGTCTTGTTTTGTTTTGTTTTGTTTTGTTTTGTGTGTGTGTGTATTTTGTGGGATGTTTTTGCCACCACCATACTGTCTTGATTACTGCATCTTTATATTAAGTTTTGAATCTGGTAGTGTGAGTCCTCCAACTTTGTTCTTCAGTTTTATGTTGACTATTCTAGTTCCTATGTGTTTTCATAGATGTTTTGTGATCACTTGATATCTACAAAATGGCTTCCTGGGATTTTGATTGGGATTTTACTGTCTATAGATTAAGTTGGAAAGAATTGACATTTTAGCAATGTGAGTCTCTCAATAGTGAATACCCCTCTATTTAGTTAGATTTTACTTGATTTATTTAATTACTCTTATGCATAGAAATCCTGCACATATTTATACCTAAGCATTTCATTTCTTGGTATTATTGTAAATATCATTTTTAAATTTCAATTCCAATAGTTAATTTCTGATTTATAAGAAGCAGTGTATCCTGCAAACTTGTTATTTTACTTATTAGTACCAGAAGCTTTCTTGTAAATTCTGTGAGACTTTCTACATAGAGAATTATTTTGTCTGTAAATAAAAATATCTTTACTTATTCTTTTTCAATTTGTATGCCTTTTATTTCTTTTTGTCTTATTGCACTAGTGAGGAAAGCCAGTATAATGTTGGATAAGAGTGGTAAGAGAGACATATTTGCCTTGTTCCCGATTATAAGGGGAAAGAATTGTCTTTCACCATTATGATGTTATATTTAGATTTAGATTTTAGATGTAGATATCTTCATGTATACCCTTTATTAGGTTAAGAAAATTCCTTCTATTCCTATTGTTCTCTTTAGATTTTTTATTATGAATAGGTACTTGAATTTTGTTAAATGTTTTTATGCTTTATTGATAGGATTGTATTTTTTCCTTTTTCAAACTGTTAATGTGATGAATTATATTGACTGATTTATAAATGTTGAACCAGTCTTTCCTTTAATTAATATCTTCTGGTCATCCTATATAATCTTTTTTATACATTGCTAAATAACATTTTATTAAAGATATTTGAATCTATGTTCTTGAGAGATACTGGTATTTAGTTTTGTATTATTACAATGTAATTTCCTGGTTTTGGTATTAGTAAAATGCTGGTCTCATAAAATGAGTTGGGAAGTGCTCCCACTAGTTCTATTTTGGGGAAGATATTGCAAAACGTTTGTATTATTTCTTCCCTAAATGTTTATTAGAAGTCATCACTAAAACCATCTGGTCCTAATGCTTTATTTTTTTGAATATTTTAATTATCAAATCAATCTACTTAATGGGTATAAGACTATTCAAGTTATCTATTTCTCCTTGATTGAGTGTTGGTACTTGTGCCTTTCAAGTAATTAATCCATTACATCTAAGTTATCAAACATATGTACATTGAATTCTTTACTGTATGACTTTATTGTCTTTTTAATAGCTATAGAATCAGTAGTGGTTTCTTCTCTCATTTGTAATATTGGTTATTTGTATATTCTCTCTTTTTTATTAGCTACCCTAGCCAGAGGTTATCAAACAATCATATTGATTTTTTCCACTGTAATTTCTATCCTTATTCTTTAGTAGGTAAGATTTTTTTTACTGCAAATATTTATTCTTCTCTATTCTCTCTTTCTTAATCATTCTGATATTCCAGTTATGAGTAGGTTATACCTTTTCATATTGTCACATAATTTTTTAATTTATTTTTTTATTTTTACTTTAACTTTCTTAAAAATTGAAGTAGAGTTGATACACAATGTTGTATTAGTTTCAGATGTTCAACATAGTGATTCTGCAAGTCTGTACTTTATGCCATGATCACCACAAGTGTAACTACCTTCTGCCACCATAAAATGTTGTGCTGTACTTTTTTTTTTTATCCCAGTGACATTCTTTCCATAACCAAAAGCCTAAATCTCAATTTTTTCATTTTTTTTAAATTGAAGTATAGTTCACATATAGTATTATGTTAGTTTCAGGTGTAAAATGTAGCGAATCAACTATTATAAACATTACAAAATGCCCATCACAGTAAGTGTAGTTACCCCCTGTCACCATACTTTTATTACAATATTATTGAATATATGCACTATGGTATACTTTTCATCCCTATAAGTTATTTATTTTATAACTGCAAGTTAGTACCTCTTAATACCCTTCACCTAGTACATCTATCCCTGCATCCTCTTCCCTCTGGCATGTGCAACTGTTCTTGATATTTAGAAGTCTCTTTGTCCTTTTGTTTTGTTTTGTTTTGTTTTGTTTTGTTTTGTTTTGTTTTTTAGATTCCACATGTAAGTGAAATCAAATAGTATTTGTCTTTCTCAGGCCAAGTTATTTCACTTAGCATAATAATCTGTAGGCTCATCCATGTTGTTATAAATGACAACATTTCATTTTTTATGGCTGAGTAATATTTCATTGTACATGTATGCCACATCTTCCTTATCTATTTACTATAAATGGGCACTTAGGTTGATTCATACCTTGGATATTGTAAATAATGCTGCAATAAACATAGGGGTACATATATCATTTCAAGTTGGTTTCATTTTATTTGGATAACTACCCATAAGTGGAACTACTGAGTAGTATGGCATTTATATTTTTTAACTTTTTGAGGTACTTACATATTATTTCCATAGTGGCTGCACCAATTTATATTTTCGATAACAATGCACAAGGGTGTTTTTTTTTCCTCCACGTCCTTACCAACACTTATTCAATCTTTCTTTCTTTCTTTCTTTCTTTCTTTCTTTCTTTCTTTCTTTCTCTTTCTTTCTTTCTTTCTTTCTTTCTTTCTTTCTTTCTTTCTTTCTTTCTTTTCTTTCTTTCTTTCTTGTTTTGTACCCATTCTGACTGGTATGAAGTTATATATCATTATGTTTTGCTTTGTTTTCTTCTTTATGTTGATTTATATATTTTGAGAGAGAAAGTGGGGGAGGGGCAGAGAGAGAGGGAGAGAGAGAATACCAAGTAGACTCCCTGCTGTCAGCACAGAGCCTGGCATGGGGCTCAATCTCATGAACTGTGAGATCATGAACTGATCACAACTGTGAGATCAGGTCTTTTTATTTCAAATTTTTATTTAAGTCCTAGTTAGTTAACATACAGTGCAATATTGGTTTCAGGAGTAGAAATCAGTGATTCGTCACGTACATACAACACCCACTGCTCATCATAACAAGTGTCCTCCTTAATACCCATACCCATCTATCCCACTATCCACCAACCTCCCTCCATCAATCCTCAGTTTGTTCTCTATCTTTAAGAGGCTCTTACAATTTATTTCTCTCTCTCTCATTTTTTTCTGCCTGCCATATGTTTATCTGTTTTGTTTCTTAAGTTCCACGTGTAAGTTAAATCATATGATATTTGTCTTTGACTGACTTATTTTGCTTAACATAATGCCCTCTAATTCTATCCTTGTTGTTGCAGATGGCAAAATTTCATTATTTTTGATGGCTGAATAATATTCCATTCCATATACATACCACATCTTCTTTATCCATTCATCAATTCCATATAAATTCCTTATACATAACATTCCATATACATACCACATTCTCTTTATCTGTTCATCAGTTGATGGACATTTGGTCTTTCTCCATAATTTGGCTATTGTTGATAATGCTGCTATTAACATCAGGGTGCCCCTGATGTACCCCTTCAAATTTGTATTTTTGTATCTTTTGGGTAAATACCTAGTATTGCAATTGTTGGATCATAGGGTGATTCTATTATTAAGTTTTGGAGAACTCTCCATACTTCTCCAGAGTGGCTACACCAGTTATCATTCCAAACAACAGTGCAAGAATGTTTCCCTTTATCCCCATCCTCAGCAAAATCTGTTGTTTCTTGTGGTGTTGATTTAAACATTCTTACAGGTGTGAGGTGGTATCTCATTGTGGGTTTTGATTTGTATCTACCTGACTGTGAATGATGTTGAGCATCTTTTCATGTGTCTACTAGCCAGCTGGATGTCTTCTTTGGGAAAGTGTCTATTCATGTCTTCTTCCCATTTCTTAACTGGATTATTTATTTTGGGGGTGTTGAGTTTGATGATTTCTTTATAGATTTTGGATACTAATCCTTTATCACCTATATTACTTGAAAATCTCTTCTCCCAACCCTTAGGCTAAATTTTAGTTTTGTTGATTGTTTCCTTTGTGCAGAAGCTTTTTATTTTGATGATGTCCCGAGAGTTCATGTTTGCCTCTGGAGACATGTCTAGTAATAAGTTGCTACAGTTGAGGTCAAATGGTTGCTATGTTATCTTCTAGGATTTTGATGTTTTCCTGTCTCACATGTAGGTATTTCATTCATTTTGAATTTGTTTTTGTGTGTGGTGTAAGAATGTGGGACAGTTTCATTCTTCTGCATGTTGCTGTCTAGATTTTCCAACACCATTTGTTGAAGAAACTGTCTTTTTTCCACTGGATATTCTTTCCTGCTTTTGTCAAATATTAGTTGACCATATAGTTGTGAGTCCATCTCTGGGTTTTCTATTCTCTTCCATTGATCTAGTTGTCTGTTCTTTTGCCAGTACCATATTGTCTCGATGACTACAGCTTTATAATGTAGCTTGAAATCCAAAATCATGATGCCTCCAGTTTTTTTTTTCTCTTTTGCCATTGCTTTGGCTATTCAGGCTCTTTTGTGGTTCCATACAAATTTTGGATTGTTTTCTCTAGGTCTGTGAAAAATGGTGGTGGTTCTTTGATAAGTATTGCATTAAATGTGTAGATTGCTTTGAGTAGTATAAACATTTTTAACAAAACCACTGATGGGGAATAAGGAGAGGGTTTAATTGAGGTTTTAATTTGCATTTCCCTGATAATTAATAATGTTGATCATCTTTTCATGTGTCTTTTCACTATACATTTGTCTTCTTTTATTTTTTTTTAAATTCAAGTTTTTTAACATACAGTGTAGTGTTGGTTTTAGGAGTAGAACCCAGTGATTCATCACTTCCATATATGAGCACCCAGTGCTCATCCCAACAAGTGCCCTCCTTAATACCCATCACCCGTTTAGCCTATCCCTCCACTCACCTCCCTCCCAGCAACCCTCAGTTTGTTCTCTGTATTTAACAGTCTCTTCTGGCTTGCCTTGCTCTCTGTTTTTATCTTATTTTTCTTTCCCTTCCCCTATGTTAATATGTTTCTAAGTTCCACATATGAGTGAAATCATGATTTTGTATTTCTCTGACTGACTTATTTCACTTAGCATACTACACTCTAGCTCCATCCACGTTGCTGCAAATGACAAGATTTCATTCTTTTTGATCGCCACATAAATTTACATTGTGTGTGTGTGTGTGTGTGTGTGTGTACATATACACGACATCTTCTTTATCCACTCATAAGTCAATGGATAGTTGGGCTTTTTCCATAATTTGGCTATTGTTAATAGCACTGCTATAAACATTTGGGTGTATGTGTCCCTTTAAATCCACATTTTTTGTATCCTTTGGATAAAAACTTAGTAGTATCTAATTTCTGGGTTGTAGTTCTATTTTTAATTTTTATGAACCTTCATACTATTTTCTAGAGTGGGCGCACCAGTTTGCTTTCCTACCTACAATGCAAAATTGTTCCCCTTTCTCTGCATCCTCACCAACATCTGTTTCCTGGGTTGTTAATTTTAGCCATTCTCACAGGTATGAGGTGGTACACCATCCATTTTTCTTCATTGGAAAAAAAATGTCTAGTCAGGTCCTCTGTCCATTTTTCAAATTGATTATTTATTTTTAAATGTATATCTATATTAATTCTGTATATATTTTGAATATGAACCCCTTATTGGATGTATCATTTGCAAATGATGTATCATTCCCCATTTAATAGATTCTGTTTTTTTGTTGTTGTTTTATTGATGGTTTTCCTTAGTGTGTAAAGTCTTTTTATTTTGATGTAGTTTTAATTGTTATTTTGTTTTTGTTTCCCTGGACCAGATATACACATCCAGAAAAATATTGCTAAGGCTGATATCCAAGACGTACTGCCTATATTTTCTTTTAGGAGTTTTATAGTTTCAAGTCTGACATTTAGGTCTTTAACCTATCAAGTTTATTTTGTATATGGTGTGAGAGAGTGGTCCAGTTTCATTCTTTGGCTGTCCAGTTTTCTCAACAACTCTCTATTGAAGAATATGTTTTATCCCCATTGTATATTATTGTTTTAAGTTTATTTATTTTGAAAGAGAGTGTGAGGGGGAAGGGGCAGAGAGAGAGAGGAAGAGAATCCCAAGGAGGCTCTGCATTGTCAATACGGAGCCCTATGTGGGGCTTGATCCCATAAATTGTGAGATCATGACTTGATCCAAAATCAACCTACTGGTTCAACCTACTAAGCCACCCAGTCGTCCCCCTATGTTGCCTCCCTTTTTTATATCCTGTAACTTTACTGAATTCATTTATTTTTTCTAATAGTATTTTGGTGGGGTCTTTAATTTTTTTCTGTATACGTTATTATGCCATCTGTTACTGTCACACAGTTCTTGAATGATCTATTTTGTTTTCTTTTATGTTGTTGTTCATTCTTTTTTATTTACATTTCAGTTGGAAGGCTTTTATTAACTTAAATTTGAGTTCAATAAGTCTTTCCTCAGCCATGTAAAAAGACTGTCAAAGACATTCTTCCTATCTGTTACTGTGTTTGTCATATCTAGTATTTTTTTGATTCCTTTCTTAGAATTTTCATGTCTCTGCTTACATTGATTATCTATCTCTTCTTGAATGTTGTCTATTTTTCCATCAGAACCCTTACTATATTAAGTATAGCTATTTTAAATTCCTTGTCTGATAATTCCAACATATGGGTTATAACTGAGTCTGGTTCTGATAATTGAGTTATTTATGCCGTCTGTGTGTTTTCTTCTTAAAGCTTGGGTTTTTTTTTTGTTTTGAAATCTAGATATATTGCATCACTTATTAGGAACTGAGGTAACCAGGACTTTTGTGTGAGTATTTGTGCTAATTTGGTCAGAAGTTGTGTTTTGTTTAATTTTTTTTTGTAGATATAGGTACCAGAGGGTTAAAATTCCTTTATGACTTTGTGTTTGTCTCCTGTTTTAGCTTTGGGAATTCCCTGTGTCTTACTACTTAGAGCATTTGTATCTTGCAGCTGTTTCAGCTGTAATCCACTTCATTATATTGGGACTGTCTTGCTGTGGTCATAAGTTCTGAAAGAGGGGAGCATTCTATAATCTTGAGTAAATATCAAACTTTTGGTTTGCATGTGTCTGAGAGATGTGGCTTTCACAATGTGTCTATATCCTTCTTCTAGTTTTAAGGCTTCCCTCAACCCTATGGGCTAATTTTTACTCCCTTTGTTGGTTATGACATTTTAAATCTATTTCTGTGAATCCTGTATTGACTATCGTTTTCATTTTGTTTCATTGTTCTCTTAGATGAGACAGAAAGGCTGGAGGGAGCTGGAGAGGAGAGTAGTTCCCTGTCCCTGGCTTGGATAAGGTTTTAGAATTGTGCTCTTATTGTCCTTCTCTCTGAAGAGTGGCTACACTACAGAGAGGGATTTGAGTGTCTTTCACGACGGTTGCATTATTCCCTTCCACTTCCATCAGGGCTGAGTTTGGGTCTTTCAGAAATACTCACTTTGAGACTCTAATGGAGTTCCTGGAAGAAAGGATTTGGGTTTACTTTAACCCTTATTTCTGCTTCTAATTTTAAGAAATTTTGTCTGGCAAGAGAACAGAAATGAAGTATTAAAGTCTATCAATATATATCAACCCATAACAGGTAAGAAAAAATATGTATCTGTCCCCTCCAGTTCACACCACATGTAATAAATCCAAATGTGTTAGGGTACTAGATGTGAAAATAATCTAGAAATAATGAAGACTTAGAAAACATTTCTATGATGTTGAGGTAGGGAAATATTTATTAAACAATATTTTTGCTGATGAGATTGTCTTTTTTTTTCTATTGGATACTCTTTCTTGCTTTGTTGAATATTAGTTAGCCATACAATTGTGGGTCAATTTCTGAGTTCTCTATTCTCTTCCATTGATCTATGTGTCTGATTTTGTGCCAGTACCATACTGTCTTGATTACAGCTTTGTAATACAGGCTAAAGTCAGGGATTGTGATGCCTTCAGCTTTGGTTTTCTTTTTCAACATTACTTTGGCTATTTGGAGTCTTTTCGGGTTCCATACAAATTTTAGAATTGTTTATTCTACAACAGCTCTGTGAAGAATGCTGGTGTTATTTTGATAGGGATTGCCTTGAATATGTACAGTGCTTTGGGTAGTATAGACATTTTAACAATATTTCTTTATCCAGTCCATGAGTATGGAATATTTTTCCATTTCTTTGTTTCTTCTTTATTTTCTTTCATAAACTTCCTATAGTTTTCAGTGTACAGACCTCTTACCTCTTTAGGTCCATTTCTGAGTTCTGATTTATTCCCAGGTATCCTATGATTTTTGGTACACTTGTAAATGGGATCAATTCCTTTATTTCTCTTTCTGTTGATTTATTATTAGTGTATATAAATACAACCTATTTTTGTATATTGGTTTTATATCCTGCAACTTTGCTGAATTCATGTATCAGTTCTATCAGTTTTTTTGGTGGAGTCTTGCAGGTTTTCCATGTAGAGTATCATGTCATCTTGAAGAGTGAAAGTTTGACTTCTCTGCCAATTTGTATGCCTTTTATCTTGTTGTCTGATTACTGAGGCTACGACTTCCAGTACTATGTTGAACACTGGTGAGAATGTTCATCCCTGTTATGTTCCTTACCTTTTGGGGGAAGGCTCTTAGTTTTTCCCCATTGAGGATGGATTTTTCCTGATTATCTATGGATCTTTCATATATGGCCCTTATGACATTGAGGTATGTTCTTTGTATCCCTAATTTCTTGAGGGTTATTATTCAGAAAAGATTCTGTATTTTGTCAAATGCTTTTTCGGCATCTATTGAGAGGATCATATGGTTCTTATCATTTCTCTTGAATAGCCAAATTATGGAAAGAGCCCAAATGTCCAACGACTGATGAATCAACAAAGAACTTGTGGTATTTGTGTACTATGGAATATGACTCAGTGATAAAAAACAACAAAATACTGGCATTAGCAATAATGTGGATGGAACAAGAATATATTATGCTAAGTGACATAGGCCAGAGAAAGACAAATAGCATATGATTTCACATATATGTGGAATTTAATAAGCACAACAGATGAATATAGGAGAAAGGAAGGAACAATAAGATAAAAACAGAGAGGGAGGCAAACCAGAAGAGACTCTTAAATGTAGAGAACAAACAGGATTTCAGGAGAGGTGGTGGGTAGGGAGATGGGCTAAATGGGTGATGGCCATTAACGAGGACACTTGTTGGAATGAGCACTGGGTGTTGTATGGAAGTGATGAATCACTAGGTTCTACTCCTGAAACCAATACTATACTGTATGTTAACTAAATTGAATTTAAATAAATACATTTTTAAAAATAAAATAAAAATAAAAAAATAATACAATAAAGCAATTTTTTAAGGTTGGCAATTTGGATATCATCAAAATTAAGAACTTTGTATTCCCAAAGAACTTATAAACAGAATTTATTTTTTAAAGTTTATTCATTTATTTTGAGAGAGAGACAGGAAGAGACAGAGAGAGAGAGAGAGAGAGAGAGAGAGGAGGTGCAGAAAGTGAGGGAGAAATAGACTCCCAAATAGGGAGTGTAGGGCCAGTTTGCTTGCCAATTCCTGCCTTCCCTCCCTGTCTCTGAGCTCATGGGTGTTAATGCAACTTGTTGGAGGTGTCACCAAAGAGATGAACATAAATGGGAATTCCCATAAACAGCCCTCTCATGTCAGGAAAAGGGGAAAAAAAGTTAACTGTGGGATAGTATGGTTTGGTATAGACCATGAGGGCTCTAACTTTTTGATAGAATAAACATATTGAAACTCAGGTATTTTTGAACTTGATTTAGAATGAATAACAGTTATTTCCCTGAAGCATAGTGGCACATGTGCCCCAATGTTTATAGCAGCACTTTCAACAATAGCCAAATTGGGGTAAGAGCCTAAATGTCTATCAACTGACAAATGGATAAAGAAGATGTCATTTATATATACAATGGGATACTAATTGGCAATGAGAAAGAATGAAATTCCGCCATTTGCAGCAACGTGGATGGAACTGGAGGGTATTATGTTAAGTGAAGTAAGTCAGAGAAATATAGATACCATATGTTTTCACTCATATGTGGATCTTGAGAAACATAACAGAAGACCATGAGGGAGGGGAAGGGAAAAAAAGTTACAGGGAGGGAGAGAGGTAAACCATGAGAGATTCTTGGATACTGAGAACAAAATGAGGGTTTATGGGGGCTGGGGGAGTGGGAAAGTGGGTGATGGGCATTGAAGAGGGCACTTGTTGAGATGAGCACTGGGCATTGTATGGAAACAAATTTGACAACAAATTATATTGTAAAAAAGAAGAAATAAATAAAATGCATTGTGTCTAGTAATAAAAAAAGAATGAATGACAGTTATTGCAGTTTAATATATGGGACCTTAAGATCTGTTGGTTGAGGAAATTGATTAAAGAGAAAAACAGATAGGAATGACAACCAACGTCAGAATCTAAGCTCTTCTTACTGTCAGCCTGTTTCTCATTTTCATCTTGCTGTGCCCTTTTCTGAATGTGGTGCTCAGGACATTGAAAATTATGAACTCATTGAAAACATACCAAAATATTTGCATTGAGATTATCTTAGGGATGAGTCATGCTCTTCTGTGGGATGTGGCAGCTCTGGGCTGAGATGTGTCCTTCTGAAGTGTGAAGATTATTTATGTGCTGCAGGGCTTTCTTGGTACTGTATTCACTTCAACTCAGCACAGAGGTCTGGAGAAAGATGTGAAGAGGAGGGTTGAAGGAGAAATAGGAAAATTATGGCACAGAGTGGACAGAGGGATGCTGGCATTGCTTTCTCCTCTTGCATGGCCCTTGCTCCTGATAAGCTGTAACTATAAATATAGACCAAGCAAGTATACCCTTATATATCCATAATCTGCCTACCAACTGCCTATTTAATAGGTGAATCATGGGAACACCTCACAAAATGTATCAATACAGTGAATGAGCAAACCCAGATAATATAATGGAATGAAGTGGAAAAGAAATAAACTTGAGGAGATGCAACTGAAGAACAATATTGATCCCCAAATGGGTGGGGCGCCCACATTGGCCACATTCTCCATTGAACATGGCTAGGTCTCAGATGGTTTCAATGTGTACAGGGCAGGGACCTCATATGGAGAGAGTAAATATGAGGTCTCTAATATTCAAAGATGTTTTAATTGGATTAAGCAAATAATGAGCAAAGGTTGGCATCAGACCCATCAGGAAACCAGTTGTATTTCTGTGGTGAGTGCTGGAGAAAGTTTGTTGAGGGTTTTAGGGAATTCAAGGAGAGAGAAGGAGGAGGGTTTTGTGTGGGCATGTGTGGTCTCTGTGCTGCATCTGTACCTACCTTTGACTCATAGAAAACAAGGACAAAAGGGAAATGGCTGTTCATTTGTCACCTTTGACTGACTCCTCTTCTTTTTGGGATCATGTTTATTAGTGGGATAGTTTTTAAAATAAGTCTTAGTACACAGAATCCTAAGTGTGACTTCAGATTATTTCCTTCAGCTGTCCCTATATTTCCATTTACACATGAAGCATAACTACAGGTGTTGGAGTGTGTGTGTGTGTGTGTGTGTGTGTGTGTGTGTGTGAAGGATATAGCTTAGATATAGGATACAATAACTCACCTTGACAATCTATGAAAAATGATGTGGGATGATAAGACAGCTGCACTTTCACAAAGATTGATTTCAGGTCTTTGAAGATAAAATTTCAGGGGGACTGAATGGAGAAAGCCATTCAGGATTAAAATCCATCTACAAAATCTGTGCTCCGCTCCCTAATGGCCCTGTTTCTTATCTCAGCCTGCTGTTGCCCAAGTATTTTTTTCTCTAAGAAGAGGCAGAAATGAGGGGCCAAGGGGATGGTGTGTGTGACTCATCTTAGCCCAAGGCAGTATGCCTGAAATTAGATCCACAATTTCCTTAAATTGTTTTTGAGATACCTGGTCTCCACAGCCATCCCTGTAAGGTAAATGCATGGGGTGTGTGTGTGTGTGTGTGTGTGTGTGTGTGTGTGTGTGTGTGAGACCTGGAGGCCATCCTGCATCCTAGGCACTTGTTTGCTGCCCTGAAAGATTTGCAATCAAGTCAGGCCTAAGGAAGTCTAGCTATCACACTGGGGGTAAAGATTTTTTTTAATTGGAATTTTGTATAACTTTTTTTAAATTTTAATATAGTTGACACACAGTGTTACATTAGTTTCAGGTGAACATCGTATTGATTCCACTTTTCTATATCTTATGCCATGCTCACAAGTGTTGCTACCATCTGTCACCATACATTGCTGTTACAGTGTCATTCACTATATTCCCTATGCTGTGTATTTTATTCCCATGGCTTACTCATTCCATAACTGGAAGCCTGTATCTCAGTCCCCTTCACCCATTTTGCTCTTCTCCCATCCCCTTCTCTCTGGTAACCATCAGTTTATTCTCTGTATTTATAGTTCTGATTCTGATATTTGTTTGTTTGTTCATTTGTTTGGTTTTTTAGATTCCACATGTTATTGAGATCATGTGGTATTTGTCTATTTCAGTCTCTTTTACTTCACTTACCATTACACCCTCTAGGTACATTCATGTTGCTGTGAATAGCAGTATTTCATTACTTTTTATGACTAATATTCCATTGTATGTGTGTGTGTGTGTGTATGTCACATCTTTTTAAAAAATGTTTATTTATTTACTTAGAGAGAGAGAGAGAGAAAGAGAGTACGAACAAGCAGAGAGAGAAGGAGAGGTAAAGCATCCCAAGCAGCCTCTGCACTGACAGAGCATTTCACCTGAGCTGAAGTCAAGAGTTGGTTGCTTAATTGACTGAGCCACTCAGGCACCCCATATCACATCTTCTTTATCCATTTGTCTATTGATGGACTTTAGGTTGCTTCAATATCTTGGCTATTGTACATAATTCTGTAATAAACATGGGGGTACATTTATCTTTTTGAATTAGTGTTTTAATTCCCTTTGAGTAAATTCCCAGTAGTGGAATTATTGGATCATATGGTATTTATATTTTTAATTTTTTGAAGGACCTTCATACTGTTTTCTACAGTGGCTGTACCAATTTGTGTTCCCACCACAAGTACACAAGCATTCCTTTTTCTCCACATCCTTGGCAAAACTTGTCCTTTCTTTTTGTTTTGTTATGTTGTTTATTTGTGTTTGTTTCTTTGTTTTTTTTGTTTTTGTTTTGTTTTGTTTTTATATTAGCCAACCTGACAGATGTAAGGTGATATTTCATTGTGGTTTTGATTTGCATTTCCCTGAGAATTAGTGATGGTAAGCATCTTTTCATGTGTCTGTTGTCCATCTGTATGTCTTCTTTCAGAAAATGTGTATTTAGGTCATCTGCCCATTTTTAAATCAAATTATTTATTTTTTTGGTGTTGAGTTGCATAAGTCTCATATATATTTTGGATATTACCCCTTATATTTTGGATATTAACTCATTATTAGATATTTAATCCATTTTGAGTTTATCAGTATGTATAATATAAGAAAGTGGTTCAGTTTTATTCTTTTGAATGGAGCTGTCCAGTTTTTCCAGCACCATTTACTGAAAAGACTGTTTTTCCCCACTGTGTATTCTTGCCTCCTATGTCAAATTAATTAACCATTTAATAATGGGTTTATCTCTGGGCTCACTTTTCTCTTCTGTTGATCATGTGTCTATTTTTGTGTGAGTACAACACCTTTTTTATTACTACAGCTTTGTAGTAAACCTTGAAATCTAGGATTGTGATACATCCAGTTTTATTCTTCTTTCTCAAGATTGATTTGGCTTTGGGGGGGTCTTTTCTAGTTGCATACATATTTTATCATTATTTGTTTTAGTTCCATGAAAAAGTGTTGCTGGTATTTTTACTGGGATTACACTGAATCTGGAAATTGCCTTGGGTAGTATGGACACTTAATAAATATTAATTCTTCCAATTCATGAGCATGGAATATCTTTCCAATTGGATGATGTTCAACTTCTCTCATCAGTGTTTTATAGTTTTCAGAGTACAAGTCATTCACTTACTTGGTTAAGTTTATTTCTAGTTATGTTACTCTTTTTGGTGTAATTGTAAATGGAATTGCTTTCTTAATTTTTCTCTCTGCTAACTCATTATTAGTATAGAGAAATGCTGCTGATTCTGAGTATTAATTTTGTATTCTGAATCTTTATTGAATTAATCACTTTAAATAGTTTTTTATTGTAGTCTTTAAGATTTTCTATGTACAGTATTATGTCATTGCATTTAGTGACAGATTAATTTCTTCCTTACCAATATAGATGCCTCTTATTTATTTTCTTGTCTAATTGTTATAGGTAGGGCTTCCAGTACTATGTTGAATAAAAATGGTCAGAATAGGCATCCCCTTGTCCTGTTCCTGAAATTAGAGGGAAAGCTATCAGTTTGTCTCTATTGAATATGATGCCAGCTGTGGGTTTTTCATAAATGGCCTTTATTATGCTGAGGTATGTTTTCTCAAAAACTACTTTGTTAAGAGTTGTTATTATAAATGGATGCTGAATTTTGTCAGATGCTTTTTATTTCTCTATTGAGATGACCATATAATTTTTATCCTCTGTTTTGTTGATATGGTATGTCACATTGATTGATTTGTGAATATTTAAGCATCCTTGGATCCCTAGAATAAATGTCACTTAATTGTGGTGAATGATCCTTTTATAATGTATTGTCGAATGTGATTTGCCAATATTTTACTGAGAAGTTTTGTTTGTATGTTAACCACAGATATTGGCCTGTAGCTTCCTTCCTTCCTTCTTTTCTTTCTTTCTTTCTTTCTTTCTTTCTTTCTTTCTTTCTTTCTCTTCCTTCCTTCCTTCCTTCTTTTCTTTCTTTCTTTCTTCCTTCTTTCTTTCTTTCTTTCTCTCTTCCTTCCTTCCTTCCTTCCTTCCTTCCTTCCTTCCTTATAGTGTACTCTTCTAGTTTTGGTGTCAGGGTAATGCTGGCTTCACAGAACATATTTGGAAGCTTTCCTTCCTCTTCTACTTTTTGGAATAGTTTGAGGATGATAGGTATTAATTCTTGTTTAAAGTTTGGTAGAGTTTGCCTATGAATGCATGTGGCCCTGGACTTTTGTTAATTTTTTGATAGTTTTATATTGCTGATTCAATTTCGTTACTAGTAATTGGTATGTTCAAATTTTCTATTTCTTCCTGGATTCAGTTTTTGTTCATATGAGTCCTTTTTCTTCTTTTCTTGATGAATCTGGCTGTGGGTTATCAATATTGTTTATCTTTTCAAAGAACAGCTCTTTGTTTCATTGATTTTTTTCTTTCTTAATTTCTTTCGTCTCTATGCCATGTATTTCTGCTGTTATCTTTATTATTTCCTTTCTTCTATTTACTTTGGTCTCTATTTGTTCATCTTTTTTTTAGTTCCTTTAGGTGTACAAACTGTGACTCAAGTCTTGACATGACTAATTGTTCCTACTGTCAATTTTCAGAATCACTGCCTGGCAGAGGGGAAGGAATAAAGTGCTCACAACTGGCTGTACAGGAACAACAGGCTTCTTGATGTTTGCTTACTCTTTTTGATGGACTGTAGCATCTTCTTCATGTCTTTGTCTCTTTTACAGTTGGATAGGGTGAACAGGGGTAACTCTCCATGCTGGAGGGTTTTTCAGGAGCACATCTCCATGCTGTGCTTTACCTGCCCTGATTCATTGAAAGGAAGATGAGGGAAGGTGACTGTTTGCTTTAGATTTAAAGAAAAGTTGCAAAGATTGTACAGAGTTCCCTTATACCACATACCCAATTTTCCGTATTATTGACATCTTCAGTTAGTAAGTTACGTTTGTCATAAATAATGAACCAATACTGATATGTTATTACCTTAGTTTATACCTTATACCTTTTTGTTGTTGTTGTTGTTGTTGTTGTTGTTCCAAGATCCCATCCAGGACACCACATCACAGTTAGTCATCATGTTTCCTAAGTCTCCTTTTGGCTGTGATAGATTTTCTGTTGTTTATGCCCTTGACCATTTTGAAGAGTACTGGTCAAGTAATTTGTAAATTTTCCCTCTATCAGAATTTACCTAATGTTTTCCTCATGATTAAATGGGGGTTATGGATAATGTTCCATTTCATCACATCATATCAAGGTCATATGTCATCAGTGTAATTTATCACTGTTGATGTTGACCTTGAAACCTGGTAATGTTTGTCAGATTTCTCCACAGCAGTTACTCTTTTAATCCCCTTTCCATACTGTAATAATTGGAAGGAAATCACTTTGGACAGCCTACACTTGAGTAGGGAGTTATGCTCCTCTCCTTCAGGGTAGAGTATCTACATAAATTATTTGGAATTCTTCTGCATGCAATTCTTGTTTCAAACTTCTGATCTCTAAACTCCCTGAGAGATATGAGCTACTCAAGTGTAAACTAATAAAAATCAAGATATTTAACTGGAAATTTCTTTTTTTATTTTTTTAATATTTATTTATTGAGAGAGAGAGAAACAGAATCCAAAGCAGATTCCAGGCTCTGAGCTGTCAGCACAGAGTACAACATGGGGCTCGAACCCACGAACAGTGAGATCATGACCTGAGCTGAAGTCGGACACTTAACCAACTGAGCCACCCATGGGCCCCTAATTTGAAATTTCTTATATAAGCTGGTATCCAGGCTTAACTTTGTTAAAATGTCGTTTTTAACCCCATGAGTGAATAAAATTGGTAGTAGGTATCTGGGAGAGTGCTTAGAGAGCTAGGGTGGAGCACAGTTCTTTACAGAACTCACACACTAACTGTGGGCATGAGTGTATTATCCCAAGTACCTTCATGCATAGAAATGGGTAAGGAAGGTTGTGAAAGGGAAGGCATACTGCATATGGGTCTGGGGGAAGGCGACTTCAGAGGTAGTTGTGATGGCCCAGCACAGCATGTGGGAGCCCCAATAAAGTGAAAAAAATATCAAAGGACAGTATCCAGCACAAGATTTGGAATGTGTGAAAGTCCATTCTCCAAGAGTGAAATCCTGTTTTCCAACATCCTTAAAAATGTTCTTACTTAGTGTGTCTATAATATGTAACCATTCTCCCATGGCAGCTACATTTTTTTTTCTCTGTGCCTTCTCACCTGTCTCAGAACCCATATCCTGCCAGGCCGCAACACACATATTCCTTCTTCAGGCCCCTCTAGTTCAGATACCCTATGCAGGGCTGCCCCTCACGTAGGGCAAATCACACAGGATTTCTCACCACCTTTTTTTCCCTAATATTAAAAAAAAACACAAAAAAACCTATGTGATTTACAGGCAGATTTGTACAGAGAAAGGTCAGCATGTCTGAAAATTGAGCTGTATGTCAAAATGAGTTGCGAAAGCCCTTTTTTTCTGAGATTTTGTTGCTGAAAACATCTCTTAAAAAATGAAGTATGTGCGCTTTTATTATTTGGATTTAATTATGTTATACTGTAATATCAAAGACCCCTCCCCCAAATTTCATTGAACTTGAAATCGCAAACATTTATATCTTACTCATGTATATATCAATAGTTGTCAATTACAGCTTTCCTTTATGTATCTTCTGGGATCCAGACCAAATAATACATTACATTTTTATGGTAAAAATAAAGGTAAAAACACATGCTTGGATGGGTGAAGTATCTGGTTGGATGTGATATTCACCACCTCAACTCACATTCCAAAGACAGTCCTATGTCCAAGCCCAAATTATATGGAACATAGAGTATATTCTTTTTGCAGGGAAATGGGGAAGGAACAATTGAGCACAACAATAGAATATACCATAACCCAACCCTTGTTACAAATATTACTTCATTCCCTCAAGTGTATAGAATTCACTCCCTCCTGTAAGTGAAATCTCTGTGTCATCTAACCATGCCATCATAGCTAAACTTCTGTATCTCATGATAACATTCTAGTCTATATTGTTGTTTTATTGTCCAGATATATATATATATATATATATATATATATATATATATATATATAAAAGCTTTCTAACCAGCATACAATCAGATATATATATCATACAATCCAGATATATATATATATATAAAAGCTTTCTAACCAGCATACAATCAGCATAAAATATCAGAGCAGGGCTATTTTAATAAATACCCTCCTTCTAAAAGGGAAAGATTCAAAGATTGGCAGTGGGGGGGACTCAGCTTTCATTGTAAGATTTCTGAAATCCTTCTGGACAAACATTGTGTCCGTACTAGCTAATTGGTAGACGGTTTTCTTTTATTAGGTCCCAGTGTCTACTCTCTTGGAGCAGGATTCCATTCTCTTTGATTCTTGGCTCTACCTTCTGAAAGTAGAGGGTTATTCATCACTCTCCTTGGCCACATTGGCATAAGGCATTAAACAGTATTTCTTCTTTGGGGACAAGCAGATTATTGGGGGTCCAAAAATCATTTTAAGTCTCAAAGAGCCACAGCATATTTTAATACAGGCTGCTGGCTCTTTGACAGTATAGCTCTCTCTAAACAAATTTAGCTTTTATTCTGTAAAATTCCAATGTGACAGTAACCACACCCACAGTTCTTTCCAAGACATCCTCCACTTGTGGCTTAAGGTAATCTGAAGTAAATTGATGTAACTTAAATCAATCACGCCTCCAAAAAAGAATCATATTCTTAGTCTCCTTTGTCTCCTGAGACATTTTGTGAAGCTAAATTTGTTGACTGAATGCTCCCTTTAATCAATTCATAGGTTGTAACAAAGGGTATGAGGCCACACCCTTGAGGCCACACTCTTGGTTTGGTCTTTGCTTTAACACTGAGTTTTGATCTTTGTTTCTGTTTTACCTTTCATTATTTAGAGAGAATAAACAATTCCATATTTCAATTTTGCTATCAAATTCACAGGTTATTTTCTGAAATTTTCTCTTTCACATAATACCTTTTACTGTAACTAATAACAGCTCAGTCATACGATTAGTTTCACATTCCCAATATCTTTGCCTAAACCCATAAGCTTATAACAACTTATCATACAGAAAAGTTTTAGAAAATGTTTTATCGATAAAAAACATGGCTCACTTCATTTTCTAGGCATCAATAACGACTTTGTAACAGCCTATTGTTTGGATCTGCTAAGAATGTATTAGTTTTTCTTTTTCTGGTGGCACCTCATAACTGGTGCCAATTTCTTTGTTCATTAGTTTAACTAAGTTAATGTATAGTAAGAAAGGACTTCAAAGTCTCTGGTATTCATAATTACAAGCATTATTTCTTTTTCACAAAAAATAGTGGCTGTGTATCTGATGGGGATCATGTGCAATTCATCACATGTCTTCTTTATTCTAGGATTCAGGTTGAAGGACATGCGATTTGTGTGACAGGAGGAACAAAAGCAACCACAGAAGCGAGTAAGAACTCTTAAGCTTATGCCCGAGCGCAGCATTCATAATTTCTGCTCACATTCCAAAAGCAAGTCAAGTGTCTATGCACTTGATGGAGCAACAAAACTCTAATAAAAAAGTGAGAATTAATAATTGGTACCAATAATACAATCTGCTGCCATATGAGAGGGAGACAAGAAAGGACCTACTCTTGAGATATCTTTACAGACCCTACATGGCATTATTTGTGTAATAAATAGATTTCTTTATACCTATGTTCCCCCCCCCTTTTTTTTCCTAGAGGAAAAGGATAGAAATGAGACTTGGGGATAAATGAAAAGAAGAAAGGAACATCTCATTTTCTTCCTCGCTGAAAATGATGTATCCTAATTGAAGTTTTTCTATCTTGTTGCTATGGAGATAGAATGAAATATAGCTCAACATTTACTCACTGTTACCACCTGTTTCCCTGTCGACAAGCACTGTAGTCACTGGGCTTTGAAAGGATTAACCCAATCCCTGATTAAGGTGCCTTTAGTGTACATAAAAATACTCTGATAATCTGCAAATTTTAAACATTTATGTAATATGGAATTGTATAAAGAATAAGCTAAGGCCTGAGAAAAATAAGAACTATTAGAAAATTCTCATAAACAAAAAGGATATGCCTTATGAAGAGTGCTGGTCCCACAGTATAAGCTGTGTCCTATTAGTCTTTCTCCTCATCCCATGTGCTCATTCCTAGAAGCATTTTCTGGCTTTAGGATGGGGCAGCTGCTGAGGACATGCTATATGATTCACACTTTTACAAGCCAAAACATATAATACTAGGGCCAGAGTTTTAAAAAGTGTTTAAAGTGAAGCAATGTTGAGGTCTATTTGTCTATGCATTACCAATAAGAAAAAAGTTTGGAAACAGACACATGAGAGGGCATTTATGGGTAAGGGCAAAGGGAGAGCTTGTGGTTCTGATTGGAGTCCACACAGCATTGTGTCTGCAACATGAACATTCTTTCTGCCCATAGTCAGTCTTGCCTCTTTCCGGAAAGACAAAGGGAACTGTCTCCAGGAAGGTGATAGCTGATCATTTTTTCTCTAACTTTGATCATTGTCTCATAAAAGTTATTTTAACCTGCAAATTTGGAGAAACATTGATATCTTGAATTAACCCATTCTGCTGTCTTTTTCAGTGGGTTTTCTGAACACTGAAAACATGACATAAGCACATTACTATTGATACACACCCATATACTATAGTCTATTTCTTAGCAATATCTATTTAAAATGCTATTCATTAGTATTTTGAAATTTTTGTACTTTCATGGTTAAAAATTTTTATATTAAATATAATTTATTGTCAAATTGGTTTCCATACAACACCCAGTTCTCATCCCAACAGGTGCCCTCCTCAATGCCCATCAATCACTTTCCCCTCTCCCCCACACCCCACCAACCCTCAGTTTGTCCTCAGTCCTGAAGAGTCTCTTGTGGTTTGCCTCCCTCCTTCTCTGTAACTTTTTCCCCCTTCGACTCCCCCATGGTCTTCTGTTAAGTTTCTCAGGATCTGCATATGAGTGAAAACATATGGTATCTGTCTTTCTCTGCCTGAGTTATTTCATTTAGCAATACCCTCCAGTTCCATCCACATTGCTACAAATGGCCAGATTTCATTCTTTCTCATTGCCAAGTAGTATTCCATTGTTGTTGATACTTCTACACACTTTTCTATAAGGCATAATATTTTAAACTGGCAATTTCTTTCTACAGTTGTTGAGGAAGTTGGTGAGTTAACATTCTTCATTCTAATTTTGCTTAATATGTATATTGAAATAGAGAAAAATACAGAAAGATAAAAATATAAGGCATTTTCAATGGTGAAGAATGCATAAAATACTCAAAAACTACAAAAATAAAAGACGCTATAGCTAAAATTAATAACTCCATATATCATTTGAAAGATCAAGTACAAAGTAAAGAAGATGAACCAAGAGCAAATATATGAAAATAAGTACTAAAGTAAAATAATTGAATATTTATATTTGAAATCTCTAGAGCACAGTGAAAATACCTAACACATTTGGAATTAGACTAAAGTAAAACAAAGAGAAATGGGGATCAAAGAAATATTGAAAAAATAATGCCTAAGAATTTTCCAAAATTGTTGAAAATATCAATAAATAGATTATAAACGTCCAGTGAAAATCAAGCAGGATAAATACAAAGAAATTGGCATTATGGTATATATATACATATATATATGTATACATGTATATATATGTTTAAATAAATATATATGGGTGAATATATATGTAATATATTACTGAGTATATATTACATATATATTACTGATATATACTTTACATATATACATTATATATACATACATTACACATTAATATATATACACATATATATAATATATATATTATTGATTGCCAATTCAGTGAGGAAAATCTTGAAAGAAGACAGAAAAAAACAGACATATTATGTTTAAGGAAGCAACAATAAAACAAACAGATTTAAACAGAAATAGTTTAAGCCAGAAATCAATAGAATGCCTTCTCATAACCAAAAGTAAATAAATAAATAAAATACCAGATGACCAAGAATCCTATGTTCAATGGAAACATTATTTAAAATTCAGATACTATGAGAAAGTTTTAGAGATATTTTACCAAAATATCATCCCAAACGAGAAATAAACAAGATTTATTCAAGCAGGATAATCTCTAAAAGAAACTCATATGAAGGACAAATAAAGTTGAATATGCATTTAAATATGAATATATATTGGTGTATAAAACAATGATCCTAAGAGTTTATAGGATTCACAATATAAGTAGAATCAAAATACAAGATAAAAATAATTGTCAAAAAATGGGAGAAGGGAGTTGACGTGTTCCATGTTTCTGTCATTACTGAGAAAATGAGAAAAGTAAAAATTCATATTAGGATTTGTAAAATTGAGCATGTTGTAATTAATTGGATAGTCAACAATAATAAGATAACAAATAATAATTTTAGAGGGTAAAATAATGCATGACTAAATATTTGATTTTAAAGTAGTTAAAAACAGAAGCAAACTACTATAGTTTTTAAACTATAACAGAAGTTATATAAAACGAGTTAAACCCAAATAGAACAGTGATTACATTAAGTTGACTATTCAAATTAAAATACACAGAGTGAAAAATCAACTTTCTACTCAAAATGCACAAAGTTCACATATCTCCCACTCCTAAAATAATAAATAAATAAATAAATAAATAAATAAATAAGCAAACAGTGGAACACAGTAGAGAATACAGGCACAGATCCACACATATATAACTATGTTATAAGTGAGTTCTAACATAACTATACTGTAAAGCAATGGTAAAATAGTCATTTCAAAAATGTCCTTAGATCAATATGGAAGTATATGGTCCCTACCTTGTATCATATAACATAACAACTATTGAGAGCTTTCCAATATAAACATGAATGGTAAAGTATGGGAAACTTTTCTAAAATAAAACATGAGAATAACTTCTGCCTTTGTAGTCAACATATATTTCTTAAACAGGGTATCTGCCATGCATTTTGTTCCCATGCATTATGGGTGCCACAAGATTTTTTATTGGGAACAAATTTTGACAAAAATGATTTTGGTGGGGGGGGTTGCCTGGGTGGCTCACTTGGTTAAGCATCCAACTCTTGATTATGGCCCAGGTTATGATCTCATGTTCATGAGATAGAATCCCACATTGGGCTCTGCACTATAGTGTAGAGACTACTTGGGATTCTCTCTCTCTCCCTCTCTCTGCCCCTCTCCTGCTTGCTTTCACTCTCTCAAAATACAAATAAACATTTTTTTAATGTTTACAGCAGCACTTTCAACAATAGCCAAATCATGGAAAGAGCCTAAATGTCCATCAACTGATGAATGGATAAAGACGATGTGGTTTATACATACAATGGAATACTACTTGGCAATGAGAAAGAATGAAATCTGGCCATTTGCAGCAAGTTGGATGGAACTGGAGGGTATTATGCTAAGTGAAATAAGTCAGTCAGAGAAAGACAGATACCATATGTTTTCACTCGTATGTGGATCTTGAGAAACTTAACAGAAGACTGTGGGGGAGGAGAAGGGATAAAAAACAGTTAGAGGGAGGGAGGTAAACCATAAGAGACTCTTGGATACTGAGAACAAGTTGAGGGTTGATGGGGGTGGGAGAGTGGGGAAAGTGAGTGATGGGCATTGAGGAGGGCACTTGTTAGGATGAGCACTGGGTGTTGTATGGAAACCTATTTGACAATAAATTATATTATTAAAAAATAATTTTTTTGACACACACAAAAAAAGATTCTTAGCACTTAATTTCCACAAAACCCAACTTTTAGATATCCTGGTCTCTTTCATTCCAAATTACAGAGGGTTTTCTCACCACCTAATTTATCAAAATCCACTAAAATAGAGATGTAAGAATGAGGAATTTTGACGATGAAATACTACAATTCTTTCTGATTCACATCTTTGACTCTTCAGATGGGGCTTGTCTTTTGATCCATGTTTCTTATACACAAAAGTAAACACCTGGAAACAGCCACTGTGCCAAACTTTGGCATGCAACTCATCAACAAAAAGGAAAGAACTGCTGATATATGCTGCACCATGTATACTTCAGAAACATTATGCTGATGAATAGTAATCTAACACAAAATAGTCCATACAATTTTATTTTGTTTATATGATTTTCAAGAACAGGCAAAATAATCTATTGTTAAGAGAAATCAGGCCAGCGGTTGCTGTGAATTGAATGGAAAGAAGCATGAGGGAACTTTCTGCATTGATGGTAATTTTCTATATTTTGATAGGGTTTTGAAGTCCATCAGTTCATCCATTTGTCAAAACTCATCACTTAAGTTTTATACATTTCACTATATTTAGATTTTCTTTTAGTAAGAAAATACTTTCATCTCATTAGTGATATTTATAGGGGTGATGTGTACTGATATCTGCAATCTACTTTAAAGTGCATAAAAGTAAAATGGATTAAATATAGGAATGGATAAATGGATAGATATTTGCTAAAGCAAATATAATAAAATATTGATTTTAGAATCTAGGTGGTGGGTACACAATTCTTTCAACATTTTGGTTTGAAATTTTTCATGATTGAATAGAGAAAAAAGAAAGAAAGGACTAAACCAATTAAATATTTAGGGCTCAAGCAGTGTTCACAATTTAAATATTAAATCCTTAACTTGCTCATCACAACATGTGAAAGTCATCTCTTTTTGCTTGTTTATTCTTCTTAGCTGGATATGTTTATATTCTGTACTGCCAGGGAATAAAATTGAGAAAATTTATTATTTTGCCACACCTATATTTGGTAACACAGTCAAAACAATCATGAATAAAGACAACTTATTTGCTAAGGTTTTTCCCTTAAAAGTATTTGTATGTGTATTTGAAAGTTACTGTGAGGGGAAAAAAAGGTATATGTATATACCTTTGAAAATATTGAGGCCAAAATATTTACCAGTTCAGTATAAGAAATATATTTGAGAATATGCCTATATATTTGGCTCATTTTGTTTGTTTGGTTTGTTGTTGAAGACAAAAATGAGAGACAACTACAAGGAGCAGGGTAGGGGTTGGAGTGAGGAGAAAGACAGTAGACAATGCTCTGAGACCTGAAGGTTCTTCCTGGGGACAGAAGAACATTCATGGATCAGCACAGCATTCCTTACTCTATCTGTGAACTTAGCTGTACTCATTGCCATATGGAAGTTTTGGAGGCAAAGGGATTACGGAACTATGAATAGGAAACTGAAAGTGCTCCCTGTCAGCTTCATTCTCAAATATAATTACCTCCATATTTCACTTCCTACCTCCACCTCCTTCTGGGCATGTTATCTGCAACTTAAGATGTTTTGGAGAGCTGGAATTTGAAACTGACTTTGGGGTTGTTAAGTGAAGAAGTTACAAATCATGCCCTAACAATTCACAACTTAGGTATTGCATATAAGTTTCCTGTGGTTTCAAATGATTATTTGTGAGATCTTATAGGAGAGGAAGGGTCTTCAAAATATGTATTTGCCCCCAAAGAGTACATGCCTAGGAAAACATTCCTTCCCTTTGGATGACATTTTCTGGTCTTTGGTATTTGTTATTAGACTCTTCAAGGCCTGAACACGTTAACCTGCAGTATCAGACCTCCTTCCTATCCTATACCTGGGCCACCCTGGGATTTTGGAGAGAATTGTGAGCAATGACAGCTTTTAGTATGTGCCCAACACCTCCATAACAGTTCTGAGGTGCATGGTGCTCTTCTTAGGACTTTGTATACTAACTCATGTAAACATCATTAGAACCCTATGGTAACAGAGCTATTATTATTTTTCCCCACTTTACAGTTGAAATAACAGCACAGAGAGGTTAAATGATTTACACAGAGTCACATAGCTCTGAGAGTCACATTCAGGGTTTGAGCCCAGATGATTGCAAAGCTGATTCTCTCTTCCTACCCAGCACACTCTGCCTTTTCTCAGAGTGTCTAAAGTAATGACAAAAATGAGGCTTGGCAAAGGGTTAAGAACCATAGAGCATAAAATGACAAGAACAGCTGTCCATGATCTATTTAAGACAAGGAATGGAAAATCCTGTGAAAGTTGACCAGGGATGAGGTAAGAGCTCAGAGAGCCAGAGGGGTTCCTGGTGGCCAAATGGCCTGAATAACAGCACCTAAGGAAATGTCTTCCTGAAATCAGAAACATGAGCTACACCTTAGCCAGCTGCTCTCTTCACCCCAGGTCTAGCCCCGGTTTGGATTGAAGTGAGGAGAGGCCATGATGCCCAATGTGGTTGGATTCAAGCCACAGTTCGTAACTGTGTCTGAGAAGATGTCTGGGGAAATGTGGTGTCCAAGTGAAAATCTAAGCAGGTTGTGCCACTCAGGGAGGAGAGGTATGTGGGCACACAGTGGGGGAAAGCAGGCAGCAGTGATCCATTATGGCAGGTGAGAGCATCTTCCATCAGCAGGTTCTTTTCTATCCCTCTAGCCTCTTCAACCTGTGCTGTTCTCATAGATCGAATTATGGGGATGGAACAGTAGGATATGTGTCTGTTGTCTTCCACACCTCAGTTGGCTCTTTCCCCCCATGTACACCTAAAATTGTATTTTCTGGGGAATTTTTCTATTGTGTGTATGTGTTATTGAAGTTGATACACTTATCCAAAATAACCGTCTTGCTCAGCTCACTTTCTTTCCTATCAACATAGAACTCTTTGGTCTAGGACTTTGGGTGGGGCTCTGAAATTTCCAGATGTAAGTGTAAATCTCAAACTACTTCATATTCCAGGATGTGATCTCTGGAACAGTTAAAAACTGCGGTTTCAGGTGAAGAAAATAGTATTGCCTAATAAATCCTAGGAAGTACCCTGTCTTCTCTACTATCAGCATTTCTTCCTTTTGGACTGAAAGCCCCACAAATCTTGGGGACCAAAAATCATGGATAAAATGGTGAGGATACAGTACATGTCATGTATATGGAAAGGCCCAAATATTCCAAATATTTTCTATCTATAGACATTCATGATTCACATCCCCAATTTTTCACATTTTGTTCCTGAGAAAAATAGAGGAGGTAATCACAGAGCTCTTCTGGGAGTATGAAGTAAGAGGAGAAATATGACAAGCCAGGAGAGTTTCCTGGAGCCTCCACACTATACTCCATGCACCGTGCAATGGATTTCCATTATAGCCATGCTCTTTTCATAGCTCACAGCATATGTGAGTGTGGTGGAGTAGGGGTGGGGCCAGACTGGGGGACCTGCCCAGATCATTCATCCCTGTTGGGTTGGCAACATTGTATATTTTCTTTTCACAACCCAGACTCTCATTTGGCTTACAAATGTTGTCCAATTCCATTTATTTCTTATCCTGTCTGTATGTAATCATGAGGATTTCATTTTGAGGTAGAATGTTACATAAGGTAAGGGAAACAAAAATAATATAAAAACAGGGAGGGGTACAAAACAGAAGAGACCCATAAATATTGAGAACAAACAGGATTATGGGAGGGGATGTGGGAGGGGGGATGGGTTAAATGGGTAAGAGGCACTGAGGAATATACTCCTGAACTCATTGTTGCACTATATGCTAATTTGGATTTAAATTTTTTAAAAAATGAAACAAAAAATAAAAAAAAAAAGAAAAGGAGAAAAGAAAGAAAGAAAGAAAGAAAGAAAGAAAGAAAGAAAGAACGAACTTCCAATGCTATGTTGAATAACAGTGGCAAGAGTGGACATTTTTGTCTTGTTCTTGTCCTTAGGGGGAAAGCTTTCAGTTTTTCCCCACTAAGATGATATTAGCATTGGGTTGTTCATATATGGCTTTTATGATCTCGAGGTATGCTCCTTCTATCCCTACTTTCTTGGCTGTTTTTATCAAGAAAGGATGCTGTGTTTTGTCAAATGCTTTCTCTGCATATTGAGAGGGTCATATGGTTCTTGTCCTTTCTTTTATTGATGTGATGAATCACATTAATTGTTTTGCGGATATTGAACCAGCCCTGTATCCCAGATATAAATCCTGCTTGGTCGTGGTGTATAATTTTTTAAATGTATCGTTGGACCCAGTTGGCTAATATCTTGTTGAGTATTTTCACATCCATGTTCATCAGGGAAATTGGTCTGTAGTTCTCCTTTTTAGTGGGGTCTCTGTCTGGTTTTGGAATCAAGGTAATACTTGCTTCATAGAAAGAGTTTGGAAGGTTTCCTTCCATTTCTATTTTTTGGAACAGTTTCAAGATAATAGGTGTTAACTCTTCCTTAAATGTTTGGTAGAATTCCCCTGGGAAGCCATCTGGCCCTGGACTCTTGTTTCTTGGCAGATTTTCGATTCTTAATTCGATTTCCTTACTGGTTATGGGTGTGTTCAAATTTTGTATTTCTTCCTGTTTCAGTTTTGGTAGTGTATATGTTTCTAGGAATTTGTCCATTTCTTCCAGGTTACCCATTTTTTGGGCATATAATGGCTCATAATATTCTCTTATTATTGTTTTTATTTCTGTTGTGTTGGTTGTGATCTCTCTTCTTTCATTCTTTATTTTATTTATTTGGGTCCTTTCCTTTTTCTTTTTGATCAAACTGGTTAGTGGTTTATCAATTTTGTTAATTCTTTCAAAGAACCAACTTTTGGTTTCATTGATCTGTTCTACTGTTGGTTTTTTTGTTTGTTTGTTTGTTTCGATAGCATTAATTTCTGCTCTAATCTTTTTTTCTTTTATACATTTATTTATTTTTGATAGAGACAGAGCACGAGTGGGGGAGGGGCAGAGAGTGAAGGAGACAGAGAATCCTAAACAAGCTCCAGGCTTTGAGCTGTCAGCACAGAGCCTGACGCGGGGCTTGAACCCACAAACCATAAGATCATGACCTGATGAGCCACCCAGGCGCCCCTTTTCTGCTATAAGTTTTATTATTCCCTGTCTTCTGCTGGTTTTGGGTTTTATTTGTTGTTCTTTTTCCAGCTCCTTAAGGCATAAGATTAGTATTGGAAGTCTTAGCCTTTGCAATCAGACAACACAAAGAAATAAAAGGCATCCAAATCGGCCAGGAGGAGGTCAAACTTTCACTCTTTGCAGATGACATGATGCTCTAAATGGAAAACCCAAAAGATTCCACCAAAAACCTTTTAGAATTGATTCATGAATTCAGCAAAGTTTCAGGATATAAAATCAATGCACAGAAATCAGTAGCTTTCCTATACACTAATGATTACGCGACAGAAAGAGAAATCAAGGAATCTATCCCATTTACAGGTGCACAAAAAGAAACATAAAATACCTAGGAATAAATCTAACCAAAGACATGAAAAATCTATACACTGAAAACTATAGAAAGCTTGTGAAAGAAATTGAAGAAGTCACAAAAAAATTGAAAAAAATTCCATGCTCCTGGATAGGAGGAACAAATATTGTTAAAATATCAATACTACCCAAAGCAATCTCCATATTCAATGCAGTCCCTATCAAAGTAACACCAGCATTCTTCAAAGAGCTAGAAAAAATAATCCTGAAATTTGTATGGAACTAGAAAAGACCCCGAATAGCCAAAACAATATTGAGGGGAAAAAACAAAACAAAACAAAAACAAAACAAAACAAAACAAAAACAAAACAGGAGGCATCAAAATCACAGACTTCAAGCTATACTACAAAGCTGTAATCATCAAGACAGTATGGTTCTGGCACAAGAACAGACACTCAGAACAATGAAACAGAATAGAGAACCCAGAAATGGACCCACAAACGTATGGCCAACTAATCTTTGACAAAGCAGGAAAGAATATCCAATGGAATAAAGACAGTCTCTTCAGCAAGTGGTGCTGGGAAAACTGGACAATGACATGCAGAAGAATGAACCTGGACCACTTTCTTATGCCATACACAAAAATAAACTCAAAATGGATGAAAGGCCTAAATGTAAGACAGGAAGCCATCAAAATCCTTGAGGCGAAAGCAGGCAAAAACCACTTTGATCTTGGCTGCAGCAACTTGTTACTCAACACGTCTCCGGAGGCAAGGGAAACAAAAGCAAAAATGAACTACTGGGACCTCATCAAAATAAAAAGCTTCTGCACAGTGAAGGAAACAATCCGAAAAACTAAAAGTCAACCGACAGAATGGGAGAAGATATTTGCAAATGACATATCAGATAAAGGGTTAGTATCCAAAATCTATAAAGAACTTATCAAACTCAACACCCAAAAAACAAATAATCCAGTGAAGAAATGGGCAAAAGACATGAATAGACACTTCTCCAAGGAAGACATCCAGATGGGCAACCGACACATGAAAAAATGCTCAACATCACTCATTATCAGGAAAATACAAATCAAACCCACAATGAGATATCAACTGACACCTGTCAGAATGGCTAACATTAACAACTCAGGCAACAACAGATGATGGCGAGGATGCAGAGAAAGAGGATCTCGTTTGCATTGTTGGTGGGAATGCAAGCTGGTGCAGCCACTCTGGAAAACAGTATGGAGGTTTCTCAAAAAACTAAAAATATAATTACCCTATGACCCAGCAATTGCACTACTAGGTATTTATCCAAGGGATACAGGTGTGCTTTTTCGAAGGAACACATGCACCCCCATGTTTATAGCAGCACTATCAACAATAGCCAAAGTATGGAAAGAGCCCAAATGTCCACTGATGGATGAATGTATAAAGAAGATGTGGTATATATCTACAACGGAGTATTACTTGGTAATCAAAAAGAATGAAATCTTGCCAATTGCAACTGCGTGGATGGAACTGGAGGGTATTATGCTATGTGAAATTAGTCAGAGAAAGATAAAAACCCTATGAGTTCACTCATGTAAGGACTTTAAGAGACAAAACAGATGAACATAAGGGAGGGGGAACAAAAATAATATAAAAACAAGGAGGGGGACATAACAGAAGAGACTCATAAATATGGAGAACAAACTCCATATTGCTGGCGAGGTTGTGGGAGGGAGGTTGCTGGAAGGGTTGTGGGAGGGAGTATGGGCTAAATGGGTAAAGGGCACCAAGGAATCTACTCCTGAAACAATTTTTGCACTGTATGCTAACTAATTTGGGTGTGAATTAAAAAAAATTAAAAAGAAAATTAAAAAGAAAGAAAACGAAATAAAGAAAGGAAGAAAGAAAGAATGTTACTATCTCTGGTTAAGACTAAAGAGTAAATTTAGCTTTGCTAATTTCTAGTTTAAGATATGGAATAAACGAATGAATGGGGTTTCGTGAAGGAAAGCTAAGAGCTTGGTAGAACTAGCATTTTCACAAAACTGAGTGAAAATAGGCATACGTTATATTTTCTGATTCTGTTCACCGACAGGGCCTAGAGGCAGCAAAACTCCAGTAACAATGAGGAGCACGTTCAATGCCTAGATTGTACTTTCTAAATTCTATTACCCAATAAAGAATCAGGGATTCAGCATATTCTAGGGCTGGGACAGGAAAAATACAGGGTGAACCTGAAGCATCCTATAGGCCAGAAAGGAAGGACATGAAAAAAGAAGAGAAAATAGGACTTATCACAGGCCCATAGAAGTAGATCAAAGATCTCCCAGTGACCAGACAAAGCTGAAACAAATTTAGCAACAAAATAATTAAGGATGGTTTGGGTTATAATTAAAATAATAAAATAAATGCTCATGAATCCATAATGATATTTCAAAATAAATTATTACACACACAAATAAATAGTAAATAAGGGATAAATATTTACAGAAGAATCCCAAACTATAAACATAGATATTCACTTCTCCAGAGGTAGAGATTAATTCTCTTCCCTTGAGTTAAGGCTTAGTAATTTGCTTCTAACAAGTATGTAAAATGAAAGATAGTAACTGTACAGTGGAGTAAACTGGGAGAAATCATCTTAACCAAGTTATCAAAGTTAACATTACCTTGTCACTATAATATCATGTGCCCCCTGATGTGATGTGATAAGAGGGGCACCTCAATTAAGTGGTATCCATCTCCAAAACCCATAACCATGGCCTGATAGTAAGAAAGCATTAGATATTCAAATTGAAGGACGTTCTATA